>NC_044294.2:0-1346909 GCF_004027225.2 Strigops habroptila
AGGATAAACTGTATAAGCAGGCAGTGAAAGGAAAAGAAATGCTCTGAAACAAAATCTGAGCTCAGATCTTAACAGACCCAGCAATAATGCAATTCAATATGATGGGTTAAGAAAAAGAATAGTATAACACAGCAGTTATATATGTATATATATACATATACAAAAAAAAGATATATATTTTTTCAAAAACATTTATAATACATACCTTGCATATGCCAAAAAATATTTCCTTTCCTAAGAACAGCTAGGAATTTTTGTCCTTCAGATAAACTATTCATGTATTAATATAATTTTTTTATTGAATCTTGTTTACAAACTTTTTTTTTGTATTACTTGGCATCTATGTGAGCTTTTGAAACATATTTCAGTGTCAGTAGAGACTTGCACAGAATAGGGCTTCCTGTCACCTTTTCCTTGTCATTACTAAGAAAGGCACTACCAAATTTCCTCTCTAATACGAAGAAGTCTTAGCCAAGAAGAATATTTTTTTTCCCGATTAACCAGACTTTTGCTCACTCTTCCCACAGTCAGTTACTTGTGTTTCCTTTTCCTGCTTTAAGCTAAGATTGTTTAAGCTAAGTTCTGGTGTCCTCAACACGGAGCTGCTGGAGCAAGTCCAGGGGAGGCCATGAGGATGATCAGGGGCTGGAGCACCTCCCGTATGAAGACAGGCTGAGAACATTGTGGCTGTTCAGCCTGGAGAAGAGAAGCTGCATGGAGATCTCAGAGCAGCTTCCAGTGTCTGAAGGCAGCTACAAGGATGCTGGAGAGGGACTCTGCATCAGGGACTGTAGCGATAGGACAAGGGGTGATGGGTTCAAACTTAAATAAGGGAAGTTCAGGTTGAATATAAGGAAGTTCTTCCCTGTGAGGGTGGTGAGGTGCTGGCACAGGGTGCCCAGAGAAGCTGTGGCTGCCCCATCCCTGGCAGTGTTCAAGGCCAGGTTGGATGGGGCTTGGAGCAACCTGCTCTAGTGGAAGGTGTCCCTGCCTGTGGCAGGGGGCTGGAACTGGATGAGCTTTAATGTCCCTTCCAACCCAAACCATTCTGTGATTCGGCTTCAGACTAAGAGAGCATCTTTTAGTGCCATTACCATGCAAGACAACCAACCTTCTGGGAGGACACCCATAGGTAATTAATTCATTGCCAGGCCAGCAGCCAAGAGATAAGAATGTGCTCATTAAGTTTTTAACAGCATTAACATCTTCAGAAGAAAAGGCAAACACCAGTGTGTGATTAGCTGCTTTTTTTTTTCTTTCCCCTCTGGTTAGCGTTAGACACATGATTACTATCCTTTCGTCTAATCCATCTGTTTCCACTTTCCATAAAAAACACTGGAATATTAAGTTAAACTTGGTGTGTTTAAACCTTGCATTGCAAATAAGGGCTACGTGGGGTTCCTGGATCCTCCACTACCACAGGAACCCTGCCCGAGTGTGTGTTGGGAGAGGGGCACAAACACATCAAAATATTTCCTAGCAGATATCTGATATTTCCCTTCGTCTGTCTCTGGTATAAAAGAAAACTGACTAAGTTCAACATTCTTTGGTAGCCCATGAGACTGTCTAAATAGAGTATGAAAATAGATGATGTTACTTACACGATTTAATTTTCTACTTTAAAATGAAATGCTCTCTCTGTATAAACTCTCCCACAATTGTCAGAAGACGTAATTTTCCAAATTAAATGCTTCATCTCACCAATTTAAGAAAAAAACCCACTGCTCTGAAATCTTTGATTTCCAAAAACCAACATTTTTTCATTTATTTAAAAATGAGATGGACCAATTTAATAAATCTGCTACATATAATGTTCATTTAAGCAATCTGACAGCAAGTTTGCTGGTATTCTATACAAGATATGGAAGAAGCACCACTATACTTCTGTGTGCCTCATACACGACTATGTTATTTTTTAAAATATAGTAAAAATTGAGTGTTTTAGAGAGAAACAAAATATCCAGGATTTTGCTTTCCAGGTATAGATTAGTCAAGCTTAAGCCTGCAGCAAACAGGGACATCTTCTGCCTAAAGCATCTTGGTGAGAGAAGTTGAAACAGACATTGCTTTGACAAAAAGGGCAGCGCTCATTTACTTTGTGTGTCTGCAGTTTTCCCAGCTGTTTCCATAGATCCTGGCTGCCTCATGGGTCCTAAAGTTGCCATAACCTTAAACAGTCTTATAAATCTAGAAAGGGAAATGATCTGTCTCTTGTCTTAAGCAAAGAGCCTAGGAGAATGTCTACGGGGCTTTACCAGCCAAGTTACTGAAAAAAGAGCCAAGATTCAGGAGTCCCTGACCTTTCCCAGCCCTTCTCCACCAGCATCAGCCTGCAGCCTGCTCTGTAAAAGTTTCTGCTCACCCAGAGAGCAAAATTAGAAATCTTCTCCAGGGACATTCACTCTTTCTTCCACTGAGCCACGCAGCAGCCCAATGAGGCACAGAAACCAGAAAAAGAAAAGTGATTCAAAAACTGTATGTCACTCGGTGAGGGTTTCTTCCCACAGCAGAGAGTAAATGCCCAGACATGCACAAGGAGTCTGACACAGCCTCATCAGTAGAGTCCCAGCCTCCATGCTTCAGCCTTCATTGTTGAGAGTGAGCTGTCATGGTGCAGAACCAGTGCCAGGCACTTCCCTGGTGATCCATACATGAAGCATGTGTGTGTAAACATGGTTAAACTGAGTAACATCAGCATTTAACAAGTGTTCAGATCCTGTCATGCCCGCTATTCATACAAATGTGCATGGCATTTTAGAAAGAGTGTATTTTCTCCCAAAATTTTGGGACTTATGATTGTTATGTGAGGCTTTTCTGGATGGATGGATGGCTAATGACAACCGTATTGTTCCTTGGAAAAAAAAACCTCATTCATATAGTCTCATTTTTATTGTAAGTCACCACAGATCAAGGTAAAATTGATATATGTGGAGAATTTTCAAATAAACTAGAAATCAGATATTAAAACTAACCAACTGCAGCACACTATATTTATTTAGTTCAATTCACTACTTGCCAGGCTATAATTAGCCATTTTTAAGTGAATCCTATGAAACAGTTTGTCAATCCAATTTTTGTGACTGCTTCTAATTCCTGTCACAGGTTCTGCACAGGGAGGATTTAGAGGTTTAAGAGAGATTTGGCACCACCCAGTGAGCCACTGCATCAGTGAGAGAGGAAGCAGTGGTGAGCACAGAGCTCCAGGTGGGTTTTGAATAGATAAAATGCACTCTCAGTACAAAATTCACAGAAGGTTTGGAAACTGCTGTCCCACAAACATGCTGATGTTCTTTCAGCAGCACTGTCCCAGCCTCTGCGCCCCGTGCATCTCCTCTGCTTTAAAACTACTTCCTGATGGTGCTGCTAGACCCCTTTTGCATTGAAAGAGGACAAGCCACTATCCCACTGGCTCCCTTGGGCAGTTACATCATGTGCATGGAGGTCTGAAATTATAATAGACTTTACTGCATGAATCCCAGACTGGTTTGGGTTGGAAGGGACCTTAAAGCTCATCCAGTTCCAACCTCCTGCCATGGGAAGGGACACCTTCTACTAGAGCAGGTTGCTCCAAGCCCAATCCAACCTGGCCTTGAACACTGCCAGGGATGGGGCAGCCACAGCTTCTCTGGGCACCCTGTGCCAGCGCCTCAGCACCCTCACAGGGGAGAACTTCTGCCTAAGAACTCATCTCAATCTCCCTCTGTCAGGTTAAAGCCATTCCCCTTGTCCTGTCCCTACAGGCCCTTGTCAAAAGCCCCTCTCCATCTGTGAAGACACAGGATGAAAGCCACAGTCTGCATGCTCCTCTCGATGGACTCGCACCCAAGAAGTGAACAACCTGGTCTCAAAATATCTGATGGGAATACAGCACAAGCTGTAACACAGCCTGCTCTGGCCTGGGACTGCATGCAAGTCACTATTTTTCCTTAAATAATCATTAAATATCTCAAATTGGAAGTGACCTATAAGGCTTATTGTGTCAAACTCCCTGCTCTGCACAGGACCACCTAAAACTAAATCATATGGCTAACAGTGTCACCCAGGAATATATATAATGATACATTAAATTATATATAGTATGTTCAATATTATATATTCTATATTACAGGCTGTAATATGTGTATCATTTGTCATATACTATATAATACCTATATATAATCAGTAGAAATATAACACAATGTAAGATTACTCTCTTACTCTTAGAAATCTTCACACTACAGTAAATATCTGCTATTTTTCTACATCCTTTTACTCTTTTTTGTGCTTACACTGACAGTCACAGGTATCTCGGGTAGCCACTGCTTTCTACTCACAGCTTTAAGTGACAGTGTGCTGTTTGTGCAGAACTGAATAGTATAAAAGCCACATGTAAATAAGAAGCATGCAAGCAGGGTTGCCCTCCTCTACTCGACCCTCTATGGAGGCAAAAAATGGACTTTCGACTGTCTCCTTCAATGTAAAAGCTGCAAAATTCATAATGGGACTTCCTTTTTGAATAAATTCCATATTACAAGTAAATGTAGCAAGCAAATGCAACAAATACTTTGCCTTCACGTAAGATAGTGAATCAGACCAAACATCTGTTCAGGTAAATGTCTTGCTTCCTACAATAATGTCTAAAGGGTAGCCATGGGAGTGTGTAAGATTAGGACATATATGTATTAAAGGCCTACAGAATATTCTCTCACCCTCCAGAAACATGCATTTTAGGGTTTTCTTAAACCAGAAGACTGCATTGGTCCTCCCTGGACTTCCTTTCTGGGAATGTTCGTTTGCCCTTGAGCACATACAAATGTCCCATGTTCACAATGTTCTACGGCAATGGGAAGAACAGTCATCTTCTCTTTACTCTGAGAGTGGCTTTTGTTGCCCCCTACTTCTCCTGTTGTGGAAAGCACATTAGCATTACCTTTGCAATGCCTCTCATAACTTGAGAATTCTGTCATTATTTTATTCCCCAATATTTTACTCCTTTCCAGATTAAAGTGTTCTGTTTATTAGGGTTCTTCTGCCTGAATTGCATACTTGTCATTGTTCTTCTTCAAACCTTTTCCAGTTCTACTATCTGCCTTATGAAGCAGTGGGACAGCACACGTGTGCATGGGGAATTTTTACACCTGGATTTTTATCACCATTTCAGACTAATTAAAAGCAAAAAACTCCAATGACTATTAAAGGTGTTTTTAATAGTCAGCTCAGACCCAATTGCTCTAAATGTGAAATGAGGTTTTTGAAGAGGTTTTTTGTTGGTGGTTTGGGTTTTTTTTTTTTAATCCTGGTGCATCACTTCACGTTACCTATGCTGACCTTTAGCTTTCATTTCATTTGACACATAACGTAACAACATCCTCCTGTAAGCCCTCAGTGAGACTGAAGATTAAAGCCTACTATGAAAACAGAGTCTCCTTGTTATTGTCCCATTCCCAAACACTTAGGAGTGCTGATGAGCCCGAGTTCAACCCCTGCAGGACTTCCTGGAAATCTGAATATTTAATCACATCCTGTTGCCTACTCTGAAAAATTCATTTCAAGGTACAAGGACCATGGAGATCATCAGAGGCTGGAGCACCTCTCCTGTGAACACAGGCTGAGAGAGCTGGGCTCGTTCAGCCTGGACAAGAGAAGGCTCTGGAGAGACCTTAGAGCACCTCCCAGTGCCTAATGGGGCTACAAGAAACCTGGAGAGGGGCTTTGGACAAGGGCCTGTAGGGACGGGACAAGGGGGAATGCCTTTAACCTGCCAGAGGGGAGATTCAGATGAGCTCTTAGGCAGAAGCTCTTCCCTGTGAGGGTGCTGAGGTGCTGGCACAGGGTGCCCAGAGAAGCTGTGGCTGCCCCATCCCTGGCAGTGTTCAAGGCCAGGCTGCACAGAGCTTGGAGCAACCTGCTCTAGAGGAAGGTGTCCCTGCCCGTGGCAGGAGGTTGGAACTGGATGAGCTTTAATGTCCCTTCCAACCCAAACCGTTCTATGAGTCTATTATTCCATGATAATACTCTCATTGACCACGAAAGCCTAGCAGTTTCAGTACTGAAATATATCATTCATTTCGATATAATTTTGGACTAGAAAATGTTATAATGTTTTTATTTGGTTCCATTTAAGTGCATTTCCCACTCTCAGGCTTTAGCATAAACAGGAATCAATTGTTCAGCAATAACTCCATGACTTTTCCTCCGAACAAGCAAGGTAACAAGGTAGCTTATTCCCTGTTCTGCAGCTCTGTCCTCAATGCTAAAGGCTTCTGTTGAAACCTCTGCAAACTGCAAGCATAGAATTCAAATATGCTGAACAAAGTGTAAGTAGGGAGTGTTCACTCAGCCAAAACTGGTTGTAGGTTTAATTTCTGCAGTTGCATTACTCACAAAACTTATGTAATTAAACACTGTAGCAAGAAAGACATGTACTACTGCATGTAGTTATGGTTTACATAGCAACATGAAATATTTATAGCTGTGCAGTTACAGTTTACCTGTCACCAGAATGAATTCGCTTCATGGAGACATCACACTAAGGACAAGTGAAATTTCACTCGAAAGTCCCCTAAAACAAAGAGAGAAACCATGTGTTAGCAGGAGATTGCTTTTGTCACTAACTAGAATAGTCAGTTTTGTGTTCATAGTCAGAGAGGTTGAGGAATCGTTTTTACTGAAGACAACCAGGTTTACAGCTGATGGGTAAATCTGCAGATTGCACCAAGTCTCTGAATTATGTTTTGTCAGTAAGTGGAAACTAATGGTGTTTCCTCAGAGAAAGGCACTTCTATACCTCCACAGCCTATATACTGTGGCAGAAAGAAAGGGGAAGGGCAAGGGCAAGGGGAAGGGCAAGGGGAAGGGGAATAGAGAAGAATAACAGGAGAGGAAAATGGAGAGCAACTGTGGAGCTGTTCTGTGTTCTCTGCTCTTACATTCTGGGAGGAAGACAGATTACATAAAGATAATGAACTTCAATGCTATGCTGTAATTTTACATGTATTCTTGTGAGGCAGTTAAATCATTAAACAATGAAACTGATAAAAAAGAGTGATATCAAAATTTACCAGTGTTGCAAATAATTTCCAGGGAAGTTCCTCTCTCAGTTAATGTAAATAATCAGAGTTCTACTGAATTCTGTGTGTCTTCACCTTCCATCTTTCCAGACAATTTTAAATCAGTGATTGAAACAGCAAAGTTTTGTGCATTTGATCTCACCTGGAATTCAGAACCATGTGCTAAGATCAAAAGTACCACAACATGGGGAACAGGCACTCCAGAGTGTGGGAGGTTTGACATCTCAGCCTAACAAGCAAAGACTACCCAAAAAGTGGCAATGAGGCAAGAGCATGACTGAACTCTCACAGCTCAATGGGAATTGAGTATTTCACTCAAGTCTGTATGGAACCATGTAGGATTCACAGCCTGGAAGCACTGGCTCAAGAGTAGGCACCCGCAACTTTGCTTTCAACTTTCTCTACAGCCCCATTCACTGGAAAAGTGGCAGTGAATCCAAGTGCCTGCACTATAGCCACTGCACTCATTCCCTACACCACGTTGGTTCTTACTGCACCTATCCAAGAAACAGGAGGCACAAGGTGAATTTCTTCTTTCTGTAAAAGCAGAATAACCCACATTTCCCATCTTCCGAGAGAGTGTTGTAACTGCCAACCTGTTCTGTTAGGAGTGGGCATTACTGCAGAGCAAAGCCAAGTCCACCCCATTGTTTCTGAGGACTTTAACCTACAGGGCAGCATTAACCACATTCTGAGAACATTTGTTGGATGCAATCCCTTGGGATCACGAGAGGAGATAATCACATTTTTAGTGTCTAATCTGATTTACCTACTGAGAAGCTCAGGGAAGGCAAGCACGTCATTTGAGAGCCTCAGGGGTCTATGCACTAACCAGCTAAGTCTTTCCAAGATTGCTGTGTCTCCGGGGACTTCAGTAGCTTTAAAATAAAAGAGAAAGATGACAACTGATGGTAGTGCAGCACAGACACAGAGCTCCTATTGCTATTTTAGGACCAAATTTAGTCCTCAGATTTTTCTGCACCTTGAATCTTTATTTAAAATCTTTCAAATATGAAAGACCACATACAAATGCCACCTGTTATCTGGGCTGGATGGGAGGTGATATTTTTGGCAGCACTGAGTTTTTAAAGAACTTCTTTATATCCAAGATTCCTCAGTATTTATTTTGTAGTACTGTGTCCGTGACCTCTGGGAGTCTTGGTCTGAGAACTTTCTGCCGTGGTTTTGTTTGGTATTTTAATTAACATTCAGTTTCTTTCTTGTCTCATGGAGTCACACTCCTCCCACTCCCCAACTGAAGTTTGGGTTTCTTTACCCCTTTTTGGAGAATTTACTATCTGACATGAATTCCCTGAGCCTCCAGATTAACCATCCTGGTACATTTAAAGCCTGGAACTTAAAAACAATCAAATGAGCAATAAACATAGTGAAACATGGCACTATCTGAGAATAAATGTTACATTGATGGATCAGCTGGAAACATTTCAGGAGCTGAATGGAATTTGTTCTCATCTCCTAGTGGCAGTCAGTGATTTTTTTTCCAAGAGAATAAATAGAGAATTATTTGCTAACACTAGAAGGCTAAAATATACCCATCTATCAAAAAGTGATCTGCTACACTACACTGCACTTTAATTTTGTAGAATGAAAGCCACTGTTCCTCAGGATATTAACTCCTCAGAAGTGCCACTCCATACTTTGTTTATTCTTGCACGTAAGGACGAGCGCAGGCTTTAAACAGAGGCAATCATCCTTTGTTTTTCTATGTGGAAGACACTGCAGAATTCCCTTCATGAAACAGCATATGGAAATAAGAAGCATAACTTCAGAGTATCCAGAAAAAGGAACAAAACCCCAAAGGGCTGCAGACCACAGAACCACTTCACCCACAACAAAAAGATGAAAAAGAAATAGACTCCAGCAACCTGTGCTACATAACCAGATATTTCCATTTCAGTCTGATCCTTTTTGAAGAGCCAAAGTTGTGCTCTAAACAAGAGACTTGTTCTTTACCAGAAACAGCACCCAAAGAAAACCAGAGAATGCTGTACATCAGGTTTACTACCCTTAAGTTTGTTAATTGCTCTGACTGCATCTGAAATTACTCCATGTTTTACACTGCTTACTGGTCTTGCTTTTAAGAGTTTCAAGTGACAGTTGAATACTGTGAAATGTGATTGCAATTGTAATAAAAATAAAAGCTATACTTTCAAAACATTGTCTTAAACATCTATTAACAGATGCTGATGGTTTGCCTTAAGGTTAAAATGGATGCATTCAGCATCTGTTACCGAGCCACCATGACAGAGGTTAGATCATTATATTTGTGTTTAGATTATCTGCTGTAAACGCATCCGGGTGACTGTGCTGGGATTAATTTGAGGAAGTCTGACATTTGGGTACTATCATCTTATTGTTATCTGCTGCTCACAGGGTTTGTTGGCAATTCCAGAACTACCTCCCCCGTTCAACTAAAGGGAGGGAAATAAGAAAACGGAAAAGGTCAGACATCTGAAGTAGACTTCACCATGCACTTAATAGTTACATCGCAAAAATGAACGGAATAACTGTAACTGCAGGCACACCAGCTAAAGGACAGAAGATCTTTTTCCTTTGTGGTGCAAACACCTTCTCGCACAGATCTGATTCTTTTCCCAACTGCATGACATTTCCCATTCTCTCCCAAGATGCCAGCAACCCAGCCTCTAGCTACTTTACTAAAACAACTAGTTTTGACTTCTTGTGACAGAACTGTTGCATCACATTCTAAACACTTGCTCCTTCTACTGTGATAAATCTTCAGGCAGATACAGAAGTGCTGGAGTAGCTCTGGGGTGCTGGGGCCACATACAGGTTTACAGCATTATGTCTGCTAAATCACTAGGAAACAAAATACTGCCAAATTTTCATCCAGCCTTTACTGGGACATGGTATTATCCCACATATAATTAAATGCAAAGATTTTCTGACTCTGAGGTATTCAGAGCACAAAATCTTAAAACTACAGGACCCGAATAGGTGTACTATTACTGGTGTTTTCTTTCTCCTGATGCCAGTTACATCACTCTTGGCAATGGGAGTATAAAATATTTGTAAAGTACAGATTATTATAGCTGAATGGAGTTTACCTTACAGCAAACTGGAAGCTTACCTGCCTGTCATGAAATCCAGAAGCAGTCATGCTATGTATGTCACTTAGGTAAATCCGAACCCTGAAGTCTGAAAACTGCAATGTTTTGTGTGATTTTGACTCCCTATCAAATATCCTCAGCTTCCAAAACCCACTTTGCAACAGGAGGCTTTTGAACAGGCACTCAGTTCTGTATGTGTTAACCAATCCATGCTACATTCAGGGCCCTTTTACCTTTTAACTGTGACAATTTAATGTGAACAGATGAAACATCTGGATCCTTTAGTTTTGTTACTTGCATCCACAGACCAAAAACTGCAGCAGAGCATTGTGTACCTTTAACAGAGTGGGGTGGAGATAACTTGTGGCTATTATAATTATGCTGATTTAATGTGGGATTTTTTTGTATGCATGAATTTTCTCACATGTTGTATAGTAATTCCAAGGGACAGCTTGAGACAACTTGTCTATGGAAGTGTTTTTAATGCCAGCCAAGTCCATTCCTCTCATTGCATCAGCTACAACAGAGGTGGGTAAAGTCCAGGTTTGCAAAGTGATGCATTTTGGCTGGGATGGTGCCATAGTGAACATTTAATTTCAGTGTCAGCTTTATAAAACTTCAAATCTGAATGATTTGTCTCTGCTGTTTCTTTTCTATTATAGTTTCCACTGTGGCCTAATGACTTTAACAGTCAACAGAACCCGACACATTTAAGGGCTCTAATTTTCACTTCCTTCTGCAGTTTTACAATGCAAAACCAAATTCTGAGGTGCTTACGAAGTCCACAGCAAGAATAAGTTTTAATATAATGCAAAAGGATTCCAGGAATGTGCTTGGTCCAAAAGTTTCAATGTCACTGAAACCCTAATCTTTAGAAAACACTGGAAGATGAACTTTGACTGTATAGACCTTTAAATAAAAATAGCATTTTTACTAGTGTATTCTTCCCAAGTGCCTGCTTCTTCCTAGCATGTTTCCCATCCTAATACTGTATGTTTTTGCAGCTGGCAATTGACACTGCCAATGAGCCTTTATGTTCAATGTTATTGAATATATTCCCATCAGAAAGCTATTTTTACTATACAATTTCAGTATCTTCTTGAAGTGTCTTGCATATAATGTTCACATTTTAATTTGCATTTTTCCCATAGGATAAGTAGATAAAGATTCAAACAACAATATTGAAAAAATTTCAGCTTGTTTGCTGAGAGAAAGGATTTTTATAGAAACCACTTTGTTTTACAAAAAAAAAAAAGAAAAAACGCAACTTTATGTTTAAGATGGCTATTACTTGAGATAATCAAGAGAGCACCATCATAATGGGACATTTGCATTTAATTTTAGCAGTATGGGAAAATAACACGCTCAGTTATCATTATAAATGGTAGGATGAAAAGTTCTCAGAGTACTGGCCCATTCTATAGAACAACCTCTTCAATAGCTACAACTGGCCCTTCAAGAGGCAGCTTGTGCAGAGCTCCTATGAACACAGGCTGAGAGAGCTGGGCTCGTTCAGCCTGGACAAGAGAAGGCTCTGGAGAGACCTTAGAGCACCTCCCAGTGCCTAATGGGGCTACAAGAAACCTGGAGAGGGGCTTTGGACAAGGGCCTGTAGGGATGGGACAAGGGGGAATGCCTTTAACCTGCCAGAGGGGAGATTCAGATGAGCTCTTAGGCAGAAGCTCTTCCCTGTGAGGGTGCTGAGGCACTGGCACAGGGTGCCCAGAGACGCTGTGGCTGCCCCATCCCTGGCAGTGTTCAAGGCCAGGCTGGACGGGGCTTGGAGCAATCTGCTCTAGTGGTAAGTGCCCCTGCCCATGGCAGGAGGTTGGAACTGGATGAGCTTTAATGTCCCTTCCAGCCCAAACCACTCAGTGATTCTAGGATTCGTGTGCACATGCCAGTTTTTCATGAAACCAGCAGTTCCTTGCCTGGCATTACATGCTGTGGCTAAAACCATGCCACCCAATTTTCCCTTCATGTTTCAGCAGCATGCTTGCAAGGAATCACACTTTACATAGTTCTGTGTTCTACTGTCACAGTTGCAGGGGGATGCAGTGGGAACCTTCAAGCCAGAAACACCAGCCTGTTCTAGGGCACAGGACCAGACTTTGTGCCAAGGGCATTTGAGCTCAGTGCTCTCACAATCCTTTCTAGGTGTTCATACATACTAAATTCAAACACCTAGCAAGGTGGAATCAGTTCCACCTGAGTGTACAGCAGTGACATAGACTACAAATGGTTTAAGGCCAGGTTGGACAGAGTCTTGGGCAATCTGGTCTAGTGTAAGGCGTCCCTGCCCGTGGCAG
Organism: Strigops habroptila; assembly: GCF_004027225.2. NCBI lineage: Eukaryota > Metazoa > Chordata > Aves > Psittaciformes > Psittacidae > Strigops > Strigops habroptila. Next base: position 12,451 of record NC_044294.2, read on the forward strand.
GGGGTTAGAACTGGGTGATCACAAGGTCCTTTCCAACCCAAACCATTCTGTGATTCTATGATTCTTTACTTTACACTTAAAATCTACTTTGCTCATGAAACTGTAATCAGCATTTTGTCCACATCACTCACAAAGCTCTCATAGTGTGGGATGATTTACAGTGTTTGAAGAGTAGATACCATTTCCATAGGTTTGCTCATATGGACATACCTCTACTGCTGCACTTACAGTGAGATCTAAGTTTCCTTTCTGTTATAGTCTACTAAATAAGCACAATCTGTCCCTTCCTCTGGACTGAGAAAATTTTTATTCACAGACAAGCAGTATAAAAATACTGTGACCTCTTTACCAATCTTCAAGCCAATACTTTCTGCTGAATTGGAAAAATAATCTTATGTGGCTACAGAAATAATGTTTGTGTTCTATCAACATTGTTCCTGCCCAAAGCTGGATTATCTGTTTCACATCCATTCAAACACAGGAAGGTTATAACAGGGCAGACAGCAATCTGGACTTTATTGGCTGGGAAAACTGACCTCATAAATCTGATTTGATACATCTGTCCTTTCGGCTGTCTGCATATATGCCCATGCATCCAGTTGGCCATGTGCCTGCTCAGTGGTAGATCAGCTTCTGTGGCTACTGCACAGAGGATTTTCCATTTCCCCCCCTCTGCTACAATAATAAACATACTGAAAGAACTGCAGGAAGGAAGATATGTTTATATAGTAGCTTGTAGGAGCTTAAGAGAAACAATGTACTGTGATGATCAAGGGTCAGGAAGCCATTCAAACTACCTAGAGAGATGTTGGTTATGTCTATCTGCTTCTGTAAGCAGACGCTGGTATTACTCTCATTGGCACACTTTGTCTATGAACAGAGTACATCATAATGTTGCAGGCCATCTCACACTTCAAAATACCAAACTTTCAAAGAGATCAAGTTTCAAGTAGGGAACGAAGGATCAAAACTAGCACTGTGTAACTACAAAACAGGTACTATGATGCAACAACTACTTCAGGTACATGAATTTGCATTTACCAGAGCAAAACATTCCAGTTTACCACCAAAGACACCTGAAGTCTGTAGCTCTGCAGCACAATGCAGATACATAATGGTGAGTTTCTTGAAGGGAGACACCAGCAATCCCCTTTTCCTCCAGTGTTCTGGCCATTCCATGATTTAGGACTATCTGTACAGGCTTACACCATCAGTTTTCCATCATTTAATATAATTAGTGAATAAAAGAGTAAGAAAAAAAACGAACCTAAACTCCACGTTTCACTCATTGCCTTTTCAAAATGAAGACTGTCAATCTATAAAAAGTCCCTGTACCAATAACCAGTTTTAAAACAGCTCATACTGGCTCAAGAACATGTTTTCTTCTTTCTGTTCACTTCCACTGGTCTCTAGGAACCCTGACGTGAAACTTCAGAAGTGCTGCTATTATACTACCTGGAAAAGTGACACTATATGATAGAAGTAGGAACAAACTAAAAATCGAATATTGTCATTTACAACGTTTCTATCCCACCTTAGATTTTCTTTTTCAATAGACACACAGGTAATTTCATGACTGACAAACCTTTCTGTTCCAAATGTCTGATTTAGCTGCTAGATGCATATAACAACAGTAAAATACATATCTAGGAAGCCTGGCATCTTTACTGATTGATGCTTGTTTCAGGTAATGTCGTTTAACCTCATAGCAGGAGAGCAGATTAGCCTCCACACTATGGATGGATTTGCAGTCCAGCTTAGAAGGAAAGCAAGTAAGAACAGGCTCATGCTATTGATCCAATTTTCTCCTATGTGCTGAGAGGATGCAGCAGTTAGATCTGATTTTACAATGAGTTCGGTTCCCAATAGCTCTTGTAGTAGTGCAGGGTAAGATAAGAAAATCATGGGAACAGCAGCTGATAGAATAATCCACCCATTGATTTCTTCTCCCTGCTTACTCGCCGTGTGTTAATTGCATGTTGTGGTTCAGCACTGCTTTCAGCCTGTGCTTCCTGAGTCAAGTACAGTACAAAGTAAAGCAATGGGAAAAATCAAATTCTTGAATTTAGTCCAAATGGAATTGGACAAAAATAGACTCAAAGATTCTCATTGCAAATTTGACTCTGGAATGAAGGTTGTGTTGGTTGGTTAGGGTTTTTTTTTTTGTTGTTCTGGTTTGGGTTTTTCTCCTTTTCACTCGGCTCTTCTTTGCAATAAGGGCAATGTCAAAGGAGAATGCTGGGAAAGAGAAATGTTCTTGTTCCCAGCAAGCAGGTTAAAAAATTAAAGGAGGTGGAGGTTTTGAAGAACTCACTTTTGACACAGAAGTCACAGAAAAAACTTAGCAGACTGGGATGAGTTGCTGTCAGTCACCTCTTACATAAATACTTTGCCAGTCATACTAGAACTTGGTTTGCTGTCTCTCATCAAAGCACTATGTAAATGCTAATAATTTTAATGCTGGACATCTAAAGGCATGACAATGTTAAATATAATCCTGAAAGAAAGGGAGACATTTAAAAATAGAGATTTCCACTCCAACACTGGGCAGAGCCTTTGCATGCCCTGCCTTCCCTGGGCTTAAGTTAAACTTCAGACAAGTAATAGCATTTCCTGCCACCTTGGGAACATCCCTCTTTCTTTCTGCTTTACCTGGACAATACCTTTAAGAATCTAGGAGTTCAGATTTACAATTATGAATGATTATTTGTTTGACAATTTACTAAGACTATGGATGATCAACTCCAATTCAGCATCTCCCTATTCTCTAGCATTTCATGCAAACCACAGGTAATGAATGTCCTGGTACAAAAGCATTTGGTTTCATTCCAAAAGGACACTGTGTGACTGTAGAAGTTTTCAGCAGTTCAAGTGGCTGAGGAACTGACAGGCCACATGTAAACAGTAAATCCATGATGGAACAAAACCCCTACCAAAAGCTTTTCACACTGACCACGACACTGTACAATGACTTAGGACTAGCTAAAAAGCTGCATGCATTAAATCAAGCTTAGAGTGAATAAGGAGGCACTCTTTGAATATCCTTTAATTTAATCTGGACCTCCAGAACTCCTTAGGAGCTGTCGTTCTTTATAGGAAAACATTAAGCATATGTATTACATGAGCTTTGTAAGTTTGAGTTCTGCTCTTACTATAGTAACACTTACAAATCCTAGGTTAATTTCCAAGCAGAATTACTTTACCATTCTGACGGCTTGCATTTGGAATGATACAAATTTTGGAAAGGCTTAATGGAATGACAAATGCAATGTAAAATTGTATTTGCATGTCCTGAGGAGAACAGTAAGAAAAGGAAACCCCAAAATACCAAGTCTCCCTTCTTGTATAATGCAGAATAGTTTGAAGACATACTGTGGTTCAGCATTTCAAAAGAATCACAGTATAGAGAGGAGATGGATGCCAAGACACACAGGAACTCATACAGCACTAAGCCTTTTACACTTGGATATTCACAGAGAAGCCAGGCATGATGCTACTCACAAGGCAGCTACACGTCCATGCCTACTCACTGACTGCATGGTCTTTCAGATTACAGAATGAGACAAGAGCCTTTAGCAATACTGATTTATCTGCACATTGTTCTAAACAGCAACCATAGATAGGATGGACAGTCAGAACTCCTTTTTATGGAAATGACTGCTCTAGTCTTGTCTTCAGGTTTGGAAAGAGGATATGAGGTGTGCATTGCATTAAGAAAAGCAGGAATAAGATCAATATCCAGGCTAGAACCAGTAACTCACTCATTTGGGGATCTAAGTGGGGTTCTTCCTGCCACCCAAAGAGGGCCCAAATGAGTTTCATAACCTGGGCTCAAGATGACCTGGCCAAAACACATGCCTTCTGCCACTGCTTCCAGAACAACACTCTTATTGAAACACTCTGTACTTCTTCCCCAGACCGAAGGCAGTGCTGGGAAGATAACAAACCCATTGATCCAGGCACAAAATAGTGATAACTGCTTCATCCAGTTCTTCAAGAGCATGCAGAGTAAGTTTTTGCTCACTGAGCACGACATGATTGCATTATATAAAGCTGCTGCTAGCAGTATGAAAACAATATTAAAAGTTTAACTAAGACAATGTGTTTCAGAAGAATTTGCTTTCTTTGGAGCCGGAGTGTCCCCATAAAAAGGCATGATCTGTACTAGATTGAGCTGTCCAATGATCTGCAAATGCTGCACATTGTGTCCTGGAGTAAACCCTGCTTTCTTCAAACCCAAATTGGTTTGGGTTTCTCCTGTGCATGCAGAGAGCATTTTCAACTAATGCTACAGCTGCATGTCTTAAACCTGCAGTTTGATTTGTGAGCTTGACTTTCACAGATGTACTTTCACTTTATAGTACTGTATGTCTAATGACAATGCCACAGGATACTGGGCAGGGAGTGTGTGAACGCGTCCCTGAAAAGCAGAGCTAGTTCCATTTTCAAGGCTTGATCCACTACCCTGATTTGGCCAAAAAAGGGTTTTTTTTTCCCCCAGATTCCTCCCTCTTCCTGCTAGCCTGCTGAAAATACTATTATTTATGGTGATCTGTGCAGCATACAAAATACCATTCAGCAGTTTCTCCCTGTGTCAATGCAGACTCATGGTTAACTAGCGGCTTCCTGCTTCTCCCACAAGCCTCTCTCCCTACCTCTCTCCCCCTCTCTCACCTGGCTTTCCACCACTACTTCACCCCATCCTTTGCATCTCTACTACAGCTGAACTATTAGTAAATATAGTACTATATTTACTATATATATAGTAAATAGTACTATTTCTTCTTAAAGTTTTGTATTGCCAATTCTCTCCCACCTCCCTGTTAATACCTCTGGTCCCACACTGGCACACAATGCAAGAAAGTCCAGGATGCATAAAAGTGAGTCAGTTGAGACCTTCATTCCTGCTAAAGGCTGAGGTATTTTAATTTTACAGACTCTGAGAAGATTTACCCAGCAATACAGAGATGAAAATCATGGTGAAGATGAGAAAATGTCTGTGTTATTGAAAGCAAAACCCAGTGCATGTTACAGTCCTACCAGGGATTGACTCTGCGCCTAGTTTTCCTCATAGCAAAACTGAAAAGCTGTGCCTTCATTCAGTTCTCAACTTGGAATACTTCTCACACACAGAACTATGCCTTTTACTGCAGAACAACTTAACATACATAAGCCCTCCCACACTGACACAGACCAAAGGTAGTTCTGGCCTGGAGTTCTGTCTCCAACAGTGCCCAGAAGATGTGTAGAAAACAAGTGCAAGAAACAGGGCAACTGCAGAGCAATTTACTCCTTGATATACCCTCCCAGTTTACTGCCTTTTTTAGTAGTAAAAACAAGTTGTAACATTGGCAGAGAGTCCCAGCTTTTTAGACTTTCATCAGTTCAATTGTTGTTACATAATTCAGAGTTCAGGTCCTGGAAGACAAATACAATATAAAATACTTTCAGAGCATTGCTTTAAATGCAATCCTTCGCAATTCTTTTCAGCCTTTCCCCCAAAGCCTCTTTAAGATTTATCACTAAAGACAAGAAGATACTGGACAGAGAGATGGTGAAGAGCAAGTCCATCCTTGGAGTCTTCTTGTGTCAGGGCAGGATCTCCCCAAATGAGCACATTCTTCAGGCTGTTTGAAAATGTCCCACCCTCAATAGTCAAATGCATCTCACTCCAAGTTCAGTGTTAAGTTATGGTTCCTAATTTCACAGCAGGACTTCCTACTACATCTTTTTTATCTCCTCCAGATAATCTGTAGGGACTAAAGCTGAGTGGAGAAGCAAGGGTCAGTCATAGCTAGACACTGACATTTTTCCTTTGTGTGTGTACACATGTGTATGTGCTTGTGTATGTGGACATTTTCACTTACATTTGTGGGGATTGCCTGTGGGTCAGAGTCTGATAAACGTTGCATTCAATGCAGCCATGCCTCTAGGGAGCCCTGCTGCTGTATATGAAGATTCAGCAAGCCTGAAAGAAGGAGAAATTGTGATATGATCACATGTCATTTGCCCACTAACATGGCAAAAAGGATCAGATTATAATACTCGCCCCCTGTGGATATAAAATCCCTGAAGCATCTGCCAACTCCCAGAGGTCATGAGCAAAGTATGGCCATCCTGGCAAATTATTCTCATTATCTCAGCATGCATTATGCACATGTGATGGAGCCAGACTCTGACAAGGAGGCATAGTTTCTATGAGAGCATGGTAGAAAAGTGGTAGAGAGCAAGGACATGAGGCCTGTTTCACAGATCAGAGCAGAGAGGAACCATTCTACATCTGAGTCTATACTCCCCAAATCCTTGGCAGCAAGCAGAGGAGCAGTGCTGGAAGCCATGGCTTTTCAGGGAATGTGCAAATCACAGCCTTACTATCCAAGTGGTGTGTCCAGACCTCCTGGAGAATGGTCTCATTTCATGCTGACACTGGGTGAGGGAGTCTCTAAACAGCTATGAGCTGGCTAACAGTGCTAATACCCCCCAGAAAAGGATACCATTGTCAGATTCTGGATCTTAGAAAGATTCATGCTAGCACAGTGTTAGTAGTGTATAACCAGTCAAAAAACCCAAAACAACCCAAACCAGGGAAGCATGCACCTTACTAGCTCTTGAAATGCCCCTGTCACAGAGAGGAATATGAAAGGGACACCAGACCACGTGTTCATTATGAAACTCACCAAAGGAGCTTCTGTCCACAGAGAGAGACCTCACACAAAAGTCCATCCACACCTTGTGAGTTCTGACTGACAAACTTCATGGTTTCCAAGGAGAATTCAGACTCCAGCCCAGGTCTTGGTTCAGCCAAGTGCAGAAAGCCACGTACTAGGAAAAATACTTCCAGCTACTAAGCAATGTATCTTAAAACCTCTTATCATCTTACAGAAGAGCATGGAATAAACATCTGAGGGCTGATTTTCAAAATCCATAGTTCCTTTATAATTTTAAATAGCATTTATGCTCTTGCTTGACCCTCACTGCTAACCCGTAGCTGAGTGTCAATAATAGAGGTATTCCAACAGAAGTGCAGGCCTTATGTAGTCCAGAAATATAGTTACTCTAGTTAGTTATAGTTACTCTAGTATCAATATAATTACTCTATAGTTACTCTGTCTTTCCAAACAACTATCAGGCAAAATCTCTGCTGAATCTGAAGAGTAATATAAAGTTTTTCTTATAGCTCTGCTCTGTCTCTATGTCATTGCTATTAGAATTATATCCTCTGTCTGCAACAGCACTTGAACAATCAACAGACATTTGGTTTTTGTAAGCTCAGGCTTTTGAGATGTTCTCATTTATAGTAAAATGGTTTCTTTCTACTACATAACTAATCACAAGTGAAAGAAAGGATGCATACCACTTCCTTTATCCATTCCATAATAACTGAACATTTCTAATCAGCACTTCTTTTGAATTGTGGTGTATTGGAAATGCCTCATGTACAAATCAATGTTCCAGAGCACCCAGGCTACATTCTGTATGTATGGGGGTTGGACTAGATGAGCTTTAAAGGTCCCTTCCAACCCAAACTATTCTGTGATTCTATGATTCTCTGTGTTATCGACTCAACTGTGAAGCCATGTGGCAGAAATGGTTAAGAAAATATTCACAGGAGACTGAGTCCTACAGTAAATCAGTAATGAACTTGTTTGTCTGACCTATTTGTTCATGACCCAAAAGTGCGTGTCTGCTTTTTGCTACTAACTTCTATCATACACATAATACTATCAAGTGATGCTACCCAAACTAACAAAGTAGACCCCTTAATCCCTATATCAACTTGTTCATTTTTTGTAACTAACCCAAGAAGAGAATCTGCACTGTGATCCTACCTCTTGATTAACTCAGGCAAGCATGGTTAAGCTTCCTCCAGCTGAGTATTAAGGGAAAAGTTTAGTATCTCTTTACATTCAATTTAGCCCTAGGAAGAGAGGTCTGAGACAAGATGATGCAGGATAGCTATGTTCTATTTTCTGGAAATGTTTAAAATTGGAACCGATAAATATTCCTTTAGGTAAAACAGACGCTGTCTCACAGTTTGAATGCCTCATCTGAGATGTTTAACGCTTTCCCTGTATTCACATCAAAGCTAAGGATCTAGGGGAAGTGGGTTATTTTTGATACATCTGTTTTCATGTAGAGACAGTATTACAAGGAAGTATTGAATGTAACTGTTCTCACACACACAGGTGTCTCTGAAGACAATCAAACTTGTTAACCTTATCCCATCCCCATATACTTTCATGTGATCTCTGAAAACCATCTCATGCTCTCTGGGCACTTCTCAGTGACCCAACACCTCTCCAAAATGTCAGGATTTAGGAACAGCAGCGGTACTCACCTGTGTTACTTGCAAACCCACAAAGATTTCAGCAAGAAATGAGGACTTTCATCATTTTGGGCACCTTTTTTCCTTGAAGAGTGTTGCTTCTAAACAGAAAAGCCCAGCCACTTCTTCTCAAATGCCTTCCCTCAGCCTTTCAGCAGCACAAAAGACACTGACTCCAGGAGGAATCCACCTTCAGTCCTCAAGCCCTCTTACAACCTTAAACATCCCACATGAGCATAAGGCACTTTTTTCCTACATTGTGCCCCCTCCACCATCCAACTTACCTGAACAGAAGTGCTGATGCAGAGAAAGAGACTGTGATGATCCACTGTTGCTGTTGTGGGGCTCAGGGTAACTCCAACCTCAGCCCAGCAGCCAGGAGAACACAAAACATTTTACCAGTAGTCATCACTCACAACAGCACCACTCTTCATTTTGGTCAGAGCACTCTTGTTTTCCTGCACTGCGCACTACATGGCAGTACTCAGGCATGCACTGGGCAGATTTACTCTTATGGGGAACTGGAGATACTGTTTAAGGAAGCTCATACAAGAGAACATGGGAGACTTGAAATTATCATAGTAGAAGCAGAGAAAGAAGTGGATTTAAACCTGTAGAGAACTAGGATCCATTAGTTCTGTGCTCACAGAACTTCTCTATATGCAGCTGCTTCACTGATTCCAGAGCACTTACTAGTATTACAGAATCCTGGCATGGTTTGGGTTGGAAGGGACCTTAAAGCTCATCCAGTTCCAACCCCTGCCATGGGCAGGGACACCTACCACTAGAGCAGGTTGCTCCAAGCCCCGTCCAGCCTGGCCTTGAACACTGCCAGGGATGGGGCAGCCACAGCTTCTCTGGGCACCCTGTGCCAGCGCCTCACCACCTTCACAGGGAAGAACTTCTGCCTAAGAGCTCATCTCAATCTCCCCTCTTTCATCTTTTCTTTCCTCAGTTTAACATTACCAGTCCCTCTCTGTGTATGCAGTGACCCACCAAAGCAAGAAAATCCTCAGCTCATGGAGGATCACAGCTAAGCAACCATTCATGTAGTAAGACTTTTCTCTTTAAATCTGGTTCAGACCACTGCTAAAAGAGAAAGATCTATGACCTCTGTACAATGCACATCTCAGAGTATAGTAGCCCACCTGGGAGCAGGCATTCTTCCGGGCACTGAAACTGTGCCTGTAGGGCAACACCTACACCAAAAGCCAGGAATGGTGTGTGTTTGGGTTACATGGGAACCGAAGAAAAGCCAGTGCTTTTTCCCAGCTTGTTCACAGCTGTCTGGCTTGCTTGCATCAGCCTGCTGCTGTAAACTCCAAAGGTACAAGAAGAAGGTACAAGAAAAGGATTTCTTCAAGACAGAAATAAGTGCTCGTACAAAGATTAACTACAAACACAGTATATCATTGATCACTGTGCCCAAATGAGGTTTTGAGACCACAGTTTTAACGAAAAATGAGTCAGCTCTTGCCAAGAAATCAATTGCAGAGATGCGAAACACAAGGGTGCGCTAACTTTTAAGTAAAGGGAAAAAAAACAAAGCATGTCTTTATATCTCTGGTTTGATGCTCTTTGCTGCACTCACAATGGGCTATAATGTGCTTTCCGATTTTCCAGCATGAAGTCCTAATCTGATGATATTCTAATGAAGCGAGAAAAATGCCCAACACAAGAACAGCCTGGCAGTTCTGCAGTAAAACATGAAGCTAAAGCCAGGTCCTGAGGTCAAAGTTTTACAGGCTGACCTTTTAGAAACTCTGCTGGCTGGCTGTGTAAATGAAGACATCATACTCTGGCCCGTGACTGCTGTCATGCATGGAAAGCAGTTGTCTGTTAGAAAAATAAAGCAATCTGCATAGAATCATAGAATCCCAGACTGGTTTTGGTTGGAAAGGACCTTAGGATCATCCAGTTCCACCCCCCTACCACGGGCAGGGACACTTTCCACTAGAGCAGGTTGCTCCAAGCCCTGTCCAACCTGGCCTTGAACACTGCCAGGGAAGGAGCATTTACCACTGGGATGCAGCATTTACTCCTGGCAAATTGGGAAAGTAATTTTAGCATTTGCATCAAGCATTTTGTGCTGCAATTTCCTGAAGGATATTTCAGGCAATTTTAAATGCACATCACCTTCAAAAAACCAGTTGAGCACTGGAGCCAGTTATCTTTTGACTGGAAATAAATTTAAGGTTTGTCAACTAGTTATAATAAAATATGAAGATGTGCTTGCTTCAGGTTCAGAAAGAAGCATATCCATGTGGTAAATAAGAAGCATTATTATCTCCAAGCTACTTTGCTTTCTTGCTCCACACCTTTACATAGTACCTTCCACACATCCTTCCCTTGCCCAGAGGATTCTAAAGACAAGGCTCTCCCGATGGCTGCCCTCTTCTGGATGGAATCAAACAAGTTCCATGATTGCCACACAGATAAAATGCTGTGGTCTGCTTTTCAACGGAGGACGATCTAAATTCTTTCCTTATGTCTGTGTAATCACGAAGGTTACACTATGCCAGAATGAGAACTATGAAATTCTAAGGGGCTGCTTCACAATTCTGTACATAGTCAGCCAACATTTGTATTAGAGTTTTTAACCAACATGCTTTTTTTTCCCTGGCATCTTAAGAAATTTTTCGCTTTTCCATTTCTTTCCTATATTTATCAGTGCTTAAAACCACATTGTTGTTTCCTTGTAAAGTACTTAATCCTCCTCCCCATACATAATGGGAAACATTTCCATACCTCTTTGTTGCTTAAGGTAAGCATGTCAAACACTGAGTATTATGTCTGGAAGGGTTCTTATATAATCTTTTCCTCTGCCCAAGTCAGGGTCAAACATTTCTTTGCTACTCTAGATCAGCATTTGGCTGACCTCTGTTAAAGCCAGCTGATAATGGAGACTGCACAGTCCTTGCAGGGAAACCAGTCCACTGCTTCACCAGTTAACTATTAATGTTCCTGGAGGTTTGTTTATAGACTCCTGACACGAGTAAAGGGCTCTAGAGATGATTTTCCGAAGGACCCATTCATCAAGGAGCATGGAGTTTCTTTCTGCGAGCTCTCATCTTTAAACAGAGAGCAAGGATTCAGATGCAAAGTAGAAAGGCTGAGGACAAAACATTCCTTAAAGAGGGTTTCAGTTCTTGACAGTGGAACCAGGAAGTTGGAGGTTTTTCTCAGCATTCTGTATGCACAGTCATACCAGCGCACACTTTGAAACTTTCACTGCACATCTGTGCATCACTGCATGGTCTAGGCACCACGCCAGAGGCTGAATTCCTGCGAGTCCATGCAGCTCCCACACATTTACAGCACTAGGACCCAGAGGGAGCTTCATTTCTGTGAGTCAGTGCAGCTAGCTGAGCCGTGCGAGCAGTGAATGAGGCTGGAAAGGCAGAGGGAATGTGAATGGCTCTTCTGGCTTGGAAAAGTGTCCACGGACTGGGGTGCTACGGACTACAAACCAGCTTGGACAACCCTCCAGATTCCCGGTACTGCCGGCATCCAGTGCCGCTGCTCTGAGGTGAGTGCCCCACAAGAGCCAGTGTTCACAAAGCAGGAAGGCGGCTGTCGCACCAGTTGTGGAAGTTTGGGATCTTCAAAATTAGCCAGTGTGGTCTTGCTGTACAGTGATTTTCACTCTCTTGAGGAGAACAGAGCAGATGGCTTTGAAATACGGCGTGCTCGTTGCTTAAAAATAGCATTTACAAGGAAAGCATAGTCTAGGGAAACTGAAAATTGCATCTAACGCAGGTTAAACTGCACACACATCTGGAAGGTGTTCATAAAACATTTGTGCTTAAGCTTAAAGCTTGAAAACCATCTTTAGTAAGAACAGCTTAATCTTAGAGAAATGTAAGTATTGTTCTTATTCTTTTTATGAAGATATATGATATATCTTCATATATGATATATGAGAACTTTTTTTTATTTGCATCATACAGCAGTCACACCTATATGAAAATTCGTTACTGTCTTTGTTCTGAACATTAAGGCTTACTTAACACTTTATTTCTTTTTCCTCTAGCATAATTCTACTCTAGATAAGAACTCCTTTCTTTCTTTACTAATATAAATAGGAATTCTGGTAAATCAAAGCATGACTGGCCCAAGGCAGAAACCTTTTAGCTATAGGCAGAGCAGTAGTTCACTAGAGACTGTGTATCCTCTAGGATGTCCACTTGGAAAAGCTTACAGACTCCCTGCTGCCTGCCTGCCAGTGATGAAACTGATAATGTTTATTGGTTTATGCCAGGTGATAACACTGTTTTATCTGATGCACCAGGCAGAGACAAAAATGGGGACCCCAGTCAGGGAGACGGAAGGAATTTGTGTACTGAGAACAAAAAGTGTTTGTGCTGTAGTTGCTTTCTTCACTTTAAATTCTCCTTATATGCTCAAGAAGTTTTAGAAAAACAGCAGAGTAAGCCTGCTTGTCAGGCTGGTTTTTCCAAGTTGTCACAACTTTGAAGCTGCATTGTAACTGTTAGACAGATAATTTATGGGCGTTTTCATGCATTAGAGTATCACAATAAAGTCTTCTGGGCACTTTTTTTGCTAAGCCAAAGTAAAATGGGACAAATATCTGCAAAAAGAGAAAAGGGCAGCTAAGTTGCCTGTACTTTCATATTCTGCAGCTCTGGGCTGTTTCAGATGTTATGGAAACTAGGCTTTTTCAAATTACCCTGACAACTACCATTACAGACATTCATCTGAAACTCAGGTTACAATATTTTCTGCCCTTTCACAAAGAGGTTACAGTGATGGAATGAAGAACCATATAGACTGGAGTGTTCACTGGAGTGTTGTAAGAAAGATTTCACCTTCAAATATTTCAGTAATTATAGATATGAATCATTTGCTAACAAATCTCAGCAAGGTCTGGAGAGGAGCCCTCCTGATGAATCTGTGCCGTGGAGTAATCATGATTTCACATCTTTATCAATCCCAGCCACTCACCCAAAAGGGATCTGTCAGTCTCACAATAAGGTAGTAAAGCAAGTAACTGTGGTTTTTTCTCATCCTCCTAGCTAAGCAGTGTCCATTTTCTCCATCAAAAGCTTAAATTGTCTTTTCAGATGTCTTCACTTAAGTTCAGTGGAGAATTACAACGAGCACAAAGGCTCATTCTAACTCATATCCTAAGTAAACAGTTGCCGCATAGAAGAACCAGGCAGTCCATTTAATCACTGTAAGATGTTAATTTAAAAGATCAGGTTAGAAAAATACCTAAAATATGTATTCAGATTAGCATTTGCAAATGTAAAATCTGTTTCTTTAATGGGATACTTAGAACGAGGCTCAGATAGAACACATTTAAAAACTAGATTATTTCAATCAATAGAATAAGTCCCATAAATTCCCCTACTGCTCCATGGCTTTGGTCATACAAAAATGTTCCTTTAAATGCAAGTTCTATTAATTGGTTTTGTGGTTCTTTACAAAAAGCTTTTAGGATTAACAGAATATTGAATACATATTAATTAGCATTAATTGAATTAAATTAAAAGCATGTGGAAAAAATACTGTTCATTTTAAGAAGTTAACATAATTCTGCCTTTTTCTTAGTCTATATTTTAAGACCAAACTCTGCTGATAAAAAATAAAGGGTTAATAAAATGAATGCTTTCATTCCCAAAGATTCAATATTCTAAGCCCAGAAGTCAATCCTGGATTGTTGGGTTTAGAAATATTTGTCTCTCCTTCAAATCTCAGCCCAACTAAAGCCAGTGAAACTCAAACTGGCCACAGCAACGATGACCTCTGCTGGCAAGTGCCCTCTGCTGAACAGGAGTTTTAAGGGCTTAATTCAGAAAGTGACCACGAACTAAAACATCAGGTCAGCTGAGATACACTTGGAGAAATGCAAGATCACACCTCTGCCCATGAAACGTGCCCCATGGTAAAGAAAGTGAAAGGCACGTGTAGCAATGCTGATCCAGCTGCATTGCTCACAGAGCAAGGAGAAAACTCTCCCTGTGCTGGGATTGGCTTGAGCCCAGCGACAGAGGCCGATGTGTTTAAGAGCATTTTTAAGACAGAAGCTCTGGGATAGATGTCCTATGGGATGCATGTGGCTTGTTCTCCTGACACAATGCCCTTTGTGCAGCTCTTCTGAATTCATTAAATATTTGCCTGTGCATGTGTTGTTTAGACCCAAAATGAACATCGCCAAGCAAAGCAAAATAATTTTTGTTGATACCAAGAGATTGTAGTATCTTCATGTGGGTTATGTGCACTCTTATCTGCCTGGTTCCACTAATCTAAAGCTATGGAACTTGGTGGAAAGAAAGTCTCGGACTGTTGATATAAACCTATACTGTCCCCACAACCTGAACACTGAGTTCTGATCATCACTTACACCTCAGAAACTGAAACATGAAAGGGTGCCAATGATGAAAGCCTGGAACATTTTCCATATTTAGAGAAACTATAGAGATTATGATTTCTACGTCTAGAAAAGAGATAGCTGAGGAGGAGTATAATGAAGATATTTATAGTCATAATTGTCCCTAAGTTGTTTTGAAGGAAATGGATGTTGTCTTGTGTCCTAGTTCAAAAATCTAGGAGCAGGTAATAAAACTGGCAGGTGGGAAGTTCAAGGCAAACCAAGGTGTTTCTTCTCTCCATGCATAATTAGGCTAAGGAATTCCTTTCCAAGGGATACTGTAATTCACAGGGGTTCAGAAAGTAATCACGTGTACTAAAAGCAAAGGCACTACCTGTGGTTCAGGAAATCTGTGATTCCAAAATGCCTGCTGAGTGGGAGAGTGTACCAAGGAGAGCACCACCGTGTGATTGCCCTATTTGTACTCTGCCCCTGCGGCAGAATACTGACCTGGATGAACCGTTCTAGTACAGACACCCCAACCTTCTCCTCAGTGCTTTAGCGTGTCAAATACTTGACCTGTCCTAGCAAGAAGAAAGGTGACTATATAATACTTACTGCGAGTTGCTAGTTTGCTGATGAAGGAGTGGTGATTCTGGCAAAATGAAAATACAACATTCTTTGGGTTTGGTTTTGTTCAAGAGCTAGGTGTAGGCATAAGTTCATGCACACCTGTAGTATAGAAAGACAGTAATGCTGAGACTTACAGCTATTCAGGTAACTCAGCGTCTAAATAGATTATGATTGAGATACTGGAGAAAGGCCTGTGAAAGGACATAACTGGTTTATCTTGTGAAATTCACTGGAATATACTGCACGTGTGAAAATACAATTTAACCTCACATCTCTGTGGCCTGTTTATTTGTGGAGCTGAGACCTTATTTGAAACTCATTATTAAGCTCAAGTCTGTTCTAACTGCTTTCACTAAAAATATTATACATACATCCATGTAAAAAGTAGCATGGAAATATTCCACAATTAATTACACTGACAATACACCTTTCACTGTGAGAACTGCATCACCCTGCAAAAGGCAACAGTCAAGAGAATGGCAACAAAACAGGAAAACCTGAATGCCAGGTTGAAAGGTGGAGACAGGAGATGTCAACCCAGCTTTGCCAACTTCTCCCCAAGTGTAGCTGACTTGTTGCTGATGCATTAAATGTGTTTTTCAGCCTGTAGCATGCATAAAGATGACAGAGAATGACACAGAACTTCCTCTGTGTACAAGTAGGATTTTCTGCCCACAGATCTTGCTTCTGTGAGATAATTAAGTGCTTGCAAATGAGTTATGATGTACTGGAACATCAACACCTGCCACTTGGAAACAATTATTGGGACACAGGCGAAGGGATGAAATCCAATTTAATGGATACACAAACGAAGACGTAAGATGCTGACTGCATTGGCAGAGCTGGGAAGTCACCGAGGATATAGAGTTGGCTACAGCAGTTCACTAGTCAGCACGTCTTTGAATGCATTAGCCCCAAGTGAAGCACGCCCATGCACACCACACTGCCCAGTGCTTTCGTGTGCTTAGAAATGAGAGACAGAAGGATGCAGTACTTGACTACCTGCAGGCATAATCTCTGTGTGACTATATTCATGTGGAAGACATTTAGATTGCACCATTACTGCACAGCAGGAGAAAATATGCAAAGTGCTGCTCGGTATTTTGAGCCTTGCATACAGCTATTAAGATGCAAATTGCTGTATGCATGTAGAAATCATACATACATATGTACAAGACTTGTCTGGCATATTATCTAAATCCAAAATGAAAATAACTGCATGAGGGAGTTTGAAATAACATGCTCAATGGCTTTACTGCCAGCTTCTGGAGCATCACTTGAATTTCCTGTGCCATTTTCCAATTAATGAAACACCTTTGACTTTTCCTTACCTTGGAAGCAACATTTATTTCCCAGTAAAGAGCCTTTCTTCTTTTTTGCCTAGGCTCTTGCATTTACAACAATGCTTTGAGATTTTATGGAACAGTAGCTGCCATTATCAGAGAACAAGAACCAAGACTGACCAGACTCACGTTTTTATTGCTGGGATCAGTTTTATAACATTCCTATGGTTTCCACATCACCTAGAGGCATTCCCCGGAAGAAACTGTGAGATGGTGACAACGGAAAGCAAAAATCATAGAATGGTTTGGGTTGGAAAGGACATTAAAGCTCCTCCAGTTCCAACCCCTGCCATGGGAAGGGACATCTACCATTAGAGCAGGTTGCTCCAAGTCCCATCCAACCTGGCCTTGAACACTTCCAGGAATGGGGCAGCCACAGCTTCTCTGGGCACCCTGTGCCAGCGCCTCAGCACCCTCACAGGGAAGAACTTCTTCCTTATATCAAACCTGAACTTCCCCTGTTTAAGTTTGAACCCATTGCCCCTTGTCCTATCGCTACAGACCCTGATGAAAAATCCTGAAGAATTGCCTGCCCTGAACTTTACAGCCCAAACCCCAACACAGTCTCCCCTCAGACTGACAGTCCCTACAGATGTTTTCCAGACACAGCCCTGATCACTGTCAGAAATCAAACTTGCAGGAGCGAGACCACTCAGTGTAGTTCAAGACTTCTTTCGTCCAGAGATTTTCTAAAACTGAATATTGAACACAGACCACTAAAACTGATTTCAAAACGATCTTTCCCTAATTGATGCTCCTGGTTCCGAAATCAAATTTCCTGTTCCCATAGGGTCCATAACAATGTGCTAATAAAAGATCAGATTCTGCTCCCATTGACTTGCTATGTATCAAAACTCTCACTGATTTCAGTGGAAAAAGATTCAAGCACGAAGACTGAAAAAGTCAAACAGAAGGTATGACTTTGACTTTGTTTTGGGCCTTGGTTTACATATTATTGCCAAAATCATAATGACCATGTCTGTGATGCAAATACGAAGATCTTTCCAGGAATAAAATCAATGCGATGAATGAATAATCGATAAACTGAATCTGTTCCTTACACTGAGTCATTTAATTTGAAATGCCCTATTTGTGAGAAATATTGCTGCCTTAAAGAGTATGTGACAAAAACTGATTGAGCTCAGTTACTTGTTAACTGCTCCAAAAAGTAATAAAAGATTAGACTCTTTCTGGCAGTTTTGACCCACAATGAGGAAATTAGCCCAGTATAAGTACAGCTGGGAAGCAGATTATTTTTTTGACAATTTTCTACATGCTACGTATGGCTTTGCTAGTCTAAAAATTACTATTTTGAATCATTCCTATTCTGAATGGTTTCATATTTTTCCCTCTGTACTGTGTAGGTATAAAGGTGACAGATTTTTTTGTGGTCTGGTTCACTGATTTACTTCAGTGAAGCACTTTAGTTTGTTCTTTACACAACCATATGTGATCCAGGCTTTTAAAAGGAAAGGAAAGAGTTCTTCAGAAATTTTGGGGATGGAAATTCACCAAACACCTCATTGCTATATATTCTTTGATTACAGTACATTTAACAGCTCTGGCTCACACAATATGTGGGGTTTTCTTCTATTTTGAAACATATCTTTTCTTTTTTTTGTTTGAAGTCTTTATGTGCTGGATGACTCAGGTATGGAAAAAGACCTGTGCTTGTTCACAGAGCCATTTGCCCTGTGGTGAATGACACAGCCTGCATTTTCTGAAATGCATCATTTCCTGCCCATTATTCCACGATCCCTTTTTGATGCTCGATGTACCGGCTCCAGAGCAGCATTTAAGGCGCATGTATTAGCACAGGCATACAAATGGCTCATTTCAACTATTCATTGCTTAACACATTGCAAGAACAACTTGAATTCTGATGAACGTAACTATAAGTTCAGCCCCATTTAGGAGCTGTACTTCTAGCAATCATCAAAATGATTATATTGCGGCCTTTAAGGAGGGTCAGCAGGGCACGTCAGCTGCTTGGGTCAGTAGGCAAGAATGAACTGTCACGCTGTGCATAGATGTCTGGTCACTGCAGCTGTGCATATTCC
The DNA here is from genome assembly GCF_004027225.2 of Strigops habroptila. NCBI lineage: Eukaryota > Metazoa > Chordata > Aves > Psittaciformes > Psittacidae > Strigops > Strigops habroptila. The sequence goes on from NC_044294.2 coordinate 31,147, forward strand.
TAATTTTCTGGTGCTTTCATATTTCAGACTGAAAATTAACACTTTTACACAGCAGCCTTTCAACAATTTTCCCCCACTAAAAATGGGCAAGGCGGCACAGAATAGCCATCTCTGAAAATGTACAAGTTTTTCACCTTATTTAGATGTACGAAGTGCACTTTCTAACTGCAGCTGAGGGACTGTGACATTGCTCAGTTTGCAGACAGCTGCTGCTCAGAGGGTTGTGACTTCAGGGCTTTAAGCTCGAAAGGGGAGATTGAGATGAGCTCATAGGCAGAAGCTCTTCCCTGTGAGGGTGCTGAGGTGCTGGCACAGGGTGCCCAGAGAAGCTGTGGCTGCCCCATCCCTGGCAGTGGTCAAGGCCAGGTTGAACACAGGGGCTTGGAGCAACCTGCTCTAGTGGAAGGTGTCCCTGCCCGTGGCAGGGGGTTGGAACTGGAGGAGCTTTAAGGTCCCTTCCAACACAAACCACTCTGTGATTCTATGATAAGACTCATAGGACAACTTTCTTCAGGGCAGAACATTCTACAAAAGAAAGGGCTTTTTTTGTTTCAAAAGCAGCTACCAATTCCCAGTTTCACTGTACTTGTGTCTCACATTTAGAACCCACTTAGCAGGTTCTGAAGCATCTGAAAATCAATATAGAATTAGGGAGCTCAAAAGTTTTGGACATTTTATTCCAGAAGCTGAAAATTGGGCATTTAAAAACTCAGATACTCACAAATAATGTGTTCTGTCAGGCGCTTACAAAGCGAAGTGCTAAGTTACACTGCATTCCTTATCAGCTTCCTCTTGCATTTCTGGAAGTCCCTAGGAAACAAACTATACCTGCTGCTTTTGTGTTTAAATTTGTGCCCATTTGTTTCTAAGGTTTTAGTAAGTTAGAAACATTCAAAAGAAATGCTTTCTAATAATTCACATTTAGTAGAGTTTCATACTCCATTCAAATTTTACTGCTGTTTGTCTCAAGGAATCAAGCACACTGTGATGGTGGAGTGCTCAAAACCTATGAGACAAACACACGCATGTAACCTCAGGGGATTTAAGTGTTTTGCATTACATTTACACATTCATTCTTTTGAACTAAACATGCAAGTGGATATAGGACTTGTTGTTCTTACTTTATACAGCTACAGTCCATTAAATTTGGATTCTTGGATTTTTGGATTCTTTAGAAAGGTAATGGATTCCAAAGTGACCATTGACTTTATTCTGGTTTGTATCAAGCTTCTATAGCTTTGCTTGGTTATAACTTCAGTAACGCAAGAATTGTGTTGCAGAAGTTACAGCTTTCTATCTCATCAAGAAAATAATGTAAGAGTCTTTTGCGGTCAATGGATACAAGCTCCTTATGTATCAGTAAGAGAACAGGAAATTCTGCATCCAAAGTTAGTAACCTAGAGGATATTCTAAGTTTTCCCTGACTTTCTCTCTTTTTCGTGTGCGCTAGCTCTTTATGAACACAGGTAGAATTATGGACACCACCTACAGCATCATGTTTGACAAGTTTTGTTCAGATTGCTGATCACTAGGAAATGTCACACTTGTACACTTCTCTGTTAGTTTCTGATCTCCTAAGAATTCTTAAGTAGCAGGAAAAGTAAATGCATAGTTCCATCTTTTTTCTTTAATTATTGCTACCACCTTCACGTGTCTAGAAAAGGACTAAGCCTTGTGTAGGACTTTCAACATGGAAAATACTTCATAGTGACAAACATAAATAAATGTTTGTTAAAGCAACAGTGTACAGAACAAATCAGAAGTCAGTTATACAGGATTCCCTGAGATGAAGGTGGCCTTCAAATATTGACAAGTGTAGCATCTTACCACTCTCTACAACTACCTGAAAGGAGGATGGAGCCAGGAGGTGGCTGGTCTCCTGTCCCAAGGAACAAGGGACCGGACAAGAGGAAACAGCTTCAAGCTACACCAGGGGAGTGTTAGATGGAGATGAGGAACAATTCCTTCCCCAAAGGGTGCTCAGGCATTGGAACAGGCTGCCCAGGGCAGTGCTGGAGTCACCGTCCCTGGAAGTGTTCACACACCGTGTAGAGGAGGCTCTCAGTGACATGGGTTAGTGGTGGTCTTGGCAGTGCTGGGCAACGGTTGGACTTGATGACCTTGAAGGTCTTTTCTAACCTGGTTGATTCCATGACTCCATGGTTGCATGATCAAAGAATAGATCAAATTGGATGGGACATCAGGAGGTCCTCTGTCCAGCTTCCTGCTCGAAGAAGGATCTCTGTACCATTTACTAGAGGATTAAGACTGAGGAGTCAATAACAAGCAGCAAACTTTCTGCAATATTATTTTCTTGGTAGATGTGCTCAATGCAGAATTCTGGGGATGAGCAGAGTACAGCCAGGCAGCAGCTCTGTAAGGAACTCAGAACCAAGGAACAGCATTATGGTTGACATTCAGTCTCCTAGGTAAGACTCAAATTGGCTCCACTATGATGTCCACGTGATAATGGCCTGTATTTATTACTGATTTAACACCTAAAAGGTTTTCCACATGAGAAGCCACCCATTCTTTCTCTCATTAGTCAGTTTGGGGTTTTGGGCTTTGGTTTAGGGGTTTCTGTTTTGCTTTTCCTTTCCAGCTGGCTTCAGCCCACAGTCATCAGCTTTGGTATTTTCTCTTTTTATCACATATTGCCTTTGACCAAGAATTCAGGTTAAGTGCTTCCATCACCTATAAAAAGGATATCCTTTCACAGGCTAGATTCTTTCCTTACTATTTGGTTGCTGTAGTGGGGATTAGGCCCAACTCCTCAGCTCTCCCCAATACCATATTTTTAGACTTATGCAAAACAGTAAAAGTTCAAAGGGGATTTAAATCATGGGCAGATTCAGAAGGCTCAGCTGCCTGGTGCCTGTTCTACTACAAAAGCTAAGTGCATCAAAGGGAACCACCAGATGACAGGTTCAATAACGACAGAAAGCCATTGCTCCACACCATGGAATTAAGCTGCAGAACTCCCAGTCACTTTGCTGCTCAAAATGTACACTGACTCAAGGAATAGGTAGACAGGGACATGGATGAGAAATATACTGAAGATTTTAAACACATAGAAAACCCTGCTGGCACAGAAAGCTGCTCATCCAAACACTGCAGGAAACGAGAGTGGTTGGAAAAGTACCACTATATGTTTATCTTGCTCTTAGACACTTCCTGAAGGATCTTCTATTTGCCTCTGTCAGAGACAGGATTGAGAAGAAGATTCTTTCATCTGGTCCAGCTCGATCATTCTTAAGTACTGATAGTATGTTGAAGGGGTTCTCTTTAATGGGGAAGACACTGTGATCTTTCTTGTGATCACAGTGTTAGCAATTTTATCCATTTCCCTCAGCAAAACTGATTGCACTAACTGCACTTCTTATCTGGCAGGAAAAGGAACACAAACTGTGTCAAGAGAAATAAATAAGAACAGAGAGAAAATTGCCTCTTTATCCTGTTTTAACTGGTTTTACTGTGGGTACAGCATAGAGCCAGTCATTTTTCAATCAATTATTCATTCAAGGTTGTTTTACACTCACTTCTTCCCACAAGTCTCCAGTCCTGTAAATAAGGCTGGTATTCTTTGTTCATCTATGGATGACATTCCTCTGTATTCCTACCACAGGCTGGCTGTTTCATAAAGTGTTGTTTGCTTATGCTAAGATTACCAAGCAATCCATAATGCTCTACGAAAAGTTTTTTGTCTCTTGTTTGTTTGTCATACTTTTTATATTACCATTAACTGCAAACATAACTTGTTGCTGCAGGTCACAGACACACACATGTTAAAAAGCTCAGGGTCTGCCCTTCTCTGTTCCTCTGGGTTCATATTTTTACTTCAGTCCCTTCTATTAAAACTAGCAGTACAATAAGCGGAAATAATGAAACCTTGTTCTCTGTGGTGGTCAGAGTTTCTGGCATCTACTAAATTTGTAAGCATCTGTGAGGTCTGAGTAATTTTTAGGACATAGAGGTACACATGTCTAACACAAACTCTCTAATTAAAGAGACCTCATGCACCACAGCTTTTATTCTGGTCAGGACCTCCACCTATCCTACATTTTAATCAAACTTGTAGAAACATTATCTTTAACATTATCTTTATGTAGAAAGCTAGTAGCTTAAAAACCTCTAACCTTCTGTGAGATGTGAATGGCACTCAACAATTTCAAGGGTCGTTGGGTCAACGGTTCACAAGACAGTGTCGTTTCTTAAGTGTCATTTCCCTATTAAACCAGACTAAAACCAGGTGATGCTCTTTGTTGCCCCCACTTTGAAGTCTACACAGCAACCAAGAACTGTGTGCTCAATTATGCATTGCATTTGTGTACCAGCTTGTGTTTCAGTTACAAAGATGTTAAGCCACAGAGCCTAAGCATGCTTTATTTTGCATGTTAAGGACCCTTTCCATTCCTCTCCTTGTTATTGTTGTTTCTTATCGAAGTTCTAAATATTCAACATCTATTATTTCATTCTGCCTGGACTTAAATCCTCCTGCCCCAGTCGTTCTTGCCAAACTTTCCTCTCATTATTTTCTCAGGCACAGGCTGTAAACAGAAGAGTGCAAAGGTTCACTGCTCAGCCTCACATTCCACATTCCAGGACACTTTATATATGCCAAAAGTGTGAGTTTCTGGCTTTGCCAAAGCATGCAGAATCACATCACATGCATTAGAGGGACTTTGATCCACCAGCTCTCCCTAGATGTGCATTCCTGCACTGTAAACGGCCTTTGTGAACAGAGTAGTGCTGTGAAGGGTTGCACTAAAGACCACTTTTTCGCTCTATGCTTTGAAAGAAAAGCATGTGGCCTTTTCCTTTTCCTCTCTCCCACTCCTTCTGTTCTATTTGAAAGCAAAAAAACTAGAAAAATACTTAATGAACTATAGAATTTCCTACCTTTGTTCCACATTTCAAATTTGTAAAAGCATTCAAGCCACAGAATCACAGAATTTGTTTGAATTCAGTGTTCAGCACTGGAACCAGGATTGTGCCATCGCTTGAAAGGAAATACTTTCTAAGAAAATCACACATTTCCAATGCCACAGAAAACCTGATGTAATGTTGTTGGCCAGATTTAAAGTTCATCTCTCTACTTTTACAATAAAAATTTACAAAAGCTCTTTTCCAAGAGACATCTATTCAAACTGTGATATTGCACACAGAAAGTAGGTGCATATCTGATTATCGAAACTTCCCTCTGGTTTCCATTTTAAGCTGGCAGAAAATGATCTTGTAAGGTATAAAACTTGATTATCTGCTTTGAACCTAATATTCACCCCAAAAAACCCCACAGAAAATATGCTAAATGCAAACATAATATGTATCTTTAAAAAGATTTTTAAGTGAGAGACCTGTTAGGCATATGTTATTAAAAAAGAACAAAAACTAAAAACCAACCCAACACTTCTTTTCCTTGTGTTAAACAATCTAAAACTGTCATTTAATCATCATCTGATGAACACTGTCATAAAAATAAGCAAATACCAAAGAAAAATCTATTCCTAATGCTATAATTATGACAACAATCTGTGGAGTCCCACTCTTCACCATAAAATATAGATCACATCTGGCTACAAACGTCATCTTTTGTTTCTTTCCACCATATGCTCATGCATACTACCTTCCAATTTGGAATACAATTGCTTTCTTGTCACTATTATGCTTGGACTAGGTCTCTCTTCCAGCCTTACTATTTCTGTGATTCTGTGGGTGATTCTGTGATTGCTCCTGACAACTGATTCAATAGGCGCCAGCATTCCCAAGAAATACTGTAACAAATACAAAAAGATGCACATCAAATATCGAGACAAAGAAATATGTGGTTACAGTGTAAAGTGATACAATGACAGTGAATTTCAAGGTTAATTGAATTAATATTGGCACACAAAACATGGAAATACCATAATGATGCGGGGAAAGGATTCTGCATTTTATTATGTTTTCTCTATTCTGATTAATGACTAGACAGCAAAGATCAAAATGATAGCAGACAGCTCATGTGTATCACCAGCAGGTTCCCAGCTGACAAGCTGTAGGTGCAGCATATAAGCTTTGGAGCACATGTGCCTAGATTCCGTACAAAATCCCAACACTGGATTGAACATAAACTTAGACCATAAAGTTGAACATAAAGTTAGAAAAACTTGGGTTGAACATAAAGTTAGAAAAAGAAAACATTTACCCATCACAGAAAACCAGAATAGAATATTAGTATTATCAACCCTACATGAGTTAGTAACACGTTTTATTTGTAAGTAAAAGGTGAATTTGGAATGAGAATTTACATCCCTTTTACATCTTCCCCACTCATATGGGCGAGCTCCAGATTCCCTCTCGTAGGTGCAGCATGGACTCATGGCAAGGCACAAAGCAGAGGAAAGAGAAATGCAAAAAAGAGCTCTGACAAAACCCTTTAACTTGCTTCTCCTATTTCCTGCAGCTTGATTTCCCTCTTCTCCCAGCAATGCCATCATTCAACAAATCATAAAGTAAAAAGAAAAAACACCATTTCCGGCATTGGTGTTGGCTGAAGCCTTATTGACATGAGCTAAATGCATCATCTTGATCCACTGGGGAAAAAAACAACCAAACAAGAAAGAAAAGCAATTGCTTACTCTGTAACAACAGCTCTTACCTAAGGTTCTACCACCTGCTTTGCTCCATAGTATAGTAAAGCCAGATGGGAAACTGTTTAATCCAGGTGCATGGTTTGCAGCCAGATGTCTGTGTTGTAACTTTTATCTTTATGTGACTGGTAATTAGACTACTGTGTCATACTGTACTGGGCCACAAAATGAGTACGAACCGATGAGCTGTGACGTGGTGTTAAGGTGTTCAGTGTGCTTGCAATTTCCCATATTACAAAGTGATGGAATAGCTTCACATGACAAATACCAAATATTCATCAAAGCAAGCAGTCAATAAAGTTGTGCAACCATGTGGGAGCAGGAAAGAAGATGAGTCATTTATGAATGTGCTGATGATCGGGTTTTCATTATTGCACACAACCTGGGGCACATCAGGAACCAGACTAGTATTGAAACAACCACCGTTACTTTCAACTAGACAAAGTCTTGCAAGAAAATTTGACACAAGCTGTCTTCAGCTCCTATTTGAAACATTTTTTTGCTAGATGCAAGAAACAAAATGCACAGAAATATCCTTTGGGTATTAATTATCTAAAAATAATAGCTGAAAAACCTACTGACTTATCTCTAAAATACCCCTTTTCCCTTCCAGGCGTGATTTTTGCTGCTTGTAGTAATATCTGCAAGATATTGGTAGGTTGCTATTATTTCTCTTTCTAAAATATTCTAAAAGCTTGCTTTAATTCCTAGAGGCTCTGCAAATTATTTGTCCCAGAAACAAGGCAGCATTGCAGCATCATTCAGAAAGAAGAATGTGAGAGAGGGAAGGTGCCATGTTCCATCTGTCAGTCTATATATTGCAGTGGAACCTAATGCCAACCTGTACAATGGAAATAAAGTTCTTCTACTTGGAGAGAGCCAGTGAAAATCTTCAAGTTAAGAACATCACAAGTGTAGGACAAGAAGAAACGGCCTCAAGCTGCATCAGGGGAGGTTTAGATGGAGATTAGGGACAATTCCTTCCCTAGAGGGTGGTCAGGCATTGGAACAGGCTGCCCAGGGCAGTGCTGGAGTCACCGTCCCTGGAAGTGTTCACACACCATGTAGAGGAGGCCCTCAGTGACATGGGTTAGTGGTGGCCTTGGCAGTGCTGGGCAACGTTTGGACTTGATGATCTTAAAGGTCTTTTCCAACCTAGTAGATTCCATGATCCTCTGATTCTAAGTTTTCAGGAAGCAACTAACTGCTTGACTGAGAATATCCCTGCTTTCTATTTTATCTAAACCACATGGGTGATATTTTGAAACATTTGATTGAACTCAGTCACTCAATCTTGATTTGGTATTTTGAAACATTTCATTGAACTTGCAGTCCCTCAGTCTTAATTATGGTTTGGCATTTGCCTCTGTGTAGGCCGATCCATAGGGAATGCCATTCCTACCAACCCTGAAGTAGAGCAGGATGACTCAGCTGATTAATCAGCTTTCTTTTTCTTATTAAGAAATGAGTATTTGGCTTCCCCAACTAAAATGATCATGTCAAGCTCATGTTAGAACTCACATGGTTTGGGTCACTCCTGACACATTCTAAGAGAAGGAAATTAGCCTGTACAACTGATGAACACAAATAGCAATACTGCAACCACTGTTTTCTGTTCACCATCAATTTCACGGCATTTGGGGGAGAAATGTTTCTGTTCCTGTTGCTTTCTGATCAAGATTTGTCCCTAATTTGGAAGCATAAGCCCAGGGCTTATGGGTTCTGATGATGGTATCAACTGCTATCTAGACAAGTAGGTACCAAAACCAGAGCACCTGTAGTTTGCTAAATAGATCTAGCCACTTCCTTAGCTAAAGCATAGCACAGGATCTTCAGGTGAGCCATGTCTCCGATTTCCAATCCAAAAATTTCCTGAATCTATTAACCAAGTCAGCAGAAGGAAAAATAACCTACTTGGGAAAACCTTAAGTAAACATGGAGCTACTTTTCCCTTTCATTAATAGGTAAATCACAACAGAAAAGCAGCCACTCTACAAGCAAAGTATGTGATCACTGTCATGAAATGCCTTCAACATAAATGGACTTAATGACAAAGTTAAACAAACCTCAATTAAAGGCACAATGCTTCGAGACAGGCACAACCCATCACTCTCCCAGCTTCCCACTAAGTAGGTCTCCAAGCCTAGAAAGGTTGCCAGCTATGGGGATCAGTTTAGAAAGTTAATGACAGTAAAAATGGGATTCACTGGAAACTGTAATCCTGACTCCAGTAAGCATTGCCAGAGGCCTGACATGAAGAAACAAGTACTGTTTCAAGCTGACTGCAAAGCCAAGGGAAAGATTAACATCTGTCAGAATCAGCTACAGATGAGATTGTTATTGATCCCTGAATGTCACAAGAATTTAGAAGGGCTAAAAGGAAATTCAAAGAAAATACTCACACATCTGGGGATTTGCTTTGTAAATTTAAATACCTTTCCCTGCAGTTCAGCTGTGTATTTTCAAATAGCTGTGTGTGAGGTAGCTCAATGTTACAAGAAGAGGTATTTCTTCCAACTTATTCACTGTCAAGCTTAGTCTTGTGCGAAAAGAAGGGACAAGGAGCAGTTTTGTTGCTGCAGCAAGCACTGCAGTTACTAGTCTTCAATCCACTGATTTTTGTGTTTAGGCTCTGTTGCTGTGGATTTTGTTTCTGTCTTATCTGTGTCTATCCCTAATAACAAGATTAAGACTTTGCTCAAATTCTTCTAATTAAAATATTGTAATTCTGGGAAGAGATTCCAGGTCTTCTTTTAGCAGGATAATCAGTATATCTGTGAGTTCAAGTTAGATTTTTTAACAACAAAGTTAGCACAAAGATGGCACTCTTCCATGCAGGCCATAACTCCTTATCCACAGTGATTTAAATAACACACTCCATTTTGTAGCAGTGGTAGCAACAGCACTGCACACTACAGTGAGCTGCTATACTGCCTTGAGCTGATGAGTTTACACATTTTGCGCTTGTCATCCTTCTCTGCAGTTTAAGCAACCAAAGGCTCTACACATTTTATCATGCTAAGAACATACATGCATTAGTCTGCAACATATTTAGAATCAGAGAATGATTAGGGTTAGAAAGGACCTTAAGATTATGTACTTCCAACCCCCATTTCCCTTACTAAACTGGAAGAAGCAGGATATGAACTTCAAGCTATATTGCACTTACCAGCTATAGCCTTCAAATATTATTTACAAGTTATTATTTCTGTAAAAAACTTCTTATTCCTATAGCAAGTTACCATTCCACAGCTTTCAGAAGTACCTCTTCCCACTCTGACTCTTTCGCTGGTATCTTCTATAAGGGATGTGATACAGAACTAAGAGAAATTTTGGTGTAATCAGCTTCTGCAAGATTGGTTTGCTCAATGTAGGTAAGAAACTTTGTTACAAAATTTGTTTAGTCAGCCCATTTTCAATGGTTTACACATTCAATCTATTGATGGAAATATAAAAAAGGTTCATACCTAATATAATAATAACATAACAAAATAACCTGATCTAATAGAAGGTGTCCCTGCCCATGGGGTTGGAACTAGAAGACAGCAAGGAAAATAATACACTGGTAAACACAGTAATAGTGATGATCTAATCCTGGACTACCTTTACTAGAAGTCCCACATTTCAAACTCTGCCTAGCAGGAAAGTCAGTGAACCCCACGGAAAGGTGAAGAGTGAAGAGTGTAAAGATGTGCAATGACATCAGCGATTAGCATTGCTTTGCTACTTAGGCATTCAGATTTATTCAGACTTACAATAAGGTCAAAGACAGTTCTAGAAGGAGTGGTAGAAACACGCAAGTGCATAATTAAAAGGAAAGAGATGCCTCTTCCCCGTTATACTTTCTGACTATAGCAAAAAATGCATTCAGCAATCAGATGATGCCAGCAAGCAAAAAATTAACATGTAAGAACCCCAAAAATGTTCCTAACGTGAGTGTGTTGCCAAATGTAGACTTTAAAGAATTGTCAAGGCTGACAGGTTAGTCCAACTCCCAGTTTCCTGTTCATAAGCAGAGGTTGCTGAAGCCTGAACTTCATTTAAACTTCTTTGCACTTTGTTCTTTGCTTAAAGGATTCCCATGTATAAAGGGAGTGAAAAGTACGAGAAAGGATCAATCTTTTCTTTACAAACACTTTTCTGTTTAAGTGTATGACCTAAACTGTTCAAAGATGCAGGCATTTATCTCAGAGACAGCTGCAGACTCCCAGCCAGGGACGACATCTTGCACTCTGTATCATCAGTCATTTCTCTGCACATAGCACGGATTGTCATGCAAGCTTTCTGTGAGGTAAAGATGTTGCAGAGTGCTCAGGCTCCAGAGGCCACTGGTTAAGATTCAGACAAACCTCTTCTCACATTTAAATTTCACCTTAAATGTCTGGTTAGGAAAGAAAAACCTCCTATCTTAAAACATTCACAGCAGCTGCCTCCCCTCAAACTCTGACATAATACAAAGACAGAAAACTCCTACTCGCCCACTGCTCACTGGGTCTGTGCCCAGAAGCCCACACCATACAGCTAAAATATGGACCCAGTTCAAGCTCTCTTTGCTCTCTGGGAGCATTAGTCAGATTTTTTTGTGCAGCAGCTGCCTGACATACTCAGGATGCTGGCAACTTTGCATAGTGCAGAAGACTGGTCTGTATTTTTCTGGCCTTATAGGTTTAGTGTCAGGGTGTCACCTAAAGCAGAGCTGAGATTTTTAGAGCATAGGAATGAAGCAACCTCCTAAATCAAGCCACTGTACTTGCTTATTCAGCACAAGGAAATGCAGTTTTTCCGAATATACATTCTGTTTCTAATGTACAGAATCCACTACATTTTGTTACTACCTCTCTTTACGCTTGCCAGCAGTTGTCTAGCATTAAGAGACATTTTGCAATGCATTAATACAGTAAAGCATAAATACCTTCCGCAGAAGATAAAAGCCAAGATGCTTAAGACAAGAGGTCCAATGTGCACTACAGCGAAGCTCAGGTAGGGCAGCAACTCTGAGGCAGCTGGTCTCAATGTGTAGAAGAAGAAGGCAGGGAGACTTGCAAATAAAGGAGAGGCTGCAGTCAGAAAGCATGTGGAGCAGACACTTGGTGCTGGAGAGGAAACAAAAGAGAGTGTGTCAAGACATAGGCATTACCAGGGGCAGGACCGAGTTCCAGAGAATATGAGATTTTACCAGCAGGAATATATTGCTTGGTACTTGAGTGTGCTGCCCAGAAAATCAGTATCAAATCAGCCCAACTGCTGCCCAGAAGAGCAGTTCTGTTTAAACATGGAATGCACAGGTCTTTCCAGCCCTGATGGAATGCAAGTGCCTATCTGCACTTAGTCATAGCAGCAGTCACAGGGTGGACTTGGGCATGTCAATTCCATTCTCCCACTGCTTTTTAATCCACTCATTCCATGACGAAAGATGCAAAAAAGGATTATGTAAAGAGAGAAGGATCTGGTACTCATATGGGTTACAAACACTGATGAAAACCCACTTGTTTTTCTACCACTTGAGTCATGCATGCACAAAAATACAATGAAAAATGAGGACAATAAGGCAAATAAAAGAGTGAAAAGAAATAGGATCTGTTTCCCAACATCCTGAACACTTCTGCAGATCAGCTTTGCAATGGTTTACTCTCCTGCCAATTAATCAAAGCAATCTTCTAGGCTGAACACACTTCAGAACAGAAAACAAACAGGCAAAAAAAGAGAGGTATGGAGCCTTTTGCATAACGTCAACACGTTTACACACAAACCTTACTTTAATTCTAAGTAAATCCTGAGAATAAACATAAGTATGAAAGCATATGGGCAAAAATTCCTGCAGCACCACAGTTTACACAACAGCTCTGTCTCTTCATAGAAAAAGATGCAGCATCAAGTGCTGGAACTCAAAGATTAAATCCTATTTGCTTGTTTTCTTTTTCTGATCATGTCCAAATGAGCCAAAGTATTAGAACAAAGATGGCTTAAAGGTCTAAGCAATAGTAAGATCTGTGTGTTTTCCTTGGTAAACTATCCTAGATGCCAGGAGACTTTCATTTCTCTTGCTAGGAACTACTTGTGCTGCCGGAGAACATTACAACAGTTACACAGATTTCTGTGTAACTCTTTCAGTGTTTTTCTGGCTGACCTTGTTTTATCTGGCAACGTTTACAGATTTTGTTGTGGGCAGCTCTACTTCAGACCCTGTTCCTAGGAGACTTTACCCTCTTATCTCCAAATTGTACCAGATTTTAAAGGGTCAGAGAGAAAAAAAGCTTTTTTTCCACCTCTTTAGTAACTTCCAATTTTAAAGTTACTAGAAACTACTAAAACACCTTCCAAGCTGAAAGCTTTTCTTGCACCCAACTCAACTATTTGCTTAGTGTATATGACAAAACCCACCATATTTCACATCTCTGTACCAGAGTACTTAGAAATTCTAAGGAAATTGTTTTGAATACAAATTAAACGGAAAAGGCATATGGAGTAGAGGGGTTTGAGCATCACTACATCTTTATAATCTTCACAATGAGCTCAGGCTTTGCAGTGAGGAGATACACAAATACCTGCCCAATCTTTGCATGTCAGCTCATATGCAGCAGGACACAGCTCACCGCTCTCCACTGCTTATGTCCAGTAGTCATCCAGAAATGACATATTTCTCACATTTACAGGATATGTCAAAGAATAATAAAGTCAAACCACTAAAGAGCAACTGCCTAATTATGTATTTTTTTATGCATTCAGTTCAACTTGGGGCATACTGATTTAAAGGAAAGTATTAACATTTTAATTTAAAGTATTATTCCCATACCTTATGTGGACTTCTAACAAAATGAGTTAAATGTCGTTACAATAAGGTAGAATGAATGTGACTGCCATGAGTTTTCTTGTCAGGATTTCCATATTGCCATGTAAAGTAAATCATTAGCGAGGGAATTCAATCACTAAGAAGGTAATAGAATTCCATAGGTCTCATGAAGGTAAATAGATTTAGAAATAGGGAAGGATATCCCAAATTCATGATCTAGAGAAACATCGCAGATGATGGTTAGATATAAGGAAGCAGTTTTTCCCTGTGAGGGTCGTGAGGTGCTGGCACTGGGTGCCCGGAGAAGCTGTGGCTGCCCCATCCCTGGCAGTGGTCAAGGCCAGGTTGGACACAGGGGCTTGGAGCAACCTGCTCTAGTGGAAGGTGTCCCTGCCCATGGCAGGGGGTTGGAACTGGATGATCTTAAGGTCCTTTCCAACACAAACCATTCCATGATTCTAAGGAATCTATCTTTGGGAATCCAATCACGACACACCAGCTCATTTTTGTCTTCTCACTACACTGTAGTGCTAAAAATCTCATTCATTTCAGATTTCTTTGTACAGTGGTAGAAAAAGATAGTGAAAAAGGACAACAAAGATGAAAATTATGAGCTTGAGTCAAAATTAAATGCTGGTATCACTGTTAGGATTCTGCTGGTTCTTATTAATCAGGGTTTGGACAAGAAGCAGTATTTATATTCCCTTCTGAATAGCTGGAATAAGATCACTAGTTGGAAAAGTTTATTGGCACTTAAAGATACTGTATTTTTCTGCCTTAACTACTTTTGGCTGTAAGATGGGATAGTAACCTTGTAGTCTGATTAACTTTATACTTTTCTTTACCAGATGAATTTCAGTTTGATTTTCACAAACTCTCAAAGTCCAGTTCTTTCACTTCTGCTCATTTTGTATTGGAAACCTCAGGACCAACTACAGTAAGCTAGACACTTCCTAGAACCGGCTTGAGACCCATCTGGGAAAGGTGTAAAGAGAGAGGACAGGCCATGCACCTCCCCTCACGCAGTTCTTTGGACTTGCTGTTTGAAGCAGCACAGGGAAGGACTCCTTGTGCCTGGGCAGGAACTGTAGGTGAGCAGCAACCTTCCATGCTGGCCAGTATTTGGGTAGGATGGAGGCATGTTTTCATAGACCCCAAAGGCAACCAGCTTTATAGGGGGGGATGGATTTATCCCCATTATGCTGCAGTAGTTTTCCTGTCAGTTAGTGCCTGAGATCTTTAGTTACTCCTTTGTGCCTGTGAATTAGGATTTAGGAAACCCTAGAGTCCTATAATATATATATACACAGTTCGAAGTCTATATTGAAAGTTCCAAAGTAATCATCACATGTGAATCATTAATTTTCGGGTTTCCTTTATAGATGATAATATAGGGGTGATACACAACCACAGGATGCTCAGATCACTTACTTCTAGCCAGCATTTTTATTTCTAGCTCATTTAATTTTACCAGCTTCATGCCATTGAGCCCATTGACTTCAAGAGAACCAGATTCACATGCTCCTTCTAAGGCTGTTCTCTGTCGTTTATTTTTTGAGAGATTTCTCACTGGTTTTGATAAGTGACCATTATTTCATTTTTCCTTCATTGCATTTAAAGAGATTTTTATCCTGACAGAGACAATTTCTGACTGCCAGTTTGTCACTGTTATCTTCAATAGGATAAAATTTTCTCTCCTGTCAGGATGCTCTGTGCATGTTTAACACTGTACTAACAGCCCATCTCTCACAGTAAGAGCTGCATCCCATTGCAGGTTTTTACTGGATATGGTCATCATGACCTGAAGATCACATATTGTTTTCCAAAAGAAGCTACAGTTCAGATGACTGCTGATGACTAAATTCCCATGAGTGTATTCTACGTGTTTAAGTATCATGATGCAAAGCATTACGTTCTTAGAAACAGAAGTCTTGATTATGTTTTAAAACACAGTAGTTGCAAAGTGAGCCTTTTAAAGTTGAGCTCTGTTTGTCCTGTGTCACAAGTCTCTGTCATCTATGGCAAGAAACCACCATCTGTTGCTGCAGGCTGATCTCTCCCATCAGGTCCCTTCACTCAGCACCCTCTGCTCTGACAGAATGGGGTGTCAATGAAAGTGATGGGCAAGAGACTTGTTTTCCTCTTTTGAGGCTTCTCTGCAGAGAAACAATTGAAATATTTATGTACTGGTTCAGGAGGATAGAAGTGATAAAATTAGGCTCTTGCAAATAAGCCATTCCATTACTTATGCCCCAATAAGCATAAAATAAACCCTAAGAAGTGTTTCCCAAAGCCTTACCAGTTTCTGATTTGGTGAATCCCCTCCCTGCAGGTCAAGACTCACAGTGCTGTTTTCCCTTAAGTACCCCAAACAGAGAGATGCATCACATGCTATGAAGCATTCTTGTCATTATCCTTGCCTACACTAAACTTGAGTCAGAAATCTAGAGGTGGATCTTTGTTGCACATTCTGTGATGACGATGATCACAGTGACATGATATGTGCTCATCGCTGCAGGGCAGCATTTTTCTCAGTCTATTGCTCTCCCTAGAAATACTCATAGGAACATTTCAGTACTGGAGGCATTCAGAACAAAAGGAAGTGTATGAGACACAGGTAGCTTCCAACTGGCTCTTCAGCATACATAAAGCTGCTCTTTACAGGATGAGTCACTGTAAATATAAAGGAGGAATGAAATCCTACGTCCATCAGAAATTCCCATTTTCTTGCTCATCAGCTAAGATCAAGGGAGAGCCGAAATGGAGAGCCTCTGACACTGCTCTTAGTCACAACAGCTTAAGGATTCCCTTAAAGGCCTCACAGGTCTCAGAAATTTGTTCCCAGAATTACAACTGCTAAATTCGAATTCATAGACCTGCTGAAGTGTTTTGGTGAGGAAGATGTGCCAGCAAACCCCTACCCTTTAACAGCAACTTCACCAGCATCTGCAACACTCATTTCTTTCCTACTACCAGAAGCAGCAAGATAAAACTACTGCTTGTGGCTTATTTTGGTGACCTCCATGATCCCATTTGCTGCAGAAACAGCCAAGCACATCATCAATCACTGCAAGTAACACCAGAAAACAAGCAGTAGTTTACTGGCTGCAAACCATTTGCTACCAGTAGCCCCAGCACAGCACACATGCTCCATATTGTGTCATTAGAAAGAACTGCACAAACTTCATTGCTGGGTCAAACCCTATGTATGAACTTCTTCTGTCATTATTGAATAAAGCAACCACTTCTTAGCTCTGAAAAGGGGAAGTCTAATAAATACTTTGGGGACTCTATTGGTTCATTCAGTACTCTGATTTTCTTCTATTTCCTGTAATCTGATTGACAAAATTGACACATCAGATGTGTGTTCTCACAAGCCTAATCCCTTGTTCTTTCATACCTTCTGCTTGAGGCTTGAGAGCAACCAGGCTGTTTGCAGTAGGGAGCTCACTTCTGAAACATGCATAATTTCATTAATTCAGGATATACCAACACTTCTGTAATCATGAAGACAACACAACTCAAATATCCTTTCTGTTCACTTTTTGCACATCCCTAAAATACACCAACAACTTCAAGAATGACAGAAAACAACATTCCAAATTGTATCAGGCTTTAGATGACAACATTCTAGTCCTACATTTATTTTTATTTAGAAGGTAATTCACTTGCTGTATCTGATTGAGCCAAACCGAACATTAATTTATCTTTTCTCTTACCAGCATAGGAGCTACTTTAATGCCATCTGGTGAATGTGCAATTAGAAGGCTGCACTGTCTTCTCTATCAAAATAAAGCACTAAAAATATTCTGTATCACAGACAAACATGCTTCATTTTTACTAACATTTACAAATAGTAATACCATATTTGGGAGCCCAATTCAATTCTAGCAATTCACTTTACTTCGGCGTTACTGGAAGCTGCAGGATACCCAAGGACCTGAAGACCTACAAGTCAGACAGGTCTTACGTATTATCATATGGCAGTGTTCAAGGCCAGGTTAGACAGGGCCTTGGGTGACATGGTCTAGTGGAATGTTTCCCTGCCCATGGCAGGGGGTTGGAACTGTATGATCTTAGGGTCCTTTCCAACCCAAACCATTCTGTAATTCTATGATTCTATAATCATTGATTTCTGGGCTCTAGCAGCCTAACCAGTACTCTGTGTGAAGCCAAGAGTAAATATCTAGAATAAAAACCAACGTAATGAAAGCTGTATTGGGGCATTGTGGACAGCAAACAACTAAAAGGCTTGCCAAAGCACTTTGGAAGGTTTTGTTCCTTCAATTCAAGCAGTAGCACACTTCCTACAAGCTGACGATGCTCCCACCTGTTTAGTGCTATGACAGTGATTACAGGAGGTGTCAGAGATGTCCTGATATAAAATCAATGCTTGGTCTTAGTTTTCACGTCGTGCTGGTAGAACTGTAACACAGCAGTATGGCTTTAAATACTGGTTGCTCCACCGGGTTTTTATTAATTTCCTTGGTCTTTCAAGTATCATATCATGAGATTTCACAATGCAATACTGTGATACTTACAAAAGTGTAAAATGTTAAGAAAAAAACCTCAAAAGAACCTCTTCAAGGAAAGCAACATTCCAACCAGACATGATGGAATTACACACTTTTCATAGAGTGTATGTTAAACTCTAACAAAGTAATAATGAGGGAATTTTTCCCGCCCATTCCATCCTCACTCATGTTTGGCAGAAGCACATGGCAATATACCCTCACATCATGCTATCAGCAAAAGGGAATTGGAAAACAAATTGGGCTGAAAACTGAAAAGTTTCATATCCTCAGCCCTTAGAGTTCACTGTGTTTATGAGTGGAAAGTAAGTCATCATTCTGTCAAAAAAGCACATTTATTTAACCTGTCTCAAGAGAATGCAAACTAAATTCTGCTGTAGTGCAGTCTGACTATTAGTGAGTGAGTCTCTTTTTTCAGTTTACAGCATCTGGGGGACTCAGCCAATTTACCAACACTAGGAAAGGATAAAAAGGCACTGGGCAGATCTTGGAGCAGCCTTCCAATACTTAAAGGGGCCCGCAAGAAGACTGGAGAGGGGCTTTGAACAAGGGCCTGTAGGGACAGGACAAGGGGGAATGGCTTTAACCTGCCAGAGGGGAGACTGAGATGAGATCTGAGGCAGAAGTTCTTCCCTGTGAGGGTGCTGAGGCGCTGGCACAGGGTGCCCAGAGAAGCTGTGGCTGCCCCATCCCTAGCAGCATTCAAGGCCAGGTTGGACAGGGCTTGGAGCAACCTGCTCTAGTGGAAGGTGTCCCTGCCCATGGCAGGGGGTTGGAACTGGAGGAGCTTTAAGGTCCCTTCCCGAACCCAAACCGTTCCATGGTTCTATGATTTGCCCTAAAGGAGAAGACTGTGATTCGATAGTAGGAGTCTTTCGATGTATTAATGCAATATTTGTAAGCTAAACCTTAGAGGTTATAGCTATTCAAGTGTTGGCTGACTGTCCGCTGGCCTCACAGGGCAGCTTTATATACACTTGTGGCTAAAACTTCTATGTTCTTGGTCATGACAAAACCGTTCTGCTTTGCCTCACAATGACTGCTCCAGAGGTACCACACTGTATAAAAGAACAGCATCACTGTTGATCCTGCAGAAGGCCTGGGTGACTGGTTTCTGGGTACTGTTCCTAGTTTAAACAAGGCAGTATAATGAGACTGCAATTTCTGCTGAATTACTAGAATTCATGTTCCTTTAAGACTTAAATATATATTAACTGCCTTGGCAGCAAAGAAGAAAGCAGCTGGTTTTCTTTGTTCTATAGGTAAAAAAAGAAAACTGTTCTTAAGATGAAGGATGGTTTTTCTCAGAGTGATCCCAATGACCTGGGACTGACAGATACTGGGAAGTTCTCATAAGCCCCAGAGCCAATTTCCCTACTGAAAAGCTGTCCATTGCTCATGACATCATGGTCAAATAAGACCATGAACTTTCTGACATGTAATTATATGTTTTTCAAGTAAATTTCAAGTAGCAGCTTTTCATCTGTCTCCGCCAGCCTTTCCTGTGGAGTCAATGAAAGAGTAAAATCAATCCACTTCAAACACAACTGTAAAAATACCTCTGAAATGGAGCAAAATCTGGTGCTTTTTCCAGTTACCATCAAGTATATAACATTATTCTGTGAGAACAGCTGCTTTTATAAGAACACATAACTAGAAGGGACCCTCCTGGGTTAAGCCTAGTCAGTCACTTCTGTTTAACACAGACCCTGCAGAAAAGCTATTTAAACATCAGGATTGTGAGAGATGTGCTTTGTTCTGACAGAGCTGATCACCTGAGAGAGGAGTTTATGTTGGTCAAACATCAGCACTGTTGGTTTGCTGGAGTTGTGCTAAATCAAACCTCTGTTTTCTTTAAATTAAACTAAAACATGAATGTTCTTGAAGTGAGAAGCTGCACTGTACAGTGTCCAGGGGAAAAAGAGGGGGTGATGCCCTGGAGCCCCACCTTCCATGCTGTATTTCCAGTTCATGAAACAGAACTACTTCAACACTGTACACCCTTTTTTCTTCCTACTGTAATGCTTACTTTATCAATGCTTCCAGGTTTAAAAGAGCTGTATTTCTGTATTCTAGGAAAAACAGAGATGCCAAAATTCAATGGCAGTCTTCACAGAGAAGTGTCAACCTGCTCTTGGAATTCCCAAACTCTCACATACATCTTTACATGCTTTACAGCCCAGTTACTAACAGTCCAGTAGACTGAATTGCAATTGTTCTGGAATCAAGCAGTACAGGTCTGGGGGGGTTACATGGAACAGAGATTTGGCAGTGATTTTAAGCACTGCTATTGTTATTGGAAGCAATTAATTTAGTAAATTCACTAAATTATCAGTTCTAAATAAGTTTTCAGGCAACATAACCCTTTTCATCTGTTCTTCCTCAGATTCTGCAGGATAATTGTTTAAAGAAATAGGGATTCCCTCTCTATACTTGTTTTGTTTGCCATTTGTTTCTCTTACAGGTGCCTGCAAGCAAGTTTTCAAGATACAGAACCACTTGCTTTTTGGTGAGGTTCATTTCTCCACTCACTTTAAGCACCTTGTAACATTGCTTTAACACTGTCCAGCTTTGATGAGTGGCCTCTTTCTTGTGTGACTGCCAAATAAGCAAAGAAATTGATCATCTATACTTCAATTATTACCTTTTTCAGACAGCTCTTAGATAAATTGGTAAATACTGTGTTTTACTGTGAATCCTTATACAGCATTCATGTGCAAACAGCATTTGATATATTTACTGTGTGCCCCTACCCCTACTGTACGTGTTGAGACTAAGAATTAAGAAAGAAGCAGGGGTTTTTTATGCCCTCCAGGTCTGTAATCCTGAATGTATGTAAATGATGAAGAAATACTTCAGTAGGATATTGTCTTAATGTCTGGGAATGGTAGGTAGAGAGGAATAGTATATAGATGCTGCCTACAGCATCATTTGAATAACACTGCATCATTTACTGGATTCCACCACCACCAGGAATCCGGGAATTCGGTAAAAGAACTTAAAAAAAAAAAAAAAAAGAGAGTCCTGCTGAAAATAAACTCTTTTGTGGTTAAAAAGCAGCCAGTTAGAACTGAACCAGTGTTTTCTCAGGGTGGCAGAACAGTTGGAAAAGTTGTTGGATTATTTTTGGCAGTGGCCAGCGTATTATAGCTCTCTCATTACTGTTACTGAACTGTCAGGAGTCCACTGAAAGGGTTATTGCTTCACTAGTACATTCTTGCAGGAATACCACATTCTGAGCCTGGCAGCATGAAGCTTTGGATTTTATAACTTTGTTTGACTTCTCTGACATATTCCTATCACTGTAACTAGCTTAATACTTGAATACTTCATTCAAGCTTAATGCTTGAATACTTCAAGCACACAGGTACATGAGCAGAACATGAGCCACGCTCTCCAGATAGCAGCAAACCCAAACAGTGGCCACATATCATAGAATCCCAGACTGGTTTGTGTTGGAAAGGACCTTAAAGCTCATCCAGTCCCAACCCCTTGCCATGGGAAAGGACACCTTCCACTAGAGCAGGTTGCTCCAAGCCCCTGTGTCCAACCTGGCCTTGAACACTGCCAGGGATGGAGTAGCCACAGCTTCTCTGGGCACCCTATGCCAGCGCCTCAGCACCCCCACAGGGAAGAACTTCTTCCTTATACACATCCTTGCGGAAGTGCTGCACGGCGGAATACAGTGAGCTGCTAACACTGACTCCTATGCCCTGCACTGCCTGAAAATGGCCTTGGGAGATTTCTGTTAGATTTTAAGAAATGAAGTAGCTTGGATTTGGATCCTGGCAGGAGCCAAACCCAGTGGTTACAGTTCCTGGCAGGCAGCTTTCCTGTGGACAGATATTGTGCAGGTGTAAACCAAACCCAATTCATGCTTTGGCGTCAGCAGGGTGTTCTTAGCAAACGCACTTGAATCTCCACACAGAATCCAGCAGGATCTTACACAGTGCAGAAGTACCTTTTCCAACCCTTATTTACCATATTAAAGGGAACAGATGAGCTATCTAAATATGATTTATGATTAATGAAATATTACTTCTATCACTTTCAATAGCATTCATGAATTTACAATTGAAAATATACTCTGCTGAGAAGGCGACGGCATGAAAATAATAGTTTTCCTTTGATTTGGGGTCAGGTTTGAGACTACCTAAGGAATATGAAAGTGCACAAGTCCATGACATGCATCCACAGGTCCTGAGGGAACTGGCAAATATAGTTTCCAACCCACTATCCATCATACCGGAGAAGTCGTGGCAGGCTGGTGAAGGCCCCACTGACAGGAAAAAGGGAAACATAACTCCCAGTTTTAAAAGAGAAAAAAGGAAGACCCAGGGAACCAGAGGCCAGGCAGTCTCATCTCAGTGCCTGGCAAGATCATGGACCAGATCCTCCTGGAAAATATGCTAAGGCACACGGAATATAAGGAGGTGACTGGTAACAACCAACATGGTTTCACTAAGAGCAAACTGTGTCAACAAATTTGGTGGCCTTCTGTGATGGAGTTACAGTGTTGCTACATAAGGGAAGGGCAGGCTTTTAGCATGCAGAGTCTCTTTCTCTGGCACCAGAAGAGCTTAGAATTCGCTTTTTCTTTTTCCACGTATGAAAGAAAGATCTCAGGCATCATTTCCCCTCTGAAACAGACCCTCAGCACTCTTCTGAAATTGCTCAAGAGGAACTAATGTTCCAAACAATCAGCAGAGTCCAGTTGCTACCCCTGGACAACCTGGGAGATGCTGTCACTCTGGTCTGCTGAGCTGCACACTTGCTCTTCTCCTCCACTCACTTTCACTAAACAAATGTGACATTACTACAAAACAGGCCAGCCAACTTTGCAACTGCATTTCTTCATATAGCTTAAGCAGTGATGGGGGGCAGGGGAGGCTGGAACTACCCTGTAGGTAGCTGGTATCTCATGTGGAGTATTACAACCACTGATGGTATTACCATATGGGCTGACAAAACTCAAATGAGAAACAGAAGTTCCTTTCCACTGCAGATTGCAGGGTACTATGCATAGTACCCTGTATAGACGTACCTCTATGCATAGAGTTGGTAACCCTCCTTCTGGGACTCTAAAGGACTTCCAGCAATTGGGGCATCTAAAGAAAGAGGAAGCACGGGGCACAAACTGCATAATGAGATGTGTGCATAGGAGATTTGTGGAGAGGGCATAGATAAGTTCTTCTCCTGCAAGTACTACAATGTCTCTGCTTTTGAGTGTTTGAGTATTGACAACAGCCGTGCACGATTTTAAGGTACAGTGACAGAAGAAGGGCACAGGCTGGTGATGCTGCTGGTTAGACCAATCTGGACAAGCAAGCAGAGGAGCCACTGAGTTTTACTCTGGCTGCATTTGCTGGCACACAACTTGCGGCTTGTAACCAGACTTGCTTCCCAGACAAAGATGCTGGGGGGGTCTGAGCCCTCCTATGCCTATTGCTACTGTGCAAACAGAGCTCAGATGGTGACGTCAGCAGGTATTGCTTCACTCCTGCATCACTCCTGGTTTGGGTGACCCTGGAAGATGCCCAAGAAGAATCAGGAGCAGTGGATTGTAAACCATAGTCTGGTAAAGGTGCTGAATAAAGGCAGCTCTGTCATACAAATGTGCTGCTCTTGAAAGCTGAGAACTGCACTTTAGACAACCTCAACACTGTAAGTGCAAAAGGCACAGTTCAGACAGTCAAACAAGTGGATTTGTCCCTGTACTCCTGCTGTCAAGTGGGGAATGCTACTGAAAACACTTCTTTGTTGGTTAATTACTGAAACAAAACTTCTACTTCTAGTGGAACGCAGAATAAGCAACTCCCAGACTGAGCTACGCAGTCAGACAGGCCCGATGGCATGCAGCAGCCAACCCCAGCCCGGCATCTGGATGAAATAAACACCTTGCTGGGGGAGCAGCTTTCTGCGCAGTACACTCCAAGGTAAGCACAACACATACACAGAGGGAAATCACCTAGTACCACCATCAGATCGCAGCCTTAACAGATAATACCAGGAGAAGTTTAAATGACACTTGACCAACATGCTCCATCCTTGGCAGTGTTCAAGGCCAGGCTGGACAGAGCCTTCAGTGACATGGTCTAGTGTGAGGCATCCCTGCCCATGGCAGGGGCTTGGAACTGGATGATCTTAAGGTCCTTTCCAACCCAAACCATTCTATGATTCTATGAACATACAGGTAGGGAAGAAAGATGTCACCTTTAACTTAAAAAATCAGTGGTCTGTCTTCTAAAGTATGAAGATGAGAGCAGTTTGCATTTCATGCTCTTATTGTTTGAAAAGTTTAGTTCTTAGCCTTCTTAAAGCATGTTGCTTCACAGATACCCACTAGCTAGCTGTTGTCTGGCTAGAATGGGAGTTTCCACTTCTGTCTTCTATTATTCTGTCTCCAGACACCATCTCTTTCGTGGGGAATGGTTACTTACAATGAGATGGGCCACTTCAAAGTCCCATTTCTCATTAAACATCTGCTGTTTTAGTAGTTATAGCAGCACTGAAGTGCCTGTGATGACCTTTGTGACCAATGTTACAAACAGATACCCATAGACTACCGGCCCCAGAATTGACTAAACTTTAAAAAAAACCCAAAAAAACTCCCCCAAAAAGCAGGTGCGATCCTTCTGATTTTGTTTTAATGGCTTTAAAGCAATAATCTTAACATATACAACATCAGAAACTCAGAGAAGGGTGATAGCTGCACTTTAGAATCCAGTTTAGAATCCAAATTGATTCTATGATTCTCTAGCTGCATTTTAGACCAGTGAATCTTGTGTAGCACAAAACCAGAAACAGCTCTTTGCTGACATTGCAACATCTCTTTCCTATAGAAGGAAATCATTAAAAAAAAAACGGCTTATGTCTAAACACAATAGTTTGAGGCTGCTATTGGCAGGCCTAAATTGTGCCTGGATTTTGTTCTGCAAACCTTTTCCATTAACATTTCTGTCGGGAAAGCAAACTCTTTAGAGATGTAATGAACCATCTGATTTTAATTTGGTTGCAGAACAAGGGGCTACTCTCTGCATCGTGCACAGCCAAGCTTTTGAGCTACACCCAGTTCTATTTCCTTATACAGACGATTATGACTGCTAAAGCATGAGCAGCATGTGGGAAAGCAGCAACCCTCAGCCTTGTTTTAAGCAAATTAAAGTAGCTTTGGAACAGTAACGATTTTCTCTGTGGGAGAGATTTGACTCTCCTTGTCATCATTTTGCCCCCAGTTCTTCCAGACCAACTGTTGCACAGACAGGTAACAGCTAATGTGGCTTTTGGCCTTTCTCTTCTCCTCTTGATGCGGTAGCATCTTCACCCTCTTCAGTCACTACCTTCGACTGGCATGTCCCGATTTCTTAAATGCTGGCCCAGTCCTGCACAAACACTGCTGTTTATTTTATTCAAGCTTGTCTGAAATAAGACTATCCACACAAGATCCTATGGAACATCTGAGGGGTTCTGCATTTCCTACAAGATTGTGCTCTTGCAAAGCTAAAGCCCTAAAGTTGAGTGCTTTAGTGCTGCTTGGGATTCTAGGCTGAGAAAGCTGAATAGAAAGGGGAAACTTCAACAGTAATTGACCCACACCCAGAAAAAACATTAAGACATGCTGGGAAATCACAGTGGAACTGCAGAGCCTGATTCTGGCTTTACAAAACCCTGTTTGTCCAGTCTCTGTACAGCTGCCTGCCTCCTGGCCGGACACAGTGTAATTCGGGGCCAGCTGAGACATGTCAGGCAAAACAAGGCAAAGAGACAGGGGAGGAGCCTCGCTGGGGAGTTTTTGTCTGTTTATCCCCTGTCTCTGCTTATGAAGTCTTCACAGAGGAAATCAATGTCTGCCCTCAACTGCAATTTCAGGTCATTTCTGAATGTCTTTTATTCCCAAGATTCCCACTGCTGATTTGTTAACAAGCGGCTGAATTAAGCAAAACCCAATAGTTACCTAACAGGGCATTACTGCTGCATTAAATTGTTCTTAGCAATGTTTTAGACATTGTTTTATGCTTTTCCAATCCCAACAGAGGTGCATATTCTCCAGCTTGAAGGAAGACTAGCACTGGATCTGCTGTGCAGTGACACTGTGGAGCTTCTTGCTTATGGCACTCTGGCAAAAGGAAGGTGTTTCCCTATACGCAACTCCCAGTACTATGGCCACAACGGTTTTAGCTATGCTGTGCCAACCCAGAAGCAGGCTGTCACAAACAGCGCTCCTATGTAATACCCATATTTGTCCTAGTAGGCAGCTTGAACATGCCAAAACCCCCATCTGCCCTTGTGACATATGATGCTTGAGCTCTTCTGGGAAGGAGCCCGAGCTTTATCTATCCAAAATCATGATGTGGTGATGTGCTGCATCCCAAAAGTGCAAATGAGAGAGATGGAGGCTGCTGGAAGCTGCTGAGCCTGCCAGAGTGGTGAGGCCTGTCCTTAGGCAAGATAAGCACGTGATAAGAGCAGGATTCACCAGTGCTCCCCCTCCTTCCACAAGCACTGGCTTGGTGGTCCCCACCCTCGCCCCAAGGACACCTCTGCAAACAAATGAAGTTAATGGACAGCTATTTTAGCCAAGGGACTGCTCCTACTCTCACTGTTCTGCAGGGTATTTACAGCCAAGAGGCCAGCCCCGGCCAAAAAGGTTGCTGCAAAAATCACTAGACATTTTACTCTTGGGAACATGCTGTCGCCATATGGTCTCCACATTAATAACAGCAAACAAGTGCTTCATAAACAGTGTTCTAATAACAAATACCAGAGGAATTAATAATAATCTAGCTATTATTTTCTAATGTTCTCGCTTTATCAAGAACATTTATGCTGTCTGAATGGGCTCTTCTGGACGAATAACATCTGGCACCCACATGAATACCTGATGAAATCTGTATGATCCTGGGTATCTTATAAATTGATTGTCAGCATGACTTCCAGTAACATTACATTTCTCTTTTGTCCTAGGTGCATAGCGTAATGTCCATGCTGTACTACACTCTGATCATAGCTTTTTTGATCGGCACACAGGCAGCTCCAAAGTCAGAGGACAATGTTCCACTGGAGTATCCTGCAGAACACTCCCCGCTCAATACCCACCAGAGTAACGGACACCACGTTCCCAAGGCAGCTCCACAGACATCCCAGGGCCACTCTACTTGGACGATAAGTAGAAGAGAAGCTATAAATATCACCATGGACCTCAAGGTTTTTAAGAAGAGGCGATTCCAGTCTCCTCGGGTGCTGTTCAGCACACAGCCCCCCCCAGTGTCAGGGCAAGGACACAACATGGGATTTCTCAGCAGTGCAGGTTCTCTAAACAGGACTGCCAGGACCAAGAGGACTGCACATCCCGTGTTACACCGGGGAGAGTTCTCAGTGTGCGACAGCGTCAGCATGTGGGTTGGGGACAAGACCACAGCCACTGACATTAAAGGCAAAGAGGTGACGGTGCTGGGAGAAGTCAACATTAACAACAATGTTTTTAAGCAGTACTTTTTTGAGACCAAGTGCAGGGACCCTAAGCCAGTGTCCAGCGGGTGCCGAGGGATCGATGCAAAGCACTGGAACTCTTACTGCACCACCACACACACCTTTGTCAAAGCGCTGACCATGGAGGGCAAACAGGCGGCCTGGAGGTTCATCCGCATCGACACTGCCTGCGTGTGTGTGCTCAGCAGGAAGTCAGGGAGACCCTGAGGTGCATCTAAACCCCTTGAGAACATCCTCCTACCCCCCTACCTCAGTCTGTAAATTATTTTAAGTTATAAAGGACTGCATGGTATATTTATAGTTTATACAGTACAAAAAAAGAACCTTGTTATTTATTAAACTCTTTTGGAAACTTTCTGTGTTTTGTTCTTTATTTAGTGGCAGAAGCCCTCAAAAGACAGTCACTTCAGTCTCGTTCAGCCCTATGATTCCGAAATGTTGTTCCCACCGAACAACCTTTGCTTGCCATCCTACTAAAATAGAGCATTTTCCACACAGTGTTCACACACATTCCTCTCTTCCACAACCAAAGAACTTTCCTTCACAGAACCTGACACTTTACCGTGAAAATCTGGTAGGTTTATTTTAAATGGAAATAGTTTTGTCCAACTACCAAGAGCCTAAAGACCACCTTTCAGAACCTGCTTCCAGTTTTACTAATTATCCATAAATATATTAATCTTCTATAATTAATCTTCTATAATTAATCGCCTTAGTGAACTCCTGCTGGAAATACGAGTTCTTTGTGTTGCTAGATAGATTTCTAATTAAGATCTGTACTGCATTTTTTAGCATTCCCAAATCATTTTCACTGCAAAAATAATCAGTTCT
The DNA here is from genome assembly GCF_004027225.2 of Strigops habroptila. NCBI lineage: Eukaryota > Metazoa > Chordata > Aves > Psittaciformes > Psittacidae > Strigops > Strigops habroptila. The sequence continues at coordinate 59,418 of NC_044294.2, forward strand.
GAATGATTTGGGGATATTTGTCTGCACAAGAGTACCATCAGGTCGAAGGAGGTGATCCTGCCCCTCCAGTCTGCTCTTGTGAGACCCCACTTGCAGCACTGTGTGCATTTCTGGTGTCCTCAGCGTAAGAAGGACATGGAGCTGTTGGAGCACGTCTAGAGGAGACCACGAGGATGATCAGGGGCTGGAGCACCTCCCCTATGGAGACAGGCTGAGAACATTGGGGCTGTTCAGCCTGGAGAAGAGAAGCTGCGTGGAGACCTCAGAGCAGCTTCCAGTGTCTGAAGGGGGCTACAAGGATGCTGGAGAGGGACTCTGCATCAGGGACTGGCGCGATAGGACAAGGGGTGATGAGTTCAAACTGAAACAGGGGAAGTTCAGGTTAGATATAAGGAAGAAGTTCTTCCCTGCGAGGGTGGTGAGGCGCTGGCACAGGTTACCCAGAGAAGTGGTAAATGCTCCATCCCTGGCAGTGTTCAAGACCAGGCTGGATGGACTCTTGGTCTAGTGTGAGGCATCCCTGCCTGTGGCAGGGAGTTGGAACAGGATGATCTTAAGGTCCTTTCCAACCCAATCCATTCATATGATTCTATGACCTAGATGCATGTAGTTTTGCATTAAAATGCTATTATATAGCTTATTACTTCTGAGCTCTGTTAAGAATGATGGGGTTGCAAATGTCAGTATAAATGTATAAAAATAGTTCATGTGGCTTATAATTAACATTTTAAATTCTCTCCAGCTAGTATTTTGGCAACAGGGACTTGACATAAAGTGAATATTTTCATGCATGATAGAAGTAAAACAAAAAATACCAAAAAATCACTATTAGAAGGAGCCCCAAGTAACCCTGTGCTCATTATTTCTGTGCTTTGGAGAACACTGGTCTAGAAGGACCCAGTGGAGCCTGAAGCCTGTGATGGGTGTTTCAGTCAGTGCATACTGAAAAAAAAGCTGTAGTTTCTCTCCATGTTTCCTTTGGAAGAGCAGCTGTTCTCCACTGCAGAAACTGGTTCAAAACAAATACCATGAAGGTTTTTCTTCTTGGTTTCTTCCAAGTCCTAGAGGACACACTTTCACCCTTGCCTTCCCTCATGCAGTTCTTTCTTTAATGAAAAAAGCAGAGCTGCCGTTTGCTTCCTCCATGTAAACAGCAAAAAAAAGCAGAAAATCTCTACAGAAAATGGATTTAGTGCCAGTGGAAATAACCAAACCTAGACAAGATCTGCTCTCTGGTATGATGGCGCCAGGCTGTGTGAAGTGGAAGGCACCAAGACAGAGACCATTCCCAAGAATCACTAGCATGCCACTTTTCTGCCCTCTCTAGTAGGTGGTTCTGGTGGGGGGCAGCAATATTCCAGCAAGAATGCTTTGCTCTCTCCAGAAGAACATATTTGCAATACTTGCATGAGTAGTCAGCTATCTGAAAGGTCAAGGAGAAGGCAGGCTCCTGACTGTCCTGTGTCCTCCAAATAATGACAACTTGTTCTGGAGTAGGGGGAAGCAATGGAGACTAAGGAATAGCCACAGTGCAATCATGTAGGCATCAGATGCTCTGACACAGTAGCGAAACACAACAACAGCAGCAGCCACCTGCCAGTCATCACAGGAGAGATGGAGGGAGATGAGTGGAACACACAGTATTCCGAAGCAAAGGAAAGCAGATTTGAGCAGCATCCTGTCTGTACTCTATGGTGGCCTTAAAGCAACAGACAGAAGTAACAAATCTGCTTTAGAAGTGTTCCTTACCATACGTGACACAATGCAACTAAGGAAAATGAAGCTGCTGCTCATCCAGGACTACCAGATTTATTGAGACTGACATTATTTTACCACTGACATGGCAAAACTGCAATTAAGAGTGTCTCATGAATGATTCTGGTAATTACAAACATCTGCAAAACTTTCTGGAGAGGGGCTTTCACAAGGGCCTGTAGGGACAGAACAAGGGGGAATGGCTTTAACCTGCCAGAGGGGAGATTGAGATGAGCTCTGAGGCAGAAGTTCTTCCCTGTGAGGGTGCTGAGGCACTGGCATAGGGTGCCCAGAGAAGCTGTGGCTGCCCCATCCCTGGCAGTGTTCAAGACCAGGTTGGACACAGCGGCTTGGAGCAACCTGCTCTAGAGGAAGGTGTCCCTGCCCGTGGCAGGGGGTTGGAACTGGATGAGCTTTAAGGTCTCTTCCAATCCAAACCAGTCTGTGGTTCTTAAAGCAATCTTGGAGCTGGCATTCCTTCCACATCCATCCCATTTAGGAGTTCCTCTGACTACACCTTAAAGCACATTCTTGTCAGGAACAAGGGACTACTACTTCTGACACCCAGTCTGAGGGGCAAAGAGCTGTCATTAAGTTCTCTATGAAGCTCTATTCTAAAGCTGGACCTGGATTAAAATTTCTATTAATAAACATTTAGCTCTTTATTCTAGGGGCAAGGTTTTCTCAGTCTTGCAGGTATTGACGTGATCTCTTCCACATTTATCCCTTCAGTTGACCTTTATTTTGTGCTCTCAAGACTGAAACCAGACTTTGCTTCATCCTTCGTGACACTGATCTAGTGAAAAGGACAGTCCAAGGCATTCACACTTGACCTTGATCCCACTGTTAACTGCAGAATCTGGAATTCCAGATTTAGAGGTACAAATCCAAGCCCGTAAATTCAATATTATGGGTGTAAATCATTTCTCTCCCTGCACATCTGTTGTTATGCCAGCGTGACATGGAGATGTGACCAATGATGTGCTGAAAAGTGCTGAAGTATTTCAAGAAAATAATTTAATGAGAATGTGGGGGTTTATGATTAGAGGGTAGAAAACCTGGAAAAGTGCATTCTTAGAAAGAGATTTATTGCCATGTTTAAAGTTTTATATTAACTGCGTGTTTAGATGGCAAGATAAAGCTCCATCCCTGACCACAGCTACACAAACCCAGCCTGTGAGATTCCGCCTGCAGCACTCAAACTTCATTCCACTTACACACGTTTGCAACCATATTTAAAAACTTGGATTTAAAACAACAGTAGTCTAAGCCATTCTTGTAGTAACTGGCATCATATTTTCCTGCTACCTCCAACAACAGAAATACTCTTGATAAAGCCCAAGTGCAGAGTTTCATGCAATCGGAAGAGGTTAGTATCATATGATAAGGACACTCTGAACAACCAGAAATGAAGTACAGGACTGACTGAATCTCCCCAATGCTGCTGCTCTTGTACAGCAGGCTGGGTTAATCAAATCAGAACAAACCCTGGGAAGAGCAAATTCTGATACTGTTGTTGAACCTCTGGAGCCTTTCAAACCACCATGAAGCCATTAACAAGACACCTTTCATAAAGACCTTCTGATTATCTCAGTAAAAAGCATCTCTTAGCATTCTACAGAGACAGGTGAACTGTCATGGAAAATTCCTCTACATAAACACATAGTGAGAGCATCTTAAAAGCCAGTGCCTCCCACATCATACCAGCAACTCGGCCTCAGAATGCAATGCCTCCAGGAGGTGAATCAGTGTGTGCATTTGTCACTGATTATCCTGACTGCTCTCTGCTTCCTTGGGCAACAACTGGTATCTTAAAAGCAAAGGGCGACATCAAGATTTAAATTAGAAAACTAATTCAGTGCCAAGCTTTGTTAATTTTTTTTTTCCCCAGAGATAAAATCCAGCTAAAGATGCCCAAGATACCATCTCAGTTGCAGTGACTTGACCTTTTACATCATTAGGTTACAGCAGATTGCTGTTTACAATGATTCCATGTACAACAGGCTGAGAAAATTTGGGCTGCTCAGCCTGGAGAAGAGAAGCTGCATGGAGACCTCAGAGCAGCTTCCAGTGTCTGAAGGGGGCTACAAGGATGCTGGAGAGGGACTCTGCATCAGGGACTGGCGCGATAGGACAAGGGGTGATGGGTTCAAAGTTTACCAGGGGAAGTTCAGGTTAGATATAAGGAAGAAGTTCTTCCCTGTGAGGGTGCTGAGGCGCTGGCACAGGGTGCCCAGAGAAGCTGTGGCTGCCCCATCCCTGCCAGTGTTCAAGGCCAGGTTGGACACAGGGGCTTGGAGCAACCTGCTCTAGTGGAACGTGTCCCTGCCCATGGCAGGGGGTTGGAACTGGATGATCTTAAGGTCCCTTCCAACCCAGACCACTCTGGAATTCTCTGATTCCTGCCAGAGTACAGAAAACAGAACAAACCCACCAGTCTGCAGTTTGCTCTTCTGGAAGGTACACCCCTGAGGAATTATCAGCCCAATATATGAGAGTGACAGAACTTTTAGAGAGAGATTATGTAGATCAATTCAAATTTATGTATTTTAAGCTGAAAAACCCTATTTTCAGTGTTGAAGTAAGTAATTTTCAAAATACTTACTCTGAATTGATTCAGTGGTGGTGTTTGGGAAGCTGTGACAGCCATTAGCAACTCTCAGCATAGCTGTTGTGTTGAGTCTGCAACTTGTAAATATTTTCAGGTACTGTCCTTTACTATGGTTAGCCTTTCTTTTTGATTTCTTTTTTTCCCTCCAATCAAGAACACGGTAATCTGCCATTTAATTGTCTGCCACTAACACTATGATTGATGCCAAGAATCCTTCATTGCTGCAAAAGTCACGTACAAAGAGGCTTGAGTGTCTTGTTTAAATGCCTTCCTCGTTTAGGTTTTTTTTTTTTTTTGCTACACATTCCTGGGTAATCTCTGTCATGTCAGTGGGATGTCAGTGGGATTGAGAAACTCTTTCAACAGTGCCCTCTCTCAGTGGCTTAGGGTTACTGAGGAGCAGGCAGCATGTTACAGGCTCGTTTGCTGGAGAAAGCAGACTGATGGCAATTGCAGCAAGTCACAGAATCATGGAATCAACTCAGGTTGGAAAAGATCTTGAAGATCATCTAGTCCAACCGTTCCCCAGCACTGACAAGTCCACCACTAACCCGTGTCACTAGAGGCCTTGTCTACTCGGTGTGTGAACGCTTCCAGGGATGGTGATTCCACCACTGCCCTGGGAAAGTTATAGAGGAAAGGTGGAAATCTGTTTCCTTACGTGATTTTAAGGGAAGATGAAAACAATTACAGGATTACTGCCCATCAGGAACTTCCTGGATTCTGAATGAGATCTCCCATGATCAAACCCGTACCACAACGGCAAGAGAAGGGACGAGGGGCTAAAGAGCCAGGGGACATCACAGCACAACTTACACTGATAAAACACCGTTAAATACACTGAAACTGGCTTGTTTTGCTGTTGTTTCCACTGTATCCAAGGAATGACAAGAGCATCCATATTTGGATAAGTTACTTTCATTTGTACTACCTGTAGTTTGAACATACATGTTGATTCGAAACTGCAGTTCAGCATGGAGAGTGGTACACACGTGTTCTCCACTTCTTTTGAAAGACGTGCTACACACTCTTTGCTGGATTCTCTTCTGACTGTTTAAGAAGTTTACCAAGTTTATATATTGACATGAGCTTGAAAACAAACTGCTTCCCTAAAAATGAAGAGCTTTCATTTCTTCTTAAAGCCTTACCTGTAAATATCAGGATAAAAAACAATTATGGCTAGGAAAAAGGAAAGCTACTTCATAGTAAATAAGATGAACTAAAGAAACTGCTATGAAACACATTTATCGGAAGAATTGCATAGTCACTACTACAAGAATCTGAAATTCATCCCTTTAGATTCTGAGGAAGGAAACCCAAGATGCTTATATTTAAAAGCAAATCAGACCAGACTTGGTTTTACCTTTAATCAAACACCACATGCATAACACCAACAATTTCACTGCTGCTCATTTGGTCTGACTAAGGAGTGCAGGATAAATTTTGCCTGCAGGAAAACAGATCCTTCTCTAGAAGGATGAAGAAGGTGTGGACCATAATCAGTTTCCATCACCTAACATGGGACTCATCCTCTCGTCACTGCTGTTATTATAGTTTTGGTTCGGTGGTGGTTTTTGTTGGGGGGAGACGATGACACATGTCTGAAATCCTACTGGTTACTCAATCATTCCTACTGCTGAGCTGATGCCAAAAGCCTGGAATGCCAGAAAGGCCATTCTGATGCCTAGACCTGCAATCAGGTTACACTTCATTGGGGCTTGCCTTGATTATTTTGACTTTAACTGCAACACAGACAGGAAATTTTGACATTGAGGGAAAGAGCCAGGTTCCATAGCAATGATGCTTTGTGTCTGTGCCTCCTTTCATCCCCTACATGACACTGCTGCTTCATTATCTAAGCCCTTATTTAAACATGCAATTAAATGCTGGAGAAGCCGCACCCTTTCCAGCTTTCCTATTGTAAGCAATATCTTTCATTAGGGCAATTACAACCTTTGTCAGGGAACTTAGTTGGAATCACTGTTTATTGCATTTTAACTTCTCTCTGGCTGGGTTCTAGAGGAATTTTTTGCTCTAGAAAAGGCAGTTCTGTCTGCCTACAAAGAAGCTATTCTGATATGGTATCTCTAACACTATGTAACAGCCACTGGACCTGATATGGAATCTTCAATTCCAGCTTTTAGTCTGTGTAATCATTGAGGATTGGACACTGACAGTTCAATAGCACCCTTCAACCAAGCTGCTTTATGAAGTGAAAAGAAACTAGCAAAAGACTAAGGAACACTGAATGTCACAGCCCAACGTGGAACAAAATATGGAATAACCACTCTACAGCAGTTTAATATTTAAAGAAAATAATCCAGCAGAACACTTGGGCACATGGTTGAAACCAAGAAAATACAAGACAGAATTATCTAACTTCCAATCTGGATGAGAAACAGTATCCAGTGGTTTTAGACATCATAAGGGTTTCATGGCAGGACCAACATCTCGATAGAAAAATGGATGTTCCTTTGGGTTTGCTGGTGTTGAAGAGCAAAACACCTCCATAATGGTTTAAAGAAGTAGCTGCTAAAATTCAGACATGAGCTTTCCTCAGCTGACAGCTTTTGGTATTTCCTTGGTTCAAATAAGAGAATGTAATGTTGACAGGCAGCACATAACAGATGACAACATCCCAAGCATGACAAGACCAGACAAGAAGGGACTTTGCAGGTAAGGGGCCTTGCTTGAGAATTCTTTATTTCTCCAAGACTATAGCAGGTCCCAGCATTGGCCTCAAATTATCAAAGTATTTTGTCATTATCCTCCCAGTGATAACTATTCCTATGATCATTATTTTTACCTTATCAAGCTAGTAAGCACTTCCTCAATGTTCTTTGAGCTTTCCTTACAGTCCTTCTAGACTTCAAACAGCACCAAGTACTTCCTGATGGAATCAGAAATTCCTACTTTTTGTAGGGTTTCCCTAACTCTCCAAAAAATTAAAAGGAAGGATGAAGATGCAAAGTTTTACTGTGCATCTTTGTTCAGGAAAGCCATCATTTGCTACCTGTTGTCCAAGTGACGGGGACCCTACAATCTAACTATAATTGAAGTCAGCAGTTGAGGTAGGAGGTTCTTCTGCTGTGTTTCCGCCAGACTCTTCTGGAGGACACTTTTTTCTTGCTTTACACCAAAAGAAAACAAAACACCCTAAAAATGCCCGCGTCTAAATCAGTTCAATGAATTACTGTTTTAAATGCATATGGCTTTTTCATTTGAAGCATTGCTTTTGACACACATGACTTTTAAACAGAATACTGCCAGGCAGCGTAAAGCACAAAATCTAAGTGTTATGTGAAGCTCAAACTGGCGCTTCACTTAATACTCAATTCAGTTACTGTGTGACGGCTCCTTCTGTCTGGAAAAGGCAAGCCTGTACTGAATGCACTGACTCATGGATTGTCTCTTTTGTATCACTTCTATTTACATAATCCAGCTTACATAGTGGCCCTTTTCAGGCATTTAGCAAGATCTTGCCCTTAAGTTTGTGATCCAAAGTGTGATCATTGGAGAAATGAGTCACACAGTTGTAAAGCTATGCAATAACATTCAACCTAGGTAATACTTCCAGCCTCTGATGAAGGCAGTGCAGATGCTCTCAGCATCTCTATGAAAAGCACATCTGTTGCTACTGATCATAGGCATCCTCTGGGGATTTTGTCCCGTTTTCCATTTTCCTCTTGAATCATTTGATTTGGTTAGATTCCAACTCAAATGCACAGAATCCAAGTCTGAGAACAAGTTAAGCCGTGGCAGGAAGGAAGGAACATGCACAATCCCAGTTCCCTTGGGAGAGAGCTATTAACCAATAAGTAATGAGACTTGGATTACAAGTTCTGATTAAAAAAGAACTTGTCTGATTTAGGACTTAATCTGTGTGCTAATTGCAATATTCAGTTTGATAGGTTGCAATTACATTCAAGCTCTATTCATTTTCATTTGGTATTGATTTGAAGGAAGGGGGAAGAGCACTCATGTCATGAACTGCAGGTGATTGCTTTGGTTCTAGGTTCTTCACACAGACTGGATGTCTAGTTTCTAAACACACATGGTCTGTGAGTCTTTAGGCACCATGGGATGTCATTTTAAGTGGAGTGGAGTATGCTGACCATAGGAAAGAGCTGCTGAACAGGTTAATAATGAAAGAGTGTGTACAATGTCTGCTATGTCAAACCTCTGTAAGACTGAAGTTTTTATTCTGTTTTCCCAACTATAAAATCAGAATAGAGAAAGAGAGCAAAAAGATTTTGGGATCATAGGAAAGGCAGTACCTAATGGGAAAGTGCTGTTCTAAACTGAGACTGTTTACTAATGATGGAAGTTTAGTTTTGTCATTCTAGGAAGACAAGAGTTCTTGAAGTTCTCTTTCAAAGTGCACTCCCAAAGCAGACCATTGAAGCCAAACACAACAAACTCTGCAAGGGCTATTGTTAGCCTGAAGCAAACAACTTTTCCGATGTCTGACTGGAGCAAGTTATTAGACAAGCTCAATTCAGAATGGTTAGGCACTAACAGTATTTTCAACAGCCATTTAACATGTATCTCTTGCAGAGTTATTTGCCAATTACACTATTAGAATTACTACACACAAGTGTATTGCTGAACTGTAATAACCCAGCAAAAACCAGGCAACATGCAACTACTTATTGCCACAAGACCGCAAGCTGATGCAGAAAAGCCCTTTGTAACAGACTATCATCATCTTGCTTAACTCTTTGTCACGTAATCATAGTGGCCTGCACGTAATACAGCTTACTATGTGTTGAAGGTACTGTTACAATTAATGAGTAATTGCTGACATATGAAAGGGAAAACAAGAATGTTCTGTTTACTTGCACTTCACCTCCTGTTGGAGTTTCCATGCTGCCTCCTTGCTGCTGTAAGAGAGTTCCCAGCACCAGAACTGCGGCAATAAAGTTTCTGAACATAAAGTTCAATGCTTTCTGCTGTGTCCCAGGTTGACTCAGATTCTCTGATTTACAATTCCCACAGCCAGCATGAGGAGGAGGGTGGCACTATGAAAATGAAGGCCATACATTCCAGGAGCAGCAGACTTGTGTATAAGCTCCTCACTGCTGACACATGCAACACCTTCCATCCACTGAAGTTATCAAGAGATTTATCTTTCTGAAACTGGAAGATGTCATCCCTAGCAACTTCAGTTAGAACCAACCTAGAAGTTTCCTTCCAATTTGCACTTGAAATACTGAATTGCTCTCTATTTCACCAGTGTTTTAAAGACATTCCGGGTCCTAATTTTCTGATGTGTTTAAAAATAACCAGACATTTCTTTGGATAATTTAGCAAACAGAATGGCTTTTCTACTATGGATCTGGCGCAGATTGAAACAAGTAACATTTAGCTCATCTTCCCTAAACTCAGGTCATCTTTAACTTGATCATATTGCTTAGACACTGTGTAATGCAGGTGAACAGATGACTCATTCAGTGATTAATAAATTCCAATAGAGTTGTCACCTGCAGTGAGGCTTAAACACTGACTGTTGAACATCAAAGCTCTGCAAAAGCAAATAGGCAGAATCACATTAATAAATGAGGTTTTGTAAACTGGAGCTGCTCCCAGCTTCTTCAGCACTAGCATGAAAAATGATGTTTATTGTCAGAGTTTATTCCTTCTGTTCATAACAACCAGTCATTCTTCAGCTGAAGTATACACCCGCAGATTGATCTTGCGCTGCGAGACAAGTCAACAGATGCTGGTTTCCCTTTAACTAGTTTGAACAGGATCTTGTGTTTGAGCATAGATTCAACAAACATTTAACAGTGTCACTTTCTCAGCATTCCTGGTATTTACTTACAAACTGCTGCCTTTTTTGCTAATGCTGACATACTTAGGAAACAGCTGTAGTACTGACACCCAGCTGGTGCTAACCACTCAAGTCAAACAGGCTGTCTTGCAGTTGGCAGGTTTCCTTGTGGTTTAGCAGATTTTCCTTATCCCATTCTTATTTCTCTTTTATTCCATGAACCATTTTTTTGTGCTCAGGATCGAAAACAGGTCTCATAAAGCATCTTCCCTGTCAACACCCCAAACTGAAACAGCAGTTGGAGGCAGGAGCAACCAGGTCACAGTTTTAGCTGTTTAGGATAAGTAGTAGATGGAGGAATGAACACACATTTTACCCTCCAAAGTTCATGCAGAACAGGCTGCAACACCACCAGCATTCCTGCCAACAGGCTTCACTCTTTGCCTGACAAAGCATCTGTCATCCAAGTACCTTAGATCTTCCCTTCAGCTATGTATTAAATGCTGTATTTTGCAGCTTGAGCATCAGCTACAGTTGGAGAGAAATCTACCACTCCAGACTGTTCAGAGCAATCTGTGGAAACAGCAGATTTTCTTGGTTATTTGCCCTGTGTGAGTGCTCTGCAACCCACTCCACTGGAAAACTGCTAAATATACCTCTTTGCAGGGCTGCTCCTTTCCAGATACCTTGGAGATGTCAGGAGGTTTCTGTATAAGAAATGAGCAGTGATTGAGGCTAATCTGAGGCAGGTCTGAAAATGAGCAAGTACACTTATGGCATATATGTTTGACAGAATCCTCCTGGCAGTTGTCATGTAGGTCCCACAACTCAAGCATCATTGTAAAGCCCTAAAATACTCTTTCAAAGAACATATACATTTCTGAAAAGGCTTTTTCTGTGGTTTTTTTCAGTGGGTTTTTATTCTGTTTGTTTGAATAAATAAAGTGGCTCTGAAGATAAAAACTGTTTCTGGGCTGACTCCAGATGCTTTTCTGGCTTTTTTCCAATGATGTTCAAATCAGGGGTTGTTCAAATGAGCAAACAGTAGTTTTGTGGTTTACTCATAGAAAAAAATTGGGAGCTCTGGTATTTTTTTAGCACATATTACTAACAGGGTTCAAGAGGACCCTATCCTCTGTCATGTGGTTCTGGCTGTGCATAAACATTGCTTTGACCAATAGGGGCAAATTTAGATACTTCCCAGAATGATTTGTTGCATTCTCACGACAGTTGAGATCCCAGACTGGATTAGATCCAGTGGGAAAATGTTTAGACAAAGAAGTGCACAAACAACACTCTTGAGAGATGTGCCTGTGGTTTGCCTGTAGCAGAAAGTAAGGTTTACAGAAAGACATTGAAAAATCTCCTGCTATGATTGTGTGGTTCAGAGTGAATGACCTATTCACAGGGAGTAATACTCCAAAGAGATTGCAGGCCAGAAAAATTGAGCAACCAGCAAATGTGCTCAGGATCTCTAACACCAACCATTTGGTTCAGCTCTAACTCAAATATCATGAGAGTCCAGAAATGGAAACTAGAACAAGAAAGGAGGTACATGGGGAGACAAGAGAAGGAAGCTATTGCTTCACCCCCTCCTCCAAACACTCTCCCTCCTAGATTTTAAGTTTCAAGAGACCTTAGGGCAATATTTGGCTAAAAAGCCTGTATTCCTCATTCAGTGATCAAACAGGAGAGGTAAGCATGTAGGGACTGGAAGTTAGAAAGTGCAAATGCAGCATGAAATTGGAAGCAGGAAGATGGTCTTAGCACTTCTACGATGCTGCATGGCATAACCAGCGGGTTGAGAGAAGCAACTATTCCATATATAAATATCTATGTATATATAGATATAAGAGCTTCCACAGCAAAGAAAAATAGATGAAGAGTGAGACCACCACAATCCAGACCACCACAGGGGAGTACTAGAGGCACATGGTCACTCTTCCTGAGTGACTAGGGAAAAGTGGAACTCAGCAAGTGGCTGCCTCTGCATGCCAGGCATAGTAGTGTGCCACCCAAGTAGTGTCACCTCCTTAAACATTTCTGCTTGCACTCATATTTTACTTAAAGATGTTGCAACAGATTTGCTTACTATTCACTACAGAGTTACACTGGAACAGCTCAAGTCCAACCACAGCTCCTTTTGTGCAGTCAGAAGTGACATGGCATATAATTGTTGGGGGCAAAGAGTTTATATCCATCACAACTTACAACGCTGTAGTAATACTAATGACTCCTTTAGTGTCTCAAGTGCTTTGAAGACTTAGCTCTGACACTAGCTTAGACCACTGTGGACAGACAGAAAGCGAAACGATAAAACACTTTACCAAAATACTTCTGGCAACAAGAACCAGTGAGACAGCAAATGCAGAAGCTCCACTTCCTTAAATACAGTTCAGTTCCTTAAGAGCCTTTGCTTTCTCAATTCCCAACACTTAAACCTGGCCTATGCCTCCACTCATTTCTTCTCACCAACTAGTTTGGAGCAACATTTGTAAACAGTTACCTGGGGCTTTTCTTTCCTTTCTGTTGATTCCCCATTTCTTCTTGTATTATGGACACATTCTACTTGTATAGATTCCACTCAAGGCAATGAAGTTATTTCTATAACACTTCTCACTCAAAACATATATTTCTACTTTCAAAAGCACTTTTAGCTCTGCATTCAACTTGCCTGAAGTCAACTTTGCAAGCTGCACAGCCCTGCATTTATAGTCCCTTCAAGTGAGTTTTATCAATTTTTGTTGCTCTTATTGCTACAGCAGATTGTCCATGATAGCAGTTACTATATGTGCACATTCATACAACACAGAAATAATGCATTACATCTCTAAGTGTGCCACACATGTTGTTAGAAGCTCACTAAAACACATTCTCACAGTCAGCCTGAGATAGTTTGCTCACCAATAGATTTTCTGACTCAGGTGATACCATTATTGAAGATACTGTGAGGGCTGGAGCAGCTCTGCTCTGGAGAGAGGCTGAGAGAGCTGCACTGGTTCAGCCTGGACAAGAGAAGGCTCCGGAGAGACCTTAGAGCAGCTCCAGTGCCTAAAGGAGCTACAAGAAACCTGGAGAAGGGCTTTGGAAAAGGGATGCAGGGATAGGCCAAGGGGGAATGGCTTTAACCTGCCAGAGAGGAGATTGATATGAGCTCTTAGGCAGAAGTTCTTCCCTGTGAGGGTGCTGAGGTGCTGGCACAGGGTGCCCAGAGAAGCTGTGGCTGCCCCATCCCTGGCAGTGTTCAAGGCCAGGTTGGACACAGGGGCTTGGAGCAACCTGCTCTAGTGGAAGGTGTCCCTGCCCGTGGCAGGGGGTTGGAACTGGATGAGCTTTAAGGTCCCTTCCAACACAAACCACTCTGGGATTCTATGAATATTCAGCTTTTCTTATATTCTTTTTTGCTGTAATGTTACCTAAAGCTGTTTAGAACCTAGATGATGTGAAAAATTGAAATCATCTGGAGGCAGCTTTTTGTCTGCCATCCATCACATGTAACATTACAAAACCTAACTCACTGTTATCGTTAAAATGCTGTTAGATGTAGTGCTAGTTACTTTCATTCACATCTTTGCTGTGAATGCACAAAAGATCCTTTGTAAACCAGAGACTAATCAACAGCAAAAGATAAATAGCCAGAATATGTCAGAATGACTTAGTAGTTCTTAAACTGTATGTCCTCCATTGCATGTTTATTCTCAGTGTCTAAATTCACTTCATCTCTAAGCCAGAGGTCAAAGTGAAACCTCTTGTATTTATTTTCGTAGTGTGATGGAATAAGCAGAATGTCATGGTGTTACTTTATGACAGATCATGTTAACTTATATTGCAAACAACTTCTTACGCTTTCTCTGAGGTGGATTTTGAAGCAGTTAACAGCATAAAGCTGAGACCACTTTTCTCAACCAGGGAAGCTGATCATTTTGGTGGCTCTGTGGACAATCTGGTCCAGGAAGGAGAGATTAAACTTCAAGGTCGATGGGTAGAATAGTTTATTTGATCAGGGTGGGAAATGTTGTTAGTTAAAAAACAGAGATAAGAAATAGAGGATCTCTGAGCCAACAGCAGCGAACCCAAAAACCTTCTTAAGCTTGTCAGAAATAGTTTCTACAGCTTTTAGGACCTAAGCAGGATTTTGGCATTACTGAAAAAGTATCTGAGCCTCTATTTATCCTCTTCCTTTTGCATCAATGTAAGACACAGAGGGAGCTAGGATGAACAATGAATCAAATAAATATGTCAGCCTCCTGTAATGGACCACACCATCACGAGGAGCATTACCTGAGGGGGTAACTGTCAGCATCCCATGGCAGCTCTGGAAACACAGACAGCATCTCTATATGAAGCAGACAGTGTTCTTATATGCAAAGACATAAGAAGTTAAAGTGAGAGGAACCTTGCAAAGAGGTCTTGAGACTGGTTAGTGTGACTCAGCAACACTGTGATGGGCTATTTTTATACCTCTAGTTAAAAAGTAACTGTAAAAACAGTTAAAGCTGAATTGCTACTTAAGAGAATTTAGTGGGGCAGTTGATTCCACTATGGCCATCCAAGGCTAATTTCTTCTGCATTAGATGAAAGGAATATGAACAGAAGTCTGTTACCAGAGCATCAATAAATTCTTTTCCTTTTTCAGAGATAGGTATGTTTGAAGGTACCCGTTACTCTAAAAGACCGCTTCTTACACCTTTGGAAACTAACACCTACTCAATATACTACCAAGAGTTGATCTTACTCATCCACACAAATGTATTTCAGGGATGCACAACAGGATGCTACAGGAGTCTGGTACAACACACAGTTGTAAAACTATGCAGTAGCATTCAACCCAGGTAATAACTTCAGTGTCTGATGAACACAGTGCAGATGCTCCCAGCATCTCTATGACAAGCACATCTGTTGCTACTGATCATATACATCCTCTGGGGCTTGAGGATACACTTATGCTACCAGGAGGCTGGGAAATGGAGATCTGGGAAACACAAATGTGCTTCAACAGAGGAAAGAGTTCAGCCCCTCTGAATTACGGAGAAGGACACAGCAATGTGCATTCAATTGCATGACACAAAACTACTGTAGCAGCAGGCAAAGTGCTATGGAATACAATCAGCTAAGAGAGAAGGACATACCACCCCTCACTATCATTCTTGCCATGGTTAGCATATTTGAATATATCATTATAATCATCCATTACCATGGACTGCATAAATCCTACAGCATTATCAGCATGTATCATAGGCCTTACATGCTGTCACACCTTTGATACTTCTGCCATTGAGCTGTATCACTCAACACGTTAACAACACTAACATACATCAACAAACTCTGGTGTGTGCTCATCTCACAGGGCAGCCTTTTCCTGTTTTAAAGAGCAGTGGTCCCCATTCACATCGCTGACACCACAGACCTGGGTGCTGTTATGATACAAATTGTGGCTTATCCCAGACTCGGAATGTGGTGTGTGCAGGCAAAGAAACTTGCCACTGCCCAATATTGTGGTGCTCTGTAAAAAAAAAAAAAAAAAAAAAAAAAACCACAACCAAAACCACACCCAGCTATTACTGTTACATTCCCACTTTGGTTCCACTTTAGCTGTCTATGCTTTTTGTTCCCCTTTTCTTCCCCTTAACATTTCACCATTTTTAATGTCTACGTAACATTTAAGTTTGCATTTCAAAGCGCACATGTTCTTGGCCTCTGAAAACTCACCAAGAAATCACCTTTACTTCCCACAGAGCAGACCCAGAGCACCAAAGGAGATTTGCTTGTTATATTAATAGAATTCAGAAATTGCTCCACAAAATCTCTAAAACAGAATCAGCCCAAGTTAGACTTGGCATCTGCACAAGTCGCAGCTATTTTTTGGAATACTTTGACAACACTCTTATGTTATTGTCTCCCAGTTCATTTTCCTGCTCATGTATTCCCCAAAGAAGGAAAGAATGGTATTCCTGTGCACTGAATAAGGACACATTCTGCTTGTTAGAGGGAATTAATTCATTATTTTCCCTTCTCCTTGTTGGATCTTTGGATCATGACGCTTCAGATCCTTCTAACTCCTGTTTTTCCACATGATGGCACAGATGTCATCTACTGCCTCGAAGGAAAAAAATGAGAACAAAACTTCAGCAGCAGAGGAGATGCTTGCGTTCAATCTGTCTTTTCAGCTGGAAACTGCAATGACAGCCTTCAGAAATCACGGCAAGCCTCTTAGTTTCCTAAATCTAACTTAATAACATGGAAAAGCTGAGCTATTCGGTGCTGGCAGGAGCAATACTGCAGTGCATAACCCCAGCTCCACCAGGCTCTACTTTGTTTCACCTGTGTGTATCTAGACACAAACTAAAGGTGAAGCATCAACAGGCTTGCTCTCCTCTAAAGCTGCTTCTGAAGGAACTCTGCAGTCAACTGAGAACACTTTAATTTTCTTTCTTCCATTTGATCTCTGCAACATATTTTTCATTTTACTCCTCACGTTTTACTTCCAAGTTTCTAATCAAAAGCTGAAAACAGATGGAAGTTCAACTTTAACAGCTCAGTGCAGAGACCTGAGCTGCTTCCAGCCCTTTCCCTCCTTGCAGGATCTTAATTCAGTCATATGGTTCTTTTTACTGTACCTCTGCCCACACTGGAGGCTATATTGTTAGTAAATGGTTTGCAACTCTTGCAAAGAGCCCTAACCTCTGCAAACACAGGAGGGGTTTGTTATCCTGAAAGAAAACCTACAAAACCAGATGATATTGCTTTAAAAACCTTTGCTATACGCTGTATCATTATAGGGAAGCTACAAATTGTCAGGTTCATCAGACAGGATACCACACTCATTTAAATGTTAGTCGACAGTTTCACCAATGACACAGGACCAAAGTACCTCAAGTATCTGAACTCAGTCCAGAATTCACTAGAGACACCAAAACCCAATGGCCAAGCTACTGCTCAGGAATAGGAATTCAAAATGTGCAGTAATAGGCACTGTATTGATGGGATAACCATGTCCTTCCTTGTGCAGGAACAAGAGAAGCTGGCAGTCGTGTAGTCAGGTCAGGAAGGGCTGGGGGATGGTCCCATTTGCACCACTAAAATAGTATCATCTTTACCTTAACAGCATTAAACAGCACAGAGTCAGAACAAGGACTGATCTCCATCGACTCAGCTGTGTGCACCAGGGATACCTGTGAGGTATACAACAGGCAGACACAAACACCCAACAGAAATGTGGGTGTAAAGACACATTGGTGATTTAGGAACAGTGACTCTCCCCTAACATCTCAATTCCAGCTGAATAGCCACAAGGGCTTAATTCTCAAGGACCCATGAAAGTCACAAATGAAAAGCAGATAGAAGCCAACACACAGAGCACGAGAAATGCTGTGATCTCAAACATCTTTTGAACAGCACCACAGACAGTTTTCAAAGACATTCTGAAGCATCCATGAAAGGTTTTCTACTTGGACTGGAAATGCAGAAGAGCTGTAAAAAAGGCATTCAATTGCTACCTATGAGAATGAAGCAAACAGATTTAGACTTCCTACATTTCTGAGCAACCGAACCAAGAGAGCTAACTGAAGACAGAAAGCAGCAATCTGATCACAGTGCTAGGAAGAAGCAAGCGTCTGTACTCATCCTGCTTCTGTCACTTGCATATTTTTTGTCCACATTCTGAGCCTGGTACTGCACCATCTGGGCTGCACTTTTATACTATTCTTTGCAGTATTTGTTTGCAGAGTTCACAGTCGAAAGATTTGAGACATATGTAGGACATATGAGGAGATATCCTGGCATTATCTCATGTTTACAACTCAGAGAGGGATCAGAGAGCTCAAAGTTGACCTGGATGGATCCCTAGAGATCCCCACCTTTCTTGGGGAACACAATCCAGAAGTGCCTGTGTGAGTGCTGTCACGTTCACCTCACAAATATGTACCCATAACACACAGTATATTTGCCTCTTTCCCTAAAGCCTTCTCTACTCAGCTTGCAGCATCTCCCAAATTCTTCACTGCAGACCTTACCTGCCATTTACTTCCATGTGTGATGTTGCTTATTCTTACACAAGTGCATGATCTTTTATGTCATTAAGTTACAGCTGCTCTTTTAGAGGTTTTCTGTCAGTCGTTTATAATCCTAGTTCTGTCCTTCTCCATGCTGGCAGTTCTTTGCAGCCTGTTGTCATTCATAAATTGCTTACAGAGTTTCCATTACAGTACCCACGTTATGTTAAACAAAACACTGGCCAACAGCACATTCATCGCTATCTACCCCAATAACTTCACTTAATACATCCTTGTATGTGCCAAGAAGCACGAGTAACTGATGCAGGTTATTTTACTGAAAACATTCAAGGAAAAACCCTGACTTTCCAGTAACTTGTCACAGATCTTTGCTCACATTTGTCTTTTCTTCAGCTATGCAGCTTACAGAAACAACAGCTTACACAAAACCTGAAATGCTAATTCTTCATAACAGGTTACAATTTGGAAACCAGATCTGCTCCCAACTCTGCCCATTTGTTTTAATTACCTCCTGTCCAAATCAAACCAGATGCTCTCACATGGTGGTGTTTGTCAGCAGGTTTCCTTTCTGCATGTTTTTCCACATTCAAACAGAGCGCTATTCTGTAATGTAACTGGAAAGCTGACAGTTCCACACGTCCTAAGGCTCTACATAGTCTCCTCTATGTTTGACCTCAACAACTGGAGGGACTCCTACATTAAGAGCTCTGGAAAGAACTGTTTGTGTTTCTTATCTTCCAAAGAAGTTTCTGCTCTAGTTCCTTCCTTTGTGCCAAATTCATCTCCCAGCTGCATGTGCGACCCAGCAGTTTTGGTCAGGCTCATACTTACTATCCATTGTTCTGTTATTCTTCCTCACTTCTCTTTTTCTTTCCACATTCTATGCCTTCTCTGATGCCAATTTCAGCTGTTTGTCTAAGAAAGCTCATGTTCCACACTGCAGATAGCAGCAGGCCACCCATGCAGCAGCACAAGAAGCCCAAAAGAAACTGTGGTATTAAGTGGCTGAAGTACAATTAACTTAAGGATTGTCTTGAAAGCCCAATTCAGCACCCCAGAATTTCACTAAACTTTCATTTCTGTTCTCTATTCTACCGCAAAATACTGAGACAGGAGGAACTTCGCCACAAACTCCAAGTCATGTTATTTGCTTTAAAATGCATATTTGAAAAACTCCACTCAGCAGAAGGGGATTCCTTCTTAGCCCAGATACAGAAAGCTCCTCCTAGAGAGGCAAACACTGTTTAGTCTTAAAAGATAAGCCCCATTTTCTAAGCAAATAGAGTAAGTTGTGCAGTTACACAATAATGCAGTACAATAATGCAAAACCATAGTGAGCATTAACCAGTACTTCACATGTTGGGATGAGTTAGGGAACACATTTTTATCCTTACCCATGGAAAGGGGGTCAGAACTACATGATCTTTAAGGTCCATTCCAACCCATTCTTTGAGTCTATGATTGAGAAAATCTAATAAAACTTGGAGAATTCAGGTACCTTGGGGTTCTACTGGTGTGCACTTGTGACATGGATATACAGGATATATTGGGAAGCAACAAATTAGATCAACATGTCTGTAGCAAAAAGTAGGTATGTGTCCCCATCCACTCTATCCCACTCAGGTTTCTGCACTAATCTCTTTAAGATCCCTTCCAACCTGAATCATTCTATGATAGCCCAGTAGTACCCTAAAGAGCAAACCCAGCATCTGCTACAAGACATTCTCCCTCTTTCCTCATTTTCCTCATGCATGGCATGGAGGTACTCTTATTTCACTCTGTACCTGGCTTGCTACTGGAGTCAGATCAAAAGAGCACACCTTGCATTTGAATGGAATGCAAAAAGATTCAAGCTGGTTCCTAGATCCTGTGAGGGCTTGTCCAAGAGCCTTCAGCAGCTATTAGCAAAGCTTAATCCTCTGCACACAGTTTTTCCTTGCTGCAAGAAACATCACACACACATCAGGCTCTCAAGTGACACATCCTACCTCAAGCTACTGCAAACAGAAACATCTCTCACTGTGACTTGATGCTCCTGAAGAAACAAATGCAGGAAGCCCAAAGCAATAGGTCAGCAACACAACTTTTTGTAAGCAGCTTTTCCCAACTTCAAATTATTTGATTTAATAAGGGCAAAATGGCAGCCAACTAATTAAACACAACCACCTGAGCCAACTTACCTGGCTCCCAGTAAGGCTTCTCAGCCCTCTGTAATCAGAGGGCTGTGTCTGTATGCTGGCCTTATCTAGAAGCCCATGCAGCTGGGAACTAACAAAATGAAATTACAACTTGGTTGGCTTTAAGTTTCTCTGCCCCAGGGAGGGCATCTTTTTGCCAACTGAACTAAGCTGAACATGGTGAGCAGGTACAGAAGAGTACAGGACAAGGAAGGATGAAGACAAGAGATTGCTTGAGAGATGGCAAAGATGGAAAGATTGGCCAGAAGTTCCCCTATGACTGGTGAGTGCAATTAGCAAAAGGTAGATGTTCCACTGTAGATAAAAGGAGTCCATGTCCTTTGTAGGAAACCTGCCTCACCAGAAGGCCCATAAGTTACTCAGAAACTCAACTGCAGCTTGTGGCATCATTTCACTGGCAACTGTGAGAGAAGACACCATGAATTGGAGTTCAGTTGTATCTGCTGTCAGGGCATAAGGAGAACTGTTTGAAATTCAGCCAGTCAAATACAGGCTGTTTTGGAGACAGATGCCAATTCTCCAGCAAAGTTTGGCTTACACATACATTACAGTCATCTGCTGGAAGTGCTTTTCCAGTTGTGCTGTGCAGCAACATCTGGAATTAGCCTCCTGCTAACAATGGATTCTATGAACAAGCAGAGAGAAAATGCGGAAGGAACCACGCTGCTCTGGGGCTGAGCTCCAGGACCTCAGCCTCAAAATGGTGGGCCCAGATGCTAATGGAGGCCTTGATCTCAGAGAGAGATAAGCTCACTTTCTGTAGATGCTAAGTCTATAAAACTGCAGACAGTGAAC
Source organism: Strigops habroptila (assembly GCF_004027225.2). Classification (NCBI taxonomy): domain Eukaryota; kingdom Metazoa; phylum Chordata; class Aves; order Psittaciformes; family Psittacidae; genus Strigops; species Strigops habroptila. The sequence continues at coordinate 80,562 of NC_044294.2, forward strand.
AGGTTAACTTGGGGGTGTGTAAAATACGGGGAACTGATGGGTGCTGATAGTCCCTGGCTGCTGCTGGCAAGTTAGAAGCCCACAGTACCACCAATGGCGCAGTGTATCCATACACAGGGATCCTGCTTTTTAATTCATGGAATTTTGTGATCGCATCTTTTTTTGTTTTGGTGAACAAGGGAAACATTAGGTACAGAGAAAAGCTCAAAAATGGTATCTCTATAAACACTAAATATGCAAAAACTGTTTTTAAGAGGGCTATGTGGATAAAGCACGGTCTGACTTCTCAGTGCAGAGCACTTCAGCCTGGGGTTGCTGTCTTTCGAAGATGGACAGTAATTAAGCTCAAAGACCTTGTTTTCATTGCATGTTCCTGAAGAACAATGAATACTTGGGCGATGATACAATCAAAAGCTCAAATCCTTCTAGTACAGAACTTCTGCCTAAGAGCTCATCTCAATCTGGCAGGTTAAAGCCATTCCCCCTTGTCCTGTCTCTACAGGCCCTTGTCCAAAGCCTCCCTCCAGGTTTCTTGTAGCCCCTTTAGGCACTGGAGCTGCTCTAAGGTCTCCCCTTAAGGAGCCTTCTCTTCTCCAGGCTGAACCAGCCCAGCTTTCTCAGCCTGGCTCCATAGGAGAAAGCGGTTTGTAATTTCCATAAAACCAATCTTTTTAGGGCATCACACTGTACTTGGTGAGGGGACAGAACTGGAGCAAGAGCAATACAGTGGGAGCAGATTCCAAAGAGCAGCTCAACTCTTTGGATATTAGCTCTATTTGAGACTAGATTTTCTTTTAAACTCCCCAAATACCCCACATTTGTGTGGTTGATCTATGTACAAAGACAAAACACTACTGCAGCAATCTTTAGATTATTTCGTCCTAATTACTTACATCACTTAAAAGCCAAATTTATACCTGCAAATTCAGACCTACTCCCCCAGAGATGCTCCTGAGGAAAATCACTGCTTGTTCTACCAACCTAATACTGCTAAATCCTACAATTCCCATGTTCTATTCTGTCCACTGCTGCTCCTGAGTAAGCATCCTACTACTATGGCCTTTACCTACTCTGCAAGAAACAGCTCAAGTGCCCTCTAGTGTGGTTTCGGAATACCTAGTCCATGCTTTTCCCATTTCTGTGGGACTACATGAGAGGATTTGTATTTGGTTTAAAACATTCTTATAAGCCCATAGAACTTTAGGACATAAGCCCCTGTGAAAAATTGATGGAGATTGTAGTTATTCTGTAAACCTGCTGTTTGATAGTTACAGTTAGTTCACAGGCATGTCTGTACCTGTGTTACCCCAACATGCAGAACAGCAAAAGTTACTGCACATGACTGGTTTTTGCATGACTGTTCTGTCTGTTTATGAAGTGATGCTGTTGTTGGATTCTCTTTCTTGATATAGATTGGTTTAGAGCATCACCATTCTGGAAAAATATTATGGTCCTTCTACGATTAAAAAAAAAAATATAAAAAAAACATATACTATATATATGTACACACCATATATATACACACTATAAAAAATATATTTAAGGACTGGAATGGCCCTTAAATATGGTCCTTCTGCTATAAAATCGTGGCACAGGTTGCCCAGAGAGGTGGTGGATACGCCATCCCTGGAGACATTCAAGCCCAGGCTGGATGTGGTTCTGGGCAACCTGATCTAGCTGAAGATGTCCCTGCTCATTGCAGGGGGGGTTGGACTAGATGAGCTCTGAAGGTCCCTCCCAAAACAACCCATTCTATGGTTCTATACTTCTTACTCTTTTCGTTTCTTGTATGTCCAAACTTTTAATACAGATTTATCAAAGTAAGTTTAATTTTTTTTCTTTCTGCTACATTTTAGTAGCTTTTTGGCCACAATAAAATTCTCTGAAATGCTCAAGTGATTCTTACTCTTCTGTGAATTCCTTTCCTGGCTGATTCAACCCTAAGAAATTTGGCCTTTTTAAAGCAACTCACAGTCTGAATAACAAAGATGCTTAGATCATCCCAGAGCATGTGTCTTGATGCTTTCCTGGCTCGGGTGCGCAGTCCTTGAAATCAGCTCCCTGTTTAAGCTGATACACTTAGTAGTATGCGCACCATGAAAGCTGATAGACTCAGCACCAACACGTTTGGTTTTTCCAAAGTGAAGGTGGATATGGGAATTGTACAGGCTGTGCATTAATACCATTGTATCAGACATCTTGCAGAGTAGTGAAATTCTCAGAACTGGCTTAAAAGAAGTGCCAGATACACAAAGATATGTTCTGGTCATACCAATGACCCATCTACTTTTATTGGTAGCTTCCAGTAAATGCTTAAGGAAAGAGCTTGAGATGGAAGTGTGAGAAGGGAGGGAGTACTTCCCTAGTGTTAGTCTCTGGAATTCAGTAATGTTTGTTTTAAGAAGAACAGGAAAAGAAAATGTAGAGTGAGAAGAATGGAAATAAAGGACAGGTCGAACCATCCAGCTGTGGAATGATTTCAAAGGAACGGTCTTGTCATTTGGCTCATCTTTACGCAAACAAATTCGAACCCTAGAACTGGATCTCTCAAATTCTCCTCTACAAACAGTAATGAAACTCCAATTCCTTTTTCACCATTTTTCCAGCACTCCATCCTATTCCATTCTTAGTGGCCTCTTCTATTACTTCTAAGACCTGGGAAAATGTAGGAGTCTATTTAAAACACTGGCAACTTTCCAGCAGCAGCAGCAGCTGTGGCTCAGCCCAGCAGCTCTCCCTGACAGAGCTGTTCTCTTGTGGCACACACATGGCATCACAGTGTGATTCCATCAATAGATTTCCTGCAAATTCTGTTTCATGTCTTTTTATCCTTAGCCTTCTATACCTTCTTTGCCTTGAGCTCCTGCATACGCTCCATTTTCATGCTGTGTATGTATATGTCTGTGCCCCATTATGGCATTTGCAGTGATGCCCTCCCCTTCCATAGAATCAGGGAATGGTTTGGGTTGGAAAGGACCTTAAAGCTCATCCAGTTCCAACCCCCTGCCATGGGCAGGGACACCTTCCACTAGAGCAGGTTGCTCCAAGCCCCGTGAACACTGCCAGATATGGGGCAGCCACAGCTTCTCTGGGCACCCTATGCCAGCGCCTCACCACCCTTTAAGGACTTGTGATGTCTGCTGGGCTACCCTATTCTCCACCATAATGAGATGCAAGTGGTACTCAATCCCTGCTGCTTACAGTCTTCATCTTATGTTGCTGGAATGATCATGACAGCTCGAGGTAGATCTGAATTGAAGCCAGAATCTGTTGGTGGGAGCACACCAGGCAATACATTGCTCATTCAGTCCCCAGGAGCTGACCCAACATACAGAACTTACTGGTGGAACTGTTATTTCTCATCATGTTACAAATTACCAGTGTCCTTTCTGTCAAGTAAAGTGAAATGCAGAAAATATGTGGCATGTTTCATGACTGAGTTCTCTCATTTCACATTCCAGTCTTGATGCATTTTTGAAGGACCACAAGAATGTGTAGTTTAAAACCTGTCTAGGAAACTTCCTTGATCCTGAGGCATACGCTTTGAATTTAAGTAACTTTCTGTTTTCAAGTGCCCTTTGGAACGGTTTCCTTTTCCTACTTGGCTCAACTGATTTTCAATCAAGACAGCAGCAACAGCATGTTCCATCCTGTGATGCAGATTGTGAGTCAGGGCCTGTGGGACCTCCATGCTGACTGGGTGAAATTATATGTGCCCCCAAGCAATTGCCCCAGAGGTATTCCTGGAATGGCTGCAATGCTTGCAGGACTGCATAGTACCCTGAATCTCTGCTGTGGAAAGACAGTACAGGAACCCTATTACTTTCCAGGCAGAGAACTGCACACCCTCCCCTAGATCATGGCTTACAGCCCAGAGATTAGCAGAGCTTTTTATAGGCTTTCTCTAATGAACAGTCCCAGACCAGTATAAAATAAGTCACTCTGAGACTCTTTTTCATGTCTTAGATTTTAATTCCCTAAAGAGAACAGATTTACATGGGAGTAAACCACCAGGCTGAGCTAGGACAAGTACTCAAGAACTTAGGGTTCTGGGATCACTCCAGTAGCTCAGTCTCTGCACAAAGTCTCCACTTTCATGCTGGGCCTCACACTCGTCGTGATACGTGACACGTGAAAGCATCCTGAACCCAGAATAAATGAACACACGGAAGCCAGCAGCTGTGGAAATCAGCCTCTTCGTGTGTCGCTGGACCAGAGAGCACTGGCAGCACCTCAAGGCACTCAGTCTGTAAGAATGAGGGTTGTAATGTCAGTCCTTCACAGAGAAGTGTCTGTAAATACAGGACAAATACACATGCAAGTATGTAGTCCAAGAAGAATGTGCAGTCTATAAAAGACAGCATTGAATCCTGTGCTATCCTTCCTACTCTACTCTGTACTCACTCACATTCTCCACCATGGGCAGTATAACATAAATAAAATGCATTTTTAAGGCTTGACGCTTGGGTCATATTCTTTGCATTGTCTGAGTATTACCTGAATTTGCCACTATGAGAATGCAGTTCAGGATATTCTAGTTTTGGAATAGTAAGATCTGATTTATAATGAGATGTACAGGTAAGGATCTATCATTATGCTTTATCCAGCAGCGCATACAGCAAGGTTACTACTTTCTACCTTGCGGTGGTTTTAGTTTCAAAGTGAAAAGCAGCACATGGTTTGGTTTTGGAGGGATAGAGCTCAGGTTGAACAGGGCATTGGTGGCAGAAGGAATGCTAAGGCACAAGTATTTTTTAACATGCCATGTATAAGTGAACATACCCCAAAACAAAACATACATTTGGATCCTTTCCGTTTAGGTCAAGGAAAAGAAGCTGTTTATACTTCAGATCAGCACGTTCTCCATTGCTGAGCAGTATCGTGAAGATGAAGACAGCTTCTCACTGAATAATGATTTCATTGAAGAAACGTCCCTCAGTTCCACAAGAGTTATGATGTGAAAGAGCACACAACACGTCTCCAAAGAAAACATGGAGTCTAGGAATCACATATGAAAGAGGGAGTTAAGGAACAGGTAGGCAGTGCCAGAATATGTTGTGCTTCAGGGAGAGCATCTCACCTCTTTAAATCAAGACCCATTAAAGACTCATCCTACAGATGCCCTTTTCAAACAATGTTTTGCTTTGTGTTTAAAGCTTGCACTGTAATATGACATATGTCCTGGAAACTGTCAGTTTAAAAGAACAGAAAGGCCATGTAAAGACACAGTTATCTCACACTATTATTGCAGGGATGTTTCTCAAGCTATACAAGCGGGTTGTGTTTTAAAGCATGGGAGAAAAGGAATGTACATTCAATAACATGGAACCAGGCTGTGCAGAGGCAAATGTCATTCACTTCTGTGCTCTAAACACTCACACCCCATAGCTGGTCACACTGTAATCCACAGCAGAGACTCCTAGCCCTAGGCCAAATAATTTCATCCCTGTCCAGCTGTTCCAGACCCCCTCTGACTCATCCTAGAACCAGTTCCATACCTCATTTTCCATGATGACCCAACCAGCAAGATTAGCTCAAAATGACTGGAGTCATTCTATATAGCAGAGGAATTCCTTTAATTAAACCTTAAGCAACACTTTGATAACCCATTTTCCTTAGTATTTTTCCTAGTTTGACAGATAATGTTATTCCCCTCTAGCCCAAGTTTCCTGGGAAACAAAGCATTTCCATGCTTTTCTAATCTTTCCAGGGAAATGAAGCCAAATTAAAGCATTTCGTGGGCATTCATTTCATCATAGATAGTTCATGGACTACCAACTTCAACTGCCCAGAATATGCTGCTGCTTAATGGGTAGCAGAAACAATTCAACTTGCTTTTTCTAACAGGCTCTTCTTGTCCAGGGGCAACATTAACCAGGGACAAAGCTTCCCTTCTGGGAAGTACTTTGTTCCATCCCAAGTTGAGGAAACACTCAAATTCTGAGAACTGGAGGTTGCTATGGCAAAAATGCATGAAAGGGGCCCTTCATAAACATGCAAGCCAACTCCAGCTTCCATTCCATATGTTAACGTACATATGGAACAGTTGGAGAAAGTCCAGGGGAAGGCCATGAGGACGATCAGGGGCTGGAGCATCTCCTGTATGGAGACAGGCTGAGAACATTGAGGCTGTTCAGCCTGGAGAAGAGAAGCTGCATGGAGACCTCAGAGCAGCTTCCAGTGTCTGAAGGGGGCTACAAGTATGTTGGAGAGGGACCTTCATCAGGGACTGTAGTGGTAGGACAAGTGGTCATGGGTTCAAACTTAAACAGGAGAGATTCAGGTTAGAGATAACACAGAAGTTCTTCCCTGTGAGGGTGCTGAGGCGCTGGCACAGGGTGCCCAGAGAAGCTGTGGCTGCCCCATCCCTGGCAGTGTTCAAGGCCAGGTTGGACACAGGGGCTTGGAGCAACCTGCTCTAGTGGTAGGTGTCCCTGCCCATGGCAGGGGGCTGGCACTGCAGGAGCTTTAAGGTCCCTTCCAACCCAAAGCAGTCTGGGATTCTATGATTCTATGATATCTTTATCTCCTTTGATTTTCTGGAGGGAAACACATTCTTTGAAGTTAAAGCTCAGAGTGGATCGTTCAGGTCTCACATGGAACCTTATTTCTGTTCTTCCTTTGGCTGGGGAAAATTTAGTGGAAATATTCCTTCAGAACACATGTGGTTACACCTAAGAGGCTCTGCAAGCTGTGAGTGTTCACATGAGCCTGCAGATAATGTCATCTTCAGTGAGTTCACTGAACTCACACACCGGTTGCTTGGATAACTATTAAGGACCACTCACCTGCACCTTGCAGAGGAACTGCCCTTAGCAGGAAGAGCTGCTGAATCAAAGGGGAAGTGTGCAACTTCTGTAACTGAAATCAGAGAGAAATCAGACCTAAAGAGCAGAAGGAATCTGCAAAGAGAGTATGTTAACTGGCAATTGGAATAATGCCTCTTATTTGTTTAGCAGAGAGCAGGGAGGGGGCCAAAAAAGCCAAACTGGAACTGAGAGCATCTTACTGGAGAGAACAGAAAAGAAAACGAGGTATTTTCTACCCTTATTCCTATTTTGGCTGCTTAGGGGAGGTGCTAGAAATAGTATCAGGATCATTGCTGTAGAATTTGGGGTGTTTTTACAGGATTCTGTGATCTTACAGACTTGCAATGCTTTTACTGAAAAGCAGCTTTCAGAGCTAGGCCAGGATTTGAAGCACAGCAAATTCTGGACATTTCTAAAAAGAGAAAACCAGGTTGCCAGGGGATCCAACAACAGCTCTCAACACAGCCTCATAACAGCTTTGCAGACTGATGTACCTGCAAGCTCCTGATGCAAAGCAAGTAAACACATTTGAAAGAACTAAAAACTGTGGAAGGAAACAAAGGAGCAGACTAATTGCTCAGACAGTTGGAGAAGCACGGTCCCTCTGACCTCCTTTGTAGTCCATGGAGCAGTTCCTGAGCTGTGTTCTGAGACAGAGGCAGTGCTGCCAGGTCTAACATTCCAGCAATTACTCACTGGAAATGGAAACAGCAACACAGATGCCAAGGGAACAATGCAAGTTTCATTGTCCCAGTCAGAACGGGAGTCCAGTATGGTTTTGGGGCTGTTTGCTTGGAATTTCAAGTCAGTTGTAGTTCCACGTAAATTACACGTTTAAGACAAGAAATAAGATTTTTTTTTTTAAGGGAGCTCCTCCTCAGTCCCTGGCCTGTGCTTTTCTGAAGGGCTATTTTGGACCTTGAACAGGGGATTTGAGCTTAGCATGCACAGGAAAAGCTGAGAAACAGGAAATAGGTAGGCCAAGGGGGAATAGTTTAACCTGCCAGAGGGGAGATTGAGATGAGCTCTTAGGCAGAAGTTCTGTGAGGGTGCTGAGGCGCTGGCACAGGGTGCCCAGAGAAGCTGTGGCTGCCCCATCCCTGGCAGTGTTCAAGGCCAGGTTGGACACAGGGGCTTGGAGCAACCTGCTCTAGTGGAAGATGTCCCTGCCCATGGCAGGGGGTTGGAACTGGAGGAGCTTTAAAGTCCCTTCTAACACAAACTGTGATTCTGTTTTACAGTTCTGTGAAACCTGAACAACCCTCTGCAGAGGTAAGAAGCATATGAAACTTTTGCTGTTCATAAAGCATAAAACCAGAATAATTGGAGGTGTGTTCTTGTAAAACAGTTGAACTGACAGAAAGAAATAACAATATTGTGACCTCCCAATGTCCCCAAGTTCAGTGGGTTAGCAGAGAACATTTTGGAAGATGAATAACAGAGGAAGAGTAGGTCAGACGTGGAAGGGGAACAGTAAAATTCAGGCCTGTGAGGATATATGTTTAATGTTTTAATCCTGAAGTCAGTTTAGGAATGATCTTTATGGGACTGGAAACTCAGGCTTTCTTCTCTAATTGAAATGAAACAGCACTTGCTCAAGCAAGGATAGTTTCTTACCCATCTGTCATTACAAATTAAAGTAATACCATATGTTGAGCAGGATCTAGTGCTACAGTGGGATTAACACTTCTTTCGAAAGTTTCCCAGCATGGTCTGTGACGAGAAAATAACCAAAACCAAATGGTCTTTGCCCCAGGATCTGCATAATTGTAAATGTAACTGCAAAGACATTTCCACGTTAGAGAGCTGTTACAAATGTCTACATGCTTGTTCCAGCTGAGATGTACTATGTAAGAACCTGTGGGGGAGAGGACACTTTGATAACAGAAGGCTCTTTAATATATACAACAATACAACCCCTGGATTTTGAAGCTGGATGTCTTCAAGATGGCAATAAAATGTCCATCTTCACAGCAAGTGTGACTGATTGGCACAGCTTGTGAAATAATGTTGTGAATTGTCCACCAACTGAATCTTTCCTTCACCATTTGATAATTGTATTGAGGAAAATATCACTAGTCCTTTCCTTAGTTACACTGATTTGTTCCACAACAGCCTCTGAATGAAAATATGAATCAGCTTTCTGGTTTTCCTCAAAATCCTCTTAATGAGTGGGAAACCTGGAGAGCACAGACACTGCTATAAATAAATGGCAGGGCTGCATAGGCACAGAGTACCTGGGAAAAGTGGGAAATATGAAGCAGAATCGAGAGGTTGGTTCTTTGGAGGCATCCCCTGGATTTGAGGTGGAGATCATAGAACCATAGAATCAACCGGGTTGGAAAAGATCTTGAAGATCAAGTCCAACCATTCCCAGCACTGTCAAGGCCACCACTAACCCATGTCACTGAGGGCCTCCTCTACACAGTGTGTGAACATTTCCAGGGACAGTGACTCCAGCACTGCCCTGGGCAGCCTGTTCCAGTGCCTGAGCACCCTCTGGGGAAGGAATTGTTCCTCATCTCCATATAAACCTGCCCTGGTGCAGCTTGAGGCCGTTTCCTCTTGTCCGGTCCCTTGTTCCTTGGGAGCAGAGACCAGCCCCCTCCTGCCAGTTGCAGCAGCAGCCTCCCGAGGCCGCTGTTCCCGTATAAACCCTCACCACAGAACACCAGGAGTGCTCCAGACTTCACGTCCCGTTCCCCGGGACTCCTCGTTTCCTCTCGCCCCCGTTCCCGTCCCCGTTCCCCGCCCCGCCAAGCGCCGCGGCGCCGCCCGGTGCCAGCAGAGGGCGCTGCCGCACGCAAGGTGCGCGTGACAGGCCTGGGCGTCGCGAGCCCGTGCGAGCTGCGGGGATGGAGTAACGGGGAAGTAAAAGAAGGGTAACAGGAGTAATAGGGGAACGGTGAGTAACAGGGGAGTAAAAGGGGGTAACAGGAGTAATGGGGGTAATGGTGGGAACGTTGAGTAACAGGGGGCTAAGCAGCAAGCTCTGCCTTTCCTGGGAATCAGCCCTGAAGAGAACGCTGCAAAGAGCCTGTTGGTCTCTGTCCTACATGTTCTCTAGTGACTGGGACCCGCTCTCGGTGCCGCAGCCAAGGCTCAAATCCTGGAGGACTGAGGGGGCCGAGACCGAGCTGGCAGCACTACAGAGAGCAGAAGACATGTGGTCCTGTAACCCAGACTGTCATAGTTCTTTCAGAGATCTTTGGAGGTCCTGTAACACTGCTGGCTGGCAGCACAGCTCTTGGTTATTTGGCCTTGCCAGGAGAGACTACTCATGAGGCACAGCAGGAGGAAGTGGGGAATTGCTTCCTAGAGAAGCTAAGAATATGTGTGATTATCTCTACTATGAAGAGCACATGTATTGAGGAGATGAGACAAACCAGGCTCACAGGTTAAGTCAGGATCACGCAGGGAGATACATGGCAGAGCTCAGGATCAATGTGTCACCCTCCCACAACCCGGCTCACTGCCAGCACAGGAAAGCTGTGGATGCTAATTTGGGCAGAGACACCTTCTGCCTCCTGGATTAGAAGGTTTTATCAACAGCTAAATTAAACCCCACATGGTAATTTCATTTGTTACCCTTGGATTTTCTTCATGGCTCCCTGTTACTGATGTTACCTCAAGGCACAGCCTTGGCTAGATTCACATACTGAGGAAGCTAAAAATAATGCCCATAGCTCTGTCAGAAATGTGCAGCTCTAAAGGACAGGTTCTGAAACAGGATCTTCTGATCTGTTTGGAGGAAGATGAGCCATTCTGTGCTACAGAACCCCCCCTGCAAGAACTTGGGCTTCAGAGGCTTAGTGAGGGGAGTGGGACCGTGACTGAAGTTCACAAGCATTTTGTGTATGTCCCTTGCCATAGCCCTGGGAACACATTTTAGGGAAGAAACATGCAGCAGCAGCTAAATCACCACTTCTGAAATGCTTCTGAGGAAAAATATCACAAAAAAAAAAAAAGAATGCTGAATCAAGTCCACATGAAATGATCTCACATCTCCTGAGCAGTCAAAAGAGCTAGACAAGAGAATATGCTCGTCCCCAGTGAGGACTTTATGTCAGAAACAATCAAATATTAACATAAATGTGTTTGTAACAATAAATGACCAGAACAGCCCATCTACATAGGAAAGAGTATCAAAGAGATGCCACTATTACCACCAATAGTGCAGTTCGCAGTTGAACCTGCTTACTGGGAAGAGCAAAATCTTCCTCATAAATTCAGCATCTGTTCAGCTGGATTTCATTCACTGCAAGAATGAGGTAGCGATAACAAAGCAAGGAGACCTACTACTTATGAAGGATGAACAATTCTTTCCTAAGGTTCTAGAAAAAATCAGCATGAAAATTACTAGAGAAATAGAGAAACTTCATAAAAGACTTCCAAAACCTATTTTGCTGTCATAAACCAATGCAAAACTGCTCCCTCTTTAGGAGTTTTTTTCTTGCTTCCAATGTATTGGGCGACTCCCATGTCTTTTCCTGCTGTTTGATCCATCTCATTGTCATTAAGCTCTTTATTCAAATGGATTTGTGGTTTTAGAAGAAATACATGCGACCTGACAGGTCAATAGCATTTAGCACAGCATCACACTGAAGCAGAAAAGGGGAATTAGAGGGGTTTGCTTTGTTTCATCAAAAAAGAAAGTGTATTTCATTGCAAATGGAACAAGAGATTCTTCATAAAACTCTGCCAGTGCAAGTCGAATAAACTATTTGGGATAATTTTCCCCAGTTGCTGCCAGGCTTGAAAGCAGCTGTGAATAAACAGCAAAGTGAGTGAAAATAGAAACCACCTCCACCATTCTCCAGTGTTACTGGATCATTAGGTGAGTGTAACGGCAGTCGAAATACCACAACCCCAGCACCTTTCCCTATGCCTTTCTGCATGGTTTCCATACACACGCTGGGGAAAAAATGATTCTAAACATGAAAACAATCTGGATGGGTAAAACTGTGGAGTTACCTCAATACAGCACAAAACAGGAAATTACCGGTTTATTCCTTAAATACTGAAAGGAAATGCTTAACACAAAAACCTCACTCCTCAGGAGACTGCCTTACCTTGTGCTCCCATCAAAGCCCCACAGGCACCTTCAGATTTGACTTTCTGAAGACTGAGAAAGAAAACAGCAGCTGAAAAACAAAACAGAGACAGCGTTTGGGTTAAACCTTGAGAACAAGAGAGTATCAGAGATTGGAAAATGAACTTTAGGGGCTGTTAAAGTGTGAGTGAAAATAGTCCTAAAGAGAGTGGCCCTCTTCCTGCTACCCCCAGACTTCACGCATCACGTTTTCAACCTTGCTTATAACTCTGCGGGTATGGATTCTGATAGCTTCAATAGTTAAGGGTCTAATGTAAAGTCCTGGCCTCAAGCACACGAGAGGGATTTTCCTGAGTCCCCGCAGCCTCCGAGCCGCGCCCGGGGACAGGAGGGCAGCGCCGGGCGGGCAGCAGGCGCGGAGCCTCGGGGGAGGGTCGGGAAGGACCGGGGAAAGCCGCCCTCGCCCCTCCGGGCACAGGGTCCGCCGCTGCCCGGGCGCCGTCCCCGCCGCGGAGCCGCCCCCGGGGCGGGCTCAGGTCTGCCCCCGCCGCGCCCAGCGCTGCACCTGCCTCCCGGCACCGCCCCGCTGCCCGCCCCGCGCGGAGCCGCCGGCGAGGCGAGTCGGCGCCGGGCCGAGCCGCCGCGGGAGCTGCTGCCGGAGCCGCCGCCCGCCATGGGCACGGGGCGCGGGGGGATGCGCTGCATCAAGATCCTGCTGTGCATCTTCAACACGACCTTCTGGGTGAGCGCCGGCTCAGACCGGGCCGAGCGGGGCCGGTAGGAGCCGCGGCACCTGCTGCGGGCGCTGCCGGGGTCTGGGGGAGAGCGCGGGGTGCGGGGCTGCCCGCGGCAGGGACCGGCCCCGGGATGGGCTGCCCGAGTCCCCTGCCTCGGCTTCTACTCGCTTCCATAGGGATGCAGTTCTCCCTAGGGAAATACGTACTTGCTTGTAGATGCCACTGCTGAGGAAAGCCACCACCTTTCCTAACCGGTAATTTAATGCGCATTTCCCCAACCAGAATTAACATTTCCAACAACATTTCCCTTGCATCAGACTGCGCTTATCTTGCTGAAAGCTGCACTAATGGGGCAATAAAGTGTCTACTGCTGAACCTTCAGGAGCTTTAGAGAGTGCTATGCCCACACTCTGCCCTATTGCACCTTTATAACGGTCTCACAGTTCCATACCACTACTGAATTCAAGCTTGCTTTCCGTCTTTCACTTTCCCTCATGCTGTGTTCTCCCCTCCAGAAGAGATAACAATCACCAATGTTATCTTCTTAAATGTCTTTTTCTTTCTTTCTCATTCACTGTTTTTCAAAAAGAAGTCACAAAAGAATCCCGTTCAGCCTCTCTGGAGCAAAGAGTTTTGGGCTTTTGTCTCCTTTATGCTTGAAGCACAGTTAAACCAAGTGCTGTTCCCTCTTGGTGACAGCACTGCGAGCTCCGGGTACACAGTGCTGCTGTGCTCAAGCTGGAGGAGCAGAGTGATGTTGCCCAGCTGCAGCTGCAAGTCAGGAGAAGGACAAAGCTTTGTGTTATGTTGTTTCACAAAAATGACAAGTACTGTGTTTTGTTATCTGCCTTTTCACTGAGATGGGAGAAACCATCTCCTAAGCTGGACTGGGGGCATTCATCATCATCATCATCACCATGGAATGGTTTGGGTTGAAGGGACCTTAAAGCTAATCCAGTTCCAACCCCCTGCCACGGGCAGGGACACCTTCCACTAGAGCAGGTTGCTCCAAGCCCCGTCCAACCTGGCCTTGACCACTGCCAGGGATGGGGCAGCCACAGCTGCTCTGGGCACCCTGTGCCAGTGCCTCAGCACCCTCACAGGGAAGAGCTTCTGCCTCAGAGCTCATCTCAATCTTCCTGCTTCAAACACATCCTAAGCTTGGGCTGACCAGTGGGAGCTCCCAGTGTGCTTTGTCCATCCAAAGGCTGAGCCCACACCTGCCAGCAGGGAGGTTCAGACGCTCTGACTGGGGTGGCAGGGGACCCTCACACTCTCTGCTGTGATGCTTCTGTGAGGAAGGCTGTGATCCCAGGCTCTTCAGCCATATGCTTGCCAGCTTGCTCTGCTGAATGGAGCACCAGGGAGTGCAGGACAGCTCAACCAGCACCATGCCAGGCTGCCAGGGATATGGGGAGCAGCATGTGTTCTGTGAACAGTTGCTGCAGACTTAGGCTCTGGTTTCCATCAGAGCAGATGCAGAGCACTGTGTCTGTCCAGTCCTGCAAGGGTGCTAAACCTGGCTTTGGGACACACACCATTGCCTGGTGGGCTTGTAAATACAGCTGGCATGCAGTGTGTCTCAGACCATGGCCTGTAGATCTTTCCCTTCAAACAATATGCCCTGACACTTCTTTTTGTCTTGTTCACATTAAAAGTTTTTCCTTGCTTTTAACAGCATCCATCACTTGTTTGTTAGTCATTTCTGTGCTCCAGCATGTTGTTCACTGTCATAATCCTTTTAGCTCCTTGTTCTGACAGAGGTCCCATGGTGATTAACAGGAACACCCTGTTGTGGTCCAAACACACTTAACTCCAGCCCATCCCTAAGAAAAAGCCAAGCCTCTCTTTCTGGTGAGCCTCTCTGAACAGAACCCTTCTTCCAGCTGAGCAGCAGCAGCAGCAACTCTGAATTGGCAGATGGTTTGGTGTCAAGATTTAGAGATCCAGCTGGTCTCTCTACAGCATCCTATATCCCATGACACAGTAGCTGGACCTGTGATACATGCAAGGGAAGGGGGCACCTCTGAGCCCAAAAGGCTGTTATTTACCCTAAAACAGCTAGGAGGGTTGGGGGAAAAAAAAAAAAAAGTCATAGAATGATGGAATGGTTTGGGTTGAAGGGACCTTAAAGCTCATCCAGCTCCAACCTCCTGCCACGGGCAGGGACACCTTCCACTAGACCAGGTTGCTCCAAGCCCTGTCCTGTCTGGCCACAGTGCAGTTCTGAAGGTTAGGAAGGAGAGAAGAGTGGAAATTCAGAAACACCACTACAGTTAAGAGCTGAAAGAAAGAAGTACATTGCACTCTAATGGGAATTATCATCAAACACTAAATTTTCTGACAGTGCAATCCTGACCTGTGGGATTTCAAGAAAGCATAAGGTACCAGTGACACCTCTTTGATGTCTCCAGCCAACCCTTCCTGAAGTACTGACTGGTGTGTTTCTCTTCCAGCTGGCAGGACTGGCTGTCATTGCCTTTGGGCTGTGGCTGCGGTTTGGTGGGGTTATGGCAGACTTTACTTCAGACAAAAGGTCTCCAGAGTATTTCTTCATGGGTAAGTTAAAGTGCTTGTGATGACAGTAGCCTTTAGCCTTGGTTTCATCCTGGGGCATGTGACATACCTTATACATTGAATTATATGAAGGCCAACAATTCCTGGGCTGAACTATAAAAAACTGGACATTCTGGTACTGTGTGTCATGTGCATGATGGTTTTCATCCTTTCTTTGCTTGGCATCAACTTGCATAGGCCTAAGTGAACTCTTCTCTCAGATCTGATCCAGTCCTCACGGATCCTAAGTGAATTGTGCTAATACTGTTGGAATAGAAGCTGACATGGGTCAGAGGCTCTTGGAACTTGGGGCTTACCAAGAAATCCTTCCAGAGTTCTCTGTGCAGTTGCTAACCAGTGAAACAACTGCCACTTCTGAATGCTGTTACCACCAGTGCAGCAGGAAAGCTTTTGCTTGCCATTCTCCCTGTGTCTGCACACAGGGGCCCTCAGTGATGCTTTCAAGTATCAGAGCAAATCCTTCCACAGCTGAGAAGTAAAACTACATCGTCAGTGTTCAGTCATCTCAAGAGCTGTTTGTCCAGCCCAGACAGAAATCACTAGTTCCCCAGGCCTACAGAACTGGTATTGGTCATATCTAATTTTAGGCATTTAAGATAATCTTCTTTCTCCCAAGGATATGGAACACCACCCCTGTTCCATATCATTAGACATCCTTAAATAGCAGCTCTCTAGGACTGCCAGCAGCTGCATTTCTCTGTCCACTGGCAATTGCAACGTGCCTTTACACCAGAAGAGTCATGTTTTTGTCTGTTTTAACATATCACCCCTGGAGATGGACTCACTCGGTACAAACATTTTTGCCATCTACAAATGCCAAGTGTGAATGAATCCCCTGTCGTGCCTTGTCCGTCAAACCACTCTGACAGGGTGCCAAGAATGGAAGTTGACCCCAGAAGTCCTGTACCAGTCAGTCACCCATCCCAAGAACACTGCCTGAACTATGCAGTGACTTTAAATACCCCAGTTCTCTTAGCGGAGGAGACCTTGGCTCTGCCACACCACACTTCTAACCCCAAGCTTCTTTAACATATGCAGCCAGGCTGGAAGCACAGAGCTGCCTGTATGGTGCTGTGGAACAGATGGGTAGAATATTACATCCAGTAAAGTTTTGTGGGAGTTCATGAGGCTGAATAAAACCATTCAGATGAAAATCTATTTGGGACCTGAGTGTTACCCTGTAGCACCTCCACTGACACAGAACCAGGAAGTATGATTTATGTTTTCTCTCACATCTGAGCTGCTATTAGATCATCAACTTCCTTGCCAGGTCCAGTTTATACCCATTGAATTTCCTGTGCTCTGTCTTGGAGCTCTTCCCTGCCTCATCCACTTATGCTTGACACAGGAGATCCAACAAGACAGAAAGATGTTCTGGCCTTCAAAATCAAGTACTGTTGGTTTGTTAGAAGCCAGAATATAATAGATCCTGTGATGTGAATAAGCACCATGGTCATTTCACAGCTCTGCAGTGCAGACTGTAACACTGTGTTGTTATTTGGTGCCTGTGTATTTAAATCTCTACAAGATTTAATCTGTTTCAGTCCTGTATGGGAACTGCAAAAGCAGATCAGAGTAGTTAATTTGGAGAAGTCCTGGGGCATGTTCTTGTAAACGTTTCATCATATACAGTGACACTCAACTCCTGGGGCTGTCACATGTATTTATAGAGCTGCACGTTGTAATAAGTAGCTGCTAGCAGAGGAAGTGCTAAGGAACAAGCCATAAATATGTTGAAGATTCTTTTAAACTTGCACTTTTGACCTGATAAGCAGTGTTGGCCCTTTTTTGTAATGCGCATTGTGCCTACTACAGGGAGCATTCCCGTTAAAGAAAAGCAAAACTTATTCTGCTGCCCTCCCTCTTTACAGATCATGTTAAATGCTCTTGTGACTTCTGATGGGGCAGCCTGAGCCTGGTAACAATCTGTGACTAAGACAGTGGTAAAGGAATGGTGATGAGTTCCATAAGGGTGGGTTTTTGCAACAGGCAAGGCCTGTTGACCCTCATGCTCAAGGGCTTTAGCCCTCAGAGATTTCAGCTCTGAGTCCCCTGACAGTCGTGTATTGTGCCCTTCTCACAGGGAGTGGTGTTCAGTTGGCTCTGTGTGTTTGCTCTGTAACATGCATTCTGGGTGAGAGCCCAATTTTTGCATAGGAATTCTCAGTATGGAACACAAGGAGCAGCTGCCCAGAGGGTTGCAAGAGAAGGAGATCAGCAGTATGACATGGAGATAGAAACACATGGCAATAGATTTAAAAACAACTTCTGTAGCTCTGTTCCACTGCCCACTTTGTGTCTGCCTTGCGATAACACTGTGCTCAGCTCAGCTTTGTGCCAGTGCTTAGAACAACACTGCAGCTGCATTCAGAGTTTGCTTTGTAGGTTGAAGCATTGTCCAGAATCAGCATCTTGTGGAAAACAGCTCATTTTCTTGCTTCTAAAGAGCAGCACATTCTGCTTTTGTACCTGAACTGAGCTGCCAGCTGAGTCTAACCATCTTCTCTCTTGCACTTCCTTGTGATGGGGTTTATTTTCCTGGATCTGAAATGTTGTTTTAGTTTAAAATAATTGATAATTATATCCTTGCATTTTCCATTAGGGCAGAAGGAGTCTCCTTAAATAGCCTTGTTCTTTACCATCAGCCCAGCCCAGTCTTTTCTGCCCCCTGGAATAGTTTGGGCTCTGACTTGGCAACCAGACACGTTCATCTTTTCCAGCCACTGAAATGTTTGTGCTGGTTTGAGAACAGCTCAGAGGCAGCAGTGCTGAGGTCAAGCACACATATGTGTTCTGAGCTGTCTGTTGCTTGTGGTTTTGTGTTTGGTGATCCATCCTCCCCACTGCAGCTTGCAGGTTTTTAACTTACAACATTAAAGGTTAGAATTGGAACTCTTTGACCCATGAAGACTCCTCATTCACTTTACCACATATATCTTACACTGGAGTGGCTTCCTAAAATTTGCCATCCTCTCTCTGCAGCTCCCCAAGTTTTTGAGTTCTAACTGCATGACAATGTTTTTATGTTACTCCATCTCATACTATGTTTTGTGCCTGTGCTTCAAGTAGTGCGGCAAAACTGCACCTTTCCTGTTCTGTGGCAGTTCAGCTCTGGTGGATTTCATACATTCCTCTCTTAAAAAAGGAAGAAAAAAGGAAAAATAAAAGATCATTTCAGCAAAGGTCAGTAGAAGGGCAGTTACCTCTTATCTGAGCTGCCTGTGACACTACTGACCAAACGGAGAAAAGATCCATAAGATAAAGGGAATTCCCTCAGGTTGCTCATCCTTCTCAAGACTCCTGTGCCAAGACTCTGGCAAGTTTTCTGCTGGGTAGGAAAGTTTGCAACAATCAGAAGGAAAGGAGAGATGTTTGCATGAACCCAAGAAGTCAGCATTGCTGAGTGCAATGAAAACTAACATGGAGCTTCTACGGGTGACTTCAAGACACCTTTTGTCCTCTCTTTGCTTTTGGGGGATGAAGAGGAAAGTCTGTTCTGGTTCCTTGGGCAACATGGAGGACAAACTCTCTCTATGCCTAATAAATGGAGTAGAGAGGGTCTCATCACTGCCAGCAGCAATAAAAATGAAATGTACATACTCAACAAGCCCCCTCAGGAATGGTAACAAAACCTGACAAACATGAATGAATCAATTATAGAATCCTAGACTGGTTTGGGTTGGAAAGGACCTTAAGGTCATCCAGTTCCAACCCCCTGCCATGGGCAGGGACACCTTCCACTAGAGCAGGTTGCTCCAAGCCCCTGTGTCCAACCTGGCCTTGAACACTGCCAGGGATGGGGCAGCCACAGCTTCTCTGGGCACCCTGTGCCAGCACCTCACCACCTTCACAGGGAAGAACTTCTGCCTTATATCCAACCTGAACTCCTCCTGTTTCAGTTTGAACCCATCACCCCTTGTCCTATCACTAAATGTGGATGACTCTTACTCATCACTGCCAGCACTGAAGCATTGCTTCTCCTGCACAGCCAGAGCTCACAAACTTTCTGCTTTGCTACATTTTCTCTGCTTTCGTTCCATGATCCAACCTGTGGTCCAGGCATTCAACAGGGCCAAAACAATTGTGGACAGAACTTTCAGGGTGGTTGTGGCTTTCTCTGGGGGTCTGTGAGAGCAGAAATGATCATGCTGGCTTTGAAAGGTACAGTTAGATGGCACATGCCTGAGGATATGAAGTCATGTCTGGAGTTGAAGGATATTAGTAGTTTTTCTCCATAGTAGTGGGTGCCCATACAAACAGGAAGGTGTTGGCCAGCAGTTTAATTCATGTAAACTGCAATTCTCTGCTCCTGTGCCTCATTTTGTTATAGTTCTAGTCATGTATTTTGGAATCAAGCACTATATCCTTAGTCAACAGTATTTTCTCTCCAAAGTCCATAGACTCAAACTCTATCAGCGTTTAAAATGAGAACCATTGGCAAAGCAGCCTCTCTGTAGAGATGAGGAGCATCAAATGGTCCTGCTATCATGTGTGTTACAGAGACTTTTAGTCTATACTTAAGACTTAAACAACGAATTTGTCTTTCTTCCTATCATCTTGTATACTGATCTCTTCTGTATTGAGGAAGAGTGGTTTAGAAAAGGCTGATAGTGGCTCTGTGTGGAAAACAAA
The DNA here is from genome assembly GCF_004027225.2 of Strigops habroptila. NCBI lineage: Eukaryota > Metazoa > Chordata > Aves > Psittaciformes > Psittacidae > Strigops > Strigops habroptila. Next base: position 100,370 of record NC_044294.2, read on the forward strand.
AGCTGCTGCAGTGGAAACCTGCTATAAAAACATGACAGCACCACCCCACAAAAAACACCCTTACTCAAAATGAAAGTTGTTCAAAAGTCCTCAGTCCCTGCATGGGATTGTAAAACCTGGCAATCAGTTCCTAAGAGTCAGTACCCACCTGCAAAGGAAAGGCAAGGCCAGCACAAAGAAGTCTGATAAAACAAGTTACAAGCCTATGGGGCTGTTCAGCCTGGAGAAGAGAAGCTGTATGGAGACCTCAGAGCAACATCCAGTGTCTGAAGGGGGCTACAAGGATGCTGGAGAGGGACTCTGCATCAGGGACTGGAGTGATAGGACAAGGGGTGATGGGTTCAAACTTAATCAGAGGAAGTTCAGGTTAGAGATAAGACAGAAGTTTTTCCCTGTGAGGGTGCTGAGGCGCTGGCACAGGGTGCCCAGAGAAGCTGTGACTGCCCCATCCCTGGCAGTGTTCAAGGCCAGGTTGGACACAGGGGCTTGGAGCAACCTGCTCTAGTGGAAGGTGTCCCTGCCCATGGCAGGGGGTTTGAACTGGATGAGCTTTAAGGTCCCTTCCCACCAAAACCATTCGGTGATTCTACTGGAATACTTTGTCCATCTATTTCAGGTTGACTGGTTTATATATGCAATATGCTGAGATTAATTCACCACTTGAGCATGATAATGGACTTTATGCTTTGCGGCTGTTAAATTGCCCTCCTGGTTAAACCATTCTCCCACCCTGGTCTGGGTGTAGTTATCGAGAAGCTCCCCAGTTCCACACAGCAGCAACAGTTGAACTGACAGTTATGCCACTTCCTTCTTGATGCACCCTCTTCTTCCTCAAGGCACCTGCCAGCCAGCCTGGTGCCTGGTCACTGGGAATGCTGCCCACTCTGTGTGTGAGCCACCACCTTGGTGAGTGACCAAGCAGTTGTACCTCATTCTGGTCACACTGCCCATTCCAGAGCCTGGCACCACAGGCTCAACACTTCTGCTCTTCCAGAAACAGCCACCAGTAGCAAGTGACCTCAGTGACTGGGGATAAACCTGCCACTGGTTCTGTGTGAAGTAAAAAGACATCAAGATGTTTCCTCTTGCTGTAGCAGCACAGTAAACTCCAGGAATCGTAGAATTACAGAATGGTTTGGGTTGGAAAGGACCTTCAGATCATCTAGTTCCAACCCCCTGCCATGAGCAGGGACACCTCACACCAGACCATGTCACCCAAGGCTCTGTCCAACCTGGCCTTGAACACTGCCAGGAATGGGGCATTTACCACTTCATGCTCAGGCTTTCTCAGTTACATGCTTTGTTCTTCATACATGTTCTATTTAAAAGGCCAGACTGTGCTTGTGATGACAGGCTCTGAAGTGGCTTCCAGGAAAAGAACCAAACCAATATAACCAACGGAAATCTCGTGAGTTGTGTTTCATTCTTACAGAGCTGGAAACACAATGGAACTGTCCACTCTGAAACCAGTAAGAGGAAAGCATTTTGTCTAGTGGAAAATAATAAAACAGCAACAACAAACAAAAGCCCTTAGCTCCTTTTGGGGATGTGTTAGTTCAAAAGAGAGGGTTTTCACTGAGTTGGCTTGTTCTGTTCCAACACTTACTTTCTCTGCAGTGGAGAGGGTAAAGACGGCTCTCTGCAGAGTCCTAACTTTTGCTGCTGTGGGGGGAGAATGTATTTGTGTTCTGGTTTGGAGCCTGTGCATTTAAGCATTAGAAGTGTGTAATTGCTGAAGTCTGCATGGAAACATATTCACACACAGAACTATTCAGGGTGTCCTAATCTAGAGAGGATTGTTAGAGGATTGTAGAATACCAAATGACTGAGTATTAAAAAGGCACATGAAATACAGGATCAATAAAGCAACGTGACACAAGTGGTAACAGGTAATCTAAGCAGTATAAACACTGTCAAACTTTACATTAGCTGTAGCCACCCAGGAACATGACCTTAGACTCACTGTCAGTTACTCTTGACAAAAGTGCCTTCAGCTGAGTGCCTTCAACTGAGCTGCAGTCAAAAGGCAAATAAATGACAGAAGTTAAGAAAGGAAATGAGAATCCAACTGAAAAACTGTGATGTCATTGTGTAACTTTCTAATGCACTCAGTGTCTTGAATGCTGTATGTGGTCAAAAAGGATGCAATAAAACCAGAAAGAGTGCTAAGAAGTTTCACCAGATGATTATCATACTGTGCACTATGAACAACTTCCAGAGTAGGAAGGTTTTCACAGTATTCCATTGCTACAGGATTCTGATAGAACAGATCCACCTAATACAGGAACGTTGATTACAGCTGACTTCAGTGAGCTTAGTATTGGGTGAAGTAGATATCGACAGAGCCATCTGTAATGCTTTTGTGGTTCTAGGAAAATTAACCACAAAATACCTGTTGAATTCACACAAGACATCTAACTATGTCTGTGCATTATGCTCAAATTAATAGTATGTTCCAATTCTCCAGACATTTACCTGCCTTCAGAATACTGCCTCTCTTCTCCAGTTTTACAAATCTATTTTATAGATAAATATACTAAAAATCTCTTAACACAGACATGGTAATCTCTAGTAATAAGCCTGTTTCAGAAACCAACTTTGCTACTATGTGCATACACATCTGTCCTGTCTGGCCTGTTACTTCCAGCTCCTACGTGTGTTTCTCAGCTTTTCCAGTAGTGCATTTGCACTACGGGGTCCTTGGTCCTTGAGAGCCTCAGTCCATCTGTGGAGGATCACGTCCGCCTCCTGGGCTGTAACACACATACAACCTCAGGAAAACCTCTTCAATCATGGCTGCATTCTGGGGCTCCTGAAATCACTGCTCTGCATCCCTTATAGCAAGAACAGAGCTGCTTGTTGTCTCAGTGAAGTATGAAGAGTTGGCAGTTTGTTTGGTGTTAGTTACTCAGCCCAGAAAAGGAAAAGCAGGATTATTTAGAATGGAAAGTGAGCATAGCAGCCAGGTAAACAAGAAACCCATGTGAAATAACACCAGACAGGGAGACAGCATGTGTCTGCTCCTGCTCTTTGCAGTAGGCTCTAGACAGGGATTTGTACCTCAAAGCCATCAGTAAGATTTTGGAAGAAAAAGAAAGAAAAACCAAACCAAACCTCTGGGAGAGGGTTTACTCCAGACTCTGAAATCAGATCTCTACCAGCCTCAGTGGCAGTGGTGATGGTTCATGCACTGTCTGCAATAGCGGTGTTTTTTAATGTGCGTATTAGTAGGTTCCTACCTCCCTGGTTTGTGCTGTGGTGTTTCCTTTCTTTTCAAGCACTGGCAGTGCACACCTCTGCCTAGCACGAGTCTCTACAATGGGAGCACATGGGGACTCTGGGTCTAAGGACACGGTTGTCACTCTGTCCAAGCACCACAAAACAGACTAAAGAACTGGTGGCATTTTCTTTCAGATTAATTTTGCAGAGATTTGCATATTCCCTTTTCATTGCTCTCAGGTACAAAGAACAGTCTTGAGTTGATATTACTCTAAAAATGGGGCTGATCCCTGCCTCACTCTTGATACACAGACATATTGCAGTCAGCAACTATAAAATCCCATCCTTCTCTTCTACCTAGTCTAAAAATGATGGAATTCTGCATTCACTGCTAGTCACAAAGGTTTTTTTCATGAAGAAATGGCACACAGAATCCTTTATCCTTCCTGAGAGGTGCTTATTCACACTTGCAGATCCACTGTCTCCAAGTACAGCCCCAATAGGGTCTATGTATCATACTCAGAGGAAACAGTATCTTATGGAAGAACTCTGTGCTGTGATCACAGATGACCACCTAGACATCTCTGCCAAGTTGTGGATTTGCCATTCTTCACTACTGGGAGCCATAGGTTGCTCTGAGATTGCCATGTAACTTGTTCATTCCCCTGGTAATTGCAAAGCCTGCTAGAAAATGGGAATTCCTCCTATTGGGATTTTCACAGGGAATAACCCCATGTGACATTTTCCTTTCAGGAAATAATGATTTTCCCCATGGGATGAATCAAAAAGTCAAGTATATGGCAAAGCTGCTGCTTTACTGCTTTCCAAATCTGTTCTTTGCTGAAGTATGGGCCTCCCCTCTTATACTTTCTGCTTTTTAGCCAGAAAGGAAATCAATCTGTTACTAGATGTCCTCTCACTTGACTTACTGCTAAAAGTACAACTGTTAAGTTTCCTTCACAGCTTATAAAAAGCTGTGTGGTTGGGGTGTGGGTGTTTTAGCACACCTAAAACAAAACACCAAAAACCCAATCCCAAAACCTGAGTATTTCCCCACAAAAGAGGTCAAGAGAACAGGCTCTGTCCAAAAATACCCCAGTGCTATGACACGTAACTTTTCATCCTCGTCTTTACAAAACAGCCCTTATTTCCTCCAGTACCCCTTAGAGTCAGCAGTGTCCTGGCTGCATCTGCTCAACCAACCGATTTTCTATTGCATTTTGCACGTGCCTTTTTATCCCTTTACACTCAAGGGCTAGCAGTGACCTGCTTTGTGTGTCCTGCACACAGCTGCAATACATAGTCCTGAGCTGTGGGTAGTCACACAGATAGCTGATTTCTGCTCTCCTTAGTGGCGTAGCAGTGTGCCTGTCCTCAGGATCCCCTCTTCCTCTGTCATCTGCTCCTGCGTAGGCTGTGTGCTGCCATTGAACTCAGAGACTAGTCTGTTGTCAAACTCTCCTCTTCATTAGCAGGCACAGATCTAAGTGACAAAATTAAGCCTCAGGAAATGAACAGAGGCGAGAAGAGGCGAGGAGAACATTTCACACGGGCCACAAACCTTTGCTTCCTTTCTACCTCGTACTTTTTTACCTCTGCTGCACAAAAAGCTGCAGCTACAGTCTTCTCAGCACTTTCCATTCACCTCGACCCCACTTGCACACTTCTTTTGGCTGTGCTGAGCCTTGCGGTGAACTTTTTGTGTGTCAGAGTTTCTAGCTATGAAATATGTTCCATTTTGTGCCTACAAACTGTCTTTTCTGTTTCTCTGCTGTGCTTTACATGCCAAATTGGAGGCTATGCCAAGGCTTTGTGTTTTACAATGGAAGCACTTGTGAATAGAAGCTGATTAAGGCTTTGCTTTCCATCCTGCTTTTTGGAAAAGAATGGGCTGTAGTGAAGCTCAGATACTTCTGAGAAATGACACTACTGTACAGTGATGCATTAACACCACCAAATTCCTGGATTTGTCTGCTTTGCTGATCCTGACTGGGCTAACTTGGTGGCTGTCAGTGCATAATGGCTCTAGGGAAGACTGTGGTTCTAAGGGGTGCCATATATTGCCACCCTTTCCTTTCTAGAGGAAACTTTTCACTTTTCAGTTTAGATCTATCCCTGTTGAGAATTTGACGTGATCGTGCCTACCTTGCTGCATATAGCCCACTAGGAAAAGAAATACAAGCTCCCTGCCTTATATACTTACAACCTCTAGGTTGGTTTTGAACCTATTGCTTTGATACTCTTCCTGGAAAGCATCTTCCACTTGAGCATACCTGGATCTGGGTGCCAGGAAACCACACAGTGCAAGCTGAGCCCCTGTGAATTTCTTTCAAGCTACTCTCCAAGTGCCTTATTCCTGTGTGAAAGATTACATGTGTGTCTATAGACAAGTAAAAACATCTAGGTGGAAAATAAGAATGACGCAAAACTGAAGAAATAGCTCTCCAAGTATCAGCAACCACTGGTCGCAGGCTGAGGAAGGGCAAGGTCTGGAATGAACTCTCCTGAACAGAGGATGGAAGAAGGTGGTTTGAAGCTCCTGCCTGGCTCAGCTGTGGGGCCAGACACAGAGCAAGCTCAGCTTTGTTTAGTGAGTGGTGCGAGGCCTTCCTGTAACACGCCTTAAAAGGGAAGCTCTGCCCGAGGTGGCGGCTCAGCTGTGAGTCATGCAGGGGAAATGTTCAGGCTGTTTCTCAGACAAATGCAAATCCAAATTCCTGAGAGTGGTCTCACCCCTTTGCTATCTGCAAGCACCGAAAACCCAAGGGAAGACTTCTTCCCAGGCTTAATCAAAAGTCTCTCTACTGAGTTGCCTGATAAGTAAGTACAGGGACTGGAGCAGGGAGGGACGTGCAGCAAAGGGTCCAGGAAACATCTTTGTAGTTACACTCTGTTTTGCCGTGGAGATCTCAGGAAATGGCAGTTTTGGTGTTTGGCAGCTCAACAGAAGGTTCTGCACCTGAGAGAAGTTTTTGTCTTTTCCAATTCTTCTTCCATGAGGGGCTGACCTTTCTCTCCTGAGCCATATATATCTTTGTATACCCCTCCTTCAGTAAAAACCACTGTGTTGTGTTTACAATTATTAGCTCAGTCCTGGTAAGTCACAAGATGCTGAATATTAAAAATCTAGAAAATACAGAATATGAACTGCCAGACCATTTGGCAAGCAGCAAATCCCACATATCCCATCACAGACCTGGCAAAGCCACATTAATGATAACCGTTTTAGTGCTGTTTAGCAGAATGTGTGTCCTCACAGCAATCCTTGGCACAGGAACGGTACCAGGGCAAGAAGGATAGGGGGAGGAGAAGGATCACTATAGCTGGGATCGCTATCTAGCCGATATCCAGTGACTGGATTAACGATGTGGCACTGAATGGGAGCAGGCAGGAGTTTGCCTTCTCCAAGCAGGCTGCAGCTGTGTGGCAGAGGAGAGAGATGCTCTATACTCATGTACTGACTGTTTTGTTTGGGGGTTCATTTTCCTAGCAACTACTGCACATTGTCATTTGTAGGGCTTTTTCGTGTAGGTTACACAAGACCTGCTGATAGTAAATGCCAGCAGCTCTGTTAACCCTAAAGATTCGGGTCGGATTGTAAAACAATGTTTAAATTGGTAACTGAGAGGACTAAAAGTTTCCTTACAAGTTTGGTAGTGAAAGCGGGAGGAAGGCTCGCTGTGCCCTCTAGTGTGCACAGCCTGTAGCTCCCCTGGCCCCTCAACATGAGGCATGAGGGAATTGAATCATAAAACCCTAGAATCGACCAGGTTGGAAAAGACCTTTAGGCTCATCAAGTCCAACCGTTCCCCAGCACTGCCAAGGCCACCACTAACCCATGTCTCCAAGACTTCTGATCATAATGCACTAACAACATGAACCTTTAAAAGCTGCTCATCTCTCATATTCTAACAGTGGCCCTGGTATGTTGGAGGAAAAAAAGATGCTGGATTATGCCTGCCCAGCAGGCAGTAAAGCAGCTACTGCTCATAAAGGAAGATGCCACACTCCAAATCACTGCAGACAAGCTTCCATTCTCTACAGTGACCAAGCTCAGGACTATTGCTGAGCTTATGACCACCCCCACCCCACCCCCCAGGCTGTTCTCACTCAGTTCACCAGAGGGTGCAAATTCCTTGTTTCTTTCACTTCTAACAGCTTTCAATGGTTTCCCCTAATCATCCTCTTCTTTCCAATAGCGATCAGCTAAAGCATTGATTCCAGAGCAACATCACACTGTACTGCGTGGACCTTTCCCCAAAGGTCTTCAAATATCCTTTGTTATGTGCTGCCAGGCAATGAATAGAGCATAACTGCCAGGTAGCTTTTGAAGTTCCACCCCTACACAGCAGTAGAGCGCATTTCTAGCTCCAGGTTTCACACAAATAAGCCCTCTAGCAATGTGGGGGGGATTTTTTGCCTTACTTTCCTCACTGAGGTGTCGGAAGGTGCTTCTGGATGCTGTGGTGTCTGCTTCTCCTGGACTGAGCTGCCTTTGGGACAAGAAACTTGGGAGGTGGGAGTCTCCTCATTTGTCTTCCTGAAATTCCCCAAGCATTCTGATGGAATCATTGGGGTTTTGTGGCAGGAGAGTTTTCTGTGTAACAGATGCTCTTTGTGAGAGCCAGAGACCATTGTTACTTACAAATGTGTGGTTTTCACGAAAGAGGTAGCAGATTTTGGGAAGAGAAACCACCTTAAATCCTTTTCTGACTCTGGTTTTCCACAGGACTCTATGTGCTGGTGGGAGCCGGGGCTCTCATGACCACAGTTGGATTTTTTGGGTGCTGTGGAGCAGCGCGGGAGTCTCAGTGCTTACTTGGAGCAGTAAGTAAAAGGTTTCAAGGGCCTGGGCTGCACAGGAAAATAATCCAAAAGCGTACTTGTGTCACTAGTGGAAAGATATTTACTGTCCCAGACCGGAAATGTCTTCAGTCTTTTCACTGGCTAATCTAGCTATTGCGGAGCTTCCATACAGGAAGAAATTCCATTGCTCGTCTCATGTGACAGGCTGGAATTACCTTCTGGCTTTTCTGAAGCCACCGACTGAGCCACATCTCTGCCACTTCCACCTTAGTTCCCATATAACAAGAAATCTGACCTGACCCTTTGTTACAGCCCCTGCTACCAGCTTCCTTTTGGTTACTGTGTGAGCTGTTGAGGCCCGGGCCAGGATGAGGGACTGACTGGCAGTCCATGTAAAGCAGCATTGCGCAAGGTTTAGTAATACAAGATTCTCTTCTTCCTCTGCAGTTCTTTGCTTGCTTGTTGGTGATATTTGCAGCTGAGATCACTGCTGGCGTATTTGCCTTTATAGGCAAGAAAGTGGTAAGCAGCAAGAAACTTCTAATGTAATAAATGGGTACTTAGGGACTCTGGCATGCACTGACCTACAGTCTGGCTCTTGTGTAGGAAATCTTTCCAGGAGACTCTTCCCAGAAAGACTCTCTGACATTCTTATCTGGAGTCAGTGAGAGTTTGTGTTATCACCAGTCCAGAATGGGATGCATCTTCCCCCCCCATTAAAGAAAATCTGCAGGTGTCATTCAGCCTCACATCCACCAGGAATACGAAGTAGATCTGTGTGATAAGAGGGCATTGCTTGGGAAAAGGGCAAACAGATTCAAGCAATGAACTTCTCCAATTAACAGTGTTTAACCAAAACATAGAATACAGCAGATGTACATTCTGACCCATGCAGAGTTCCTCTGAATGCCATCAGGTGACAAAACCTCCTCTCTTTCCAATCACGGTACCTCAGTTTACCAGGCATCATTTTCTGGTCTGGAGGCTGATGACACAAGCTGAAGTCTGCACTAGACTGGGGGTAACTCACATGGAAAGTCTGATTTCTGCAGGCAATACAGGAAGCCCAGAAAATCTATGAAGACATTTATGATGACTATATGAAAAACCCAGGGGGGAAGGCCAACAGGACTATCTATCATTTCCACATGGCTGTGAGTAGTCCTCCTCAACTTTAATACCTTATGTTGCTACTCTACTGTCACATTACCTTTAAATTCAGAATGTCTCCCGCTGTCCATGTCCTAGGACCTACAGTGTGGCAGATCCTGTCGCTGACTGAACCAAGTAGGTAAAGAAGCAAAAGCACATGGGTGGCTCAGTTCGGGCCACCCAATAAGTTAGTGTGTGAATCAGAACTGGAACCTGTGCCTTCCTGAATCTTGTTTGTGTCCATCCTGTATCTACACTGCCTCCCACAGAGATCAAGCCCAAGCTTTGTTGCTCCTTACAGCATTCCCACGTTCTTTGGAACAAACATTTCACAACCTCAAACCCTCTTGTCTTTCTCCCATAGTTGTTATTTCTGACCCAAAAAGGAATTCCAAGCATTTTGTGGGAGATAGGCAAACAGGAAAAACAAACCCTCTGAAACACTCTGATTTATTACTGTCTCCAAACCCAACTATGTTTTGTCAGAACTAAAGATTCTGGCATTCTCTGCTGCAGCTTTTTTGTGTTGCACATAATTCTGTATGTGCTATTTGAACTTTCTGCTTTCTCCCTTTAACAACTCCTATTTCCCTATAAGCCAGGGAGCTGCTTTCCCAAAATCCACTAGTTTGCTCCAAGATCTGTAATAAGAACCCTGCCTGGAAGTTGTTAATACAAATCTGTTTGTTTGCTAGGGCTTCAGACAACTGAAACTGATTTTTGAGTTGGAAGTAGCAATTAATATAGGAAGTAGCTTTATTACTTGTTCTGTATTGTTTCTTTCTGTTGTTATTTATTGTCTCACCTTCAGTATGAAACCAGTCTATGCTTTCCCCTTCTTTGATCCTTCATCTCTCCCTCATTTAGTTCCAATGTTGTGGTAAAGATGGTATAGAACAACAAATGGGACTACCCTGTCCAGAGAATATCCAGCTGCCAAAGGCAAGTATCCTCTGTTCTGGTTGATCTAATCACTTTTTCATGTCAATTGTTTAGTAAAATTGAAGACATTCTGTAAGTAAAAGAAAGGAAGAACTTCCTTTTTACCTTACAAGTTCCAGCATGAAATTCCATATGAAATGGAGCAGAATGGAGGCAGAAATAAGTTGGAAGTTGTACTGAACATACCCAGCCCTCACTGCTGAAGCCTGCTTACAGCATCCCATGGTAGCTGAGACAATATTACATCATCTGAAAAGTGGGAAGGATGTAGCAGAACAGAAGTCCTACATGAAAAGCCCCGTGAAGGCTGAATTTGGAAGTGCCTGCAAGGAGACTCCTGACTAGCAACTTTGTTGGTGTTAAGGAGGATACTGTTAGTTCTGTCTTGGGTGGAATCTGCTTGTGAGTCCATGTCAAGCTGAAGGGCCAAACTTCCTGATCTGGCATGGCCCATCATAGAAAGGGTTTTAAATTTAAGGAGAACTATAAGATGACTTGTCTGTATCAGCCTGTAGAGGGAAGAGGCACTGGGAAATACACTGGGAAAACTGTCCTGCAAAACACAAGACACAGACGGAGGAATTAGGACAGTGTCTGCAATAATTTTTTTCCTGATATCTGTTGTTCAGGGCTGCCTGGAGTATATTTTTCTAGGAATAAAGATCTTTCCATGCTGTTTTTAACAGAGCTGCCTGTTTGAGATCCAGAAGGTAATTGATGCTAATCTGCATTTAGTCGGAATTGTTGGAATTGCAATTGCTGGCATCACAGTGAGTAAATCCATGTTCTCGTTCTCAAATCTCTATCTGAGCCCAGTATTCTGTCTCTTCCTCAAAGCTTTGTGGAAAGTGTCTTGCAGCAACTGGCGAGATTCCTCAAAGGTGAAGCTATTCCTATCACTTTCAGTGCATCCTCTCTCTGGGAATTGTCCACATGGGTGCAAGCAGACTTGTGTGACTTTGTTTTAGCAGTTCATTTTGTGCCCTTAGACAGGGTCCAAAGTACCTAATGGCAACCTTACTTTGTTATTATAGTAGGAAATGGAGTGCACATGAACCAAACTGAAAATCAAAAGGCTGTAGCAGGATTTAATCTATTCCACAACAACTGCAGACTGATGCTTTAGGCCCTTTAAGCATCCATTCCTTAGATTTCATAAGGAATAGGGTGCCTACCCTTTGTATAGAAATGGCTTTCCAGGAAAATGCTGGCTCTAGCATTGGTTCAGTGCAAAGGATAGTTAATAACAGTTCTCCTAGGTCACAAACCCAGTGATCAGTAGGTATTTTGTTAAAGGAACAGGATTTAAACTGCAGTTTTCAGAGCAGCATTTCTTTCCTACAGTTCTTTCTAGTTACAGAAGCTGTTTCACCAAATTGTGTCATCAAAGCGTCAATAACTTCCCTTACAGTCCACCTTCTCCCCCAAGTGTGTATCGTATTCCCAAGGTCTGCTCCTCCACCACAGAACTGTGACCAATAGATGTCACCCTACTGCAAGGACGTGGCAGGTCGGGCAGTCTGTGTCAAACAGGCTTTTCCAGCACTTGTGCCTTCAGACACAGACTTCCTTCAGACCCAGAAACCAGCAGCAGCCGGAAGCAGCTTGAGGAGCCAGAATATGAGTTAAGAAACACACCTTTAGCTGCTCTGATGAGCACGAGGTTCCTGGACTTATGTGGATACTTAAAAGCAGATGAAGGGTTTATGCGCGTAATAGAAACCGTGGCATGGGGAAAGGGGATTAAACAATCCTGTGATTTGTACAAAATGTGAAGGTACACTCGAAAATACAGCAAAGCAACACAGAGTTCCAGTAACCTCATTGCTCCTCGTATGCATAACCAAGCATACACTGGAAATATGAACATCTCTTCTATGGCTTCCCACCTCAGCTATAGCAGAAGTTATGGAATGATAACCTCTTTAGCAGTAGAAACATGTCTGGACCTTTTTCTGTGCTTGTTTCTGACACTTCATGAGCACGGTGAGATATCTCCTTCTTCGTTAGGGAGGTGTGTGGGGAGGGGATATGAACTCAGTGGTGTAACTGCCCAATAGTACTGCTCACCTTCAGTCATTAGGAATGAAGCCTCAGGAGGTAGCTGCTAAAACTAGGGCAAAAAAGCAATTTCTGGAGAGACTGGCAAAAGTTCTTTGACATTCCCTCTAATTAACCAGCTCCCTAACATGGGTAGAGTCTTATATTTAATGTAGAGCCTTGGTCTTGAGTAGTAACTGTTAAGAGCTTGGCTTTCTCTGGAAAACCACAATGCTCAGCACCAGACCTGGTTCCTCTGGAATCATACTCTGCTCTTACTCAAATATGTATACAATATTCCATGTAGAAGCATTCTGAAATTCAGAACCTTCTGAAGCAATACCAGGCATAATAGCAATAGTCACAGTGAAATTTATGTTAATAACATTCATGTTTGGGGCTGTTCTGCTGGCATTAACATTTAGAACAAAGAACAGTGATAAAATCTTGACTTTGAGTATCAGTGAAATCTCTTTGATGTTAACTGTCTGATGTCTTGGAGTTTGTAGATGGAAGCAGCCACTTGCTACTCTGCAGTTACAACCTTCAGATTGCTCTAATATGCAGACTATTTTAGAACTGTGTTGTAAGTAGATCCCTAAATCACATCCCTTCTCTTCTAGATCTTTGGCATGATATTCAGCATGGTTCTGTGCTGCGCGATCCGTAACACAAGAGACATGATCTAAAACTGTCACTGCACAACTATGTCCCAGGAGTTCCAGACTAAGCTTACAAGAAGTGCTCTTCTACCCAATTTAATAATTGTAATGCATTTTAATCAGTGTTTTAACATAATGAGGGGTAAATATCCCATTAGGGGAGCAGGTGAATTGTATTAGTTACAGTAAAATCAAAGTGAACAAAAAAGGGCTTTTAAATGTTCTTTGTAATGAAAAAAAGCAAAGGTGCATCTAGGACTAATTTAATTGTTAATGTTTGTATATGTGCAATTAAGAGTTTACACATCTATAGACATCGTGTAAGCACATGCATATCTCTCCTTACAAATACATATGCGCATGAGCAGGTACCTGTATATGCAGTATCTTGTCTAGGTAAGTATGTGCAAATGGACTGTGCAATGTGTGCATGTTTGCAGGCAGTCTTCCAGAGCCTCATTATGGAAGAGTGTGCACACCCCACATACACACAGTGCTTGGAACCCTTCATGTCCAGCCCGTTTGCCAAGGGTTAGCAGAGGAACAAATGCCACTTTAAAAAGGGAGACCTAGGATCTATTTTCTAACTGTTCTTTTCAAAGCCTAAACAGAGTAGAATTAATAAAATTGGACTTTATTAAAACAAATTTAATGCCTAAAGGCCTGCTCCAGCAAACTCGAATTCATGTGAGGAGACCCACTGGCACCACTGGCATGCAGAGACTGGATTTGGTTTTGTTACCCTTCATGCAAATGCAGAAAGCTCTAGGGGAGGAAATAGGTCCAAGGAGATCCAGGCTAAAGGAAGAAGGGGAAAGAGGTGGGAAGCTGGCAAGACAATGCAGTCATTTGGGAGCAACTGCAGTGCTAGCCTGAGATACACACCAAAAACAATAGAAATCCGAGTTAAAGGGACCACTAAAATCTTTATTCAGAAGTCCCTTTATCCTGCAAGACTCTATATGGGGTATATACTGGTGCAGGAGTGGAGCCTATAGCCAGAAAAGCAGCAGCTTTGTAGATACTCTGTAGAATCTAATTGGCCTGGGGAAGCCAACTGAAGAGTGAGAATAGTCAGGGGAAGACTCACAGCACTTTAATATCCTCTGTTTCTGCTTCTGTGACTATCACAGCTTCCATGGGGCTCTTACCTCAACCTCTCTCCCTTTCTTGCAGGTATAAGGCAGGAAAGAAAGATGGGACATATTTACAGAGCCATAAAGTACATTTTTAATTTACTGGCACCTTTCGATGGTGTGTCAGGTATAAACGTTACACTGTGTGCTTGAAATACCTCAGGGCTTGAGTTTACATCCTTTGTTTCTATATTTTTATTTTTCTATTTGTCATATTTATGAATAAGAGAATGTTCCTTTTGAAACAGTCTAGAAGGGAGAAAGGTTGTCCCCAAAAGGGGAAAATAAATTACATCAAAGGCTCGGAATCTCTTAATTCTTTTGCTTAAGATAATTCACCATTTCAGAGAACAGCTTTTTGCTGATGATACCCACAGAGCAGCTCTGGCTCTCTGATGATCACTAGCTCAGATTTCTGATGCACTTGTTCCATACATGATGGGGAAAAATTCAGCTAAAGTACATCTCTCATCAAAATGGTCCCTGCTGTCTAACAGGACTTGGCATTTACAAGTCATGGGGTCTTTATGCCATGGAAACATGGTGGAAAGAAATGGGATTTCAGAAAATGCATGCATTCTAGTGCATATTTGTGTAGCATATACACCCCTCATCATCTTTATCTCTCATTTCCCAAAGAGCCTCAACTCCCATCACTTTTCTGTTACTTCAGGATTGGAAATAGTGTTGCTGTTCCATGTATCCAATTGACACATCTTGCTGTCTTTTACATAGAGCTCTCTTCAAATTGTTCAAGCACAAGCTGTGAAACTGATACAGCCATGCACTAAATGCTGGCTGTGCAACAGGCACTGCAGTTTCTGGGCCTAGCTTCAGGTACTCAGCTGACAGGGAGATGTTATATCATACACGAAAGAAGAGTTACGCTTGTGTCATTGTTCACAGCCGATTAGCTATGGATGCCATGTAAAAGTGGGGCCTGGGACCTTATTCTGCAACATCAGACCAGGACATAGGGCCCCAATCTATTGTCTGCTCCTAAGAAAGGCTCAACTGGGAGAATGACACTGGCAGCAAATCAATGAGGGTCTTGAGCTGAAGCTAAGAAAGTTTCTCAGAGCAGACAACTGACACAGCCAAAGCAATTTCCTGGATCTCAGGTACACCTGAGACTGCCCCTACAACTAGTTCTGCCCTAAAGAGATCATGGGATAGCACCCAGCTGAGGTGGTTTCTCCCAAGGTAATATAGACAAAAAGAAGAACCTGTGTATAGTGTCACTGCCACTCAGAGCAAAACAGCTTTCCAGAAAACCAGTAAAAACAGCACATTAGGGCACAGTGGTTCAGGTTCCAACGTTATTGCTCTACAAGGATAGAAATATACTGCAAACAAAGCTATGTCCTTCTGTTGCACCCCCTCATCATGACAGCATTTTTTTTATTTTAAATGCATCTACATAAAATTGATTTCAATTCCTCAAATTTAAGGCACCAGAATGTAATGACAGAACCAGAGTTTACTTGTTTACTGTTTCTTGAGCAAGTTGGAAGATGCCCACTCCTGCTTTTGAGACGCACTGACTAAAAAGGCAGCTTGCAGAACCTTCTGTTGCTTCCCCAGCCCCCCCAACCTCCCAGAAGCACAAAACCATTCAAGTGCCTTATGAAAACAGGCAAGAGTGGTATAAAGAAATCTTCTATATGTTTAGACTTGAACAACTGAACTTTGTACTCAAGTATTTTGGGTCTGTGGGGTGGTTTCTTTCTTCATCAGTACATTTGTTTTTCTGAGCATAGCTACTGCTTATACTGTAGTGTTTACTGCTATATAGGTATAGGGGATACTTGCACTGCATATCAGAACAGAATAATAGCAGTTACTGGTTCACTTCTCCAACTTACTGGTATAATTTAAGCTGGAAATCAACATGTTATCAACTAGTAGATGTACTTTAACAGAATCCAGAGATGTAGCCTCTTTTGTTACCAGGTGCACAGTATATTTGCAGTTTTCTCTGTAACTGACTTTTAACTCATTGAGGGACAGAAAGTACAACTGTTCCTTCCCTGACAAAGCTGGAAGAATTCTTTCCTATTGCTTTTAGATCACGGCAAGTTAAAAACTCCAGTTTCCATTGACTAGCTTGAGCAGCCCTTTCAAAATGCTCAGGTGTCACAGGCAGGGTTGTGCCTATCCAAACTGAATATATAGTGCCCACAGTTCACTGTGCTGCTGCTCTTTCATTTCAGCTCTTCAAAGTGCAAGATCTTTGCTATTTGTCAGCAGTACAAAACCATTTCCAAGCAACTACACCATGTCCTCAATAGGAAAGCTTTTCAAAGGTAACTAAACCCAAATCAGGGTCTGAACTTCCTCAAATACAGTTCACGCTCCAGAGTTGTATGCCAGGATTTCACGAACAAACTCCAATGCATCACTTACATCAAAACTGCCCTACCAGTCAGCAGAAGCACCCGTTTAGTCCTGTCCCTTGTACCTGCTTCAGAGGAAAGCCACAAAAGATCCAATAACTCAGAAAGCACATCACACACATTTTCTTCTCCTCCTGTCAGTTTGTTCTAAAGCATCGAAAGATGTAAATTATTGATGTCCTTAATGTATGTCTAAGCATCATTATTCACATTTCACTTGTCTAATTTTAATAAGTAACTTACTTCAGTGGGAGCTTCATTTCTTACAGGAGAACCTCAGCCGGTTTTGCTGTCTCGCAGAGGTCGCGCAGGAGCTGATACTCAGCCCTGTAACGTCCCTGCAATGAAGAGTAATATTTTACTTTTCTTCATACTGAAAGTGATAATTTTATAGCAAAATGTATTTCATATGTACTGAAAAAGAATTCGAGTTATCTTAAGCCTTCAAAAGCTTTATTTTACAGCCTCTGGAGGCTGCTGATTAACAGCATCAAATGCTGTTCAGAGAAAATGTACATAAATAAAGCTTTTCAATCTTACTTCTTCCTCTGTGTTGGTGCTCCAGCCACTAAGCTCTCCAAAACAAAACCACTTCCAGTGTAACATAGATGTTTATATGGCACAAATTCTGATTTTGGACAGAACTGGCCTGTCAGTTTATGCTGCAAAGTCTGTGACAGAATTACCTCGATGGCAGCTTTCTTTGAGAGAAAGAAACAAACAGAACAAACTTACTCTGTTGCTGAAATCAGCTTTCGGTTCCCTTTAGTCTCACGTGTTCTGAGGTGGCGTTTTATCAGCTTTTCTGTCTTGAATTTGGAACAACTGTCTAATAAAAATAACCTGAAATAAACGACTGATAGAGGGAGCTCGACTCTGTGCCCCGCAGCAGGCGCTGTCCGAACCTTCCCCCCCCCCCCCCCGGTGCCGCCGCCATCCTCCCACCGCGGCAGGGCCGCCTCCGCCTCACAGTCTGCACCCCGGCGCTCAGGACACCGGCAGTCAAAGCCCGCGGGGCGCCCGCCCGCCGAAGGGCTCCGCGGGCCGGGCCGGGCCGGGCCGAGAACATCAGCTGCGGGGCGGGTTTAACCGGAGCTCGCCCGTCCCCCTTGGCAGTGTAACCAGACCGCGCGCCAGGCACGTGAACGGCCCTGGGTCGGTAGGACCGGACCTCAGCTCCCCTCCGGAACCCGCCCCCGGGGCGGAGCGGTACGCAACGCTCGCTCCTCATTGGCTATTCTCACCGCAGCTCGTGCGCGCCACTCGCTCCGCATTGGCTACTCGCACCGCTGCCGGTGCGCGCGGGCGGCGCTGCGGTGTGGCGGGCAGCTTGGCGGGAGGCGGGAGCGCGGAAGCCCAGCTCGGGGCACTGGCTGGCGGGTCTCTGCCCCGCCGCTACAGGCGGCCGCGCAACCGGTGAGCCCTACGAGGCAGCGGGGCGGCGCGGCTGTGGGGCCGGTAAGAGGCGGTTCCGTGCGCTGGGTGGGCCCGCGTCCCGCCCCGCCCCGCCCTCAGCAGCGCCCGCCCCTCCGGAGCGGAGGGGACCGTGCGGGGGCGCCCCCTGGCGGCAGGGCGCAGCTGCCTGTCGCCGGTCCGGGCGGAGCCGGAGGCTCTGCGGTTGCGTTCTCATGGCTCCAGGCGTGTTAATGTATTCGGGACCGTGGTTCTCCAAACGGACCCCAGCATGGCCACCGTTGAGTGCCTGAGGTCTTCTGCCAGGCTGCCGTCACCAGGGATGCCATGCTGCACCCACCCCAAGCCCCAGCGTGCCCGAGCTCCTCAGCATTGGTGTTGGTGGTCACATGAAGCCCAAGTGCTCAGCTCTAAGCGCTGAGCAGCAAAGACACTGGAGTGAGAGAATGACCCACTCGTGAAGCCTCTCCCAGGGAAGAGAAGCCTAACGTTTAATGTGACAGTAGCAGCACCAAAGAGGAGGCCCAGGATGTTTAAAGGACAAACTTGCCTCTGTGTGGATTCTGACTGACCAAGTGCTCCTGTGCTTTCCTGTGACTTCCTCACTAGAATTCAGCTGTTGACGAGAAGGAAGGACATTAGGATTGTCTGTAGAGCTGCTGCTGGTTATGTGAACAGGCAACTAAAGATAAATGTAACCAAACACCTTGGTCATAAGGAATCATCACCTCAATGGATTGTTACCACTGGATCTGAGGGTCATAGAGTTGAACACAAATACCACTGAAAGGCCAAAGGAACAAAGTGTCTCAAGGGCGTGCAAGTGTGTATTTAAGTAGATGCAGCAACATAACACAAATGTCTTAATTTGGATTTTTCTTAAGTGTAAAAGAAGCCCAGAGAAGCTGTGGCTGCCCCATCCCTGGCAATGTTCAAGGCCAGGTTGGACACAGGGGCTTGGAGCAACCTGCTCTAGTGGAAGGTGTCCCTGCCCATGGCAGGGGGTTGGAACTGGATGAGCTTTAGGGTCCCTTCAACCCAAGGCAGTTTGTGACTCTGTGATTCCTAGTTAATACTACACACAGTTTGCCATAGATTGACAGTTTATTGTCTGTCATCATATGCTTTGCATTTCCATCTGAGTAAACTGGTTATCAGGTTAAAACTTCCTCCTGTTGGTCAAAAAAGATATTTCCAGACTGATTCATTTCTCTCTCATGCTTTGAATGGAGCAGGAATTAATTAATCTGTTTAATACATGATAGTGGCACAAACAGGTTGTAATCAGTGCGATATAGTGAAGGATTAGAGCTGGGGAGTGAATACATCAGCAGGCTGAAATTACCATTTAGACTTTGCTCCTGGACATAGGAATGAAGTTACACATGACAAGTATGGTCACAGAGCTGGTACCCAGCCTCTGTGACTGCAGGTTAGTAACTGCTGCTCTTTGTAAGAGATTGCATGAGTGAATGGGATTGCACTTGGGGTGGGGGGAACCTCAATGACTAGGAAACACTTGTTAGCTTATGGTTCTTTCTTTATCCTGGTCTGTGCTGCTCCCCTGTGCAGCGCCAGCACAGGGCTGGGGCTCAGCTCACTTTGACACTCCCAAGGGCCCTGCTGACTTGTTTGGGGAAAAAGGTTTTGGCTGACTTCCACTTTAAGTTCCATGGTATTTCCCTGCCCTTCTGGAGAACAGAGTAGCAAGAGTTGAAGCTTTGGTGAAGTAAGTTTTTCAAACAATGTGCTTCAATAGAAAAGAGAGGCTTGAGGCTTACTGCCCAAGTGCAGAGACATGACAGGATGGCTGAAGAACACAGGTCAGGCCAGCAGCAGAGGGATAGAGCTGTAGTGTGTAGAAGCAACTGTATGTGCTCCATCAAAGTTGGCTACACTGAAGCTGGGGTCCTCAAAACACCTGAATTACAGAGATGGAAAAATACCTTTGCTACTCTGAAGGCTGTAAATATATGTCAAAATCTAAATCTAATTGAAATGTTCAGTACTAAGAATATGCGTTGCCTTTTTTTATCTCTGAAATAGATCATTTGCCTTCGTCTCTGAGCATCTCTTAAAAAATACCTGGGATTTATGAGCAAACACTTTTACATACACATAATAATTTCTCCTTCTCACCCAAAGTAAGTTACAGGTGGATTCTAAGTACAAACCTGCAGCCCCATGACTCTGCGTTTGCACATGTCACAGGATATCCAGTTAACTGAAGTAACTAGTGATGCAACTTCAGAATAAAACCTTGTGCACACCCATTTGCAAGCCTGTTATGAAATACACTTTTATTTACGCTTAGTTGTAAGCAGAGAGGTACATTCTGACTACATTCTATTGGAGGCTTACATGTTACAGAGCTTCTGTGGTTTAGTGCAGTAGTTTGTCCTGACCTTCTCATTAACACAGTCACTATAGTCGGTGTTACATTTACCACACTTGCAGCTCACAGCCACAGGGTAGGAGTAATAAGGGATGGTGTGATGAGGACAGCCTGGAATCAGTGCTGTTTGATACAACATCTCTTTGTATGTGCAAACGTTCTGGGACAGAGCACTTTTGAGTAGCAGCTTCTTGCCATTGCTGTCCTACAAAGAAAAAAGAAATGCATTGTTTCACTGAAGCATCTATGAGCGTCAGAGACCTCTTTACACTTAGAGTAGTGTGAATACTTTCAGTATGCTGCTGTTTGGATCTGTAGTTTTGAATCTGTGTGTGATTTGGGCTCTCTACCCCAGTAGCTCAAACTGGGGTAAGCAAGGTGAACACATCTATCTGCTTGGCTGAGAGTGCTGACAGTGCTTTGTAAGCTTAGTGGCTACCTGCTGACCAAGGTGCAACTTCAAATGCTACACTGAACAGTGAAGTGCACACACAGTTTTTGACATGTCTACTTGTGAGATACTCTCCAAGCAAGCTGTCATAGCAGTAATGGGAGTAGAAGTTACCTAAGGAATTTACATTCAATAAGAGTGACTAAATATAGTTTACTTCTCACCCGTTCCACCCTGACCCCCCAAACTGAGTACAGAGGCTCTGCAGTGGCAGCAGCAGCCAGTTCTCTGCTGTGCCACTGGTGTTAGGAATTCCCTAGCTCCAGAAGCTTGACATTTCTCCTCCATACCTTCACAACAAGCTAACTCCAAACCAGTATGATCTGCCTGTGACAAACACTATTAGATCTGTATCATCATTTACACCAGTTTCCCAGTGAGAGCATCACTTGTTCTGCAGTGATGGCTGTTACAGAAACAACTGCCTAAAGCAGAGTAACAACTTGTACCCGAGTCATGCAGAATCCGGCACAGATGGTGGTGTTGATGGCTAGGCAGTAGGCACATTCCCTTTTCTCCACATGGATTACGTACTCCGATGGGGCACAAAGTGATGCTGTTTGACAAAAGGTCAGGCCAAAGAGGAGAGACATCACAAAGAAGGGACTCATACTGGATGGGGAGAAAACAGACAAACAAAGCAAAGTCTCAGTAAAATTAGATGTACCTTCCAGCCCCCCTCTCAGAATTGACAAGAACAGTTATGACAGTCTTAGACTAGAAGTAATCTTCACTTTTTTAGCTGCAGCCTGACAACATCTTTCCAATCTCAGACCTTTAACTGAAACAGTACTAACCACTGAACAGAAGGATAAACAGGCCATCACCAACATACAACAAATTCACTTCCCCCCCCCAAAGCATATTGCATGAAACTTCACTCACAAGTGATAAAATGCTGATACAGAAAATAACACGAGCTAAAGGATTTGAAAATGTGCCATGTGAGAGAGTATGAGCTCCGGGATCAACCAGAGATGCCAAAATAACCTCACTGGGTTAAAAATAATTTTCTAAAGAAAGTGTCTTATAAAATGTGCAAGAGAGAAAAGAAGCAGCTGTGCATAGCAGGCATTGTGCACCTCCCAGTTGGCTCAGAGGCGTGATGAAATGGGAACACTGCCAAGAATTAAATAATAGACTCAAGCAAATTAAAATAAAGAACATCAGCGAAGAGTTCAAATCAACGTATCCTCGCTTCGTCCGGCTGTTGTGCTGACCTCATTCCTCATACCTGCTGGGGGATCCCGATAACAAAGCTTTGCTTAGCTCCAACACAACTCCAGGCTCTACCCTACATCCTCCAAATTACAGCCTTTAAATGACAGTGTCTACAAACACATGGACATCACCCTCTAGTCTCTTCCAGCTGCCAGTTTCCCATCGCAAAAGCCATTCGTTCCACAGTCTGGTTTACCCTGTAGCTGCAAGTCTGGAAAGACCAACCTCTTGTCAGCTGAATTCTTCCCTAATACAGGAACCTGATTCTGCCTTGAGCTGGGAGAGGCAGTGACCCAGCACCAGCTCCGTGTGTGCTTTATACTCTCCAGGCTAATTCCAGGCTGATCTTACTGTTTATATAATTGCATCTGAATTGCTGCTTTCTTATCGCCAAGTCATCTATTGAAAATTCATACTAAACCACAAAGCAAATGTGATAGGAACAAATGTCTCCATAATATCCTACCCTGGAAACTGGAGCTGGAAATCTAATTATTTTAACAGTCATGCTCTCATCAGGCTTTTAAACTAACCACTGCTTAAAAAAAGTTATTATTGATGAATTTAACCTCTACATAGGACAGCAACATCACAGCAGGAAGGGTGGTGTGGAAATGTAGTCATCCTGGACCACACAGGACTAATTCTACGCCTGCGTTTTGCGGAAATTTAAGGAAGCGTGGCTTACTGTGGGCACTGGTTACCAGGCAGGTACAACTGCGAGAGGCAGTGCTACACACAGAGTGACAAATCTCAAAGCACTTGTGCTCAGTGGGGTGGGTTTGGTGCAGCCTCACTTATCTAATGAAACAAAACACCAGGAGAAATTATCTGGCCTCAAAACTATGGAGCAAATAGTGAAGTAACAAAGCAATCTGCTCTGGAATAGCAATTGATGGGGGAAAAGCTTTGAAGAAACCA
Source organism: Strigops habroptila (assembly GCF_004027225.2). NCBI lineage: Eukaryota > Metazoa > Chordata > Aves > Psittaciformes > Psittacidae > Strigops > Strigops habroptila. Next base: position 123,124 of record NC_044294.2, read on the forward strand.
CTTGGTGTAGCACAATGAGAAGCAAAACACTGCACTAACACTAGTGAAACTGAGATGTCCATACATGGGAGAAAGCACTTGTGTTTAAGGGTTTGTTTGTGGAAAATCTGAGAGGAGGAGAAATAAGAAAAGTTTGATAAAGCCACTGTCCTCTGCTGCTTCACCAGTGTCCAGCCAGCCTTCTCCCTGTGCTTATTCACTGCAGCTCTGCTAAAACCTCCCCTTTCAGTGAATCGACTAACTGCCACTTGGACCTGGATCTGATGTATGTCTTAATGCAGGTCAACCACATTCCTGATTTATATAGCCATAAGCAATATGATAAAGTTGAGTTTGAGCTGGTAAACATGGTCTCTATTGGTGTTTAGCTAATTCCTGAATAATATTGTCTTCTTTTCCTGAGGTTTTGGACTGCTGCACACAGCTCTGGGTCCTGGATTAATTCTCCTTTTTTGGATAACATGATAAAATTCTTATTCTATTAAGACAAGCCAAACACTTTCTGTTTTCATGGAGTTTCTACTTCTGGGTTAATTTCTACCATATAACTTCTCAGGAATTAAATATAACTCTTTGTGGCTTAAGGACATGAGCAGAGTATTAATTGTACTCTCAGTAACATCTGTCCATCCACACTTTGCAACACAAGTGTAACACTTATTTTGCTACGACTCCCATACATTATTTAACTCTATATTTTCTGACATATTTAAAATGCAGTTAAACATACAGGTTATATGAGTATACACATACATACACCCATATGTAGATAACAGGTATACATATATACACACACATTATATATACACGTATATATGAAAAATACATATGGGTTTGGTTGTTTAAAACTTGAATCAGAGAAAAGAATGTTCATTCTTGGAAATCTTAAGAGTATTTCAAAGGAATCCTGAAAGGAAAAGGAAATAATTCATAAGACATAATCCTGGAGAGGACAAAAAGTGCCCCAAATAAGAATAAAACCTGGCATTCCTAAAGCAGGAACATTGTGTGTGGCTCTTGCAGCACAGCTGAGGTAGGTGCAGCTGATTCTTCTCTCTAAAAATTTCACAGTGATTTACAAGCAGGGCTTTAGGCATTTGGAGACACTGGTCCTGACAGGAAGACCCCCACATTCAGGTTTAACATGTCTTCCACATATCTCTTAAGAATTTAGGCAGAGGCCAGATCAGAGTATGAAGACATATACAAATCTTTTGCTGCTTCAAAGTGCTAATTCCTCTGATTTGAGACAATTGGGTGTAACTGGGGGGGGTTCAGATTAGGAGAAAAAAGGATTTGCTTTAACAAGGTTTAGGGAAATGTCGTCTGCAAACAGCAATAGCAAAGAAAGTAAGTTATAACAATGCTTGAAAGTCTGTCACAGTAAAGAAGAAAAAGGGAATGCAACGATAAAAACTAGCAATGAAAAAAAGGAAACCAAACAACAACCACTGTTAGAAGTGAGAAGATGCAGAAGACTTGCATGGGAAGCTGGAGATTAGGAAATCAACTTCTGTCTGGACAGAGGCCAACAGAAACATCCAGGGCCATTGCTAGACAAAGACAAGCTGTTGGTGCAGAGGAAGTGCAAAGTCTTCAGTAAGAACATGTGCATTTGAAAATGTAGTGGCTGAACAACCAACATCCAGGTTTGCAACAAAAGATATTAAACAAATTGTATAAATAAATATTTTTAAATGAGCCCCATTAAGTGGCTAATGCTGATTTCAACAAGTCTTGCACCACTGAGGAAATTTCAAAACATTAAGTGCTAATATTATGGCAATATTTAAAGAGAGAATGCTGACCCAGGTAACTCTCCACCAGGAAGCCTGACATCTATCCCTGATAAATCAGGTAAAATAACAGAAAGTTGATACAGGATTTGAGCAATAAAGAATTAACAGATGAGAACATAATGCCTGTCAAGATGGTGTTACATAAAATAGGTCATGCTACACAAACCTGATTTATTCTTTGAGGTGATTACAAATTTGGTTGTTAAGGCAATTACATAGATGCAATGGCCTTAGTTCCATCTGTCCAGAGCCCCAGTGTCATGAAGATTTAGAGCTCTTAGGGTGGTGTGTGCTGAATGTCAGGAATTATTAATCATTGGAGCAGGCAGTATAATTTCAGCAGTGAATTTATTCACTGCAACTTCTTTTTTACCCAGCCTCTGAATGCCCTGCAGTGCATTACAGAAATCTCTGAGTATTAAGAATGGAAATTCATCTATATGGAAGCACAATAAATTAGTCTGAGTGGACTCTGAGACTGATGTGACTGCTGCTGCTCCTCACACTCAGGTTAGCTCCACAACAATTACGGTCACAGAACCTCTTGGCTACTACCTCTTCTTTGCTGGCATCATGTTAGCCTGCCCGTCTGTCAGAGAGGCACTGACCATCACCAGTGATACACACATTCACATCTTTGCAGTAACTTACACAAACTATTAAGCTGGTAGGAAAGCTTTTCGTTGATTGTCCTGCTGGACATGTCCATAGAGCTCTTCACTACTGACCCCTCTGAACACCTGATGGGAGCGAGATCCCACTACCTCCTGGGAGCAGCAAGACAAAACACTGTGGCAGGATAACAAAGTCCAATGTGGCAATCTATGAGTGCCTGAGGCTTCTTTCATCCAGTTTCCTAAAATCCATAGTTACAAGTCTGATGCGTATGGATCCTTTTCTTTGGTTGCCCCCCTGCTGACCTGTTGAGTGATAGAAATTTTTAATGTGCTTTTACAGCCACCAGCTTTGTAGCCCTGTTCTGGAACAGCCAGTTACACTGTTAATTATTTATCTTTAACCTTTCTGTTAACTAAAGCAATCCATCCACTGACATCAGTTACTTTACACTTTCATTAAGTGAAAGACAGGATGCTGATGTTCCATGAGAAGTGTTTCAAGTGATCTCTATAAACAGAATTCAGTAATAGTGAAATTCACGGGTTCATTACCCAGGAATCTCTTTAACAGGCTAGAGAGATTCAGTGCATACCACGAGCTTACGTGTACAAGTAACTTAGTAGGATTCTCTGTTATTGACCAACGCCTAAGACAAAAGTAGGAAAAATGAGCAGAAGGTGTAACATTATTCCTACTCACTCTTCCCCTGTTAGCACAAGGAAACCTTTGTGATCTTACGAGCAGGTTAGCGTACTGAGTAACTCCTGTTTCCACTGCACGTAGCACTGTAGATATTAAAATGAAACCATGTCCATGCTTGCAAACAGCAGTGAATTAGAAGCTATGCTGATGAAAACCAGACAAAGCCCATCAGATTTCTAAACAGATTAGTATTCTGGTAGAGGAATTACTTCCAACCCCATCCTGTTGCAAACCTCCACTGATAAAAGGAAATAAGATCCTAATATGCTGCCATAGAAACAAGTGGGTTTGCCAGGTTTTGCATTTAAAGAGTGCAGCTGCTGAATTTCCAAAGCAAGTCTCTGTAAGAGCTGGAAACACAGCTCTCAGCTCTTCAATTTCCAGATCCACAGATGACTGCTATTCCCTTTCGTTCCTAGGATTAGCTGCAGCATTTTCTATCCACCACAGATTAAGACAGCAATTCTCTGTTGCGTATCATATGCCAACGATCTCCATTTATGGTCTGAAAATACTTCATAATCCTGTTTGCTGTTTGGCTCATACAATAGACCACTTTGTATTTGGTTTCATTTCTTTGGAAAGTGCTGGATATTTCTGTTATTCTAAGATACACAATCACTACACTGAGAACATTTAAAACCCCAAACAACTGAGACAAGCCAGAAGCCTTCTGCAGTGTTCAAATGACTGGACCCACCCAGGAGCACAAAAATGCTAAAGGGAAAAGTCACAGACATTTCTCAGTTGCAGTGTTCTCCTGATGGCACTGGCAGTCTGATAAGCAGCCAGAGGTAATCAGACAAGATCATCCCTGATGAAGATCTGGTGTGGAGACTTGATGCTACATGTGTCCAATTGACTGTTTTAGATTTTAGATCCCAGTTTACGCTAATTATATACACTTAGGCCAAACTTCAGGGTCTGTTTCTGTTTCTCGCCTGAGGCTTCTGGCATGCAGTTCTGTCAGGTGCTGCTCTCTCATTCCTCTCTCAGGTAATCTCCCATAGACACCTGAGAAAGAAGGGTCTGCCACAGCTCCGGCCAACGTGAATGTCTGCCTGGGAAGAAGCCACACCCAGATTCCAACTAAAAATTAAAACAGCAGTAAGGAAAGAAAAGGGAAAACTGTTTTTCCTCATGAACCGTTCCCCCCCCACCCCCCCAAGATACTCCTGGTAGAAGGAAGCCAAACTGAATTCAGTACTTTACTGTCTAGAGACAGAGAAGATTTTAGGAATAACTCCTTATTTGTACAAGGCTCTTTCTTGAGAGACATTTCACTCCTGTAGCGTTTTTTAAAAATCCTTTCAATTTAAAACTTTAAAGGAATATTAGTCCTGGTTTAGAAATAGTTGTCCTTTAGAATAACTACCACACACACCTGAGGGGTTTTGAAACCTTTTCAATCCAGATTTTAATATCTTTCTCACATATGCTTAGAGGAAACTGTTTAATGCCATTCTTCCAGTGCAGTGTCCAATTTGGGAAAGGCACTGTGAGGTAAGACCAGCAAGTGCTGGCATGTAACACTCCCCTTCCTCTCATGTTACACAGCTACCCGCCATCAGGTGAGGCAGCACTGCTGGGGGTATACGGGACCCATCTCTAACCCCAGGGAACTTGCTGCTTCCCCCAGAGATCTCAGTGTTTCACCCAGCCCTGCAGAGAGGTCCGGGGAGTCTGAATGAGGAGTGTGTGCTGGGACATCCATCTGCTGCTCAATACTGCCTGCGAGACCCTGTACTGCACTGGGCAGTGTGGCTGAGTCCTGCAAGGGTGCTTTTCTAAGGATCTTTTCTTACTTTCCTGAAGGATTCACAAACATTTCTTAATTTTCATTTGCTTTTCCTATGCAAGCTGGATTAATGCCTAATAAAGTTGCTTATATTTTCAGTTTCATGTACTATATATAATCTGTGCACAGAAACAGGCATCATATGAGGCAAATATGATTTACATCCTTCCTAGTTGATTATTATTTCCTGTAGGATTTCTGTTGTGATACTACTAGGATTTCTGTAGTTCCGTAGATGATTTATACACCGCGCTACACAACCCACTCATGGTATCAAGATGCATCACAGATTCATAACATAGCCATGACAGAACTGGAAAATAACAAGGTCCTAACTGATTACTCACTGTTGTAGTCTAGATGTAGGTAGCTCAGACTTGAATTCTTACCTGTTCAAGTGGCAAGACTTTTCTCCACTGTCCAGACATTTACTGCAAGACTCACTGTGAGAGGCAGAAGCTCTTACAATAACCAGCATTTCTAATTCTTACTGCTTGTTTCTTATCATTTCTTCTCCTATGATGTCGGACACTGCACCTATACCACTACACTGGAAATCAGGTTTGGGAGATACCAAGAAAAAACATTTATTTTTCGTTTAAAGTCTCAATGAATAATAATTTAAAACCTATTTTTTATAGCAAGGCATTCAAGTATCACATACTATGAATATGGGAAGGCAGCTTGATGTGGATTTTGAATCTTAACTTCAAGATTGCAAAACTATAGTTCATGGATCTCTGTGTGAGCCCTGGCTGGGCAGACTTGATAGTAGAAGTCTCATTATATTCAGAAACAACTGGAATTCTTAGTTTTGCTTGCTCAGTAACTAGCTTAGCAGATGAGTCTGCATATCTGTTGAATCTGATGTCAACAACAGTCAAAATTCGACATACGGCACCTTGAAATGAAGTAATAAACACTGGCAAGTGTTCAGGTCTTGTATAAAACACCAGCCCTGTTAAAATAAATGTCAAACTGCACATCTATGTTGTGTTTCCTTTTTCCTGCAGAGCAGCTGAAGAGATATTAGTAACATCCCAAATTAAAATGAGGAATAACTGACTTTGCATGACAGTCTCTGTATCCAGGCAAAAAAGAAGTAATTCATGTATGGGGGAGAGGTTTAAATGGATTATTTTACACTACCACAGTAAAATAATCTTTCCTGGAAAGAACAGACATCTGGAAGTTGTGTGTTACAACCAGCTTCTCTGTTCTGCATTTGGTCTAATTTACACTATTTGAGCAGATTTATTATAAAAACTTAATATTCTGCAAACATTTGAAATCTTTCCAGCAAGAAAAGTCATTCAAACTTCTCAGAAAATCTGCTTGTGTAACAGATCCCATTTGCAAATATAGAGAAAAAGAACAGTATATTCTTTCAGACCTCCGGAGAGTATCTGTCATTTCTTTACACACAATAAAAAATCATTACTAATATCACTGTCAACAGATAAAGCATAAGGTACCCAAACGCCAAACCTATACCTAAAATTGCTACACAAAAAGCATGAAACGCAGATGTTCTCCTACCCACGTCAGATGCATCCAGGATTTTGATCTTTCATAGTAATTTAAGATGTATCTGTAGTTTTCTTTTGTCTCTAAGCTCTGGAGCAGGTGGTTGTTGTTGTGAAACTAGGATTAATCAAGGATTAACACAGAAATATATGTCGTTCTAAACTATTCTTATGCCTACGTGGCAGAAGCTGTTAGTCCATAGGAAGGCTGCCTGGCGATTTATATCTGTGTTCTTATCCAGAGAGCACCATTTGGTCCCACGCTTTATATTTCAGATAAACAATTTAATAACATCTTAACATTGCTTTTACAATCTTCAAACATGTGCATATTTCATTCTTCATGAAGCCGAAATCTTTTTAAACTGAAGTAGTTCTATTGGAAATTCAAATTTAAAAGTTTCAAAACTGTTTTAACACATTGAAATAGTAACTACTGAAAACGAAACAGTCTAAAAAGACAATTCTAGTAACATTTAAAAGGAACAGAAGAGCAAGACGATGTCAGGTAAAAGCACATGCAGTTTAACAGCTTCAGGATTTCTTTCACTAAGTAATATCCTTTTATGAATTATGCATTAAGAGAAAGATAATAAATTTAAAATAACAAAACTGAATTTCTTTAAAACCAGTATTTCTAATGCCAGACTTTTGTATTTCTTTTTGAAACAGCTTTCTATGTAGTTATACCAATCTCAACATTTAAAAATGGGCTGATTTGTCTCCCGACTTTGTGTAGTGTAGGGGATGAAATGCAAAACCTGCTCTACAGGTGGATGGAGTTACGTATCTAGAACATTTAAGTGTATAAAGGAAACGAATGTAGTATTAAACATACTGAGTATGACAGGAAAATGCAACAATGTACTAACTGTGAGAGAATACTACTACTGTGGCTGCACTCATCAGACCATGCTAGGGCACTGGTCGGTTTGTCATTTTAAGTAAAGAGCTTCTCAGCTTCTTTCATTTTCCTTTTCCTGTCCAGTTTGGAAACTGCCGTCCATCCCGCCTCGCGCATCTTCCTCATGGTTGACAGTTTCAGGACAGAGCCTGGGGTCTTCACGTTTAATGTAGCTGGTTTCTAAGAAGAGAAACTAAATCATTCAGTAGTTCCTATAACCCCTTTGATTCACCGGTTTGATGTGAAAACAAAAGCTAAGGTACCTTTTTTGGTGTCATGGCATACAGTTGGGAAGCCTGAGGATAATCCCTGTACAGTTTTTTAAACATTTCTTCCTCCGAGACTAGGCTCTAAAAAAAAAAAAACGTTACTTAATCCAACTAGGTGCAAAACTATCTTCTCTTTGCTCCTGGAGGGTATTAGAGTATTAAAAAAAACAGTTGGGATGTTACTATGAAGCCTCAACAGTTCAATAAAAACAATGTAAAATGTCATTATATGAGTGAGTAGATTTTTTATACAGTACTGTCTGTCATAGAGTTACTCATTCTGTAGATATAAATGCAGTTCCAGAGAGAACCACTGAAATACAGATATACACATACATATTGTCTTGGATACAGAACCCCACATGCTTTCTATACATTCTTATATATAGCAGTGTGCACGAGGAACTGTAAGTGTGCTCTTTGCTCCCAGATTTTACCAGGAGGTCGCTTTGCTCGGAGCTGTCTGACTGCGTGTCCAGCTGGAGCAGCACTTTCTGCTTTTTCCTCATGCTCTCCTCTGAGAGCAGGTTTGTGCTTTCACTCTGCAGTTTCTGTACTGGAGGAGTCTTTATCATGTAACCCTGGCAAAGAAAATATTTGTAATTGTTCATTCTATTTTCAGGGGCAATTAGAGAATGTAAAACCCAAACTCATACCCCAGTTTACTGACTGAGTGCAGGAAGACTAGAGAGGTGCTGTGGAACAATTCATTACCCTTCCATCCAGAATGTGGAGCAAAGACCCAGACAAAGGGAAAACAAACAAACAGTAAAGTCCCTTTTTTGTTGCCAAACAAGGAGAATGAACAGGAAGCTGTGGGAGAAATGAGTTTTATGGCTGATTGTATTCAACTTCTTCATGCTTATCTACAGAAACTCAGCGTATTCCAAATTGTAGCTCCTACATGCAGCCTATAACCAACAGTCAAGGAAATGCCATCAAACAAACTGCAGTAACAAGCTTTCAGAAAAATACTGCTACTGACATCAAGAACAAGATTGGGTTTACTTAAATAGTTCTTTTTCTAGAAGATAAACTCCTCAGAGACACTGCAATAGAACAGTGCAATCTTTTTTTGAAAGGATAACAGAAAAATGGTAGTTCTATCTTAACAATAGACACAAACATCCCGTATGAGCTGCTGACAGGTTTTACATGAGGTTTTACAGTTCTGCTGAAGCAGCCAGGAATACTCTGACAGTTCTGACAGCAACACAAGCTATTTTCTGTTCCATAGAGAAAAACGTGCCTTTTAAAAGAGCCACCACTTTTCTTTTAAGTAAGAGAATTCTAGAGACATTATTAAATTCACAGTCCCTCTAGGACAGGAATTGTTACTGGTAACTGAGTTAGGGAACTGAGCAAGGAGAATTACACACAGCGGGAGCCCTTATACAAGCTGCTTTCTGATATCCCCATGGAACACATTTTCAGGTTTTGTGGCTATCTACCTCTTAAATCCCTGCTTATCCCAACAAAAAATAAATAAGTAGCTACACAGAAATAAGAAATACAGTCAGAAAAGTAAACCAAGACCAATTCACTGTTACGAGTTACAGACCTTGAACGATGGACCACCCAGGGGACTCTTTGCAGATACTGAAGGAGGCATTTTAGTCTTTTCCATCATGTTGACTTTTGTAGGAACATCATTTGGAGACTTTTTATTCTTTATACTAATTGATTCATAGTCGAGATCATATTGAGATTTAGGAGCCTCAGCAAAATGAGTCTGTATTTTCTAACATGAAAAAGGGTTGAATTAAAAGCATTTCAGTGTCTTTTGTTGAATGTAGATTATTTAACATGAACTTCAGTTAGATTGCACACATATAAATATTATAAAACTCTAAAACTAATTAATGATAAGGTTAAAGGTACCTTGTGCTTCTTCTCATTTTCAGGAACCATATTTTGGAGGGCTTTTTTTGCAAGACTCTCCTAAAAGGAGTTGTGATAGGAAGTAAATATTGTATTTAAATTCAGCTGTTGAAATCTTTCTTTGCTATTTTCTCCCTGCTTCCCTCAGAACTTATCAACTGAGGAGTAACGCAAAACACTCACTACCACCAGGAATGAGACATAATGACTGCAGAGAGCATCAAGCGCTTGAAATCAGACAGCAGATGAGAGCAAGTCTTAGAATCAAAGGTGCACTTCACAGCTCTCATTATTACAGTGCCCAAGACCAGGCCAAGCATGTCACTCAAACTGCTAAATCTAATTTGAACCAAACCAAACCAAACCAAACCTTCTCTTCAATTTCTGCTTTAAGTTGTTCCTTAAGGGATGACAGTTCACTTTTCAAACACGAGAGCTCATTCTCCTAGGAAAAAATTAGATAGGATAGGATTAACTATGGTTAACCTGGAAAAAAGATCATGGTCCAAAATGAGACAGTAATTAATAGCAGTATTCCTTATAAACAAAAGAAAATTCCACTTGTTCGAGAGAGCTACTTGTTCATAAGGTTATGCTGAGGGGTGGCTACAATGAATTTTCAGAATGATTCAATCACTAGAATAGGAGATGATCAAAGAAGCAGCTGGGGGAGGATGATGCAACTTTAGGCTTGAAGTTTTGTTTCAGTTTGTTTTTAAAAGAGCTGAAGTAAGAAACTAAGGTACTAAGAAACAGTAGTTTCTTGTACTTGTACTTGACCAGATCTGTTCAAGGTAAGAACTTCAAACACTTGTGAGAATAAGGCAGGGAGGTAGAATCAAACTGTTTAATACAAACGTTTCTTATTCAGTGAGGTTAAAACATGACACATTATCAGAAAAAGCAGACAGAAAAGCAGAGCTACTCTGATGTATTTTTAGAAACAGGTGGAGCTTTTTAATGCACAGAATCAAATCTGTAAATAACAGCAGACAGAAATTAGTGGGTTGATCTTTACTGTTCTCTCTCACTAAAGCAGACACTTAACCCCCCCAAGTGTTAAATAGGAAGAAGTCTAATATGATATTTATAATTATATTAGACTTTCAGGACAGTGGCCCCTCCACTGAATTAGTCAGTGCTGAAGAGTTCACCTTACCAATGCTCTCTTTGATGAGAACTGCTCTTGATCTTTCACTTTATAAAGCTTTAACTCAGTATCTTTTTCTTCAACCATTTTATCATATTCACGCTATGTTAAGAAACAAACAACAAATTAAAAACGTGACTAAACATTAGAATTACAGATCTACCACGTCTTAAAACATTACTCCTTTTTTCAAATAAGGCTCTTCTGAACATTCAAAAATTGCTATGAACAAACATTGATGCTTCAGCAGAAACTGTGAACCAGAAAATGCAGCAGCAGTATTATTCTGTGGGCTGACAGAGAATGTTTTATCTCTAGGCAGTGGTATGTGCTCCAGCACATAAAAGCCATATTATTTGTGTTAATGGTACCTGCTAAATATACTGCAGCAACCAGAGTCATTAGGAATGTAAATTAACATCTGTTAAACCGCTGAAGGTCCCAAAGTGATCTCCTCAAAGAGAGGCCCCAAACTGATACTGCACCACATGGCATTAGGGTGGTACCAAAGGAAGCCTGAATATCAAAACAAAAACATCCTAAAAACTTAGATAACTGGAATGTATCTGCCAGTAAAGCACGTTTTCACAATACGAATTTATTTTTAGATGAGATGTCAGCATATGTTCACCTTTATTTTCCTGGAATCAGGTCTTTATTAAGAAGTTTCTCTTTCTAATTTGTAATATTCTGTTTTTTACAGGTTTTTACTTGGCACAGTATCACACATTACACAGCACAGAAATCAGTCACATGTCTTACCTTGTGCTTTTCCATAAGTGCCACCATTTCAGTTATCTTGTGCTGACATCGGATATCAGTTTCCCTCTGGATTGCTGTTGCTTCATGAGCAAGCAACTTCATCCTTTCTACCTGTTAGTAACAGCTTTCATTTAATTCATGAACAACTATCAACAACACACCTTTTTTAAAAAGAATCTTAGTTTCATTATTTTTCACTCCTGTGGGTGCAATGTATCTACAATGTAAATCTCGTTCAGTGTAGTCTTTGTCTGCTTTTAAGATGCTTTTCAAATCTTACATCTTTTATACAGATTGTTAAAACAGGCAAATAAACATAGATTAAAACTACAGCCATTCCCCCGTGGCAGACAAGCGTCATTTCAAACCACACGGCCATTTCAAGCCCTCTGCCCTCATGTATTTAGATATGACCATCCAAAAAGCGAGGGCAGAAAAATACTGGGAAAAGTTACAATCTAATTTGCTTATGCAGTATTTATACCAAGAACAGAGTTTCTGTGAAGGATACCTTGACAAAAAGGTTTTTAACTGGCTTTTTATTCTTCAAGACATAGACAAATGCTTCAGCTTACGGATCTAAGGTACTACAGCTTTGCTCACATGCATACACAAGAAGTTCCATTTATGTTGGTAAGACTGCTATGTAAGAGCAAGGACTGTGGTTGATACAGCTCCATAAAACCAACATACATTACCAAAATAAAAGTTGGAGTAAAAATTAACAACTCTCACCTCTTCAAGAAGCTTATTTTCATTTACTTTTTTTGTTTCGATGTCCTTCTCATAGATGTCAATTGTTTCCTTATGTTGCTTGTTCATATTTTCCATCTCTAACTCTAATTTATTCACCTTTTGAGAATGCAGAATTATTGCTGTTATTTGTTCAGGAACAAATATGCCAATGATTTATTTTTACCTCTAACTCTCAAGTAGAACCACTCTCTTACTTTTCAGGTATGTGATTGAACTGTTCCCTATTTAATGTTCAGGTTTTTTTCATAGAGTTGAACCTTGGCCTCAAGTGAGTTAGAAAATGCTCATAGAAACAATGGCAACACAACAATGGGAAAGTCAGACCACACCAGTTTTGTGCACCCCAGTCAATAACACAGTCCTAAAGCTCAAGGCTTTTCTTTTCTATTTCCATGGGTGGCATTACTGAATAATGTTTAGTGACTATCATCAACCAAAAAAACAAAGGGACTGCCTAAGAACATAATTCCTTGAGATGCGATGCCCATCTATTACAAATGTCCGATAGCCTTGGCAGTGTCCAATAATTAAAACTAGAAACATCTTCAAAAAACTATGGGCTCATTTCCGTAAAAATCTGTATCCCAGATCCCTAAACCAGTTAAGAACATGCTTAACATGTATTATCATTAATTACACTGGGACTTCAAACATTCAGTCTTTGTGCTTTACCCTCCTCTTGCACATAGTTATTTAAACCCACCTTCCCTTCATAAATACTTGTTTTCTTGCTTTCTGCAGTAATTTTCTTTTTCAGCACCTTATTCTGTTAAAATGAAGTAAAACAAACACTACACTTTAATAAGTTCATAGAACTATGTAATGATTTCACTGCATCAAGTAGGTTGGAATCTTCATTCCAGCTTTCAGCAAGCAGATAACTCCCTTTTTGTTGTGCAGTTCAAGTTCCAGATCAATTTTCTAAACAAAAGAGTGCTCATCTACTGACTTGAATAATACTGTTACTTGATGACCTTATGAAAGCCTCCTCATGGGCAACAGCAGAGAATAACACATGAGGGTGCTGAATGGGAAGAAAAACCAAGATGCTGCTGACAAAAAATGTGCAGATGTCATGACGAAAAACATACAAGTTATGTATTTTTACAGTACAGTTATTAACAACTTGTCCTAATGCACAATTCCTTTCTACTGTTGGTAACTGAGATAGGTCATTATCTCAAGGATATCTGTGATATGATGTACTGTATTACAATACTAGAAGTTTATTAAAGTTATTATTTATTTGCATTTTTCAGAAGTAAGGATAATTTGAAAAATCAAGTCATTCCAAAGGTGACCCCTTAATTTACTCAGAGTTAGGATAAGAGATGTTATAAATTACATAGATATATCTGAAGATATCACACCAGACAAGAACTGTTGAAAAGTTACCACAAAACACCATGTTTTATGTATGTGTGAATTTTAACAACTGTACGTACCTCCTGTTGCAATTCTTCAATGCATTTGTTCTTATTTTCCACTTGTTTCTTTAAATTATTCAACTAAAAGAGATATTTCAAACATTAGTTAATAAACTCCTAAAAAATTACTCTCTGGGTTAGAGATTACTGTCGATGTTCTTGAACATGCATTTGCACAGTCTGATTAATTCCAATGGGACTGAAACATGTGTGACAATGACGAGAGTTTTAATCATAAAGTACTACAAGGATTTTGCCAGCCCAGTATCACCAACATTAGCAGCAGTGCACCAGTTCCTCAGTGGTTGTAGAGTTTAGAAACAGGAGGAAAAAGGAGTAAATTCACAATGTAACAATAATCTCGTATGAAGTTCTCGCCATTCCATGAAAAACTAAATTTTCATACCTTATTTTCTAAAATTTTCAGCTGCTTTTCCTTTCTTGAAATTTCATTTTCAATATTCTTGGCCTGGAATTGGAATTATAAACCTTTGATTTTTACAATAAGATTTTAAAATCCGTTATGATGTTAAAAGAAGAGATGTGCTTATGTTACGTATTTTTATGCTAAAGCACAGAATATGGCATACATTTTCTTCTCTTTCATCCAGTTTACTTTTAATCTCTTCACCTTTCTTAGCCATCTTCTCCTTCAAAGATTCTAGTTCATTTCTAAATGTCAAATTAAAAAGCATTAGTAAATACCTATTTAATAACTAACTTCTTTTCACTACTGCTACTTATTTTCTAAGCAGAGCTGTTAGTATTGCTGTGAAACTTCATAAATCGTTCAATGAAAATGTTCTTTAAAAGTTACAAAGTGACTGGGAAGTCAGTGTCTGAACCGGACATATTTTTGTAAATATGGAAAGATGTTCCCCTTGCTTGAGTAAAATTATATTTCAATCTGTAATATCATAATGCATCTAAGAAACATGAAGGCTGCCTGTCTAATGATTGGTGGTACAGAGACTACTTCAGAGAGTACCATCAAACCAGTTTCACCTTTTCACAACCACTCCATAACCTTTCATGCCTATTTTTATTTACTCCACCCCTAAGTTAATGCAGAACAGGACAGCTCTCTGCATGTAATATACAGCTAGGGCAAAAATGGTTCGTGTAACAATAGGTATTGCTAATTCGTAGCAACTTCTACATGGCCAATACTAATTTCTGTTTAGCTATAGAACCTAAAAAAATTAAACTAAAAATCAGAGAAAGCAGCATATGAACACAACATTGAAACTAACTGTGAAGGAATGGAGTCTACTTCCTTTAATGACATGTACGTTGATATTTGGCTTTACTTGCCTTAGCTGGCCATTTGCTTCTTCCAGGTTTTCAACTAACTGCTTTGTATTTTCTTCTTTTTTCCTACTATCCTAAAGACAGACCCATGTAAGTAAGATGGATAAAGTTCAAAGAGCCATCTGAAAAAATTCAAAGACATCTTAAGCAGCATCTTGACCTCCCTTATTCACAAGGGCAACTGTACCTCCTTTATATTTTAAACACAAAAAATAGTTCAGATCCTCTACATAACCATGTCATCTTGTAGTTTCCCATATGACTTGTATTTGAAATTGAACATTGTCCTTTAAAAACAGCTGGAAGTTTACAACTTGCCTCATGGCTCTCTTGCAGTTTCTCAAGTTCTGTAGCCACAGCACGTTTCTCTTGTGCTATCTGCTCTTTTTCTAATGAAAGCTCATTGATATATGCTGTTAGTTGTTCATTCTTTAGCCTAATTGAAAACAAATGGTCAGTGGATTAAGAACATGTACTTTATGATTACCTTTTAAGTTAAATTTATTCCTTACAAAAATGTTACTTCATACTGAAAGAAGTCCAGGCGTGTATTAACAAATTTATAAATGGAAGTACATAACAGATGTTACACTATGAGCACAGGTTCACCTTTCATTAGAAAGCAATCATAGATCATTTCATTATGCACCAAAGCAACTTCTTTGTAACACACACACAAAAGAACCTTAATACTATTAAAAAAACCCCATAATCATACGCCTCTTGTTCAAGATCTGTGTTCAGTGCCTTAAGCTGGTCTAAATAATTTTGTTCCTTTTCAGCTGTGCTGGTCAGTTGGACTTTCAAATCTTGGATTTCTTTCTGCAAAAGAAAAAGAAAGTGTTTTGAGTATATATATGTAAACTACAAGTCACGAGAGCTACCAGAAATGAACTGCAACACAAAGCTTTAAGAAGAAACAAAACGACATTCATGCCGTAAACTAGCCAGCATGTATCTTTACATCTCTCTGGGGTGATGCGGAAGCTGTGTCAGATATTGAACTGATACAAGTGCTAAATGTGTCCCTATTGTAAGTCCAACTAGTCTGCAAAATTACTGACCAAAGTAACTTTAAATTTTAAATAAAGACATTTGTTCACCTAAATAAAATAATAAAAAAACCCGCAGAAATGCAGTACTATGTGGTAGAATAAGCACATATTTTGGATGCATCTCAAACCACAAAGCAAAACTCCTCCCTCTGAAATTTGCTGCCATTACAAGCTAATGCAAACCTTGTAATGTGATGTAGTTCCTAATACAGAAATGTTTTGAATACTGTTTCCTTCAAATAACTGGTGATACACTGATACCACAGGCACTGGCAGGCAGTTGTTGGGAGGTTGGGGGAGCAGGGAAGGAGCGGGGGGATTACTTTCCAGGCGCAGTACATAATGTACTTCTGGAATTTCGTATCACAGAAGGCTATGGAGGCAAATAGCATGAGGAGCATGAGTAAGGGTGAACAGGAACAAGCCCATAAACCAACAGCAAAGACAACTGACAGGGATGTCTCCTCAAACATCCTTAATACAGCTACTGTAGGAAGGTGAAGGCAATGGACCATAGATAACAGTCAGGCTCTTCTACTTTGTATCTTCTGCTGCCATTGTCATGACCAGAGCATAGGGTGGAGCACTGGTCTGACTATGTGGTATCTCTTATGTTCTTCTATACAAGTGATAATGTGTAACATAACAATTTATTAATAACATCTTATTATCACCCTTTATTCAGACCTCTCTGATTTGGAGAACATTTTTCGTTTCTTTTTCTCTCTCCTGCAAATCTTCTAAAGTAGCCTCAAAATCTTGCTTTTTCACTAGAAGTGCTTCAAGTTTTCCCTGTTTAAGAATGTCAGTGAATCTCAGGTCAGAAAATTCAACGCACAGTATATAAGGAACAAAAAACATGGTAAAACGCAAACCTGGTTTCACTCTATCTGACTTTAGCTGATGGAATTTCTTGTTCGAATTGCAAATACAAGATCATAACAAAAATAATCCTGTATTAAAATTGTACTTCATATAGCTTAGACTTCGTAAGAGAAAATGGGCCTGTGCCACAGTGCAATGGGGTTTGAAGAGATCACAGCTAAATACCTCAGGATGCTTCCCTGGAAGTAAGAATAGAACACCCTACCAGGAATACATGGAACAGGGTGTTATACCCCAAAAAAGACCTTTCTGCAGGCTCTTAAATGTTTTCTTAGTATGGAGGATGCCTCACCATAACTAGCACCCCACAAACAGCAAAACAGGCACAACAGATTTGTGAAGTAATTCTCTTTATTGCCAAAAATGAGTAGATCCCTCAGCCCTAAATGTCACATGCATAGTGCTTGTGAGATTTAAGCTAATGTTCACCACAAGAAAAGCCCCAAACAGGTAAGGAAGTTTAATAGCAACATTAAAGCAGATTAGACAGTGTTTATATATATGGTATTTAAGATCCTCCCAAAGCAAGAGAGACTTCAGATGGAAAGCAAATCCCATGAGACTAATAAAATGAACATTTACCAGTGTTTCTGACAGCTCTTCCAGTTGCATTTCTTTGTCACATTTTAGTTTAGTCATCTCTTCTACAGCACATGTAATGTAAAATTAATTGAACAGAAACAGTTTTATATATTTAGCAGGGAGTACAAAGCATTGATCCCTCTGCAGCACCCAGCTTTCAAAACTTGATGGATTAAGTTCAGAACTTGTAAAGCTAAATTATAACTTCATTGAAATGTAGAGTTGAAAAAAACTATTCAGAAAGACACTAGCAAATATATATTTGAAGAGAAACTAATCATTTGTCTTCAGTAAAATCCAGAGGCTATTGTGTTTTCCACAATCAAATAAACTGTAGACTGACAGAATGGAGTCATCTCCAAGTATTCATATATCTGCATTTTTCCAGAAAAAAAATATCTGGATTGAAGATAATCACATGGATATGCTGAAAAAGCAAATCACTTCTCAGTGACTTCAAAATGTTTTCTATAGATACTTTCACATTACTGGTGGTGTTTGCAAGTACTGGACACCACATTCATTTTTGCTCTGGAATTCTCACAGGTCACATCTCACCTTGTTCCAGACAAGCATTAGCAGCTAACTTTGGAATGCTTTTCTTTAGATGGCCTCAAGTACATACAAGGACATAAAATTCTATTTCTCATCCATCATATTAGGGCTAGAGACATATGCTGCGCACTGGGAAAACAGTGCTAAAGAGAAAGCTCTTCCTCTGGAGGCTAAGCAGTGCAGATCTAGAAATCACAGGATATCAAAGCAATACTTAAAGCTAACTGCTGTCAGTGTGATTCTACATCCAACATGGGGAGGGTGCTCTGCAGGAAAGTTTAATGCAAGTGATGTGTCCCTGCTGCAAGCTACAGAAGGAATTCCTGGAATCTGCTGTTTAACAGCGTAACACCACCTCTCAAACAGGTCTTAACTGGAAGAGTACAGAGAGACCAAAATGACTTCCAGGAAAATCCATGCACCTATGGTCTTACTACTACAGCTCTGCACAGCACTGCTGTGGGACTGTTGCCAGCTACAACATCTATCAAAGGGAGTCAGATAAGTAAAAATAGATTTCAGCATTCCTGACAGGTACAAGGTGCTGTAAAACCAAACAATATTTTTATTACTACCTAGCTCATCTTCATTCTTTCTACAAACCTTACCCAGTTCAGCAGATTTATTTCTGAGCTCCAAGGTCAGTAGCTTTGACTCATCTTCATATTTCTCTGATCTAAGAAAATGGTAATTGCAAAAAAACCAGTATAGTACAAAGGGCTGCATTTGCAACTTAAAGGACAATAAGATGACAGGACAAGGTGCAATGGCCATAAACCAAAACACAAGAAGTTTCACCTCAGCATGAGGAAGAACTTTGCATTGGGGGTGGCAGAGCACTGGAACAGGCTGCCCAGGGAGGTTGTGGAGTCTCTCTCTTGGGAGACATTTTATCCTCAGCAGCAAAGTGATCTAGTGTTTTACCTATGAGATCCTTCTTTGAATTGAAACTGTTTAACTTACCTATTTTGCTCTTTTTGCAGCAAGCTTTTCAAATTGGAAATGGAAGTCTCAAACTCCTCTCTCAGGGATACATGCAAAGCCTTGGTTTTTTTACATTCTTCCACCTGTGCTTCTTTTTCTCCAGTCACTTCAATTAATGCTTTCACTGCAGTCTGCAATTCAGTTTCTAAGCTCTTTTGAGTAACCTCCAAAGAAATTATATAATTTCTAAAGGTGTTTTGCAACAAACAGCTACAACTGTTTCAAATCTAAAGTATCACTAATTATTTATGCAATTAGTCATCTAATCGATTTATACTAGAAAGCTGTAAGCAAGCTGTACCTCTGTTTTTTGCAATGAAACTTTGGCCTCTTCCAGTTCTGCCCTCAAATGTTCTTGACTGATCTGGGATTCCTTCAACATTTCTCCTTCATGTCCTAAGCAGAAAGATACATGCTTACATTTAAGAAAAAGAGGAGATTTACTAAAAAATGCTTACATTCCTATTTTACAGATCAATATATTCCTATAACTGAACCAAGTTACATAATGTATTCATGTCATAGTTTGTCAGGAGTTTCTGTTCCACACAAAAATATGGCCTGCAAAGACCCAAAATTCTGCTGCTGACTAGTAATAGGGTAAAATTATCATCATTCTGTTTCCTATACTTCTATAACCAACTACATGCTAACATAGCAGAGAGAACTCTTACTTTTTGCTTCTTCTAAGTCAGCAATCTTATTTTTTGATTCCTGCAGCTGAGTCTCCATATCTCTTATTACATCATCTTTTTCATCACTCTGTATGGTAAGAGCTGCAATCTGACAAAATTCAAATATCATCATCATGAAGCCTGGACAAAAGGACAGATTCTCATTTTGATTGTGCACTGTGTATCATTAGCAACATACTACTGCCAGTCAAGTTAAATAAGGTAGTCAGTCTTAGCCGAATATTGATCAAGCCATATTTCTCAGAATGAAAAAGCTCTACAGTTCAGAATCAAAACACTAATTTCAACAGACTAAAGATACTGGAATATGACTACAATTAGTGGAATCTGAGTTAGATGCAGCTCCAGCTGGTATTTTTGTCCTTTCTACTGATGCTGAGAAACATTCCTTCCCCTTTGCAATGTCATAGAATCATAGAATGGTTCATCCATCCTCAGAAAAACCAACAACTCTTGACCTTCCGAGACACAGATGGATGCACAGCTTCTCAGAGTCCTGCTTACAAACTGAAAACTCTTATCACAATTAACTTCCTCAAATTGATCAGTCTTCCATTACAGCTACCTCATCACCAATACAAAACCCTACTCTAATCTCAGATTCCTAAACTCTCTTACAAGCCTGTGGTCTGATATAAACTATAATCCTTCTTTACACCTTCCTTTTACCAGAGATGAACCATACCTTCCTTAACTATGAGGAGTGATGACTGCTTTGCTAATTTTATGCTTCTGCACAAGCCACTTGATAAAGGCAAGTATTTGTATAGAGAACAGAAAGAGTATCCAGTGCTTACACGATGTTTTTAAATCCTGTCACTAAACCATCCCTTGTTACGATGCAGCGGCTTCATTTCACCCTTCCAAAATACAAATATGTTACAAACAACTAAGCACTTTTATAATAATTTTTTTCATGTGACCTATCAGTAAGTCACGAAAGCAAAAGAGAGTTCAAATATTAAAGAAACCACAAGATTTGTTTCAAAACTAAAGCTGTACATATTAGACTGTAAAAGTGAGCAAACCTGCTTTTCCTTCACACTGACTTCCAGTTGGCATTCTTTTTCAAGCTTGTCCACTTTTTCTGCTTCTTCTTTTACTTTTGAGAAATAGTAATATCCACAGTTAATACACCAGCTAAAATATACTCCAAGTTAAATACAATTTCCAGTTCAAGATTGCTTATCATTTGCTGTACAATTTGTTTCCTAAAGAGTAACTGCTGAGGTCGTGCTTGAAATTGTTTTCTAATCAGACAAAATAATTTTTGCACCAGCTTTCCACAGAATTAGTCTGTTATTCCATGAATTATTTAATAGTTTGTCATAAGAACCAAACAGAAATGCACAGGTAAAAATGAAACAGGCACACAGGATTGTAAAGAAAGCAAATATTTACTTGACATTTCTGGGGCTGCACACTAGTGCATTTTCATTTAAATAAACCTGTACTTCACAGACAAAACTTAAGACTTTTGAGTGACTATTTGAAAAATAAAGTTCCAAATCTGACCCAGTGAAAAACCAATAAAAGGGTCCAGGCATTTAACAGCAGGCAGCATGAATAAAAGTGGGTCCACACTGTCAGTGTTAACTGTTCACTACCTCAGCACTTTGTATCTTTCTGGCCTGAAACCCTGAAACTGAATGCAATAAATTCTATGAAGTACAGAAGTGTTAATCCTGTAGTATCAAAACAACAAACACAATTCTCACATTTGAAACACATTTCCAGTCTGGTGTTCTCTGCTTGCACACGAAGCTCTTCAAATGCCACTATCATCCTCTAAAAATAAAATTCACTATGTAAGTTCATGTAAAACTAAGTACATTCAGTAATGAAGAATTACGTTTATGCTTTGTAAGCAGTGTTACAAGCTCATTCACAGTTGTAGCAGAAATTTCGTTAAAAACAAAATCCAAAGCACAAACATATCTTGAGTTAACAGAATGTTTTAACTTTTCAAAGTTGGAAGTTTAAGAATTTCTGTACTCAAGATCTAAACAATTTCAAGGAAGAAACACTTACTAGTCCATTTTTGTAGATCCCTAACACAATAGAAGAGTTTTGCTTTTCTTAGTTGCCACAGCAACCCATAATTAATCATTATACCATGTACTCTCTGACCCTGCTTAATATCAAGTTCATCACTCGCAAACAGTGATGCCCCACATTTTTCTATTATAAATACATGAGGGTCTTATCTTCCATAATGGAATAATTTGTAACAAAAATATAATTAATTAATTTCTTTGGCAAGACTTCACTTCTTTTACAAATTAAAAAGGTAAAACCCCTCTTTTGGTCAAGGAATATTCCTACCTTATACTTCTTGTTCCACACAAAATCACCAGTTTTCATAATAAATGTTCATGTTCTCCATCACACTCAAAACTGAAATTAATTTTCTTTGCTCATCTTTATTTCATATTGCACTTCACATTAAATAAAATTATCTAATAGAATAACCCTAATATACCTGACAAATTCAGGTAGGTGAAACAGCACAGAAAGCAGACAGAAGTTATGGCAGTCACCTAATGCTAAGCAGATGATACGGATCTACATCCATCACAAACACTGCTGCATTTTATCCCATTACTATGCTCTATAAGGATACAAAAATAACTCTTGAAAAGAGACTGAAAACCTGACTTCCTGCATCACACATGACTGTTCTAATCACTTTATCAATACAGTACATTCTTTGTACAAATAGTATGTCAAGATATGCATGTAACTCAGATAGCTCTGCATATCCATATAACTCAGATCACATTTGAGCCTTTTTACAAGCTACATCACTTACTTCAACGTTGTTATTAAGTTCCTCATATAGTTGTCTTGTTTCTTCTCTTTCATGTTCATCTATCGAAGCAAGAACACATAGTTTTCCTTTTGAAAAAGAATGTCAGCTGTCCAAGCCCTTACACTTAAACAGCATAATAAATTAGAAAATGAATTATAGGCTCTTATTTAAAAAGCAGGGTGCTAAAAGCTATATAATCTGTTCAAAATGTATGTTCCATTGAAACACCAAGCAACCTCAGCTTTCAAATTTCCTTTGCAATCTCACTTTTTCTGTGATAGTGTAATTCTGTATCAATTTATGTAACTATATTTAAATTTTGACAGAGTAATGTTGTTGAGTGTTAATGGATCAAAAATTATAGTGTTTGAATAACCGTAATACAAGGTTTAGCACTGAATTTCTTCCCATCAGCAGATACCCAAGACCACAGAACTGTCATTACAGAATTGTAGCAATACTTCATCTCCACCTCACATGTCTTAACATATTCAAGGTATCTGGATGGGGCTGAAGAACTTCAGTGGACTGACAACACTTCAGGAGACCTTCACTCCGCTGGAGTGGCTGCTAGTGGCTAATCAGGGTTGCTTTACAGTGCCCGTAGAAGTATTCAGACACCTAAATAGCTTCCAGGCATGTAACCTTTTAGCAAACCATCATACCGACTTCAGAAACCCTCTAGATTTAACATTACAAAAACCATATGTGTATTAGCCCTACAGCTTCACTTCTAATCTTTCTCTGATGCAGAGCCACGTACAGTTTATCTCAACCAGGAACTGGATTTGCAATAGAATGATGGCTTTTTTCCTTTGTTAGACTAGAGAAAACTGGCAGTACCTTTACTTTCACAAATCAAAATTTAAGCAGCATTTACATTTGGTGGACTTCTCTGTGAAGTGAGTACAGGTTTCCTTGAGCAGGTTACACAGATGCCTTGAGGCGCTGTTTCTAGAAGAGGGAAAAAATACCCTGGTATGTTGTCACAGGAATGCATGGTACTTTGCATACCTAAGTAGTAACACTGTAAATGCCCTGATGACTTTTATGATTTAACAGCTGCTAGCACAGTTCTCAGCATGAAAACAAATTATTTTCATAAAAATATATCTGACTGTATTACTTACTCTTTTAAGAGATCTTTATTTTCAGATATCTCATCTTCCAGTTTTAAACTTAGTTTTTCATTTTCAAACTAATTTCATAAAGAACAAATAAAAAAACCACATTGTTACTGGAAAATGCACTAGAAATAAATACACTCTCACTTCTCAAGTCTCACATGGAAAAGTAATTTTCTGCATCAGAAGACAGCAAAATCCATTTTATCAGGCACTACACGCTGAGCCATCTTTTGTTACAGTTGGCATGAAAGACATAACAATAAACAATAATTTACCAGTAACTGAAGCCCTCACAGGTATGTTGTTCATCCACACATTCACACACTACAGGTGCACACCCTTTCTCAGAATAATCATTTTCTCAAAGCAAAAGCCAAACAATCAGAGACAACTCAGTTACTGAACCAATGCAAACAAACAACAACAACAAAAAAGAAAGACAAAGAAATTGTTTAAAATATGTATTTCATATTTTAGTCACAAAGCTGACCCTCATTACCAGCAAGATGAGAAACTAGGATAAAGCAGAGCGCATTTCTGTATATGCTGAAAACTGCATGAGCATACTTTACAGATACAAGGAAGATGAAAACTTACTCAGTCTCGAAGAGGTTTCAGCACACACACAGTATGATGTGCATGTAAATAATACAAAGATGGAATGCACATTGTTAAAATGAGGAAAACTATTTTTAGAAACCAAAATGTTACTTTTTCCTTTAATAACAGTAGAGCCATAGGTCACTGGTATCCAGCGAAATGGCTTCTTTGAAGTCATCACATTGAAAGTTCAAAAATTCTTCAACCTCTGCAACATTCTTTAATATTTAATTGCATTAATAATATTTTCGTACTAAATCAGGAAGAACTTTCTCTTTACATGTTCAGTGGATATGGCACAATACTGGCCTGCAATTCCTGAATGGCTTTACGCTGTGCTTCAATAATCTTTCTGTTTTCCTGCAGTTTTCTTTCTTTCTGCTTTAGTTCTGACTCTACAGTTAGTTTCCACAGCTTGATCTTCTCAGCCTCTTTGTAGAGTTTTGAATACAATTCATTCACTGTTTCTACATTCTATTAAAACAGATTCCACAGTTTAATCTCAAATGCTATTTAATTAATAATGTTGTAGATACGTATTTATCTCTTAGAAATATCACAGAAGTAATTTTTTTTTTCCACAGATGGCAACAAAAGCTTATCAAGAACGAAGGTTTAAATCTTTGTGCATCCACTGTGCATGTATTGGCACATCACAGAACAAGTAAGAGTCACAAACAAAAGTGAAAAATACCCCACTGCCCTCAGATACAGTGACATTGCTAAATAGATATTCTTAAAGATATGGATAAATGCACTCCGTCAAAGTCAATAAAAGTTTTACTATAATGACCAGTAGAGCCAAGATTCCTCCCATTCTGCACACCATTTCCCTCCTCTTATTCCAAGAGATATTGCTGAGTTAAGTCAAACGGCTTCAGGGATCTTGTCCAGGACTACCTGTGATATGTTTTTGCAGTTAACTCATACATAAAGCAGGAAGAAAAAGCAATCAACTTTGTGCTCTTCGAACATCTTTAAAGCACTGTACAAAGAACATTCGTTCAGTGGCTTAGGCAGGTAACAGTACACAGGCCACAGGGCAGATCTGCAGCTTGTCTGAGCTATGATGTCACCTAAAACTACCCTTATTTTGGCTGCATCATGGTATTATTAGAGTTTTGACTGTACTTTAATAGCTACTAGGGCTAAAAGAAGTTTAGTCCTCAGGATATGAAAATGTTTAGGAGGACTGCAAGAAAATTTGTTCCATTTTGTTGTAGCACACAGCATTTTGTTATCTGGAAAGCACAGGAAGTTACTGCAAAAAAACCAAATAGCTTTACTGAGCTGTACTAAAGCACAAAAACATTGGTAGAGATGCCATGAGAAGAATCAGATGCTTGAGGAAACCCCTCCACTAAATTCATTGTTTTATAGATAAAATAAAGCCAGACAAGGCAACTGGGATTATCTGCTTCAATTTTCCAAAGAATACTCTGACTTCAATCCTTCTGCCTTTCAACAGACTATTCAGAACCAGTTTCACAAAGATATTTAAGTGCCTAAATCTTATTCTGATTAAAACTCACAGACTTGCCAGGACCTTAAAAAAAAAAAAAAAATAAAAAAATTAAAAAAAAAATTCACCTTAATATTTAAAGGTTTCTCTCCACTGAATCACAAATATCTTCTCTATGTGATTCAGATTTAAATAGGAGACAAAAAATTATTATTCCCCTCTGGCTACTTCCTTTACCTCTGAAGTATCTACTGAATAGTGCTTTAGGCAGTGTTTTGAGAACAAATTAAGAGGACCTAGGAAATGAGATATGCAGAGTTTATACTTATCTGACCTCTTCATCTATCTCAGAGCCAAGTTTTACTTCCTGTGAAATTGTGTCTGAAACATGAAGAGATTTTGATCAATGTATTAAAAAAAAACCACCAAACAAAAAAACAGTGGGACAGTATTTACCAGGGTTCCAGCTATGAAACTGTTAAACTACACATGAAAAACGTCAACAATATGAAAAAAAAGTAAAGAATGTGCCAGGTAAATGGCTCATTTTAGGCTTACCTGAGTCAGTGATTTCACCACGGTTTGGTGTACTCATTACAAATGGCAAATTAAAATCATCATCTGGGCATTTGTTAAAACCCTGCACAAATTTAAAAATTAGTTTCTTATATGTAGATTTGTAAAGAAGGATTATAAAAACCAGGAAAAAAAATTAACATGAGCTAACATGAAAATAGACTTTTCCATTAACGAATCAGCTGCCTACAATTTGCAAAGTCCAAGGTACTGGCAATGGCTTTGGCACTCTCTCGTGTGGTTCTTACTTCATAACGGCTTTTCAAACTGTTGGTCTTATGTAGTTTGTTTTACAGACTACACTGGGGCCAGTGTGGAAGCTTTTGATGAGAAGCATTTATTAGCTACTGCATGCCCATACACAGTTGCATGGTAAAGGACTCATTAAGCAACATGACTTCCCCTCTATCCCCCCAGTACTTGATACTTACTTTTTACTTTAGTCCCAAAAGTACTTCTAGAACACACCCGCTTATGTTTTAGCATGAACGTTTTACAAAGCATCACAGAAATTTGCCTTGTAAATAGTGTAACTCATCTCCTGTCAGAATATCACACTGGAATCTAAACATATTTAATAAGGCACCTCAACATGAAAAAGTATCTTGTTGAATTCACATAACTCAGAGCATAGAGACAGAACATTTCACTGCACACTTGATCTGGTGGGACCAATAAATCAAAGCCAGTAAGGGTATTCGAGTGGTGCCCATCCCACCTCCTATCTGAATTGCCCACACCAAACATGTTTATTACTGATGATGCACAGTTAAAATACACAACAGATGCTCAAGGACATGATTCTTTTCAGTTTTGATAGGAAAAAAAGGTAAAAGTCTTTGAAATTAAAACTTAAGATGTTCTCCCCCCCAGCACCAATCTCAACAGTTCGCAGAAAAACGAGTTCAGCGCCCACACTTCACGCATCTATATGCATGGGCTTTCCAAAAGGGAGGTTCAGGACTGGACAGCCTGAGAGCTCCCCGGAGGACCCTCCGCTGTTCCACCGCTCCCACCCCGCTGTTTAGCTGTGGCCTCCAGAGGCAAAGGCACGCGGCAGCGCCATTTACCTGACAGAGGCCCGTCGCCCGAGCGCTCGCCTGCGGTTTGACTGCAGACACCTGCCCACTGCTCAGGCGCGGCGGCACGAACAGTTTGAACGGTTTTTCTTTTTCCATGGCCTCGGAGAATAAGAGGCGGCTGTCAGAGGCAGCGCCTCATGACGGACGCACCGGACCCGCCGGCTGCTGAGGGACGGCAAAAAGGCGGGAAGGGGAGAGCGCGCGACCGAAGCGGGAGGGGAGGCGGCGGCGGCGGGCACGGCGCGCGCCGGGCTGGTGAGGCGGCGCAGGGCAGGGCGGAGCGGAGCGGTGACCGTGAGGAGTGATCCTGGGGGGCGCGGCGCGGATGCGTTACGGGCTCGCCTAGTGCAGGTCCCAGATCTCGCAAAGCAGCGGGGTCAGCCGCGGGTCCTTGGTTCTCCGCGTCACCAGCACCTCCGCGTGGGTATGGTTGAGGGTGCGCAGTTCTGTGAGGCGCCCGATCAGGCGGGCGAAATGCTGGGGGTCCTCGGGATGATGGATCTTGGAGTACTTGTAGAGGAGGCCCAGGAGCGGCTCCTGCAGCTCTTCGACGTGCCGCTTGTTCCTGAGGAGCGGGCGGTCTGTAGGAGCGCGGCGGGAGAGAGCCGTGAGGGGGAGCGCTGCGGTGCGGTGCCGCAGCCGGGGGCTCGGTGGGTGAGGGCGAGCAGCGCCTGGGGGGAGCCAAAACTTAGATTACCTGAAAAAAACACCGTCGTTGCTACGAGCAGGGCGTATTCGGTCTCGGTCACTTTCAGTTCCCCCATGCTTCTGTAGAAGTAAAACAGCGCGGTAATAAACTCCTCGGTTATACCTGATAAATAAAATAATCAGAATGTTACTTCCATGCAGAAACAGGCTCTGCTATTATGAATCATCTTTGTCCTAATCTGAGGCTCCAGGCTGTTCTATTGCATGAAATCGTTAGCAAACGTGGTGAAAACAATGTTGATTTCTAAAGTAGTAACAGAAGTTGCATTGAGGTTGTACTGTGCAGCTTTTGATATATACAGCTCAAGGCTTTATCTTGGGGTATAAGCAAATAAACCTCTGCCTCCCACGAGGATGTGATGCCTGTGCGTGTAACAGCAGCTTGAGGGAATGGAGAGGAAGAGAATGAGCAGTGGCCACACCAGCTGTTGCTCAGTGTGATTGAGAACAGGGCTAGCAAAGTAAGACTCCCAGGTATTATGATTCTGAGACCTTGATTACCTGTGGTAGTAGTGGAAGTTGGACTCTCTTCATTGTGACACATTGCCATGGAGTAAATGTTGTTTCTATCAAGATCTTGAATGTGACAGTATGTCCCATGATCAGAAAGCCTTACGTGACCTGGAACAAGACAGGTGACAGCTCCCAGCTAAGCTTAATGTGACTTTAAATATTTGTCTGCATCTGCTTTTCAAATATATACACAAAAACGTGTGAACTTGTCCCAGATCCATGCAGGCAGAAAAGAATTGTTCTTTTTGGCATCCAGCACCAAGTTCATTGGTTGCGTTATTGTTGGTCAAAGTCTCTTGTGTCTCTATTGTGTTGACACAGTATCTAATACATCATTAATATAGCTAATATTATCCATCCACTCCACAACTTGTGCTAACATTCAAAAATGTTGCCCTTTACTTGGAATTAATGGGAGGAAAACAGAGATTCAATTGATTTTTATTTTATTTTAATGATCTTTGGCGATAAAAAGCCAATAGAAGGTATGTAAGCATAACTGGCACTATTGTTAAGTACCAGTATAGTTGAATAGGAAACGATTTAAGTCAATTAAAATGAATGGAAGTTGTTTCAAATTGGCAGCACCTCCTCCTGGTGTTAGTACGAAGCTTGTTAGTCAAACTTACTTTCACTTGTTGAGGCTTGGCATTCACTGATTCTTTGGTTGTATATTTGGGCTGAACGCAAAAACATCGCCTCAACTGTTGACCCTTTTAGCAGCGCAATCTGATCTTCACTAGCTAAACTTTCAAATCCTGCAGAGAGATACATGTTAAGAATCAAGGAAGGCTGTGGCTGCCTTTAAGCAAAATTTCTTCTTAATATCTGGTTAGATATAAGGAAGAAGTTCTTTACATGAGAGTGGTGATGCACTGGAACAGGTTGCTCAAAAAAGTGGTAAATGCTCCATCCCTGGCAGTGTTCAAGGCCAGGTTGGATATGGGGCTTTGAGCAACCTGCTCTAGTGGAAGGTGTCCCTGCCCGTGGCAGGGGGGTGGAACTGGATGAGCTTTAAGGTCCCTTCCAACCCAAACCAGGCTGGGATTCTGTGATTCTATATATCACATGGCCTAATAGCTTTTAAATTTGCTACATCACTTAGCAATTGTGGATATTTATTCTCCTTATTCATTGGTATCTGATCTTTTTAAAAGTTGTGTTCATCTTTTGGCAAGCTTATTGTCTGCACTTAGAATTCAAGAGTAAAGGAACTTTATTGATTCTTTTCTTAGTCCTGATCAAAGCAGGGTATGTAACATAGGAAAAGAGCTCCTCTGTTCTTTCAGATCTGTTCCACAATAGTGCTAAGTTACATCAAATATCTGCTTTAGACATGCTGATTGACTTTTCTCAGTAAGTTATACAACTTAGAGTAATGAAAGAATTATCACCATCCCAGTCAAATGTTTGTCAACTTCACACTGAAATTTAATTGCATGTTCCCTTGTCCTTTATTAAAGGAAAATATGAATAGGAGCTGGTTAGTCCCTTCTGTGCTCCATTTTCCTTTGAAGGAACATCTGTTTTTTTAATTTGATTATGATAAATTGCAAACTGAACTGGATTTCAGAATGTGTTGAAATAGTAATTCACTCAGGATGGTAGTTTGAAGTCCATGTACTTTCAGAAAATGCCTCTACTCCATGTCAGAAACAGAAAAGAAATCTAATCCTAGCAAGCTTTTGAAGTGAATCCTTCTAACTTGTCCTTGTGACAAGTAAATGGTAACCCTGATCATTAGAGTTGGAAGAAAAACTGGTCAGTCGAATGAGAGTTTTCTTAAAGCCTGTGATTTTCTTGGATTCATGCCATCACTATGGCACACTGTTCGGTAATATTTCCCAAAAGAAAATATTACCTGGAAGTCTTTTTGTGAAATCCACTAACACTTGTACGTGGACAACTGCTGTCTCGGAGAGATGGAGAAAACTTTCCTCAGGACTTGCAGTTTCTTGTAGCTGCATGAAAGAGCATTTAGACATCTGATATAAGCAGGGTATAGTGCTTAGGATAATAATAACAACTTAGCAACACAGGCTGATTGTTCTGTGTACGTACAAACTTCTTTGCTTCCTCCAGGGGAATTGTGTATTTTTGGTGTGCTGCTACAATGTGGTCCAGAAGCTGATGCTCCCCTGGAGTAAGTTCCATCTTCTCTGGGATCTGTTAAAAAAATATAAACCAATGAAGTGATAATGACTTGGGGAAAAAATAAATTATAAAAAGAGATCTTTTAAATAGAAAAATATCCCACTTTTCCAGATCTTGTTGTAGATGATACATGTTTACTATTCAGCCTCTCATCTTCCAGCTTTATATTGTAGAGAAAACTGCTCTTCTGTTTGAAATTCTTCCTGAGCCGCTTTGACTTGCACTGTACTTCAGTCAGCAAACCTGTGAGGCATGGAAGTGTGTGTCAATAGGTGTATTTTCAAATAACTACAATTTGAAATAATCACTTATTATTAGAGATAGCGCAAGTCTTGCATCACAGGAGCAGTCACATATAAGGAATTATGCCTCCTAGAGAATACGGCAATGTGTTATTCATTAGGTGAGTTAGTGTTTAGTATCCAGCAAAGGCCTCAGTGTTTGCAGGCTTCTTGCTTGTGGCTCTGTGATAGAGAAACAAGAATTTTTCATGAAGACTATAATAATAACTTTTTCCAAACACAAAAGCACATCTGATAGGCTTCCTACTGCCCCGTCAAAGTTCAGGGTATTTAGCTGTCTCTTGTTAGTGCTTTCTTATTTTTTCTTGTAATGTCTTCAAACAGCCTCTTGACTTCAGGAGATACTTCCCCAGCATTGGTGGTTTCTGCAAATGAAGATGCTACAGGTGCCACAGACTCCAAAGTTCAGTTTTCCTATAGCTAATTGAAGTTTAGAACAACACCATTTAGCTCTAATGAGGAAAAGGGATTGGCTTTGGAAAAGGTTTTACGGAGTTGATGAGTAAAGGAGCCAGCTTGGAAGGAGCACTTACATTCTGCTAGCATTCCCACAGCTTTACACTTCTTCAGGCGACATTCCTGACACTTCCTTCGCATGTACATGTCCATTTCACAGTGACCACCATTCTTGCATCGATACACTGCATTTTTGGTTATGCTGCGTCGAAAGAAGCCTGCAGACAAGGATCAGGTTATGACTGAAGGAATGTAAGAAGCTTTATCTCGTAATGATTTAAAGAAGTAAATGTCTTTTGGGGTTTCGTTTGTTTTACAATGGAAACATTACCTTGATTTGAAATTTGCTTTTTAGCAACACAGTTATGTCTTGTACTTTCTGATGAATATTAATTGCTGTGTTCCTTACCTGGTCAAGATAGCTCCCACATAGCAAGTTAAAATCAGTAGCAAGTATTTATTACTTGGGTTTATTTCATTTTAAAAACAAGTAAAGTTAGTAACACTGAGATGAATCTATAATAAATGGGCATCAGAAAATCAGCACTTGCTTAAGCTGACACTATCCTAGTGAATAATCAAGACAAAAATGAAATGCTCATATTAAATAGACACTGTGAAAGCATTTCTTCAAAAAATGGTATAAAATGGGAATCTGGAGTAAGCATCTTAGATGAAAGGTTTCTTTGGTAAATTAAAATCCTCTGTAGAAACACCAGCTTAGAAAACAATGAAATCTGTTTGCTTAAATCACAGATGTCGAACACTGTTGAGCACTGTGGGCCCATGGTCCTGCCTAAGATACAGATCAGCCTGTGCTCCTCTTACCTTTACAGCCTTCACAGGTAAGTGCATTGTAGTGATAGCCCGAGGCCTTGTCACCACACACCACACACAGCTCCTCCTGTCCCTTCAGTCTCAAAGAAGAGTGGTTTAATCTTGGCCGTTTTAATCCTTGGTATCCACCATCATCCATATGGGGAGTCATGAAAGGGGGTTTGCTTAATTCACAGCTGCTGATGACACATTGCCCATCGCTGTACTGAGAGTCCAGGCTGTATGTGCTGTACTGGGAATGGGGAGGTTGGGACTGTAATACTGGAGGAGGAATTTGAACTGTTGAGTATTGGCAACAAGGAGCAGTCTGAAAATCGGTGTCTTGCAGCTGATAGTTGATGTGCTCTGGCAGAACATCTAGATACAGGAGAAATTGGAAATGAAATGAAAAACTGAAGAATATCTCTACATCAGCTATTTGAATGTCTTAAAATGTTTTATAGATTAAAAATTTAATCACAGATAGTAGAGGAACACATTTTCAGAAGAGCAGTCTGATAATTTCTTTTTAAATGTGCTACTTGTAAAGTTCTTAAGTAAAATCTTAGATGTAGTAGAAATGGCTTGGTAACAGTTAGGGCCATGTCATCTGGGTGCCACTGGATTCTTATTAGGATATAATTGAGTATCACTTGTCAACTGATGATATTACACTTAATGGCTGTTTTTATTAGTTGTCCACATTACAGAAGAATATTTTCCCATAAGCAAGTGAAGCTGTTAATCAGTGAAGTGTTTGTTACTGATACATATTTCGTGCATAATTCTGGAAGTGTTGCAGAAGAGTCTGAGCAGGGTGGTCCAGAAATTACAGAGGGGTAAAAATTACTATGACAGGAGGCTTCAAGTTGAAATTCAGTTGAGTGAAAAGCAGAGGCTTGCTTTATTTAGCATTTTTCCACATATAATCCTTTACAGTTAAGTTTTATCTTGGCAAAATGTAGGTACAGAATTATGAAGAGAGCTTCTTTCTGCCTTTCTGTCTTTAATTTTGTCCACCCTTCCTTAAATGCACACAGCTACACTGAAGAAAGCTTGCGCAACATGCATCATATTTCAGTCTTCCTTTGGGATTGTAAATCTCTGTAAACACAAATAGGAAAGTTTGTTGTGGGTTTATTTGGTGTTTGTTTTGGTTTGGGTTTGGGTTTTAAGCAGTTTGGAGGGTTTTTTAACGGGCTTTGAGTTCTGCTTTTCTTCTTCCAGAATCAAACTAGTTATTGCAGGTATATAAGATACAGAATAACCATTCTCTATGTATAATGTAGCTGGGATACTGTAATAAACCCTCTATCTTCTTCATGCAGGTCAAAGGGAGACAGCAGCAGTAATGTTTATGTGGAATGATCAGTCAGCATGATTGTGTTGTGTACAAAATCTGTCTGAGCACATGCTAATACTTTTCACTTTCAGTGTAAGCTTAATAGAAAATTGTGTAGCTTTTAAGAGCTTGTAAAGATAAACTAAAATTAAGAAAATAATAGGACTTCCCACAGATGTTCATTTTCTATACTGCTTTTTCATAATATGGAAGTTTTGCTTTTACTCACCATAATACTGGATGGGCTCAGGCAGGCAATACCCATCCGGTACAGTGACAAATGTATTTGCCATGTTCTGCTCCCAACTGCACTGTTTCATTCACTTCGCTGTGTCATAGACTTGTAAGAAGGCAACCTAGAGAAATGGAAAAGTAAGAGAAATAATCATGTGAGAAGGAACTGGTGGGTAGGGTTAGCTACAGATCTAAACCCAGAAAACTTCAGAATATGGAACATTTTCAGACCATAAATTGGTCTGACATTGTCCATCATATTTGAAAAACCCTGGCACTCAGGTGAAGTTCCTGGTGACTGGAAGAAGGGTAATATAGCCCCCATTTTCAAGTTGGGGAAGGTGGAAGACCCGGGAAACTACAGACCAGTCAGTCTCACCTCTGTGCCTGGCAAAATCTTGGAACAGTTTCTCCTGGAAAACATGCTAAGGCACATGAAAAACAACGAGGTGGTTGGTGACAGCCAACATGGCTTCACTAAGGGGAAATCCTGCCTGACCAATTTGGTGGCCTTCTATGATGGAGCCACGGAACTGATGGACAGGGGCAGAGCAGTTGACGTCATCTACCTGGACTTGTGCAAAGCGTTCGACACTGTCCCACACGACATCCTTGTCTCTAAATTGGAGAGACATCAATTTGATAGATGGACCACTCGGTGGATAAAGAACTGGCTCGATGGCCGCACGCAAAGAGTTGTGGTAAATGGCTCGATGTCCAGTTGGAAACCTGTAACGAGTGGTGTCCCTCAGGGATCGGTGTTGGGACCGGTCCTGTTCAACATCTTTGTCGGCGACATGGACAGTGGGATTGAGTGCGCCCTCAGCAAGTTTGCCGATGACACCAAGCTGTGTGGTTCGGTTGATACGCTGGAGGGAAGGGATGCCATCCAGAGGGACCTTGACACGCTTGTGAGGTGGGCCGATGCCAACGTTATGAAGCTGAACCAAGCCAAGTGTAAGGTCCTACACCTGGGTCGGGGCAATCCCAGGCACTGCTACAGGTTGGGCGGAGAAGAGATTCAGGGCAGCCCTGCAGAAAAGGACTTGGGGGTGTTGGTTGACGAGAAGCTTAACATGAGCCGGCAGTGTGCGCTTGCAGCCCAGAAAGCCAACCGCATCCTGGGCTGCATCAAAAGAAGCGTGACCAGCAGGTTGAAGGAGGTGATCCTGCCCCTCATGAGACCTCACCTGGAGTACTGCGTACAGTTCTGGTGTCCTCAACATAAAAAGGACATGGAGCTGTTGGAGCGAGTCCAGAGGAGGGCCACAAGGATGATAAGAGGGCTGGAGCACCTCCCGTATGAAGACAGGCTGAGAGAGTTGGGGCTGTTCAGCCTGGAGAAGAGAAGGCTGCGTGGAGACCTCCTAGCAGCCTTCCAGTATCTGAAGGGGGTCTACAAGGACGCTGGGGAGGGACTCTTCCTTAGGGACTGTAGTGGTAGGACAAGGGGTAATGGGTTCAAACTTCAACAGGGGAAGTTTAGATGAGATATAAGGAAGAAGTTCTTTACAGTGAGGGTGGTGAAGCACTGGAATGGGTTGCCCAGGGAGGTTGTGGATGCTCCATCCCTGGCGGTGTTCAAGGCCAGGTTGGACAGAGCCTTGGACCACGTGGTTTAGGGCAAGGTGTCCCTGCCCATGGCAGGGGGGTTGGAACTAGATGATCTTAAGGTCCCTTCCAACCCTTGCTATTCTATGATTCTATAAGAAAATCTGTGAAGTCACATAATACTTTCAAAGAGGTTGCAAAATGTTTCCTTTTCCTAACAGTACAGATTCAGGATAGAGAACATTCCTAAATTTGCGAGTTATAGTTAGAACTGTTTTGCTATGAATTTCACACAAAACCATGTGGGGGAATCAGAATGATCATTGGTAAATTTTCTAGTTCAGGAAGAGATTAAAAGGAGCTTTGCTGGATAGAGAAAACTTGCTTTCAGAATGAATTTCGGCATTTGCACTAATGTGGATGTTTTGTGGTGGATGTTTTGTTTCTGCACAAACATGGGCTTTTAGTGAATTTGCTTCATTCACTTCTTATTCAAATCTGAAGAAAATAGAAGAAAACAACCTGGAAAGGCCAGAATAGAATATCTTCTTCTGCACATAAATACTCTTTTATGCAGTAAAAGTCAGCTTAGTGTCATTTAAGCACTGCCTGATTTACATTTAAGAGCCTGTATTCCTTAAAAAAGCACAAAGCATCCTGTGAAGACCAAAAACCATAAATTTCCTATAGGATACTGCCCTCTAGAGAGCTTTTCTCTGCCCCTTGGTTAGTGAAGGAGCCTGGGCTGGTTGGATGCTTTGACTTTCACCATAACAAAGTGTACTTCTTGAAGGACACACACCCCTTCTCCCGAAACTGGGCTAATCTCTGGAACTGAACCCTTTCTCTTCATGTTGTTAGCAGAAGGTGAAAAGATGCAGTGAGGCTGGAATGCTGGGGGGTTTTTTGTTATCTCTGCTAGTAAATATTTGTTTGAGAGGGAAGTGACTCACTGAATCATGAGGTCCTTATCACTTAGATCAGTTTGGCCTGGGCAAAGTCTACATTTTTCCCCAAAAATGTGTATTTGCTGAAGAAATGCGCTTCTGGATTCCAGTATCTTTAAATAAAGATAATAGAAGAATAGAAGCTAATATAAAATGACCAACCCAGTCTGAAAAGTATTATATTGGAAGTATGAAGTACGTGTTGCCAAACACAAGGTGGTGGGTTGATTAAATATTCTAAATCTTGGAAGCAGACTTTGATTAGGCGAAGTGCCCTCAACTTCAGTATTGTATAAGAACAGATTTGAGGATTTAGCCCTTCTTACTGACTTTTTCTGGCTAATAAAAGTTATCAGTTGCAACCATAGAATTTGCAGCTTAGAAAAAGACTTTGTAAATTAAAACTCTTAAATTAAGAGAACATTATAACAGTATTAATAGTAAATCCAGTGGTTATTTGAAGAATGCTATTCTGTCCTGAAACGAGACTAATGGTCATGCCTGCGCATGAATGTCACTGTTTCATTTTCTGACACTCTAGAATCCACTGTTAACAAGTTTGTTCTTCTGATATAAAATTGTATTGGGCTTTTTAAAACAAAAAATATAAAGATCAGATTAAGATGTGTAAAGTAGGAACTTCATTTTCTAGGACAGGATAAGTTTTGGTTATTTCTAAGATTGACTGTTGTAGTCATGTGTTGCAACCTTTGCCTCGCCCTTTGTATGAGTCTATCAGCAGTAGGGAAGCCTCCTCCAAACTTGAGTAGTTGCTGAAAGAACAGAAGTTTAGTAGCTGTCCCTTATCTCTCTCACTTCATGGGGGTGAACAGTGACCTAAAGGACCCACACATATGTTCAGCCCACACATATTTTCATTAATCCTTTGCCATGTAGGCAGGTAAATTCTGCACGCACACAGAGCTCAGCTCCACACTGGAGGCTGTGGAATCCTGTACAGAATGTAGTACGTGCCTGATTGTAATTTTCAAAACATAAACACTTCGACAAAGTTGAAATGAGGTTGGAGGAAGAGCTTGGGGGCTTGGGGCAGTTACAGGCATGCTGTTTCCAAACCAAAATATTTTTGTGCCCCGTATTTGTGTACTCAGAATACAGCTGTATGTTTTGTGTAAGTGTGCTTTAAAAAGGAAGCAAAAAGGAAGAAATACATTTGGGGGTCGGAACTAGATGATCTTAAGCTCCTTTCCAATCCTAATCATTCTGTGATTCTGTGATTCGAGAGATGGTTCATAAAGGTCTTTAGCTTAAAAAGTGCAACTGAAACCAAAAGACTTTTTTAATAACTTGTTTCATAGAATTACAAGTAGTAACACAGGATGAAAGTCTTTAGTCTTTAGCCAGACATACTGACCTGAAAGAAAATGTCATCTGCATAAAAGCTATGCCCTGCTTTTCCTTCTTTTCAGTGACTTCTGGGGTGCTATTTCAGCTAGGTCTTTTCATGTGTGAAATCCTGATGGGGGGAGTGTCGTGTGGGTTTGTTTTCAATTTTAAAAGCCTCTGTAAGTGTACAAGTGCAGTTTTGGGTTTTTTCCTTTTTTCCCAGATGTGTCCTCAGCTCTAGGTTGCTTAAGCACGTTTGAAAATGTTCCACTTTTCCAGGCTTAGTTTTGCAATAATCGGTCTTTTGAACTACTGATGTTCAATATAAACTGGAATGTATGTTGATTGAAGGAGTTGATTACGCATCTAATACAGAAATTCACCAACATTCAGTTCTTAGTCCTGACTGAATGACTTCTCAGTTTATCAAAGATGGAAGCCATTAAAGAAAACAAAACCCAATAATTGATAAAAGTAAAGTAGAATCACAAACCAGACACTTAACAGAATGTACACGTTCAGACTAAAACATACAGTACATCTATTTATTGTTAGTTATGGTGAGGGACATTTTTACCATCACTATTGCTCTAAAATACCATGTCATAAAGTAACATATCATCAACTTATATTATCAAATTTGTTAACATGCAAAATCTACTTGTAGAAGAGGCTCTGAGGCGTCTTTAAGAGGTATGTATTGACAGTACTTCAACTGCTGTGGTAAATATTTTGACAGTTGAGTCATAGGGAAATTTCTTGTTTACAGGGAATTTTAGGAACTCAAGCTGAAGGTCTCCAACATTTATTTAACACACCTTGTGGCACGTTACTGATCATGTAGTGGAGCCAGACAGCACGTTTCAGGCTCGGTGTTAATCACTGGACTCTTTTTGCTTCTGGAAAGCATAGCTTAGTTTTTTCATTAGTGAAATTTAAACCAAAACCTGAAACAAATGATAACTGAGCACAGTTGGTGGCAATATACTCACTGCCAGATGATCTATTTGGTTTCACTCAAGCAATTCAGTAATCACTGATTACTGTCATTAAAGAATTCTTTTGCAGCACAAGTTGTAGGATCCCTTGATCCATCCTATATGCAGCTCACATGCATTACTAACGTTATATCTGTTTCTCCCAGTTTTAATGTTCCAAGAAGCTCCTCAAAGCTGCTGTTTGAAGAAATCTCCCTTTCCTTCTCATTAAATATATCCTTTCCTTGTCATATAATAACCATAATAGGAATTGGCTTATTTCACTAATGGACTGTGTTGAAGTTATCTTTTGGAATTGCTACTCCGTGAATAATTATTTCAAAGGTGTAATCTTTATACATTGTAAAGTAAGAGGTTAGAGGTTGTTTGAAACTTAGAGTTTTCCAGGTACTTTGGGGAAGGGAAACAGGTAATGGAATTTAAAAGTCATTTTACTTCACTCTAGATGTCAAATGAAGAACTGTCAGAACAAATTCTTGGCAGTAGGATACCAACTTTAAAAGTCCCTTCTATTTTCATTTAGTCGGATGTTTAAAAGGGAAAAAAAGGAAGGAAAAAGAAGAAAAAAGCCCAATGCTTGAAGTATTTTCACATGGCACATTGATTTATGGCCAGAGCAACAGTTTGTAAGCCCAGAGCAGTCAGAGAAGTACATGAAATACTTACGGTAGTTGCAGAGTTTCTGGCTCCCAGAGCTGAGTCCGCTGGGCTGCAGCGCTGCTCCGAGTCTGAGTCCAGCTGGAGCAAACGGGGCCTTTTCCCTATTTATCAGTTTCTGAGCATACACGAGGCTCCAGACACTGCGCAGAGCAATGCTACGCTCGGAGACACAAACTTCCCACACAGCCTTCCCTGGGGTCGAAGCAAGGGCAGCTGCAAGTCAACATAAATCAAATAATAACTGGGTCATCAGGGACAGAGGCCATGGGACCCTCACATCACTGCTTCCCAGAGGTCTCCCTGTCCACTTACTAAATATTCTGCTTTCTTGGTAGAATTTAAAGTTCTCCCATTTTGCTTGTTTAACATTGCCATGTCTGTGTGTAAATGGATAATGTTCATTTCCTGGGCAGAGAAATACTGCAGCAGTATTATTTGGAATTGAATTTGGAAACACTGGTGAAGTCAGTATCTCCAAACACAAACCACTCACCTGGTTTTCCCTATTCTAATTCTGACATACCTGAGTTGATGCCATGAACACAAGGCTCGTGCTCCTGTAACAGACCACAACTGTTAGCAACTTCTGTTGCTGTTACTTATGCAAAGTTTCATTCTTAACCCCCAAGTATTTCCATTCTTAATATTTTCTAATAAATGAATCATTATAATTTGAGGTTTCCCTCATTCCTAGATAGAATATGTGATCTTTGGTAGGGCATTTTCTTGTTAGGTATCGAGTCCGCTCCCTAGCATGATGCACAGCAGGTTAGATGCAAACATAGTACCTCCAGGTGGTTGTTACTTTTCTTCTGTGGAAGAGCAATTCTTGATTTACCTCAGGAAAACCTGGGTCTGTTGTATACTTCATGGAATTAGGTGTCAAAGGGAAAAACTCAATCCATGTTGGTTATCTTACTGCAAAGTCACTTAAAATACTCTTTAGGGACAAAAGATCCATGAAATAGGTTTCATAGAAAGCTAACATTACCCTTCAGAGTTACATTTGTATTCCATAGGCTCCAGAGAAGAGCATGCTTTTAATTTCCACAGTCTATCACCATTTAGGAATCTCTTAGTCTTTGGAGGTGAATGGTTGAGTCTGACTTTCAGGAATGAAAAAGATTGACTCATGGATGTTGTTCGAGCATCTTACAGGGCTTTCTGAGCTTTCAAATGCCCTACATTGATGATGTGTGGTGACACGGGGCTGGAATGTACAATTTACACAGTACAGACAAAGATAATGATCTTTTAAGTTTAATTATGATCAGCATTTGTCTTTCTGGTAAAAGCAGCCTTATACAGCAATTTACTAAGACATCGGAAAAACTTTAGCAGTGACAGTGAAGACTTCACAATTGTTAGGACTCAGATTCCTTTTGTAGCAGTACCTTTCACATACACCACTGGCTTTTCATCCAGCTTTTCAGCCATTCTCAGGAAAGTTGGAAAAACAAGCAGAGGTTTGTGAACTACTTCCTTTAGCTTTTAATACTACTGACTTTTTTTTAGTGTCTTTTCTGATATGATACCTTATTGGTAAGCTGCTCAAACGTACCTGAGGGACATGGGTATTTAAAGCCTATTGACTTCAGGAAACTCAAGTCTGAAGCTCAGGTTTTTAGAAGGTAACTAATCCCCCTTCTGTCCCTATTATAAACCTAGTGGATTCAGAGTAAATTCAATTTCTAAAATAAGAATATAGGAACCTAAAACTTAGTCATAGCAGAAATTAAGTGTAGTGCCACATAAAGCATTAGCTTGTGGTCATTTGCTCCAACCCACACGCTGTCTGGTCATGCAGTGATTCACACCAGGTGACTGGTCCATGTTAAATAGATATATTTACATGATTTTAACAGACCCCTTCTATTCAAAAGTTTGTGTGACAATAAAAATGGGAGACCTGAGAGCCCACTACAGTCACACAAAGAACTACTGTATAGAAGAGGAAAATAAAATGGTTTCCAGCTTATAAAGAATCAAAAAATAAAAAGCTTATTTAGGGGTAAGGAAGATTTAAATTAGATACTAGAGAAAGCAATAATGGTGGTAAAATAGCACTGGAATAAGTTGCCTGTACAATCTTCATCACTGGGTCGTTTGAAGATCAGTGTGGGCAAGCTGATAAACTTATAAATTGTTCTCTCTTAGTTATTTTGATCTGTAAAGGAAGAGAAAGGACTTTTGAGATCTCTTCAACTTCCATTTTCTCTTATTTTTACCATACATATGTCAGCTTTGTAAAACACTGATAAAGTCTCTGACTAGTAACATGCCTAGTGCCATTTTAATGGGCAAAGGAAATAATCATGTACTTGAGGGATGCTTTCCTGGAGGTGAGTAAGCAAAATGTTACTCACAGATACAATCTGGCAATATTAGCTGAACAAGTTCATGTCATGAGCCAAAATCTGGAAGTGCCACTAAAGTGAAGAATAAGGAACATACACATTTTCCATAGAAAATATTGAGATCTGATGGCATTGGCCTGACCTGAACACATTACAGTGCACTGCTTTTGCAGTCTCATTTCCATCAGTAGTGTGAACTGTGATCTTCTGTGCCATCTATTCTGTGTACAATGTCTGTCTTTATGCAGTTAGGTCTAAGTATTTGATGAGTGCTGAAACTGCAGATCAAGAAGGCACTTCCCTAGGCTGAGACCTGTTGAGAGAATTCATTTCCAAGCTAAGCAGAATTCTGTGTTCATCTGAACTAGTGATTCTAGATCTCTGTAACTTGTTTGGTAGCTGAATAGTTAAAGGAAATCATATCCACTCCAGCTGGATCTTCTCTACATAACTGACCCGCTTGGCTTGATCTGGTATTGGATTGTTTACGTAACTTCAGTAATTAACCACTATCAGCCTCATTAATGAAACATAAACCACCTCTTCTGCTCATTTTTAAAGCACTTGTCAAACAAAACTTAAACAAAGGGCACAATCTCAGCAAAGTAACAGCCCTTCAGAAGCTCCTGAGGCTCTGACTACCAGTCCTGACAGTCACTTTGTTGTTGTTTGTCAGTAAGAATGAAACAGAAGCCATGGCATTGTCTATTGCTTTTGGCTAACTCTCCACAAAAACATCTGAGGTCTGTCACATGAGGGCAACGATGCCTGGACAACTATTTTGGCCATTTCAGTACAAAATCCTGATGTTCCAGCTCGTTACTGTAAATCATTAAATGATGAAAGCAAGTGTCAAATACTAAACTGGGAGCCTTTGGAAAACTATTTGCTAATTGCAGTAATTGTTGTTATATGTGAGTTAAAGGTTATATTGAAATACATATTATATCCTATCATCAAGAGGTTAAGTTAGTAAACTGTCTGAACAATATTAAAGAAAGTTGAGCTTTAACAATACAACTGAGGTATTAAAATGTTCCAACAATCTTTACCTATTTTTGTTTTAGAGAAATGAAATGTTTCAGAGGCATAAAATAGACTGGTAGACAAATAGATGGCAAAAAAAAAAAATAGTCTGAGAGCTACATGCACTTACATTCTGTTAAGGAGCTCATGGAAAACCTGCAAGCTTTTGTTCACCCTCTTCTGGATTATTTATTAACCTTCAAAAGTTGCAGTGGTTCTGGCACTGTTGGGATGATCTGCATGGCATGGATGAACCTAAGCCCTGGGCGAGAAATGGCACAAAGCCTCCTGACTAACACTTCTGCAGGTTGGTGTGTATTCCTGGCTTTCAACAGAGAAAAAGATCTATTTTCATGGGATGTGTAGCTGTTGAACGTGGTGGGTTTGATTGTTGGATCGCATGTTCTGAGAATTTCTCTGTAGGTACAGCAAAGAGAAGATAAATCCTGGACCTCATTTCCAAAAAGCAGAGTAGCTTGACATTCTGTATTAAGCATTCCAGAATAATTATTGTGGAATCCCTTGGTCAGCATTTTATCAGCAGTGAAGTCTTGCTGCTGAGAGATTTAAAAAGCTGGATATATCCATTTATCAGTGATAATGTTTTCCCTTTTTTCCAGCCTGGATTTCATCTTAAGGACATTTGTTTTAATAGTAAAAAGAATATTAGACTCATAAACGTGAGTGCTGTGGTGCAGTGGGTGACTCTTCAAGATTTATCAAAGCAGGATAATTGAGATGAACAATAAGACTGAGTTTCTGGGTAATAGTTTTTGTCACAGATGGACTCTGGGTTTATGCAGCAGTAATCCACCTGGAAGTACAGGCTGGGAAGTGCAAGAGGAGGATTCACTTGGCCTCATGTGCTGCGGATTTTGTGGAGGACAATACCAGTGACACTATGACAGTAGTTGATGGTTGTGTTAACACCAGCACTCTATTCTAAAAGCCAGCAGTAAAAAGTGTTGGAGGTGTGGTGTGAGAGAGGCTTTTGCAAGCAAACTGGAGCTGCTGATATATTTGGCTGTTAGACACCAAGTTTCTCAAGGAAGGACTTGCAG
The DNA here is from genome assembly GCF_004027225.2 of Strigops habroptila. Taxonomy (NCBI): domain Eukaryota; kingdom Metazoa; phylum Chordata; class Aves; order Psittaciformes; family Psittacidae; genus Strigops; species Strigops habroptila. Next base: position 166,914 of record NC_044294.2, read on the forward strand.
TGGACATGGGAAAAGCCAACGTCTGCAGCACGACAGTGTGAGACCTGTCAGAGACTTAGCCGCAAGTTCTCAAACTGTGCTGACCACACTTAGGCTTAATATGATTTTACCTGAAACCCAAGGATTATCCTAGAAGCTTGCCCTTTATTCTTTTATCTATTTCCAGCATTTAGATGCCACATGGTCTGTTGTGGATGTTGCCATTTTCTACCCATCAATTCCTCTGGGCATTACCATCCACCTTTTACTCCACCGCCAGTTCCTGGCTAAGTTACGGGCATTACCTGGTGCACATTTACATCCTCTGTACTGATGCCTGAACTCGACCCAGGTTTACAGACACTACTTGCTGTGCTCAGGATTCTGTGCTGTGTCAGTAACCAAACTCTTTATTTACTCTTTAATTCAGACCTGTGCTTTGGGTCTGTCTAGGTTTCTTTTTTACTTTCCTACTGTGAGCAAGAACCTCCTCAGCTATACTCAGAAATGCTCTGTTTATTCCATCACAGAAATACTATAAATACTACTTATAAAATTAAAATTAAAACATAAAAATAATAAATTATTTTTCAGAGATGGCCTAGAAATGGTTTTCATGCTGTTTTGGAGAGCCTCGTCATGCTTCTATCTCACGTATACTGTTCCTGCTAGAACAAATCCATGTTGTGTTTGACAAAATACAGCCATGTGGTTAAGAGTTATTAAAAGCATTAAAGCATTAACCTCTTGTACCCTCATTTTTCACTTTGTACACATACATAAGTGTTTAATCGAATTGAAGTTAAACACTAAAAAGTTTGAGAGGCCAAATTTATACATTCTCTTTAGTTTATACAGAATGGATGTGATAAGCCAAAAGAATTATAAGACACCACTACCCAGAAAAAGCTCATCCGTTGATTTGTTTAAGCTCTCTTGCTCCATACTAGAAGTTTTGGTGACAAACATTCCCAGGATTTAAATCAAGGAGTTTTGTCCTACTGGGATCCAGTCAGTGTCCTGGCGCCACACTAGCTTATTCTACTGTCCCATGGAAGTCGGACAAATGATTCTGTGTCAGAAGATCTGCTGGAGAGGGGGTGAGCCACATCCCAGAGTAAGAACAAAAGACTTAGTGCTGTGTGGCCGTAGTAGAGTAGACTCACTGCTTCTCATTCTGCAATTTTATTTTGAACAGCCTGAATCCCACAAAGGGACTACACCAATCCTGAAGTGAGAAGTCTGATAGAGAGTGCTGGCCCTTGTCTCCTTTGCTTGTCTCTACTTGGCATGGAAGGCCAGGATGTCATCTTTGAAGCCAGAGAAAAGTGAGTATTAAATCAGGAGTACAAAGGCAAGCGACAGGACAGGCCAGAGATCCAGACGTACAATCCAGGTGCAGCTGCTGCTGAGGTGTAATGATCCTTCACCAGGGCTTTTGAGCAACCTGGTCTAACGGAAGGTGTCCCTGCCCATGCCAGGGGGTTGGAACTAGCAGTTGATATTTGTTGTTTTTCCAAATGTTCATGAATTGCCTGTTACAAAAAAGGAATTCTCATAACAGGTTGTCTTCACTTTGTAGTATTCTCTAATAAGAAGAAAAATAAGGAAGGCCCAGAAGATAATAGATGTTGTAAAGCATGGTCTGGACCTTTAGTTCATGCAACTTACTATGAAGCAGCATTACACTTCCCAAATTTGCAAAATCTATCTCCTACTTCGCTTACTAATCTGATTGTGATGAAACACTCCAAATGCAGATGCTTACTCTGTCCTCTTCTGGACTGTAGGAATGTTTTGATATTGTTGCTTATATAAAATTCTCTTACTCAGCACTTCTGCACTGGGCTTGATAATCTCTGGGATCACACAGAAACTTTCATCTGATAAAGCATCCTCGATTTCTCTTGTGTGTCTGAGTGGGGATTTAAACTTAAGTCAAAGGGAGTGCCATGGAAACCTTGTTGTTGAAAACATGATTGATAAAGTTGGTGATACGAAATAACGGAGCTTTGTGGCTCGAAGTTAAGCCAAACATCAAGGATGCCGCAGATCACAGACAGTAGCTTTAGTTAGCAAATAAATACCAAAGAAGCAAGTCAGCATTGCACAGCTTGTTATTTTAGCTGGAGTGGAGGATGTTTGCAGTGAAGAGGGGCACACGGGAGCACAAGATAAGCGGCCAGCCCGGCAGTCCTCAGCCTCGGTTTATCACGCACTAAGGCAGGAGTGGAGAAGATAATAGCACCCCAGGTCAGGGACAGAGAATCACAGAATCGGCCAGGTTGGAAAAGACCTGCAAGATCATGAAGTGCAACCCTTGCCCAGCACTGCCAAGGCCACCACTAACCCATGTCACTGAGGGTCTCATCTACACGGTTTGTGAACACTTCCAGGGATGGTGACTCCAGCACTGCCCTGGGCAGCCTGTTCCAATGCCTGAGCACCCTTTCGGGAAGAAATTGTTCCTAATACCCAGCCTAAACCTCCCCTGGCATGGCTTGATGCCGTTTCTTCTTGTCCCATCCCTTGTTACTTGGGAGCGGAGACCAGCCCCCTCCTGGCTCCATTCTCCTGTCAGGCAGTTGCAGAGAGCGAGAAGGTCCCCCCTGAGCCTTCTCTTCTCCAGACTAAACCCCCCCGCTCCCTCAGCCGTTCCTCATCACACTTGTGCTCCAGGCCCTGCACCAGCTCCGGTGCCCTTCTCTGGCCCCGCTCCAGCACCTCAACGTCTCTCTTGCAGTGAGGGGCCCAGAACTGAACACAGGATTCGAGGTGCAGCCTCACCAGTGCCCAGTGCAGAGGGACAATCACTGCCCTGGCCCTGCTGCCACACTGGTGCTGATACAGGCGGGGATGCTGTTGGAATTGGCTGCCTGGGCACGCCGCTCTCCCCTCGCGCTGGTGGGAACCGGAGCCGCTCCGCCCGGGCTCCCCCGACAGCACCGCCGCCGGGAGCGCGCATCGCGCCGCGCCTCAGCGCTCTGGGGGGGAGAGAACGCGCAGCGCTGGGCTTCCGCCGCCACGGTCGCGGGCGTTGACCGGGGGCCGATGGCTCTGCAGCGCCCGCCCTTCTCCTAAGCGCCACCCCGCAGCAGTAAAGAGCGCGGCGGCCCCGAGCTCCCCGCCGAGCGGCCCGCCCGAACCTGGACCCCAACCCGGATCCGGACCCAGACGCGGGCCCGCCGCGTTACCGGGGGCGGAAGCGGCGGGGTCGCGCGCTGCCGGGCATGGGGCGGGCGCGGGGCTGAGGAGCCGGTCGCCATGACCTGCACCATCGAGAAGATCCTGACGGACGCGCGGACGCTCCTGGAGCGGCTGAAGGAGCACGATACCGCGGCCGAGTCCCTCATCGACCAGTCCGCCGTCCTGCACCAGCGAGTGGCCGCCATGAGAGAGGCGGGCGCGGCGTGGGCCGAGAAGGTGAGACCGGTGGGGCAGGCGGCGGTGGGGTGGCTGCTGGTCGGCACGGGCTGACTGCCGTGTCTTCAGCAGGGCCAGGGCCCCGCGGCGGAGCGGACCGACTCGTCCCGGCTGCGGCCGCACGCCCTCCTGTCCCAGGAGAACACGCAGATCCGCGACCTGCAGCGGGAGAACAGGGGTGAGCGCGGTGGCACCGGGTGCTGTGGGGTGGCGGGACCCGGGAGGGGGGATCGGGAAGGGGTGGCGGGAGCTCCCGGTGCCGTGTTGGGTGGTGCGCTGGGGATCGGGAGGGGATCGGTGGGGGGTGATGTGCGGAGGGGCCTGTCGAGGGGACCGGGGAGCCTTCTGCCAGGGCCGCTGGATGCCCCAGCAGGTCGCTGGAGGTGATTCTGCCCCTCTGCTCTAGGTGAGACCCCACTTGCAGCACTGTGTGCAGTTCTGGTGTCCCCAACATAAAGACATGGAGCTGTTGGAGCAAGTCCAGAGGAGGCCATGAGGATGATCAGGGGTTGGAGCATCTCCCATGTGGAGACAGGCTGAGAACATTGGGGCTGTTGAGCCTGGAGAAGAGAAGCTGCGTGGAGACCTCAGAGCAGCTTCCAGTGTCTGAAGGGGGCTACAAGGATGCTGGAGAGGGACCTTCATCAGGGACTGTAGTGATAGGACAAGGGGTGATGGGTTCAAACTGAAACAGGAGATTTAGGTTAGATATAAGAACTTCCTTGTGAGGGTGCTGAGGCGCTGGCACAGGTTGCCTGAAGAAGTGGTGAATGCTTCATCCCTGGCAGTGTTCAAGACCAGGTTGGACAGGCCTTCAGGCCACATGGTCTTGTGGAAGGTGTCCCTGCCTGTGGCAGGGGGTTGGAACTGGATGATCTTAAGGTCCTTTCCAACCCAAACTGTTCCGTGATTCTATGCCTTGCAAGTGGCGACTGCTGTCGGGATGGCCCCTTGGCTGGCTGAGGGCTCCAGACAGCCAGTGGCCACAGGCCCGAGCCCCAGGTCTGCATGGGAAGAGGAGTGGTGGGATAGCTCCAAGCAAGGGAGTAACTAGTACCGGGAACCTCTGGGCATCTGCTGACATGGCTGTGGAAAATGTCTTGTAGTTTATGGCAATGACGTGCAGTGCTTTACAGAGCTGTGGATCTCGCTGGAGGAGCACCAAGATGCATTGGAGCTTATCATGAGCAAATACAGAAAGCAGATGTTACAGCTGTTGCAAGGGAGAAAAAGTGAAGATGCTGAACCAGCCTTGAATGTTCATCAGGCTAATTCTTTGGTAAGGTGGGATGGGGTCAGAAGAGGGCTCAAGACCCCTGTTCCGTTTCTTGCTTGCTTTTGTACAATGTTTGTTTCCATCCATGGAACGTCTCTGCTCCAAAAGACATTTTCTGAAACTCTTGTCACTCTTTGCTGGTATTTTTTTCTCTATTCCTTTTCCAGGAGTAGAGATTCCCACTGTTAATGGTTGTAACAGTTATCACAGAGAACACTGAAAAGCACAACCCTTTCACTTATTCTTTATGCACTAGGTCGTGAATTCCTTGGGTTAAGCTTAAAGCACGTGATTCTGTGCAAAAAAATCAAAGGCATCAGAGTTCCTACTGTTCCTGTTCAGGAATTTTAACAGAGGGAGAAGTTCCTTCTAAATCTCTGTGAGCTGCAGCATGTTTAATTCTTAAGAGATCATCACTCCCAAATATTTTTAAATCTGGATACTCAGTGGCCTAAAAGTTTCCCTTCATCCACACTGGGTGCAGTGGCTTCAGAACTCCGAGGTGGGGCTGCTGAAAACTGCCGCCAGTTTTATGTTTAGGCATCTAGTAATAACATTAAATCCCTATTTAAGCTTATGAATTCAGTTAGGAATTTGTTAAGATGCATTGTTACGTGATTAGAGAACACCAAGCTGGTTCAACCTAGGGACATCTCATATCTTGGGGGGTTTTAATTGGTATTAGAGCCAGCCTAACTCTTTGCACGAGTATTTGCCACTGATATGCGGCAACTTGTTCTCTAGTTTGTGTTGCTTAGGTCCTCTGAAGTAGCTCAGCAATGTCTTCCTTCGGGGCATGAATTGCTCTGTTTATCAAGACTTAACATTTGTACAAAGCTTCTATCATTATTCTCTGTCACTGCTTTTGTTTCACTAGGGAAAATCTTCTCTACTTCAGATGAAATCCATGAGTTTGTTCCTACCCAGCACTTGGAGAATAGTAACAACCTTTTAATGTCTTTTTAAGAGCTAAATTCTTGCTGTAACCATCTTTCTGTTTAGGGAAAAACAAAGTCATTCTTTCTTCTCAGATTAAGTAATCCAAGTTTTTCTTGTTCCTCCAGATGTCTTTTAGATGCTCTAATTTGTTTACATATTTCCTGAATCGTGGAATTTAAAACTGAATTCTTTGCTCTGGTAATATAATTTATCTTCCAGAGGCAGTAGAATAACTACTGATGCTTAGAGAAAAAAAACCTCTGCCCTATCACTTTATCTGGTATTCTCCAAAGTGCTCTGTGATAACCTTATACTTTTGTTACACTAACATGCTTCAGAAGCTTCCAAGTTCTTAGATGTGGCTTTGAGCAACCTGCTCTAGTGGAAGGTGTCCCTGCCCATGGCAGGGGGTTGGAACTAGATGAGCTTTAAGGTCCCTTCCAACACAAACCACTCTGTCATTCTATGATTCTTGCCACTTAATGACATTTTTGTGTTTGCACATTTGAGTTCCTCTCTGAATACTGTATTTGGAAACAGAACACTCTCCAAACAGGAACTGTTGCTACAGAATCATTACCTCTTGGAATTTTTCAGTGTTCTTTACATGTGTGTTTCTGAGCTTCAACAAAATGCTTCTCCCAGAGGATTAGAGCTGTACCGGGACACGTTCTGTACAAACTGCCTCGGGAAGCTGTAGTCTGACTTAATTTACTTTCCTTGCTTGGCATTCTGCTGAGATGAGGCTGGTTTACTTCACAGTTACTTAGTCTTGAACCTCATTTGCCTTTATATTTGGTGTTCTTAATTCAGAGTCAGGCTTTTCTAATAAAGCAATAGGAAATTTGCTGCATACTAAATTCTACTCACATGAACCTGAATCTGTTGCCCTCAGTCCTTGTCACTCTTGGAATTATTTCCATCTCAGTAAGTAAAGGTGCCTTATCTTGCTGTCTGATGTAATTCTCTTCACTGTTTTCACTGATGACTCGTGATGAGAAGGTACATGTTTTCATTTTTAAATATTATACCAGTTAGAAAGGGTTGCAGGTGCTTGGGAGGAAAGGATTAAAATTCAAAACAGGGAAATAATAAAAAATCAAGAAAATGAAAGTAATGGATTTAGAAGGGATAAATTGCTGCTGCTTTTGCCTGAACGTATCGAATATATTACTTTTATGTCTTTCAGGAAATTGAAAGTCAAATAGACAGAATATGTGAGATGGGAGAAGTGATGAGAAAAGCTGTTCAAGTCGATGATGATCAGTTCTTTAAAGTTCAAGAGAAACTAGCTCAGTTGGAGGTAAGAACAAATACAACTGCTAAGGATCAAGCTTTGGGAGTGTCTAAACTTACTCTGGACTTGCATGTGTCAAGGATTTATAACAATCAAAACTTTGGGGGGGGTGTCAGGAAATGCAGAACACGATCTGTTAGTTTTCAAGTTCTTAATGTTTGTATTATATATATTATGTATACACACATGTATACATGCACACATGTAGCCAGAAGCAACATACTAGCTGTAAATGATGCGGTTCCCCTCTTGCTAGCACTGTATTAATGCTTCTGTTGCAAAATCAGGTTTATTTAGCTGTGGAGGAGTGGGGCTATTGAAAGATGATTGTCCGTTAATTGTGAATTAGCTCGTTTCTATTTCAGCAAAAATATTGATTTTGCAGCTTGAAAACAAAGAGCTGCGTGAACTATTGTCAATCAGCAAAGAATCTTTTGAGGTGGGGAGAGAAGATCTGCCTGACTGTGAAGCTTAGGTCACAAAACAACCTTATCTCCAAATCTTGACTTCAGAAACTCTTATGAAACTACCCTGCAAGGATGGGGTTTGGTTTGTTCTTTCAGGTGTTTCCTTGTATGTTTGTTCTGTCTTTCAAAATGTGTGGGCTATTTTCTCTGCATTTTAATGAAATTACATACTGTTGATGGCAAAGGCTTTGCATTGCTGCTCCGTCTTAGTAATTGCAGCATGCAGATGCTTAACTGAAGTATTTGATGTGTACTCTTGTGTGATAGTTTATTTCCTCTCCTGTTTGTACTTTTTAATGAGCTTTAGTTAATAATTCCAACCGTGCAGATGGCACTTAGATCCACCTTGCCAGTAGATAGAGAAGATAATACAGGTTGTGATTATTTTGTTTGATAGAAGGAATAAGAGATTGTTCAAAAACAACGGTGTAAATGGTAGTACACGTTTTGCCCTGCCTGCGCAAAGCGGGCATGCAGAGCTTTTGTTTGGCTCTGAAGAGCTGACACTCAGTATTTGCCTGGGTTGACATTGTTACCTGGACAACTGCTTGGAAGCAGATCAAGAGAACAGCAGATAGCCAACTGAGCACTTTAGTTAAACTCCTCTAAGGAGCATACTTTACCTTGTTTTAGGGGTGAAAAGCAGAGGGGATGACTCTTTCTGACACCTCTGCATTTCTGAAGGACATTTATCCAATTCATTTTGGTTTTATGGGTAGCCCTGTTCCAGCTTTACCAGTGCTCCAAGTTACATGGGTACTGGCTAGCTGTGAGCTGAAGGCGTGTGCTCTAACCCTGCACAAGCACAGAGCTTTCAGGTCAAAGCTCTTCAGCCTCCCACCACTTTGGACTTCAGGAAGACTCTGTAGTTCTGCCTCAAAACTAAACCAAAACTAACCACACAGACAGGTTTTTAGTGTTACCTCACAGGTAAGTCTAGTGCCAGATGTTACATAGGGTTATGGCAGAATCCTGTACTGGGTGAAATTAGAGTTGTGTTATTGTAGGAATTTATCAGTATTGTGATATTTTTAATGACATTTTTATATAAAGACTTGTCTTTGTTACCTGTGGTCAAAGAATAATCCTCCAAGAATAGTAAACATCTTGTTTCCAATATTAGTTTAAATTTTTATGCCGCTTTTTCCCCAGTGAGAATTTTGATAGATGCAGAAGGTGATTTATGTTCCTGTGCTTATTAAGAGACATTTTCTTGCAAAACTTCGGAATATCCAGCAAGATTGTTTGGTAGATATAAGGGATTTCCGTACAGGAGTATTCTTGTATACAATCCTTTTCTATTAGAAATTGTTTAAGAGGGAATAAAAAACCCCAGTGGACAGTATTTTCACAAGTGTGGTGTGTTTTGTGAATCCATCTTTTCTTTTGTTCACCCCCCTATTTTTTATCTTGTCTGAAAGAAATACTACAATGATCATCAATGCTGCATTTTCTCTCTTTTAACGTCATGTGAAATGTCTGTGGTGGTGGATTTTTACATTTGTTATCCCAGTGTAGCTGTGCAGCCTGAAAAAAAGGAAAGTAAATGGTGGTTGCTTTCACTAATGAGTTTATTATTAATCAGTAGTGGGCCATAAATAGCAGGGGAAGTTTAAAAATGTTACATTTGCGACTGTTTTGGATCTGTAAATCTGGAATGTGACTGTAAATACCTGATTGTATTCGCTTCTGGTGGGCCGCTGGGCAGTTTCAGAAGAACTTGACTTGTCGGAGCAAGGCCAGAGGAGGCCCCGGAGCTGCTGCGAGGGCTGGAGCAGCTCTGCTCTGGAGCCGGGCTGAGAGAGCTGGGCTGGGGCAGCCTGGAGAGGAGAAGGCTCCTGAAGGGGAGACCTTACAGCAGCTCCAGTGCCTAAAGGGGCTCCAGGAAACCTGGAGAGGGGCTTTGGACAAGGGACTGTAGGGACAGGACAAGGGGAATGGCTTTAACCTGCCAGAGGGGAGACTGAGATGAGCTCTGAGGCAGAAGCTCTTCCCTGTGAGGGTGCTGAGGCGCTGGCACAGGGTGCCCAGAGAAGCTGTGGCTGCCTCATCCCTGGCAGTGTTCCAGGCCAGGTTGGACACAGGGGCTTGGAGCAACCTGCTCTAATGGAAGGTGTCCCTGCCCGTGGCAGGGGCTGGAGCTGGATGAGCTGTAAGGTCCCTTCAACCCAACGCGCTCCAGGACTCCACGAACCAGCTCAGGCTGGCGCTGCGCTCCCTGACGCCGGCAGGGTCGCGCCGCCGGCCGATTGCCGGTCGCGCATGCGCAGCGTGCGGCCGCGGGGGGTGCTGAGGGCGCAGGCGCGGCTCCGCCCCGCCGCTCTCGCGAGAGGCCGGGATTTATTGCTACGTGCGGTGCCGTGCTGCTCATGGCGGCGCTGGAGCGGGGGCGCTGAGCTGTTGGGGTGAGTACGGCTCCTCGAGCGCTGCGGCCGCTCCCGCCGCCCGCGGGCAAGCGAGGGGACACCGCGGCCCCCCGGGAGGCGGCGGGAGACGCGGAGGGCACCTCCGGGTCCACTTCTCGCTTGTCTCCAGTCGCAGCGGGCTTAGCGGGGTGGAGGTGCCCGCAACCTCCTCTCGGCCTCGGGGAGCGTGGCGGGGACGGGCTGGGAGGCGGGCGCCTGCCTCGCAGGCCGCCGCTCCCGGGGATGGGTGTCGTGCCGGTAGCCGCGGGGCGCTGGGCCGTGGCGGTGTGCGCACTACGCTTCCCGGCGCCCCGCGGGCAGACGCCCTGCCGCCGGGGCTCCTGGGGGCTGGAGTTCCGCCCGGCCGCGCAGGCGGGGCCGTGGCGGCGCTGGAACTCGTCTTCCCGGCGGGCAGCGCGGCCCGGCGGGCTGCGGGGCGCCCTAGGGGGCTGCAGGCCGAGAGGCGCCGGGGTGCCCCGGGGGTGGTGCCGAGGGGACTACGGGTCCCGGCAGGCCCCGGGCGGGGCCCCTGCGCTGGGGCTCCTGGGGACGGGCTGGCGCGGCCGCTGAGGGGGGGGCGGTGCGGATCGCGGCTCCCGGCGTGCTGCGCGCCAGCCCCGCCCGGAGCAGGGCCGAGGCCCCGATCCCTTTGTGTGTGGGGGAGCGGCCGCCATCGCCCCCCTTTGTGTGCGGGGCGGGCGGCGCGGCGGCCACTCCCTCCACCGGGCCTTGCCCTTCCCTTGGGCTGGGAGGCGGCGGTGCCCGGTGCGGCCCCTTTCCGGCCTTTGCGCTGTCATAGCGCAGGCCGCGGCCGGTGTGCTCTCCGCCTCCCGCGCACCGCAGGCCCCGCTCGGCACGCCGCTGGCCGGGGCTGCTGCTGGCACCGCCCCTCGGCCGGGCCCCGCTCTGCTCCGCGGCCTCCATCTTGCTGCAGCGCAGCCGGGAGGGCCGCGCCGGGCCCTGGAGGCCGCCGAGCCGCCATCGGCCTGAGGCCGGCTCTGTGTTGTCTGGGTTAGTAACGAGCGCGGGGCTCTTCCCACATCCCCTCCAAAGAAAACGGATTTGGGGGTTTATGGTTATATTTGTAAACTATTCCGTATGTATATGTGCTTTTACAGATCAGAGAATCCCAGGTTGGAAGGACCGTCAAGGATCATCTGGTCCAACCTCTCTAGGCAAATTATGACCTAGACTGGATGTCCCAGCACTCTGTCCAGCTGAATCATAACAGTGTCCAGTGCTGGGGAATCCACCACTTCCCTGGGGAGATTATTCCAGTGTCTGGTTGTTCTCATTGGGAAAAATTCTCTTATGTCCAGTTGGAATCTCCCCAGAAACTTGTGCCCATCACCCCTCAGCTTTTCCATGGAACTCCTTGTCAAAAGGGAGTCTCTGTGTGCTTTGTAGCCACTCTTTAGATACTGGAACAAGATGTCCTTGGAAGTTCTTTAAGTTTTTTCCTCTGTAGATGTTTGGGGGTTTTTTGATGTAAAATTGACTTCACTGACCCGGTGGATGTTGGTGGCTGATCTTGTAGCTGTCATGTATCAATTGGGGTGCTCAAGCTAGTGTTCAGTGCTGCTTTCTGGTAGTCATACAAAAAGATGTGGAATAGTATTATCTCCAAGTATCTAAGAACCACGTTGTGTGTCTTATCTTTAGTAAACTTGATCATAGTCATGTAAGAGATGGTTATTTCCAGAAGCACGTTACATCCAGTAAAATGCATGTTCTTGAAGTTACCTCCTCTTCTGAAGAAAATGTGCAAGAAAGCAGTGGTGGTAGTCCAGCAGGTTCTGCTGTGAGCCTGGATAGATGGTTTGAAGCTGTGGACAGCTTTATGTGACTTACTGTCACTTCGCAAAATGTGCACCTGAAAGGCTTCAAGAACAGGATGTGTACAGCTCTTCCCTGTCTGCATTAATCCTTTCAGCTGTAAATATACAAATGTGAACCCAGTGTGACTTGGGGGCTGGGCAGCTGCTTCGAGTGTTTACCATTTGGAGGAGTATTTATAGCAGCTGAATTAAAAAGTAAAGAATTTGAGGCAGACACACACAGTGAGTTGTTTTTTTTTTTTTTAACTTGAGTTGTGCTTGCTTGACAGCCCTCTGAACTCTGTGGTAAGCCAGCCTTGTTACCAGATCAAACCAGCTGTTAAGGGCAAAGCTGATGCCTTACTCCATTGCTTTGGTTATCTTTGGGCAGAAGAGGTGTTTCGATTATTCTATGAAAATGTAATATATTCTATGTCCAGGAAAATGAGAAATGTGACATGATAGTTACAGCTCGAGTAGAGCTCTAATAATATCAGTCTAATTAGATGAGAGAGAAGTACATGGATACTCTGTGCAGTTCCTGTGGTGTATGTCTGCTTTGTTTCTCCTCAACTTGGGCAGGGAAGGGGATACTCATTTGAGATCTGAAATGCTGTCCAAAAAATACTACTATTGTGAAAGAGATTCTGGTAACAGTTGCCTGAATTCTAATAGGGAGGTTTGCACAAAATTTAGCGGTCCTTTTATTTTTTCCAATAGCTTCATGTCTTCTAATTTGTATGTTTTTATAATTGAGTGTTTCACTGCGAATCTTTCAAACCAGATACTGGTTTGTACCACCCTCATCCAGTTCCTTATTTAATCTCATTCATGTATGTGGAATGGTCTGATTAGAAAACTTATTTCAGATGGAAGCTTTTCAGAGCAGTGACTAAAAGAAGGTGCCTCAGCTGGAGGAGAGGTCATTGAAATACCAACTTGTGTGAAAACTGGGTGATGAGTTTGCACACAGCCATTGTGTGCTGCTGGGGCTTAGAGTTCTAATGTGTAATAGCTGCCTGCAGTCAGCATTTTCACTGTGAGGAGAGTTAAATGTCTTTGCATTCAGTCACTTAAGTTGACTCTTTGAAATTCACTAAAGGGAATTCAAAGGTAGATGTAAATTGTGAAATCAATTTTCCCCACTGCAGTGGAGAAATGGACTTGGTCCATATTTTTTCTCATTTGGTGTTGGACTTGTTAAATGATTTGGAAAGAGTTGTGCTCTGATGCTTTGTACTTTTAGATTACTGCAGAACATCCTAGTTTATCCATAGAGTCATAGTTACAGCTTTTGGCCACAAGAATCTCACCCTTTTTTTCCCCTATATCTACTGAGTAAGCAACAAACTCAAATCAAACCTGATTTTTATTTCTCTTCCCAAAAAGTTTGTTTCTGTAAGATTAAGTTTCATGTAGTAGTGGCAGTTTCTCTAAACCACTTTCTCATGAAGACACAAAGTGGGATCTAGTTATAGAGAGGCTTCTCTGTTGTGTTATCTATGCAAGTATTAACTATATGTGATCAGTATTTTGCAGACACTGTTTTAAGAAGTCCAGAGAACAGCTCTGCAGTTTTTACGTGCTGTGTAGGGTGCATGCAGCATCTGTACTTAGAAGTTTGGTTTTTCTTATACAAAGCTAAAGGTGCTTCAGGTATTGTTAGTCCTTGACTTGCCTTTTGGAACAAAAACTCTCAGGAAATTCTAATTCCTTCCCACACAAACACCCTGCCGCTACACTGAAGGTCTGTCCAAGCGCTTAGTAATTAAATTATGGGGCAGCATATAAAGTAATTGATAGGAAGATTAAGACTTGTATTATCAAATGAAGTTGCTGTTTTAATTGTACCTTTCCTGGAAAGCCCAACTGCATGCAGAGTTTAAAATTGGAAATGCCACATCACTGGCTTGGAGGTAGTTTCTTGGAAAACAAAGCTGAAAGTGGGAATACCAAATATATCTGTAAACCAGTCTTGCTTAGCATGGATCACACCTGCAGTATTAAGGCAGAGGAACTGCACCTCTTTGTAGGAACACGTGGGACTGATGTAGAATTACTTTTTAAAGTGATACTTACTTTGTGCCTTTTCCCTTTCTCTAGTATGAAGTGGAACAGAACAGAATTTACCACCTGAAACTGCTGCTTCAAGTTCAGATCAGGAAAAGAATATACCACATTGTAACAACAACTCAAGACCAAAGAAGAGGAAACTTACACTGAAGACACAAGGCTTGATCTGAAACAAGAAGTTTGTGCCTACTCAACAGCTTCAAAAGAGCACGTCCCAACGCTGCTAGTAGTCTTTGTTTTCTCCAGTGCTGTATTGAAACTGCCCAGGGCAGCAGCACTTGTATTCTCTATTAGCTTGATAGATCAAGTTCTCTTGCTACCTTTTTTCTTTCTCTTTCTCTCTTTTTTTTTTTTTCCTTATTTTTTTAAATAATAGCAGTCTTCATCCTTAGAAACTTGTGCTGAAACAGAAGAATCGGCTAATACTACTGAAAGTGCAATATTTGAATATCACTGCGAGGTTGGTGCACATATATAGAGAGTTTTATATATATATATTTCAGAACTTTATAGGAAATAAGTTGCCAACAGAGCGTTTGTTGGTTTTTACTATTATATTGGCTTTGTAGTAGTATAACAAATCAATAGTACTTGCAATATGGTTCTGGTTAATGATGATTATAACCATGGAGAGCTGGTTGTTAATGTTTCTCTCCTCTAGTAAGTAGTAATGGTAGTGTTGTGGTTCAAATCCCTTCTTTTTCAAATAACTACTTACTGAGAAGTCAGCTGTTGGGAGTAAACTTGGCGCAGTTGGGCAATCATCATGGTGCAGGAGAGAACCATTATATTGTAGTCCAAGTAAGTCCTGCTTGCAAATTAATAGGTAGTAGCGTATTACTAGAAGCTCCTTAAAGCACAGTTTTATGACAATATTCCTGGTGATCTGTATAAATGGATGTTGTGTTTGATTTTTGTTATGCTCTGTTTTAACATTACGTTTGCACAGGTCTCGGAATATGAGAAGCATCTGGAAAGGCTGCTGATATTATAATGTGTCCTTCTCTTTGCAGCAGAGTTTAGTGCCACCCTGAGGAGTGTATCTTTGGACTTAAGTTGTCAGACTTCAGATGATTAATGATGAGTTCTTTGTGCTATGCTACTAATACTCCTTTAAACTCAAACTATTCAGGTGGTACCATGCAGTGATAGTCTTTGAGCAAGAGATTATAGCAGTGTGGTTTTCTAACCCTAAGCTAGGCTATTCTAAACTTAATTTTTAGGTAGATCTGTGTCATTTCCTGCACCTGATGTATCATTAGTAGTGTTACTACTTAATATCTGTGGCAGGGGTGTATGTGTATTTGTGTACTTCATCCTTGTATCAGAGGTGTGAAGTGACCATTTTGGAAATGACTCACAAAGAGCATTTCTCACACTCATTTGAACTTTCAGAATGCATTAATGGTCTTGCCTGTTATTCTCTTGGGAAAAGGGATAGCAATATATCATTTTCCCTTCTCCCAGCTACTCTGCTTGCACGGCCAACTTATTTTATAAGTATCCAAAACTCTAGGATGGCTTAAAATCAAGCACTTCAGCTGTTGCCTTCCCACAAGGGCACCTTCTTGTGTGTGGAATGTCCTAGAGGCTGCCTCCTGGGAAGATGAGGGTTCATACGTTGCAGTAATGCTGACAGGAACTAGTCTGTAACTCTCAGCAGCTTTGTATAGTGCTTTTTTTGTTAGATATCCTGAGAAAACATGGCCTTTAAACATAATCCACTGCATAAAGGAAGATGCAAGACCTGTGACTTTCATCCCTTGAGCAACTCAGGCTGCACGTGAGACATCTTTGCTGGGAGAGTAGCACTGCACTGCAACAGTTAACCCAGGAAGGTGGTGGAACCTCTGCCATTGGAGGTTTTTAACTCAGCTAGACAAAGCCTTGGCTGCCTTTGTCTGGTGGCTAGAGGCTGAGGAGGATGGAGGAGAGTTCTCCAGGGGTCTCTGCTGGGGCCGTGTTCTCTGAGTCACTATGTTATGACATGTTTGTACTTTGACTTCAACATGTGAGAGCACTGCTTTATGCCGGATAGCACAGGTTTGCAGGGTATCTCGGCACTTGAGGTTTTCTAATTGTAGACTAAGAGGGCAGTATTGGTTAAAATTAAGAGACTGAGTAGCTGCTTATCTGTTACACTGTGGCTTGTCGTGCCAGTTTAGCAGATAATGCTGCATTTTACTGTTTGTCTTCTAGAAGACCTTACGTAATCACTTGACTACTTAAATTTGGGACAGTATGGAGGCTATCCATCTGAATATGGTGGCAATAAAATTGATGTCTAACCTGGCTGTGAACCAGCTGTTCACATAGTAGTTACATACTTTGCTTCATATTTGTAAACTACCATGTTGCAATGTGTTCTTGCACTGGTGTTACAGTTCTGTGTTGAAATAGAATATTTTTCATTCTCCTAAAGTTTTTGACAGTGTCAGATGTGCCTGAAGAGACACATTCCGAAAGCTAGTAGCAAAATTATTGTACATTACATTAGGGAAAGTAGAAAAAGATTAAAACAATTACATTCAGTTAATTCTAGGTTTGCAGTTTGTCCGGAAGTTGCCTCAAGATTGCAATGTGGGGAGAGGGTGGGAATCTGTAACTAACGGGGTATTAATTCCATAACTGTGCAAAAATGTTTAAACACTTAAAACCTTTTTTTAAGTATGAAAGACTGAACAAACAAACTAGGGACAAACTTTGCAGGTTTGTGAAGCTGAATCTATTGGTTCAGAACTGTTGCGTTTTCCTAAACCTGCTTAATTTGGAAGAGCAGATACTTCAGGTATTTCCTGGCTCTGGTGTGAAATAGCGAATGTGGGAGTACTTTGAGGTGTAATGCTTCAGAAAGTTGGAAGTTTGGTTTGGTCTAAACGATACTTATTTTGGAGTTGTATTTCTGACCCATTTTATAATGCTGCCTGTCTAAAGGTGATTGTTTTATAAAAGTGTGACTATTTTGGTGCTCTACAATTTGCTTGTTACAATAACTTCCACAAGCTCTTTGTGTTTCTATTATTAATAATAGTTACTCTGTTATGTGGGCATGGAGAAAAGAAACCTATTTTAAGTAAATAAGTGGGTTTTGTGGCTTTTCCCCTCCCTGTGTTTTCTTTTAACCAGATGAGCTTTGATCCAAACCTGCTCCACAACAATGGACACAACGGGTACCCCAATGGTACTTCGGCAGCGCTGCGTGAGACTGGGGTTATAGAGAAACTGCTGACCTCTTATGGCTTCATTCAGTGTTCAGAACGGCAAGCTAGACTGTTCTTCCACTGTTCCCAGTATAATGGCAACTTACAGGAGCTCAAAGTAGGAGGTAAAGAGAGAACTTTCAGAGCTTCTTGAGTGAAGACCAGGGTCTCCCACTTGCCATAGACAATCCTTTTATCTTGTGGCATGAACAGATGTGTGCTGTTGCTTCTGGTGGGCTAAAGAGACAACTGAATTAACCCACCACTCCTGATGAGAGACATTTGCAACACTTAAGCTTTGTGCAGCTTGTATTAATGTAGTTGTGGCCCTTCTGGAAAAGGTGTGGTGTTAAGTCAAACTTAAATAAGTGAGATGGAAGTAAGTGCTTAGGCTATGGAAGAATCTACTTAAAGAAGTGTTTCTTCTTTAGAATTAGCTTGAAGATGGCCAGTTGTGTTTCAGAATGGGCAGGCTGCTACTTCATGCTACTGATTAATGTGGCAGTGAAGGTTCTAAACTGTTGAATGGCTATGTTCTGTTGTCTGAACTTCAATGTGAAGTCTGCTTTATAGTGACCAGGGCAGGGGGAGGGAATTACTGAGGGGCAAGCCATTACAATAGAGTAGTTTGTTAGCAGCAGGAGTGAATAAGCAGAATACCAGAGAAATGTTTGCAAATAGTGTGTCCTTCCTTGGTAACAAAAGCACCTGAAGTTGTACTTTGTGTTTGGCTATGAGCAGTGGATTATCACATGTCCCCATTTAGTGAGTAAAAAACCAAAACAAAACCCCTAAACAAAACTCTGTGACACCATTATTGTGTTTGTCTTGTAGATGATGTTGAGTTTGAAGTATCTTCTGACCGCCGAACTGGAAAACCCATTGCTATTAAATTGGTGAAGATAAAACCAGAAATATTACCTGAAGAACGAATAAATGGACAAGTTAGTGCCTGTTTGCTATACATGCATAATTTCCATGCTTTACTCCAGTACTGAAGGCTAGATTCATTTAGCATGCATATTAACTACATGTGGTGTACAGTCACACTGAAATATATCTTTGTTCTGGTGAAAAAATCAGAGGTTCTGTTTGAGCTCTTCCTTAGCTCCAAACAATTCTTACAGTCACCAGATGTTCTGTAAGAGTGAGACTTTGCAACGTGGCATTCCCTGTTGCACACTAGAAGTGCATCCATGAATGTATAGTAGGGGATACTGAGATTCATGTTGTATTCAACAGTGCTGCTCCTGAAATGACTAGCAATGGATTTTATTTGTTTTTGGCTGGTAGGTTGTGTGTGCTGTTCCTCACAATTTAGAGAGTAAATCTCCAGCTGCCCCGGGTCAGAGTCCAACAGGGAGTGTATGCTACGAACGTAATGGGGTAAAGCTTGCGTATTTTACTTGAACTTTTCACTGCTCCATCACTGTGGTCTATGAGCAAAAAAAATGTGATGTAATTTATAATGTAGTCAACTGACATTGCTAAGAGCTGTAGTTCTTGGCCAAAACCCAGCATGCTTTGGTAATTACTACAAGCAGAAATGTTAATTCCACAGCTTGCTTGCTTATATCTGTCGAAAACTTTATGTAAAGCCACAGAGTTGTTTTTTTCTCTTTTAAAACTTAATAAAGCTGGGTTTGTAATGTTCATGTATCCTTACCTTGAACATTTAAAGATCAGAAACTGACATTTCAAGATGGCCACATAAAAACCTTTCAACTCAAGCTGCTTGTTAAAGACTCATCCAAACAGCATGATGAGGAAAAAGGGGTGGTTTTGCATGACGTGTTTGAGCATTTTCCATTTTCTTAATTAATTTCTTTAGTAGCAGGTATTGTTGTTAAAACTGTGTTAATCTTTCTTTGAAACTACTATTCTGTAAATATTAAGTAATAATACTGGTCAATGTTAATTTACAGGAAGTATTTTACCTGACTTACACCCCGGAGGACGTTGAAGGAAATGTACAGCTGGAAACAGGAGATAAAATCAACTTTATAATTGACACAAATAAACAGTAAGTTGGTATTGCTTTTCTGCCTTCATACTTGGTTTAGTAGTCAGGCAGAATTAATGCCTGTGCCAAGAACTGAAATGACATTATGAAATATAATCTTCATTTTTGCTCCAGTTTTAAGTTACTCCAGGTTTGCTCTGTTAACTTTTTTTTTCCCTCCCTAGTACTGGTGCTGTAAGTGCTCGTAACATTATGCTACTAAAAAAGAAACAAGCCCGCTGTCAAGGAGTAGTCTGTGCCATGAAAGTAAGTGGTGCTTCAGCTTTGAAGTTTCCTTTGAAAATGAAATGCTGTTCTGAAAAGTGGTGTTATGAGTAATATATTTAGGGTGTTAAGAGCTGTTAACAGCTTGGAGCTGTGGGTGTAAACTGGGTGAAACAGTTGATCTTTGGTACAAATCTTCTTAACAAATTAAGTCCTATTTATTTCCATTTATCTCTTAATTTCTTGTGGTTGTCTGTGCTGTGTGCACTCGTGAATCTGCTGTTCTGGTGTGTCATAGTCTTTTATTGTCTTTGGTAGAACTTGCTATGTTAAGAGAAGAGGCAATTTATTAAACACTTTGTTCTGTTCTTAGGAAGCCTTTGGATTTATTGAGAGGGGTGATGTCGTGAAGGAGATATTCTTTCACTATAGTGAATTTAAAGGTGACCTAGAAGCCTTACAGCCTGGTGATGATGTGGAGTTTACAATCAAAGACAGAAATGTAAGACGAAATCCAGTAAAAACTGAAGACAAGATGCTAGAGCATAACTGGAGAGCTGTCTGTTTTCTCAAATGCACTTGTAAAAGGAGGGAGGAGGTTCATGGGAGAATGGCTCTTTACCTCATCTGTATGGGTGTTTGACTGATTTTGTGCTTTTAGGGTAAAGAAGTTGCAACAGATGTTAGACTCCTGCCTCAAGGAACTGTCATTTTTGAAGATATCAGCATTGAACATTTTGAAGGAACTGTAACCAAAGTAATTCCAAAAGTACCCAGCAAAAACCAGGTGAATTTCAGTATTTACTGAAGTTTATGTGAAATGTTTTATTGATTGTATTGAATTCCAATCCAGCAGTAAAAGTGCTCCTTTCCCTGTAACAGTCTGCTGCATAAGCATTGTATCAGAGTAAAGGAGTAAGTTTGGGCTTAACCTGTTACAACCACCGATAGCAGTCACAGTACAAAATTTTTTCTAAAAATGATGAAAAGCAAGAATTAGGGTAGTGCTACATTGGGGAGTGTTTTCTTTAATGTTCCACATACTTCCCATTGAATTTAATTGGTTTAGGATGAATCTTTAAGGCAAAAGCATAGGGAAAAGGGGAGAAAATACTTGCAGGAAATGCCTGATCTTAGGATTCCTGTGAGGATTAACACTTAAAGAGGTGTTTGACATAACTTGACCATTAATATTTGCCTTAGAGGAAAGAGCACGTCCCTTATGGCTGGAGGCCAGTCTGCAATTGTTGTTTTGGGAGGGGCTGGGGTGAGGTTTCTTGTGTGTTTTGGACACTTGGTAAGGCTGCTTTTTAGAAGTGTTGTAAGCACGATTATAAACTCAATTCTTAAAATAGTCTTAATTTCTTTGGCAATAACATGCTTGGTGCTTTAAGTAAAATCCCCAAACCAACAAACCACGAGAAAGGCACCTTTAAGTTGGCTATGAACAGCAAATTTCAAATAAGGAGTGGTAGAGATGAAGCGTAGTGGTCTGAGTCCAGCAGGCGCTTGGTGTCGTCCATACTTCTGTTAGAATAGCTGGCAGCAGTTACGCTGAGACTTGCAGGTGAACTAATGTCTTCTCTTGGATTTTCCGCCTGTAGAGTGATCCATTACCTGGCCGCATCAAAGTTGACTTTGTGATTCCTAAAGAACTTCCATTTGGAGACAAAGATACAAAATCCAAGGTGACCTTGCTGGAAAGTGACCACGTTCGATTCAATATTTCAACAGACAGACGTGACAAACTGGAACGAGCCACGAATATTGAGGTTCTTCCCAATACTTTCCAGTTTACTAATGAAACTAGGGAAATGGCAAGTATCTCTTTTAATTCTTGAGGGGAAATTAAAGTAAAACAAGGGGGGAGGGGTGTCTTAAGCACTAACTTCAATGTAAAAATCACTGGTGTCTTCCATTGCCTTTTCTGAAATCCTTAGATATGCGCTTCAAAGTGCTTGAATGATAGAAAATTCAGAATTAATGTTGTGCATCTTTTCTTTAAAAGAATAAAAACTGAACTACTGAGTGAATTGAATCATTGGAAAATCAGACCTTAGTTGGCTGGTTATAGCAAGCAAAAGACATGCAATCTTGAAGTATTAGTTTAAAAATTCACATGCTTGAGTCTGAATAAGTAACTACTCGTGTTCCTGAGGAAAACTGGAAGAATTTGGGGCTATTCAGGTTCAGGTACTGAAAAGTCTTAAGAATCAGAGGCAGTACTGTGTGCACCTTTTGGATTTCATGGGTTTTGGCCAGTCTCTCTTTGTCTGAGGGTCCAGCAGAAGGATGGTAAAGAGCTGCTTTCCATCACTTATAAAAAAAACTTTGTGGATTACAGGGACTAACATGGACGTGCTAATTAGTATTATAGAATATCTTTCATTCCTGTAATTTGGAGTGCTGGTTCTGTTCCAGCTACACTGTAAGTTTGCCTTCCTTTACAACTGGAGACCAGTTACGTACTGGAGTGATAACACTGCTGTGGTTAGGGATCCTTTGCTTTTAAGAAAAACACTGAACTTCAGCCTCTTGGGTTTTGGCTTTCTATCCTATAGACTTCTTATGTTTCTACTGTGGCCAGATATAGTTGCCTGCCTGAACTGAGTTGTCATTGGGCTGACAAGTGTTAGCTGAATGGGAGCTTGGAAAGCTCAGGAAGCTATGCAAGAGAAGAATGTTCCCAAGGGTGGAAATTATCTTTGCATGGCCATTTAAATCCTATAAGCCTTCCTTGAGACTTGCTAAAGGCTCTGTAGGAACTGGGTTGAACTGAGAATGTTTGTGAATTCAGTCTTGCTCTGTGCCTCTGGCATGATCTTGTTCTAGTTCTTCCTAACTTGAATAATGAACTCTTTCAAGCAACTTCTTCATTTGTCTGGAAGTGTGATGGGCTTTCTCTTAAACTTCCCTTTCACCACTGCTTTTATTTCCTCTTTATATAAAGTTTTTGTATGTCTAATGTGCGTTTATGTGCATTATATGTGTGCATTTGTAGAGTTGTTCTCTGTGTAGAAGTAATGCCAGGTTCTTTAACTGTAGTAGTCCTTGTTAATGGCTTAGTCTTTTCCATGTCTCTCTTAAGAAGAAATTAAGTTGAGAAACCAGGTAAGTACAGCTTGTTTGCATTTCAGGTTGACCGTAGTCATTAACACTATTGTTTGCAAGGCAGCATATTGCATAAACCAAGAGGTGTTTTCATAGGATTCAGGCCTTCTGTTCAGATTATTACTGCAGGTACTCCGTATGTGTCTGTGGTACTCCACAGACACATACGGAGTACCTGCAGACAAGTGTCACATACTAGTAGTAAAACTGTAGCTGTCCCTTTGACTATTCCCAGGGTGTGATTGCAGCAATGAGAGATGGCTTTGGCTTCATTAAGTGTGTGGACCGGGATGCTCGCATGTTCTTTCACTTCAGTGAAATTATGGATGGGAATCAACTCCATATTTCTGACGAAGTAGAATTTACTGTCGTTCCTGTAAGTGAGATTAATACTTCTAAGAAATCTTGACTTTTAAAAGGTGTTACATAGAGTCTGTCTAAAATCGGATTGGTCTTATTTTCCAGGATATGTTGTCTGCCCAAAGAAATCATGCTATAAGGATTAAGAAGCTTCCAAAGGGCACGGTTTCTTTCCACACCCAATCAGACCATCGTTTCGTGGGCACTATAGACAAAGAAGCCACTCCAGCCAAAGCCACTAGCCCAAATAAAGGCAAAGAGAAGGTAGTGCTGCTCTTCTACTTGTGGCGTACCTGTTCTGCATTCCTGGCTTTGGAGCCTGAGGCTGTTTGCTTAAAAATCTAATTCCACTTTTTGAAGCACTGTTAATCTTGTATAAATGTGAAATACATGGAGTAGCCAACAACAGCAGTGAGCACAAACTAACCTGTGTGAAACAAAATAAGAAAGAAATCATTAATGATTATACTATTGGAAGATAATTTCCAGGAACTTGATAGGAAGCTTCTTTCCACCTCCTACTCCATAAGGTACTAGGTAGAATAAAAAAATAAAGTTTCTAGGGCTAGAGGAGAACCTCTGTGTTGTCAGGCTGTTTTAAACAATACCAGAGTACTTAAACTTCCAATAAATACTTACTGGAAATGGTAGTAACACTTTAAAACTATTGTATCATTTAAAGCTTCTTAGAGTCATTTACTCTGTTGTGGTTTTCACCAGTTACTGAGCAGTTACTGTCAAACCACTGTGGCTCAAATGATCAGTGCTTGAATTGTACATGGGAAACTTGCTCACTTACAATTGAGACACTGATTGCTGAATTCTGATGTCTTATTTTTAGGAGGCTGAGGATGGAATAATTGTTTATGATGACTGTGGAGTAAAACTGACCATTCCTTACCAGGCCAAGGATGTGGAAGGATCTGCTAATCCCCAGATAGGAGATAAGGCAATATAACTAACTATACCATTGGGAAATATTTTTTTCTGTGCATTGTGAAGTGGGAGCTTCTCTTTGGCTTGTTACTGGATTTGTTCCTCTTGGAACAAACGAAGGACAAGGCATCTGCATAATGTTACCTGTTTCCTCTGTCCTAGGTTTGAGTTACTTAATATTCCGTATACTTAAGAATAATATCCTGAAACTTGGTGATATATATGTGAAAATAGTGTCTTAATATGTAAATGATGCTTTTAAAACAAGGAATTCTTATCATTTAAGACACTGGGCTCTGCTTGTGAATAATCAAGAGGAAATTGGCATAAGAGATTTTGAGATGGATGGTGAAGAGGGAGAACATACTATCATGAGCAACTTAGCATGAGGGATAATGGAAAGGGAAAAAGAGCTTGGAGAACTGGAAGAGCACCCTAAAAACTACCAGTGTTCAGGAGCTGCACTAGGAAGGCATCAATTACTATCTTTAAAATCCTGAAACAAGTGGGTGAAACTCAGTACATGTTCACTGGGGGCTACTGGTGGTAAGTGTAGTGGCAAGGAGGCAAATCGCAGGAACAGAAAAATTCTCATCTATAATGGGTAAAAAGCTGAGTGCTGGAGGCTGGCTTGCCTTGCAGGTACTACTAGTTGTGACTACTACTCTTTGGAATGTAGTAAATGTCAGTGACTGGCAGATGTTTCTGTGAGTGTAGGGGCTAGAAAACTACTTCCCTGGTGAATGTAGGTATTCATTACAGCTACACAGCTTCAAAATCAGTTGGTTTGGGGCATTTTTTTGGTGGTGGTGGTTTGTTTGGGTTTTTTCTATCTAGTATTGACATGCACCTCTTCAACAGGTTGAGTTCTGTGTGTGTGAAGTGAAGAGAACTGGTCTGCAGACAGCTGTTTCTGTCAGAATGCTAGGACGCAATTACAGCTCTAAGAGGCTTTTGGGATACGTGGCAGCCCTGAAAGATAACTTTGGATTTATTGAAACAGCGAATCATGATAAGGAGATCTTTTTCCACTACAGGTGAATGACAGTTTATTATTATTTGCTTGTTTGTGTTGGTTTGCTTAGTTGGGGGGCAGAGTTTTGTAGGGTTTACTGTTAAACCCATCTGGACTTCACGCACACATATGTGCTTAGGTGCCTCAAGTTCCATTTATTATCTTTGCTGGACTGGTTCAGGCTTTTCTATTAGTCAGCAGCCCTCGTATTCTATCCCTGTGAATCCTAGGCCACAAAATACAGTTAATTGTATATTTGAAATGCTTCTTGGACACGTGAGGTACTGACCTAGTCAAATAGTTTCTGATCAACATATGTAAATGTTGAATGAGTATCACATGTTATCACATAACTAAAGGAAAGTTGTACATAATTCTGTTCCTGTAGTGAATACTGTGGTGATATTGATAGCCTGGAACTTGGAGACACTGTTGAATACAGCTTGTCAAAAGGCAAAGGAAACAAAGTTAGTGCAGAAAAGGTGAACAAAACACATGCAGGTAAGACTCTGCCTCGTATTTTCGGCTTACAAGGCTCTCTGCAGGTGTTGATGGATAAAGTTTGCTAATAATCCATTTACAGCTGCAGCTTAGACCAACAGGATGATGCTTAACATGGTGGTCATAGGTTTCGTGAAAGCTGTTGCTTATGTTTCCAGAGAAGAGACAAGCGTAGACCAACAGTACTGTGGACAGTAGCAACTCTTTAGAGCTTTATTATACTTTGTCCCCTTCTATTGGAAGGTTATAACAGGAGAACTAATGGTAGAACAAGCCAAATTCATAATTGCACTAATTGTGCTGTGCCTTGCAGGAGGTATGCAGGTATTAAGGACATGGGGGCAAAGAAAAAGCATACTTAAAGGTTACTGAATGGTTAAAGTATGTGGGGAATGGGAATGCAGTGGAAGAGAAGTAAAATACTTTGATTCAGTGGTTTCTAGTTTCACAAGAAACTAGTGTTTTTCTGCTTCAGTGTTTGAAATATCAGTGTGGTCTTGATTAGAAAAGCTGTCATTACTGCTGTGTTAAAGCTGTTCCAGTTTTAGTGGGTGATAGTGCACTGCCTTCAGTGTCTTGCAGTGCATGCTAGCTTAAAAAGAATAAGTGATTGACCACTAAAGTGTGAAAAGAACATCCTATTCTTTCATTGTCTGTTTCTTTTCAGTGAATGGTATCACCGAAGAAGCTGATCCAACTGTTTACTCTGGTAAAGTAATTCGTCCTTTGAGGAGTGTAGATCCCACACAGACTGAATACCAGGGCATGATCGAAGTCATGGAGGATGGTAAGATTTTAAGTTACAAGAGTTCCTTTCACAAATGCACAAGAAGTGTAGAAGTTTAATAAACTGTAAATAGAGCTGTTGATAGCTATACTGCAGACTATATTCATACTAGTAAGCTGATAGTAAGAGCAGCATTTCTAATATCAGAAGTAAGTTCTGAATGTCCTAGGGTAGGAAGGGATGCCTCTCAATTGTCCTGTGCTTTTTCCTCCTCTAGGTGAGATGAAAGGAGAGGTTTATCCATTTGGAATTGTTGGAATGGCAAACAAAGGTGACTGTCTGCAAAAGGGAGAGACTGTGAAGTTTCAGCTCTGTGTTCTTGGTCAGAATGGGCAGACAATGGCTGTTAACATCACACCATTCCGCAGAGCCACAGTGGAATGTGTGAAAGATCAGGTGAGTGATGCATGTTCATAGGAAATACCAGTTACAATGGCATAGAGCAGATGAAAACCCACTTCAGCACTATAATCTAGGAATCTTGTTGGGCAGGGGTGGATTGCTTTATATGCTGGTCCTAGGGAAGCAGGTTTGTGTCACCCAAGCACTGGCTTATGCAAACCTGTGTAACTAGTTTTTGCTGAACAGGGCATTAAAAAACAGTGTTAAAAAACGAAACGAAACAGCGCATACTCTGCTTTTAGAAGCTGCTTCCCAGCATTAAGCAGTCAGTGGTTACAGTCCGTCTGAAACACGAAGGATAATCGTAACGTGGCCAGCTGCATGTCAGAATTCTTAGAAAATTAAGTGCTGTGGATGCTTTCTGGTTTTACAGCTATTCTGCAGCACTTGGCTCTCATCATTTCCAGAGGAGTGAGTTTTGCTGAGTAAAATGGGAGTAACTGACTAGTTGTACCAGAGACAGACCAAGAAATGGAGTGATTTCTGCTGTATAAGGAGGAGTCTTGGAAAAGAACATGCAGCAGCACTCTTCAGTTTAATCCTGAGAATGCTGCCAGGACTTCCGCAGGTTTCATATCTCGGTCTGTAGACTTTGGGGTTTAAATGTGACTTTACCAACCCAAGAGTGCCTAGACTTCCAGAAGTATTGTTTCCAGACAATGTTCTGATCAGTGTAGAAATTGCATTTCCAGCTCTAAAAGTCATTAAACTGCAATAATGAGTAAGGCATTGAATCTGTTTAGATCCAGAGGAAAAAAAGTAACCTTGTGATGTGTTGGTTTTCAGTTTGGTTTCATTAACTATGAAGTGGGTGACAGCAAAAAGCTCTTCTTCCATGTCAAAGAAGTTCAGGATGGTGTGGAGCTGCAGGCTGGGGACGAAGTGGAGTTCTCTGTAATCCTGAACCAGCGCACAGGAAAATGCAGTGCCTGTAACGTGTGGCGTGTCTGGTGAGGGTTTACAATTCAAGTGACTTAATCTGGCATGATGTCTGCATTGCAGCAGGGGCGTGCAGGCCTCTTCTAAACTGAGCTGTTCCTAGAATGGGAGCTCTGAACTTCTGGCTTCAGTGAGAGCCTCTCACCTGAGAGCTGCCACCATTTAGAGATGTTGATGCTATGCCATTATGTACTGGCAACTCGTAAGCTTTTTATTGATACAGTTAAAGGGAACAGAAATGTAGGAAATACTACTTAGATGTGCATGAGAGTAAATGCAACACCTCTACTCACTACAGAATACCCTTTTGAGGGGTTAGAGCTACTGCTATTTTGTAGCCCTGTGCTTAAAGCAGTGGTTTTGAAGCAGAAGTGTGTGGTATCATCCAGAAGGTCTCCTTTTGCACAGGGTGGGTGATATACTAATGGGGACAGTGAGTAGCTCGTAGCAGCTCTGGGAAGTGATGCGTGCTCTCTGGTTGACTCTGTTACAGTGAAGGCGCGAAGGCTGTCGCTGCTCCACGTCCTGACAGACTCGTTAATCGTTTAAAGAGCATTAATCTGGATGATGCCAATGCTCCTCGGCTCACAGTTCTTCGTCAGCCTCGGGGACCGGATAACTCAAAGGTGTGTAAGACAGAAGCCTGCGTTGCAGAGTAACTGCAGTTTGGGCTTGAACTTAGATAACATAAAATTGACTCCTCAGTTGGAAACCTGAATGGTTTGAAGCGCAGTGTCCCCCTTCATTCTGTAGTGAACTACTCACCTGCTGTGAGAGATTAGATTATTTCTACATGATGTCAGAGTGCTGTACCCCGTGTCGGTCATGTATGCTGTGGTTTGAAGAGCATGCAGTATCAAAGCAACCAGTTGCTGCTTGTGTTCTAACCCACGATGGCTCTCCAGGTTTGTTTATAAACCTCCTGCTCCCCTTCTCAGAGACAGTAAGTGAAATGCCTTCACATCAGTTTGGCTTTCACAGGAGGTTCTGCCACCGCTTTATAAACAGGAGTGAAGTGGCTGGAATCTCTTGAGGCATCCAGGAACCCACAGAACCTGTTTTGTTGCTGTCTTTCTGAAGATGAAAGTTGCTAATTAGAAGTGTGCTCACTCTGTCCCGGGTTGGAAGAGAACGGCTTGACTTTAAAGCGTGAGGCTGGAGCTAAAAGTTATTTGTTTTTTCCTTACAGGGATTTGGTGCAGAGAGAAAGATCCGCCAAGCTGGTGTTATAGACTGATCCCCAAACCCCATCCCTGATGTACGGCTGAGTGGTGGGGGCTGGTGAAGGGTACTGAATATCTCCCTGTTCATCCCTTCCTCCAAATTCTAAGAAGCTATTACACCGGTTTTAACACCTTCTCATGTTATGTTTAAAATAAATTTATGAAACCATTTTAAAATTATGCACAGTTGCATTCTGGAGAACTTTAAGGTGGCGCCTTTATAGTATCACATTTTAGAAGCTTGTTTTGAATGGTGCATTTAAACGCAACTGGTTACTGCAACTCTACATTGCCTCTGTGAGTAAACATTATAGACAGCTCGACTCGGGTAGACCTTATGGAATTCTGCACTACAGTTCTCTCTGCTTTATCATCTTGGCTGAGGTGTTCCTATGCCTTAGTGCGCGACTGCGTTGTGTCCGCTTCCGAGTGGAAGCGGGAGGCTCCCTTCAGCTCACTGCTCCCCTCCCGAGGACCATGTGAGGGCAGAATCAGTTCAACTTGATACAAACCTGTCTGAACATTCAGATATCTTACGTTGATGGCCAAATGTTCCCATGTTTTCCTGTTTCATTTAACTCGAGTCCTTTTGCCAGTGGTGTTTAGAGCCCCATGAGAGTCTCTTTCGTGGGTTCACTTTCTGTTTGTAGCGTTCTGAACCACGTGCAGTGCAGAATTTCCTAAGGCTGAGGTGTGCCATCAGTGTGGTAATTTAAATATATTTAAAACAATGCACAAATCTGCTGCTTCCAACACTGCAGCTTCGACTCCCCCTTTCTTTGATTTAAACTGAAACAAAGGAAGAAGTTGTGCCTGAAGTGAATACCTTTTTTTTTTTTTTTTCTCTATTTTTTCGCAGCCGGCACCATGTACTGTAACAGAATAAATACTCCTTTAGGCTTCCCATAATAGCTGTACCGAGCCTTTCATCGAGGTGGGATAGTTGATGTCTGTGTGCTTTATTTTGGTTCTCCCCCTCCATTCCCCCCATTACACTTTATCAAGCGAGAAACCGGATTGATTGGTCTGAGTCTTATTTACCCAACAGGATCAGGAGTTCTTGCTCGGGATCGAGGCGAGTTCCGGGCTTTGGGTTTGGTTTTGTTCAGGTTTTGTTCATTTTTGGGGTTGTTTTTGTTTTCTCACGTTACCTCTGTTCTCGCTGTAGGGGTTTCTCGGGGAGATGCGTTATCTTTGTAAAACAGACGTTGCTTTCTCCAGGTTTTTCTGTTAATGGCAAAGAATGGAAATAGAATAAAGTTTTACTGATTTTGAGACAAAACGAACCCTCCCTCCCGCCCTGTTTCTTCCTTCCCGCCGGGGGGCGCCGCGCCGCCAGCACGCGTCCGGGAGGCGCCGCGCTCCGCCGCCGCCTTTCCGGCGGTGGGTGATGACGCGGCGGCGGTGGCGGAAGGCGGAAGCGGCGGGGAGCGGCGGGGCGCGCCGCGGGGCGGCCGGGGCCGGGGCCGGCGATGACCGAGTACAAACTGGTGGTGGTGGGCGCCGGCGGCGTCGGGAAGAGCGCGCTCACCATCCAGCTCATCCAGAACCACTTCGTGGACGAGTACGACCCCACCATCGAGGTGAGCGGGGACTCGGGCGGGGCGGCCGCCGCTCGCGCTACTCGTTTGATTTCTATTGCGTTATGGCTGGAAGCAGCCGGTAACGGCCCCGGGCGGGTGGGGAGGGGAAGCGGAAGAACCGAATCGGGGAACCAACAAAGATTCGGGCCACTGGGGCAGTGCTTCCAGCTGGAGCTGTATCGATACCGAACATCCCGCCTTAATGTCATCTGCGTTAACGAGAACAGGACAAAGCGTAAGAGGCAAGGGAGAAGGAAGGGTTTTCCATTTCTGCGCTGGGCTGCGCTCAGAACAAGCCGATGCACTGCAGGCCCTACACGGCTCGGAAGCTGCAGGCACAAGTGGAACGTTAATCACATGAATGACTGGTAAATACAGTGCTGGAGAACGTTTGGACTTGATCTTAAAGGGCTTTTCCAGCCTGGTTGATTCTATGATTCTAATGTAACACCTGTGGGTTGAGATAAGAACAGTTTAATGACTAAAGTACTGTATAATACTATTGCTAGCAATAAGAAGGGAAATAACAAGGGGAGGGAACATAAAACTAAAAGGGAAAAGGAAGAAACAACAACAACAAACACAAGTGATGCCCAATACAATTGCTCAGCACCCGCTGGCTGATACCCAGCCCGACCCGAGCAGCGATCAGTCCCTTGCAGGTAACTCCCCCCAGTTTCTATCCTGGGCACAACATGCTGTGGGATGGAATATCCCTTTGGCTAGTTTGGGTCAGGTGTCCTGTCTCTGCTTCCTGCCAGCTTCCTGTGCCCCTCCTCACTGCAGAGCATGAGGCTGAGAAGTCCTTGATCAGGGTAAGAGCTACTGAGCAACAACTAAACCATGGGTGTGTTACCAGCATTATTCTCAGACTAAAGCCAGAACACAGCACTGCACCAGCTGCAGGGAAGAGAATTAACTCTGCTACAGCTGAAACCAGGACGCTCTTTCAAAGATTCCTTGCCTATTGCGCTCCTTGCTGCCCAGGGCAGGGTGCAGGTAGCCACAGTGGCAACAAAAAAAGTCGCCAATTGGTAGGCTGGATATTCCAGTCATGGTGCTGCAGTGATGGGGTTTATCATTCTTTTTTTTTCCTACCAATAAAGGAATTTCTCACAAGTAACAGGACTTTGCTTTTTAGTCAGAAAGGTTGAGGGGGGTTAGAGCAACAGCTTAATCCCCGACAGGTCTCGATACTGGTGTCTTTTCATCAGGCAGGGCTAGAAAAGCTCCTGATTCACGCTTTTCTTTATTCTTATTATATTTATTTTTCCTTAAAACTGCCCGAGGTGGACAGAAGTTGTGCAGTGCTTTAATGTAGAGTCTGCCTGTGTGCTTTCCAGGACTCGTACAGAAAGCAAGTGGTTATCGATGGCGAGACGTGCCTCTTGGACATCCTGGACACTGCGGGGCAGGAGGAGTACAGCGCCATGCGGGACCAATACATGCGGACTGGGGAAGGATTCCTCTGTGTCTTTGCTATTAACAACAGTAAATCATTTGCTGATATTAACCTTTACAGGTACGACCTGGGGCTTTACCACCGGAGCAGAGGCTGGAAAAAGCACCAGACCCATTTGCTCTTAGACTCGGTGAAAAGTAAATAATAGACAAATATTAAATCTCTCAGTTCTTTCAGGAAGTTTTTCAAGCTTATCTGTGTTCTGTGTCAATACTTTAGTAGTCTCTTGAGAATGGGGCACTTACCTGGGTGGTTGTGTTAATCCACTGATATTTAGAGCAAACAGAACATGATCTCAAAGAAAATGGGCAAGGAGGCAAACGGTGGAGTTACATGTGGACAAGAAGATGGAGTGTAGGAAGTTACTAGACATATTGCTGTGGGTTAGAACCCCTGAGTCCTGTCCAGCTTTAGTATCTGTTTTTGGAGCACAAGGGTGGTTGGATACTGAACTAAACAAGTCTTTATATTTAGAAAACAGTTCCTAACTTTTAAAAACTTGTCTTTTTAAAGAGAACAGATCAAGAGAGTGAAAGATTCGGATGACGTGCCAATGGTGCTAGTTGGGAACAAGTGTGATTTGCCCACGAGAACAGTAGACACAAAACAGGCTCAAGAATTAGCAAAAAGCTATGGAATCCCCTTCATAGAGACATCTGCTAAAACAAGACAGGTAAGATGCTTCTGTTCTTGGTCTGACCTCTTCCTGCATGATAAATGCAGAATGGCCTCACATTTTCCCATGTGCTACGGGCAGCCACAGCTTCATGTCTGTAAAAAGAAGCAGGCTTCATTCTTCCCTGTGAGGGTGCTGAGGCGCTGGCACAGGGTGTCCAGAGAAGCTGTGGCTGCCCCATCCCTGGCAGTGTTCAAGGCCAGGTTGGACACAGGGGCTTGGAGCAACCTGCTCTAGTGGAAGGTGTCCCTGCCCGTGGCAGGGGGTTGGGACCAAATGTGCTTTAAGGTCCCTTCCAACCCAAACCATTCCGTGATTCTGTGATGTGCTCTTGCTGAGGCATGGTCAGACTGTGCCATTAGTCATCCCAGACCTGTTCAGGTTTCTTGGCTTCTTAACAAACGCCAATTCTGAGATTATATTTACAGAAGGATTTCCCCAGTGGACTGATAGGCTTGTTCAGAGCTGCATTGGATACACAGCTCTGTCTGGTCAGCCTCGTTCTACCCACAGTATGGACTGAAGCAGAAAAGCTGCAGTTATTAAGCAGCAGCCAGAAAATCCTAAGAATCCTAAACCAGAAATGATGAGTCAAGACGTAATTTTCCTGCACAGGACTCCTCTACAGTTACAATTTGTCTTGTTTCGTTTAATGGCTGTTCCTCTGGGTGTTTGCTTCTGAGGAGGAGTTAGGATTGTAAGCCAAGAGTTTGGGATTTAAGAGCTAGTTTCTTCTTCTTATGAGCTATGGGATGAGTTGGCTGCTACTCTTCCTGTAGAAGTATGTCTTTCAACTATGTTAAGGGATTCTGGGATGCAAAGAACAGTCATCTCAAAAGCTTAAGGAAAGAAAATACTTTACCTGGATCCCTTGCATTCAGGGTGTGGAAGATGCTTTTTACACACTGGTGAGAGAGATCCGGCAGTACCGGATGAAAAAGCTCAACAGCAATGAAGATGGGAATCAAGGCTGCATGGGATTGTCCTGCATTGTGATGTGATAAGGTGAGCTTAATGTAAATCTTTTATAACTGATTATTGTTGGATTTTCTGTATCATTCTTGTCAGTGTCTCCTTCCTTTGGGAAACCATTCTGACTGCTTGGAGAATGTGTCATTTCTGTTTTGTACACAAGAAACACCTGAAATAGAGAGAGAATGTGTGCAATTCTGCAGTCACCATTTGCTGGTGGTTGGTTGACCCCTGAGCAGCTCAAGCTGCTTTGCTCTGGAGTATTCACTGTTTGAAGATTAACCAAATAAACTAATGCAAGTAATGAACTTTAGGAGTTCCCCAACTGAAATTCTTTCCAGCAGTTTCCTAAAAGATGTTGCTCATCACCATAAAAACAGACAGATGAGTTCAGGACTGTTGCTCTGCACATCACAAGCTGGAGAGCAACTAATTAGAGATGCCTTTCTGTTCCAGATGCCAAGAACACGTGGTTCAGATGTGGCTGCTGGACGAGTCTCGATGCTACTGTATTGCGTCTCATGCTGATGCCCTACACTCTTTTGGTGCCAGTGACGAGAATCTTGGTACCAGTTAATTAGCACAAGGTCCTTTTCTGTGCTCCACCTGAAGAGAACATCTATGGCATCTACCTCCTTGCTCAGCTAACGGAGCAGTCACATCTCTTGATGTACTGGGATTCTTTTCTTACTGTGTTATCTGGGTTTGTTCAAGAAGAAAACCAGTGACAAGAAAAGTGAACTACAGAGACTAAATGCTGTGAAGAAGATGACACTTTACCTCTAGAGTAAAAAGCTAGAAGCGATGTTTGTCCCCTTTCGATTGGATTCTGATTTGCAGCACTGTCAGAGGAGTAGCACTGATCGTTGCTTGGCAGCTCATGTCAGAAATGCTTTTGCCACCATGGATGCTCCTGTCACGTATCAGATTGGTATCTGCTCTCTCTGCACCCCTACAGCATATTTGCAACATCTCCTTTGTGCCAGGATTACCACTTAACTGATCCTTCATTTTCTGTAATAAAAAGGAGTTACCTTTCCTAACTTAAGTGCCTGTTTGCTAAGAAGATTGGAAGTTGTCCCCTGTTCCCTTGGGTTGAGGAAAACCCCAAGGACTGGAATTTCTTGGGAGCTTATTGTCTGAAGCAGGCAAGTCTTGTGGGGGTGATACCTTTGCCTGACAGGATACTAACCCAAGAGTTTATAGACTGGAAGATCCAGCAGGCACTTGTAAGGCTCTTGAACTAGGGAGGACATCCTGCCTCTGGTTTTTACTTTCTTTGTAGGTGGAACTGTTTATGTTGGTTTTCTGCAGCGTTCAGATCTCTCTTGAGTTGGACCAAATTAGTCAGCTGTTCATTTTAACATTAACTGCCAACATTTATGGGCAGCTTCTCAATAGTTAATCTAATAACTGGAGGTTAGAGAACTCAGACAGCTGTTACTCAGCTCTGTAACTTGCAAACTACTTTATTCTGAATTACTTTCTTACCAGCAGACTGTAAAACACAGTCTCTTCAAATTGTCTCTCTGTAAAATGTAGCTGGAGAGTCTCCACGTCAGGGAGGAGTGTGGGATTTCAGGCTGGCTGTGCTTGGTGCAGTGGTTGTCATGTACATCCAGGCTGAGCGGAGAAGGCAGTGAGCTAGAACAGAAACAGAGCTGGCTTCTGATTGCAGCACCCTTGCAAAATGAGGAAGGCAGCGAGTTCAGCAATGACTGTGCAGAAGGTGTTATGTTTTACTGATGGGAATTCTGGGCTTGTTCTAACAGCCTCAAAGTACAACGGAATTACTGCATCAGCTGGGTGAGTTCTTCCTAGAACAACGCGTCGTCACCTCGTATAATACTGATGTACAAGTGTGGTCACTGTTACAAAACCTACCAGCGTTCCTTGGAATGCTGTGTCCTTCCCCAGTTCTTGTGCTACTGGGTTTTATTCTGTGTGGTCAGTCAGTGTGTCCCACTGCAAAGCTGAATTCCCAGTTGGTATCTGGAAGAAAAGATTCTTCAGCCAACAGAGGGAGCATGCAGTCAGCCTGCTGAACCAGCGTGAGCAGACATTGCAAGAGGCTTAATTCAGTTTGGTGTCAGATTCCTACACCTTCACAGGGAAATTAGAGATCAGTAAATGCTGAGAGAAGAAATTGTTCCTTTTAATATTGCTCCCTCCACTACTTACATTCTTAATTCTCCTCTTGGAATGGAAGAGGCTCAGTCCACATCAGGTTTTCTTTATCAGTGATAATCCTTATAAGTACTTTTTGTAGTTTGTTTTACCCTTGACTGATGAGACACTGATGAAAAACTAAACCCACAATGTTTTCATTAACACATTATTTTCCAGAAACACTCACAAATGATGACTCGAGTTCATTTGAAGATGATCTCGTGCCTGCAAGTTAAATGTGACAGAATTACCCTCACTGCAAGCTGTCCTGGCTGGAAGCAGCAAGCAGGGTTTATTTGGTGCAAGAAGAGAAGTGATTGGTGAAAGCATTCAGCACTGTGGCAGCAGATGACTGTCTGCTTCTAAAGACACGTGTGGCAAGCTGTTGTCCATTTATTTAATAAATTGTATATGGAAAATGGCAGCTTTTGGGATGCACATCTGGTCACACAGGAGAGGCAGCAGTGTGGAGTGTGCACTATGTTTGAATGGTGAGATCTTGTCATCTGGCTACATTGATGGGTTTTGCTTACTGGGAAAGTTGGGAGTTTCTTTCCTGGCAAACGGGATTGCAGAGAGCAGAGCCTGTGGCCATGGGAAACTTTGTTCAGTTGGCATTGGATGTTTGGAGGTTGTGTGGTCATGTATGGAAAACTCTTTCTTTTGGATGGAGGTTCATCACCGTAACTCTCCCCACTGCAGGGCACGTTGTTGTCATTCAAGAACCTACTAGCTGTAACTCCACAGGTTGTGAATTCTCAGAGTTTTTTGAGAACTGGCAAATGCATCTGCCTTGTCTTTGGGGTTCCCTTTCTCTTGGGCTATATAAAATCTTCGAAGTGAAGATGATCTGGTAAGGACGGGTCAGTGTGGATTCACCTCTGGAGCCTTAGAGGGGATGCTGCAGAGCTGATCTACACAGGTTGTGCTCCCTCTCATGTGCATGATTTTAGTTTCAGATGTAGAGTGATACAAACTCAGGGTGTTGCACTTCATTTCCAGCTGTCTATATGGAACCCTGATTTTGGTGGCAGCTGAGAGAGAACTGTGGAAGGACAAACCCCCAAGAACTTTGGGAGGGAATTATTTAGATTCTAAGCACAGAAGTTTTTGCACAAGTCCCTGGGAAGAGGGGCGTTTGTAGATTTAGTCCCGATGTTATTTAGAACTAACAGCAAAACACGGTGTTAGTGCCAAGCAAACTGCCCCATCCTGCCAGTGGAAATGGGCAGGAACAACTTTGAGGTAAAATATAACAAAAGGGTAAAGCTCTTGTTCAAAAATTACAAGTGCCAATAAGAAAACAAAGGTTCCTGTTGTTATGGCCCGTGAGCAGCTGTTCGACTGTGAGGTAGTGGAACTCTGTGGCTTGTTCCTGTTCGTGTCCCCACGCCATGGTCTTGTTCAAACAACATTGCTGAGATTTTGTTCTGTCATCAGCTGGACTTCGGATGGTCACCATGATGCTCCAGCCATCGGAGCTTAGTGCAGTGACTTAGAACTGGATTTCAAGCAGCTTCAAGCCTATGTGGGGAAGGAGAGTAGGAGAAGTTTGAATTTCATGGTCCTCTTTACTCCCCAAGCCTTGAGTGAGTGTTTGTGTGTAACCTCCAGGATTGTAGGGAACTGTTGGAATCTGGACTTTTTATTCAAGGGCTAATTTGTTGTTACTTTGTATAATTATTTGCTTCCAATAATGCATCTCTTTTGATTTCAATTGAAGTAAATTATTTTGCTTCTTAAATAACTTTTTTAAAGAATAAAACTTTGAATTCTTTGATTGTTTCTTTTGTTGGTGGTGAGCAGGGCACGGGGTCCACAACTGGCTCACAGAAAGCTTACCATGATGCCCTCTGCATTCCCTGTGGGATCTGGGTTTACTTGGATTGTCCCTTCTGCAATGTGGCATGAACAACTGTATCCTGTATGTTCCCTATAGCATGAACAAGCAGTGAGAGTGGCTGTGAGATGTACCATGGGCTTGTTCCACAGTCCAGTTTTAG
The DNA here is from genome assembly GCF_004027225.2 of Strigops habroptila. Taxonomy (NCBI): domain Eukaryota; kingdom Metazoa; phylum Chordata; class Aves; order Psittaciformes; family Psittacidae; genus Strigops; species Strigops habroptila. The sequence continues at coordinate 204,156 of NC_044294.2, forward strand.
TGACTTCACCAATCTGTGCCGCGTCCCGAGTTAGTGCTGGGTCTCTATGTTTTGCAGTGGGGTCCCTCATACAACTTTTGCTGTATTTGCCCTTGGAAAGGATGATTGCTGAGTCAGAAAGGGGGAGGAGGAATTTCTTTACTTGGTATTCCAAGAGTGAAATCAGCTCTAAAGTCGTTGCTGTGTCTGAATCATGCTTTTAAGATGCTTAATTCAGTCTTCTAAAATACTTCCCTGTTGGCCTTCTTCCTGCAATAAGGGGTTGGACCATGCAGTAAGTGTGCTTTAAATGTGTTTCTCCTAAGACATTGTGTCTGGCCTCTGGAAACCCAGACTCCAATCTGTTTTCTGTGCAAGGAACTTAAGAAGAAAGTATAAACCTCCCTGCACTGTGTAGCTGCAGTAGTAGCTGCCTGTTCCAAAAGGAGAGAGTCAGAATGTACAGATGGGTGCTTAAAAGCAAGGGGTTTTCCTGGCTTATTAGGAAAGCTTTCCTCCAACATGACCGTTAGCTGTGACAACCTGCTCCTAGAAACTAGCTCACACCTGAAGGACTTCCTGACTTACGAGGCATTCCAGAACAGAGGTTGATTTAAACAGCCCTGGAGGGATCTCTGTAGGGAATGGCTAAGGGAATGTGGGGAGAGAACTTGCTGAGGCTCCTCTTAGTGCAAGGAGCTGTCGGTCAAAGGCACAGCACATCGGGGCATGACGGGATTCCCCCTGTTAATACTTTTCCTCTTCAGGAATTGAAACCATTTTCTAGCAAGACTTGCCCCCAGGCTTCTACTGGGACAGTTTCCCCTGTGACAGGGCTGCTCTGCTGGGCTTTTGGGGACCTTCAGCTCCAAAGTTCTGGCATTTTCCTTTGACTAGACTGAGGTGGGATGGAGGCAGCTCAGAGAAAAAGATGTGGGGGGATTGGAGCTGCTCTGAAGCCTCTGGGTGTGAATCACTTTGCAGTTGAGAGAGAGCAAGAAGATGGCTTGTTTGTACTCTGTACTTCAGCCTAAAGAGGCTCAGATCTAACTTTAGCAGCACATGCTCAAGCTTTACTCATATTTCTACCATGAACCCAACTACATTGACCCTGTGATTAAAAAAGCTGTGGGATCAAGAGACCTCCTGAGGGGGATGACCTCGACACCCTAAAGGTTAACTTTGGTTTCAGATGTGAATCCCAAGGTCTTGATCTACCCAGAAAGATCCCTGTGGTAGAGCAAAGAAGCAGGAGCCAGTTTTTATTGACCTTAAATGAAACAGTTACACAATAACCTGGTGTTGGGGACTCACACTGGGGAGTAAGAACAAGAGGAATTCAGAAAGTGAAGACTGCTACCAGCAGGTATGAGACCAGGTGTTAAGAGATGAAGACTGTAGCAGCATCCCACCTTTGCCCTGTTGGCCGCACCTCCACATGTTGAGGGGGGGAAATCTATTTATATTCTTGGGATTCTATGAGTATGTGGAAAGTGGAGCTAAAACTCCCTGAATTCTGGAGAATCTCTTCATCGTAACCCAGCGTGTTTGAAGTTGTGCATATCAAATAATAGTGATCTTTGAGAGTTTCTGGATGCTTTGGACATTGTCTGATGCTGGGCCAGGTCTCAGCTTATCTGACTTCACTGAGTAGTTGTGCCAAGAGCTTCCCATGCACCTACAGCCAAAATCTATGACTTATTATTTCTGGATCTGTGTCTTATGCAAGTCACTCACTTATTCCAGCCGCCTTCTAAGACAAAGCCTTTTCATAGCTGTTCCTACACCATCCAGCACAGGAAGCCTTTACACGCACATATACTTCCAACCAGTGTTGGCTTTTCCAGGGGTGCTGGTTTTTCTGTTCCCTTCAGTGTTATGACCAAAGTCACATTTAACTGAGCAGGACTCTGTAGCCTGGATGCTTTGCTTGACTTGTCCTGATTTCAGTGCAGTTTGTCAGCTCCAGCAAGAAGTGAAGTAGAAACAAACAGGAAAAGACTGTTTCAAATCAAAGCTATTGTATCCCTCTGACCTGGTCAGGGTTTTCCACTTCCCACCCGGAAGCTGAGTCAGGAGCTCAGAGTTACCCTGGCAATATGCAGTGCTCTACAAATTGTGGCCATTTCCTTCAGATGGGAGCTGTTTTCCAGCTTCATGAGAGATCTGAAGTAGGTTTGAGGAGACCCTAAAGCACTGGGTACAGCCCTCAATGCCTGGATGCTTGGAAGAATCTACTTAAAGCAAGCAGACTTCCCAGACTGAAACCCTGCTCTGCTGCATCCAAGCACTATGTGTGGCTTAAAGCAGCAGTTTCTTGCCACACCTTGGGTTGTACTAAGTGCTGGTCTCTGCAAGATACACCTTGGTTATGGCTCACCACATACAGAATTGAGGATCACCCTTACTGTTATGATACACAGTTTTATAACAGCAGTTCCTGAAAGGCTCAGGAACAAAGCACAGTTCCACGCGCTTCCTTTTTGTTTGATCAATTCGGCTGGGAAGATGTGAGGACATTTCCTGTTGCTAAACTCCCTCTCAGGAAAACATCCTCTCTGAGCAGTGCACTGGTTAGTGAGAGCACATCTCTTGTACCCATCCACAGCCCCTGTGCTGATGAAAACAATGAAAACCTCAGCCCTGTGCCTTAGGGGTTCAGACAGACGACATTGGTTTAGTCTCTCTTTCTTTCTTTTTCTCAGTTTTAGTTTCTCTTTCCTGTGGCCTGACTTCCACAGCCCATTTCAGGAAGGTGCAACTGTGCAGGGATGTGGTGATCTGGGCAGACACAGCAGAAACTCTACTAAATATAAAATGAAAGCCTCAGTTAAAGAAGTTAAATTTGAGCCCTGGCTTCACCTGTTTCAGTGCAAGTGCTTGTGGCTGCGCTTTAAATAGGCTTAGAGCTGACCTCCCTTCCCCTTTTAGAGTGGGAGAGTCTGATTACAGGCGAGGGAAAGGAGCAAAACCAGTGTGAAGCTGCTGTGCAGTCAGTCACCTGCTTGTGCTCTGTTATAGTAGGGTGTTACTTGGGGCTCTGCAGACTTGCTGCAAAGATGTCACAGCTGAGAATCCCAGGTAGGTCTGAAATTGCAGGTAGTGAGGCCAGGAACCACAGGGCAGGCTGGAGCCTCTGCGGGTCTGGTGGTACCTGTGCAGCCCAGGGCACCTCGCTGGGTGCTTTGAGGGGTTTTCTTCCTGTTTGGATGGTGCAGCAAAAAACATTATTGTTTAGGCCAGGTTGAACGGGGCTTGGAGCAACCTGCTCTAGTGGAAGGTGTCCCTGCCCGTGGCAGGGGGTTGGAACTGGAGGAGCTTTAAGGTCTCTTCCAACCCTAAACTATTCTGTGATTGCTTAAATCTTGCTCTGCTCATACTGAATAAGAATGCTGTCTCTCCTGCAGTGCACTGGATCCTGTAACAACACCATTAAATCACTGTAGAAGGGGGCAGAGGGGTGTCAGGAGTCTCTGGTCAACCTGGCTAAGCTCAGATGATGTGGGGTGCTGCAGTCCCAAGGGGCACAAGCTGGGCAGCAGGCGTAGGGCCAGCCAGGCTGTGCAGAGCAGCACAGAGGGACATGTGGTGCCATTGCAGAGGAATATCAGCACCAAACAGTTCTGATAAGAGCAGTTTAGAATTGCAGTGCTGTGTGGTGTGATAGACACTGTCCTGGTGTGTGAAGCTTGTATCAAAGCCTGGCCCTGCAACACCAGTGATTGTCATTTTCATCCACTAAAGAGAGGAAAGGTCAAAGCAGGCATTTCTGGGATGCTTAGTTTGCAAATGAATGCATGGAGTTCAAGTGCCACAAGTGTATGTTCTGACGGCTGGGCTTTGGGAAGTCAGCAGCTGGTGACTTGTGATGCCAGAGCTCCAGTCTGAATTTGCTGAGTCTGATGCAAAGGGCATGAGTTGCACCCCAAAAAGTTGATGCCACACTATGACCAGGCATGAAAATCTGTGCAACTGTCTCAGCTCTTTGATCCCATTAGTGGGTAAGCGGAGATGTGACCACAAGCGTCTGGAGGATGAACGTTAGCATCTCTGATGCGCCCATCCATCCTGATCTTCACAAAGGAGGGTGAGTCATGGATGAAAAAACAGCAAAGCAGACCCAGCTCTGAACCACTGAAACATTTGCTCTCTATTAAGCAGGAGAATGCTGCTCTGCCCTTGTCAGTTCTTCTTGTGCTCTTCTGCATCCCTGTGCCTGGGCACAGGCATAGGGAGAGACCTTCCAAGACAACTCAGTGTTATTAGATGAGCGGGTATCTGGTAGTTGCTTGTGGTGTTGATTGAGGTGATGGAGGTTCTAGGAAATGCTGTTCCCTTGGACAGCCGCAGTGCAGAAGCTCTGCCAAAGAGCTCAGGTCTGATGGCATCTGCCATGGGGTTCGATGTGCACACGCCATTGGGGCGCTATCATGGAACAGTCAGCACGGAACTTCCATCTTTATATTGTACAAAGTGACAAGTTCTGTTCTTTCTTTTGCAAGTGGAAGGCTTTGGCTAAACTTGTCCTTCACTCATCTCTTTGTAATCACTGATGTGATGATGAGGCGAAAAGGCTTAAAGTTTGAAGAGCTGATCACATGTGTTTTGTTTTGTTTCTGTTTTATCTCAAACAGCAGAAGACAAAGGTGAGTATTTCTAGGCTTTTTATATGCTCTTCTGTGTTACTGCCTAGACATGATCACTGGAAACAAACAGCAGTTACAGGATCATGGTGATGTTCCAGCAGTTGGAGAAGGTGCTGTTTCTCAGCAGTGCCAGCTCTGCCCCTCACTCCTTCAGGGAATGGTGCCAGCTTTTTGCTCCTTTGATATATGAAGCTATTTGTTAAACACTGTCCTTGCAGCCCTGAGCTCCTGCTCAGGAGATAAACATTTCATAGAGGAGTTCTTTCCTCTGTGGCAAGAAGTGAAACATTTTGCAGTTTCTCTTAAACCTCTTCACACCTTTGTTTTTATTTGGTTGGTTTTCCCTTTTTCTTAACAGAGATCCAGCCTAAAGTAACTTCCTTTAAATTTACTTTAGGCTAGAGCATCCTTCTCCAAGAGGATTTGATCCATGAGGGGACAGACCCAATGTTTCACCTCATTTATTCACGTTGTCTGCTTTGATTGTCATCTGCTGACCGTGTCCTGTCTGACATGTTAGTGGTGTGCTCCATCTTTCAGCATCTTTCCTCACTATGCTTCATGCTGAGCTGCCAGCTGCTGGCAAAACCTGCTCAATTAATGTCCAAACGTGCTCTTCAGGAGCTGGTGCCACAAGAGCCCTTGAGGTTCTTGTGTTATAGTATTTTGCTGGCAGTAGAAGAGCTTTTAACCTTCTTTCACTTTCTTCATAAAGCTCCAGTCAACCTTATATCGATGGTGGCTTTCGTAGGGCCATGTTAGCTGGCACCTTTGCAGCACGCTGCACATGATGGGCTGAGAGGGTTCCCTAGCTAGGAGCATTTCAGCCGCGCGGTGATGGGGGGAGCTAAGTGATTGGGCTGCTGGTTCTGTCTGTCTCCATCTATACCTCGTCTTCATCCTGACCGGATGCCTTGTGGAGCAAGTGGGTCTTCAGCTTCCTGCAGCTGTAAGGGCTCTGCTGGCCTTCCCCAATTTTTGTCTCTGTGCATGCTCTCATCAGTGCCCTTTGCAAGTACTTGCTACTTTCTGGGCCTTTTGTGCCACTCTTGGACTGTGGTTTGTACCAGAGGTGTCCAGGTATGTGTCCAGCCCACTGTATGTGGCCCAGGCTCTGTTAAGCTTGTTGCAAACTTTAGAGTCTTGCAGGCAGCATGGAGGTGTAGGTGTCCTAAGGAAATGAGCTGAGCACTAAGATGACTGCACGGGGCTGTTATGGTGGCTGAAAACCAGATGCCTGTGTGACCTTGCACTCTTCTTCTCCCTGTAGAGGTGGATGAGGCATTGCGCTCCTTTGCAGAGAAGGTCTTTGCCTCTGAGGTGAAAGATGAGGAGACCAGGCAAGAGATTTCTCCTTTTGATGTGGAAGAGATCTGTCCCATCTCACGCCGGGAGATGAGAGAACACATGATACTTCAGGAGAGCATTGCCACGTCAGAAAAGCGGTGAGCAACAACGAGGGCAGTTGGGGAAAGGAGAGGAGTGTTGTCTGCACGTCCTCAGCCAGAGCCGGGGAACGTAAATCAGTGCCTGTGAAAACAGCTCACTGAAAACCACTCATGGGATAAATCCTTGGTAATCCCAGGGCATCTCTCAGGTACCTCAGGATTTCCTCTCCAACTGTTCCCACTGTTGGACAGAAAGATACCCGTGGCCTGTTCCTTAGGTGTCATCACAGCAATGGCCATGGAGCTGTTGGAGCGGGAGACTTGGAGGCCTTTCTCTGGAAAGGTGCAACTTCTAAAGACCATGCCTGAAAGTCTGTGGCTACTCTGTGTGCTGTGGCCTCTACTCCTGGCAGTGTCTGTTGGAGGTGCCTAGAAAGCACCAGTGAGATGGTTCATGTAGTGCGCAGCTGGAACATGGCTGTGGTCAGTGCTGTTTGCCTGAGGTTCTCCTCCCTGGCAGGAAGAAGCGCCTGTTCCGCATGAAGACAATCGCGTTGGCAGTGCCTGTGGCTCAGAAGTCTATAACCAAACTATCTGCTATTGACGAGGTCATCTCCACCTCCCCCCTGTACCAGACTGTGCCTGACTTCCAGCGGGTACAGATCACAGGCGATTATGCCTCTGGGGTAGGTACTTGCATGGCTGTACCCTTCCTTATGCTGACCACCACCTCATACAGTCCCTGCCTGTCCCTCAGTAGCTGCCAGTGTCACTGGAGTCTGTATGAATTGCAGTCTGTGTCTCCCAGCTCAGTTTGTGTCCCATGAGCATCTCATGGTACCCTGCTGTGTCCCTGGAAGATCCAGAGCTCAATTCCTTAGTAGGAGTCTGTGGGGTGCTGCATGTTCCCCATGGGATTGTCTGGACAGCGCAGAGGGGAGGGCATGGCAGGGTGGGTTATGCTCATTCTGTTGTAGCCTGCACTTGCTTTCACGCAACTGTCTGAGATCTGTGCATGTTACAGAATCCCAGAATGGTTGAAGTTGCTGCACAGTATTCTCAGTGCTGCTCCGCTCTGACTTCTCCTGACTGCCCAAAACACTTGCCTGTGCAGTAGATCAGAAATTACTGACACATTAGGTCAGTGTATGTTGTTGGTCCTGCTTCAGTTACAGCCTGGCTCCAAAAATAGCTTCTACTGTTTTGCCCAGACCTTGCTTCCATCTCAGTTTGCAGTGAGGAATGTAAAAGATGATGACAGGGGAACTCACTGGTTCTTGCACGAGGAACTTCCCTTTGTCACGTCTAGGACTTTGCCTATCATCAACACCTTCCACCAGAGCAGGCTGCTCCAAGCCCCTGTGTCCAACCTGGCCTTGAACACTGCCAGGGGTGAGGCAGCCACAGCTTCTCTGGGCACCCTGTGCCAGCGCCTCAGCACCCTCACAGGGAAGAACTTCTGCCTAAGAGCTCATCTCAATCTCCCCTCTGGCAGGTTAAAGCCATTCCCCCTTGTCCTCTCCCTACAGGCCCTTGTCCAAAGCCCCTCTCCAGGTTTCCTGGAGCCCCTTTAGGCCCTGGAGCTGCTCTAAGGTCTCCCCTTCAGGAGCCTTCTCTTCTCCAGGCTGCCCCAGCCCAGCTCTCTCAGCCTGGCTCCAGAGCAGAGCTGCTCCAGCCCTCGCAGCATCTTCATGACCTCCTCCGGACTTGCTCCAACACCTCCACGTCCCTCTTACGTTGGGGGCCCCAGACCAACCCAAACCATTCTGTGATTCTATGATCCCTTCTTTGCCCTGCTCAGGCAGAACAGTGGGAGGGAGGGGATGATATGATATGATATGATATGATATGATATCTGTATCTTGCTGTGAATAAAATTGTCCTCTTTCTCTCTCAGTGCACCAGGTATCCCTTGGGCAGGTAGGCTCCAGTTGGGAGGTTGTTTCAGCACCAACTCTCTTGCAGGTGACAGTGGAAGATTTTGAAGTTGTCTGCAAAGGCCTGTACCGTGCACTGTGCATCCGGGAGAAGAACATGCAGCAGTCCCTGCAGAGGTTCCCCAGGACCCCGTCCCAGTACCTGCGCACTATTGAGGGCGAGGTCTGGACGGCGAGTGATGCTGGCCCGGGCCCATGTAGGCACCTGGGGGGTTTCCTCTGGCTTCGCTATGGTGTGGGCAGGGTTGTGGAAGTGCTTCACAGGAGAGTTTCTTGCCCTGGTCTCCTCTTCAGTATGGCAGTGGCAGGGATGTCTCTGCCCTCCGCCTGGGGTGGAGGAGCAGGGCAGGCTCATTGGGTTTTGGCTGGCAGCATGTGCCTCATGGTATTCTCCTTTTGGGCCAGTGTTCACCCCGCCAGTGAAGGATGGAGAGGATCCCTTTGACAGTGGGAATCTCGCTGAGGACCTGGGATACCATGTTCAGATGAAGGATGGTGTAGTTTATGTCTATGAAGATAAGGCAGCAGCTGACAGAAATGAGCCAAAGGATCTGTCCTACCCCAGCCTTGAGCACTTCGTTGATGACATGAACTTCCTCTTAGCCCTGATTGCGCAGGGGCCTGTGTAAGTGCACAACCCAGCACTGCTGGATGCAGCTGAACAGGTCCTGCCTCAGCAGGCAGAGAGAGGTCAGGGCAGAGCCAGGGTTGCCCCCTCTGCTCCCTGGGCAGAGGGAGGAACCCTCTGATGACATGCCTGCAGCCTGCTGGTTTCCAAAGTGTCCTTGGCCCTTGTCATCCATCTTGATTGGGTGCTTAAGCAAAGCCAACATTGAGCGATTGGAGACACACTCTGCGGGTATGCTCACAGCTGGCCAGGCCTTCCTCTGAAGCTCTGTAATAGAGGCAGGAGAAGCACCTTAGGGAAGCAGGGCCAGGCTAGCATGAGCAATTCCACTTCAGGAGAAAGCTGCATCCTGGTGTTTGATGTGCCATGCTCCTGTGTTGAGGGGGAAAGAGCCCAGTCACTGTTCTGCCCTTTGCTTTCACTAGTAAGACCTATGCTCATCGGCGCCTGAAGTTCCTCTCATCCAAGTTCCAATTGCATGAAATGCTAAATGAGATGGATGAGATCAAAGAGCTGAAGAACAACCCCCACCGGGACTTCTACAACTGCCGGAAGGTAAATGGCAAAGCTTCCAGCCCTGGTGACTCTGCAGATGAGCTGCAGTTGTCTGGGTGCCATCGCCGCCCTGACAACTGGGTATTAGAGTCAAGGTCTGTGGCACCTGCACTGTTGCTGCTAATGGGATGGTGCTGACTGGGGTACTCTTGGCCTTGGCCTGTTACGTTCATCTGCTGAGCTCCCCACGCATACTGGGCTCATCTAAGGGGTTTGTTCGCCTCCTTGTAATGGTACCTGAGCATCCCAACTTGAAACTAGATAGCTGTCCAATTGGTTTCTCAGGTGGACACACACATCCATGCTGCAGCCTGCATGAACCAGAAGCATCTTCTGCGTTTTATCAAGAAATCCTACTTTGTGGATGCTGACCGCATAGTTTATGATGCCAAGGGCAAACAGCTCACCCTGAAACAGCTTTTCCAGCAGCTCAATCTGCATCCCTATGACCTGACAGTGGATTCCCTGGATGTCCATGCTGTAAGTGGTAGGGCATTTGCTGTAAGTCCACTCTCAGGTCACACTTACCCACCCCTGTAGGCGCAGCGTTTCCCCTCCCTGTGCACCCATGACATGTTAGTGGCTGTGGCAGGATGTCGCAGCTCCTGGCTCTTCCCATTTTGGGTTGTTTGGATCAGGGGTGTGTGTAGCCTTTACCCTGACCCTCCCTTCCCCAGGGACGTCAGACATTCCAGCGCTTTGACAAGTTCAATGACAAGTACAACCCCGTGGGTGCCAGCGAGCTGCGTGACCTCTATCTGAAGACAGACAATGCTATTGATGGCGAGTACTTTGCTACCATTATCAAGGTGAGAATACAGAGGAGGAGAGAGCAGTCAAGCTGTGGTGCTGCTGTGCTCAGAGGCTGACGGGTCCCCATGCAACTCCATCCTGGTTTGCAGGAGGTTGGATCTGATCTGGAGGATGCCAAGTACCAGCACGCAGAGCCTCGCCTCTCAATCTATGGGCGATCAGCTGAGGAGTGGCCCAAGCTAGCCAGCTGGTTCAACAAACACCGTGTCTATTCCCCCAACATGAAGTGGATGATCCAAGTACCCAGGATTTAGTATGTGCTGTGGGTCTGAGAGAACTCTCTGCCTTATCACAGCCTGGTTTGGGTTGGAAGGGTCGTTAAAGCTCAACCGGTTCCAACCCCCTGCCACGGGCAGGGACACCTTCCACTAGAGCAGGTTGCTCCAAGCCCCTGTGTCCAACCTGGCCTTGAACACTGCCAGGGATGGGGCAGCCACAGCTTCTCTGGGCACCCTGTGCCAGCGCCTCAGCACCCTCACAGGGAAGAGCTTCTGCCTATGAGCTCATCTCAATCTGGCAGGTTAAAGCCATTCCCCCTCGTTCTGTCCCTACAGGCCCTTGTCCAAAGCCCCTCTCCAGGTTTCTTGTAGCCCCTTTCAGCACTCGAAGCTGCTCTGAGGTCTCCCCAGAGCCTTCTCCTCTCCATGCTGAACAAGTGCACTGTATCTCATTTTTTTTCCTGAAAGGATTGTGGGGACAGTGGAATGTGTTCCTCTGGTAGCACCTGATCCCTGTCTGTGTCCACAGTGATGTGTTCAGGTCTAAGAATTTCCTTCCACACTTTGGGAAAATGCTGGAAAATATCTTTGTCCCTGTGTTTGAGGCAACTGTCAACCCTCAAGCCCACAAAGAGCTGAGTGTCTTTCTACGCCATGTGAGTGCCACCTGATGATGTTGTCGGGGTGTGATGAGCATTCATGTTCCTGTTTGTGCACAAGAAATGGTGTATTAGCCATGGAAAATGTCACCAGTGGGCTTGTGGCCACTCTGGGGTGGGACAGGGGTACAGGCTGCAGCAGGGTGATGACAAGCTGCCATGAGGCAGGGTGAGCTGGTCTGCCTGGGCATGAGGAAGGGGGCAGCTTTGAGATGCAGCTTCTCTGTTGCCTTGCCAAGCAGATCACTGGCTTCGACAGCGTGGATGATGAATCCAAGCATAGTGGACACATGTTCAGCACTAAAAGCCCAAAGCCAGAGCAGTGGACTTTGGAGAAGAACCCATCCTACACCTATTATTTATATTACATGTATGCCAACATCCTGGTGCTGAACAACCTACGCAGGTGAGGCCCAGGATCTGCTGAGGGACCTGTGTTGGGCTGGTAGAAGCAGGGCTGCCTCATGAGTTGTCTCAGCTCTTTGGTTGTTGGTGTGGCAAAAGTGGGTTCCCCCATGCTCTGCCACCAGTGTAGTTTGGAGCTTTATGTCCCAGAGCCATCCAAACACTCCTCTGTAGGAAGTGTGATGAACTGGGGTGAAAACTTTGGGGTTGCAGAGATGCATCTATTGCATGCACAGATCATAGAATTCCAGCCTGGTTTGGGTTGTAAGGGACCTTAAAGCTCATCCAGTTCAAACCCCCTGCCACGGGCAGGGACACCTTCCACTAGAGCAGGTTGCTCAAGATGAGCAAAGATGACAAGTAATGTGCTCCTAGGTCAAGCTGGATTCTTGGGGACTCACTGCTACAGGCAGAGCTGGATCTGAAGTCAGGAAATCTTGCATCACACCCACCTACCCCTGCTGCTTGCTTGCTCTGACTTCTTCTTCCATGTGTCTAGGCAGCGTGGCATGAACACGTTCCTCTTCCGTCCACACTGTGGCGAAGCCGGGGCCATCACACATCTGCTTACAGCCTTCATGACAGCAGATAACATCTCTCATGGTCTCAACCTCAAGAAGGTAAGTGGAGTAGTCTGTCATAGAGCAGGCGTGGCAGAGGAGGAGAACATGTACACAGCTGGCATCCACTGTAGCTGTGTTAATTGCACCTTTGCTTTAGACTGACACGGCCTGACTTCAGGCAGATGTTACATGATTCTCTGGGTTCCTCCAGTCATGGAGGGATGTTCTCCAGGCATGTTTGGCGGATGTAGCTGAGAAACATATTCAGATTTCAGTGGTTCAGCCTTGCAGAACCATCACTGGATATGTCTGTTATCATTGGAGCCAGCTGAGTTCTGAAATCAGACAGGTTTCAACTCACTTGGCGCCTTGTGCTCCCTGGAGGACTGCTACCTTGCCTGTCTCTTCTTGCACGTATGAGCTCTCTGCATCAGATTTCCTGGCTGGGGCACTGGGCTGATCTGAGGAGGGACCCTGGAAAGGCGGAGGGCACAGTGACTTTATTCCTAACCTGGCAACTCTGCTCATCTTTGCAGACCCCTGTGTTGCAGTATCTGTACTTCCTTGCCCAAATTCCCATTGCTATGTCCCCACTCAGCAACAACAGCCTCTTCCTGGAGTATGCAAAGAACCCGTTGCCCGACTACCACCAGAAGGGCCTCATGGTGTCCCTTTCTACAGATGACCCCATGCAGTTCCATTACACCAAGGTACAGCGGGGGCTGATCACTGGGGCTGGGGCTGTGGGGCTCGTTTCTCTGGGAAGCCAGCAGCGTTTGCAGACAGTCCAGCGTGCTGGGATGGCCCTGGCTGCAGCAGTGCCTGCCACACAGCCTGTGCCTGCAGGAGGCCCTGATGGAGGAGTACGCCATCGCTGCCCAGGTCTTCAAGCTCAGCACCTGTGACATGTGCGAAATAGCCAGGAACAGTGTCCTGCAGTGCGGCCTGTCTCATGAGGTAGGTGCCCGTCCAGGGAGGGCAGGCCTGGGGATGAGGACCAGGTCCGCAGCTCATGGAACCATAGACTGGTTTGTGTTGGAAGGGACCTTAAAGCTCATCCAGCTCCAACCCCTGCCACGGGCAGGGACACCTTCCACTAGAGCAGGTTGCTCCAAGCCCCTGTGTCCAACCCGGCCTTGAACACTGCCAGGGATGGGGCAGCCACGGCTTCTCTTGGCACCCTGTGCCAGCACCTCAGCACCCTCACAGGGAAGAGCTTCTGCCTAACGTCTAACCTAAATCTCCTGTTTCAGTTTGAACCCATCCTGTCGCTACAGTCCCTGATGCAGAGTCCCTCTCCACCATCCTTGTAGCCCCCTTCAGACACTGGAAGCTGCTCTGAGGTCTCCACGCAGCTTCTCTTCTCCAAGCTGAACAGCCCCAATGTTCTCAGCCTGTCTCCAGCCCCTGATCATCCTTGTGGCCTCCCCTGGACTTGCTCCAACTGCTCCATGTCCTTATGTTGAGCACACCAGAGCTGCACACAGTTCTGCAAGGGGGGTCTCAACACTCCAAGCTCTGCTCAGGGCAGGGTGCTGAGGGTGCCTCAGGGCTCTGCAGCGCTTGTCCTGTTCTCTGACAGGAGAAAGCCAAGTTCCTGGGTGAAAACTACCAGGAAGAGGGACCCCAAGGCAACGATATCCGAAAGACGAACGTGGCTCAGATCCGCGTGGCCTATCGCTACGAGACCTGGTGCTACGAGCTCAACCTCGTCGCCGAGGGCCTCAAGACCGACTAGAGGCGGGGACGGACCCGGGGCGGGGACGGACGCGGGGCGGGGGGGCCGCGCTCGGACCGCGCAGTAAACCCGGGTGTGCCAGCGTCTGTGTCAGCGCCCCCGTGCGGCGGCGGCGGCGGCGGGGCTGGGCGGGGCTGGCGCCTGAGCGACGGCCGCGAGAGCCAATGGGCGGGCGGCTCGGAGCGCGCCGGGAGCGCCCTGACAGCGGGGCCGGGGCCGGGGCCGGGCGGTGGCAGCGGGTGAGGCGGGGCGGGGGCAGCGGCGGCGCCCGGGGGGCTCGGGGCGGGCGGCTCGGCCCGGGGAGGGGGTTAGGGCTCCCCGTGGGGCCGCGCTCGGGGCGGCTGAGCGGGACGCGCTGGCGGCGGAGCCGGCCGGGCCCCGGGTGCTGCTGCCGGCAGCGGCCCGATCGCTGGCGGTGCCCAGGGCTGCCGGGACCGGGTAAGGAAGCACCGCGGCGGCGGTTGCCGCCCCTGGGCGAGGAGGGGAGCGGTGCCACGGCCGGGGCTCGTCATCCCCGGCTCTGGGGGCCGGTGCCGGGTCCCGCGGAGCAGTGACCGGAGCATTCCCCCGCGGGCAGGGCAGGGAGCTGAGCCCGCGGGGGATGTGGGTGCCCGCTCGGCTGAGCCAACAGCCCCGTGTCCTGCCGCAGTCCCTCGCTCTGTTCCGCACGGAGAGGGCACGGGGTGTGTGTGGGAATGGCATCGGTGTGTGCCTAGGGGACCCAGCCAGGCGCTTTCCAGTGATGGGCACAACCTGGGACACGGGAAGGTTCCCCCGAACATCAGGAAACACTTTTGCAGTCTGAGGGTGACCGAGCGCTGGCACAGCTTGCCCAGAGAGGTTCTGGAGTCTCCCTCTTGGAGATGTTCCTGGACACAGCCCTGGATAACCTGCTGTAGGTGGCCCCGCTGGAGCCGCGGTTGGATGACCTGACTTCCAGAGGTCTCTTCCCACCTCAGCCGTGCTGTGATCCTCCACAGAGTTTCGTTAAGGCAAATTATTTACTAGGAGGTTGTGATGGTTTAGGTAGCACTAGATACCTGTGCTTTGCTGCGCTGAGGTGTGCAGGCCTGAGGTGTTGCAGAGGTCGTTTCTGGGAGGGCTGCCTGAGGGCATGGTGTGTAGGCTGCTATGCTGCACCAGCCTCCCTTTGCCTTTCCTGGTCACTGTGTAGGTCCCTCTGTCCCAGTTACCATGGCTGACCACAGCCTGTCATCTGGCTACCATGACTGATAAAAGCCCTAATAGTGGTGGGAGCTCTTTCGCCTGACAGCTGGGACTTGCATCAGCCCTGGTGATGGAAGTGTAAGGAGTTGCAGGAAAAACAGCTCCTGGAGATGTGTATTTGGGCAATGGTGGTTGTGGCTTCTGCTGTCCCTGTCTGTCAGTTACAGAAAGGAGGGATGGCGAGTGAGTGGTGACCTTGCTGCATGGGGAGGGAGAGTGGGGCAGAGAAATGAGAACCTGCTGAACAAGCCCATGTGGCCTCTGTCAGCCAGAGGGGAGGTGCAGGAGTTTGGTCCAGTGGTGAGGGAAAGGCCCTGATCAGGGTGTTTGCTGGAGCAATGGAAGGGTCCTGGTGGCTCCTGGGTCTTTCCGTCTCTACTTAGACTGGTTGTCCCTTCAGGGGCTTGCAGGCAGGACTGGGTGAATGGCTTACTGTCTGAGCATTTAGAAGTTAAACTCCTGCAGGGATAGAATGTGACAAGTGAAGAGACGGACCCCGGAAGATTTTGGGTGCCCTGTCCCAAAAAGCATCTCTCTTGGACTGTCTGTTCCAGTTTGCCTTGAAGGGAAGGCATGTGCAGAATGTCAGAGGGTGTCAGGTATGGGAGGGGGGATAAATTTATTGGCAGCCTTGTAAAACATTCCTGCTGGAAAGAGCTGGCTGGAGGATCTGTCCTGGAGTGCTGAGTCCTAGTACTGTGCATTGCTGCTTGGCAAAGTTCTTACCTTGGTCTTCCAGTATGGATGTTCCCTGTTGCTCTGGGAACATGTTATCTGGATGTGTCTGAGAGGTTTTCTGGTGCTAGCTCGGTCTGCACCCTCTTGTGCAGCTGCCTTCATGCTGCTGAGACTTTTCCAAAGGAACAAGTGGCTTGTTGTGGCCTCACACTTCCCATCTGTGGTGGCCCCTGTAACATAAAGGTGGTGGTGGCTTTATGGTGATGCCAGTCCTGAGGGAAGCCTGGAATCTCACCTCCTGCAGCTGCACCAGGAAACGGCTCCAGGATAACTCCTGTTTAACTTTTTCTCTGTCCCCACCTTGGATCTCAGTTCTTGGGTGAAGCTGCGGCATTCCTGGGGCATGGAGCCAGCCTGTGGTGTGGTGTGTGAGTCAGTCCTGCTAACCCGAGAGTTCAGATCCTGTGAGTCAGGTTAAAAACCCATGACTTTAAAAATAGTATGTTGTGGGTTCTGTCTGGGTGTCCTCTGCTATAGCAGCCTTCAGGGCTTCCATGTTTAAAGCAGTTTGGTTTTTAGCATGGGTAAAAACTTTCAAGAAGTGGGATTTCATCACTTCAGAAAAAGACTGAAAGTTAAAAGATCTGTATGTTTCTCAGTACAAGTCTTGGGACCCATGCAGAGGTCAGACTTAACCTCCTTTTGCCATGTAATTAAGATTAGCATCACATTTAGTACATCCAGGGGCTGTCTGATGAGATGGAGCTCCGTTTCTCAGCACGACAGGCAGAAGCTTTGAATGAGTTAATAGAGCTGCTTTGTATCGAGATGGAAATGACTAAGCATGCTGCATTCCTGAAGTGTTACTTATTTTGATATAAAATCTGCTTGTTTGGTACTGCCCATGTCTTTCAGGCATCAGCATGGCAAGAGTTTGGTTCAGAAAAGCTTCAGGTTCATCCTGGAGTAGAATGGAATGGGAGTAGCTGAAGACTCTAGAACGGGTCTTTGCTGCTGTGGTGGCTGCCCCCTCATGCCTCAGCACTGAGCTGGCAGCTTCCCTGGGCTTCGGGAGACCAGAAACTATCTTTTCTTTGGCTGCCAGCACAGGAGGCTTGGTGACGAGGAGGTCTCCTGGGTGGTTTGGAGCGGCACGGCTCTCACAAAGGGAGTGAGAGATTGCTTCAGGACTGCATGGGCTTGCCAAGGCAGTGATTTGCGTGTTCTCATGCCCGTGGTGCAGCAGGATAAGGTAAGGTGGTGTGTTAGTGCCTTCGTTTAGCTGATCAGCTACTGGCAGGAGGGCGGTAAGGGGGGTTGTGGGGTGCCAGCAGCACCTGCGGGGAATGGGCTTGACCTCAGCATCGGAGTATTTTATTCTTGGAGAGCAGTGGCAGCATTGTCTCCTGGAGCGTGTGATTTCAGGAAATGGAATTGTCTTGAGACATTGCATGGAAAATGCTTCGTGTGCTCTCTGGCTCTCAGAACTGGAAAAAAGAGTCAGGGCTATCTATCATGTGGCGTGACTGTGCCTCATTCTGCTTGGGACGAAGAGGCGGGAGCTGGTTTCAAACAGTGTGGATCCAAGAGGCTCTCTTTCGGGAGAAACGTGTGATACTTTGTCTGGAAATTACTATATTTCTCTTCACCCAAACCCCCACTTTCAGTGAAGTAATTCAGCATTCTCGACTGCAGCAAACTGCTGTAACTGCTCACGCAGTAGGGATGATATATTTGGCTTCTGTGGAAATACTGTGAAGCATCCTGAAGCCACTGAAAGAATTTGGAAGTAGAGGTCAGGAGAGAAGCAGTCATGTTACATCTGGTTTGTTTGTGAAAGGAATGGGGTGTGTGGTCCCTGAGGTGCAAGTGCTGGCTGGCTCACCCGGGTGGTCTCTACCAGTTCTGTGTCCCTAAGCTGTGTTTTGGCTTATCTGAGGGTTATTAGCTTGGATCAGACCACCTCGGTCTGCTCTTTCCTCACCCAGGATCAGTCTTTACTCTTGCCCTGGCTTATGTGATGAGCTTAGATTAAATGCCTAGTTCTTGATAGCAGCTTGCAAGCCTGGGCAGGTGAAGAGCTGCATTCTTCTCCTCAGATGGTTATTTTGGAAGACACAGTTCAGGGCTGTGGCTGGTGGAGCAGCACTGAGCAGGAGAGAGCAGTGAGCGCTTTAAGCTTGTGCTCTGTGCTTTGTGTTCAAAATGAGCCAGGAGCTACGTGTTTCTAGGTGTATCTGGTGGTTCAAAGGTCAATGACATGCCTTGGAAAGACCTTTGCTGTTGCACTCAAAACTATACAGCTTCAAGAGTGAACCTTATGGCTTCACCTTCTAAATAGTTCTGCTTCTCCAGGAAGTGTGTGGAGCTCCACTGGCTGGAGAAGTAATATTACTTGGTAGGTTTATGACAGCGAGGAAATGAGCTCAGTGTGGATCCTGTTTCTGCGTGTGGGTCTGTGTAGCTCTGGATGGTAGTCGGGTGATTGCTTGAACACTGGGTGAACTGCTTGAACTCTGGGTATTCATCAGTGAGCAGAATCAGAGGCAGCCCTGCAGGGTCTCACCAGCACCTGTATGCTGGCTGGGACTTGCTGGTTGTGCCTCATCATGGAGGCACGGATGTAGGAGAGGTTGGGAGCATCAGGCTGACCTGGAGCATGGCTCTATATCAGAAATGTGTCAGACCGGCTGAGGAATCTACAGCAAATGCACTTGTTATTGCACCATTACCCATGTGGGTGGTTGGAGGAAGGATCTGGGGCAGGCTGGCAGCCAGCAGACCTGACCTGCCTGAGCACAGGCAGCCCTGCACGCTCTGGGGATGGACCCAAGCAGAAAGGGCAACAGGGCTGCCCAGTCTGCTCTGCCTGGATGTCCTCGTGGATGCTGCTTGCAGATGTTTTCCAGGCTGCTGGTCTGAACCCCCGGGGGTGTATGCAGAGAGGAAAGCTGCCAGTGCTGTTGGGACGCAGGGGAGCCTTTAGTGCCACGTGGGCTTGCTGTCAGCATGGAGCTTCACGTGCTCCATCAATGCACATGATGGCCTTGAAGTGCTTAATCCTGTGAATAAGCCCATTGCTGCACACTGCAATGTCCTTTGGAGTCCTGTCCCTGGGTGAGTTGTCCCTGGGTGAGTTCTGCATCCAGTGGTCCCGTGTTTGAAGACATGGCAGGGAGTAAAGGTGGCTCTGAAGCTATACTGGCTGAAAGGAGGTTGTTTCACCCCTCTCCTAACCTGGCGTTCCCCATCAGAGCTTCTTTGCTGGCAGGTCCTCAGGAGCAGCACTGAGAGTAGTTGCAACGGTATAGGAAAGGGGAAGGTTGCTTTCCTGTCTGCTAATCAGAGCTGTGCAGGCAGGCATTGAGGAAGGATGGCTCTGCTCTGGCTCAGGATGTGTTGGAAACAATGCCTATTTATAGGAGAGGGCAGGGGCTCCTTGCTGCCTGGAGCAGCCTGGCTGGGCAGGAAGAGGGTCTCGCAGTGGGGCACGGAAGCACTGCAGTACCCCAGGCGAGGGGGCTGGGGGCAGGGGGGTAGGTGGGGTTTGGGTTTTCTGTGTTCTGTGTCAGTCTTCAACTTGTTCTGCCCTCTCCCTGCCCCTCTGTGGTGGGATCAGCAGCCCTCTTCTGTTTGCTCATGGCCTGCCTGCACTTTGCTGCTGGCAGGAGTGGGGAGGGAGAGCTGTGCCGTGCTGGAGCTGGCACTGGAGCCGCAGTGCCGTCTGCGCCTCACTTCTTCAGAGACATGCTTGGTGCTGGTCAGGACTTCTGAGAATATTGGGGATTCCACAGAGCTACAGGTAGAGCCGAAGGGATAGAGGCTGGGGACACCACATGTGTCTGTACTAAAGTCATATTGAACCTGTAGGTGCTGGGTCTGTGCAGCCATCCAGGTTCTCCCTGGCCGTTTCACCCACCTTTTGTCCTGTACTACCTGGAGGACCGTTTGCTTTGTCCTCTGGCTTACACCTTGGGGTGGTCTCAAAGAGCATAGCTCCTGTTTGTGCAGGCTCTGCTTGGGTAGATCAGAGTGTTTCTTTAGCATTCCTTCTCCTCTGCTGACCTAAACACAGGGCTGTTTTCCTCTTGAGCATGAGAACTCACCAGTTTCTTCTGCATTTTGGCCTCTTGTACGCCTTTTAAAACCTCCCCTGGCTGCAAGCCACAGGCTGGGCACCATTGCCCTCCAGTCCCTTTGATGGCAAATTTAGGTCAGGTGTTGACAAGCAGAACATCAGACAGGTTTTTACTTGTGTTGTGATGCAGGAGCACACTCCTGGGAGGAGGAACCTCTTCTCCAGTCATCACAACTGGCCTAGTCCTTCTGCGTGAAGCAGCAGCCGTCCTGTTGCTGCTGACTCTCTGGAGAAGCAGATGGGGTTCCCTTCCTCTGGAGCTGACGTGGTATCTTGCTGTGCTGGGAGCTCTTGTAAAGACATCCTGCTGCAGTGGTTTGCTGTGTGCTGCCTGAGGTGCTCAGAGCATCAGGAGGAGCTAAGCGCTCCTGCCTGACCTGCAGCGGTCCAAGCAAGCAGCAGAGGGGCTGGCTGAGAGCCCTGCTGCAGACAGGCTGTGCTGCTGTGTTCCTCTGCTGTTAAATGCTTTCCTTGAGTTTGGACCCTTGGGATCCCTGGCTGGGTTTTGTTCCTGTTGTGGTGTTTTGTTTGGTTTTTTAAAGCCAGTGGGACCTCTCTTTCCTTTTGTTAGCCCTCCCTGAAGTGTGCTACACAAACAGGCTTTGTGGGCAGTGTGCTCTGGAAACCAGTCTGGAACATGTGATTTGGGGAGGAATGTTCTTCAGCAACTGCCAGAGCAGCAGTGATGTGTATGGCTGGAGCTCAGCTGATGGTTCTGCTCTTCTCTTTCTCTGCAGGTCGTGCTGCCAGGCTGTCCTTGCAGAGCTGACACCCAGGGGCTCTTGGACACCAGTGGGTGCTTTGGAGCCTCACGCCAGCTTGATGTGTGCAGTACACAGGTGGACGTGGACAAGGCTGGAGATGGGGTGTTTGTGAGCGCCTTGGCACTTGCCATGCACCCAACGGGGTCAGTGGACAACAGCTTCTCCCGCTCTGCTGTGCAGACCCTCTCCCGGAGCCACTGCCGCAACATCAAGCAGAAGATCTCCCAGTGGGAGGGGAGGACACGAGGGTGCTCCAGCAATGAGAAACAGCAGCTGAAGGACTTTGGAGTAAAGTATGATCCTAGCTGCCACGCTCTACCCAAAGTGAAGCCAGACCATGCGGAGGAGGGCAGAAGGACTGGGTCCAAAGATCCAAAGAGCCTGGGCTTGGACTTCAGGGAAGATGCGTGGGGCTGCTTGCAGACTGATGACTCTGGTGACCTCATGTCCTGTGCATACAGCCTAGCTTCCCAAGCCAAGGAGAAAGGAGAGCTGCAAGCTGGCCTCCTTGACCCAGAGGCAAGACTGCCGCCAGGAAACTTCTACACCTCGCAAGCTCTGTGGAGGAGAGTAGATCCCCTTCTGCCTGGCAAAGCCCCACCAGTTCCCTTGGACCTTCAGAGGAAGCAAAGGAGCTGTGGCTCCACAGAAAGAGAACTTAAAATCAAAGGAGCAGAATCTCTCTGCAGGGCAGAGAGGAGCTTGAAAAACATTTACTCTGAGGCTGAGGGGCAAGAGGAGGTCCCACGACCTCGTGCTGCTGTCCCACCACCCAAGCCCCGCAGGACTTTCCGCTATCTTGCAGAAAAGGGTGCTGGAAGCTGTAGTGATGCCAGTGCTACCAGGGAAGCTCCCCTGCAAAAGCAGCACGGAGCAGACTCGGTGTCATCCTCCAACAATCCTGAGAAGAGAATAGCCAGCAGGAGGATCAGAGGGAGAACCCAGAGGTACAGCAATTCATCTCTCATGTCTCCTTAAATCAGTTTCTAGATGGGTTCCAACAGCTTGCTTGCCACCATGTCCTTGTGCAAGTGCTAGTACTGATGGTGCATCTGTTGATGGAGAGAGGATATTTCTGGATTAAAGTATCCCCTTTCCAGCATTGCTTATGCTCTGCTTTTGCTGCTGTTAATCACAGAATCATAGAAGCTTTTGGGTTGGAAAGGACCTTAAGATCATCCAGTTCCAACCCCCTGCCAGGGGCAGGGACACCTCACACTAGACCATGTTGCCCAAGGTTCTGTCCAACCTGGCCTTGAACACTGCCAGGGATGGAGCATTTACCACTTCTTTGGGCAGCCTGTTCCACTGCATAATAATCTTGCAAGGAAGCCTAAAAGCTCCAAACAGATGTTAGTCCCACACCCTAAGGTGTGGGACTCAACAGAGTTGAGTGACAATATGCTGGTCCCATGGAGGGCGCTGCCTGCTTCTTGCCCTGAGCTTGTCCTTAGTTGCAGTTTGTGGATTACAGAATAGCTTTCTCTTTGTGCAGTGTGGCTGCTAAATGTTCCAGCTTTCTTGTTGCAGCAGGTTTGGCTATTCTTCCCTTTTTCCCATCCATAGGTCCCTGTTGCACAGTGAAAAACCTCTGAGCTAGCTTGATGCTGGTTCTGCTTACAGAGGAGCTGCCTAGGGCGGCTGTGCTAGAGGAGTGTGAACATGATAGGTGGAGATGTGGCTAGGACTCTTTTCACCATGGCAAAGCGTGCAGCAACAGCCCAGGGTTTACGATGATGGGCTAAATCCCTGCCAGCTCCTTTGTGATCTCTGTGCCATGAGTTTGAAGTGGCTGCCAAACGTATGAGAATTGAAGCTCACGAACGTGAGAACACCCTTCACAGGGGCAGTAGGTGAGCTCCAGTAGGAAGCAGTGCCCTAATTCTGAGGACTGCTGCAAGTGCTTAGTCTGCAAAATGTGGTTTGGGTTCTTGCCTCTCTGACAGGACGGGACTCGCGAGAAGTGTGCTTGGCCATGGAGCCTCTAACTTCATGTTTAAGTTGGAAATCTCCCAGAGTAAGTGAGTAGGACTCACTTAGTGTGCTGGGTTTGTCTGGGATAGAGTTAATTTTCCTCATAATAGCCTGTGTGGTGCTATGTTTTGGGTTCGTGGTGAAAATAGCATTGATAACACACCCGTGTTGTAGCTATTGCCAAGCAGCGCTCACACAGCCTCAAGGCCTTTTCTGCTTCTCACGCTGCCCCACCAGTGAGCAGGCTGGGCAAGAAGTTGGGAGGGGACACAGCCAGGACAGCTGATCCCAACTGAGCCAAGGGATGTCCCACGCCGTATGGTAAAAGCAACGAATATTTGGGGAAGAAGGAGAAAATTGGGGACATTTGGAATTACAGCTTTTGTCTTCTTGAGTCACCGTTGTGTGTGATGGAGCGTTCCTGGAGATGGCTGAACCTGCTTGCTAAGGAGAAACAGTGAATGAATCCCTTATTTTGCTTTGCTTGTGTGTGCAGCTTTCACTTTACCTATTGAACTGTCTTGACCCAAGTGTTTTCTCACTTTTACCCTTCTGCTTCTCTCCTGCATCCCACTGGGTGGGAGCAAGTGAGTGGCTATGTGGGGCTGAGCTGCTGCCTGGGCTTAAAGCTCAGCACTTGGTAATCAGAGTCCAGAGTGAAGCATCCCTGTGCTTGGTGGCCCCAGGGAGGATCATACTCTGTGTGGACTGGAGACAGCAATTCACTGGTACATGCAGTTGCCTTTAGAAGAAGTTACACTGGTTTTCCTCTAGGAAATCTTTTGAGTTTGAGGACATCCAGGGCTTCCGCAACCGGATGGCAACCACCAAGTCCCACAGGCTTCAAGAAGAGGCAAATGGCACTACAGGATCCAGGCTTGTCTACACACAGTCAGAAGACAACATCTACGAGGACATTATCTGTATGTGCCTGTGCTTCTGGGGGATGCGCTCACTTTATTTAAGGGTAGTGAATTTGCTGGGGAGGGAGGAATGAAGATGAGAATGCATTGAGGCCCTTTCCAGCTCTGTGACTTTTAAAGTCTTCCCCATCTGGCATTTTTTGTTGACGTTAGTAACTATCTGCATGTGAACAGCCTGATTTCAGATGTTATAGAAGAGCCCTAAATTGGCCTGTGCTAAACTGATTTATCAACTCTTCAAATGCTTTGCTCGAGTGCTGCACAGAGATCAGTGTGACCACTGTCAAAATCAGCTACTTTGCAATAGAGCTACTTTCTCTGCAATGCTGGAAGTGTCTTGTTTTGCTGAGTCCATGCACAGTTTGCCAAGTTGATGGTAGTGGGTTAGAAGGGTCTTTGAGTGGTAGGAACCTAACCCATCTTAAACCAAGTCTCTCTCAGGCCCTGTTAAAGCTTGGCAGGCAACTGCACCCTGTCCCTGCTTACATCCCTTGCAAGACTGCAGGTCTTAATCTCCTTTCCTAAATCTCCTAAGGCCCAATGCTTTTCCAGGTCCTGCAAAAGAGAACCCATATGAAGATATCAGAGCGCTGCCCTTACCCCTCTGGAAGGTCCCATCTGTCTGGAAGCTGCCGCCCCCCCGGAGCACCAGTAGAGCTCCCAAGGTAGGATGAGGGGATTAAGTTGTCATGTCTTTCCAGAAAGTCATCCTCACCGGGGCCCTGTTTGTGCTCCCCCCTGGCTCCCCATTCCCTACTGCTACATCATTGGTTTTCCTTGTTTTTTATTGTTTGTTACTAATGTAAATGATAATGAACAACCATGGCAATGGCAGTTGATTAAGCTGCTAAGGAGCAAAAGAATAGGAACAAGAGAGGGTTGATGAGATGCTTGAGTATGTGGGGTGGGATGGAGATCTTGGTAGAGCAGGAGGCTGCAGGAAGTTTGTCATTTATAATCTGACTCCTTGGGCTAAAGCTTAATCCCATGCTTAACCTTCTCTTCTGATGCTGTTTTCTAGCCTCCCCCAAAACCTCCCTTCCTCAGTCGCAAGACTCTTGAGCCAAAGCCCTCCCAGTCAAATTTCCGAGGGAAAATGGTGAAGGACACAACCCTGCCTGTCACACTGTCTGAGTGGAAGCTGTTCCGAGCAGTAGAGGCTGCTAGCAGGAGAAAGAGCTTACCCTGGGTGAGATTTAAGTGTGAAACATTACTTCTTGCATGGCATTTCACAGTCTTGCTGCTTTGGCTAGCACCTTCTAAGTGCTTTGTAAGTGGTCATGGCAGGTGAATGCTAGTTGGCACTGCTGTGTGTGTGGACAAGTGAACCTGTTCAAACCATTCCCCCTCCAAGTAGCAGGGCAGGTATTTGGGGATCAGAAACCAGAGTGTCAGTTCTAGTGGGACAGTGGTGGTTTTGTTGGCCAACAATCTGCAAATGGAGTACGGGGTGCTGGCCTGGAGATCAGTGCTGTGCGTGAGTACGAGTTCTTCCTTGTGCTTTGTCATTTAAGCCTTGTTGCTAGCACTTCCATGAAGTGTAGTGGTGCTGGGTTTGTGCTGAATGTGGTGCAGGAATGCGAGAAAGCTCTCTGGGAGCTAAAGGGCCAGCTCTGTGCAATTGTATGTACATGTCTCCTGTTCCTGATGACTTCTCAGACTGACCCTTATCTTGTCGGTTCAGGCACTGGGTTGTTAGTGGCTGACAGTGTGGGGCTGCTGTGAGTCGCTGGCTGGGCCCTTGGTTACTTGGCATGTTGGCTTGGAGCTCTTTGCTTGCCATCAGGAACATACCCTTGCATTTCATAGTCTATTCGTAGTCTAAAGGTGAAGAGTGACTTTTAGGGATAAGTACATTTCACAAAGCCTTCCTACCCCTCTGCTGCCTCTTCCTGCTCCCTCCTACCTGTGTACTATGTGCTTCTCAGGCCAGAGAAAGGCTTTTAATCCACCTTCACAATAGAGGACTCCGTTGTAACTCTCATTTGACGTGTGGAATCTTTCTAGATAGCGGTATCAGTGATGAGCTCATGTGCCTCAGTGATAAAGCACAGCACGTGCTCTAGAAGTTCAGCTGCAGCTACCACTGCGGTGGCACTTTGTTCATCGGCCTCAAATTCCAGTTGTGGAAGTGGCAACAACTTACTTTTGCCACGGAAAAATAATTCAACTTCTGCAGATCTTTATTTCTTGTGGAAATTGGGTGCATTTTCTCAAATTGCACGAGACTGAGAGGCAGAGCTGGAGAGCTGCACAACACTGTTCAAACATGAAGTGCTTCAGAGTAACAAGCAACTTCTGTCTGGTTTTAAACAAACTATAGGCCTGGAAAATCAGGAAGGAGATGGCAAGGTTATAGCAATGCTGTGATGGAGAGAATCTTCCATTTGGAGGGGGAAAATAAAACATTCTCCAACAGCAAACCTGTTCCAGAAATGTGGTAGCAATTTGCATGCAGGAAGCACACTTGACTCTTTTTGCTCACAAAGAATCGAGCCAAGATTGCCCGAGAGATTGAGAAAAGGGTTGGAGTCTGAGAAGAATAAAGCTGCTTTTTGCTTAAGAAACACATAAACACACCCAACATCTTTCCCTGCATCTTTTCCAGCTGCACAAAACCCAGAGAATTCCCACAGAAATCCTCTAGGTAAGGCTGTAAGGAGGGGGAAGAAGGCAGTTTTGCAGGAGGAGAGTTGCTTTCTGCTGTCGGCTGTTCTCTTCCTTGCAGCCTCCTTGTGCTGGGACTGGCTAATGCAGAAAATGGGGAGGAATAGATCTGAAAAGGAGAAGAGCCTAAGCCTGGTTTGCTAAGCTGGGGATAAAGGATTAAGCTGAAAAACAGGTTCTCTTGCAGAAGATCTTCCTTTTTATGCAGCATTTGTGGTGACAAATGGCTGGGCCCCACCCTCCTACATGCAGTGGGAGCATTTAATGAATTCTTAACTTGAGACAAGAATGGACTTGACCTGCTCACTGCATTTCCCATAACTCTTCCTTTGACACACAGAACCAGAGCCACCTACAGCATCTATACCTGCCAACTGAGCGGGGAATCCAGGGAGGCAGTGGCAGGAGGAACAGAAAGCATTAGGACTTTGGCTTTAAGGCCATTGTGACCAGTGGAAGGAAGGTTAACAGCATTGACTTGGAATGTCTTAAGTGCTGACCCTTCTTTCATGTCTGTAGCTTAGTCTGCACTGGGCTATGGGTTTTTCCAGGTGTTTTCTCCCAGTCTATCCCACTGTCTTTCTTCACCTATGCAAAACAAAGACGCATAATCCTTCCATTTTAGCAAACTACCCTGGGACAAGGACTGTGTTAGAGCAGCTTCGTTCTGCACCCAATGTCTGCTTTGGAGAACTTTCTCAAGCTGTCTGACATCCAACTTCACTTAAAAAAGCAAGCAACCAACCAACCAAACCCTAACCTACAGTGAGAGTGTTCTGCTTTTTCTGGGCTTGGAAAGAATTGGGGTGCCTGAGAGCATGCAGAGTTCAGAGTCCTTTGTGGTGGAGGGCTCAGAAGATATTCTTGCAAGTGCCTTTGCAGTTGGCCTTTCTAATAAAAAATGGAGATCTGATGCCAGAATGCTTGTACAGTTTGGTGTCAGCTCTGAGTTGTGCTAACAGGAATCTCTCATAGCAGAAATTCTGTGTGGATTCATTATCCAGTGAGCTGGGCTAGAAGTACTCTAGCAAGCAGACTCTCAGCCTGGTAGGACTTGGGCAGCCTTTCCAAGTGTTGAGGTGCTAGATGGTTGCTATTGGGCAGCAGTCCTGTTGGCACCTGGGAGCCTTTTTTTGGATCTCCACATTAACATCTGCTTCTGCTTTGGATTTCAGCTGGTACTAAAAATCCAGGAGATCTTTGATTCTAAGCGTGGAAAGAAGAGGGTGAAGTTGCTCAGTCCTGCTGGGAGAGAAGCACCTCCAGTGAAAGGTATAGAGTCTCCAGCACCATAAACCTCTTGAGCAGCACAGTTCCTGCACATCCCGGGGTACTGCTGGCAGGCCAGGCACCACCACCTCCCACAGCTCCTGCTGGGCTGGCTCAACAGTACTGTCCCATGTCTTGCAGCTCTAATTGCTGAGCTTTCAGCACTGCTCAGATTGGGAACACTTGCTTAACCCAAGTTTAATACTGGCACAGCTGGAAGATTCTCTGTGGTCTGAGCCTGGGCTGCTGCTTAAAAGTGCTGTTTCAAAAAAGCAGAACAAACCCCCAAGTTGCTTCACCTCTGACTACTCCACTTATCGCTTGTGTGCCTCTAAAGTGAGATTCTTGTGTTCCTCTGGTTTTTGTAGCCATGGTATGGTCTTTATTTATAGTATATTCTGTTCAGCAGAATATACTGTTAACTTTTATTGTGGTATCAAATAGCCAGTTGGTTTCTGTTCTTTGCCTGTGTTCAGTTGACCTACAGGTGGTTTACTAGAAACAGTGACTTGGTATCAACTCTGCTGTAGCACATTGCCCAGTCCTGGCTGTTCTTTGCTGCTGCTTTGAGCAGGATAGGTGGGCAGTCCTGAGCGATGCTGCTATGATGAGTGTAAAGTTCTCTCTCTTGCCCAACTTTGGGTGTTGCCCATCTTCCTTCTGCATGGCTAATAAATGAAAACTCTGTGTGTTTCAGGTGAAACCAGTGGGAATGAAAGTGATACGGAAAATCAGCCAAAAAGTGAGTGAATCACGAGGGCTGGTCCCATCCCCACAGCACTACACGTTTGGCTAAGGCTCTACTGGGATAAGCACACTGACTAGTCATTGCTTTTGTCGTGGCTTCTGCCAAGGTAGAGAAAGGGAATATCTAAAAGGCAGCATGGCCGAGGCTGGGAGCTGTTGCTGTGGCAAATCAACCTCTATTTCTGCCCTCCTCCTGAGGTTTAATGCCATCAATCTACCAGTCACCTGAATTAGATTAATTTTTGGGTTGGTAGAGTCACACTTAACTGTGTCTTGCAGAAGACTGGCTCTGGATCACCTTTGCTGCTAACACTTGAGGTTATTTTGCCTCCACTTCCTTCCTGTGGTTCTGTTTTACATGTATATTGTTGTGAAATGCCCTTTCCTCTGGGAAGAGATCACGTGGTTATTTGTCTGGTTCCACAGTCCTGAGTTTGATCATAGGCCCAAACTACAGACTCAAAATACATACTTTTAGATGTTTCATTTGCTTGGAGGGGAGCATAGATGAGGCCTTAACTTGGAGTGAACAGTGAAGTTCCACTGTTTTATGTTGAGAGTAATGTGAAGAGTCTCTGCAGAAGTACAGTGATTGAGTCACTGCCTGATTTCAGAGTTGTCCAGAATGTGTCACGGTGCCTGGGCCCCAGGAATTTCCTACATCAGGGTGTTGTGCCTGTGCTTGTGAGTCGGTGCTGCCTGTCAAGACATCCCAGCCTGGAGGTTTCTTGGCCAGGAAACTGGCTCTGCCTCTCTTGAATGCCCATGCTGCTTTAGTCCTGGCTGCCTGAGGCCTGGCGATTACTGAACTGGTGAAGCTGGGCTTCCCTCATCCTTACCAGGGCCTGTCCCTCTGGGATGTGTGGAAAGAGCAGGAGAATGCTAGCTATCGGCCAAGAGGGGTTGGAACTAGATGATCTTAAGGTCCTTTCCAACTCAAACCATTTTATGATTCTAAGAGGAATTTGTAGAGCTGCTGCAAGGCCAGTGGTCCCCTATCTGGAACAGTTCTGTGCTTGAGGAGCTGCTGCAGGAGTCCCGAGTCCCATAGAGTGCAGCAGTGATGTTAGGCAAATGCACCCATCCCTCTTTCCCCTTCTAAAGGTAGTGACAAGTCCTCTTCTGTGACCTGTAGGTGTGTGGCAGTGGTAGCCACAGCCTGGTTTTGGGTTTGTTCCTTTCTTCAGGTCGACACAGGTGCCTGCTGAGGTCAGCCTCCAAGAGGAACCCGCACTACCAGACTTTGGAGAGGGATCTGATAGAGCTTCAGGAGCAGCGGCTGTTTGAGCTGTTTGTGGTGGTGTCGCTGCACAAGAAGGCATCTGAGATGACCTACACACCACAGATCATACAGCAGTTTCCCAGCAAGGTAGGAGCTGCATGGAAACCTGCCCACAAGACACACTCAGCAGCTCTTTGTTTCCTCTCATGGCGTATATCCCTTCCTAAACTCTTCACTAGTAAAGCTGGCCACTAGTTAGGATACAGGCATGGAATATGAATCACCTTGCTCTGTTACACACAAATTCCAGTGTTTTGGTGAGTTACTTTACATGGGACAGTCTGTCATGCTGAGATTGTGCAGGAAACATTGCCCAGGAGTTGTGGGGGTGTTCTGATTTGTCTCCCTTCTAAAAATAGCCTTGCTTCCAAGTAATCTGCTTGTCACCCTCTTCTTTGGGCTTTGTGCCCAAGGACATCAACGCTTTTGTACAACTGTTACTCTGTGAAAATGCTGTGTTTTTTTCCTAACTGCTCCTTCATGCTGTCACAGCTTGGGATGCTGGAATAACCTGGATGTGCTGACTGAGGGGGTAGCGTCTGTAATCAGCTTTATGCAATAAACTTTCAACTTCTCAGGACCATTTCCTATTCTCTTACTTAAAACCCTTCCTTTTGCCCCTTCTGGGCAGTTTTGAGCATGGAAAGTTGTCCTGTAGTCTTTGAGGGGTTTGACTTGGGCCCTCTCATGGTAACTGGGACATAGGATTCAGATACACTGTTTTCACAACTGAGTGATCTGCACATCACAAGCTGAACACATTCCTGTACCTCTTAGTGTCTTCAGATCTCCTAGGAATAGAACTGGGGCAAGCTGACACAGCCATCATTTGGGGGGGTCAGTTCTAGCTTTATTCCCCAGTAAACTTGGCCATGCTTGTAAATGCTTCCTCACTTCTTACCAAGACCATTGGGTAATTTTACAAAGGTCCAATGAGCAGGAAAGATCCAAGAGGGAACCGGAAATCTGTTACAGTCAGAATATGTTCTCCTATGCTTGGGCATTAGCTATCTGATGGTTCAGCTTTGGGAAGTGTCAGGAATATGCTGTCTCCCACTGTTTTAAACGCTGCAGCTGTGCACCACACTTAAGTGACGTCAAATGCATGTGTTACTCCTCCAGACTGAACATCCCTTCAGACAGTCAAAGGATACTGAAGAGAGGCTAAAGGTCATTCCCAAATTCTGCTTTCCGGATCCCAAAGACTGGTCTCCTGCATCAGACCTTAAAAGGTAAAGGCTTTGTTTTGAATACTCATGCCTGAAACAGGCGATGCTGAAAGCCTCGGGGGCTGGACCAGAGGAACTGCAGAGCAAGTTAAAATGGGAAAGGCTATACCCCTGACGCCGGTGGTAGGGGAAGTGCTGTTTCTACCTGAGCCCCTTCTTTCCTATAAGAAGGAAGTTTGTAATGTCTGTTCAGGCCAAGTGCTTCTGCTGTTCCTTGGTGGAACTGAGAAGCAGCTGGGAAGGAAGAGAGCTGTAGTAGTTGAACGAGAGTCCATGGGCTGCAGGTTTCTACACTGAATAGAGATCAAAGTAGCTTGCTAACCACAGCAGAGGGTCTTCAGCATGACCAGAAAGAAAATGGCTTGTAGTTTGTGAGCTTTGTCAGTCTCTTCTCTGAACTGGCTGGTGAATTTAACCCTCACTGTTCTTTGGTTCCCCAGTGAAACATTTTCTTTCGTGTTGACGGGTGAGGATGGCAGCCGCTGGTTTGGGTACTGCAAGAAGCTCCTGGTAAGCATCTGTGTGCTGGGTTGAGGGTAAAGAATGCATTGATAAATGCACAGTTAAGTGCATGACGTGAATCAGCAGTCATTTCCCATGTGGGTTACATACTGCCTGTGCTGCTGCTGTTACCAGCCCTTTGAGGGAGCATGATGATGCTCAGCAATACAGTGAAATGGGCTCTGGGCTTGAAAGACAGCTCTGGGAACTCATCATTCCTCAGGAATCTTAAGTCAGAAGTGTAAAGGGAACTCCAGCAGAAGGAATTGTGCACATCAGCTGCAGTGTAGGTGCTAGGTGCTTTATTGCATCCCTGTTCTCAGCATAACTGTTCCTGTTGTCTTTCAGCCAGAAGGGAAAGGGAAGCGCCTTCCTGAGGTGTACTGCATCGTTAGCCGCCTGGGCTGCTTCAACCTCTTCTCCAAGGTGAAGTGGGAAGAAGAACCCGTTACTTCTTATGGGACTTGAGTCTCTGACAACCTGCAAGCTCCAGAAAGTAACTGGGTGCTTCTGTCCAGTCTAGAATTGCTTAGTGATCGTGGTGCTTCCTCACTGCCTTCGCTTTGACAGGGCAAATAAAATGATACTGGTGCTGAGACTTGTCAGTTGATACACAGACAACCATTCCTTCATCCAAATTATGGTCAGAAAGTGGCTCCTCATGCCTGATAAGACTGATAGTGCCCCTTCATCCTCTTCTTCCATGACTTGGAAATGGAAAATCAGTTGGGGGGGGGGGCGGATCTCAGCTTATTTCTCCTAGCCCTATGAGGAGAGTAGATAAAGAGGTAGAGACTGGGGAAAGCCACTGCAGGTGAAGAACTGCTGTTGCAGAAGAATACAGGGGCAAGCTTATGATTAAAAAAATGCTCATTTCTAATCATTGGAGCACGGAGTTTCTAGAAGAGTGTTTCAGAAAGATTACTGGGGAGGAGGATGGGGTGTTGCTCTTCTTAGTCCTCTAACTAGTTGCGATAATTCAATTACTATGTACAGGACATTTCCTTACAGTAACAAGAGACTGGATTTGAGAATGGAGAGTTGTACTCACAGGTGTCTATTCCCATTTCATTGCTCAGATATTTGAGAGGAGCTTTCACAGGGATCCCAAGCGAGGGAGGAGAGGGCTGTGAGTCTGTGTTGGAGCCTTCACATGTAGCTATGGAATGGGGTGCTCTAACAGAGGCTCGTATCTCCTCTGGCCTCAGCAAGCATTAAACCAATGCCTAGTGTATTTTCTTGCAGATTTTAGACGAAGTAGAGAAGAGGCGAGAGATGTCCCCAGCCCTGGTGCACCCGTTCATGCGCAGTGTCATGGAGGCGCCTTTCCCTGCTCCTGGACGCACAATTACTGTGAGGAGTTTCCTGCCAGGAGCAGGAAATGAGGTAAGGGAAACCAGGAGTGGCTCTGCTGTGTCAGGGTGTCTGGGGCACCGCGGCACTCTGCAAACTGACCTGTGGAGTGATTCTGCCTCCAAAATATTAGTCTGAAGATCATAGAATCACAGAATGGTTTGGGTTGGAAAGGACCTTAAGATCATCCAGTTCCAACCCCCTGCCATGGGCAGGGACACCTCACACTAAACCATGTCACCCAAGACTCTGTCCATCCTGGCCTTGAACACTGCCAGGGATGGAGCATTTACCACTTCTCTGGGCACTCTGTTCCAGGGCCTCAGCACCCTCACAGTAAAAAACTTCTTCCTTAGATCTAACCTGAACTACCCCTGTTTCGGTTTGAACCCATCACCCCTTGTCCTATCGCTCCAGTCCCTGATGAAGGTCCCTCTCCAGCATCCTTGTAGCCCCCTTCAGACACTGGAAGCTGCTCTGAGGTCTCCACGCAGCTTCTCTTCTCCAGGCTCAACAGCCCCAATGTTCTCAGCCTGTGTCCAAATGGGAGGTGCTCCAGCCCCTGATCATCCTCGTGGCCTCCTCTGGACTTGCTCCAACAGCTCCATGTCTTTATGTTGGGGACACCAGAACTGCACACAAGTGGGGATTATGTCTTTAAGTCCAAAGAGAGGCTGCCACAGAAACCCTGTTGAATCATCTACTGTAGAAGTGATTCCGTGCTTTTAAGGCAGAGCTGTCTGGGAGTCATCTGCGCGGTCGGACTGTCCAGGCCATGGGGTTCCACTTGCAGGGAGCCCCCATTCTATGTTCTAGCCAGGCTGCCCCTCGCCTGGCCTGGCTCTGCGGTGGCTCTTCTCCTCCAGTGCTCTGCGTCTCTGCTTGCCTGTAGGTGCTGGAGCTCTGCCGCCCGCTGGATTCCCGACTGGAACATGTTGACTTCGAATGCCTCTTTAAGTGTCTCAGTGTGTCTCACACGATTCGTGTCTTTGCATCTCTCCTGCTGGAAAGGAGGGTGATCTTTGTCGCTGACAACTTAAGGTAAAAGCGGAGCCTGAGTGACTGGTTCTGAGGGACAGTGTTTTCTTCTGCCTTGGGCCTGTTTTCATGTGCAAGCTTGTCTAGCTTGTTGTAGTGACATTTACAAGCTTTTTGCAGACTTTTCACACAACACGTGCACGCTTGGAATTTGGAGTATACTGTTTACCCAAGATAGGAGATAAAGGAGTGTTTCCTTTACCTCTTTAGTCTGGGTTGATGCTATTCCATGCTCCTCAGAATTGCCTTTAAAAGTGGATGCATGGGGCTTGTGTTGATGTGTAAATGTGTGTGAATTATGTTCCCCTGAGCATTTCTAACCTGTGTCTGCAGCCAGGTACTGAAGGAGATGTTGACAATCCACCCTGTGCTTCTCTTACCTTTCTAGCACTCTGTCTAAATGTGGCCATGCCGCAGTTGCAACGCTTTATCCCTTCACTTGGCAACACACCTACATACCAGTCCTGCCAGCTTCTATGATTGATATTGTGTGCTCTCCGACCCCATTCCTAATTGGCATTCTCTCCTGCTCGTTACCACAGCTCCAGGACCTGCCCATAGAAGAGGTGAGAATTGGGTGAAGCACAGTGTAGGGCCAGTGGCAACAGTATGAGGCTGACCTCTGGAATAATCTCTGTGCGTTCTGTCTTAATATAAACTCTCAAACCTTGCTGAGGTTGGTGAACTTGCCAGGTACATGTCAGGGTGTCCCACTGGTATCAAGGATCAATACTATTCACTGTCCTTATGGACAGGCCACAGTTTGTGTTGGGTGTGTGACATCCCCTGGCACTCAGAAGGAAAAGGGTTTTTCTTCTGTACAGCAACATACCTGATTGTAAGAGTCTGTGTGTTTTGTACATCCTTCCCCAGGTGCTGATTGTCGATCTTTGTGCTGACAAGTTCTTGCAAGAGGTGAGTGAAATAATGGGACCAGTCACTCATGGTTATATGCCAGGAAAAGGCATCAGTGAAAGAAAATGAGAACAAGACCTCAGCAAAAGCTGGTATTCATATGGAAGCTCCAGTGGCTGAAGAAGTATCTTGCATTCCTTTCTGACCAATAGAGAAGGGAACAGGCTTACAAATCTTTGTTGCAAGACTGAAGCTGCACGAGGTGCAGAGCTCTGTGAAGCCAAAGATGCTGCTTGTCTGAGCCTGATTTCAACAGGGATAATGAGTGGGTTCATTATGTGAAGTGGACCACTAAGGCTCTGCTGCTTTCTGGCTGGCTGTGTCCATGTTCTCTGCAGGACTTTCTCCTTTCTCATCTACCTGGGGTGGGTTTCCTTTGGTTGGTTGGTTTTTCCCCCCAAGGGTGATAGTTGTGGAGACAAATTATCACAGTTCGCTTGTAGTTCTCTGCTGAACTCTTCACCTCATGTGCTTCTACCTCACAAGTCGCTGTAAACGTATGGGAGTATTACTAGTTCAGGAGGATATTTGCATCTCCTTTTCCTTACCTTACTGTTCTGTTTCACATTGCAGCCTGCAACTGGAGAAAGGTAGTAAAGGATTTGGGTTATTTTCTGTTAGTTTTGTGTGTTTTATCACTGGTATCATAAGCCTGTGTCTGTGTCATGGATATAGCACACATTGTTATGTGCTGGCCGGTTGTGTGTGTGACTTCAGGGATTTAGTGGGAGGGTGCTGAGCAGATGGTTTTCATTTCTGTGGCTGCAAGGCAAATGTGTGTTCTCCCCCAAGACAAACCGTATCACAGAGTAACTTCCCTCAAGCTGCTTTAGCCACGTTATGAGTATTTCTCATCAGTTCACCATGAAAAGGTTCTCAAAATGGCCATTTTTCTCTTTAGGTGTCAGATGAAGACGAGATCCTGCCCCATAAACTCCAGGCAGCTCTTGTCCAAGTCTTGGAAGAACGAAGTGAAATCTTGTGTCATCAGCAGAGTGACACACAAGGTACTTCTATGGACAAGTTTTTTCCCATTAGCAAATGAGAGAGAGGAAATAAATATTTTAGAAAGCTATTTTCCTGTGACCTTACTGAGAACGTGCAAGGTCCTGCACCTGGGTCAAGGCAGTCCCAAGCAGTTCACGAGAAGCTCCCCATGACCCATTGGTGTGTGCTTGAGCCCAGAGCCCATGTGCTGGGCTGCACCCCCAGAGCATGAGCAGCAGGTCAGGGAGGGGATTCTCCCCCTCTGCTGCGCTCTGGGGAGACCCCCCCTACAGCCCTGGTCCAGCTCTGGGGCAACAGCACAAGAGGGACGTGGAGCTGCTGGAGCGAGGCCAGAGGAGGCCCCGGAGCTGCTGCGAGGGCTGGAGCAGCTCTGCTCTGGAGCCAGGCTGAGAGAGCTGGGCTGGGGCAGCCTGGAGAAGAGAAGGCTCCTGAAGGGGAGACCTTAGAGCAGCTCCAGGGCCTAAAGGGGCTCCAGGAAACCTGGAGAGGGGCTTTGGACAAGGGACTGTAGGGACAGGACAAGGGGAATGGCTTTAACCTGCCAGAGGGGAGATTGAGATGAGCTCTGAGGCAGAAGTTCTTCCCTGTGAGGGTGCTGAGGCGCTGGCACAGGGTGCCCAGAGAAGCTGTGGCTGCCCCATCCCTGGCAGTGTTCAAGGCCAGGTTGGACACAGGGGCTTGGAGCAACCTGCTCTAGTGGAAGGTGTCCCTGCCCGTGGCAGAGGGTTGGAGCTGGATGAGCTTTAAGGTCCCTTCCATCCCAAATCAGTCTGATTCTATGAACATCTCTCTTGCGAATGTGTTAGAAGTTTTGTGTCCTAACACTTGTTCCTCTTTTCACAGTCTGTAGATGTACAGCTCGAGTTTTTCTTGGGCCGAGTGTGTCAGTTCCCGTGTTTTGAGTTTTCTTTGATTTTTCTGAAGTGGCACAGGGAACATGGTTCTTAAATAGAGAAGGCAGCAAGTTTCTTTACTTCAGAGGGTAATCCCACTGATTGTTTTCAAAGCTGAACTGCTTTCTGCATAATCCATCAGATAAATGTGAGAATTTTAAAGAGCATTGAGGAGCTTGAGAAATTGCACTGGGAGAATTGGAAAATGGTGTCATTCCACATCAGAAGTAACAAAGGTAGTTTTCCAGTGGGTCTGTGTTCTGTAATTTGCCTGATTCTTTAAGAGAATTCAACTTAGTCTGTTATGAGTTTACATCTTGTTAAACACTCTGTGTTTGACACGGGAAGAGAAATTGTGAAAGCTTTAACTGCTGGAAAACCTGTAGAGTGAAACCTGTCTCAGCTGCAGAACAGAGTTGAAATAGGAGAGAAATCTTAATACTTGAGCTGTGGCTTCTTTGGTGTCAAACACTCATCTGGGATTTCATGTCTGAGACAGCCTAAAAAGTAACTGCTGCTCCTCTTTGTAGAAGAGGAGGGACCAAAGTGACAAATGTAGAGGGGAAACGTCTCCTCTGTTGTCCTCCTCGCAGGTGACTTGCCCCTGAACTCCCTGGTCTCTGAGGCTTTTGTGCAGTTCTTTGTGGAGATCGTTGGACACTATTCCCTGCACATGAACGTCACGGAGAGAGGGGAGCGCGTGTTCCAGCGGGAGCTGTTCCGCAAGTCTCACGTCTCGCGCAATGTGCGGCACTTCCTGCACTTCTTCATGGAAACACAGATGTTTGCAGGCTTCATCCAGGACCGAGAGCTGAGAAAGAACCCGGTCAAAGGTGAGGCTGGATCTTACTTTCCTGTTTTACAGACTCGCTTTCAGAGTCTTATGCCAGGTGACTTTAACTCTTAGGACACCTTTTGTCCTGGCGAGTTATCCCACTGGCATTTTGGTGTCAATGGTAGCTCCTGCCCTTCTAATCTAGGGCTGAAGCAAAGAATTTTTACATCTCTCATCCTGTAGCCTACATCACACCCATGATTTCCTTTTTGTAACGTCCTTGTTAATGATACAAGCTGTCACATGCTAAAAGATGGAATAGCTCTTCTATTAGGTGAGTGATTGTTTCTGGTTTTTCTCTTTTAGGCCTGTTTGAGGTCCGTGCTTTGGAGTATTTGGAGAGTATTCCAGGGACTGAACCGACTGGAATGAACAAAATCCTTCGCAGTCTTGGTAAAGGGACACCCTTGCTTTGTGTTGATTGTTTTTATTTATTTAAATGAATCACAGAGTGGTTGGGGTTGGAAGGGACCTTAAGATCGTCCAGTTCCAACCCCCTGCCATGGGTAGGGATGCCTCACACTAGACCATACCACCCAAGACTGTGCAACCTGGCCTTGAACACCGCCAGGGATGGAGCATTTACCACTTCTTCGGGCAGCCTGTGCCAGCGCCTCAGCACCCTGGCAGGGAAGGCTTTTGCTATTGATCGAATAACTGCATGGGAAAGAGAGCAGAGCCGCCTCTTTGCCTCGTGCGCTCGTGTTTTGTTTTCAGTTGCCCCTTCAGCGGTGCTGAACACTTCGTGTCTCTTTCATTTCTCCACAGGCAGTAAAATGAAGTTTCTCCAGAAGCGATGAGCAGGCGCTGCTGCTGCTGCGGGCCAGCGGCGGCCGGGACTGCCGCCTGCCCTGCGGCCGGAGCCGGGCTCCTCTGTGGCTGCAGGAGGCTGGGGCCGGGCGCGGCTCCCGCCTTATTAAACCATTAATTCAGCGTCACTGAACCGGCCCGAGCCTCAGCCTGCCCCCGCCGCGCGGCCGCGGGCGGGAGGGGCGGGGCCAGCACCGGGGGGGCGGGGTCAGGACATGAAGGGGCGGAGCCAGAGCGATGGGGCGGGGTCAGGACATGAAGGGGCGGAGCCAGAGCGATGGGGCGGGGTGAAGGTGGGGAGATGGCCCCGGGAGGGGCGGGGTCTCGCGGCGGGGGGGCGGGGCCGCGTGTCCCGCGCAGTGCCGTGGCCGGGGTGGGGCGCGCAGG
This sequence comes from Strigops habroptila, assembly GCF_004027225.2. Classification (NCBI taxonomy): domain Eukaryota; kingdom Metazoa; phylum Chordata; class Aves; order Psittaciformes; family Psittacidae; genus Strigops; species Strigops habroptila. Next base: position 242,323 of record NC_044294.2, read on the forward strand.
CGCAGAGCGGGGCCGGGTGGATCATGGCGGGCCCCGGGCTGGTGGCGGGGGACGTAGTGGTGGACGCGCTGCCCTACTTCGACCAGGGCTACGAGGCGCCGGGCGTCCGGGAGGCGGTGAGTGCGGGCCGGGGCGCGGCGGCGGGCGGGGGCCGGCAGCCGACGTGCCTGACGCCCTGTGTGCGCTAGGCCGCGGCGCTGGTGGAGGAGGAGACGCGGCGGTACCGGCCCACCAAGAACTACCTCAGCTACCTGCCGGCGCACGACTTCAGCGCGTTCGAGGTGAGGAGCACCGAGCTCCCCCGTCCCCTGCCCCTTCCCCCGGCCGGGCTCCCCCCGCCGCCTCACCCGCGCCTTCCCCGCAGACCGAGATCATGCGGAACGAGTTCGAGCGCCTGGCGGCCCGGCAGCCCCTGGAGCTGCTCAGCATGAAGAGGTGAGCGGGGCGCCCGGGGGGGACCAGCCCGAGAGCGGGGCACCCGCGCCTCCTCCTGAGGCGGGCGGGCGGTCTGTTGCAGGTACGAGCTGCCGGCGCCGTCCTCCGGGCAGAAGAACGACATCACGGCGTGGCAGGAGTGCGTGAACAACTCCATGGCGCAGCTGGAGCACCAGGCGGTGCGCATCGAGAACCTGGAGCTCATGTCACAGCACGGCTGTAACGCCTGGAAGGTGTACAACGAGTAAGGCTTTGCGGGACCTCGCTGAAGTTCTGACTTCAGCTTCTGTGTGGCTGCTGTGTTTTCCTGTGTATGTAGGGGGATCTTTAGAATGTACCATAGAATCCCAGACTGGTTTGTGTTGAAGGGACCTTAAAGCTCATCCAGTCCCAACCTCCCGCCATGGGCAGGGACACCTTCCACTAGAGCAGGTTGCTCCAAGCCCCTGTGTCCAACCTGGCCTTGAACACTGCCAGGGATGGGGCAGCCACAATCACGAGTTCTGGACTCACTCCTGCGGGTCCACATCTTTCTTATGTTGGGGGCCCCAAGGAGTGAGGAGCACAGACTGCATTGAGAACAAGTTGTCTGGTGTTTGTATTGAGGTGGCTTTTTGTGTCCTTACTTAAATGGGTCAGGTCCAGCAATTGTATGTTTTCCTAACACTTTGCTTCCATTCTACTCTTAGACATCTGGTTCATATGATAGAACAAGCCCAGAAAGAGCTTCAGAAGTTGAGGTGAGTCATTTTTTTCCATATTTTTCAGAATGAAGTTGAAAGGAAAGTGAGCCCCTTCCCCCAGGCTGTGCAAGGCTCGTGTGTATGCTGCTGCCACAGTCACAGGAAAAAAGACCCAGTAACAACAGTAATTAACAGATCTGACTCTGCCGTCCCCACGCAGTTACATTCATAATGCCCACTCCACTCAAACTCTGTTTGTTTGGTTTGATTTTGGTTAGTCTGAACCTCTGTTTTGAACAGGATGGACTGAAGTGGAATCCTCTCTGTAATGCAGTCATGTCTTCTTCCCATTGCTGATAGACTTACTTAGTGTGCAGTTGTCTGCCTGATGTTAGGTCTGGCCTATTAAGGTAGATGCTTTAATGAGTTTACAGAGATGGATCACTCGGGGTGAGCAGTGTGAACTGAGGTCTACTTAGAGACCAAAGGATTTGAAGTATTCTGCATGCCTCAGGTGCTTCAGGGAATGACTGAATTTCGTGAATGATGAGCAGTTCATCTTTGCTTTGCTGACTGGTTTTCAGAGAGAACGAAACACATTTCTGGTGTTGTACACCAGGAGCAGTGGGTTTGAATGTTTGAAGCTTTGCTTGTAGTATAGGGGAAGGTGGTTTTGTGTGTCTGTGGTTTTATTGTTTTTATCAATCTCTCTCTCTCGTACTTCTAGAGATCGGGTGTATTTTGAAATTAGAAATTACAGATTGTAAAGAAAGGAGATAAAAAGGAATACGTCTTTTTCTCCCCAGGAAAAACATTCAGGATCTGAACTGGCAACGAAAGAACATGCAGCTCACAGCTGGGGCCAAGCTCCGAGAAATGGAATCCACGTGAGTATCTGAAGTTGTCTGTTAAACCTTCCACAAGTCAATCTTTTGCCTGGAATTCTTCCCTGCAGAGCATCTGTGATCTTTCAGTGCTGTTGTGGGATGTTACGGTGGGAAAACTGCTTGTTGCTTTGCACAGAGGGTTTGTAATTCAGGTCTGTGTAATAGTTACTATAGTTGAGTGAATCGGTGAGCAACAGATGTGAAAGGAGGGCACGTCAGCTACTTGAGATTGCCTAAACTGTGTCTTAAACTCTGTAACTAAGTATTGGCAGTCAGTGGGTTTGATTCTAGTAAATCAAATCTCAACATACAAAATCTTAGCAGGGTTAAAACCTACATTTGGTCACTTTGGTTGTTCAAACTACCATTGATACTGACAGAGGTTTATCAGGTATTGAGAAAAACACTGCTTTATTCCCTGTCTTTGTGCTTTTTTGGAACAATAATTGTCTTTTTATTTTAAAACAGAGGACGCTTACATAAAACTTAAAGGCTTTCTAATTTCTTTTCCCTTCCAGATGGGTGTCTCTTGTCAGTAAAAACTATGAGATTGAACGAACTATTGTGCAGCTGGAAAATGAAATCTCACAAATCAAACAGCAGCACGGGGAGGCGAACAAGGAGAATATCCAGCAGGACTTCCAGTGACTTAACCATTGGTGTCTCACTGCAGCATATGTTAAAACAAAAACCTTTGGAGATGCTGTGTGTTTGTAGACACCTCGAGTTGCAGTTGTGTGATGTTTTCATTGTTTCTTTTCCTTGTTTTCATGTCTAAGACTCAGAGTGTCCTGTTCAAATGTGTTAGGGGCATAGTTAAATGTATTTTAATTTGTTTGTGAATTGTTTTGGTTTTAAATACCTAATGTAGGAGCTTTTAAAGAAAAAAGCCTTTTCATGTTTTTGCATTTTCCCCTATGCCTTTAATAAATACTGTTTTGCTATCTGTATGGCTTCTGCTTCACGTTCCAAAGCCAGCCTGAGTGCAGGCAGCAGAGTAAGCCTTGTCCACCAAACCCACCAACTGGCACTGCATGGCTGATGTGTGTGAACTTGAACCCAGTGTGCAAGGCTGAGTCTGGAAAGAGGCTGCTGGTGGTAGAGCATTTGTAACTGACCCATGCCAGGCTGGGAGAGAGGCTGGGACATGGTGCATAGCATTGCACAGGTACTTGTTTGTGTGGGGGGGGGGTCCCAGGTGGACTGTGCCATGCTAAGCACTTTTCGTAGAATCCCAGCCTGGTTTGGGTTGGAAGGGAGCTTAAAGCTCCTCCAGTTCCAAGCCCCTGCCACGGGCAGGGACACCTTCCACTAGAGCAGGTTGCTCCAAGCCCCTGTGTCCAACCTGGCCTTGAACACTGCCAGGGACGGGGCAGCCACAGCTTCTCTGGGCACCCTGTGCCAGCGCCTCAGCACCCTCACAGGGAAGAGCTTCTGCCTCAGAGCTCATCTCAATCTCCCCTCTGGCAGGTTAAAGCCATTCCCCTTGTCCTACCACTACTTTTTACTACAACTCTACTATCACTCCATCCCCCTTTTCCCAAGGGGTTTTGTGCTCTGTGCTACACGGCTCCTCATGTGTGTTTCTCACCATCCGCCGCCGGGCACGGCGCACTGACTGCAGGTCTTACAGCACCCCAATACACCGGCGTCCCGCGGCTCCTCCGCTGATCCCGGTGCTCCACCGCTACAAACACGTAGCAGAGTCACCGCTCCCGTCTTTGGGGTGCCCAGTGAGGACGGGGGGCTCCTCACCGCGCTCGGTCGCTTGTTCTTCGGTGGGCGCGGGTGGGCGCCGCAACCCTCGCGCTGTCCTCGGCCCCTCCCGCCCGCGGTGTCCGCACCGTTTGCTCCGCGCGGGGCAGGGCCCCGGCCCGGCCGCGGCTGCTACCGGCACCCGCCGCCGCCTCAGGGGCGCCCCGGTGGGCGCGGCCCGCTCCGTGCTGCACGCTCCGCCCCTGATTTTGATTGGCTGGGAAGCCTCCGACGCCCACCAATGGGGATACACCCCGAGGCGCGCTCGACGTCACGTCTCGTCTTTTCCGGACCCTACCCGCCCCACCCACACGTGCTGACGGAGCACGCGCCGCTGCGCGCGGCCTCGCGGGGCCCCGCCTCCCTGGCGTGGGGCGCGCGCACGGCGCGTGGTGACGCGGTACGTGAGCGGAGCGGGGAGCTGGGTTCAAAGGAGGAAACATGGCGGAAAACAAAGGAGGCGGCGGCGGCGGGGAGGGGGCTGCCGAGGCCGGGCCGGGCGGTGGCGGCGGTCTGGAGCCCGCGGCCGCCTCCCCCTCGGCCGCCGTGCCGCCCGAGGAGCGGGAGAGTCCCGGCGCGGCGGCGGTGGCGGAGCGCGGTCTCGGGGAGGCTGAGGCCGAGGCGGCGGCGGCGGGGCCCGGTGTCGTTCCAGGGCCTGGCCCCAGCCCGGTGCCTCCGCTGACACCGGCGGCGCCGGGGCCGTTCTCGCTGCTGGACACATGCGCCGTCTGCGCGCAGAGCTTGCAGAGCCGGCGGGAGGCCGAGCCGAAGCTGCTGCCCTGCCTGCACTCCTTCTGCCGGCGCTGCCTGCCCGAGCCCGAGCGGCAGCTCAGCGTGCCCGTGCCCGGCGGCGCGAACGGCGACATCCAGCAAGGTGAGCAGGGGGGGGCCGGCAGTGCTGCCGGCGCCGGCGGCTTCTCCTTCGGGAGGTGCCTCTGCGTTGCTCGCGGGTTCTTGTCTCTGGCATCGAGCGAGCTTCAGCTTTTCCGGGCTTGAGCCCGTAGTTTGTCTCGGCCTCGTTTGACAGCTCTGCCGGCAGAGCTTGCGTCCGTGAGCGCCGGCGTGGCTGCTGCCCTGATCCTCCGCGATCTCTCTTACCACGCCCATCAGCAGTTTGCTCCGTGTTTGTAAGCGACGGCTGTAACTTGGAGGGTCTGGGAATGACAGCGTGAATTGCCCTGTACGTGTTGTTCTGGCTTTCGGGGGTGCTCTGGTAGAGGCTTGTCTGGGAGGGAGTGTTCAGCTGGTCAGTACTCGAGGAAAAATATTGTCTGATTGAGATGTAGCTCACTGTTGTTACAGCATTCAGTGCTGGGTTGGCAGTGGTGTGTGGAGTACACCTGCTTTCAGTTTCATGTTTCCTGTGGTCCGAGTTAAACCACTGCAGTGCTGTTTGTCACTTGACTTGCTGTCACTCTGCGCTCTACTGACGTGTAGAGCCTGTGTACCCTGCACGTGTGTAACTCCTGTGCTGTGGAACAAGTGTAAACTGCTCCTTCTAGGTCTGTGGATTGAAATCACAGCTTGATTTTTCTTTTTTCTTTTAATTTTAAATGTTCAGGGGTAGAATTGAAAAGTTTCTGGAGCTCTTCATAGAGTGACTCACATGCTGTGGTCTACAGACCAAATTAGGGCTCTGGTAAGTGGTTTTGCAGGTCTTAATTGGGCCCTGTGGTCAGTGAGACCTTGTTTGGTGACATCCTTCTGGTTTTAGCAAGGACTCGAGCCTTTCCTGTGTTGCCAGTTGAGGGAATTAACCTGGCTTGGTAGTGGTGCTTTCGTCCAAACTGTTCAGAAGCAGTTCGTCTAGGATGTGAAATCCATTGCTTTTAAAAAGCTGATGCATTCAGTATAGCTCATAAATGCACTAACTGAAGCACTTGGGTGGTCTTGTCATCCCTCTTGTTAAATTCCAGATTCTATATTTTGCATTATAGATGCAAACGAAAGACACAGAACTTGAAGCTAAGTTGATTTTATGGCAGTCAGCAGGATTATCTGAATCTTGCTGTGTCTGTTAGGATACAAGTGCAGGAACAACACAAAGCCTTAGGTTCTGAAGTACGTGTAAGCTGGAGTATCACTTCTTGTTACACGTATCTTCAGAATGCTTTATTCTGTTCTTTGAAGTAAGAATTCACCTTTGGATTGCTGCATCAAAAACTTTTGGATGATGTGAGCAACATGTGCATGTTGGCTCCGGGAGACTATACTGGTAGAGATGTGTGTGATCCATCCTGGTGGTACATAAGGCTGCATGAACAAATGTGTTAGCCCAGCAGGTCACTTAAGAACAAGGCACTGAGCAGCCAGAAGATGCAGGTTTGTGGACGATGCTTGCTACTTGCTGTAAATGGAATCAGTTGAATGGCACGTGAAGTGCTTACCAGTCAGTCAGGTCCAAAATGGGCATTCTCAGCATCCAGAGAAGTACCACATTGCTTAATCATGCAGGTTCCTTCCCTGTTGGCATGAGTTTTGATGGTCGTGATGGTTACTTCCCCTTGTACTGCTTCTCTAGTCTCCTTAACCACAAGCAGGTATTTTTTCATGAAGGAAGAATTAATGAGAAGTGGTACCTGTACCTATACATGGAACAGGTTACACTTAACTGTAGTCTCTCACTTGTTTATTTGCTGTACTATTTTATGTACATTTAAATTCGTTTGCTATTGTTACTGTCTCTACACCTAGATAACGTAATTACGAGTGCTATGGAAAAGAACAGGATTTTCTTTTGATATTTTCCTGGTTTCTTTCTTAATTAGCTTCAGATTTTGCTCTATAAGAGTTGTCAGTACTTAAAAGTAAAACATACATGTATTTATTGGGTAATAACTATGGAAGCCACTTACCAGGAGGTGAGTGCAACCTCAGTACCTGCAGAACAGTTCTGTGTCCTGTCCTGGTGAAAACGTGCTGCTGCTCTCAGGGAAGGCAGAAGGATGCTTGAAGGCAGGAGTTCGTGGTCTATATCGGCATCTCTTCTCCTCAAGTGTTGCCACTCCTTTGAGAGACACTGCTAACGAAGACAGAAGAGTGGTCTCAATTCCCAAAAGTTTAAGAAACTCTGGCTAAAGTTTAAAACAACAACCTCAAGTTGTGGCAGGCTGTGTTATAGAAAAGTCACTGGTAGGTTCGTACCTGTTGCACTAGTGAGAGATTATTTTGGCAGCTGTTTATGTTGGGGGGGGAGAAACCAGAAGTGTTTTGGTGTATTTAAAACATACATACTTTATGCCATTTACTTAACATAAAAAGTGGAATCTCGTATGCAGTTTAATGACTTCCTAGGTCATTGGAATGTGTATTTATTTGATGGGTAGCTGATTGCTTCACGACTGCTGTTTCAGCTGTCCAGCTGCACAATTCCTCTCAGACTGAACAGGTTACAAGAAAATGCCACCTTCTATTTGTATCCCAGTGTTCTGAAAAATGCTTACTTTGAAGTTAGAGATTTCAGCCTGAAGTTAGAGATCCTGCAAACCAACTTGTCCTGCACCCATTGCTGCATCTGCTCCTGGGAAGAGACTTGTTTGGAGGTTTCACTGCCTCACTGAGATATTTACAATCTCTTTTAAGAAGGTTATCTCAACAGAGAGAATGTGTGGCTCTCCCAGCTCCCTGAGAACGGCACAATCTTCATTAGGCTAAAAAAGAGCTGCAGGATGCTTTTGGGGAGCCTAAGGGAAACCTACACAACTTAATGTGCACGTATGTATAATTTGAGGAACAATCCATTTACTGGTGAGTGCTCTAATACGTAGTATCATAAATTATTTTGATAGCTGAATTCAACTCCTCTACCCAGTGTTTGTGTATTTAGAGACCATGTATTAATCACACCTTAAATTATGCAGGAAGTCGTTTTAATTTGCTTTGGGAGGGAAACATAAAACCAGTATGATGTCTAGGAGAATGTGACATACCACTTAAACTGAATTCAGTTATAGTTACTGTGTTTTCAGTCTAGAAACTCCTGCATCAAATAGACTGCTGAAGCTGTGTCACTGCAGCTCATCTTGGGTTCAGGAATTGTTAGTATACATCAGCTGAATTCTCTTGATCCTTTGGCTTTCTCCTGTGTTGATGAGTGAGGGTCATGGATTTATATCTGCTGGAGCCCAGGAAAGGCAGAGTCCTGAGAAATGTTCAGTTCATCTTCTGAGCTTATTACAGTCTTGGTCTGAAATTTAAAATTCAGTCTAAATGAATAGTGTATTCTAAAAGAACTTTTGTCTGGTAACATTCTGAGCATGTGTCATTTTTATAAAAATAGATGTCTGTGACTGCTATAAATTGTTTTTCCTCACTAAATGTGACGTGTTGTCAGGTGAATGCATGACAGTTGTGATATAAGCAAGGGTTGTTTGTCAAAAACAAAAGCTGAGTTAGGAGTGGGCCTTGAAAGCAGTTATTTTTCTTCCAAATGTATTTATATTCTGATAGATTTCAGTGGGATTGTGTCACTGACTTGACCTGGGAGGGTTTATTTCAAGGTCTAACCACTGACACTAGAACAAGTGTCAGTTTGATGTATGGCTGTACAGAAAAGTATTTGGACCCTCACATCTCTGTGAGAAGTAAATATTATGCATGTGTAGTAACTACTACTGGTGCTCTCAACCAATAAATGAAACCTGGCAGAGATTCATTCCTCGGAGGACTGCAAACATGCCAAGACTGAACTTCAAACGGAAGTTTGAGTTGTTAAATCGCACGAGTGCCTGCAAATATTTCCGGCACTGGGAAGCTTTATCATTAGAATAGTGTAAACATCTAAAAGGATTTGGAGTTGTCTTAGATTCACTTAGTACTTTTGTTTTGGGAATCAGCCTGACACGTTTCAACCCAAACCCAAACACGTGTTTGTTTAAAACCAGATGTCTGAAATGATGCTGTTCACTGAACAGTTGTAGAAGGTTGAGCTGATCGTCAGTGGGTAATGTTTTAGGCTAGTGCTAACTGATGGCTTGCAAGTAGCAACAGAAAACCTAAGCCATTTCTTCAAAGTGAAGGTTTTTGTAGGCAGGGACTTGATAAATGTTGTTTGTGTTTCAGACCTTGTTTTGAAGGAGTTGGAGCCTACGAAAATAGGAATTCCAGTATGTAAGGAAGGATATTTAGGAATGCGCATGTTTGGGTTCAATATTTGAATAAACTTTGAGAGATACTTTGAATTTAGAATTTTGGACCACTGGAAAGGCTGCCTGCATTAGCCCAGCGAGGGAGGGGATCCAGGGCTGAATGGCGCTGCTGAAGTACAAAGTGCTCTTTGTAGCTTCTTATCCCTTCATCTTGTACATTGTGTTCATCCATGAACACATTCCTCCTCATTCAGATTAGTGATCTCCCCGCCTTCAGCAATACCCTTTATTTTGTTGCCAAAAGCTGTTTTGGAGTTAGGACTTCAGTGACTTTACTTTCCATTATTGCTTTTTGGTCTCTAAGGTTTAGGAAGTGTTTGGATAGGCTGCGAAGTGTTCATTTTAAGTTGACTGAAGTCAACTTGGACTTGAAGCCAGCAAGTGAATGGATGGATCCTTTAGTATGGAAGCTTCTATGTTTGCTCTTTTGCTTTAGCGAGTGTAGTGTTTGTAAGGAGTAGGTAAGTTTCCATGGCTAGTTGTAACTGTGTCCCATTTCCTTCCTCCCCACTTCCCTTTCTCTAACCCCAGGGCTGTGGTGCTGGAGGGTCCCAGGCAGCTTCTCAAGTGGCTTTAAAAAAGCTAAGTTTTAAGAAAACCACACGGAGGGGATGGTATTTGCGCAGGTTTGGGTGGGAAACAGGTTAATTCTTCCTGGCTTGGGAAGCCTAGCTCTCCTGCAGATGGGCTCTGAACACCTGATGAAACTCCAGAAGGTAATTTCTAGAAGTGTGGTTGGGGAGCAGAGAATGCGAGAAAATTCCAGTTCTTTTTGTGCGGAAGTACGAGTTGAACACACACTGTCTTACTGGGCAGAATGTGCCTTGCTTGGCAAAGACGTAGTGGGGGTGGACCAGTTGATTTCAACTTCTCTTAAAAGTGCCAAGAGTTGGAATTCCTTAATATCAAGCTCGAGTGGGTATAGTAGCCTAAGACTTGGCATAAGCTTGCCCTGGTTTGATCCTACAAGGCCGGAGGTGCAGAGAATCAGGCTTTTCCCCCTAGGAGCATTTAGTGCTCCATCCCTGGCAGTGTTCAAGGCTGGGTTGGGCAGAACCTTGGGCAACATGGTTTAGTGTGAGGTGTCCCTGCCCATGGCAGGGGGTTGGAACTGAATGATCTTCAGGTCCTTTCCAACCCAAACCATTCTATGAGTTTTAAACTTTGGAAGAGTGTTTTAGTGTTGTCAGGATCAAGATGTCAGACTGAAGAAATGGATTTTAAGCAGGTCTTGAATAAATCTGAAACTAGTTCAAGGTGAAGGCTCTCATAGTTAGATTAACCTGTTGAAAAAAATTGCTTGTTTTGAGATACATGCAAATAACCATCTGAGAAACATTACCCTTGGGAAACCTTAAATATATGTGAAGTATTCTCATAGTTCAGAGTTACAATTAAGAAAAATACTTCTGTTGCAGCTTTAGTTGGCAGTGGCAGATTAAAAGCATTTCTATTTGAAATGTTAAGTTCTTTGACCCATTCCGTTGACTTGCTGCTGGATTATGTTGCAGATTTTCTAGCATTCTTTCTGTTTTTATGAAAACAAGATTACTTTTTCATCTCTATTTATTTCAGTTTTGTCCTTTCTGGCATCCTTTGATGTCTGTGGTCTAGTTTAGTGTGCTTTATCTCAATCATAAACAGTTAAAAGGATTACATAGATGCCACTCTCATTAGTGTTCTTAATAAAGTCTTTGACTGACAAATAAGAACATCTAATGTGCAGTGTAAGGAAGATGTGACTTCTAGTTGTTGTATAACTAATGGTTCAACACGTGTAGTAAAACTTGTGCTACTTGCCTTGCTTTGCTCTTGACAAAACTCTTCACCTAGGCTATTCTGTGCTCTGCTTTGGTTAGAAGTGTAGGTCATAACCTCGGCGGGAGTTGCCAAGAGAGCTGGAGCTGTACCAAAACATTCTTATTGTAGGGCTTTTCCTTGGTTTCACAGTCATGATCTGCAGCCTGATTCGCAGAGACATGGGCTCCCGTGCAGGGCAGGGGCAGCTCTTCCCAGGGCAGTGACCATTCCCGGGCTGTGGCTGGTATTCCTGTTTCCACCACCGCGAGCTCTGCCCTGTGTCCCATCAGTGTGCGGGAGGGACATGGGCTGCAGAGCAGCTCAAGTAGCTCCCCAGGGCTGATTCCTGCTGCAGTTCTTGCAGGTCTGTCCCTGACTACACTCTTGCAGGCACATGCTGCTGTCCATTCTCCTCTGTGGTTTGCTTCAGCTCTGAGTAGTATCTTGGGCAAATTACTCTTTCTGATCATATCAGGAGACTCCTTAGGAGCATGTCGCAACGAATTGGGAGTTTCTTTTCTCCCTCTGTTGCAGACTTTGGAAACTCTGGTAGGGAGGAATGGCTCATGATGTGAGAAGGTGGCAAGTGAAACCTACCTCTCTTTGAGCGGGGTTAGCAATGCAGGGCAGGCTTTTCCTACCTGCTGGATTGGTGACGCTCAAACCAAATCTCCAGGTAAGAAATTATTTCTGCTCTCACTGAAATCAGCCTTATGTAGGGTAAAAGGAGAGAAACAAAACTTGGGTTAGGCTGCATGCAACAGATGAGGGGCAGTAAACGTGACTGAGAATGATTTTGCTGTTCTGGATAAAGTCTGGAGAAGTGCGTGACAAAAAGTAGAATCTGATCTGAACTGCACGATTATCTGGGAATAGGATGTAATTCACTTCACAGTGTGACTGGAAGTGGCAGGGAAGGGAAAATGTACATGCAGCTGTGTATGTCAAGTATGGTGATAAGTGTTTGTGCTTGTGGCTGTTACAGGTCTTATTATGAGGTTTGTGATTAAACAAGTAGAAAAACCAGTGATGTCAGTCCTCCTCATTGCAGTGTAAGAAGCTGGAAGCCCACTCCTTACCTGCAGCTCTTGTAAAACAGTTCCTCATTTTCTATGGCCTTTTAGGTCCAAAGGCTGATTGTCCTTGGATTTCTTCATGGAAGTACTAATATTCACAGGAGCATCTGTGGATGGTGATGTTTTGGGGGGGCTTTTCTGCTTTTTTTTTTGGCACCTGAAGTATAACTCTGTTCCTGTAGTTAATGCTGATGATGGTATTTTGATGCCAGTGCACTGTAAATCAGATAGGAACTGCCATTCAAAATAGACCCTCTGAGTTCCACGTGATGTGGTCAATACTTACGATTTCTCCTAATATTTTTGCCAGGGAAGAAGCATTTCTGTAAAACTGGGTTCTGTGGGATTGGAAATGCGAAGTATGAAAGAAACTTCCTGATTCTCAACTCTTCAGTGCTGCTGTTAACCTCTTGAGTGTCGATGTATGGCTTCAGAATAACATGAAGCCATCTTTGAGAGTGTGGGAAGTCTTTATGCTAATAGTTTGGATTGGGGGAGGTCATAAACCAGCCTGACCTTCCTAATTCCTATGAATGTGTCTAATTCTAGTTCAACTTTGATCCTTTAAGAAAAGGATGGGGTTTTTTTGCTGTGTGCTATCTTTGGATGTAGCTACATGCCTTTTCTGAAAGCAGAGTTACAGTGGAAATGTGTGTACTAGGGCTAAATACATTTGTGTTGGGGTGGTTGTTTGGTTGGTTGGGTTTTGTTTTGTTTTTAACAGTATTAAGCTTCTAATTTAAATTGATGCAGAAAACCAGTGTAGTAAGTTCTGCTGCAGGATGGTATTTGTGCTTCATTTCAATTTTCTTACATAAGAAGTATTTTGGACTGAAACTGGCAATGAAACCTTGGTTTTTTAGTAGGTTTTATAAACATTTGAGCCATAGCTTGTCCTAAAATGCATTCTCGTGAAATCTTTACCATAAACTTCATTAGATAGCAAATGACCTCAAGTTTTATCGGGTAAGGATTTCTTTCTGGTTTTCTTCTATGTAAATGTTATTTCAGTGTGATCTTTATCTACTTTTCCCTCTCCTCTCACAAAATCAGCCACATCTGTCTTTTCTGTCTGGTTTCTAGTACAAATGGTGCTGCATTAATTTGGTTTATATTAGATTCAAAGATCAGGACATGAGTATGAGTTGCTCATATAATATTGGAAAGCTACTTTGGAGATAATTGAGGGCATTGAGATGTGAAAATGAAGTGTATTTGCTGAATGAGAATGGCAAGGCCTCGTCTTAGGGTTGTGATCTCTTGAGATATGTGCAGAACACCAGTGGGTAACTTGTGTGCAAAGTGTGCTTGAATATGGAGGTGCAAAATGTGGATGTTTGACTGTCAGAGCAGCGTTTGTGGACTCCCTGTTCCCTGTGTCCTTGCAGAGAGAAGCGATGGGCAAGGTAGAATTACCCATGGTCTGAATCCAGCCCACGGGCTGCCAGTTGTATTGCTCTTTTGACATGAAAAAGATTGAATTTATTCAAGATTTCAATGATTTGTCTGCTTTAAAAAAGAAATCCAAACTTGCCTTACAGGAAGCGCTCTGCATGTGTGGCGTTTGACTTTGCTTTGTGTGAAGATTATAGATCTTGGATGCTTTTGTGCTTCCTGTAGGATTTCTGTGCGATCAGCCCAAGAGAGCACTAAAAATCAGGTTTAGCTGTGGTCTGGCTTTAGGTGGAGTAATTTTAATGGTTAGAAACTTTTGGTCTGTAAGTATATGCGCATCAGCTGATAGGTGGCTTTCATTATAGTATTCCCTAAAGAATGTTGTCTCTCAGTAGTAAGAGAATCTCAAGGCTCTGCATATGGAGAAGCTTCATTGTACATGTGAAAGCTCTTATAGGTGGTGAAATACTAGCTATTTTTCACGTTCTGCTCTTGAAGCATGTTTGGTTTGATGATACAGGGGATTTTTACTTGGATTCTTGTTGCTCTGCAGTGAATCTTGGGTGTTCTGAAGCCATCGTTAATTTTAGCACTTGAAAAAATTAACTAATTTACTACTAATGTAGTTAATCTCCCTGAAATAAGTCCTGCTGTTCTAACTGAATATCCACAAAGGAGTTGAGCGTCATTTAATTACATTTACTTTCCAAAGTTGTTTCAGGTGTCCCTGTGTATAAAAATACCCAATTGCTTTGAAAGCTTCTCCCTGAAAATGATGATCACAGTCAAGTTGTATAGGAACTTGATTTAAGACTAGGTGTTAACCACTACCTCAGAGGTGACTTAAGTTTTCAAACTTTTAATGTCTTTGTTGTTCACAAAATGTCTTTAAATGTCAATTTGGATCATGTAGCAGCTTCTTTGCAGCTCCACTGAGGACTTAAAGCTCTAATTTAGCAATTACAGAGGATAACAAAGCCAGATACTGGAAAGGAACTAGTCGCATTGTATCCACTGTTAAAGCTATGTGTGTATGCATTTACATCTGTATGTGCAAAGTGTTGTATGTGCTGCAGAAAGGTAGGTGTAGTTGGCATTATAAGATTTTTTGCTGTCAAATTGTGGCTTTTGGTATTAGCCTTCCTGCAAAACACTACTTGGAAAACCCCTGTAACCTTCAGATAGTTGGTGTTATTCATCTGCATCCCTCTCCTAATGCTTGCCTTGAGACAGGCTGTGCAATAGATGGTTATAAAAAGTAATTAACATGTGTCTTGAGTTTATCAAACTAAAATGGGGGGAAATGAGGATATTTGCTTGGGGAGAACAAATGACTGGGCTAAAGATACACGTATTTTTTGGGGAAGAAATCAGTAGTAAAAACTGAGTATGATGTAGAAATTACCACACCTTCATCTTAGGAAACAAAGCCTCTTCTGAAGAGAGGTGCATGTGGTTTGTGGGGGTTTTCTTGTTCATGGTTTGTTGTTGTTGGGTGCATTTTAGGGGAAACTGTTACCTGTAGGTAGCGGCTGGTTTTAACGGTAGTGTCAACTGTGCAATCTGTTCATTAATCATAGAATCAACCAGGTTGGAAAAGACCTGCAAGATCATCAAGTCCGACCGTTCCCCAGCACTGTCAAGGCCACCACTAACCTATGACACTGAGGGCCTCGTCTGCATGGTTTGCGAACACTTCCAGGGCTAGTGATTCCACTGATTCCCTGGGCAGCTTGTTCCAATTTATCCAAGTGAAATGAGCAGTCCGAGGGTTTTGTGTTCATTCCTGTGATCTTTTGATTCTGGGAGTGTTGGTTTTCATGTTCTTTACCTGAAAATTGGGAAACATTTTCTGTTCTGCAGTTGGTGTAATCAGATGTCCCATATGCCGCCAAGAATGCAGACAGATAGATCTGGTGGATAACTACTTTGTAAAAGACACGTCAGAAGCACCAAGCAGCTCCGATGAGAAGTCAGAACAGGTATGGCACTTTCCTGCTTGCTGGAATTAATTTGCTGGGTTTGTCTCTACATGTTAATACTTTCCAGGAAAATGATGGTAACTGCCTGTTTCCCTTCGCAGGTGTGTACAAGCTGTGAAGATAATGCTAGTGCTGTTGGATTTTGTGTAGAGTGTGGGGAATGGTTGTGCAAGACTTGCATAGAAGCTCATCAGCGAGTAAAATTCACTAAAGATCATATGATCAGAAAAAAAGAGGATGTTTCTTCAGGTGAGCGTGTGGATATCACTGTGGTAAAAGCCTTTTCTCTTTAGCACATGTGAAAAGAGGCAGGGAGGATTATTTGGGTAACAACCAACTGTATGTATGGCTCTCTAAAGATTTGGGAAAAGTTTAGTAAAAAGCTGCAGAATTTCTAGCTCTAAAAATAGAGGAAAAATTAAATTCTAAACTCAAGTGGGTATTTACTCACACTTTGTACAGTTTGATGTCCAAAGGAAAGAAGTATGTTAAGTACAGAAGAAAGAGAATGAGAGTTCAGTCTTTGGAAAGAATTTAGATCCATTCTTAATAATTCTTTACTTTAGTAGAAAAACTAAATGGAGGGTTTAAATCTGGAGAGTACTGACATATTCTTACCCATTGGCCAAGGAAATTAACCAACTACAGCAAAATGTATGATTTATAAGGAGCAATTATAGTTCTCCTAGTAGAGAAGTATACTCGGATAAGTTCATAGTCATATTCAATATTATGTTACTGTTGTATTGATATTGCTGAGTAAATGTGGAGTTCATATGTATTTTAGGTTTAATATCTCTTTCAGTTAGCAAAATTTAATGTGTGAAGTGTGTGTACAGTTTGGTTAGATGTGCAGCTTTATAAGAACTTAATTCTTAACCTGTTATTTGACTGTGTATTGTTCGTAACCTGCTGAGGTAATGTGGAAAACATTCCCAAAACAGGTGAAAGGAAACTGAGTTTTAGCTTAGAAGATGTTATATATTTGTAAATGGGATTCAGGTTTAAAGGCCCGTAGGTTCTACACAATCTGGATGTATATGAAGACTGATTGTATTGAGGAAGAGAGATCTTCACATTCTTCTCTCTCTCTCCATTTAGAATTAAGATCTTCACGATTGTTTCATTGTGCCATTTCAAAGGAGTCACACTGCTTTGCTTTCTGCCAACTCTCATCAAAATCAGATTAATACTTAAAGTTTGCTATTAAGCTTGGTTCTTCTAGACAATGATCTTATTTCACTTGCTCTGTAAAAAACCTTCATTTCTGGAGAGTTTTCTCTGTATGGTTTTACTGGGTGTTGTTCAATAAGAAATATTATCTAGTTAAGTTTAAACATATTAATCCTACTAGGTGAGAAACACTTAAAGTGAAATCAAAGTACAGGGCCCCACAAAGAGTTGCTGATGCTCCTCAGGAGTGCTATATTGTGACTGTCAAGGTGATACTATAGCTCTGCTTCCCCTTCACTAAACCTGAGGGGGAAGTGCCAAAAATTGGCTGTTCCAATAAAATAAACCTTATATCAGAACTGTAGGTTGGTGTTTATGAAGAGGGAAGCCAATGTGGAGTTGGTGTGTTAGCATATGGCAAGAATGTAGCCTTCCTTTGACCTGACATAGTGATCCTTACAGCTCTCCTGATTGTGGGGAATGACAGTTCATTATTTTCCTGGAGGAGCTTGTTCCTTCTTTCTGCTAAGACTCAAAGATACACCCTGGAGACTTCAAATTTCTATTACTGAGTGTCAGCTGTAGATTCAGGAGCTCTCTTTCCTTTACAATAACTTGCATGATATAACAAGCTTCAGAAATGTTGGAGACATTCATGTTTAAGACATTTAAGACATTCATATTTTAAACCTTACCTGCTGTATCTTCCAAAGGCTGCTTTCCTCTGTGCTAAGCTCAAAATATCCCTAGAAGACTGTGCAGCACTTCTTTGTAAGCTCAGAACTACTTTTTGACATTATCTATTATTTGCTTAAGTGGAAAAGGGAAGCAGTTCAGCTGGGGTTTAAGTAGCTCTTAACATGGGCAATGTTTGCTTTGCATTTACCACTTCAGTTGCATATGACTTAATGAGATTTACAAAGGGTTGGAAGTGACAATTTAGGAAACCTCGGGCTATTTGACAGTATAAAAGCTTGTGAGGTTTGATCCATCCTTCAGTGTGTCGGGTGAAATTGCACACGGTTTGTTAACATGTGTCCACGATCTCATGTTGTGTACAGGCTTTGCATTCTTACAGGTGCCAGTGTCGTGAGTGGTTGTGATAGGAGACGAATTTCTCTTTCAATACAATAAAGCAGAAACAGTGATATACCACTAGTGCTGTAACTATTTCAATGAGAACCTATTCATGGGAACTTTAGGGTGAGAACAGGTCTGTAGTTGTCTTTGTCCTCATTCTTGGTTGTTACTGAGCTTGGAAGTGAGTCGTTTTGCTCTTCAGATTGTCTAAATTTGATTTTAAAATGCAAAACTGGTTTATTTTTAAAAACAGAGGCCGTGGGAGCATCTGGTCAACGTCCTGTTTTCTGTCCTGTCCACAAACAAGAGCAGTTAAAACTTTTCTGTGAAACATGTGACAGGCTGACATGCAGAGACTGTCAGTTACTGGAACACAAAGAACACAGGTACAAATATTACTATGTCTTAATTCCTGTGGTGCACTTTCTCCGAGGATGAAATGGCATTTTGTGTCCTGAATACTGTTGTATGTACTCTTTGTTGGGCTGAAATGATCCCTTGCAAAGGAGAACCTGTGTGGAGTGCTGAAAACTTTAAGCCATCAGTTGGTCGAGCTTTGTGAAGTATCTTAAGAGCAGATTCAAACCAACATGGGCTGAGGTGATTTGGTGTGATTAACTTGTTAACTTGCCTGGCATTTACCAGGGCTGCCAGGACTTGAATAGAAATTGCTACAGCTCTGAGTACCTGGTGCTGTAAAGAAGCAAAAAGTGAAATAGTGAGTCATGGATGAGGTAATTTTTTGAAAGGGCATATTTTGTTATGCAACAATTGTTCAATTTAGGGTATTTTTTTAAAGAAAGGTATAAATTTTGCCTCGTAAATGAGTATATTTTTCTGGTACAGAGGGGAAAAGTTGAATGGTTTTAGTTTGTTGAACATTGCCTCACTCCGAGTAACAAGAAATGCTGGGTTTTGTCTCCAGAGCTTGCTCTTCTCTTAGCTGCTAGAAAAAAGTTGGGACTTCTTAAGATACATTAAAGCTTCCTGCTTTTTAGCAGCTCTGTTGTAGAGTTGTTTGAATGTTTGAAAAAGTAGTTTGCAGTGTTATAATAGAGAATCTGGGGATAAATGTGTATTTATCAGCCACTGCAGCACGGCTTTTCCCAGTCAGTCTGCAAGGAACACTTCTCTGTCAAGGGTCTTGTCAGTATGTTACAATATTGAATTTAGTGTTTGTTTTCCAGAGCGGTGTTTGCTCTCATAGGCTGCTATAGCATCTGAAGGGAGAGCTTTTACTTTCGAAATGAGTACTATTACAATATTAACAACCTGTTCCTTCATGGGCTCGATCAGAAATACCCTGAAAGATGTGTCCAAACCAGCATGGTCTCCTAGGATATGTTAACTAACTTGTTCTAGTTGGTTTCTTTGCATCTGTGTTGTGCATGATGCTAACTAACGGATGTATCTTGTTCTACTGACCTGTTCTCTTCCAGTAAGAGAATACTTTGCTATTAATGTGCTGCTTTGCAGAATATGCTTTAAAATCCGTTCTGCCTGCAGATGTGAATTACAGATGATTAGGGCGACTGCTTCATCTGCCATAAAGTACAACTGAGATCTTTATGAAGGTCACTAAATCAAGTGGAAACAAAGATTAGTTTTAATCTCCTGTTTACTTCTTACCTGAAGTCCTAATATTTTGCACCAAAGGATGAATCACCACTTTAGTAGCAATGGGGTCCAGCGTTCAGTGCAGAATTTTAAGTGAAAGGATTGCTGGTACTTCTGTAGAAAGCTGATGTTCTTCTAGCAGCCTAATGGTGTGCTGTCCACCTATTTTAAGTAGTTTTCAGTCCACACGCTTTTCAAGCTGGAAGTACAATACAATATTAAAGTATTTTGGCTGTAACAGGACCTACAGCAAAGTTTTAGCAGTGCCAGGTTAAGTGGAGATTTATCTTTTTTTTCCCTGAAGAGGAAATATGAGTTTCACTTGATGAAAGTAGAACAGAAAATCTGCAGATCTCGAAACATTTCACATCTTGTGGCATTTAGGTTATAGTAATGCTGCTTTTTGCATTATAATACCTAAAACTTGTGGTGCTGTTTGTCTGCAAGAACTCTGGACTGTTCTTAGAAAAAGCAGCATATTGAGACTGAGGTATCTAAACTCTTGTCATTGAAACTTGTCTGTTGCTGGTACAAACTGAATAAAGAGGAGAGGAGGGTTTCAGTTGAGAGTAGTGTTCTCTTTGCCCAAGTCTCTGTTACCATAACTGAGTAATTCGAGTCAAGAAACACTATTACTGTAAATTTGATCATTTATCCAAACAGACTTTTCCTGTTAGATTAAATTGCAATGTTCTCCTCAAATTTGACCAAAGACAATGCTGCTTTCTTTTTCAGTTGTGGTTTGGGGATAGTGTAGGTTACTTCTAATGTAGATTATCAGATGCTTCTCTTCAATTGTAGGAGTTTTCTGCCAGTTTGAGTGTTAAGATTTAGTGTAGTAAAGAAGGGAAGACACTCCAGGAACCCAGACTGTCCCTCTTATTAACAAATTCTGTTTCAGAAGCATGAAGTTTACTTACTGAAGACAAGAAGTGGCAAGTGACCGACAGGAATCTTGGGGCTTGGGGGGAATCTCTGGGTAGTTGAGAAGAACCAGAGAAGATGAAAACTCTTGGAGCTACTTAATTCCCCTTGCCATTTCTAACATAGGTGTTCTGCTTCTGTTGCACTGTTCATTCCTCTTGTATGTTAGGAAAATGCAACTCATTTCAGTATTTTCCTTTGATGTAGCTACTTGCACTCTTTTCAGATGAAGTAATGGAAGGTGCCTTTGATACAGGAGCTGTTTGGTTGAAGGACTTGGGAGGGAATGATGTGTTCTTCACATGGAAGTACCAAAGAAAGTTTAAGTTTTTATTCGAATAGGACTATTTTCTTTTGGATTAAGCTAATTTGGTCAAATATGAGCAGTATAATAGCAACTGAAAAAATAGGGGTTTTTTGTATCATCTAATATATGTTTAAGCTATTAGTGCATTTTCCTCATCTAACACCAGCAAAATGATTTGCCAAGCTTTGAAGCTTCTGCTGTCTGCTTTAGCTGGGGTTCCATTGCTTGCTATCTGGTGAAACAATGCAGCGCATCGTCTCCCTGTGTAGTTGGAATTAATGCGACCCAGAGAGGTTCAGTCTTCGGGACGCTTACAAAGGGTTTTATCACTGAAGCATCTTACACACTGGTGTACACACAGTTTGATTTTTGTATGTGTTTTGTCACATTTTTTCCAAAAGCTTTACATCTAAATTGGCAACCTTTAGTTTCAGCCCATTCCTCCTTGGTAATTGCTATCTTTTGCATGTTGAAAAGGTATCAGTTTCTGGAAGAAGCTTTTCAGAACCAGAAGGGTGCAATTGAGAACTTATTGGCCAAACTTCTTGAGAAGAAGAATTATGTAAATTTTGCAGCTGCCCAAGTTCAGAATAGGTGAGTACCCAAAGTGATGAATTGTTACTATTACATTCTTTTTAATGCACCACAGTAAGAAGAATGATGGGACTAGAATAATACTTCATATTTGAGTTGATTCTGCATCTTAAGTCATATTGGACTTAATTATTTTCCTGTTGCTTTCTTCCCTACAATACTATCCATCTGTTGAGGTTGTTGAAAGAAACAAATGTCATAGGTGATGTCTTTTATGGCAACTTAGAGTTAGAACCAAAGCTGTGACACATGTATTACACTTGGGGAGGGGAAGAAAGAAGGAATAAAAAAGCCAAAGCAAACCCATCTTCTGGTTTCTGCTGAGTTGGGCTGTAGGTGACACTGTTGGCTATAGAGATAACTGATTTTTCTAGCAATATTTTTGTTTTCTGTAAATGCCTCTTTGATAATTATGTACTAAAAAGTTCTTTTGAAATTGAATAGGAAACTGTGATTGGTTTGGTTTGAAACAGGCAGGCAAAACTTAGTGCAGTTACTTGAAAGGAAGGCAAGCTTTTTCTTAGGTAGCTTAGCTTAAGAATTCCAGGATGAGTTTACATTCATTGTCATGTAGAACAATGAATATAGAGACAGAGAGAGCACAAGATCGCTGCTTTTTTCACCCTCTCGTGGTGATGTGGTGTGCTGGAGGTCAGGGAATTCCACTGTGATTCTCAGTGGTTTCGTGAGCCTTCTGCAGCTTTTAAGTCACTTGCAAAATGACACATAGTGTGGAGATGGGAAGTACAAGGCAGAAGGAAGTGTCCCAAAGATAGAAGGGGAAGTTCTGGTGCAAATCTTTAACTCCCAGTGGTAACATGTACATTTGAAAAAAAACCCAAAGAGACTTGCAAGGGAAAGAGAACATAGAACATGGCAGAGGCAAGTGTGTGAAGATGGAAGCAATGAAAATGGGATTCTTTGTGTTGATTCAGCATGAAACTCTTTGAAGGAACCCAAAAGCAAGCACCATCATGAAGGAGGATGACAAGCTGTAGAATTGTTACATGCTTGAAGAAGAGATAGAAACTCAGTTTAATGAGAAATAATTAAACTGAAAGGTCAAGAAATCATAGAATCATAGAATGGTTTGGGTTTGAAAGGATCTTAAGATCATCCAATTTCAACCCCCTGCCATGGGCAGGAACGCCTCACACTAGACCGTATCACCCAAGACTGTCCAACCCGGCCTTGACCACTTCCAAGGATGGAGCATTTACAACTTCTTTGGGCACCCTGTGCCAGCGCCTCAGCACCCTCACAGGGAAGAACTTCACAAAACATTCTGTGATAAGAATTCAAGGCCAATAATGGCTCGTGCCCATATGAGTAACACATTGTAATGGTGGTTTTTGCCTAAGAGTTTCTGGCTTCACTGAAAATTCAGTGAATTTCTGCAGCATGTGGTTGGGCTGTGTAAAGATCATGATTATCTGCTGAGCCAAGTGGGTATTGCAAGCGACACAGTAGGTTACTTTGACATTCTATTCGTTGCTGAAGTGTAGGGCACAAAATCCATTATCATAAATCTTCAGGGAATGAAAAAAGTGTATATTACAATAATGTTGTCAGTGTTAGCAGATGGTATGAAATTGCCATCCTATGTGATTGTGAAGCATAAAACAGTGTAGAAAGAATAACTGCCTGGAATAATTGGTGGGTGCCAAGGATGGATGTCTACTGACTTAATGAGGGGTTGGTTGAATGCTTGTCGGAGTAGAAGACCAGGTTGTGCTGTCATGAAAAAGCACAACCTGTGTCCAAGGTGCCTTAAAGGGCATTTAACACCAACAATGAAGATGTCAGACAAATGAGTATTGGTCTTGTGATCGTATCAGGATGAATGACATTGCAGGTTCACATGCTTGATCTAGGAGTGAAGAAGCCCTTCGGAAGAGGACAACTGAAGTCTTTACACTCAGGCTGGCTCATGCATGGTGGTGTGCTCTGACTCCTACAAGCGAAGCAAAGAATCCTGCTGCAACGTTATGTTAGCATTAGATTAAGGCAGCATCAAGTAAATCCAGAATTTGCAGTGAGGTTTAAGAAATGCTGTATTTCAAAGTCTGTGGACAGAGGTCAAGATGATTTGCTTGAGACCGAAGTTGAGAATAGTGAAGACGCTAAAACTGGGGAAGAATGACAGTGATGGAAGTGAAGACATAGAAGGGCAGTAGTAGTAAAGCACAAGAGAATAATACAGCCTAATGTCAAGCAAATTGTTAGTGAAATGTTTGTCTTTATTGTGTATTGGCATGTAATACCTTACAGGCATGTAGTAACCTTTTAGTTACAAGATTTTCTGGGGGAGGTGGAGGAGTCAATCTGAACCTCACGATTCACTTCCTTTCCGGTTAATATACAATAGCATAAAAGTTTAAGGCATCATATATAAATTCTTCACAGCAGAAGAGACATGATGTAGAGATAAATATATATGTGTACATACACACGTGTGGTCTTGGCTGGGTATGTCTCTGTATAAACCACAAGGACTGTTTCATATAATTTTAAGTAAAACCCAAGTTGTTAATTGAGATCCCATCTCAATCTCAGACTATACCATTTTATTCCAAATCTGAAATTTTAGATGGCTTCTTTGTGATTAGTGATGATTTCTGTTAGAAATCAAGCTATAAATTTTGCACGTATCGGAACTCCTTCAACACAGAAGTTGCTCCTTTGCTTTCCAAGGGTGGGAAAATGTCTGTGGTGTTGAGTATTGACTGCCTGACAATACATTTCTCTTTTGTAGGATAAAAGAAGTAAATGAAACAAACAAGCGAGTAGAACAGGAGATCAAAGTGGCTATATTCACCCTCATCAATGAGATCAATAAAAAGGGAAAATCCCTTTTACAGCACCTTGAGGTACAGTTAAGAGAATAACTAATAGTGTTGTTTGCTCTTTCCAGTTCCCTATTGAGAACTTATATTCCATGTTTAAAGTTACTCTTCACAGTGTAAACTCTCAGAGACAGGTCTGTAATATGTCTTGAGCACACGACAAATAGATGCCATGTGTTTGATGTAACTTTACGTCATGATTTCCTCTCTTGGTTGTTAAAATCAGATTCCCTCCTTTTGCTTGCATAGGGTGGTGGCAGCAGGGGAAAAGGGCAGGGAAGTGACAGGTATTCATTTTCACTCCTAGCGTCCTAATGGCACTTGTTAGCATTTGTTTCCTTAGTAATTCTCACAACTGGTGTTGACTACTAACAAATCCTGACCCTTTAAGTACACCTAGGTGTTCAAAGACGTGGCAGTCATATGTTTGTATGTAAAGGTGTAATGCTGGTGTGTTAAGTTCTATAGATTGTCATTGTAAAGGAGGCAATGACTCTAAGCATACTTTCCAGCATATTCTGATTAATAATTATATTCACTTTTATTCAAATCTATGAAAACTTAACTTATGATTTAAATTTTATCTGAAGAGAGGAAATCCATCCAAAGATGTTAGTGCAGAGCATGCTGCCAGTCTGCCATGGCGTGACTGAAAAAAATATCAACTTAATTACAATAGATTTCTTCTGGTGAAGGAACAGCTATTCGGCAATGACATCAAGTATTCCTGGAAGAAAAGAGTATTTGATCAGGACTGAAATACAGGATTTGAAATTAGATGAGTAACTGAATTTTAGCTTTTCCTGTTGACGCAGCATTTGTTACAGGCTAGAAAATTCCATTGGAAAGTTCCCTTTTTTCGTGAGGTTGTAACAGTCGCCCAATCCTGAAGATTGAGCTTGCTATTTTCCCTTTATTTTGATACCTCTGTGAAGAATGGTAGAGTGGAATAATAGTGAATTATTACTTGCTGATTCTAGCCACTCTGAATATGAGCATTAGCATAAGCTGCTTTGCTTGTGACAGTTTTCTTTTGCTCTAAGACCTGTGATAGCAGTTTACGTTTTCCTCCTAAGTCTGAAGTCTCCATTTTGTTTCCTTGTAGAATGTAACAAAGGAGAGACAGATGAAGTTAATACAGCAACAGAATGACATCACTGGTCTTTCCAGACAAGTGAAGCATGTGATGAACTTTACTAATTGGGCTATTGCAAGTGGGAGCAGCACTGCTTTGCTATACAGTAAACGGCTGGTAAGGAAACATCCTTTAACTTGTCTGTGCAGTACAGAGAATATTCAGTCAAAAGAGTGTTCTAAGTATCCTGTAGCTTTACTAGATTATATCCATGGAAGAGACAATGAGTTATTCATGCTTCATTTAAAACAAAACAAAAAACCACCCTCTGTAATAATGGAGTGAATTTCCCAAATTGCACACCACTTTTCATTTGTAACGTGAGACCTTAACAGTAGGATCATAGAAGGAGTGGGGTCAAGCTCTGTAAAGGCACCTCAGTGTTTTACTTGAGTCATTGTAGTAGTATTGTGTAACAGCACTTCTCTGTAATCCTCTGAGTTGAGTAAAAAACTAATTGTACAGTGGATGTTTTTCCTGGTGAATTGAGAATTTCCAGGCTAGGAACTAAACTTGCTATTGACATTCCTTGTTGGTGATCCAGCAGTTTAATCTAGCTGGGCAAATGCACACTTCTTAATGTCCTCATTCTTTGTTTCATTGTCATCAACAGTCTTGTTTTTGATTCCCATCAGATAACATTCCAGTTACGGCATATTTTAAAGGCGCGCTGTGATCCCGTCCCAGCTGCCAATGGAGCAATCCGCTTCCATTGTGACCCTACGTTCTGGGCCAAGAACGTCGTCAATTTAGGTGAGAAAATTGTGTCCATTTATTCTGGGTTACTTGGAAAAACTGGATTGAGTTGGCGGTGTTCATCCAACATGAGCAAGTTGGAGTGCAATGCATCTCAATGCAGAAGACCAAAACTCTCTTGACATAACCCATCCGGTCCTGGTTACTGTCTGTATCTGCT
The DNA here is from genome assembly GCF_004027225.2 of Strigops habroptila. NCBI lineage: Eukaryota > Metazoa > Chordata > Aves > Psittaciformes > Psittacidae > Strigops > Strigops habroptila. Next base: position 268,075 of record NC_044294.2, read on the forward strand.
CTGTTCTTTCTATTAGCAAAGCTTTCTCCACGAGTTTTTGTTTCCAATGGGAATGGTTCTAGGAATGGCCCTTTTTCCCCTCTTGAGGTGGTTCTGATGGTTATAGGATCTAGTGCTAAATGGGTGCTTTTTTGGCAAGTAAATAGAATCAGTCTTGCCTCCCTGAACTTCCTATTTAGCTGTATGTGGAGTAATACTAGATGCCTTAATGTGTTGGAAGTTGCATGAACAAGCATAATTAGGAGGACTCTTGATATGAGCCAGTCCATGTGATGGCTGGAAATGTAAGTGAATTAAAAAGAAATGTTTAGTTAGTTTTATATTCTAAAATGTCTGACACATTTATAAAGGGACTGGAGATAGCTAGAGCCGGCGTGGTCCATCGTATTGTATCAAGGCAGGACTCGGTTGTAGTAATGTTTTCTCATGCTTGTATGACCTGTTCACAATCGCTCAGTGATGGGACACTCTCCGTTGTCCCCCAGGTATCTTTTCCCAGGCTTTGCTTCCTTAGGTATAAAACCTTCATACTCAACGTGGGTTTTTTCCCTATTTTATTTCTCATCTTGTCCATTTGCTGTGAACATGGACAAGTCATCTCTGTCTTGTCTTTTAGGCTGTGCAGTTCTAGTTCTTTCACCCTTTCCTCACAGGTCATGCTTTTAGCTTTGCAATTTCTTCTTGTGGTCTGAGTTTTCTTTTTGCTTCTCTCATGTATGGTTATGGAGACTTAAAAACAGAATTTCAGACTTGAATTGCTTTGTTGCTGTGCCTGAGGAAACTGAGTTAGAAACATCTGAATATTCTGCATTTATCAACCTTTGGATGATTATGGAGATTTAAGTGTTCTTCTTTTGGCTTTCTTTAGGTAACCTTGTAATTGAAAATAAACCAACTCCTAGTTACACTCCTAATGTAGTGGTTGGACAAACTCCTCCAGGAACAAACCATGTTAACAAAGCTCCAGGACAAATCAATCTAGCGCAGCTTCGCCTTCAGCACATGCAGCAGCAGGTGTATGCACAAAAGCATCAGCAAATGCAGCAGATGAGGATGGCACAGCCAACTGGGTCAGTTCCCAGGCAGACGAGTCCACAAGTCATACAGCAGCAGGTAAGTATCTTGTGTGTTGTTATTTCATATTTTACAATAGCACTGAGAGTTAAAATTGCCCTATCAAATATTAATGTACAGAGTGGTTTCTGAACATGACAATCTTTTGAAATTTGCCATACTTGAAATGTGACAGCTATTGGCTTTTCTTGATGTTTGTAACTAATAAACCTACTGTGGAAAGAGATTGGCTTCTTTTTAACATGTTCAAAGCACCAATTTTAAAAACCAAAAACCCTTGCAGCCTCCCAGGTTGATCAGCATGCAGACCATGCAGAGGGGTAACATGAACTGTGGGGCTTTCCAAGCACATCAGATGAGAATGGCTCAGAATGCTGCTCGTATACCAGGAATACCACGCCACAATGGACCACAATACTCCATGATGCAGCCTCACCTTCAAAGACAAGTATATCCTGTGTACACGCTTCATTTGTGCCATTGTGCCAATCTGTCATTACAATAGATGATACCTCCAGCTGTAAACGTGTTTATGTAGCGTGTAGAACTTGCAGCTACATACATGTGCTTTTTCATGTTGCATATTGTACTGTGACATTTTTGCTGAACATCAGAAAATCCAAACCGTAACAGTGAAAATGAATTCTAATGTTCGTGTTTCATTTTCGTTCTGGGAAACAAAACATTTCCTTTTTCACTTTTCAGTGACATTCAGCTTTTAGGTTTCCTAGAGAATAGTCAAAGAATAGCGAAGTTCAAAGTGATGTAGTTGAGGGTTTCTAATGAAACCAAATTCAAAAGTGTGTTTAAATTTAAACCTGAAGCATGATGCAGAGCTCTGTATACCGTGCAGAATGGAAGTTCTTGACAATGAACGATAATGTGACTGGAAAACCAAAAATGACTTTATAATACTTGAAACAGTTACTCTTTAAGTTTGTAGATAGACATGTGGACTCTAAAGTTGTCTTTGGAGGAAATAATTACTTTAAGAAAATATAACTATATATGAAGATGATTTGGTGGTATATGTGCTATGTATTTAAATGTCTAGCCATATAAAGTGCTTTTTCTTTCCAAGTAAATAAAACCAGCAGTTGCTTTGCATTTGGTGCTATCAGGTTATGTTGATAGAAATGTCAGTTAATATATTCCCCCCTAATTTTTTGTTGAGGACTATCCTATAATGCGCATGTTTTACATGGCAGTGCCTGTGGTTTGTCTGTAGTGCAGTCATGGTCTCTTCTCTTTTCCTACAGCATTCTAACCCTGGGCACGCGGGGCCTTTTCCAGTTGTTTCTGTGCACAACACCACTATTAATCCAACCAGTCCCACTACAGCAACAATGGCGAGTGCAAACCGTGGTCCAACGAGTCCGTCCGTTACTGCAATCGAACTCATTCCTTCTGTAACAAACCCAGAGAACTTACCTTCCCTGCCAGATATCCCACCCATCCAGGTCAGTGGAGAAGATCAGGCTGTGGGTGAAGTAATGATCTGCTTTCTTTTCTCTCTTTTTTTATTTGGCTATTGATACTTGTCTGGGGAATGGTATAAATTACCATTTAAAGTTGAAGAATGAACATCTTCAGCCCTTGACTTGGGCATGCAACTTATTTCACTATACAGAGCTGACCTGCTTGGCCTGTGTTAATTTAGATTGATCACTATTTAATGGCTGTCCTATTGTGAAATTGATACTTGGATTAGTTAATCCCAACTACTCTGTTTGCTTCCTTTCTTCCACAAGACTATTATATGGGAAGATATCACTGGAAGAGTTGAATAGTTACGTATGTTGAATGCTCTGAATGGAGATTTATTTAAAGTTACCTGGCACTTCTCTGTGACGTTCCTAAATATGACAATCAAATGTAGGAAGTACTGAGAAAAGGTGTCCCACTGCCTTACTTGTCTCTCTCCTCACAGTTTCCTCTGTACCCCAGTAGAGTGGCTCTCATAATATCCTTATATGCGAGAAGCCATCATTTACATCCAAGTAGACGGTCTGCTGTAATACCATAGCAGCTTGTTTAACTCTTAGAGTCATGTTCAAGGGTTTTATGTTCATGTTTTCTCACAAGGCTACAGGTAGTTTGCTAATGTAAGCACAGTGGAGGGGGAAAAAAGGGTCACATCTCTGAATGTGGTTGGTCTGCAGTGCTAGAGCTTCATTTAGTCACTAGAACAAAACACAAGTATAACCGGTTATGACTGATTCACCTGTATGTGTCTGAAGTTTGATACACCAAGTTAGAAACAGTTGGTAGTGGGGTGTATAAAATATAAACATGCAGCTTCTGGGTACACTGAAAAAGCAGAATTTGGTTCAGATGCTCTTTTCTATACCTGTTTGTAACTGTCATGGGTTTCAAACGTATCGTTTGCAATTACGCTGTTTCGCAGTTAATAGCTTTAAGGAGATAATAAGTAATAGGGTACCTGTGTGCTTGTTTTAAATGTACTAAAATCTGTGTAAAAGTGAGTGGGAGGGAGCAAGAGGAAAAACTAGTACATGGTTTCCCTTAGTATCTTAACTGTGGAATAATTCTTGTCACATGAGTAATCTGGAAGTTCATGTAACTTAACACCATTTGTATGACTAACACATTGAGCATCTGGGAACCAAAAAGTTTGGAATGACCTAGAGTAAGTGTAGCGCATGACCTTACTGGAAGAACTCAGATATTTGGGAGCTATTGAGAAATCTCACTTTAAGTTTCTGACTGTGAGTTTCTGTTTTGAAAGACTTACCTCTGTATGAAACTGATAGAAAACTGAAACCTTGTGGGCAGAGTGAACAATTCTGGTAAAGATACTGATCACAGTTTGAAGATGTGGAACTATTAAGAAACTTTACTTGGGCCTCACTGATTCAGACTTTTGTTTTTGCTTCTTAGCTTGAAGATGCTGGTTCAAGTAACTTGGATAACCTTCTAAGTAGATACATCACAGGCAGCCACCTACCCCCACAACCGACAAGTACCATGAATCCCTCCCCAGGACCTTCAGCTCTATCACCAGGGTCATCAGGTAAGTGTGATGGGGATTTCTAATGATTCTAGAAAGCAATGGTTATTTCTGGCATTTAAGTTGAAAACAATTACCTCCCATTTCCTGCCACCAGGCGAGTTCTGTTAGTTCAGAATTTATTCTTCTGGAAATTTCAATTTTACCCTCCTTCAGAAATACCTTTATAGTAAGAAACTGCCAGCACATGAACACAGTATTCCAGATACATGAACGCATTATTCCAGATACATGTAGAGACTACGTTGTTTTATCACGTTACCATGATGACTGGCTAGACCATGCTGAGGTTTGGGAAGTAAGTTTATAGAATAGCTTAGGATGCCAGAGAGGGACTCTTCATCAGGGAGTGTAGCAATAAGATAAGGGTAATAGGTTCAAACAGGGGAGATCTAGGTTGGATATAAAGAAGCTCTTCCCTGTGAGGGTGCTGAGGCACTGGCACAGGGTGCCCAGAGAAGCTGTGGCTGCCCCATCCCTGGCAGTGTTCAAGGCCAGGTTGGATACAGGGGCTTGGAGCAACCTGCTCTAGTGGAAGGTGTCCCTGCCTGTGGCAGGGGGTTGGAGCTGGATGATCTTAAGGTCCTTTCCAAACCAAACCATTCTGTGGTTCTGTGATTCTTAGTCACAGAAATACTTACACCCAACAATCATTTGAGCAAGGTCACACTAATAATAGCAAATGGATAATAGAGCTTTTGTTATGGATGTTAACAAATTAAGTCACCGGTACCTAATGTTGAGTTATTTAAACATTGAAAATGTCCATTTCTGTTAGTAAGAAGCTGATTTCAGCCACTTGATAATGTGTTTCTCTTAGTCTTCTCCCTGTAAGATTATTGTAAAAACTCTGTGAATGATGGTTGCATCTCTGGAACTTACATGCAAAACAGTCTGCTTTTCTTGACTTTACTGGTGAATGTCAGTGGACAAAGTTTGAGGACTTAATGGGCTGAAGGCTACAGCACTGTTTGGATTAGGTGAAATAGATTTGTACCAAGTCAACTTGTATGCTGCTTCTTTGCAGGTTTATCCAACTCCCACACTCCTGTGAGGCCACCTAGCACCTCCAGCACAGGGAGCAGAGGAAGGTGGGTATGTTAACACTGCCAGGCTGAAAAATCAGACATGAATTCAAATAATGAATTATCAGTGGGTCAGTATGGCTTTGACAGAACTGTGGCCCAGTAATGGAAGAATGCTTGCGTGATGATGATTTGTCTCCCTCACCCCTTTCACTATGATTCTCTGCTGTCTTGTAAACTTGATCTACCTTGTTAATGTTCTGACATGCTTCGACTTTGAAATTGTACAGGAAACAGTCATTTCCTTTGCTGTGATGAGTTTTCTTCTTACTTACATGCTGGTATCTTTCTAGCTGTGGCTCCTCGGGCAGAACTGCTGAGAAAACGAGCATTAACTTCAAGTCTGACCAAGTGAAAGTCAAGCAAGAGCCAGGGACAGAGGAAGAGATATGCAGTTTCTCAGGAGCAGTTAAACAGGAGAAAACAGAGGATGGCCGAAGGAGTGCTTGCATGGTAAAGTTAGTTTGTGCAACAGTATGTTGCACAATGCTTTGCCTTAAGCATCATGTTCTGTGATTTAATATGATTTATGTACTGGGAGCAGGGTGATGGATTTGAGGATTTTTCCTGGTGACAGTGAAGGTCTATTTTTAACCATTTCTTGGTGTGTTTGTCTTGAAAGTGTGTTGATCATATTATATATCAGTAGAAATGAATTTGTTCTTGAAAAGGATGGACTTGTGAACAAGTAGTATTCAATACTGTATGCAACTCAGGTCTTCATGATTTGCCATGTATTGTGAGAAATGAATATAGTACCTTTAAATGGTGGGAATGCTTTTGACTTGCAACATATGAAGAAAGATGCCCCTGTAAAATTGACTCCGATTTTTCATGTGCTACTTTCATTTCAGCTTAGCAGTCCTGAAAGCAGCTTGACACCACCACTATCCACTAACTTGCATCTGGAAAGTGAATTAGAAGCATTAGGAAGTCTTGAAAATCATGTAAAAACTGAACCAGCAGATTTAAGTGAAAGCTGCAAACAGTCTGGACATAGCCTTGTAAATGGAAAATCCCCAGTGCGGAGTTTAATGCATAGAGCAGCAAGAATTGGAGGAGAAGGCAATAACAAGGATGATGATCCAAACGAAGACTGGTGTGCTGTATGCCAAAATGGAGGGGATCTCTTATGTTGTGAAAAGTGCCCAAAGGTGTTTCACCTGACTTGTCACGTACCAACACTCCTCAGCTTTCCAAGGTACCACAGGGCGTAATGGTTCCTGAGAGCAGCTCTGTGCTCTCATTCGTATGGTAGATTTCAACACAGTGCCAAAACTGGTGTTTCATCCTCAACATCAGCTAGTTCTGGATGACTTCTTGTCAGTAATTAGTAATCTGACATTTCAAAGGCCTGCCTGAATTGATGAATTTTGCACGTAACTGTTCAGTTTTTATCAGATATAAACACATGGTCTCTCAAAGTAAGATTCTGTTATTTAAAGTCAATTTTAAAGTCATGGTGAGAAGGTATTGTAAAGTGTTGGAACACACTTGGGAGAGAAATATGAGGGCAGGAAAAATGCCCATGACTGTCAGAATTATCTTGAGCATTAAGGGTTATTTCTTATCTTTGCGTATCCCAAGTCTTTAATACAGTAAGATGTGAATCTGTAAGACCTAATGAAGAAACCATTGTAGTCATCACTGAAGAGACTTTGTCCCTGGATGTCTGGAGTAATTGTGTTTGTTTCTGTTTAGTGGAGAGTGGATATGTACGTTCTGCAGAGATCTGAGCAAACCAGAAGTAGAATATGATTGTGACAATTCACAGCACAGTAAGAAAGGGAAAACAGCACAAGGCCTGAGTCCTGTGGACCAAAGGGTATGTCTCAAATCTGTGGGAATCTTGCCTAGACAAATGTGTCTTCTCACATTAGCTCTCCCCACACTATTTCTTGAAGATGTTTTTGCTGTGGCTGCAGGAACTTAAATATAGTTGAGGCTTTAGCAAAAAAAGCCTTGAAATGAGCTATGAGACTTTTCCTGCTGTCACCACATACCCAGGTGTTGGTGACGATGTGGGAGTGCTCCATCACATTGGCACTGTAATCACCTCCTTGCTAAAACTTCATGTAAACACATATTCTGTATTTAAATGCATCCATTAACATGAATTAGTGTCTTCAGTGTTCTTAATTAGAAGTTCTTTGCATTTAACATTGATATAACCTTCATAAATAGCTATGTGAGTTTGGTGCATCAGGTTCATGCTGAGAGAGGTGCTAGCAATATTCAGGTGCATTCCTGTAGAAGGTGTAATGACCTTGATGGCCAGAATTGTTCTGGGCTTTATCCATCAATCTGTGCATAATGAAACCAAATTCCTTCAAAGGAACTAAAAGCAATGGATAGAAAAATATTTTACCAGGGAATTCGTAGAAACATTTACATTTTATAATTAAGCTTGTGGAGGTTGCATTTCAGTTTCCTAGTACTAAGCTGATAAAGTACAAACCTACTTAAAATAGGGAGATGGGAACTTCTGGGCTGAGGATAAATTAAGGTTATTAATGTGAAGCTGTTTATTTCTTTCTAAGAAATGTGAACGTCTCCTGCTTTACCTGTATTGTCATGAGCTGAGCATTGAATTTCAAGAGCCAGTCCCAGCCTCGGTGAGTCTCCTGAAAAATAGTTGGCCATTTAGTGATAGTTTAGATAGATTAGTTTGTGATAGCACCTCATCCCTGGCAGTGTTCAAGGCCAGGTTGGACACAGGGGCTTGGAGCAACCTGGTCTACTGGAAGGTGTTCCTGCCCATGGAACCAGATGGTCTTTAAGGTCCCTTCCAACCCAAACCAGTCTGGGATTCATAACCCAGACAATTGGCATAACATCCCTTAAAATCTAGAATTGAGTTCAGGAGGGAACTGGCAGCTTTTACTTGAAGCATGTTCCCCTTGATCAACCTAAAGTTCTGGTGATCATCTGGTATTTCCTGATCGAGAGACACAGGAGCTGATTCTGTAGCTTCTTCATGCAGAGGTTCTACTCCCAGTCTCAAACCCAGATAGTTAAATACTTTCAGTGAGCAGTTGCTGAATTGGAAGATAATGTCTTGGGATACCCATGAAATTAAAAATGCTTTAGGATGTTTTGGACAATCCTTTAAATTAAAAAGGAAGGAAACTGCTTCCATTCAGCTGTAAAAGCAGTAACTACATTGAAAAGCATTGTTGTGCTCTGATAGACACTGAAGGTTAGAAAGAACTTCTTAAACAGTTTGAGGAAATGCAGTTGTTCTCACTTGTGGAACATCCATACAGTGCATGATGAGATTAGCTGATTGTTATTCTGATAAGTGAAGAAATTCAACTGCTTCTCTGAACTGTTCAGTCATCATTGTGATAAATCACTGTGTGTTTTGCAGATACCAAACTACTATAAAATCATAAAGAAACCAATGGATTTATCTACAGTGAAAAAGAAGCTGCAAAAGAAGCATTCCCAACACTACCAGACTCCTGAGGATTTTGTGGCAGATGTCCGGTTGATCTTCAAGAACTGTGAAAGGTTTAATGAAGTATGTTAACTTCCAATCTGTACATGGTTTTTTACTTGAAGATCTGTTTTAATGTGGTTGTGCAGCTTCTCCAATTAAAGGCTCTGCTTCCAGTTATAACTTCTGCTTATGGAGCAGATGCTGAATCTGACACTTAAACCCAAATGAAACAAATGCAGTTACAAAACTACTTCTCAGTTCTAGCTAACTGGGGAGGTCAGGCTTTAACAGAGGGTGCTTTTTAAGTGCATTCACCGGTATGGATACATATGATTGAGGAGCAGGGCGGCCTTGTTCCTGTACGTCAGATAGGTTGTAGAAGTGCTTAGGAAGTGTGGTAATAAAGATAATTAAGCAATCCTTAAAACTGTCTCAGGCTATACAGATAATTGCTCCTACACTCATGAAACATGGGAGACCTTCACTGAGGAAACTTCCTCTACTGAGGAAAGTGCCTTTCTGAAGAGTATTCTGCTGGTTCTAGTACGTGAACCTGGAAAAGCACTGTGTTTATTGTGGCTGCTATTAAGCTTAGTGCTTTAGTCATGGGTAGTTGGGCTCATAAAAATCAGTTCTCAGAAGATAACTTTTGTGTGGAGCCCTATTTCTGATGAATGTGTGAAGCTGACTTATTTTGCAGTGAACCCATCTGATAATGACATATTTGCACTTAATGTGAAACGTGACTTCAGGAGGAATTACCTGACTGTTATTAGTAGGTGGAGCAACGGGGAAAATATTCTGAATATGAAGACAAAATGGTGGTATTGTGCTGAAACAGAGAGTGGGAGCTGAGATCAGAGGGTATCCTCATTTCTGAGATGCCTTAAAGAAGGGTGTTAGAAGGAGTGGCTTCCTCTAGACCTTAGAAATGCATAAGCCAGCCAGTATTTTTCTGTAAGATGGAATCTGAGTTTTGCAGTGTTTGGGCTGCATTTCTGGCTAGGTGAAGAAGTAAATGGAAGGAATTACACAAACCTACAATTAAAATCTCAACTGTTTCACAAGTGCACTGGTAAAAATCAAGGTTAATGATGTAATGCTGTAAATGCTCACAAGCATTTGGGACTTTGACACCTCCGACTCCCTTATGTCTCTGTATTAGGTGGAGGTTAATGAGCACTGTGGAAGAAGTTGCAATTATGTGAACTTCTCAATCAAGGGAATTAATGAAGCATCTGCTGTAGAGGAAAACATGCTGCAGCTCTTAGGGACAAGAGTAAAACAAGGGAGCAAGGACTGATGGATGTGGTTTTGGTTTTGTTGGTTTTTTAAAAACAAAAGCTGTTTTGGACTTGTCTCACTGTTTGAAATGCTGGCTCATGGCAAAGGATGGGTCACCCTGACCTCTTGTCATGTCTAGTGTCTCTAAGCCATATGCTTTTAAAAACTAGAAATCAAAGTGGGGTAAGATCCCCAAGAAAGTCTCGTGGAGCATTTCTCTCTGAAGTGGGACTTCTCCACAGTAATGTCCAGACAACTGAGATCTATACTGAAGAAAGCAGTCAGGAGTAGAGCACAGTTCTGAAATGGCTGGGAGACACTTATTTGTACCAAAGTTATGTGTTTTGTTCAAGGTTTATTTACTTCATGTCCCCCTCCTAAGACTGTTTTAAACCTGCTTCTGCTAAGTTTGAGAATTAAAGAGGTGTAGTCCATAACAAACTGTTCTGTTGTTATGGCTGACTTTAGTCATCCAATCCTATGCAATCTCATAACTTTAGGAAGGATTATAATTTCATTTTTTTTGACTCTGGTATCCTTTTTAGATGATGAAAGTTGTTCAAGTTTATGCAGAAACACAAGAGATTAATTTGAAGGTAAGCGTTTCAGACCATGCACACTTGGTGAAGGGATGTGCATTTCCAACAGGTGAATATTCCTGTCTTCTTTTATTTACAGGCTGATTCAGAAGTAGCACAGGCAGGGAAGGCAGTTGCATTATACTTTGAAGATAAACTTCCAGAGATCTACCCAGACAGGACCTTCCAGCCTTTGCCTGAATTTGAGCAGGAAGAGGATGATGGTGAAATAACTGAGGACTCCGATGAAGATTTTATACAGCCACGTAGAAAACGCCTAAAATCAGATGACAGACCAGTGCATATAAAGTAATCTAATTATATGGACCTAAAATTTATTGTAAAAACTGTTATTTAAGTGTTCCTGGAATATTATCATGCCGACAGTGGCCACCTTGAAGAAGCTGATAGCTTTTTAAACAGTATTAGATGACAAAAAAACCCACTTGTACAGAAAAGCATTCTCATTAAAAGGGGGAAAAATTGTGTTGTAAATTTTTGGTGATTTATTTCTTTTTTTTGTTTGGGTTTGGTTTTTTTCCTTGATTATTTGCTATATCCTTTCTTTTCCTGATGGAGGGGACACACTCATCCTGGTCTCACAGGTAGAGGTGGATGAATGTAGAAGAGAAGCAGATTTGATAAGAGATGTTCCATGTACAGATAAGACTCCATAGTAAAACGTTTCACAGCACTGGAACAACACAGTTACAGTGTCTTGCATTCATGCTGGACTGCAGTGTAAACTGTAAGCAGTTTTCCTGAAATCCCCTCTTTGTATGAACTTCAGTGTGTGTTGGTCATTGCTTTTTTCATCTCATTTAAGCGGTATCGTGAATAACTGATCTTCTGTGTTGATCCAGTTACCTAAATTTGGCTTTCTTTACTACAGTTTATGTATAGCGAAAGGAAAAAAACAATATCATTAAACTGTTCTGAATTGGCAAGTGCAGGAGTGTGAGTTCTTGACCGATGAAAGACTAAACTGGTGGCAAGGGTCTCTTTTCAGTAGGGCTAAGTATGTTTATGACGAGTCCTGTACACAGAACACTTAAATGGCAGAAGTCTTAGCATCGTGTCATCTGTCCCTGCTCCCCCTAATGAGGCAGAATGTTATCTCCAGTATTCATCAGCTCATTTTCTGTACTTCAAATATAGACTGAAGAGGTAATAACTGGTTGGGGTGTTTTTTCCAGTCTTCCTAAATATCAGTTTCAAATAGACCACTTGGCAGACAATAACCTAGTAACTACCAAATGTGTAAAATTTCCTGTATTCACTTTGTCTTATTTGTAAATAGTGAATTGAGATTTCTTGCAGATCAGCAACATTTGCTGACCTGTTTTTAAGCTAATATGTATTCTTATTAATTGTTCCTATCAAGAAAAGATTTGTAATATATGCTATTTCTAACATTGCATTCATTTTGAGGTTCTGTCTTATTTTTATTAGAGTACTACTCAGAACTTTCTTCAGAAGCAGCTTAGGAGCGAAATGTCTCGAAAGAATTGGAATGAATCTGTTGATTGGGTTATTTGTCCATTGAACAAAGAGCTTGCACAGACCAGGATTTGGCTTGGAGTGGTTTCTGGTCAAATACCGAAACCAGACCAATTTCCCTAAACCCTGTGGCAGGCATCTCTGCAGTGCCTTCCCATTGCACACTGCCTTCACACCAGTGTTTCTGGTTCAAATTAGGTCATCACAAAGTAATTATAGTTTGAACAGTTGTTTCCTTAACTGACAGACATCCTAGAAGTAAGAACTGTAATTTCTGGCCTTCACATAGATCTAGGTAAAGGAAGCTGAAGAAATCATGTAATCAGATGAGCTCAAGTTGACAGTCTATAAATTTGCCCTAAGGTTTTGTGTGACTGCAGCAATTCTGTGGTAAATCACAGGGGTTTGGGTATACTCAGTGTGAGCAATTCCTGTGACGTTGTATAAGCTTTACCATAATGGTAAAGGTAAATATTGTAGCACAGTGTATCAGATTGAGATATGGTCTCAGCAATTTTTGTGCAAATCACTTAAGATTTCATTTCTTTTATAAGAACAAAGTATATGTACATTGTGACTGTACCTCTCGTAATAAATGAAGGAGCTGAAGGTATTTGTACCTTCAAGCTCACTTCTTTAGATTACACAAACGTTACACTTAAAACTCAAACTGGTGGGGTTTTGTTTTCAGTTCTCAGATGGTAACATAGTGCCAGGTTAAATTGAGTTTTTACCAGTTTGTATGTGAAAGGATACGTATTTCTGCTTAAACAAATTGACAAATAGCAAAACCTTTGCCCGTAGAAAGGATGACGTGTGTGAATAGGACACTAATATTAACAAGGGATCATTTAATGGCTCTGTGTATAGCCTATTTATGCCTTTCTAGTTTCTCAGCTTCATTTTGCAAAGGAAGAATATTAAAATTATCATGAAAATAAGATTTTTGTGAATTCTCTTCAATTGGGGTTACTATTTTTATGGCACTTAAGCAGGTTCTGTACCTTCAGGCTTCAACCTTTTAACTGATCACTTTGTAAGGCACCAGTCAGGGATTTGAGTACCGCAGACACTGGAGCACAGGACAAGTGTGGTGGCACCCTAGGCTGGGCCACAGAGCTGCAGTTCAGGGGTACCACATGCTCCCTGTCTCCTGTAGGTACCATTGTTTGCCACTCAGACTCCAGGTACCAGACCCCAGAGCTTATTTCTGACTGTTCTGAGAGAGCCTCTGATGGGTTCACTCCCTACAAGAAGGTAGAAGAGGCTCACCCACCACTTGCCTGTGTTCCACTAGTTCACTTGCAGGCCACAAGTGATGCTGAGCTTTGACCTTGATGAAGGTTCAAGCCCTGCTCTTGCACATATAACTCACTGAACTTCAGAACTGGTCCTTCCATTCAGCTCCTCAGTGCTCAGGAGGTGGAATTTGGACTTGTGTGCAAGAAATACTGTTTCTTTTTTATAAAGGAAACCAACACTCTCTTTTATTCTTCCCACCCCTTCATATTTTGCTCCCAGTACAATTCAGTGGTTGTTTTGCAACTAGCTAAGTTCTGTTAATATTTGAAAGGATTGACAAGCTCTACTAATCCATTTCCTGATCCTGTAGTCTGTAAGTGTTCATCACAGAGCTGGTAAGGGTTTGCTCAAGCCAAGGTTTTGGTGCCACACTGTATGCGACTTGTTCAAGAGCAGATTAATGGGGTTTAGGCTGCTGTTACTCAGCATCTTCTCTGTGCCAGATGATGTGTGTGCAATATGTGCAAGTGACTGTGTTTTACGCTGGGAATTAGAGCATGGCTTACACTGAGAAAACTTCTCCAGATCAAAGGTGTGGTGGGTGCACTCTCTGTCCCATCTCCTTTGTCCTCATGGTTGCAATGTTCTAACCTGATCACAAGAAGATAAGTCTGGCACGTGCTGTAACTATATGCTCTCATTTAAGACAGTTGTTTAAAAGCCCATTTGTGTCTCAATTTTCTGTTGTAAATGACCCTGACATTTAAGTTAATCCAAAGAAGTAGAAGAGAACTTGCTTTTGAAAGAAGAGTGAGAAGTGTACAGTATGCTACTTGTGGGTTTCTTGATTACCTCAGCAGGTATCCTGCCATGTAATTACTAGTGAGTAGTGATGATTTAACCAGCTCAATAGGTACAGGTCTTGTAGTAAGCTGTGCCCTGGAGTGAAGTGTCCTGTAGCACATAAGGCAGAGTTACTATCCAAGAAAAAGATGTTCCCAACTGTTTGAAAATGGCAATGCTCTGTTAAATGTTGAGAGGTTGGGTTGGGTTTTGTGGGGGATGTCACCATTGCTTGTACTCGTGACATCTGACTGTGTCTGCACACTGAGTGCTGGGTCACTGGAATGTTTCATGGACATTTCTGCAGATTTGGGTGGATTTTAAGGGCTTCTGTTTCACGAGTGCTTAAATTTAGTCCTTAAAATTCACCCAAATGGAGTGTTCTGTATGACCGAGTTTCTTGGCTGACCTTTAAAAGTTTAGGGAATGGCAGCAGCATTTTAAAGCTCTGGTGGACTTGTTTTTCTTACTCTTTTCCTTGGAAAAAGCAATAAACCTGCTTTGTCTGTTGCCTATTAGCATGCCAGGCATCCTTTCCTTTGGCTAGAGGTTTGTATGCGTATCACCAAGTCTAGCTTTTAAAACCAGAAGTGTGCAGGAGTTCTTGGCGAGAGTGTGGCATTTTGTCTTAAAAAGTGGGGAAAGTTCCATATTTTTCTATAAAGGAGGTGTTTGGGTAAAATAATGGAGGTACTTTTGTAAGAAACCCAATTTCTGTGCCACAGTTTACACAGACGTATTTCAGCTTGAACGTTGTATCCTCAGATAGGGAAGTTCCTCGTTTGTCAAAGTGTGTGTGCAGTAACTCTTCCATCTTTGTTACAAATGAACTGTTCAATGTGTGAAATGCGATTCTGGCCTTTTCTACGAGTGATCTTCCAGCACAAGGCTGCTTTCTTTAGGATTTATGGACTTTCTACAAGGAGAGGTACTAAAGCATTTTATAAGTTTGACTTGTTGCAGCATCCACTCTAGAGTAAGCTACATGTCAGAAAAGGAGGTGCATGTCTGCTAATGGCCTGCAAACGGGGTATTCCTTCGGTTCAGAACACCATCAAACATGTATATAAGCCTATAAAGACTTGTGCAGTTGAAAGCCTATTTTACATGTTAACATGCTCATGGAAGGGTTAAATTCACGCCATTCTTGGATTCTTTCTTGCTTCCAGTAACTGAACTGGTTCTTTTTTGCACATAGTAAACTTCTCTCATCTTTTAATATGATTCTTCAAACAAAAGTGCTGTTTCTGTGGTATTGTATTATCTGAATAATCATATGGAACTTTTTTTAAACCAAGTTACTGTTTCTAATTGTTCTGTTCCTGTGTTTTTTGCTGGTGTGTAATAAAAAGTTTTTCTTTACCTGCTTATTTAATACATTACCTGCCTGTAAATACTTCCTGTTAAGTGCTCTGGAATGTGCTGTAGAAGTTGTATTAGATCAGTTTAAAGCATTGTTTGAAAACCATTTTGTTTTGGTTATTTCTATTAAATTAGAGAAATGACTCTTTCAATTTGAGTTTCTTCTTTGCACATCTGCGTTAGGTCATTAGATACTGGTTCATGTCTGGTAAAAGGCTTTTCTGGTACTCGCAGTGCGGAAGTACCATGATGAAATCAAGGGCAGCGCTTCAAGTGTGACCACCTGAAGCTGCGTAATGTTCCAAGATGGGAAACACTGAAACTTGATTCATAGGTGTGTTGGAGATGCTGAGATTTCACCACTTGGTGCTTACTTATCCATAAAATGATCTTTGTCTGCACCTAGTCCATACTGCAAGGTGTGAGTCGACACAGGGGAGCGATGCCAGCAGGACAGACTGGCAGTGGCTGGTCCACCTCTGGGGTATCCAAGAGCACTGTGATCTAAGGAGTGAGGCTGGCAGTCTTTGTAAGCGAGGAAGAGGAGGTTTCTCCTGCATCCTCAGTGTTTTGCATGCAGGAAAAGGCTGTGCACAAGCAATGCTGTTGTGTTACTTACCCTCGAACTGCAGTTTAGTGCCTTGAGCTGCTCCCTTCAACTGATCTCTCCATTTTTTCATGCTACTGAAGCAGCCTCATGACTTACCAAATCCAAACTAAAGGCAGAATTGAGCTTACATACCCTGGGGTATGGCCTTGTTCAACTGCAGCTGTACAATTTAAAGTAGGAACTAGTCTGGTTTGTTTTAACAGGAGTCAGGACCCTGGTGGGTCCTTCCAGGCATCGATCTCAATTGGACTCGAGCTGACCAGAGCTGCAAGAAGCAAGTGAAGTGAGCACGCACAGATGCTAAAATGACCTCTGAATAATCTTTCTGCAAGCAATGAGAGAGGTTTTGTATCCTGGGATGCCAACCACCTCAAAGGTATGTTTGTACTTTCATAACCTTTGCAGTTGGCAAAGGCTCTGATCCCAGAATGTCTGTTACATACTAGAGCCCTGACTTTGGGCTGTAGCTTGTAAAGAAGCTGGATTTTTCTCTTACTGTTTATTCTTTAAGTGCTTGTGGTTGCGTAATATCACATCTCTTACCACATGAGAGAGCTGTCTTCTAGGAAAAGGTCTAGTTACCTTCACTAAAGCACAGTTATTGTTGCTTGAACTGAGGCCACCTGCATTTACAGTGAGCACTTCAATGTGCCTGCTGGTCTTTTGCACCCTGCAGCAAAGGAACAGATGGTTTGAACCTCAACCTTTGTGCTTCAGATGGGTTTTGCTGCTGGACCAAGCCCTGCCTGTGTGAGGTGATGGTCGCCCTGCGTGTGCTCCACTCAGGCGGGTGGCTGGGTGCTGCTGACCCGCGTCCCCTGCAGCTGCTGGCAGAGGAGCAATGAGAGCTCTCGGGGTGGATGCTCCATGTCTCTTTGCCAGGCACCGCAGCGCTGCCTCGCGCTGTCCAGGGCGAGCTCAGCCCTGCCAGCCCATCTGCTCCCCCTTCTGAAGGCTCATCTGCTCCATCTCTTCCTGTGGCATCTGCCTCAGCTGCCTTTGTGGCTGGACTGTGATCTGTCGTCTTCAGCACCTCTGTTTGACTTGCTCAACCCTCTGCATTCCCCCTCTAGGCTTGCTTGGTTCCTTCCCTCTGTGTCCTAAACGTCTCCTGGCTTGCTCCAGCCATGCTGAGCAAGCTGTTCAGCACATCAGAGTGCTGCAGTTCACTTGCCAATGTTCCTGCCTTGGGAAATCTTCCCATCCTGAAACTCTACCAAGAGTTAGAAACTGCCACTGAACTGTTTCACCACTTGCTGCCATTGGAGAACTCACATCTACAGCTCTGTAGACAAGTGTGTGATTGGGATTATTGCCATCTTTCTGTGAGGGTTGAGGTTATAAACCTGTATCTCCAGAGCAGTGGCTGAACAAACCCAGCTCTCAGCCTTTCCTCCCACGGCTTCCCAGTCCTTGGATCATCTTTGTGGCCCTTCTCTGGACCCTCTCCAGCCCATCCACATTATTTTTTTATAGCAGGGACCAGAACTGAACCCATATTCCAGGGGTGGCCTGACAAGAGCAGAGTGGGTTGATGACTTCTTATTTCTGCTGGTGATGCTCTTGTTGATGTTCCCCAGCACCCTGTTGGCTTGCTTTGCCGCAGCAGCACACTGCTCACCCGTACGGAGTTTGTGTCACCCCCAGGTCCCTTCCCGCAGAGCTGCTCCCTACCTGGGCACATCCCAGCCTGTGCTGCACTCTTGGCTTGTGTTTTCCCAGGTGCAAGACCTTACACTTGTCCTTATTGAACTTCATATGGTTCTCGTTCACCTCCTCTTCCAGTCTATCCGGGTCATCCTGCAGGGATTTCATGGTAGAAGAGTTACTCAACAAACATGATGTAGCAGGCAGGTGACAAGTGATCCGGTCTGCCATGGTTCTGGCAACTGGAAGTGTTTAGAAATCACATCTTTCCACCACTGCAGGGAATAAAGGGCTGGAGTATGCCATTAAGGGTGTGCTGAAGCTGTGGGTTTGATGCTGGAGTCCCCATTCACCTGAAATGGGGTTGGAGATGTATTCAGTGCAGTTCTGCAGCTGCTGCCAGGCACAGTGCAGGGTCTGTGCTATGGATCTCAACAGCACGTTTGCAGTTGACTTCAGGACAATATGTAAAGTGCCCAACTGAAATTCGTGACTCCAGGCAATCCCAAACGTATGTCATTCATGTGCTCCATTGGCCCTCATGTGTTTTCAGAGGAAGGAGGTGTTGCAGCGACAGGTCTTTCCTGACAGCATCCTGCAGGTACCATGCCCAGAGGTGGATTCTGCTTTCCGGATGGAGACAGATTATCTGCTGATCAGAGCTTTAATCAGCTCAACACCACAGGGAAGGTGTTGAGAGAGCTGTAAGTCAGAGAGCTGCCCTAACTCCATTAAGAAGCACAGAGCGATGTGTGAAAGATCAGCCTTCTGCCATCAGCCACACATCCTGCACGAAAGCAGAGACCATGAACTGTAAGTTATCCATCATTTTCCTTAGAATTTGCGAAACTCACTGTTAATGCTTTAAAATCCCTTCTATGGGATGTGTCACCAGATGGTGCTCTTAACACAGCTTCTCCAAAGCCAGCAGAAAGCCTATCCCCTCATTTACTGCTTCCTTTAAACTAAGCAATGTTCTTCCTTGTTTGCTCCTGAGTTCTAATGCACAGAGATGACAGAGGGCTCTGACAGGGCAGTTGTGAGGGTCTGGACAAGAGGCTGGGACCACCGGCATCTTGAGGGCAGGTACCCCAGGGAGGCAGGGTGCTGCTGGCTTCATGTGCCTGGGCTGCCCATGGCTGGTGTTAGTGCCTTTGGCAGCACCCTGCTGTGATGGTGGAGGGCGCTTCACTGCCTCAGGGCAGTGGTGGGGAGGGTGTTTGACTCTTATCTAAGCAGACCAACGGAGCAAACACCTTTCTGCCAGTGCTCATGGCTGTGTCCTGCCTCACTTAAAGCCTTGGAAAATAACCTTGTCAGTGATTAAATAGACTTAAAACCAGAAATAAACCAACCCAGTGAATTCTTTTGGCCTGGAGGGTTGATGCTGGTGGCAGCGGCAGCAAAGCCCTGCTATGAGGCAGACACCATCCTCTTTCCCCAGTGTCCCACCCCTTGGGTGCTGGTGCTGGGTTACGAACCCTCATGCTGGGGAGAGCAGCCTCTTGCTTTTTTTCTGTCACGCGGCTCTTCTATGCGCAGCTGGCAAGGACACCTTTAGTCCATAGTTTCTCTATGAGGATCCTCAGGAACAGAGCTGGTTGCCAACACATCTGTCGTTGAGGATTAACTTTTCTGTCCATTGTCACCTGTGGAAGGAGGTTACCAAGCAGTGAAATGATTGGTAAAGGGGTTTCTTCTTTCCTCTTTTACTAACAGGAGTATTGCAAATGCTACTTTGGGCTCACAGGAGGGCTCCTTGCCAAGGATGCTCTGAGGACAAGCTGCCTGTGAGACCTTTGATGGAGGTTTGTATGCCTCTAGCTAAGAAATCACTTGGATTGAGGTTTGGCATCGCGGGCCAGGATGTGCTGGGATTACCTGTACTGCAGCAGCAGGACCCCCACCAACACCCAGCCCCAGTGCCTCTGAGGGCAGGGGGGCACCTGGGGAGGAGAAAGAGAGAAAAGGACTAAACAAGACTCAATGGCCAAAGCCCTGACGCTGCCGGGGCGATGGGATGCGGGAGCTGTCCTGGCTGGAGAGGAGACCCCTCGTGGGAAGCGTTGGCAAAGGCAGCAGGCCCTGCAGACCTGTGGCTCTCTGGGGGCTGATGGAGCAGGTTAATCAAAGAGCTCTTGGGTTTCTTTCCATATGTTAATTTTCTCCTGACATAAAACCACGGCAGCATTTTCTCTCCGAGGCACAATTGGGCACCACTGGGTTTGTTTTCTCTGTTATAGAAAAACTGCTATTTTTATTACTTGTGTTTCCACTGGGAGGGATAAAAATAACTGGAATAAGGCAAATACTTTGTAAGTTCACTGGAGGCAAAACCAAGTTTATAACTCTTCGTTTTCCACTGCGTATAACAGCTTCACTTGTTTCTTCCAGAAGATTGAGATTAAGTATGTTCTGCTTTGCTTTTCCATTTCCATGAAAACAATTGTGGTTTAAAGCCTGTGCTTGTTCCAAAGAGGGTCAGGCTTGCGACCTCCTGCGCTCTCTGCAAGGTGTTACTGCCCACAGTGCAGGGAAAGGTGGCTGCAGATAGAGGTGTTCAGCCTCTGCTGTGCAGACACATGGGAGTTATCCAGAGCCTTTTATCCCACTCTCTGTGTCTCGCCATCTTCTTCCCTGATGGAAACTGGGCTGAGATAAAGCCGTATGTGATGTGGTCCAGGGCTGTTTCAAATCTAACCACCACCCACCTCATGGCTACTGGGTCTGTGTGCAGGCGTGGGCTTGGAAGTATCAGTGAACTGGCAGTGGCAGAAGACTCACAGACTGGTTTGTGTTGGAGGGACCTTAGAGTTCATCCAGTCCCAACCCCCTGCCACGGGCAGGGACACCTTCCACTAGAGCAGGTTGCTCCAAGCCCCTGTGTCCAACCTGGCCTTGAACACTGCCAGGGATGGGGCAGCCACAGCTTCTCTGGGCACCCTGTGCCAGCGCCTCAGCACCCTCACAGGGAAGAGCTTCTGCCTCAGAGCTCATCTCTATCTCCCCTCTGGCAGGTTAAAGCCATTCCCCTTGTCCTGTCCCTACAGGCCCTTGTCCAAGGCCCATGAAGTCACTGACCAAACTCTTGTTCTCCTCTGGAAACACTCAATGTCATGAGGAAAGACCTGGAGGTGAGTGCAGTTATGCTTAAAAGGGCCTCCTTCTGCTTTCCTTTTTATATTAACATATAAATGATATAATTTCTATGATTACAGTGGCTGAGGAGCATGTGAGGACAGCAGCTTCCCAGGAATCTTTGGCACTTTAGACCTGAAGACAAATCTGAATCCTTTCTCTGCGTTCTGACACCAGCATTTTATCGGCCTTTGAGGAAAGTGCAGTCTTTCTAATAGAAATCACACCCTGACAGTGGTAACAGTGTCTAGGCACAGAGGGTTGCAATGAGACTCTGAGAGCAGCCGATTTTCATTTGTTCTCAAAGGAAGGTGTGTTAAATCTGTCGTTAACATTTATACAAAGGCAGCTTAATCCTTCTAATAGCCGTGTACCAGCCAACAGCCACAGCCGAGGTATTGGCAGCATTGCAGGAACATGGTTTTGACCTGGGGGGACATAGTGACTAACTTCATAAATCAGGTTGAGGAAGTGAAATGGGTCTAATCCCAGCCTCACGCTTGTTCCTGTCAGTCCTTGTCTGGGTAACAGGATTTGCTGCCATAAGCTCCCTGAAACTTAGGTCCTGAATAAGCCTGGCTTGTCAGACTGACCCAGGGCTGCGTGCACAAGGCTCGTGCCTCGCACGTCTGCCTTGGCTTGGGTGCGCCCACGGTGCCAAGTCCTTGGCAGGTACCTCAGTGTGGGCCCAGGGCTCTCACTTCATTAGTTTTATTGAGATTGTGCCTTGTGTTAAATGCAGATGCTTGGAGAATGGAAGGTCAGAGTTCCACAAGCTATTTAGCTAATGGCTCTGGGCATGGCTGATAGCTGCAATACAGCTACATCCCTTTGATACCATCTCATCTGATGTCTCTCCGCCATCTGACGCTGCTGGAGCAGAAATGGCTTTTTAGAGCTCCCAGCCCTGCCAGATCACGCTGTGACTGTTCACCTTGAGGATATGCAAAGACTTCAGGTCAATAAAATGTATTTTGGAAGTCCCACCACCAGAAAGCAATGTTTGATGATAGTCCTGCCCCTGGAAAGCTTCTTGCCTGGATGCACTCAGCCTTAAAGAGGTCTGTTCATTTCTCTGTGCAATAAGCTGCGATGCTTCTTGGAGTCAGTGCTTTCTCAGAACACCAAGCCACGTTTTCTTGCCATGAAAGCAATGGAGCCAACACAACACAGCGATACCCTGCAGACAGCTCAGGACAGGAGCCAGCAGCAGCTACTGCTCACCCATTGCCATGGTGGCCTTTGTGCTCTGCAGGTTCATCGTGTGCTGAGGAAGTGAATGAATTACCTTTAAACTTCCCATCTCTGGTGTTGCTGCCTGCGCAGGCCGGGACTGTCAGTCACCTTAGGCTACAAATGCAGGATTATTTTTGCCTTCCTCCTTGTGTTGCTGGGCTGTTCAAGGAGAAGTATGTCTAGAACTGAGTAATTGCTCCCAAGAAAGCTTCTAGAGGGAATGAGCAGCCACTGTGAAGCTGGGAGAGGCTGGGTCCGCACAAGTGGGGAAGCAGCACTTCTTGTCTGTTTCTACTATTGCTTTGTGCAATAAATGAAGCCTGGGTAAGGTTTACTGCTAAGCAGTGTGAGGGACCGGCGTCTTGGACACCTTTGCGATGGCGACTGCTTGTGCTGGAGATGAGCAGAGGAGCGATCTGAGCTTTTTGTGCACTAAGGTGTAAATCAGTGCTCCATGGCTCCCGCCATGGGAGGTGATGCTTTTCCTTGCTTCACGGTCATCAGCAGAGCTGCAGAGCTCCGGCTGCTCCAGGGGCATTGCAGGAGACTGCTGCCTGGCCACTCTGTGCTGCACAGCCTGGTACAGATTTAACAGCGCAGAGCTTGTTTGAACATCTTTGTCTAAAGTCAGTTTGAGCTCAATTCTTGCTCCTACCATTGGATTTAAACCAGTTCTTAAAGTTCTGTCCCTATTCTGACAAGCAGGGCAATGATCCCCTCTCTGTGCACACAGAGATGAGGGGAGGATGTTGGTTTTGCTCACTGCTCACAGCGTCAGTAGCCACAGATCCACACATCAAGGCAGCGTGTGAAGGTGCACAGCCGTGCATGTACGTTGGTGCACAGATGGCACATTGATGTTGCCAAAGGATTCAGATCAACCTCAGTTTTCCTGGCAAGAAGCTCTGAATCATTTCTGAGCTGTTTCCAATTATCATATTAACTGGGAGAGTAAACAGTATCAGACCCTCAGTTAGAACCAGCACAAATAGATGCTGCTGCTCCCTCTCCACACTTGATTATTATTTAAAAAAGAATAAATCATCAGCTTCAAATAGATCCTCATCAAAGTTAAATGAAGAGCGTTTTCTACCCCAGCTGAACAATATATTTATGGTTCCACATTAGTAGCCACGTTGTCATAGATGTGAGCAGGTATATACTGAACAGAAAAATATGTGTACATAGAGCTTGCATTTTCAGACTCTAAACACAAATAGCCCACAATGAGATACGTATTAAACACACTCTTATTAATCCAGGCCAGGTTGTATGGAGTCTTGGGTGACATGGTCTGGTGTGAGGTGTCCCTGCCCATGGCAGGGGGTTGGAACTGGATGATCTTAAGGTCCTTTCCAACCCAAACCATTCTGTGATTCTGTGAATCCAATTGCAGTGTGCTACAAACCTTCCTAGTTCCTCAAATGTTTGTGGTTGTATTGTCTTTGGTGCTTGTCTTCTGCTCTACTGAAGGGAAATGTCCATCCTTTCTCCATCTGCTCATCCTCAGATGATGATTACACTGATTTCAGTCTCAGTTATAAGCAGTGGGTGCAACCTCTGACTGCCGTAAACCAAAGCCAGTCTTTGGATTCATTCTGTGGTCTTGTCTGAAGTGACTACTTCAAAGGTAACTCAAGAGCTGCGTTGTTGCATATAATGCATTTCTCTGTGTAACGCAACTTTGTGGAGCCATTTCCCCCCAACATTTATTCAACTCTAGGCTTTCCTGGACTAGCTGCAAATGCAGCTTGATCTATTTAGCTGTTAATTCTGCCTCTCTAAATGTGCCATCGGGCCACTGCACAGGAGAACATAAATGCTACCATGTGAGAGGAAGGCATGCCACGCTTCCCAAAATGCCTCGT
This sequence comes from Strigops habroptila, assembly GCF_004027225.2. NCBI lineage: Eukaryota > Metazoa > Chordata > Aves > Psittaciformes > Psittacidae > Strigops > Strigops habroptila. Next base: position 292,015 of record NC_044294.2, read on the forward strand.
GAATGCAGCTGCAGGGAAAAGCTTGCCAGACATGGGAAGCCCGAAGTGCCAGGGTGGATATGGGTGAGACAAAGCTGCTGAACCCCATCGGAGATCACCAGCTCTGCCCAGGGCCTGGGAGGATGGGAGGCACTTGCCTCTGCTGTTCAGACTGGAAGGTGGAAACACAACAGAGTCTAAGGCAGGCTGCAAAGAGGATGCTCTGCAGCAGCCTGGAGCTGGGCTCGTGCATTCGTTGCAGTGTGGCCGGGCAGGGGGGACCAGCAGCACAGGCTGGAGGGTGGTGGGTGCTGCAGAGGTTGAGGAGACGTGTCTGGCTCCTCTGGAGCTTTCCCTGTGCGGCTCCATGTGGCAAAGCAGAAGCTTCCCAGCGGGAGGTGAGAGGTGAAATCTTGTCTCTCAATAGCTGCATATATGTGTACAGCAGAGAAGAGAAGTCAGCATTGCGAGTCCTTGCTTGGGAAAAGCAGGGTTTGGAGCTTCAGACCTGGCAGCTGCTATCTGGCTGGTTTCCACCCTCCCATGTTGGACAACAAACAGTGCAGGCGGCACAAACTCAGTTACGAAGTGCAAGAAAAAGTCTGGTTTTGTGTTCTGAAGAAATAAATCTTTGTCATACAGTGAGGGTGGTGAAGCACTGGAATGGGTTGCCCAGGGAGGTTGTGGATGCTCCATCCCTGGCGGTGTTCAAGGCCAGGTTGGACAGAGCCTTGGACCACGTGGTTTAGGGCAAGGTGTCCCTGCCCATGGCAGGGGGGTTGGAACTAGATGATCTTAAGGTCCCTTCCAACCCTTGCTATTCTATGATTCTATGTGGATGTGAATCCTGGGGTCTCTGCTATTGCTGCCCAGCAAGCCTCGAGCCCTCGGGTGTGAAACCAAGGTAAATAATTGACCCAAGGTGACTTTAGATTTAAAAGTAAAAGGTTCTTGGTATTACCTTTGAAATGAAATCAGCTTTTTTCCCAACTAATTGGATTTTATTATTGATTTCTGTGTTTCAAGCCATCAATTGGACATTAACCTTTTTCTAAGGCTTTGGTTCAGGGTTTTTTTTGTCTGTTGAAATCTCTTTAAGGTAAATTCAGATTCCAGATGTGATACTTGACTGATGTATTCCAGGAATTCCTCTTTTGGTGCCAGTTTTGATGGCTCAGGCAAAAACTGTTGCTGTGCTGGGGAGACATGGTGATGCTTACTCGCATCCCCTTGGGTCTTCAGTGCACTTGGGTTTTAGAAGGTGCTGGTCCTGGTCATCTCCTCTTTCTGGCTATGAGCAGGTCATTAGCTCCTATTTTGAAGCTGGTTCCCAAGCCTGGAACTCTCTGTTGCTTATGAACTATAGGTGGTCACTCAGCATAGGAGTTTAGCACTAAATCCTGGTGTAAAGGACCCTCATGGAGCTGTTGGGACATAGTGTGTGCAACCACAGCTACCTGCTCACCTGCTTTGTCCAAGTAAATTGCGTGAAATCATGTAAACATGATTACTACTTGGGGATGCTTCAGTACTTGGCTAGAAACTAGATAGAAACTTCATTTGGGATGGTCTGGTGCCCTGTAGATATTTCCTGTACCTTTAATTAAAGGCTTTAGGATACATGGTGTTTCATGGGGCTACAGAAACTCTAGAAAGGCTGGATTTGCAGTGCTGTAAAGTTCAGTGTGGTTTGCATCCACACTTGCAGAACAGTCATCCCCAGCACTGAAATCAACTGCTCGTGCTTGTTTTCTGCCCTGCAGCAGCCTCCTGGCCTCAGTGTATCTGCCTTTTCCCAGAGGAGGGTAATGTTGTGCTGGAAGGTTGGGAGTTGTTTTGCTAATCTGCCTCTAATCACTTCTGCATATGCTAATCTGGTTCTGGAGCTGCTGCCATCAGTGGTGCTTCCAAGCAGTGGGCAACAGGGCACTAATAGAGAGATCAGATGTTTCAGATGCAGGCACCCTGAGGAGGACTTTAACAGGGAATAAGCATCCCCAGCACAAGCTGATTGTAACTTAACCTGTGTAGTCTCTTGTTCTCTATTCAGTTTGTGCACTAACTGATGTGCTGTTACTCTGCCCAGTTGAACAGCAATGCTCATCACACTAAACCAGTTAAGCTCTGTCACAGTTGCCATGCAAACATCATCTCGGATCCTTCCAGCTGCCTGTGGAGGTCTCAGAGCCCCAGCTCTGTCCTTCCTTTCCAGGGGCTTTTTCAACCTGCTCTTGGGGCTCAGATGGTGACTGTATCTGCAGGGTGGGCTCAGCGCAGGCATTGTGTTCCTCCTGCATCTTCTCAGTCATAGGTGGGAAATGTTCTGTAGAACCTTGTGCAGTGGCACAAAGTTTTTTTGCATCCATGAGTGTTTGTGCACAGGCTTCTCCTCCGGGGCAGGAGGCAGAAGTAAACCCAATGTTCAGCTTTGGAAAAGGTCCTGGGCTGAGCTCCTGCTAAAGCAAAACCATCAGGAACTCCTTCAGATGGACACAGGGGCTTGGAGCAACCTGCTCTAGTGGAAGGTGTCCTCGCCCATGGCAGGGGGTTGGAACTGGGTGAGCTTCCAGGTCCCTTCCAACACAAACCAGGCTGGGATTCTATGAAATCAGGGAGGGAAAGGCCCTTCTGTAAGGGCTGTACAGCCTAAGGGAAAATACTGTGCGATGACCAGGGACAGGCGAAGGCTGAGGGTGTCAGTGCTGGGAACGGTTGATCCTACAGACAGGTTTGGGCATGATTTGAGTTTCTCGTTTCTTAAAAAGATCAATAATTGGGTGGGTTTAGTGAGTTTGTCATATCAATGTAAAGCAAACCTCAGCCTTGCAGAGTCTGGAATCTCTGCTCGGTAGACACAAACCTTGGCAAGCCATGGTGCTGCCACCACGCAGTCGGTGGTGATGGTGTTTGTGTGCATGTGGTGAAACTTCCAGAAACACTTCCTGCTCTGCAGGCACAGCCCACCCGGGCAGCCCCGGGTTACACAGCACTGACCGGGAGCTGGTGATGTCTCATTGGAAGTGTCTCCTTGTGACCGACTGTAGGATATTACTGTGTTAATGAAAGATCTCACTCGTGTTGTCTTGACAACAGAAGTTTTGGAAGGAAAAGTGCTTCGTAGGTGAGTTGTTCTTGCCACATAGAGGTTGTGTTGTTGGACAAAGCACAGGAGCCTGCGCTCGGCTGGCTGTGGCAAGCGCCGATACTGGTTCCCTGATGCTCGGCCCCCGTCACCCTCCATGTTGGCCCAAGAGCAGAACTGGGCAGGGACCAGGCAGGAGGAGGCAGCACGAGAGTCACTTGGGGATGGATCCTGCAGTTCCCAGGCTGGGAATTCACACACAGAGCCCCTGGGGGGTTTGCTCCTTGCAGGAGCCTGCGTGGCTGCGCTGGAGGGTTGTGAGAGGACCTGTGTTCCAGTGGAGCCTTGTGCTACTCTGGGCGCTCGTGTCGCTCCTGGGACTTGTGGAGTAGCTCCAAGTGCTTCAGCAAGTAATGAAGACAAAGCAACCACAGTGGCGTGAATCTGAACACGCTCAGTCGCAATGAGGGAATGCGGGACCTGTGGAGCTTTAGCCCTGGCTCTCCAGTCTGCTTATTACTATCTGTACCGGCTTCTGTGCTCCAAAAGCTGCAAGAAATCACTCCGCTGTACATGGTTTTAATTGCCTGTTACACAATTGCTGCTTGTCCCATGCCTGTCAGCCAGATCCTCTGTTCTGAACCACAGCTCTGTTGTGTGCCATGACCTGCCTGCTAAATTGCAATAGGAATTAACAAATACTGCAGGAAATGATACTAAAAAATATGTAATTATGAAATTCAGTGGTGTTCTTAATCTCTGCTGCCATCTGTAGCGTCTTGTGTTAGGACCAGTACAAACAAATTGATAAAACCTGCTGCTTTTCTTCTGTTGCCTTTGGCAGTTGTAAGTAGTTTATGCAGTGCTGCTGGGAGCATCTTGTCTCTCTTGTCTGATGATGTGCTGTGCTCAACCAGGAGATTTCAGCTTTCACTGTGCTTGCAAAACTGCTCCTGGGCTGGGATGTGAGACTGCACCTGAAGAACAGAGATGGGGCAGCAGTGAAAGGGTTAAACAAGATTTCTCTGGGCTGCAGCTTTAATACTGTAGTACGGAGGGCACAGAAGTGGATGCGGTAGGAGGTTCTCTGCCTGGAACACGCCTTGGCAGTAAACAGATCTGATCTCAGAGGCAATAAGGCATCAGGAGCACTGGCAGGACCGCAGTGAGCGGTGGTGTGTGGAGGCTGAGCAGATGTCCCTGTGCTGAATGCTGAGGAGGTTGGTCAAGCTGGAGCACTGCCTGGCACTGAGTGTCCCTCAGGGTGCTGCCATGCCAGAGGCTGGAACCGGTGTGAATCCGTGTGTGTGATTAAAAATAAACAACCCCTCTTCACCTAGTTTGACTTTCTTAGACAGCAGAGGGAGAGAGCAGAGGATGCGGTGGGGAGATGAGTGGTACCAAGGATGACAGCCGCTGTCAGAAGGCGATCCGCATTGTCACTGAGCTGTGCCAGAAGAAAAGCCTGCCTAGCTTGGACCTGGACACTTGCAGGGAATTCCTCCTGCTGCCTTCCGACCAGAGCTTGATCATCTCCGAGCCAGGTACAGTACCCTGGTCCTTGTGCTCGAGCTGTGCTGTGGCTGCTGGCAGCCGGAGGAAGGCAGAAGGACCCTACAGGGGGAGGGGGATGTTCGCAAAGCTTGGGGGGTTGTTGCCTTTACACATGTTCCATGTGAAGTTTGGGGTGCAACTGCTGCCTCACCTGTTGATGAGGAGCAGTGGAGCCTGGTGGGGATGGCTGATGTGGTCACTGAATGGGGATGGTGCACAGAGCAGCGTGAGGTGCTGGTGAGGAGGTGGTTCATGAGATAAAGTTGCTGTGAAAGCTCCTTATGCTTAAAAACCAGACACTCCTGTCCTGCATAAGCCAAAAAATAGTAAAAAGCCTGTTTAAGTAACTGAGAGGACAGGAACTGATTGTCCCAGTTTGAGAAAAGGAGGGACTTGCAGTGATTTTTGTTCACCAGTAAAGGATCTTAATGTACTTTCATGTGTTTGTTTGACTTGCCCTAAGAACTGCCTGAGGTTGTTCATCGTCAGCCTGTAGAGCCAGGGAGACACGCTAGCATGTTAGAGGTGAATCTGAGAGCAAAGGGGCATTTCCTTATTGTGAAGCAGTTAATGTTCTGTGTACTCCTGCTCACAGCTTGTTGTTCCAGAGAGGTTGTCTCCTGCTGTGACTTCAGAAGACATTGGCGGGGAGCTCACAGCCCAGAGCTGAGGAGCAAAAACCAAAAGGCCATGCTTTTTAGCATTACTGGTGACATGTCGTAAGCTGTTTGTGCACCGGAACACCTGCATCGAGGGCTTCTTTTAAGGTTTCTGTGGCTGACTACACCAGGTGCATTATCAGCTATTACTGTTGTCTCTGCTCTGCATGACTGGGCCCATTTTTATGTCTAGACAGCACTGAGGACACCGCTTGGGCTCGATGGGTACTAATACTTCTCAAATGCCTGGATATAAAACTGCTCCAGCAAGGGAAACGAATCTGTTTGCATTAAGAGTTAACTAATGTAACAGTTACGGTGCTGAGAGACCTTTTCCATTAGTATCTGGATGTTTATTTCATTATCTGCCAATTGTGCTTTGTCCATTTTACACTGAAGACTTGTGTTAAGCAAATCGGTTGGTGGAGTCCTATGTTCAGATCCAGCAAGTCCTTCCTCATAAAGATATGCAAATAAAAAGTGAGGTGGTGTGGAGATGAGCAGTGATACAGCTTTGAGATAGGGTATGATACCGACACGAGTCCTGGTACCTGTGCTGGACAGCACAGCCTTGGCAACCAAAGATGGAGTAGAATTGGCCCTATTTGTCATCATCATTATGTGAAGTCAATGGCTCTTCTCAGTTTGTTACCTCCTCCTATTAGCTAATGGCTGAATCAGCTTGGCTTGGCTTGTCAAGTATCCCAATGAAGTTCACATTGTCTGTGAGCAGGCAGACAAAAGCACTCTAGTGCTGCCAACGCTGGGAGCCAGGGCTGCCTCTGCCCAGCTCTGCTTGCTGTTAGACCCTCTGAGGTAGTTTGGTTTTTTCTGTTGTTTCATGTATTCATGGAGAACAGCATGTTCTGGGGATGCTGTGGAGTGGAAAGAAACAAACCAGGTATCAGTAGCCTTGAACTGCATCTGAAAGCGGAAAAAACCTGTGAATATAAAAATGTTACTGAGTAGTTTAAGTCAGAATATGTCAGAGTTTGGTTTTATGAAGTGGTTATTTCTCTTAAAACCATCTTGGACTGAATGTGGAAAGTGCTGTCGTGTATAAAGTGGCTGCTCCTCGACTCTCTGTACTTTGGGTTATGCAATAGATGATTCTCCTAGTTAAAGTCAAGAAGAGAAATAGAGCTGCAGCATGCCTCCAGTATGCCATACATTACTGTACAGCCACAAAGGAGCATTGCAGGCTGCTGCTGGCGGGTAATCCGAGAGCTAAGTATGTCAGAACAATCAGGTATTGGGATGAGGAAGGTTTTGGTCTCGCTGCGTCAGGGGGATGCGAGGGTGAGCTTTCCCTGCAGTTTGGCCTGTGGCGGTGCCAGGAATAGAACTGATCTCTTGGCTGTGGGCCCTGAGATCGAGCAAGATGCAGCATCCTTTTGTTGTGCCTATCTAAAATCCTCCCCCGTAGCTCCCTCCATCTGATAGTTCTCTTCCCTGCCAGCCCTCAGCTGTTGTGCAGCGATGCTCTGAGTGTGACTTAGAACACAGGAATAAGCTGTAGACAGTGAAAATGCCTGTAACATAGGGACAGGATTTACCACTGCGGAGATGTGCCTTAAATAAATGGATACATCCCTGCTCTGCCCTGGAGGTGCAGCAAGTGCTCTGGGGTACAGCTGAGAGAATTTGTGGACAAGTCCCACTGAAGTGCAAAGCACTTGGCTCTGATGGAGGAGAGCCCACAGCAGGCTCCCATGGGATCACTGCACTGGGCACAGCCAGCTACCCCTGTTACCCCGTCCCTCTGCCTATGGGAGCGGAGCTGCTTGTTGGAGACCAACAGGTTCCAGGATCTTTGGGAAACAGGGAGCCAAATGCTGCTCTCATTGGCTCAATACGAGCTTCTGTGGTGGAGCAAGCTCTCTCCTGACTGCTCCTGCCCAGGGTCCTTGCTGTAGTCAGCTCAGCTCCATCCTCCAGCGTCCTTGGGTACCAGTCACAGCTCTCACCATCACAAAGTGTGCTGTGTGCTTCTCTGCACGGTCATGTTGTCACTCGCTTTGGTCTGAACTTGTGTTACCGCCTCATTCCAGTGTTGGCCTGAACCAGGTCCTGCTCCCTGTGGATATGGCTGTGGACAGAGGCTGCCAGCCTCTGGTAGGTCATGCCAAGCAGGGGATGGTACAGAGATGGGAGCTTGATTCCACAGAGAGATTTAAAGACTAAATGATCATTCTGAAATGAATATGCAGAGGTGGTGGAATGTGACTGGAGCCTGTGGCTTGTGATGCTTGCTGATTTAAAGGATGCTGCATCAGCACGGGAGGGAATTTACACCAGGATCAGAGCCCATCCAGGAGCAACCCCCTGGGTTTGATTTCTACTGTGCTGTGACTTTATAACATAAATTGGGGTTTCTTGCCTCAGTGTATCCATGCGCTAAAAGCTTCACTGCCCCATAGCGTAAGTACGGGATACAATGGCTGCTGTGCAGCAGCGTTGCAGTTTTTACCCAGCATAGGACTGTATGCACAGCAATCCCTGTTGGTCTCAGCACAGTTTGTGTACCCTCCTCAAACCCGTCCTCAGGCACTGCTTCACCCCAGCGAGATGCTCTAGTGCTTTCCTAGTGCAGGTTAAAAGAGCTGAAGCAAGAGCACGAGAAAGGACAGCAAAAGCAGAAGAGACCTTTCGCTGGTGCCTGTTTCCAAGCACAGTGTCAGCTCTAAGCTTGCCATAATTCCGAGCACATTTAGTGTTTTGCCCTTTGTGTGAACTGTTCTTTTTAAACTCCATGATGCAGGGAGTACATCTTGTACCGCGCTGAGCGCCCTCCCAGCGCTTCGGAAACACAGCTAAATGTTAAACCCACAAGTACGTGAGTGCTCTTGCTGCAGGCAGAAAGAGGGGTGAATTTGTACTGCAACAGAGGGGTTTAGTCATTGGAGGAATGTTGATGCAGAAAGATCACTTTTCTATGGTGAAATTGCTTCTGGAGCAGTTTTCTTGGGGAAAAACTCATCCCTTGACAGGATAGTTTGACTAATGGGAACCTGATGACATGCCCATTCACTGATACGGGATGCCTACAGTCAGTACTATGAAATATGGGCAAGTCTTGCATTTACTTATCCAGCTGTAAGAACACACTTTGCTGAATCAAGTGTATTTTAAGCTAATACAATAGTAAACATGTTTAAAGCCACCCGGGCAAAGCTACTATTTATCACTGAAACTTGCGTTTCCAGAGGCCAGGCACGTCAGGAGTAAGCACCTTGGGGCAAAGATGCTCCTTATCACAGAGTGATGCACTTGCAAAATGGATCTTGCCTTTCTCAGCAAGGGTCTGGTCCAGCAGCAGGAAAGAGCCAGCCAGAGCTGTGCACAGCAGAGTGGCTCTTTAGCTCAGGTAAAGCAGGTTTGGGCTCTGATCCTGAAGGTGTCAGGTTCAAACCTTGCTACCAGAGGAAGGTTTGTGAAACTGTATTAAAATAAGGTTAAAACTAGCAGCGCAAATGTAGGGAAAATGGATTTTATAGGCTGCCTGTGAGCATGTGTCTCTGCTTATGTATTGTGTGTGGATCTGTGACTCTACAGCTGCCTCTGGCTATGCATTGTGATGGTCCTGGTAAATAGAACGCACCTCTGGAGCTGTGTGTGTTTAGGAGCTCTGTAAGGACCTCTCTGCATAGATTCAGGTTTGCATCTGCCTAATTGCTGTTGGTTGATTCATTCCTGAAGTAGTACAGGGAGGCTGATGATGTTTGGAGGGTTTTTTGCGGACCTCAAAGCCTGTTCCATTGCAGCTGCAGTAGCCTCATGCATAGTCAGGGATCAGCATCTAAAACTCCATAGAAACAGGCAGCCAGATTGCTGCTGGTGTTAATTGAGTGTGTGAGCAGGCTGAGGACAGTGACCAGGGACCGAGCTGAGGAGCAGACACATTGGGGGTAAGTCTGGAGTTACTTTGTTCATTTTTTGCCTTTTTTTCATCATTCGGAGCCTCTTTTCCTTCACAAACACTTGGCTTCAGCAGTTTCGGGCTTTGCCGGTGAAACATTTTCTTCTGCTTTTAGTATTCTCCCTGCGTTTCACTGAAAGGCAGCATGTGCTTGGAGCTGGTTCAAACCAGGGCATAGCCTGACTCTGATCTTCCCTCTTATTTTGTGGGATGACTCTAAGAAGCTGGTATTTTGTCTTTGCAGGTGTTTGTTGCTTGACATCTTTGCTTGCTGAAGTGCTGCCTGCTGCACGTACCAGGCATTCACTGGCAGTCATAGAGCCTCACATGTGTGCAGTCATTGCTCAGAGAGAAAAGCAGAACTAGAACTGGGTCTCATGTCTGATACATGTATTCATTTAACTGGAGTTTCAGCTATCCTTGTTTATCTTGCCTGTTCTTCTTCTTACTGTTCTCATTTCTAGGTACAATTGCATATTCATTCCTTAGGACCCCAGGTTTCCATCTCTTTTTGGTTAGGCAGCTTTTTCTAGCTTAAATGTTTTTGTTATTTCTTTGTCAAAGATGATAATATATCTTCTTCCTTCCTCTCTGTATATTGTGAAACCAGGAAGCTTGCCTGTAACAGCCCTTATTGTTTCAACCCAGTGTACTCACTAACACAACAGATGCTGGCAGTTGTTTGCGGGAGATGTGATGTGTCCCTCTGCCATGCATTGGCTTTAATTATACTTATACACTGCAAAATGGCATCCTGGAGGGACAGAGAAGGGATCTTTGGAGTCACTGTACATTAACTGTGTGTTTTCCATGCCAGTGGGAAAAGAAGAAAGTTATCCTGCAGGTGAATCAGTACACAGTGAACCTGCAGATGCTGATTGAGGCCGCCTTTATGTTTAGTTCAGTTATGGTTATGCTGTAGCAGGTTAGTGTTTGAAAATATCACAGCAAACTGTGCAGTAAAGACTAAAGGCAGGATGCCAGAAGCTCAGTTCATACAAGCCCTTTCAGAACCATCATTAAGCCAGATAGCCCGAGACTATTTGGTTCCATGGAATAATAATTCTAGCACACCAGTGTCTTTGGTAATGTATTACTCTGATTTCCTATGCATGTTTGTAACTGCTGCAAAGAAATGCATGCACCCATGTAAGAGATCAGTGTTAGGTGAGTACAGAGAGCACCTCCTTAAATAGGTTCTTCCTGTATGCAGTACTTCATCTCTTGGACATCTATGAGCATTTGCTCAGAGTTATTTGAGCTCAGTTCTGGATCTGGTCTCTGCTTCAGCTGTTCATGCTAAAAGGATTCTGAGCTGCATGGTACGGAGTGATAGGAGTCATTGGGAAAGGGAGAAAGGGTCTCAGAATCTATTGAATTGATCTGTAGGATCAGGCACTCCAGCCTCCTGCGTGGCTGCTGTGTAGTACATTTCAGGGGTTAAAGATCTCTCTTTGTTAGAAGCTAATGGAAGCAGCAGCAGCAGCTAATGACAGGAGCAGAGCCATTCAGGGAGGAAGTTCCCTGATCATTCAGCAGGGCTTGAACAAAGAAATGCTTTTTTCATAACTGCTGCATTTCAGTGCGGGGTCTCTGTACCAAGCAGCCGGTCCCATGCAGGTTGGTTGGTGGCTGAGGATCCTTCTCAGCTGCTCTGTATCCTGCTTCAAACAAGCCAGCGCTGTTTTGCCATGCAGATCAGACTGTCTTTCTTTTGTGTGCCAGGTATTCTCAGCATGGCAAGTGAGGGAGAGAAACAGGGCATGACATGGTCTTATGTGGTCATACTGGGTCTAGATGAGTTTCTTGTAGGGCAGTAAAGCTCCTCCAGCAGGGTTTGCTATAGTTGAGGAGCCCCCTTGCACTGGAGAGGTGCCATGTCCCTGGGCGGGGGTCACTCAGCCGAAGGAAACTCTTTGGAAACCTTTCTGGGCCACCTTGTCCCACACTTGGGGCCTTCTGCCCTCCCCAGGCTGAGCCTTTTCGGATGCGCAGGGCTGGAGGCTGCCCAGTGCCTGTGCTGGGATGAGGATCAGTGATTGCAGCAGGGTCACCCTCCAGGCTGCAGGCGGGGATGGGAAGAGACCCTCACTCTGCTCCCAGTCAGGCTTTATTTATCCTGAGATCTCTTCAAGGCAACCTCATCTGAAGGTGGTTTTGGAACCAAATGGAGTCAAGGAGAGAGTCGCAGTGAAGGCTCCCCAGAACTGAACCTCGCTGTGGGAAGTGAAGGGCAGAGAGCAGCAGCAGTGGTGCAGCCATCGCTGAAGTGTTGCTGCTGCCCCAGGGCTCTGGGACCTCACAGCAGTCACAGCTTTGGCCGAGGTTTTGAAGGGAAGTTTTAAGGTCCAGGCTCTGCGGTCACTTAAGGAAAATGGAGTCACAGCCAAAAGCTTTGGCTCGTTTTGTTTGCATCACATCATGAGCCACAGCTGTGTTTCTGCTTCCCAGATGTGTCTGTGTCCTGGTACTGTGCTCTCTGTCCAGCTCTGCTCAGCGTCAGCAGGTCTGGATAGAGACTCCCGCCCATGCAGGCTTCCATGGCACATCCTCAGTGCTCGGCTCAGCTCTTGTGTGTTTGTGGTCACATCATGGCAGGAAGATGATGCTCAGTTTAGCCTCAGCCCAGGGACACTGTGTATGTTCAATGGCTGCCGAGTCGTTTACAGATGTTGCTCCAGCATATTGTGCTAAAATGTCATGGGATTAGCGCACACCTATGTACTATAATTGTATGCAGTGTGGCTTATAATAGTTCATTAGATTGCCATCAGTTAGGCATAAAGCAATGACAACTCTTACTAGCTCATTTATAACACTCTAGAGAGCAGCCGATTAAGACAAAAAGCGATCCAAATCCCTGGGGAATATTTCCTTTGGTTTGGAGCATCATTGTAATTTTCTTTGGTTTTTTGCCACTTTTAATAACAGAAATGCTGCATTGTTGACAGCTCCCAGTTCCCTTCTGCCTGCAAGAGTTTGGGTAACAAAACGTGCCTTTGATGTAGCTTGGAGAGTTGATAACCACTGAATACCAACACATTTGGTCTTCAGAAGCCTTCCATCAGACTCCTCCATTCCAGCTCTTCTGCTGGGGCATGGCTGGTGTAATGTGTATTATTTTCTCTGGATATTGGTAAGGGTATCCCAGTGTTGTATACGAAGCCCATAGCCACTCGTGGGCAAGCTGATAGTGGACAAAGGGAGTTTCCTCTCCAAGTCCTAGGCTGAGGATGGGTTAGGGATTGTCCATTGGCAGCACCTCAGCCCCAGAGACTGCCCACGGTGTTGGAGACCTCCTCTGCCTTTTGTCCCTGGGCATCCTCTGCAGCTGCGCTGGGCTTGGGTCCCTTCCCATGCAGGGACATGAGGAGGAGGGAGCGGGGCTCTGCCAGCTGTGCTGACACCCCTTTGCAAAGAGCTCTTCCAGATGTTACAGTGACTTGCTCTACACAAGAAGTGTGACTGGGGCCTGTCGTTATCCTAAAAGCCCCACAGCCAAGGTGGTAGATGGCATGTTAAGCCTGTCTCCAGCACTGACCTTGGTGTTTTAATACCTTCTGGCTGGATCTTCCCACCCAGATTTGAGATTTCTTTTCTGATTCTGACCTTTTCAGCCGTGATTTGATCTGGGTTTTAAAGACATTCGGCTTATGTGGGCTTTCATTGAGCTACCCATCACCTTCAGTCTGAAGGAAGGTGACTGAGGGAAAGGAACAGGCTGTCTTCTTCTAAGCTCAGAAGTCTGGTTTTCTTTGTTCAAGATGGCTCTAACTCCATAAAGCCCTGTGGCTGGACAGAACTCGTTTGGCCTGTCTCTAAATACATAGACGAGGAAAAGGGTGTCAGCACAGGAGTGTCTGACTTGTGGTGGTCAGTGAACCATTCATAGCCCTGCACTCTGCACGGCTAGTGTGCACAATGTACAAACTGTTCCACCTGACACCATGGTCTGAGCTGCAGCTGGCTGCGGACTAAAGACTTTTTCAACCTGCTTCACATTGTGGTTGTCAGAGTCTAAATGTGCAAAGAACTGAGTCTGTCTTCCCACAGGAATTCAGCAATTCCTGCAGCAATCCATCTCTCACGCCTATTTGCTATTATTGCTTAGCAGAGATTTTGCTGAGCTTTTGGTAAGGTCTCATGGTATTGTGTTTTGACTGTCCAGCACCTGATGTGGTGGGGGCTTCTCCTGCACATAGCAGGTATGCAGAATTCTTTTGCTTGTCAGCTGTTCATGATCCTTTGATTTTGGTTTTACTTTTGCAATTAACTCTTTCTCCATTCTGTTTCAGTGAGCAAAGCACAGGTAGTTCCAGGTTCCTGAGGTCTCCTCTTCCATTGCATTCCTTTGTTTGGTGTATTGTGCATTTCCAGGTGTATGCATCTAGCTTTTCTTTTTCAATGATCTATAAGTACCTGTGTGTCAAGGACCTCATTGCTGGCTCCCCAATTGAAAATCACCTTAGTGTTTCCCTCTGAATTACTCTGTTCTGCTTTTCTTCTGCTTTTCTAACTTCAGCCTGCGGAACTGGTGCATCTCCCTCTGTGTATCCAAGTGCAGTTACTGTCTGTTCCCCGGGTGATGGAAGCATCAAGCTGAAACCGCCGGGCAGCGAAGGGGATGATAGCCTCAATTTCCCCACTTCCTGCCTGTTTAATGCACTTGTTTCATCAGCTCTCTCAGCCCATCGGGTGTGAGGGTCCCTACTGAGGGGCTGGGGTGCAGCAAGGACAGTGCCCTCCCTGCTGGAGCGAGCAGCTCGCAGCCCTCCCGCCTGTGCCTGCTTCCTCCGAGCCAGGACGCAGCAGGAGCTTCAGCTGCAGCCTGGATATGTAAGCAGGAATAAAACCCGCTCTCTGCTCTCCTTGCAGGCAGGGCACAGTGCAGGGGCCTGTCTCATGGCCCTGTCTGCTTGCAGTGATGAGCTGCCACAGTCTCCATCGCACCATGGGGAAACTGAGGTTTCCTGCTGCACCCACACCCCAGCTGCTCCTTGTGGCTCTGGATGGAGTTGCTGCAATAGTTACTTTATTCCATGTGCAAATTTATTATTCAGATGTTTTCTCCTTATGTATAATTTGAAGTGGAGATTTATAACTTTGCACGGGCATTCCAGGGCAGCAAATGACAAACTGTTGAAGGAACAAAACTTTCCACCAAGTTTTCCATGTCTTATGTTCTATTTATCCTCCCAGGTGTAAGAATCGCATTCCCTAAAGAATTACAGTGAATAGTGAAGAAAGCTCTGGCATTGCTTATGGAGGAAGTTTTGTCTGGATGGAAGTTGTGAGGTTGCTGCTTGCGCTTGGTCCATAGCTCATAGCTGCTTGAAACATAGGAGGATCCCTGCAAGGTGTCCTCATGAAGCAGGTTGTCTTCATCCTTAACGTGCAATAATGAGATGGTTTGAATTTTATCATCTTATATAATTACTCTCAAAATAGCTTCTGATTCATCCTTTCCTTTGAAGCTTATAGTTTGCATTCCAATCAGCTCCTGCATGGCAGGAACCCCGTGGTAGCAGCAAATTAATGTTTAAGAAGTTTTAGTCTAACTGAAACTTTGGCATAACCAGTGTGAGCATCCCTGTCTCTCTGTGCGTGTCACCCATCACATAGCTGGCTGTGCACAGGAGATGAGGAGGCTCTGCCTGGGTTCCTGCAGAGCCCACGCTGGCAGGAGGAAGCTGGTGGGAGCTGATAGTACAAGACTCAGTGTCCAAGGATGGAGGAAGTGTGGGAATGGGATAAATCTCCTTTTAGCTTTGTGCAAGGGGAAGACTGAGTTTGCAGAGATTCCAAAGTGGTATTTCAGAGACTCTGAATGTCTCCTCTCAGGACATCTGCAGCATTCATCTCCTGAGGATTCCCACCCCTCTGATGGTGTGAGAGGGGAGTTTGCCATTGAGCTACACATGGTGAAGCAAGTGTGACAGTGTAAAGCAATCTGTGCAAACTCATCCTGCTTCCATGTTGTTTTCCATTCACTGTCGTTGCTCTATCTTCTGTGGAATTACTTAGAGTAACAAAACAAGAAGTGCTGCTGAAGTTTCAACTGGCAACCAAACGGCAGTGAGTAGGTGTGGGGATGTGGCAAGGAAGACAGAGGATGACCACGCTGGACATAACCCCAGCAAACAGAGGCAGTTATTAGGGAGCAGATTTGCAGTGCTACGCTCCTGCAGCCAAGGCTCCAGGGGCTGGAGCACCTCCCATACGGACACAGGCTGAGAACACTGGGGCTGTTCAGCCTGGAGAAGAGAAGCTGCGTGGAGACCTCAGAGCAGCTTCAGTGTCTGAAGGGGGCTACAAGGATGCTGAAGAGGGACCTTCATCAGGGACTGGAGTGATAGGACAAGGGGTGATGGGTTCAAACAGAGGAAGTTCAGGTAAGATATAAGGAAGAAGATCTTTACTGTGAGGATGCTGAGGCCCTGGTACAGGGTGCCCAGAGAAGTGGTAAATGCTCCATCCCTGGCAGTCTTCAAGGCCAGGTTGGACAGAGCCTTGGGTGACATGGTCTGGTGTGAGGTGTCCCTGCCCATGGCAGGGGGTTGGAACTGAATGATCTTAAGGTCCTTTCCAACCCAAACCATTCTATGAGTCTATTCTACGATTTGCTGTATTACCATTCCCATGGCTGTGGCATGCCTGGGGAGAGGAGAAGGAGCTGGCTGAGCACTGCATGCTGCTGCACTGCAGCTCACCTCTCATCCAGTGCAGCCCTTCATGATGGATCAGGTAGCAGATTTCCTGCTCAGAATTGCTGTTGCAAGGTGCTGTGTTTGCTGCTGCTCCGTGGTGCCTCGCAGGGCTTGTTCCAAGCTATGTTCCCAGAGGGGTAGATCCTTTGCTTTGCTGTGGTTCATGTTTTAGTGGCTGTGCTGCTGCATTGGTTTAACATTTGGTTTCTGCTCCATCTAATCCCTGCTCCTTTCTCTGGAAGGCTTCAGCACTGAATGATGCTGCTAAATAAACGTATCTATAGCCAGGGTTTAATGGAAACCTCTTCCTTTTCCCATGCTGTTGTCCTGTGCTCGCCTCTGCCCCTGCCTCAGGCATCCGAGATTCACCACAGTTTCTCATGGCCAATTTGCAGCCATCAGCTAATCAGACTTCCATTGCTGATGTTCCTCAACTGGGAGAAAATTAGATCAGCAGTTAGTGGGTGTCTCACGTGGTCTTTTGTAGCCCCAGAGCTGCCCGTCTTATCGTCCAGCAATAGCTCTTGTAGTAATCCATCATTTGAGTGCATGATCTCTACAAAGCCCTACAGAAATAGATCAACATTCTCACAAGCACTGTTGTAATAGGAAAATGTAGCAAAAAATGGACAGAGAAGCCTGGAAATGTCCCATGATGTCGTATGAGCAAGGGTTGATGCACACACTGGAAAACCAGTTCTGCAGCCAGTACCAGCGAGTTAAGGTACAGCTCCTCCACTCCTACCTCTGGGCTCTGCCATCTCCTGTCACTGCTCTTCCACAAGCATTTGCTGTGGCAAGAAATGACAAGCTCCAAATCATAGCTCAGATTAGTGGGAGCTGCTTTTTCAGCTGAGAGAAAGCTGGTGGGAACAAACCTCAAAAGTTCTCTCTGAAGCTGAGATTTCCACTGGCCACCGGAAAACTCACCAGTAAGCACCTCTCACAGGGAAGATGCTCATTTGCTCTTGGTAGGATCGTAGAACCATGGAATGGTTTGTGTTGGAAGGGACCTTAAAGCTCCTCCAACTCCAACCCCCTGCCACGGGCAGGGACACCTTCCACTAGAGCAGGTTGCTCCAAGCCCCTGTGTCCAACCTGGCCTTGAACACTGCCAGGGATGGGGCAGCCACAGCTTCTCTGGGCACCCTGTGCCAGCGCCTCAGCACCCTCACAGGGAAGAGCTTCTGCCTCAGAGCTCATCTCAGTCTCCCCTCTGGCAGGTTAAAGCCATTCCCCTTGTCCTGTCCCTACAGGCCCTTGTCCAAAGCCCCTCTCCAGGTTTCCTGTAGCCCCTTTAGGCACTGGAGCAGCTCTAAGGTCTCCCCAGAGTGCAGCAGAGGAGGAGAATACCCTCCCTTGTCCTACTGCTCATGCTCTTGGGGTGCAGCCCAGCACATGGCGGGGTTCTGGGGAGCTTCAGAACAAGTCCTTGTGGCTGCTGCAGCTGAGCTCCTCCAGCACGAGCCTGGCGCCATGCTGGGCCTCCACTTATAGCACCTAATCTCTTCAGCCCCCTTGAACTTCCACTCATGGTATTCAAACTTTGTTTAAATCCAGTAGGTCACTGCAATGACTAATAGGTGCTGAAGCACTGCAGGAGCCACCAAACATGTTTTGTTTTCTCTGTGGGGAGTGGGTGGAAAGAAAGCTAAATTACCTCTTCAGGATATTAAATATAACTGTTCACATTAAACTCCGAGTTACACATGAACCTCTTCAATGGGAACGCAAGCTACTTCACAGTAATAAAAGTCAATGTTGCCATAATTAGACCAGTATTGTCTTGCAGCTAATAGACTGTTGTAATCATGGCTTTGTCATATTAGTAATCATTTTCTGTTTGCCCTTTGCTAATTATCCCCTTTTGTATCTCAGTTTGGGTATGAGGAAGTCAGCAGGGACATAAAGCTGAAAGGTATTTCCACCATATTCTCTTAATTAGTTCCTGTCCAAGATGAAACAGAAGGGATGGTTGCACTGCTGAGCTGCTCTCTGAGCGCATGGGGGGCTGAACTAGCCAAGAAATGACCCCCCTTGCCTATATTTCTTTAAGCTTTAGAGTTTTCAATTGCTCCAGTGTCCCTTTGTCCTGCCCTGGGCCACCTCATCTCTTATCTGAAAGGCAGTTGGAAGTAGTGGCCTTCTCAAGAGTTTTGAGCCATTCTGTGAGGGGTTTTTTGGTAAGATTCAATAACCAGCTTTTGCAATGTTACAATCCCAGTAAAAACACAAGCCAAGAAGTCAGAAGAGAAAGAAGATTGTTTGCTGGTCAAGTTGATAGGTAACAGACCTTCTCCTTTGCGCTTTTGGCATCCCCATTGCTTGCTGTTGGCTTTGGGTCTTTTCTGCAGTGAGATTGTTCCATCAAAGAGCATTTCACTGCTTGAGTCCTCTGTCAAATATCCACAGTCGTGACACTTGTTTGTATTTAAATGCTTGAATATGATCTGGTCTCTCAGCTTGTGTCCCTTGGCACTGACTTGGGGTGTCCCTGAATGTCCCCGTTCTCATGCTGGTCTTGCCGCTGTTCCTGATGGCTCTGGGAGCAGGGTGCTGCCCTGCTGCCCTTTGCCAGAGAGGGACAGTCCTGAGCCAAGCATCTCCTGAGCATCACCTGGCCGGCTTCCCTCTGCCCTCATCCCTTTTTCCTTCTGCATAATTGTTATATGCAAACAGAACTGCTCCTGCTACAAGTAAACCAAAGGACACTGTTGTTTCCGTAACAAGTCAAAGCTGTTTGTGCTGTCTCTGAAGACTTTGATTCATTATTTTGCCTTATGCCAGGCTGCAGAGGTGGAAGCTCAGCATCTCCATTGACTCAATTTTGATGTTTAACTCCTACTGCATACGTAGTGATAAATTACCATTTATCATTAGCCTCTCAGGTATGGCTTTCTCCTGCTCACTAACAGAAAGCAGAACAAAGACCGTGATCCACGGGCCTTCCTGCAGATGTGCTCATGTCTGTCCTGGTGAAAAATGGTAGAAAGCTCTGTTCCTCTCTCCATCAGTTGCTCTGATGGGGAATCTGTGGCACAACTCATCAAAAGCTCATTCCTGGCTGAGAGGAGCCTTGCCCTGGTTCTCCTGGTGTGGAAATTCTTTTGGAGAAGGTCTCTGCTTTGCAGTGAAGGACAAGGACTGCTGGTGGTGCCTGTCGATGGTCACTTCTGGGGCATTGCTGTGGGATGTAGGGACAGTGTCTCAGTTCTCTGAGGAGTTTGAGTGCGCACAGAAATGTAGGGGGTCACAAATTCACTGTGTCACTTTTGCTTTACATACTATGCTAAACCTCTGCCTCAAAAAGACCTTCCTAAGTGAGGCAGATCATCCCTGAAGGAGCTGTCTGTTTCACTAGGTAAATAACAGCTTGGTGACTTATCCTCAGCATATCAGTTCATACAGGTAAAGGTTCACATCCACATCCATGTCTTCCCTGTTGCTTGTTCTTCCTTCCATCCTTGTTAGTCATGCGAGAGCTTCGTCACTGCCGTTCTGTAGCTAAAAGCTGTTTCCAGCTGAGGGTTCCTCTGGGAAGCAGCTCTTGGTCCCAGGGGGGGAACAGAGCTGGAAAACAGCCGTGTTACTTTGTATTTGCCACCTCCCGCTTTTAAGCTTTATCTTTTCAATTACAAGTTGTAACAGAATCTATTTTCCAACATGACTATTTCTTTCAAGGGAGCTGCGCCAGGATGAGGTACCAGCAGCAAGTGAGATAAGACAAGGATGAGGAATGGCTGAAGCTGCTCTGCACTTCTACAGCCCTACTTACCTGATAACAAAGCAACAAATAACTCACTGTTATTATTTTAAAGGAGAAGAGAACAGAAATGTATATTTCCTACTTTTTTCCTCAGACAGGACATTCCTCAGAGCGATGACAGTGGTGATACTCTGGGAAACAGCAGAGGCTGAACTATTCCTGTGCCACTCCTTGCTAGATGAAGCTCTTCTTACTGCTGGATGCAGATGCAGAACCATAGAACCATGGAATGGTTTGTGTTGGAAGGGACCTTAAAGCTCCTCCAACTCCAACCCCCTGCCACGGGCAGGGACACCTTCCACTAGAGCAGGTTGCTCCAAGCCCCTGTGTCCAACCTGGCCTTGAACACTGCCAGGGATGGGGCAGCCACAGCTTCTCTGGGCACCCTGTGCCAGCGCCTCAGCACCCTCACAGGGAAGAGCTTCTGCCTCAGAGCTCATCTCAGTCTCCCCTCTGGCAGGTTAAAGCCATTCCCCTTGTCCTGTCCCTACAGACCCTTGTCCAAAGTCTCTCTCATCCCTCTTTACCCTCTGCTCAGGAAGCCTTGGCTCCAAACGCTGCACAGGGTGGGCTAACAGCAACAAAGGAGCTAATCTTTCCCCTGGCTGAGGTCTCTTTTTGGTCTGTTCTGTCTTCGGACAACAGGCCTTACCTCCATCCATACCAGGAATACCCAAGCAACCTCTGGCCCTGGGCATTTTCTGTTAGGTGAGGAATCAGCTTGGGTTTCCAGTGCCTTGTGAGTGAAAGGACATTTAAAACATAACATTTTGAACACAGGTATTTTCTTCAAAGTAACTGTTATTTTTGGATTCATACCAGAAAGCTCATTACATCAATTAAGGTCAACTCTGTCCAACTGGTGTTTCAGTTTAATAAGTCATGAAAAGGTCTTGGCAAATTCAATGTCATCTTCAGACAAGCCAATACCCTTCCCAGGCAGATGCTTAAAAAATGCCTGTAAAATCCTGATCCCCTTGACGTGTGTTTCATGTGAGCTGTCAGAGGCAGGAGGAGGAGGTCATGCATAAAAGTAGCTGTGAATCCTGTCAAATGCATTATGAATGCCAGCTCAGCAAGAAGTGACATGAGCTGAGATTGTTCTCAAGCTGGCAACAAGTTTTCAGAGGTGCTAACGGAGTGGTTCTGATGTTTCCCATTAATGAGCCTGGTGTGGCAGCACAGTCATGCAGAACTACTTGGGTTGGGCAAAAGTGTCTTAACAGGAACTTTTCAGTCACGTAGCAGCTCCCAGCAGGGATGGATTCCGCACTGCAACGATTCCCTTTGTGATAACAGCCATGTTTGCACTAAGTCTGAGTTCTTCAGTTTTCTGATGAAACTGTTTGACACTGAGGTTCCTGGGCACAATTCCAAGACTTAAAGTATAGGAAAATGGTACCTCTGACCTCTCTGCTGTGGTGGGAATGCATTTAGCCAAATCTCGAAGGAAGCTCAATTGCTGACTTGTAAAATCCTATTCATTATTGAATAAGATGGGACCTATTTATTCACCCCAGTAGTGATCCATACTCCCACCTTGGAGCTACAGCAGCAAATACATATTGCAATCTGACCTGTACAGGAGGCTGGTGAGGGAGAGGAAAAGCTGCAAGAACTTCTGGCTGGCATTTATTCTTCCCATCTGCACTGGCCGGCAGCTCCCAGCCCTTCAAGTCCAAGACCCTTTGGGCAGTCAGGAGGTTTTACCTCAAGCTCTTTGTGAACTTGCTAAGCTGGGTAATTCCATGGAAGAACAGTGCGTTTCCTGTGGGATATGAGACACAGCAGCTGGTGATTCCCAAGTGTTTAGCAGAACTGTCCTGTTCTGATGTAGATACTGCATTTTGTGTCTGATGCTTCCTTGAGATTTCACTTATAAGAACTGATGTGGAAATCTGAAATATACAGTAGCTGTTGTATTCCAGTGTCTGAAGGGGCTACAAGGGTGCTGGAGAGGGACTCTTCATCAGGGACAATGTAGCGATAGGACAAGGGGTGATGGGTTCAAACTGAAACAGGGGAAGTTCAGGTTAGATCTAAGGCAGAAGCTCTTCCCTGTGAGGGTGCTGAGGCGCTGGCACAGGGTGCCCAGAGAAGTGGTGAATGCTCCATCCCCGGCAGTGTTCAAGGCCAGGTTGGACAGAGCCTTGGGTGACATGGTCTAGTGTGAGGTGTCCCTGCCCGTGGCAGGGGGTTGGTACTGAATGATCTTAAGGTCCTTTCCAACCCTATTCTGTGATTCCCACATAACACAAGATCTTCTTACAGCTTCTGCTTCAGGTAAAGTATGTGTCAGGAATCCCACTTGTCGTAGCTATAATGAAGCACACATGTGAGTTTCCCAGTTTATCTTCTAAGAGCTAAACTGCCTGCTAAGGATGGGTTTTGTGGGAGATTATTCTAACTGTATTTTTCGGGTGAGTCCAGCATTTCTTAGAGCTCACGGAGCTGAGAAGCTCTTTGCCTTAAGTACATTAGACATGAACTAAAGAGGTGCTGTCAGCTTACATGGACAGACCCAAAAATACTCCTATCTATCTGCAGCCTTGAACTTCAGTTTTATCCAGTTTTAACAAAAGGCTGCTCAACGCCTCTCTGCCAAGGGAGGCTCTGCAGGAGGAACAGACCTGGGTCCATCTGAGTCATTTGAGCTGTGACTACTTACACAAGCCAGAAATACGCAGGACATAACCATACACCGGGTTCCTCGGGTCGCAGGTAGTGAATGAAGTAGCTGCTGTCTGGTTCACGTAGCGATGCTTTATGGTCCAAGCATACACATCAATAGAGGCAAGGAAGAGGTGATAGTTATCCTGTATAAACTTCTGGAGTGTTTGGTGTTTGATTCTGGTCACTACAGATAACAGAGCAGGCAATCAAGGGATTGTCTGTGAACTCAGAGCAACCTGCTACTGAATCCTCCATAGTGCCGACAGTGAGACACGACTCCAGAGCAAAACCTGTCTTCATCCTCAGGGACTGGTGTTCTTTGTGACTCTGAGCTCTTGGAACTTTGGTTTGGGCAGCAATCTGGGAATTAATACCCTGTAAGAAAGGAACTAAAAATAGCCAATATTTTCTCTTTTTGAAGCGCTGTGAATCATTTCGCTGCCTGGATCATGTATATATAATATAGCTTCATCTTTTCCTGGTGCTGATAGCTGTGGAAGCTCTTTCCTTTCCAGAAAAAGACTGAAATGCTGAAATGCAGAGTGTGTGAGGTAAAAGTGACTCAGAGCGTCAGAGAACAGACGCAGCTTCTATGCTCTTCAGAATAAGGAAGAATGTGTAGTACTTTCTGTACAATCTCCTTCTATGTTTACTTCCACTGCATCAGCAGCTTGTGATTTGTTTCTTCTTTATTGGTATTTACTTTTTATTCCCTATGGGCACATCTGGACAAGTTGTGAGCACTGATAGAATAACAACAATCTGCTTCCAGGATCAAGGCAGATAGATAGAGAGGTGCTCTTAATACAGTGTCTGAACACCTGTGCTATCAAGCAAAAAGGCAGTTTCTGCTTATTCCCATCACACAATTCTGCAATTCCTCTCTATTTCAGGCTCAGCAGTTTGCCAATGCTGGAAAACAAACCAAGGGTGGTGTTTTATGGCCAGTGTAAGCATCACGGTGTAAAACTTCATAGCTCTGGCCATCTGGAGGCACGTGTTTTTCCCAAAATGTGTCTGAGGCAGGCAGTGGTCCTGAACCTGCCATGGGGTGCTCACTTGAGTTTGACTTGTGCTGCAGAACCTGCTAAGAGCTCCTCATTAGTCATGATACAAGTCAGCCTGGAACATTTCTTCCCTTTACTTATGGCTTTCTCACCACCTTTCCTTTCTTTTCCCCTTCCCTGTTCCTCCCCTTTCCCTGTCGCTGTTGCTTTCTCTCCCCTTGCAGAGCTCTCCGTCAGCCTCCTTGCAGTGATAGTGATTGTGTGTGGACTGGCCCTGGTGGCAGCTTTTCTGTTTCTCTTTTGGAAGCTGTGCTGGGTTCCCTGGAGGAACAAGGCCATATCCTCTAACCTGGCCGTCCTGCAGAGCGAGGCAGGCTGCCATAAGGAGAGCATGGCAGACAAGCTCAAGGACACGGGTGCCATCAGTTTCCTGGAGGCAGCGGTGAAGATCAGCCACACATCGCCAGACATCCCTGCAGAGGTCCAGATGTCCATGAAGGACCACATCATGCGGCGCACACGGATCCAGCGACAAACAACAGAGCCTGCGTCTTCCACCAGGTGAGCGGGACCATGGAATTCCAGCCTGGTTTGTGTTGGAAGGGACCTTAAAGCTCATCCAGTTCCAACCCCCTGCCACAGGCAGGGACACCTTCCACTAGAGCAGGTTGCTCCAAGCCCCTGTGTCCAACCTGGCCTTGAACACTGCCAGGGATGGGGCAGCCACAGCTTCTCTGGGCACCCTGTGCCAGCGCCTCAGCACCCTCACAGGGAAGAGCTTCTGCCTCAGAGCTCATCTCAATCTCCCCTCTGGCAGGTTAAAGCCATTCCCCTTGTCCTGTCCCTCCAGGCCCTTGTCCAAAGCCCCTCTCCAGGTTTGCTGTAGCCCCTTTAGGCACTGGGAGGTGCTCTAAGGTCTCTCTGGAGCCTTCTCCATGCAGAATGCCAAGGATGCAATGCTCTGCAGGGATGCTGTGCCTAGCAGTGGCTGTTTAGTGGTGCCTGAGGTTCAGATGCCTTCAGGGCGGACAAAGAAAACACTCCCGCCTATATGCTGGATTACTTGTTGTCATTAATCAATTAATGTGCTAAGACTGGCTTACCGTGTTCCTTTTTGAAAAAAAAAACCAGGATTCAATCCCTGTTACTGTGACCTGACCTCATTATGTCAAGCCGTCAGAACACTTTGGCCACTGTAATTTTGTTGGAACATGAGAGGCAGGCTGAAGTCTCAATGATGGTATGCTGTCAGGCTGAGTTAGACCTCTCTGCTCTCCCTCGTTGCTGGGGCTCCCAGCAGAGGCAATTAGATAAGCAGAATTGACGTATCACTCAGTGCACAAGCCTAGAACCAGCTGTGCCCCATGCGGGTCTGTCTCAGCCAGGGACAGAGATGTCAGCATCACACTGGGGAAACCAGGATAAGGCTGCACAGACCTCGGGACACCTTGGCAAGAGCACTGAGGGATACGGTGCCTTTTCCTTGACACACAAGGCTGAGAAAGTGGGACAGGAAAGGGTGAGTGCAGGCTCCTGGCTGCCCCCCAGGACTTCTACTTGCTCTGTTGGCCATGCCCATGCTGTATGCGACAGTGCAACTGTGCAAACAATCACTGCTCAGAGAACAGGCTGTGGTATTGCAGGATTAATAAGGCCTCAGTCACAGCCTTCTGTTGG
This sequence comes from Strigops habroptila, assembly GCF_004027225.2. Classification (NCBI taxonomy): domain Eukaryota; kingdom Metazoa; phylum Chordata; class Aves; order Psittaciformes; family Psittacidae; genus Strigops; species Strigops habroptila. The sequence goes on from NC_044294.2 coordinate 317,038, forward strand.
AAGAAGCTGGAATTAAAATCGACATGGTGCTACCTGCAGTTGTGCCACACACTCTTGTTTAGCTGCACTGCCTTTGGTGCAGCTGATGGCCTCCGTCATGCACGAGCTCATTCTGCTTTTATTACGCTTTTCCAGGGGAAGAGAAGAAAGCTCAGCCTGTCTGAATTAGGACAAACAAAGTGGGACTTGGTTGTACGTGGGAAGGCTTCAAACCCACTTTCTCAAGTGAAAGATCCCAGCCTGAACCACATACAGGCAGGCAGACCCAGGGATGCAGTCTGGGATCTCTGACTCAGAGCCCAGCTTAGCCCAGGCCAAAATGCCTTTGAGGAACCTGCCAAGAAGAAGTGAGGGCTCCAGCACCATGTATCACCAGAAGCTAATGCTCTGGCTGTACAATTTCTTAGTATGGTTAAATGACTCCATATAACTGCTCTTGTAAATACCAGATAATCTGAAATAATGCCATGAGCCCACAGAAAGCTTTTATGCTTTGCTTAGATAAAGCTTTGGTACATAGAGTTTCCCTGTGCTGAGAGGGAGCTCAAGGCAAGAGACAGCTTCCAAATGAGGCTCTGCATTCCTCCTCATCAAGAATTATGTATCATTTTCTGATAAGAGTCTGTTGGAAGCAGCAATACCCAGAATAAAATGTAACTTTCTGAGCTGGTTGTGGTTCTCTCACTTTTAAAGCTTCTTAGTGCTGGGATCTATGATTCTATGATTCTTGGAAGTGTAAGGACTGAGGAAGGGAAAGAGTCCCCATAGTGGATTGTCTGTGGCTTGGTTAAGGGGCTTTTGGGTCTCATATATTTAACTGTTCGAAGTTACTCATCTAACAGGTGAAAAAATGCACCTTGTTGCAGATACTCTGCAAGTTAGGAGATGCGCTAGACCGGTTCCTGTGAGCGCTGGAGGTGTTCCCATCAGTGTTCCCTTCCATAACGTGCGTGGTTCCTGTACGGCAGTCAGCAGCACTCCATGCTCTCCCTCCTTTGTTAGCATTGGTGAGGGCAGGCAAAGGAGAGAAATATCCTTGGAAAGCCATAGAGCTGTTTTGTGTTCCTCCTGCAGGCACATCTCCTTCAAAAGGCACCTTCCTCGGCAGATGCACGTATCCAGCATGGACTACGGCATGGACCCGCCGGCTGTGGCTGAGCAGCCGACCAGCATCGGTCGCATTAAGCCCGAACTCTATAAGCAAAAATCTGTTGACTCTGAGGACCCCAAGAAAGAGGCAGCAAAAACCTGTGGGAAAATCAACTTCACTCTCAAGTACGACTATGAGACCGAGACGCTGAGTGTCCGCATCCTCAGGGCGTTCGACCTGCCAGCCAAAGACTTCTGTGGCAGCTCGGATCCCTACGTGAAGATCTACCTCCTGCCTGACAGAAAGCGCAAGTTCCAGACACGAGTGCACAGGAAGACTCTGAATCCCACCTTCGATGAGTCCTTCCACTTCCCTGTGCCCCATGAGGAGCTGGTGAGCAGGAAGCTCCACCTCAGTGTCTTTGACTTCGACAGATTCTCCAGACATGACATGATAGGAGAAGTTATCCTGGAGAACCTGTTTGAGGCCTCAGACCTTTCCCGGGAGACTTCCATCTGGAAGGACATTCAGTATGCAACAACGGTGAGTATCTGCTCTGGAGGATCATCCCTTAGCAGCACGGTGCTGTGGCAGGGTGTTTACAGCTCATGGCTCTCAATCCACAAATAGCCATGTCTCTTATGGTTAGTGGATGGTAACGAAAGGAGAAACACTGGCAAGGAGGCATCGGGCACATCATTTGCCTGGCAAAGGGCTGCTGGGAACAAGATGCATCGCATGAGTGGTTGCCTTGTGGGGGCATCTGCCTGTTTGCAACTGCTCTGCCTCCGAGACTCAGCTCTGCCAGGCCGGCCGTGATGTGCCCTGGTGGGGAATCCTGGGGTTTTCCTTTCCTTGCTCTATGATCAGCATATAAAGAGTGTGGCAAGCCTGAGGAGTTTGAAGGGGAAAATACCTGTGAGCAGGAACGAAACTGGGAAAGGGTAACGCTTGGTCTCATGAGAGGAAAAGCACATAAACCACCCCACTGCAGCCAGTTGTGGAGTTTTTAACCTGAGTGTGTTCTGTGTTTCGCTGGGATGGTTCTGCAAGAAACAGTGGATGTTTTCCTAGTAAAGTGAATTAATTTAATGGAAAAAAAAACAAGCAAGCAAAACCAACACAAAACCAGGGGGATAGACACCAACAGAAGGGTTGTTGAGGAAAAAGCCTCCAAAGAAGGCTTTGAGGGAGCAGAGCCAACATCATGTCCAAGATGCATCGTGCAGCAGCTTTGCAGACCTCCCACGGGAATGGCAAGTGCCGCATTTGGCTCCGTCCCCTCATCCTTCCTGTGCCATTCTTTGGGAATGGGCCAATATTGGGACATCTCAGTCAGCTCTAACATACCCAAGGACATTTCTGTTTAATCACAAATGAGAAGGGTAAATACAGTTTTCATAATACCCAAAGAAAGCTCTGGGTGACTAATAATACATTAGATCAATCATGTGGGTTAGAAGATAGATAGGGACACACTTAGGCAATGATAGAAGCTATTCAAATAGCTAGCACTCAACTATTGAATTGATGAGTGTATAGCTTGTGAATCAGGGAAACGTTGGTTTCAAATCCGCAGAGGGTATTGATTCAGAGCTTCCATTATTCCCTAAGCAGTACTGATATGAATGTTGTTGGGTATGTCCCAGTGTCTATAATCTGCAGGAAAATCACGTACCCACAGGACATGTTTTACTCTCCTGTGTTTATGGTGGCAAAGAAAAATCTCCTGACCTAATGCAATGAGGTCAAAGAAAAATTTATGTTCATTTTATGTCCTGAACAGGTCCTCCCAGTGCAAGGAGAGGAATAGGAGATGAGATGATGTCCAGAGAGTGCTCTCACAGTCCCATATAGGGCTGCTCTCTGCTGACATCTATGCCCAACGTTTCCTGCCCTTGTCCCTCCCAAACCAACACAGACCAAAGAATGCATGAAAGAACAGAGCTAGTGTGTTGTCTGGATGCCAAGTGCTGTTGCACTGTGCTGCAGAGACAGTGTTCAGAGCAGCCAGCACACAGTGAGATTCACATGCTCATTTATCTGAGAATAAAACAACCTTTCATAACCATCATTTCAGAATATGTATTTTAAATTCTTTTCTAATGTCAGTGAGGTCTGTGGTGATGACTGGTAGATGCAGTTTCTGACTGGAGCTGGAGACACGTGAACACAGGGTGCCCAGAGAAGCTGTGGCTACCCCATCCCTGGCAGTGTTCAAGGCCAGGTTGGACACAGGGACTTGGAGCAACCTGCTCTAGTGGAAGGTGTCCCTGCACGTGGCAGGGGTTGGAACTGGAGGAGCTTTAAGCTCCCTTCAACCCAAGCCGGGCTGTGGTTCTATGAAAAGGTGCAATCCCAGTCCTCAAGCTGAATTCTGATGCAGTGGCAGTGTTTGGGGACACTCCATACAAAGTACCTGCTCAGTGCAGAGTTATTTCTTCAGGCTTTTTGCAATGAGGACTAATACCTCTGAAGGTAACAAGAAGTGCCATGTTTTAAAAAGCAAACTGTCATTTCCAGCACTATTTCTGAGCGCTCATTTTCAGACACTGAATGAATGAGGCTCTGTGAAACACCGAGCTCCCTGTCCTCTCATATTGGCCACATTGGAGCCAGGCAGCAACATCCACAGCTCGGGCCAGCTCTCAGGGTGCAGTGACACCAGAGGTAAAGCTGCTTTCAGAGTGCTCAGCAGTCTCCGAGGCAGCAGCGTGACTCGGGGGCACCCATTATAGTCAAGATGCTGCAGCTGAAATGAAGTCGTGAATGAGAAGCTGCAGGGGCTCTAAAAGCAATTTCTTGTGTGATGAAAACGATCCTGGTCCCTTCATAAGGTGTCTTTAGTAATATTTTGTGAAGCAAGAAATTCACCTCCCGGCGGACACATCAAGAGGTACTAAAGGCAGAGGAATAATAACTCAATAAATGCTTCCACATATTTCATTAGCGGTTACTGACAGCGAGGCTGGGACTTGAGATCATTTTGTTGCATTGGAAGGCAAGCTGCTTAGGATGCTATGGGCTCTTTAGAGGAGGGATCAGAGGAGGAACTTCGAGTGGGTGAGAGTATTAAGTTCTTATTTACCAGCAAATAGTGCCTTCAGAGACAACGTTTATTTAGATACAAGTCTCATCACACATTGTTCTGGCCAGAAAACACTCGGCTGCTGCTGTTTCTTTAGTACACTCTATGCTCGAGAAGATTCTTAATTCAGTTTTTAGTCAAGTGAAGCCCTGTCAAGAATCAAGACTTCTCTATGATGTTCATCAGTATTCTGCACATGGAATAAATATCACATCGTTGCCTTACTAGAGAAGGAAATAATTTGGCACAAATCTCATCCATCAAGAGATCTATTCTCCTAACACTTAGCAAAGCTTTAAGTGCATTTACTTGTCTTTCTAGTTCCATCACTCTACTACTAAGAGCTACAATTTCTTTTCAGCAGATCATTATATGCCATTGAAATGAATCAAACACTCTCTTTCCAAAAATAGACGGGTTGTTTGCTCTACAGATGTGGGATCTGTATGTACAAATTAAGATAATTTCCTTTAATTCATTTTTGGGGGGTGTTTGGGAATCTTTCTGCTGACTTTGCATGTTCCTACTTTCTAGCTTAAATAGTATTTCTGGGTTGGTTTTTTGCTGTTTTCTCCTGAATTCCCATGAGCAAGGCAATGATGGAATGGGCTTTTAGGAGGTGTAGTAGATAAGGCTGCATGTACAAGAGGTGCTAAGAGTGGTGTATAAACGTTGTTTTATGGGGCACTAAAAGAGTAAATTGTATTGGGGTCTGTGTAATCCAGAAACTACCAAACATTCCCGAGTGCCACCTGCTGGTTAATTCCCTGTTTACATACAAACACATACATGCCTTGTACTGCACTTTTTTGCTCTTTGAAGGCATCTCATAGGGGTTGGTGGTCTGAGCAGGTCACAGTCTAAAAGCTCAATTGCCACTAAATGGGGCCCTTCATAGTTCTCGTCTGTTTTAAAGCTCTGATCCCCGGGTCTGTAAGTAGCTAGTAATTCATGCTCAGCTTCAGAGAAATCACTGTGTTACCCAGAGACGTCTGCATTCTCTGGTGGTATGTTGGGCACCAACAAAGTCCATAAACCTCTATCACTAGAGTGTCCTAGAAAGGCACTTGTTGCATTTGTTGCAGTGTCCAAGGTCTCACCTTCCTGTGGTCTCACTGTGTTTGTATTCCACTCCTCCATCTGAGGAAACAGATGTTAGTGCCACACACTTGGCACTGGAGGATACATGCTGTACAGTCAAGCAAAACCTGAGACTGATGTGATTTCCTAATGGCCTTCATTTGGTGTTAGATCTCACTTCACTCTGCGTAAGCAATGGAGCAGAAAAAGAGGAGAGCATTAGCTGTGATGCTGCAATTGGAAGCACACACTCCACCGAGGCAGTGGAAAACGATCCTTAGCTATGATTTAAAGCTGTAGCATCTGGACATACATTTTTTTTTCCTGTTCCTATATTCATTTTAGCCAAATAATGTTGGGATGCTCTGGAAGCACCTCCCAGTAGTGAAGTGTCAAACACATCAAAATGACAGACGAGAGCAAAGCCTGTTGCAGTGTGAGTGCTGTGTGAATCCTGCACAAAGCATCGCGGTGGTGGGTGGAGGCAGTGAGCTGGCTCTTGCACACTTCCAATATACTGTGTTCTCTGTTTTATTAAAGGAAAGCGTGGACCTGGGAGAGATCATGTTTTCCCTGTGTTATTTGCCAACTGCAGGTCGCCTCACCTTAACAGTCATTAAATGCAGGAATCTCAAAGCTATGGATATCACTGGGTACTCAGGTAGGTGCTCGATGGCTGAGAAGGACCCTGTAGCATCCACACTTCTTCCTTCTCCCTCAAGGTAGCCTCAATGGATAGTGGGCACACGTCTCTTGATGCCAAGGCTGTATCATTGCACAAACACCCAACAAAGCTTTGTCCGTGCTTTAAGTATGAACAGAAGTTTAAAAGTAGAATTATCTTTAAATCCCATTCCCAAAGGCATGACTCCAGGAAAGGTGGTTATATGCAGGAATATACTATACAAGGAGACCACCAGCAGGTTTCCTGTCCCTGCTGAAGGGTTTGCAGGTTCAAAGCTCTGATCCATCTCTTGGGTTGGGCACTCCAGCTCTGTTGCAGCTACTGACCCTATCAGTTCTGTATGTGAGTAGGGAATTCTTCGTCAAATAACCCCTTTAGCCAGAATCAATCATTTCACCCCCAGATTAGGAAAGGATCATGGATAGATCCCATGTGAATATACCTTCCCCTGCACAGTGACCAGTACTCAAACATTAGGATCAAAGTCACCTGAAGACCGTCTGCATTCTCAGTTCCAAAGAGTCTGCTTGCAACTTCAGCATGCACAAATCCTGGATTTCAACATAAAAAAGCAATTTCTTTTCCAGAGATCACCATCACAGTATTTGAATTTAATTGATGACTTGTACAAAAAGCACTAACAATATGGTAAGAGACTTTTGCATTCGATGTTTCTACACAGTCAGAGCTTGATCCCATCTGAAATGTCTGAGAATTGAGACTTTAAATTCAGCCAGTTCAGTGTTTCTGCAAGAATACATTGCACGTTTACTGTTACTTGAAAATGCATTGAAATGGCCTGAGCAGCCCTTACAGCAAACAGGAGCTATTTGTAACTAACTTGAGGGCATTCTGCCATCATCAGCCAGTGGGAAGCACGTGAAGCAGAGCTGCTCTAATACCTTTTCTTTCTCTGCTCTTTGACATTGGGATAATGGGCTTTAAAATTCCCTTACTGCAACTCTGCTATACAATGTTAGCAATTGGATAGTTCTGGAAGGATCCCTGGAAAAGTTTAGATTGTCAAAATGCTGCACTATATTGTGCTCTCTTAGGCAAATTTAGACAAGTTCTGGTTTTGCTTAGTGAAAGCACTGGTTTGCTGTCTGTGGCCATGCAATTAAAGCAAGCTCGAATGCCTGAGTGCCCATTGTCATCTTCCGATGGATATTGGCTCCTGGTTTGAGATGGGGCCTCCTTACACTTGCAAACCCTTGTCACAGAAAAGCTGATGGAAGTGGCTCATTTGTCCTTCCAAGAAGCCTGCATGGCTGGTTCTCCAGGGCCTGGACCTCCCATCACCACTCACACCAGTACAAGAAATGGTGGATTCAGCTGGTACCCAGACATCCCTTCTTCTAAATGTACATTTGAGGGGTGCCTTTTGCTCATGGTGACTTACAGCCACCCTTTGATAATGCTGTTTTTATATGGTGATGGTTACAAAAGAAACCTCCATAAACAGAAGGCCTTTTCCCATCTCTTCCTCCCCAGATCCATATGTCAAAGTGTCTTTGCTCTGTGATGGGCGAAGACTGAAAAAGAAGAAAACTACCATAAAGAAAAACACACTTAATCCCACTTACAATGAAGCAATAATCTTTGACATTCCCCCAGAGAACATGGATCAAGTCAGTCTGCTCATCTCTGTCATGGATTACGATCGGTAGGTGGGAGGCTCTGGGGAGCTGGAGGGAAAAACATCCCATTGGATGCAGGTTTTGCTGTTCAATAGCCATTTTCCTTAGTATCAGGGCCTTGACTGCACAGCTCTGCGGCATCAATCTGTCTCTAGTGATTTATTGTTAAAGTGTCATTGATATTTATGGTGATGGAGAATTACCTGCTAGAATAGTAACTCTGGTAAAGCTGGTCCTTTGCTTTATGGCATTTTCTTGAGTGAGTGCTGTGTTCCCCTTCACTATTTGCTTGTCCTGTAAACCATCATCCCACACTGACAGCAGCAGGATCTGACCATCACCATGCAGGTCCAACAGCCTGTCTTCACTGCACCATGTCTTGTGGCCCTCCAGCAACATGGGGTCAGCAGTCTCAGCTGGGGTACAGGCAATCTGGATGATAATCTTGTTGTTTTTCTATTGCTCCTCAGAGTGGGTCACAACGAGATCATTGGGGTTTGCCGTGTGGGGGTCAACGCCGAAGGGCTGGGCAGAGACCACTGGAATGAGATGCTGGCGTACCCACGCAAGCCCATCGCACACTGGCATTCATTAGTGGAGGTGAAGAAGTCTTTCAAAGAGGTGTGTGGAGTTATTCTTTCCTTTTAACGCATTAGCTGTGCATGAATGAGCTGGTGCGAGGCTCTCTGAGAGCTCCTGCTCTCATTTGGGATTTCCTGACAAGAGCTGAGGGAATTTTCTCACCAGAAATGAACTCTAGGAAACATTTCTGTATTGTCTGGAAATAGCTCCTCAAGCCTGCAGGAAGGAAAGGGGCTGTGCTCACAGACGTGCCTGTTACTGTGGTGGCTTTTTCTTTCTTTCTTTCTTTACTTTTTGTTCCTAAATTAGGGATTGGGAGCAGCAAGGAAGGAGAATGCTCTTTGATTGCGGCACCAACTGCCCAGGGGTATCGCCCCGTTGAACTTTCCATTTCCTCATCCTAAAAGATTTTGCTGTTGACTCATCTCCAAGCCTTTGAGGGAGAATAAATAGAACAAATGTAATTGCTTTAAGCATCTCCAGAGAAAGAGATTTACTTAATGCAGCCCCAGATGACAAAATAGGGCTGAAATGCCTGGGTATCATTCTGACCATCTCTAGCATTTTCTTCCTCCTTGCGCTCCATTTTCTCACATTCCTATAGAGCTCTTTGGAGTTTTGCCCGATTTAGGTCATTAATTCTGAAGGAGAGAGATGTGGGAACAGGCACACACACCATTGACACTTCCGGTACAAAAGGAAAGGCAGCATTTGTGGCCAGTGATAGTACAATAAAGGCAATAAAACCTCTCACTGTATCTTGGGCTAAGGAGACCTTTTCCCTCAAAGCCACAGACTAAGTACAAACCAAAAAGCATCTTTTTTCCCCCTTGAAGCTCAGCTGCTGAGCTCCACTGGAAGGCAGATGCACAGCTTGGTTATTCTCCAGTGGTCTGACTTAGTATGCATCAAACCCTATGTTTCTTTGAGGTCAGCTCTTTCCTCTGACACTAATGTAGTCTGTGCTCAGCGCGCTCTATCCCAGCTCACGCTCATCAGGCTGCTCGCTGGAATCCCAACGTGTCCATCCCAGAGCTCTGCTGCTTCTGTGGGTTTCTGTCTTTCTTTCTCCAAGCATCCATAAGCAGCAGCCGTGCGAGGTGAGGCCGGCAGCCTGCGCAGGGCTCTGCACTGGTTCTCATTGCTGCTGCGTCCCTTGCTGGGCATCTCTCTATTACAGATGAAACAGGGCCCTGTCCAGAGCCAGGATTTCTCAGAGGAACATCCTCACTTCCTGGAGCCAGGTTGATTACACCCAGTGGGAAAACCTGGCAATTCATGTTTCAGTTTAAGCCACAGTGGAAATACAGGTATCAGTTAATGGGAGTCTGAAAACTCACACTCACTTGTATGAGGAGTTTCCCGATCCCATTTTGCACCGCTGTAAATCAGGAGTCACCACCCAGGCCAGTGGTGCAGAACTGGTGTAAATCCAACCAGAATTATACCAATGTGCACTAATGGTTACATTGGCTTTGGGTGCTGAGCAGCACCAGGCTGTCACTGGGCTTTCCATGCTAACACACTGGCATCACACACATGAGCCATGGATGTTTGGGCAGGCAGCGTATGCCATCGCACGCCACCACGGAGAGCTGAGTGATCTGTCATCAGGTCTATTAGCTCAATGTCTGATCATCTGCAGCACCTCACAGCACGGTACCAGCTGCCACATCTGACCCAGAGGCAGGAGCTCCTTCTCCAGCCTGTAGTTGATATGACTTTACCACACTGTTTTTCAGCTGCAGGTGGGAGGTGGAAAGAAAAATTCCTGTGAAGTTTTTGATAATCAATGGGGGAAAAAAAGACATAATTATTGTGACAAAACTCAGAGGAACCAAGGGAGGCATTTCAGATGAGTCACCTGCTCAAGTATACTTTGAAAACCTCTGTTGAGCTCCCAAGATTTTGGAAGAACAACCTGAATGAATCACATCACCCCCCCGTGCATAGGTCAGGAGCTCTGCTCAAAAGGAAAGGAACAAAGCCTCTGATCATCTCTTCTGGTATTTCTGCCATAAGCTGTTGCACGGAGCCAGCCAGCAAATGGTCCCTCTAGTTATTTGCCCTTTTAAGTTTTACCACTGCTGTCTGCAGGTCCCTTAAAGAATAACAAACCAACCAGATGGAAAAGGACAGAAATTCATGGGAAATGGTATCTGTTGGTTCTGAATAATCGCATCGTCTTCTCCACGTGTGTGTGTGCATTTTCTAGAAGCAGTTTGGGTTTTGGGTCCTATACCATCAGGTCGGGGTCCCCACGCAGCGCGAGGCTGGCGGTGGGATGCAGGGTCACACTCCATCGGTCCCAGCCCTGCGGGCTGCCAGCTCCTCACTTCATCTGCACTTGGATGCGGATGCTGAGGGAGAAGCTGCTGACCCTCGGTCCCTTTTCCACCCTCATTTCTTCATGGGGGGGAGCTCAGGCTGTGCTGGAATCCTGAGCAGTCACCTTCATCTTCGTCTTCAGAAGCATTTGCAGCCGGGCAGCAGCAAATGGAGTGTTTGCTCTCTAGCTGATCCTCATGACTGCCTCTCTTTGCCAGAGCGATTGCTGATGGCCTCTGCTGTACATCAGTGTCTTTCCTGATTGAGTGCTTGATCTTACACGGACAGCAGGAAAGCTGGGATTGAATTGTCTTTTTGAGTGCATAAATTGAGGAGCGGGTGTCTGGAGCTGTTAACCCAGGAACACAGAGCTGCTCAGTGCTGCTCCATGGTTAGATGTCCTGGTCCCCTCCCCACACAGCTTGGAACTGCAGATGGGTGAGGAAGGCATCCTGCGCCGCATAGGAAGGCGCTTCTCCCCCTAGGAAGGGACCTTAAAGCTCCTCCAGCTCCAGCCCCCTGCCACAGGCAGGGACACCTTCCACTAGAGCAGGTTGCTCCAAGCCCCTGTGTCCAACCTGGCCTTGAACACTCCCAGGGATGGGGCAGCCACAGTCCCAGGTTCTGGTGACGTTCCCGGGAAAGCTGTCACTCAGGGGTGTGTTTCACCAGGACCATGGACTGGCCCCAGCCCCCAGTTCCCGCCACAGCAGTTTGGGATGGACGGATGGACACTGGTGCCCTTGGGGCTGTGCTCCCTGGGCCAAGCCTCCTCCTGTGCTGTGGGCATGGTTCCTTGACTGACCAACATGAGAACCTGGGAGCATTGGACCTGTTCCACTGGCCGCAGTGCTAATACATCCCCAACCCCTCATTCCTGGTCAGCAGCATGACTTGGGCCCTTCCTCCATGAGCCAGAGTTGCTCTTTCTTCTCTTTCACTGCTGGAGCCTTCAGGGAAACTTGCTTCTGTTACATTCCGTGTCTTTGGTTGCTCCATATTTATCAACAGTGAGTAACCAAACATAATGACTGTACTTCTCTAATGACCATCATCATTAAAGAGAGAACATGTGCAAATGAATCATTAATTACGGGCTTCTAAGAACTGTCCTCACGCAGCCATTTAGAAGGAGCATTTGTGAGCAGAAAACGAGAATCCCACTTGCTGATGCATTTTTCAGTTATCCTCACAATACACTCTTGTCCTCAGAACAAACCTGTTCCCATTCTTCAGCCCCAAGGTCCCACTGTGACCTCCCCAATGTACTTCAACCATCCCACCCAGTGCCATTTCCTCTGCAGTTCTCAGAGCATCCATTAGGCAGGTTAAAAGTGATGTGTCTATAAAAAGCAATAGAAAATTACAGCATGCCTTGAAGGGGACCTCTGGAACTTGGAAATGTCTCTGTTGTCTCTGAAAGACAAACTCTGGCCTCATAGAGCAGCAGCATCAGTGAAATGCAAAATGGGTCTTTCATGTTGCCAAGCGCCTCTGACATTCAGCATAGGAGCACTTAGTTGTTCGAAACATCGCTCCAGATAAAACCTGCTGCTGAGAGCGAAATCATGCCTATAATGAAGAACAACCATTTATCTTTAAAACTATGCAAATCCAGCCTCCTCCAGACTTCTGGGCGTGTTTGACTTTCATTGAACTGCTCTGAGTTTCTGACTGTCAAATTACACAATGAATGGGTCACCTTTCCTAATCAAAAGAAGGAAACCCATCCCTGGGTTCCTCAGGCACACGGGTCACTTGAATCTCCTCTTGGAAGAGTTTCCATCCCATTTTTGGATGATCAAACGCTGTCGCTGTAACCAGAGCTAGAACAATACAAAGAGTGTGCTGAGGCCTCTGCCAAAAGCCATTTTTGATGGTACTTTCTGCTTCTCTGCTGTTGTATTGGTAATTCTCAGGGGGAGATTTTATCCCTATTATCAATTCCTCAGGGATTTTAGCAAACACATTTGACATGAGAAACAGAAGGAACTGGTTTCTTACCTGAAGGCAGCCTGTTGGGAAGGACAAGCTTTCCGGCTCCTTCAGTCATTCATTTCTGCTCAGCCCCAATGAAATACAGCGCGTGTAAATGCAGACCTGCACCATGAGTCAGTTTACACTGACTGTCTCATAGGAGAAGAAAACTGGCTCAATTCTTGCCCCTATCTCTAGCCATCAAAATGCACATTTATAAAGTGAATGCTAAGAGCTAGGCTCTGCCAGCTGGCTCCAAAGGAACAGGACCGTGCGCTGTGTGCTGCATGGGCAGAGCTGACCCAGAGAGGGCCAGCTTTACTGAATGACTTTTCAGCCACGGAAGTGAAATCCATACATGCCAGAGCATTAATATGAACCAAAGAGTTTCTGCTTATGTAGGAGAGGAGGGAATTGATCCGTGGGGAGAGCAGAGCAGCGGAAGCGCTGTGCCTCCTGTTAGCTCTGGGAGATGTCTCTCGTTTGTCATTTGAATGCAATAAAACAAGATGGTGAGATGGGCAAGTACTCAAAAGCTTGAGGAGCAATGGCTTTGGATTATTATAACAGCCCCCGAGGCGGATCACTAATAATGTATGATCCATAAGTACGGTAAGAAAAATATTTGCTGCATCCACTGACACTGATGTGATTTTCACTTTGGGAAGTGCCTCTGGCCCTGTGGACACAGAGGCTTCTGCAGAGGAAAATTACCAGCCTGGAGAGACTCCAGTTATTTCACAATGAGGCAGGATTTCTAAACCAAAAAGCACTATACCAGGAAGCAGCAGAAAGCTGAACCGAGAGCAAGCTCTGCCTTCAGAGCACACACTGATACTGTTTGTTTTGCCTCTTCTGTGAGCAGTCCTCCCGCCTGTGCATTGATTTACAAAGCAATAAAGTCAATTGTTCACTCATTCTTCCTGAGTGGGTAAAAGCAGGCGTTCAATAAATTGAAAGATGCTGTAGAGATGAGAATCTGCAGCAGATGAGACAGGGAGCGTGGGAAAGGGATGTGAAGCATTTCAAATCACAGAATCACAGACTGCTTTGGGTTGGAAAGGACCTTAGGATCATCCAGTTCTAACTCCCTGCCATGGGCAGGGACACCTCACACTAAACCATGTCACCCAATCCCCGTCCAACCTGGCCTTGAGCACTGCCAGGGATGGGGCATTCACCACTTCTCTGTGATCATCATCTCTCCTGTTTGCTCAGACTTTGCTCTCTCTTTGTCTCCCCCGCAGTGGCACGGCCGGGCAGCGAGCATTGACAGCCAGGGCTCCTGTCCCTCTCCCAGACCACCACCCACTCCGTGACCCAGAGCTCGGCGAGGGACGTGGGACTAAACCAAGTTACTTTTGCGCTTGGCCTATGGTCTCAGTAGCTTCTTGCTGAGGGGCAGCGGCAGCAGTGAGACTTTCCAGTCTAGTTGTTGTTGCGTAAGTAAAGGCAGAAACCTGTTTTGTGGTCACATGTGTCTTTGTCTTAATATGTCTCCCAAGGTGATGTTTTTTTTTTTGTGGCTTTCACTGTATGGATGTTTCCGGAGGAGGAAGGACTGAGACATGAGCTGGAGGTTTGCTGTGTACAACATGTAAAATAGTGTGTAGTGTGTCTGGAGGCTGGAAAGGTGCAAAGATGCTTGGAGGGAGCAGGGGTGGCCTGGGGAGGGGACATCCTGACCGGCCCTGCTGCACTGTCTGTGCCTGCTGGGAAGAGCTGCAGTGGAAGATGTGAGAGACTCTTGTGGTCAGCCCAAACCCAGCAGCGTGTTCCCGGGTTTCCTGTTGCTATAGAGGTGTTGATGAGCTGTTAAAGTTTGTGCAGTGTGTATCCCAAATCCCTTTATCCATAGAGAAAAAAATGCTGTTGATTCCTCAGGGAGGAAAACCTGGTTTCTTTCTGCTGTATTTGAAGTCTCCTTAGAGCTACTTGCATGAAGAGTTTCTTAAGACCCCCTCATAGCTGCTGCTCATTGCCCTGTACATCACCACGTTACCTGGAGTGGAGAGAACTGCGTTGCCACTAGTGAGGTTCAGACATAAAGGGGGAAAGATGTCACAGAAATAGGTGACATCCTCACATGATCTTTCTTTATTTCTTATCGCATCCTGATAATAGAGGATGAACAAGAGGGTGAAGGGAAATACAGAATTCGCAATCAATGCTAAAGAAAGCCTCTGAACTTTTGTTTTAAACAATCAGCACTTCCTTAATGAAAAATGTTTCTAAGGCCCAAACCCTGGAGGAAGAGCAAATTTTGGGAAGAAGGAAACTTTGATGGTTGTTTGGCTGCAGAAGCCACAAATGCAGTTCTAACAAACACCCCAAGTACCAGTTTGCAAATGCAGCTGAATCAGCTGCTGTTATCAGACAGTTGTGGGGTTTGGACACCTTCTCATGGTGGATTTTTCCCTGCGTTACGAAGTACATCAGTGCTCTTTGTTCCACTGTCATTAAATCAAGTAAATGCAACTTGGTTTCAAGTTCAAACTAAACTCCCTAGCAAGGCAAGCACTTCTCCTCATAACAGGTTAGCAGAACTGCATCCATCAGCCACCGTCTTCAGGTCAGCTTCAGTTCCCATTTTCCTACACATCACTGAACATCATGACTGGCAGGGGAGGGTCTTTGTTTGCACTGTTTTTCTGGGTAAGAGGAATCCTTTGTTGGATGAAGGACAAACACATACTTCCGCATCACACCTTATGTCTTAATTCTTCCTGTGCCACATGCTAGAGAAGCAGAAACTCAATAAAATGATTTTATTTGTAAGTCTTGCCTTGTCTGGTGAAATGCTTCCTCTTGTGAAAGCAAGAATTGTGTGAGATGTGATTTGAGGTGGGGGCAGCAATCACAGCGGATGCTATAAAGTGTGATAATAACAGAGCCTGATGTGATGTGAAGCACTGCAAGGGCAGACTGCGTGCCTGGGAGCTGAGACTCCTTAGGCCATAAAGCCTGGAGTTCTTGGTTGTCCTGAGACAGTCAATGCACATCCCTTGGGGAACTGCTCACAAGAATCATGGAATCCCAGCCTGGTTTGTGGACCTTAAAGCTCCTCCAGTTCCAACCCCCTGCCACGGGCAGGGACACCTTCCACTAGAGCAGGTTGCTCCAAGCCCCTGTGTCCAACCTGGCCTTGAACACTGCCAGGGATGGGGCAGCCACAGCTTCTCTGGGCACCCTGTGCCAGCACCCCAGCACCCTCACAGGGAAGAGCTTCTGCCTTAGATCTAACCTGAAGAAATGCATTTCCAGCAGTTCCTTGAAAGGAAAAGCTGGTGGAACTGCACCGAGTTCCAGCACAAAGAGTTCTGGAGGCTTCTACCCAGGGACACGTCTGAGGATGCCCCTTCTCAAGACCACCCATCATTTCAGGGAATGTTCCAGGTCTCCTGATAGGAAAGAGTTTCTGGCCATACAGAATAATTAACTTCCAGCGGTGAATGGTTCAAAACCTGACCACGGGCCCCTGAACCTTGGCCTAAGCTTGGTTAGTGCCATGAACTGGATGTGCCTCTCGCAGGTTTGCAGATCAAAGCACCTGTAAGCAAGGTGCACCCAGAAGAAGCCACAGCAATCCCTCTGGATGCAAGGATGGCACTTGACAAACATTAACTGCACTCACCCACTCAAATCCTTTTCTTCTTTAATCCTGGCTCTTGGGTTCTGGAGTTCTCTGTGTAAGCTCTGTCTTTTACCCATTCTTCTTGTTACCTGGGATTTAGTCAAAACATATGTGGGGTTTGACACAAAGCTTCTATTTTTAATGCTTGCTCCACACAGAAAATCAATTTCCCCTCAATGCTGGCTGTCACTTGCATTGCTGGAAAACTGGATCTCACGTTAGTGATGAACACCCACGTCTTCATGGCTCAGCCCCCCCCACTTGTATTTGAAATGCTGAGATGTTGCCACATCCCTTGGGAAGGGACTAATCAAACCATTGTATGTTTGTCATCGCCACTCAAGCAGATTGGTCACACTCATGGAGATGAGACACTGTACAAGTGTGAACATTCGCCTTTCATCTAGAGGGATTAGAACTCCAAAAAGGAGCTGAGCCCAGCACAAGTGCCATTCTGGGATTAGTGAAGCTGCTTTCTTGCTCTTCACTTTCCGTCCTACTCTTAACTGTGTAATCGTTACTCACAGAGTAGTTTAGGGCCTGTGTGCTGTGCCGGGCTGTGTGCTGTGTGCTGGCAGTGTGCTGAGAGTGGTACCAAGGCAGCTCCTGATGCACGGCTGCTGAGCCCACAGGCCAGGGCAGGAGATGCTCACAAACCAAGTACTGGCTACTGGACACTCTGCAAAGGCTGCAAACAGTCTCTTTTCTTTTGAGCCCTGCCAGCAAAGGGAACACCCACGAGCACCCCCAGCCCTTCCTTTTTATCGCCTTCCTTTATAGCTTTAGTCTCACAGTGTCCAGCAATGAGCAACTGCAGGAAGAGCAAGAGACAGTCAAGGCAGGGCTGCCACTGAAGGGCTGCTAACTTAGTGATGGGGACACAGGGAGAACCCGGGGACATGGGTCCATTGCACTGCTCATTACGAGGGCTCTGCAGGGTCTCAGCCAAGTGCCCTTCTACTGACTTGAAACCAAAATAACTTGGTATATGAGAAGAAAGTGGAAAACACCCCATGGAAAGTGAGTTACGGCCACGGTGAAGCTCCGCTCTTGGTGCTGTGAAGGAAGCTGGGATGGGGAAGGAGTTTCTGGGCACGTGGGCAGCTCAAGCTGAGCTGTGCCCACCATGGGCAGGAGCAGCTCCGTGTGCTTTGTTTTCTGCTTTATTCTCTTTCTTTCAAACCCTTTTGTTTGCACATAATTCCTGAGTAGCCTATAAAGGGTATGTAATCACATCCACTCAGTCCGTACAAGCACCAACCCTGCTTCAGTCTTTAGTCCAAGTAACTTCAGTCCAGATACTTTTGTCTTCACTCAGGGAGGTAATAAATTAGACAGCAAATTATAGCTCATCCGAGAAGAGCCCAGCCCCGCTCCTTGAGATGCTTATCTCTGCTCTCCATTTGTTCCTCATTGGTTCTTGTCTTGTTATTTGCCCTATTCATCACCTCTCCAATGGAGCAGTCCCAGACTCAGGCTCATTTTGCTAGAGGTTTTCTCCTCCGGGGCCCTGACCATTCTTTCTGCCATTAAGATTATATGTATCAGTAATGCTGTGCACTCATTTAAATGCTGGGTTAGGGATCTAATTCCTAGTTATAAAGCATCGAGCAAGGATGACCTCCTCTTACAAACCTCTGCAGTGGCAATGCTGTTTGAATGGTCAAGAAATGCTTTTTTCCCCTGGACTTTTCTCAAAGATAAGTTGTAATTATACTTTACAGCTTCATATACATATATATATAAAATTTCAAAGCAGTGTGTTAGTCATGCAAATGTAATCCTGTATCTCATGTTCCCGTGCCATTTGTAATTGAACCCATGGAATTTAAAGCACATCTATTTAAAAAATCCAGTGTAGGCTTCTATTAAAAAGGCAGTTCATTAAAGCTAATAAAGAACCTTGGAACAGGTCAAGGCAAATCCAGAGCATCTTCTGTTGCCGTGGGAACAGCCACCACCAAAGCCAAGTGCAGACGTTTTAACCTGCAGCATCGGAAAGAGCAGGCAGAAACAGGAGAGGAGCCCAAAGCCACCCCAAACCCGGAGCAGCCTCTTCCCACCTGCGGTGCCAGCCATGCCGAGGTCCCTGTGGTTCCTCAGAGCTGGAGGAGCCATCAGGAGCAGTGCTGGAGGCGCTGCCAGACCCCGGGTAGGAGAGGAAATGTCCCATAGCAAAGCAGTGTCTGAGAAACGTGCCCCAGGCCTCGCATGCGCACACATGAGCGCTTTCTGGGCTGATAATTGCTTCCAAAGCGGAAGGCTTTCTCCTCACCTCCCATTAGCAACTGCACATCCCTCTCCATTGCCAACTGCCTGAGAAGATGAGTGTTCCTTCACTGCCATGAGGGCAGTGGAAAGAGCAGTCGTTTTTCAGTGCAGTCG
Source organism: Strigops habroptila (assembly GCF_004027225.2). NCBI lineage: Eukaryota > Metazoa > Chordata > Aves > Psittaciformes > Psittacidae > Strigops > Strigops habroptila. The sequence continues at coordinate 335,527 of NC_044294.2, forward strand.
GTTTGCTGGCGCTGCTCCTGGGTGGCTTGTGTAAGTGAAGGAGGGTTTTACTCATCGCTCTGCTGATTTCCTTCTGATGCTCAAAACCACCTTCCCCACCCCTCCAGCCCCACGGCCCTGAGCTAAGGACATCCCACCAAGCCTCCCCCCTCCCAGCCCTGCTCTCTGGTCCCACAGCACTGGTCCTGTGCCACAGGACCCCACCAGCTCGGCTGCTTTGGTCGCACAGGACCCCTGTTTGGTTCAGTTCTGCACAGCAATGCATGCTGCAAACCCCCTTGAGCTACTCTGCAGGCTGCTGAACCAGGTACAGCCCCTGTCTGCTGGAGGTGAATTAATGCAGTTTTAATAGGACATAATGGTTACAGGAAGCAGGAGGGACCCTTCTGGCTGTTGCATAAGCTCAGCTTTACCTAATGAGCCTCTAACTGCTGCTCTGCCCCCCTGCAGGGCTGTGCTCCCCGTCCCTCCCCTGGGAGCAGGGGGGGAATTTTCCCCTCATTCCTCACGCCAGCGGGATCCTGCCCCGGGGCCGGGCAGGGGGGAACGTGCTGCAGCGCCGGGGGAGTGGGTGCAGAGGGTTCTCCTCGGGGTGCCTGTGGCACCGGGCTGCAAGGCTGGAGCATCCCTGGTGCCTCGGGACCGGCCCAACGCTGTCCTGGGAGCAGGGACCCAGCTGTGTTTGGCTTCTGTGAGCAGACACAGCCGCGTCCCAGCACCCAGAGCAGCCCCAGTGGGAGAGCAGCGCTCCTCCTGCAGCCTCAGCAGGAAAACATCACCACTTCTCGGGCACCCTGTGCAGCGCCTCAGCACCCTCACAGGGAAGAACTTCTGCCTTATCTCCAACCTGAACCTCCCTTGTTTCAGTTTGAACCCATCACCCCTTGTCCTATCGCTTCAGTCCCTGATGAAGGTCCCTCTCCAGCATCCTTGTAGCCCCCTTCAGACACTGAAGCTGCTCTGAGGTCTCCACGCAGCTTCTCTTCTCCAGGCCGAACAGCCCCAGTGGTCTCAACACTTCATCTGTTTGCTCAGAGCCCTGCTCCTGCCTGGGGCTGGGCAATCCGAGCAGCTCCATTGCTCTGAATCAACACTGAACCGTCTCTGCAGCCACACAAAGTTTATGGCTTGAATTAAGAGCTACTAAACCTCTGAGCACTGTTCTTGGCAAGGGAGAAAGATCAACCCCTGCTGCTTCGGGGGCTGACAGAGCAGAGGGACAACCGCTGGGAGCAGCAGCGGGGACACAGCAGAGACGTGTGTCTGTGGTGTGGGCTCCCGCCGGTGGGGCTGGGGAAGGACCCTTCAGTACTGGCCCCAGCGGGAAGGGAGGAGCTGCGCCACACACCTGGAACACCTCAGCACAAGGAGCATCACTGCATCCCGCAGCATTTTGGCCTCAGGAGGAGCTATTAAGCAGAGAATTCGGATCTATTGCAGAAAGGCTCTGGGGGAGGTGATGTTCAGAGGAAAGAAATGAAAGAACCGCTGAGCTGAAGAGCTGAGCTGGCATTTTTCTGTCCTCAGGAAACAACTTCCATAATAACAGCATTAGTGTTAACAGCAGCCCAAAGCAAATCCTGGTGAAAGCTTGTAGATGTGTGAAATCCCCAGGCCGGTGGGAGCTCCCTCGTGTCAGCAATATCCTTGTCTGGAGACGGATGCAAGCGGGAGCGGCGCACGCAGAGTAATCCCCCCTGATCAAAGCACTGCAATAACAGCAGATGCCGTGCCCAGAAAACAATGAAACTTTGAGGGTGTCAAGAGCCGCAGCTCCTCTGGCAGGGTTGGGAGCTCTGACTTCAAAGACTTCAGTGTTAGTTGCCAAGAGAAGAGGAAGGAGCAGAGATGCCAGCGCTGGGCAGGGTGAGAGGAGCACCCGGGGAGGGAGTGGGGGCAGCTCTGAAGGGACCCCACAATGGTGCAGAATCTTAACAGAAACTCCAGTTTCTGTCCTTTGAGCTGCAGCTCCTCCAAAACAGCACATACAAGAGTGCAGAGGGGGGGTGAGTGCTGGGGAGGGTTTAGGGGCCCAGAAAAGGGACATACAAGGGGCAAGGGGCAGCGCTGTGAAGTGGAGGGTATGGCAGAGCCAGGTCTGGGGTTTGAGGAGGGCTGAGGGAAGTGGGGACAAGCTGAGCACAGCTGTGGCCCAATGTGCTCATCCTCAATCTCAGCATCAGCATCGCCCCCAGGCAGCAATGGCCGTGGCTGGGGGGACCCCAAGGGATGCTGCCAGGCTGAGCACCCCTTGGACCCGGCTGCGCAGGGCTCGGCTGCACCGCAGGCAGGGTGGACGGGAGCCCCTGCAGTCCCCAAAGCCACAGAACTGCCTCATAGACCCCTGAGCTCACTGACACCTGCAGCAGCACCGAGCTGGGGTTAAATCCTGCCATTAACAGCAGATCCTGCTGCCAGAGGAATCTTCTCCATCTTCTCCAGCTGCCGGCAACGCTCTGCAGGGAGGAATTTAGCTCCAAGCCCATGGAGCCCCAGGCCTGAGCCCTCCTCTCCGCAACAAAGCTCCAAGCAAACATTCCTGCTCAATCTGGTTTTGCTTATTCTGCATTTGCATTAGAGAGTGCCAAGGACCATCAGCGAGCTGCTGCCAGCCTGTGGCCCTCCTGGCATGTCTGGGATCAGCCCAAACTCCAGTGTCCTCCCACTTCTGCTGCCAAGCCCTGGGTACAGTCCTTTGTTGCCTCCCAATTCATGCGTGATGAGTGAGACCTCAGCCAGATGTTACGTGGGCAGAAATACCTATTTGAAGTTAAAAGCCTGTGATTATCCTTGCCAGCCAGCCATTAAGGAAGTATTAAATGGAGAAATTACCCCCCCCCTTCATGTTTCAATACAATAGCATCTTTATAATACACTTGTTTAAGTTGCCTACTCTTCCTTTTAGCTCCCCTGTTTCTAATACTACACGCAGAATTGCTTCACCTCATCCATAGCTCCTGTGAGCTGGAAAAGTGTCAAGGAGAAGGGGGAAAAAAGCCAATATCCTTGAGAATTAGACAAGAGGGAAAAATTAGGCAGAAGATCTCCCATTCTCTTGTCTACTGTTAATAGAACTTCTCAATTTACTTTTCCAGATTGCCTTCCAAAGAGAATTCTTTTTCAAGAGGAGAGATGGAAGGGATCAGTACTCACAGAGGCTCCTCTTTACAGAGATGAAACAGTTGGCAATGAAAGAGTTGCAGCACAAGAAGCTGCACTCACAATGAAAGCAGCAACTTCACTGGAGCAGTCACATTTAGCATATTTCCCACTAACCCTTCATTATGGGAAGAGATAACACTACTCTGTACAGAGAGAACTCCTGCCACTGCCCAGACACTGCACCCGGGGTCAGGGCATGGGGCCACCAGCCGTGTCCTGCTGCGCCACAGCCCCTCATGCACAGCCCTGGAATGGGGGGACAGGGGAAGGGGCTGGTCCTTGCCCCAGAGCAACCCCCATCGGGCTCTGGGAAATGAGGTTTTAACAACCTCCTGTGGCAGAGAGGGTCCGGCCGCCCCCGACGGCTAAACTGGAACACGGAGGAGCCTCTGCCTCCAGGGACCCTGAAGTCAGCCCAAGAGCTGAATGAGCTCCCTAACAAGCAGCCATGCTCAGGTACCCCAGGTCCTACCACCCTCCACAACCCCCAGGGAAAGGGGAAGGGAAAAGCACCACCCAGGATAAAGGCAGCCGGAGCACTCGCGCACAGTGGCTCATCTGCAGGATGCTCATGGCTGGTGAAGGGGAAACCAAGAGAACAACTTGTCTTCAAAGCAGCAACACTTGACTTTTCCTATAGGTGTTGCATTGGTGATGGGACACAGATAAAGGTGTGGGAGCAGGGGCTGGATGTTCGCTGGATGTTGCCCCAGGACCCCTGGAGGGTCCTGAAACAGTCCAGAAAGTCTTCCCGTCCTAGAGGAAAGAAACCTTCCCTCTGTGCAGCCACCGGTGGGACACGCACCCACTGACCCTCGCAGGGAGTTCATGCAGGGACTGACTGCTCCTGCACAGCACCGCCCCGAGCACACGGTGCGGGGGGAGGACACGGGCACGGCTGGGGGTTCCCGGCTCGCTCTGGGAGCAGGATCATTTACTCCCACACGTAACTACTGCCCGCGCTTGTCCGGCTCAGGCAGCGACAGGAGCGCGTTACACGCGGTGATCACACGCCGGCGGGACCCGCACCCGCTCCTTCCCTCCCTGCTTCCCCTCCGCGGAGCCGCGGCGCTCCCGGGCGCAGAGGTTACTGCAGCGCTCACCCCGCAGCGCCCTCCTCCTTCCCGGGCCGGGGCTCCGCCCGCGCGCCCCGCTCCGCCCCCTCCGCTCCCACCGACCCGCGCAGCCCTCGCAGTCCCAGCATTGCCATTGGCCGCTGCACCAGTCAACCCGCCCCGCTCAGTCCCCCTCTCCACTGCCATTGGCTGCCGCACCCGCCAATCCGCCCCGGCCCGCCCTGCCATTGGCAGCCGCTCCCCCTTTCCGCCGCGCCGCTCAATCCGCCCAGGCCCGCCCTCGCCGCCGCTCCCACGGGCCGGCACGGCCATTGGCCGCCCCACCCCTGCCGTTGGCCGGCACCGCCTCCCAGAGCCCCGGCGCTGCCATTGGCCGTCGGGCCCGTCAATCCGCGCCGGTCCCGCCTCCCCGGCGCTGCCATTGGCCTCCTCTCGCCCCCGTACTTACAAGCACCAGACGCCGAGCGCGGAGCCCCCCCGCGGAGCACGCGTGGTCCGGACGCCCCGGGGACCCCAGCTCGGATGCAGCGGCGCTCCCTTCAGTCCCGGCTCTCCGGCTGCCTCCCCCGGCTCGGCTCTTCCAAAGAAAACCACCTGGGCCTTATCTTGCAAATATCTTTATTCCAAGTCGCGGATTAGTTCTCAATAGTTTTATTATGTACAGAAATAGAACTTTAGATAAAAAACCCCAACGAAGTCGACACAAATCAATTAAAATCTGTAGAAAGCCAATGCGGACACTGCTCTTTTAGGTTTCTCTAAATGATATAAAAATAAAATCTGATCGTTACAGTTTTGATTTAAAGTTCACAAGTGGCGTTTTCACTGCCTCACTCCAAGCACATCCCGGATGAGCACTGTAACAAGGTGAGAGGGACAACGGTGACAACCCGGCTTAGGCGACGGTTACGGTGATGAACTTAGTGTCAGTGTTTGCTCACCTCACCCTGGCTACTTCAAACATGAGGCTGGAGGGGGGAAAGCTGCCCCAAGCAGGTATGGCTCAGGAAGAGCACTGCAGGCTGGAAAACACCTCGTAACATCAGCAGCACCCTGGAAGCAACAGGTTTTAATGTCGTTGATACCCAACTGTGCCAGTTCAGTTCACCCCCAGGCAGAGCCTGTTCCAAGCCTGTGCAAAGGGCAGATCAGTGTTTGCAGGGTTAATTCTCACCACTCTAAAGCTTCTTCCCAGCACCAATAAATCAAGTTGTCCAGAGTAACTGAAGCACCAAGTTCTCCAAGAGCAAGGAAAGCAGGAGAGGCCCAGGAAAACCACTGCAGTATCTTCTATCAAGAGCAATGAACAGCATCTTCACTCATCAGCCACACCTGGACCAGAAGTCAACAAATCCTCTATTCTAATTCTCCACTGATCATCCCACATGCTTTTTTTCTACGCTAAAAGCAGACCCCCTGTTATCAAATGTGATACAGGAAAACAATCCCAAAATTAAAAGGATTTGAGGGCATCGTTACAATTACAATTTCCAAACTCAAACTGTAGGAAAGGAGAACCCAATCGGTATTTTTTCTATGCTGCATTGCTTCCATGCTGCTTGAGCATCACCTGGATCTTAACTCCACATGGTAACTACTGTAGTTCATAGTTACCCCTCTGAATTTCAGTACAGTCACAGGGAAAAGGGGGGGTTTCAATTCCAAGCACATCCTTCATGCAGTAAGAATAATGCATAAACCCCAAAGCTCTGAAATCTGAGCCAGAGATGGCCAAAAGCAGCTCTCTGCAGCTCTTCTTCCAACTTCAAAACTGAAGTCATCAATGACATGTCAAATCTGAGGTGTTCTGGGATTTCTCCCTTACAAAAGGGAAATAGCTGAAGGAACCAAGTAGCAAATCACTTATTCACGCAGCTTCAGGTGAACAGAGATGAATTCTGTGATGTTTGGTATTTATTCCAACCTCATACCTGCTTGGATACCAGCCACACAACATCCTTCAGGTCCAAACATATCCCACTGGTGCTGCTTTCTTAGTGTGACTGCAACAACAATTAAACATTTGAAGTTAGGAACAGAAATAAGGAGTGTTTGCCTTCCACCAGGGACCTCCCCTTCCAGACCCCACATGTGAAATGTTAGTTTGCTAACAGATGAACAAAAGTGCAGATGCACAGAGGTATTAATACTGGCTTTTGGTAAAGAACACAGCGATTTGTAGCCTTAGATTTCCATCAGTAAAAGAGAATTCTCCTTACAAGTACCAGAATGAGCATATTGGATACAAGAAATAACAAAGAATCCTTCACTTCAATCCATCTTCAGAAAGCAGAATCCATTGCAGCAAAGCTCCTCTAAGGTTAACTAAAGGACTAGGGGCTGTGTGTGTCCTAAATTCAAACATCAACCTCAATATGTACCTTGCAGCTTTAATTATTGATCAGGATGAGGCCTTTCATTGCCCTGAAAGCAAAGAGGTTTGGTGCACAAGCAGCTAGCACCCTTTGGAACAGTACGGGGTAAAGGTATGTATTTAAATAAGGATAAACCAAAGGGCTCGTAGTGCACCAGAGCTCCCCTGAATCCCCCAGTGTGCTAGACTGAAATATCGAGACACCAAAGCACCACATTAACACTCAAGCAGTACATTACATGCAAAACTGGGATCTTCAAAGGCCTTTTGCACAGTAAACATCATCAGCTAACAAACTCTGAGGCTTTTGCACAAGTCCGAGGCAATGGAGACCCACAAGAAGAGCACATACCTCTGGAAACTTTAAATCAAAACTGCAAGAATTAGGTTCTGAGCCCCATAAATATTTCCTTCAAAATAGGTTTTGCTTTTTCAAAGTGCAAAAAATCCAACTTAATAGTCACCACTTCCCAACAGACGGCAGACAAGGCATTTTTGGAATGGACTGAACCCAAAGGAGTCTGTCTCTCAAGTGTTACTTAAAAGGAATGCAATTATACCACCCTTACCCTTGATGATACTCAAAAGATTTTGTCTGGGTATCAAAATGGGACACAGGTATATTCCAACTGGGATCAAAGTGCTAAAATCCCACTTCTCTCCCCACTTCAGCAGAGCACATGCAGCTGCCACTGCTCGTTTTGAAGAGCCATGAGTGCTGAGGGTCACACACGCTGCCAGGTCTGCCAAGGCGCTAGAAGAGATCGACCCCCTCGAAGCAGGTTTCTTGGAGTCTCCGGAGCACTCTCTGCCGGTGCTCTGCTGTGAAGCAGTACCCTATCGCTTCTTCTGTTTCCTGGATCCGCTTCTGGAACCTGCATCCATCCCGTGCCATCTCTTCCCAGGGTCCTTTACGATCCTCCTCGCTGCTTATGTAATACTCAGTAACTTTCTCCAGGAAGGTCACCTGGAAAAGACCAGTAGTAAAGCATGAGCCACGCACTCGTGCAGAAGGAGCTCAGTGTTTATTTGCACATGCTTTTATATCTGAACAGAAGTTATTCAATGCCTAAAATAGCCAAGAGCCTCTGACAGGCTGCCTAGGCCGGAGCATGTGTCACCTCAGCTTTAAGAACAACCAGTTGCTGACTTCCAAAGTGGAGTTTAACTACTACAGAGTTCCTAAACTAGCCTCAGAGGCCTCCCCGGGCTGGTGGCAGATCACAGCATGTTCCCTGTTCCACAACAGCCCTGCCACCAGCACCTGGGCTATGACCTTCCACAGGCACCGTGCGGGCAGGTCACCCAGCAGGACGTGCCAAGACACTTCTGCCTACAGAGAAACCCTCCTGCCAACACTCAGAAAGCAAGGGAGGAACCGCTGTTCTGTGAAGCAACCAAGCATGTGAGTCAGCTCCAGCACCGGGGTAAGGAATCACACCAGGTCACACAGAAGGAAGCAACACTCATCACCGTGTGACTGGAACAACCCCATCTCCTCAGAGCTGGTGTCACATCCCAGAGGGTTTCAGTTCAGGCAGGAACGTGGAATCACGGTGATGGCGTTTTAAAACAGGTATCAAAACCCTTCCCTCCTCACTAGGTTTAAGAGCTATTCAGCTATTTTAAGCAAGCAAATGTATAGGCTCAGGATCGACACTTGACGGTGGTTAGACTGTACTAAGGATTTAAGTCTTCCTGTTATCAAGTGCTAAGCAAAAGCCAGACCACTCCAGGCTCCCTCTGAATTCCGTGCTGCTTTTCACTTAGCTACCAAACTGCAAGGCAAACCGGGGAGCTCTCAGCATCCATCAGTCTCAGCCTAGGACTGATTCCCGAAGAGAAGCCAAGCACTGTCCTTACAGGTGGCTCCACGGGATGTGCTGCAGGGCAGCTAGTTCTGGAAGGTCAGGAAAACACAGGGAGGTAAAACCCACTTGCTGCTCTATTCCTATGTTTGATTAACACAGGAGCCTAGGCTCATACCCGCTTCATGCTAACAGAGAGGAGCGTGGTGAGATTGCTTTTTGTGGCAAAGCCATCCTCCAACACGAAGATAACAGTTATGGAAGAGAAGACCTCCAGGAATAATCAGCAGTTGAGGATACAGAGCCACAAGAGACTGTGTGGAAGCCTCCAGAAGTCATCTGAACCTAGAGCAGTGATGCCAAAGGAGTGCAGTCACCTCGGAGAGCAGGGGCATCAGAGCCCACGTCCTGCGGTGGCATGGCACTGGTGACCCTTCAGCAGAACAAAATGCTCCCGGCTTTGGTGACTTTGCTGCTGTGTGACTGTAAGCTGCCAGATGGGAAACGGGACGAATGACCTGAAGATTTCCTGGGAACACATCGGGCCCTGCTTGGCAACCTCAGCTCCGATTGCAGATAGGTGTAACGATGTGCTTCCAAGCACAGGGAGCTGTTACATCAGCCTGTCCCCCTGCGAGTTTCCACCTTACAGCCTTTTTACATCAGTCTGAGGCACCCCTGGGCACAATTACTGGATGCTGACACGTCACGTTAAATCCTGCATCTAGGTCATGGTTCTTTCACCCGGATTACACAGAATCAAACCACACAGCAACCAAAGCATCACTCCTGTGGAGCCTGCACCCCGACAGGCAGCAAGCCTCGAGGGGCAGGCGGAGCTTACAGCAGGGCTCCTCAGGGCTGCCCGGGTTCAGGTACAAAGAACCCTCCTGCAGGAACTGTTGGAGTCGTTTCCATTTAGCTTAAACCACAACAGTTTGTCCTGTGGGATCCATGAAGTCTGTAAGCACCAGCTGCCCCAGCAAGGACAGCTAGGAAGTGACCTCCAAGCCAGGCTCTCAATTACAGGAGCAAACGAACCTCTTTGCTGTAAGAACACTAAAGCAAACATGACAGTTACACCCCCGTGTGCTACCCCAGGACTTGCGATTGCAAGCTCTTCCTCATCCTAATGTTTGAAGTATCAGGCAAGATACACCTGAAAAGCCACCCAGTCCATCTGCAGCATCACAGAACTCAGGAGACAAGCAATTAGGTTATTCCTATTCACCTGAGCCCTGGCACATGTATTAAAAGGGTTTTTTTAATGCACAAACTCTTCAGCACCACATTAATCCTCCAGTTTGTGCTCAAAAGCCCAGCTCCAGATTATACTGGAATGACTGCTGCATTTCAAGTCTTTTAAATGAAACCAGGAGGAGTATTACACTTTGTATTCAAACTTCAGTGTATTATTGTGTTAACCCCCAACAGAAGAGCTGTTCTTACTCCCAAAGATGTCTGTAACTCAAGCAGGCTTGTCCCAACTCCTGAAACTTTAACCCTGGATTACACTATGTGCATGCAAAGGTCCTAAAATACTTTATCAGTGTTATTCACTGATAAGACTTTTTCAGTGTTATTTTCCAAAGGAAAAACTTACATCATAGATCTCAACTGTTGCCCTGAGGATGGAAACTACACAACAGAGACTGACACCACCAACCCAGCACGAAAACCACCTCTTCAGAGCAAAACGTAACTTCAAGTCTAAAAAAGGAACGTGAGGAAGCGCCCCACGTCACCGAGTTGTGAAACTCCCGTCACGTGTAGAGGATGAGGCACGCTCATTCCAGCCAAATGATTCGCCCATGAGCTCATGGGGGTACGGCCGAGGCTGAAACCGTGGCACAAGCCCCCTCACCCCCCCCCCCGCAACGGGGGCTGCTGTTGGGGGTTTTCAGCATCACCAAAACACAAACCCAGAAGCAAAGTTTGTACCTTTTTCCGCTTGGAACTTGGACATTTCTCAGCAGCAAGAATGCCGTGCAGCACCCTGACCCCACAGTCACGCTCCTCCAGCTGCCCCCGACACTTAGTTAAGGGACTGAACTCAGCAGGGACCAAACTCGGCCTCTCTGCTCCTTTTGAGCCAGGCGTCCCTTTTTTCTCTGCTGTCTGAAAGGCTGCCTTGAAGTTTAAAGGATTATATGGATCATCTGAGGTACAGAACGAGTTCCAAAGTTTCAAGTTTTCTGCCTCATCCACACTGCTACAGTCCCACTCCTCCTCCTCAGAACTAGGCTGAGGAGAGCCCGAGGACTCCTCTACCCACGAAGAATCATCATCTTCCTCCTCCTCCGCATCCGACATGTCCCTTGCCAGATCGCAGGACGATGTCTGAATGGTGGCTGTGAAGTTCTGAGGGTTGTAAGGGTCCAAACTGTAGAAGGAATTCCAGAGGTGAAGCCTCTCCCCGTCCTGGCTACCGGCGTCTGAGTCCGAGGGGAGCTCCTCTTCACTATCGAACCCATCGTCATCATCATCCCCGTCTTCCTCATCATCCGCACTCTCCTCCCCACTGGAAACTCCCCCTAGGATATAGTCTATTAACTTATTAGCACAGGCGGGTCTGACCGACACTGGAAGGTTTCGCTCTATTTCCGAGTCCTCGCCCTCCTCTTCAGCCAACGCTTCCCCCTCAAGTGTCCCCTTCTCGGCTGCGCCCCGTTCCCCCTCCTGCTCCACGGGACCACCACCACCTCCGGGTCGTCTCCCCGCGTCGCTCGGCTCCTGGGGCCGCTTCAAGGCCCCAGCATCGCAGCGCTGCTCCCGCAGTGCCCCTACCTCCTCTCGCCAACCGCCCTTGTGCTGCTGCTGCTCCTCCTCCAGGCTGTGGTAGCCGTGGTCCGGCTCCGGCACGGCCAGGCCACCGCTCGCCAAGCGCCACCGCTGGAGAAAGGCCAAGCGCTTGCTGCGGAGGAACTCGGCCTCGGGCAGCGCGCCCCGGCGGAGCCCGGCCTCGGCGGGGCCCTCGGCCCGCAGCGGCTGCGGCAGATGGTTCTCTCTAGGGCCGCCGCCCGGGCCCTGCTCCGGGCCCAGCACGTACAAGTCCACTCGCGGCACGGAGAGGGACAGCAGGCGGCTCCGCACCAGCCCGCTCCCCCACAGCCCCGGCGGGGCCTCCGCGCCGCCCTCCCGCTCCTTCTCCGGGGGCTCCTCCGGCCACGGCAGCGTCTCCTCGGCCCAGTCCGGCGAGGCCGGCTCGGACAGCAGTAGCAGCGGCGGCGGGGGGGGACCCTTGGCGGGCGGCTGCCCGGCGGCGGGGCAGAGCGCGCTGCTCAGCGCGGGGCCGGGCAGCAGCCGCTGCAGCAAAGCGGGCAGCGGGGACAGGAGCTGCGACATGAGCCGCAGCCAGGAGAAGGGCGGGCTCGCCTGGGGCGAGGCTCCGGCGGGGGCCGCGCTGGGCCCGGCCAGCTTGGGCCAGGCCGCGGCGAAGCCCAGCCGGGCCCACCCCAGGCCGGCGCGTTCCCGGCCGCTCTGCTCCATGCGCGGGCAGCGGGTGCCGCTCAGCGCTGCGGCGGTGCGTGCGGAGCGGCGCTCCGGGCAGGGGCGGGGGCTGCGCGCGGCTCCGCTCGGCTGCTCGGCTCCATCCTGCTGCGGGCGATCGCACAAAATGGCGGCGCGGGCCCGAGCGCGGCGCCTTCACCCCCCCCGGCCGGCGCCAGCCCCTCACCGCGCACGCGCCTGCCCGCCCCCGCTGCGTCACAGCCCCCCGGCGCCGCCCATTGGGCACAGCCATGGCCACGCCCCCACGACAGGCCGGACGCAGGGCGGGGGCACCGCCCCTCCCTCCGCGCGCGGATTGCATCAGCCGGGCGGCGGCGGGCGCCGCGCGGTAGCGCCCCCTGTGGTGGCGGAGGGCTCGGCACCGGCGGGGAGCCGCGGCGGGACGGTGCTACCGGGAGAACGAGCCCGCGGGGCCGGGTCACTGCGTGTGCAACGGGACGGCGCTGGGGACCGGGGAAACTGCGCTCGGCGGCGGGTGGGGGTGCAGGCAGGGGTGCAAGAGGCACAGGCAGAGGTGCAGGCAGGGGTGCAGGTAGAGGTGCAGGCAGGGGTGCAAGAGGCACAGGCAGGGTGCAGGCAGGGATGCAGGCAGAGGTGCAGGTGGGGGTGCAGGCAGGGCCCACGCACCACCCCATGCACCTCATTTCCGCACCCCCTGCTGGAGGCAGCAGGGCCCCGGCCGCAGCAGGACGCCGGCTCCAGCCCCCTCATCCCGGCAGATCCCACCAGCTCCAATAGTTAAAACTTTTAATATAAAGGTTCAGTTCATTCTTCTCGATCCTGAGAAACATTTCATCCGTTTACGGAGCTCTTGCTGTAAACAAAGCACCACAGGCACCAAACCCGCCCCGGCGCAGGCAGCCTCGGCCCCGGGGCCGCAGGGAGGATGAGGAGGTGGATGGATGAGGAGATGGATGTCCCACCAGGCTGGGCACAGGAAGGGTGGCCAGCTGTCCCTGTGGTACTGGGGGCTCAGCCACACGGGACTGGCACCATGCCCAGCCCATCGCTCACCTTTGGGAGCGACGTCCCCAGGATGGGAATCTCCTGGCTGGAGATGTACCCGGAGCTCTGAACCTCCAACGCCTCCCCTCCCCACCGCGGTGCCCGGCCTCACGCTGCTCGTTACTTAGAAAACAACTCCAATACAGATATCCCAAAGGAAGAATCCCCCCGTCCCCGCCGTCCTCCCTCCTCCCGCCCCGTGTTGCTCCCTTGACACAAGGTAAACTTCAAAGAGAAGACGCCCGCAGCAGCACCCATCGGTGCCCGGTCCCCACGGGCACATCCCAGGGCGGGCAGAGCCGCGGGGTCCCCAGTCCCGGTGGTGGGACCTCAGAGGGTGCCGTGGCCGCGGGACCCCAGGGCGAACCAGCCCATCTTCTCCTGCGCCAGGTCGAGGTCGTGCAGGCGGATGCCGACCTCCCCAAGCAGGATGTTCTCCCAGAAGCCTTCCTCGCTCAGCACGCTCAGGCGCAGCTCCCGCTGCTGCAGGTCCCCCCGTGGGATCCCATCATAGACCAGCTGTGGGGCAGAATGGGGCAAACCCTCAGCTACAGACCCCCTGGCGCCTCCCATCCTCATCCCCATCCCATCTCCATCCCTTTCCTCATCTCCACCCCCATCCCATTCCCATTCCCATCCTCATCCCCATTCCCATCCCACCATCTCGTTGTAGGTGGGGTTGCAGGTTTTTCGGGCCACTTTGGTTTTCCTCTTGGTTGTTTTCTGGGGGTCGGGCAGCAGGTAAGTCTTGACGTAGGGGTCAGGGTCATTGCCATCCTGCAGTGGTGGCTGTGGGGCAGAGCAGGGGACACCCCGTGAGCACAGCAGAGGGGTGAACCTCCACCCCATTGCCACCGGGCACCGCACACGTACCAGCCCCCTGATGTGCATCACCATGATGAAGAGCTTGTTGTTCTTGTAGGAGATGGAGAGCTTCACCTCACCACCGACCTTCCCCAGCGGCCGAGCCCACGTGGCATCTGGAGGAGAGGAGGGACACGGGTGGGATGGGAGCCCCTCACTTCACCCTGTGTCATGCCAGCGCTGCCACCAGCCCTCCTACCTGCTGCCTTCGGCGTCGGGTTGGTGCCGGCCGCCTTCTCGTCCCGTGGCAGGGGGTGGAAGAAGGTGTAGATGAGATCACACTGCAGGGCAAGGAGGTGACATTAGCAGCGACCATGTCCCGCACCATTTGGGACTGATGCTGGATGTGGTGCATTGACCCCCAGGCGCTTCCCCCCCCTCACCAGTGCCCCGAGCACCATCCCCGCCCCGCAGGCACCCCCCAGCCCCGCACCTCTGCCACCTCGGGCGCAGCATGGATGAGGTGCCAGATGTAACCGTTCAACTCCTCCTTCCGCCGCTCGGCCGCCGCTTCACCCCGCGACCGCCCGATGATGAACCTGCTGGGGAAGCTGCAGGGATGGACGCTCAGCAGAGCCCGGGAGGCGCTGGGGAGCCCCGCAGGTCCATAGCGGTCTGTGGGGGTACCTGGGCAGCAGCGAGGAGGGGAAGAGGAGGCGCAGCTTGTTGTGCAGCTCCTGGAACTCCTCAAAGGTCCGCTGCACGAAGGTCACCTCGCCTGGGCTCTCCCGCTGCACCTTCACCACGTAGGTCTGCAGAGAGATGTGCGATGGGGTAGAGACCCCAGCATGCCCTGGACCCATACGGGGATGGGGAGGAGCACCAGGAGAGAGCGACCCAAGCAGCCCCTTCGCTTGTCCCCGACCGTCCGCACTCACATAGCCCTTGCTGGGGTTGAAGACCCGCTCATGGCGGCAGAGGAAGACATCGCGGATCCGGCTGGATGTCTTGATGGTGTGTGTGCGGGGGGCGAAGGAGAGGGTCGGGCGGGCGTCAGAGCCCGTGAACTTCATCTGCGCCAGGTTGTGGATGAAGAAGTTGAGCTTGGTGGCCACGCTGCCCAGGCTCGACTCGATCAACCTGCAACGAGGCCACACGTGCTCAGCGAGCCGAGCTGGAGCCAGCGCCTCCATCCTCGGCTCCCTCCATCCTCTCCTGTCCCACCACACCCCCACGTCTTCTACCTGGTGAAGTACGTGGTGGCATCAGCATCAGAGTCCTGTGGCCTCAAGGCATCGTAGACATACTTGAGGTCCTCCAGGTCGGAGAGCTCGGGGATGCCACAGGACAGCATCTGGGAGGCAAGGCATGGGTGAGGGCAGGCAGTGACTGCTCCGGTGGGAAGGGGTGTGCAGCCCCGGCTCTCACCAGCCCCAGCAGGTTGAGGAAGAGGTGGGTGTGCTTGCGGATCAGGTTGTAGGCTTGGCAGCACAGGTCGACGAAGTCATGGAAGCGACTGGAAGGTTTGTCCCCGCCGTTGATGACATACGCCATGTCCGAAGTGAAGACAAACGGTGCCCGGTCCCTGCGTCGGGGAGGGACAGAAAGTGATGCACAACCAGGGGTCACAAAGAGGGGGCTGCAGAGCCCAGGCAAGGGCGATGGAGACCCCGGGGGCATTTCTCACCTCTTGATGTTGCCGAACATCTGCGCGTGGCCCAGGAACCTGCCGAAGTCAATGTGGAACATGTGCCCCGTGGTCTTGAGCATGATGTTGTCGTTGTGCCGGTCGCAGATGCCCAGCACATAGGTGGCCACGCAGCATCCGGCGCAGGAGTAGATGAAGTTTTCCACGGCCTGGGAGGAGGGAGGGAAGGAGCCAACAGTGGAGAAAGGGATGCGAGGGGGTCTCATCTCTGCAGAGCAGGGCACGAGGAGCAGGGACCCTGCCAGGCTCTTCCTCACCTTCTCATACTCATCCTCCCCAGGGTTGTGCTTCTGCAGCCAGTCTGCCAGTGGCCGGTCTTTGAAGGAGCCGGTCACGCCATGCTCCACCTGGATCTTGCGCAGGGTCTCGGCGTTGGGGATCATCTCTACCATGCCTGGCAGTGAGACAGCAGCGTGAGAGCCATCCGTCCCACCCGAAGGGCACCAAGACCCCAGCCTCCTTGAGCACAAACCCCTTGCCTCCCCAGCCATCACCACTGAGCGACAGCCTGCAAAGCCGTGCTCCTACAGATGGGCTGGTGGGTTCAGACCCAAAAGTGGGTTGCAGCTACCCACAGCAGCTCCTCTCTAGCAGAGCCCCAGGACCTCCTGTGCTGTCACTAGCCCAAGAGCATCATGATTGTTAGACCTCAGAGCAGCTTCCAGTGTCTGAAGGGGGCTACAAGGATGCTGGAGAGGGGCTCTGCATCGGGGACTGGAGCGATAGGACAAGGGGTGATGGGTTCAAACTGAAACAGGGGAAGTCGAGGTTGATGCCGCCGGGGGATGCCCCGATGCTGGGTTACCTCGTCCACGGCCAGTGGAGAAGCAGCGGAAGATGACCATGCGCATGTCCAGCCCCTCCTGCACCCAGATCTTGTTCATGATCCGGATCATCTGCAGCGTCAGCATGTCCTGCCGCAGGTCGTCTCCGCACTGTGAGCCGGTGGGGAAGAGCCATCAGACCGGGGGGCAAAGCTGAGGCAGCCCCATGGGGGCCGGGGCTGTGCCAGGGGAGCGGGCTCACCTTGAAGATGACTCGGATGTTTTCTCCCAGGGGATCGACGTTCTGGAAGGAGAGCTTGAGGGGGACAGCGTTGGAGTTGAAGTAGGAGCAGTCCTGCCGTGGGGAGGAAGGCACAGCCCGTCAGGGTGAGCTGGGGGGGGAAAGGAGCCTGCCGAGCCCCCCGGCTCCAGCACTCACCCGGGGCACGATCCCCTTCACCAGCAGGCTGGGGCTGAGCGGCAGCCGGCACGACCCGTGTGCCTTGAAGAACTGCTTCACGTCCTCCAGCCCCTCGCGGAGGATGCCCTGCGGGGGGGGCACGGGTGGGGTGGGCATAGGATGGGGTGGGCAGGGATGGGGGGCTGAGACACAGCCCAGGACCCCCTCCTATCACCCCAGCACCCACCTGCCGTGCGGACGGGGCCGCGTCCCGCACTTGCTGGGCCAGCCTGGCCAGCGTGCTGACGAGCAGGCACTGCCGGTCAAACTCCTCCCGCAGCCCCTTCCCGCAGCAGCACAGCAGAGCCGCCAGCAGGTACTGGTACCGGATGCTGAACTGCGAGTCCTTGAGGCCATCCTTCAGCAGCCTGCTCGGAGCAGGGGCAGGAAGGGGTCAGGAGAGCCACAGGGTCCCTCCCCCACTGTTCTCAGCCCCCCATAACCTACCAGAAGAAGTAGTGGGTGATCTTCAGGTCGCAGATCGCTCGCTTCATGAGGAAGCGCACCAGCGGGCTGTCCAGGTAGCACTCATACTTCAGGGCCTGGAGAGGGGATAGTTTTGGGGCACAGTGGGACCAGCACGCACCCCATGGCATGTCCTGGTACTACCATGCGCCCCATACCATGTCCTTGTGCTGGCATGCACCCTGTGCCACATCCTGGTCCTGCCATGCACCCCATGCCACATCCCGGTCCCACCACACACCTGGACCAACTGGGGCAGGTAGTCCAGCAGCTCGGTGTCGGAGATGGAGTCAATCCACTGCACAGCCGTCCTCCTCACCTCCTGGTCTGGGAACCTGCAGCGGGGACAGGCTCATGGGGACAGCATCCTCAGCATCCCTCCTCCCACTGCAGAGCGCGCATCCCTGCGGCACCCGCAGCCCCCCCGTGCCTTACGTGGCGTGCAGGAGCCCCAGGGCATCCTGGTGGCTCATGTAGGTCCACTGGCTGAGCAGGGCATAGATGTCGGGCAGGCAGCCCCACTCCCAGCTGGGCGCGCTGGCCAGCAGCATGGGCAGGGCGCCGGGCGCCGCGTGGCAGTGGGACCGCTTCTCCCACAGCCGCTTGCGGTCCGTGTCCATCAGCCTGGGGACAGGGGACAAGGATCAGGCCTCGGGCAAGGGAGGGGATGGCATTCCAACCCAAACCATTCCATGATTCTGCAATGGAGAGCAGGATCTGCCTGCATCCCCTTGGGCTGCTCTATACGGTGCTGCAGGATGCTGGGGGCTCCCATCATCCCCACGCTGCACCCTGTCCCCCAAGGGACAGCCAGGACCCCAGCACCCATGCCCAGGGGTGACTGAGCTGCTGCAGGGACATCCCTGGCTGTCCCCTGGAGGGACCCCTGGGCAGGTCTGCAATGAGGTCAGCCCCGTTCTGTGCAGCGGATCCCGGTGCAGCTGCCAACACTTGATCCTGCCGTTTATAGCCAGCGCTGGGTGACTCCTGGCCCATGCCAGGCTGGATGAGAGGCTGGCAGCTGGTCTCGTGGTGGGGAATGGAAAGACCCTCCCCAGAAGGAGGGCCAACAGGCAGCCGCGGCTCTGACAACACCAGGCTCCAGCATCACCCCAGTACCCAGCAGGGTCAGACACTGATACCCCCTGGGGTGTCACAGCAGGGTTCCCTGGGCAGGGTGATGCCACCATCACCCCGGGTTGGTCACTTACCAGTAGAGTGATTTCTTCTGCATCGCCTCCCGCAGCTTGCGCTGATCCTCCTCCCCCAGGCTGCCGAACTCGTACCTGGGGCTGAATTCGGCCGCCGGCGGGCTGGTGAACTTCACCTCGAAGGCAGAGGTGGGGAAGTCGATCTGGGGCAGAGGCAGAGGGTAAGTGGGAGCCACACAGGGGGCTCAGTGGGGGTGTGTGACCCCAGAACCGCCCCCCCGCCACCGGGACAGACCTGCAGGATGACACTGTCGGGCTGGTTGAAGTTGGGGGCACTGGACCTGGCTCTGGAGTTGTCCTGGGTCGCTGGCCACAAGCCCAGGAGCTTCCGCCCGCAGGTCAGGACCCTGGAGGAGAAGGAAGGGTGAGAGGCACAGGGCAGGAGGGTGGCACCGCTGCCATGATGCTGTCCCCGAGGCACCGGAGCCCCCCCGGCCATGCCCCATCGCAGGGGGGACGCCCCACATACTGCCTGAAGTTGAAGAGGGGGGTGGTCACCCAGCCCAGGGCCTCGGGGACGCGCCGCTGCTTGTTGGTGTCGGAGGAGCCCCCCGGGGGTGGGACGGGCACAGCGAAGAGCGTGACGCTGAGCAGCGTCTCCCGCGGCAGCCGGTTCACCTGGACGGGGAAGCAGATCCTGCAAGAGAGCAGCCGGCAGCTCAGCCCTGCTGGGGACAGGGGACCGGAGCTCCCTTGGCACCGGCTGGTCCCTGCCTGCGGATGCCAAGTGTGTCCCCGCAGAGCTCAGCACAACGGGCGCCTTTGCTGCTGGCACTGGGGGTGCCACATGTCCCCAGCACGGGATGAGGGTCCCAGGACATGGGCAGGATGCAGCTGGGTTTGGGGAGCGTACCCCAGTGCCATGGGAATGCTGCCATGGAGGGTCCCCACCGCGCACTGACCTCGTCCCACAGCCAAGGGGGGCTACGTGGGACCCCGGGGCTGAGGCTCCTCTGTGACGCTCCCGGGGAGCCCAGGGTGGCAGCTACATCCCCACCATGGGTGGCAGGGGAAGGGGGCTGCGGGCACCGCTCCGCTCCCCGCCGGCTGCTCGGCGCCTGTCCTTGGGGGCACCGGCACCTTCTAAAATTACCCTGTCCCATCCCCACCTCCCGGGGCCGCTGCGAATGCCAGGCCCGGGCTCGGCACTGCCTCCCTGCCTGCTCCCGGCGCTATTTTGGGAGCAGATCCCCTTTCCTGGGTGCAAACACGCAGGTCCAGGGCGGGCAGTGCTGGTGGCGGGGCTGGTGCTATTCCCAGGGATGACACAAGAGCTTCCAGCACCCAAAACCAAGGGAGAGGAGCAGAGAGGAGCTGCTGGAGCAGGGGAGGAGGAAGGCTGGGTATGGCACCAGGACCCCCCTGCCCACCCCGTGGCCAGGGCGCTGCCTTACTGCTGGTCCCATATGATGAGGTGGAAGAGGTATTTGTAGACATTGGCCTTCTTGGTGAGCAGGGGGCTGCACAGCTCCTTGCCACCGTGGCTGAGGGAGCAGGAGAGGTAGAAATCTTCATAGCTGCAAGAGGAACAGAGGGAGCTGTGAGATGGGGGGGCTCAGCCTGGGCCAGGGGAGCTGTGAGCAGGGGGTTCACCCCACCAAGGGGCAGACCTTCAGCAGTGGGGTGGGGAGGATGGAAGCTGTGTCTTCCTCAAGCCGGGCTTGAGAAAGGGGTTGTGCCAGGAAGGGGGTGCAGCGCCAGGAGCCGCGTCCCCATCACCATATGCCACCACACATACCATCACACGGGGGCTGCCGGGGGGGCCCTGCCATGTGGCAGGTGCTGAGCGACAATCTGGGGAGGGCTGGGGTCAGGGGATGCCGGCATTTCCCAGGCTTCCCGCTTTGTTCGGAGCCACTCACCAAGGGGAATACATTAAGGGCAGGACAAAGGCGAGGGGTCCCCGGCGGGGCGGCTGCTGCTGGCGCCGGTGCCTCGCACGCCCGGACCCCCGCGTCCCCCCTGCGCGGGGCCAAAAGCGGGTACGGGGCACCCGAGGCACGGAACAAAGGAGCACGTCGCTGGTGTGGGGCGAGGGCAGCCCAGCCCCGCTGCACTGGGGCCATCTGTCACATCCCCGGGGTGATGCTGAGCCCGGGAGTGATGCTGCATCCCCAGGGACACATGGGGTTGGGACTGGTGAGCACGGCAGAGCCCTTCCTGCCCACAAGCTCCGGCATCAGCCGGCTGCGAGCATCCCTCACCACCCGAGCATCCCTCACTGCCCACCGGGCATCAGCATCCCAATATTCCTGCCCTTTAGGAGGCTTGGGATGAGTTAGCTCTTATTCCCTCCATGCCCGCTGGATCAGAGAATCCCAGCCTGGCTTGGGTTGAAGGGACCTTAAAGCTCAACCAGTTCCAACCCCCTGCCACGGGCAGGGACACCTTCCACTAGAGCAGGTTGCTCCAAGCCCCTGTGTCCAACCTGGCCTTGAACATTGCCAGGGATGGGGCAGCCACAGCTTCTCTGGGCACCCTGTGCCAGCGCCTCAGCACCCTCACAGGGAAGAGCTGCTGCCTCAGAGCTTATCTCAATCCACCTTTACCCTCCTGTGTGGGACAGGGACATGCTCCTCAGCCACGCAGGGCACGCAGAGGCTGCGCGGGGTCCCGGCAGCGGCCCGTACCTGGCAGCCCAGGTGATGGGGATGCGGTGGGTGGCGTAGACGGTGAACGCGAGCGGGCAGGAGAGCAGACGAGCCTCCCGCGCCGCGCCGTGCTCCCGGCTGCCCTGCACCGCCGGCTGGAAGTCCGCGTTGAAGGTGCTGCAGTAGAGCTCCACCAGGTTGAGGATGGCGGCCGTCAGGCTCTCCACGATCCTCTCTGCAGGGGTGACACGGGGTGGTGTGGGGTGGCTTCATCCCCACTGCCCCCCACTGCATCCCGCTGCGGTTGGGATGCGGGAGAGACCCCGGGCAGGTCTCCCCCAGGACAAAGCAGTGTGAGAGGGAGAATTTCAGGCTTCCCATTTTGCTGTGTTCATGGAACAACTTCCAGCACCTCCAGAAACCCTCTTTTCTTAACCAAAACCCTTTTGGCTTCAATAATTGAGGGGGAAGGGGGTCGAAGATTAAAAGCACCAAGGACTTGAGCCCAGAAGGGGAGGAGGAGAACACAAATACCTCGATTTTCCCTCTTGGCCAGAACATTTGGATCCTGTTGAGGAAAAAAGAGAAACCACCACAGCAACATCAGAGTGAGCCCTGCGGGGAGCAGCTCGCCAAGCCAGGGCTGTGTGTAACCAGACCCTGCCCGAGCAGGCAGCAGGGCCAGGCAGCGCCTGCTCCCAGCTCTTGAGGAATTTTCCATGTGGTGTGACGGGAGGAAGTTGGGAAAGGAGCCCGATGTAGTAACGCGCTTCCCACCCGTGGGATCCCCTGAGTGCCCATCGCTTACCTTCTGGATTTTGGGCTGCATGCGGGAAGGGCAGGGGGGCATCTGGTTGAGGGCTGCTGTGATCTCCTGGGATTCCACAGCAGCCAGGGCATTGCAGATGGCCATGACTGACTGGATCACCCGTTCTGCCTTCAGCGGGAAGTCTCCCTATGGAAGGCAAAGGGAGGGTGAGGCAGGATCTCCAGCAGCCGAGGGCAAGGTGAACCAGCCGTGCCTCAGTTTCCCCTATTTTCATGGCTTTACCCCTTCTCTGATGCACCCTTAGAGCCCCGTAACAGAAAGGGGAAAGAGACTGCAGTGAATGAGACAAAGTGGCCCCCAAAATGTCCCCTCCATCCCTGCTGCTCACCTCAGCTGCCAGGAAAGCATCCACCTCATTGTGGAAGGTGTCGAAGAGGAGGCTCAGCGCCTGCCTAGGGGACAGACAGCAAAGCTCAGCCCTGGCCAAGCAGCCACCCAGCACAGGGGACCGGTCCTGCTGTGTCCCCCCTACCTGCTGATGGTCTGCTTGATGGGTCTCTCCTGCAGATGGATGTAGTGGTTGAGGGTGGAGGGGCTCTGGTCATCGTTTGCCTGGAGATGCAGAGTGCATTGGTCATTCCCAGGTGTTCCTGCAGCAGAGAGATGCCAGGGGCACCCCTGCTCTGCTGCCCACACCCGGGGCAGGGCACCCACCGTCCGGGCCAGGTCACTGCGCAGCCCCTTCCTCTTCATCAGCTGCAGGTTGATGTCCATGTCGAACTTCCTGCAGTGCTGGATGTACTCGTGGCTGCCCAGCACGTGCTTGCTGCAGGGACAGAGCCCTCCCGATGAGCACACAGCCCCTCTCCATCCCGTGGGATGCTCCAAAACTCAACCCAGGATCCCCCATCCCAACAGCCTCCAGCCAGGCAGCGTTGGCTGGGGCTCAGCCTCGCTGCAAAGGGATGTTTGTGCCACCGGGTTGCTTGCGCTAGGAAACGTGAAGAATAAGCTATTGTTTTCCCTCTTTCCCTTGTGCCCTCCAAAAAGCCGGCACGACGGAGCCGGGAGAGGGTGTGGAGGAGCCCGTCCTGCCAGGACCTGCCCGCGGCTGTGTGGGAAGCGAGTGAGGACCCAAGGAGCTGGAGGATGCTCTGGCTGACAGCAGGAGTGGGGAGAGCCCTGGAGCAGGGAGCATCAGCCTGGTCCCACCATGCCCACTGGTATGGGAAGCCCTCCCGGAGCTGATCCACCCCTGGCTGGTGCAGCAGAACCATGGCAAGGTGCTGAGCGGGTGCAGGAGCTCCAGGCAGGATGGAGCTGCAATGGCAAGATGTGGTGGAAGGGCTGGGAAAGGCACCTTGGGACTGGCATCCTGCACCCCCCCGCCTGCTCTGCTCCCCCCGTGCCTTGCAAAAGCAAAGGGGCAGCAAGGGGAAGCAGCTCAGGGTGGTTTGCAGAGCTCAAGGGCCCGACCGGCTCCACAGGGAGGGGTTTGGCACCTCCAGCATCTCCTCAGCCACAGGAAGATGTGGAAAGAAAAGATTGGTGACAAAAGGGCTTTATGTCCCGGGGCTTTCTCACAGCTCCTTTGAGATCCAGCAGCACTGGGGAAACGCTCGCCAGGGCCTGTCCCGCTCCATGCCCAGGGTGCTGCTCCCAGCCAAAAAATCAGGAGGTTCATCCCTTTGGGAAAAGCCCTCCTGTAGGATCCATCCTGCAGATGGGTGCTCCCTGGCAGCCCCGAGCAGAGGTTTGCTGCATGGAAATGCTGTTGTAGGCACAGGCACAGCTAGCTCACAGCTGTACCCCTGATGTGTGCAAGCACACGTGTACACAGCTGTGAGCTAAGCTGTGAGCTTAGCTGTGCCTACAACAGCATTTCCAGGGCTCAGCACCGATGGGAAGAACCCCTTCATGTAGCTGTGCCAGGGCTCAGCTCCTTCCAGAGGCAGGAACTGGCTCCGTGCACCCTCTGCTCCGGTGCAGCACAGGCTCTCCCGGGCTGAGCAATTCCCAGCTGCCCCTTTAGGGCCTAAACCAGCAGCTCCCGGAGACCATGGCAAAGCTCCCGCAGCTTTCCCATGGCCCGGCCAGCCCCAGGGCAGCTCTCCAGCAGCAGGAGCTGGCTTGCTGCACCAAGCAGGGGGGAGGACGGCGCGTGCCTTGCACACAAGGCTGCTGCACTCTCCTCTGCAGAGCTCTCCCAAGCTGCAAGACCCCCGAATCCCTATGGCAATGCAGCCTTCCGCAGGAAAGGCAGCAAGACAGGGAGGGATCTGTGCAGGTCTCCATCCCCATCACTGCAGCTGAGCCCACCGCAGCCCTGGTGCTCTGTGCCCTCACACTGCCCCCAACACATCTCTTTTCCACCTCCTCCTGCAATTCCCACAGGAAGCTGGAAAAGCCAGGCTCTGCCACTCAGATCAGTGACATGGCTGTTATTAATACTCCTCCAAAGAGCTTGTTTGGCAGCTCCCTGGTTTTCAGGCCTTTCTCCAGGCACAGGGGGATCAGTGTGATGGGTACCCTGCCACCGGGAGGGATGCCTCCAACAACATGCCAGAGCATCACCACGGCTCGCGAGGCAGGAGACGGAGCGGAGAGGCTCGTGCTGTGCCCGCCATCCATCACACCCTGCTGAGGGACGCATGGGCCGAGCACAGCCACGTGTGTGAGCCCTGGGATGCTGAGGGTGTGTTGTGTGTCTCCCCCCTCAACACTCACTTCTGCAGGAACTCCTCCAAACCACAGATCTTGAGCACAAAGTCCTCGACGTCGATGCTGTGCAGCTCGTCGTGCGTATAGCACAGCGCCTGGTAGATGAGCAGGTCCACAGTGGATGAGCCTGTGGGGAGCAGCAGCACCGTCAGCCCCAGCGATGGTGGGACCCCCCCCCCAACCTTCACCCGGGGGTTTGGGGCTCCCCCGATCGCTGCAAGGGGAGCTGGACAAGGGGACACTTACAGTCGCAGGTGAAGGTGAGGGGCTCCCGCAGGCTGTCACACACCACCGTCACCTTCAGGCTGACGCCATGGCCGAGCTGCTCGGGGCTGAGGTTGACGGCGCTCCACACCAAGCCAGTGAGGGAATAGTCCTTGGTGCTGTAGCTGGAACGCAGCCTGGAGAGGCAGGGACAGGTCAGAGGCGCTGCCCTGCTCTGGGATTTGCCCCGGCCCCCCCGAACACCCCAGTTGTGGGGCGTTTCGCTGCAGGAGGCTCCAGCCCCATCCGGGTACTCACACATCCAGCATGTGGCAGAAAGCAGCCACCTCCTCATCCCGCTCCTCGGACACCTCGAAGAGCTCGTAGCCGTTGGCGAAGGAGTGCGGCCGGGGGGCAACCTACGGGGCAGAGCATGAGCCCATGACCCGGCTGCAGTGTCCTTGGGGGGCTCCAGCCCATCGCCCCACGGGATGGGGTTTGCTGCTTCTCCTTGTTACAGCACCAGGCACCAAGAGCCTTTGTGCACCCTGGTGCTGCTGCAGCTGGGGGAAGGCAGCGCTGCAACAGCACGGGGGGATGTGGTAGAGATAGGACAGGTAGAAATAGGGCGAGGGGTGGTGGGTTCAAACTTACACAGGGGAAGTTCAGGTTAGATATAAGGAAGTTCTTCCCTGTGAGGGTGCTGAGGCGCTGGCACAGGGTGCCCAGAGAAGCTGTGGCTGCCCCATCGCTGGCAGAGCCCTGCCCATGCCCATGCCCATGCCCTGCCACTGCGGTGCTGGGGCGGGTTCCCCCCACACACGGGCGTCCCTGGGCCTCCATCACTCTTCCCCAGGGAACAATGGCCCCACCGTCAGACAATAACCCAGGCAGCAGTGGGGGGCACAGCAAGGTGGGGAGCACAGCAGCCCCTAAGGATGGTTTTAATGCTCTTTCACAATTAGTCTCTGGCACTGAGCAAGCCGCGAGTGCCGTTCACAGCCCCCCGGCCCCAGCTGCGCCCCCTGCTCCCCGGGGAAACGGAGGTGACTTCTGCCCTTATTGATGTCCTCCCCTTGCTGGGGGCGGGATGAGCTGCGCCAGAGCCAGCAACGGGCACCCCGGCAGGGACGAGGGATGCGGCAGCCCCCAGGAGTGGCAGCAGCAGCACCCGCAGCCCCCAGCGCCTCCGCACGCAGAGGGGACATATCCTGCTGGCTGCTCAGTGGAGGGCAGAAGGGAGCTGGGATCAGGAAGGATGCTGTGAGCCAAACAGGAAAGCGATGGCCTGGCTCTGGGGAGGAGACTCCCGGCTCTTCCCAGAGGATCTGGGGACACTTCAACATGAGCCTGCTGTGATCCACCTGCAGCACAGCCCGAGACAGCGGCTCCTGCACCCCGGCGCTGCAGGACACACGTGTCCTTGGCTTCCCGGCCCTGGGTCACCCACCCCAGAGGGTTTTGCACCATCCTGCACCTCCTTGGAGAGCTGCACAACCTGGAAAGGGCTCATCAGCCCCCAGGGATGGTGTCTCAGCACATGGATGCCTCTGACCATGGTGCAAACACGACTCTGAAGAGCCCCAAGGATGGGACAAATGAACACAACCCTGAGCAAAGGAAACGCAGCGAATGCCATGGCCCCATTTGCAACCTCGTGCTTGGTTTCCAGCCCTCCCCATTGCCTCAGCTCCACCCCAGCCCCAAATCATGGAGGGAAAAGCCTCTTACCGGATCGATGGAGATCCTGCGGTTCTTGTTGGGTGCCAGATTCTTCCGGTTGCCGAAGCGGGACACGTATGTCCGCGGGGGGACCTGGGGGGGCATGGTCTTGCTCCGTGCCACCGGCTTCCCGCTCAACTCCTTCTCGAAGATGCTTCTGCCCTCCTTCCAGCCGCGGGCAGCTTCCCGCAGCACCTCCGACTCGTAGGTGGACTTGAGGTTGAGGCAGGTGATGGCATCGTTGATGCCGTAGGGGTCCTCCTCGGAGATGCGGCGCCCGAGCAGCTTGCCATGAGCCCGCTCCTGCGCCGCCGAGAACATGTTAATGTCTCTGGGCTGGGGTCCTTTGGTGGAGGACGGGGGGGACCCCTTCCCCGGGCACTGGCTGCCCTCAGAGGAGCTCCACAGCAGGTGCCGGGGGGGCAGAGGGGGCGGTGAGAGCTTTTTGGGGGAGCTGCCCCCGCTGCTGTGGGGTGAGGTGCCGTTGAGGGGCTCCCCGAGGAAGTCCCCCCCCAACCCCTCGAGGATGTACAGGTATTCCCCAGCCAGGGGGCCCTTCAGCCAGGGCTGCGGGTCCAGCGGCGGGGGGCTGGGGCCGGCGGGGGGGGGTCCACGCACGGGGGCACCATCGGGTACCAGCGGGACGTTGCAGCTGAGCAGGGGGTCGGAGCCGGAGAGGCCACGCGCCGCTTTGATGCCGGCGCAGCCGCTCCTGTCCGCGGGCTCATCCCAGGAGATGAGGGGCTGGTCCCCGCGCTGCCGGGCCCGGTTCTCCTCCTTGTCCTGCCGCAGGCGGGACAGCGCGTCGTATTCCATCTGCAGCGCCTCCGCCAGCGCCAGCTCCTTGCGGCTGATGCCCACCGACTCCAGGGACTTCCAGTGCTCCCCATTGCCGCGCGTGGCGGACATCGCTCCGGGAAGCAGGACCTCTTCCTCCCGGGCTCAGGGTCAGGAGGAAGGCATGCTGCACCGCCGGCCACCTGGGCGTGGGGAGAGGTGAGGGTTAGCGGCTGGGCAGGATAAGGAAGGTTGGCTGATGAGGGTCTGCTTTCCAACTGGAAAAATGGCTTCCAGGGGGACACGACAGGCTGGAAATGTTCCCCTTCAACAGCACTTCGGTCCCTGCCGGCTGCTGTGGGCTTTTCCTGGAAAAACAGGAATCCCAAAGGCTGGCAGCACTTCTGGAAGCTGAGCAAAGAAAATGTGCTTTTAACCCAAAAGCAATCAAACGAAACCCATTTCTGATGGCTGACAAAGCCACAACCCCAGTCCCGTCTCCAAGAGAAGCATCGGCAACTCACTGATGTCCTGAGCAGAGGAACACTCCTGCCAGGCCCAGCTGAGGCTCCGTGCGTGCCAGTGGGATGCAGCCAGACCCGCACCAGGGCAGCTGGGATGCGGGAATGGGGACAGGGATAGGGATAGAGACGGGGGTAGACAGAGATAGGGGTGGGGTTGAGGATGGAGATGGAGATAAGGATGTGGATAGGAAAGGGGAGGGAATGGGACTGTGGATAGGGGTAGGGATGAGGATGGGATTGTGGATAGGGATAAGGATGCAGATGGGGTTGAGGACTGAGATGGAGATAGGGATGTGAATAGGAATGGGGAGGGGATGGGATTGTGGATATGGATAAGGATAGGGATAGGGATGGGAATTGGGATGGGGAGGAAGGCTCAGCCTGCACCAGGCACAGCAACCTCGTGGTGCCAACACCAGCCAGAGAAAAGCCAGGCAGGAAGGGTCTGGGATGCACCTGGGGCTGTCACCTCAGCTGGGGACACCACGAGCAGCCCAAGCAGGTGGCTCAGCCCCTTCCCTCCCCAGCTGCACCAGGACAATGCAAATCCACATGGAAAAGCCCCAAACTCTCCTGGTCGCCCTCCAAGTCCTCGGCCAGGGGCAGGACTGGGGCTCAACCAGCACCTCCCGCTGCAGGGCCCTGCCCTGTTCCCACCCAATGCCCATCCCATTACAAACATGACTCCAGACGGGGAGCTCCCGAGGCAGGAATTCCAGAGCAGCAGAGACAAGCAGATTGTTTTCCCTCTTTAAAATCCCACTACTAATAACAGGGATCATTTTCTGACTTTAAATTTCCTGGCATTTGCCATGGTCACGTTAGCTTCAGGAGACCCATCCCGCTTGGGTTCCCACCTTCCATGGAGACATGCAGGAGGAAAACCCCCTTGTTCCCTGGAAACTCTTTGCCCTAAGCCCCGAATGACAGTTTAACACAATCTTCTTCCCCGTTTGCACCATAAGGGAAGCTGCAGCCTTGCAGGGACACACACACAGAGGCACCACATCCCTCGTGTGACACACCAGGAGCTGCTGCTCTGTGTGAGGGATGTTTCCCCATCCATGAGCTGCTCAGGTGCACGGAGACAACCTTCCTGTGGGGACGGCCCTTGAGGATCATGGAACAGTTTGGGTTGGAAGGGACCTTAAGGCTCCTCCAGCTCCAACCCCCTGCCACGGGCAGGGACACCTTCCACTAGAGCAGGTTGCTCCAAGCCCCTGTGTCCAACCTGGCCTTGAACACTGCCAGGGATGGGGCAGCCACAGCTTCTCTGGGCACCCTGTGCCAGCGCCTCAGCACCCTCACAGGGATGATTCCAGCCCTTGTGCAAGGAGCTGAGCATCAGCCTGTGGGGACTCAGAAGCCACCCTGCGCCCACCCCAGCTCCCGGGCTCTGAGCAGCATCCCCCGGGATCCCCCAGGATCCCATGGCAGAGCCAATGCTGCAGCCAGGGATGGGGACAGGAGCCCAGGACAGAGCCGCAGGGACCTGCTGTGCACCCCCAGCTCCCCCCGTCCCTCCCTCCCTTCCCCCTCGCAGGCAGCTGCGTTGGGAGCAGATCGAGATGTCCAAAGCATCTGGGAAGCCATCAAACATCTGAGGGCGAGGAGGCAAAGCGAGCCCTGGCGGGGCACGTCCCCGGGGTGTGGGAGCTGGGAATGGAGGTTATGCTTATCAGGGACACAATTCACACCCATTTATAACCCGGTGGAGGGAGGAGCGGCCGTGAGCAGGATAAAGCACCAGCCTTCACCTCTGGGGCTGCAGGTCCATCCATCCATCCTGCTCCCCCCAACAGGGCTGCGTTCCCAGCAGCTCCTGCCTGGACAGGATGATGCCGGGGGCTTCCCTGCCTTGGGAACACTGAGCATTGCGTCCCCAGTGCTGCCGGTGCCCGTCACAGCACATGGTGGGGTGACAAAGCTCACCGGATGGACCGGACCCCGGGGCCATCCTCCGGCAGTGGGGATGCTCCAAGGTGTGCGAGGCAGAGCCAGCCCCACACAGGTGGTGACATGGGGGGGACAGGCTCCCAGGGCCCCCACCAGCGCCAGCACCGCAGCCCCAGCTCCTCCTGCTCCAGAGGAAACTCCCTGGTCTCAATTCACTTCCCCTCCAAAATGGGGTGGAAATGGAGCATTTTCAGACCTCCCAAGCACCGTCATGACCAAGGAAACCCCTTTGTGTGAGTCTCTGGGTGGTTCAGCACAGGAAAAACATTGGATATTCATCCTGGTTTGGGATTGGAGCTCCCAAAAGGGAACCTGCTCTCAATACAATTGAAAACTGAAACTGAAACTCAGGGAGTTTCATTCCTGGAGCCACACTCGGCACAACCCAGAACCCGACAGAAACCAACCCTCCAGAAGTGCTCAGTGTGAGCGGAACGATTCCCTCCCAAACCTGAGCCCAGCAGACACCTCTGTGTGTATTCCCCGGCCCACAAGCCAAGGAGCTGAGCTCCTGGGAGTTTCCAAAGGGGGTCTGGAGCTGGTTCCCCCCAGCAGGGCGATGGGAAGGACCCGGCGCTCATCCCTGTCCCCCAGGATCCAGCCCCACAGCGGGGTCCCTGTGCCAAGCTCCAGCCCAGGAGCCACCCTCCCTGTGGGCTGGGTGTGAAGGACACAGCTCCTTCCATGCACCCCAAAACCTCCCATTGCCGGGGCAGGTCTGCAACAGGACCCCCGATTTGCCCTGTGCAGCAAAACAACCCAGGCAGCTGCCGCCCTGCACACACCAAACTGAGCAAACACCTTGAGAACAGCCGGAGCCACTTGCTTCCAACCTGTTGCCTTATGGCAGGAATTCCTTCCTCTTCAAGCTGATACGTCTCCTTGTTAATAGTCCAGCAAAGCCCAGCCCGGTCCAAGCTCTCGGGAGGAGGCAGGATGTGAAGCTGGATGATGCCAAAGGCTCTTCCATCATTTTAATACGTATTTCCCCCTCGGGAGGAAATCCTGCCCTGGGAAGAGGGGTTGGGTTTGGGAGGGGAACATCCCCGGTGTGACTGGGGCAGCCGAAGGAGAGAGCTCTGCAGAGGCACCACCTGGAGCTGAGCCCACCATGGAGGGGACAATGGGGTGTCCCAGCCTGGCGTAGGGGAAGGAGAGGGGGGACATCAGAGCCCTGCTTGGCAGCGAGGTGCGGCAGCCACGTGCTCAGCTCCATAGGAGATGCTGCACTTCACCCAGCGCCTGCAAAGCGACGGGGGCACAGGGAGGAGCAAGGGGGGGACCCTTCCGCTGCTGCATCCCCATCACCGAGACACCCAGTGCCTCCTCCTCCCTGGCTTGCGGGGCACAAACACAGCCAGACCCTGGGAATGAGCCAACCCTCGCTGCTCCCGCACCCAGCGCCCATCCCCAGGGCCATGTTCCTCTGCTCAGCCTCCCCAGGGGATGCTGGTGGGCAGGTTTGCAGCTCCGGCACTTGGCTCCTATGCAAATCTCAGCTTCCTCCGGCACCGCGGCTGCCTGCGCAGCAGCGCGGGTGTAGAGCACCCACCGGCTGCAGCCCTGCAGGCACAGCCTGCAGCGTGAGGGTGAGGAGTCCTGCTGCATAGCAGAGCTGGGGCGGGCTGGCAAGCAGCAGCGTGCTGCTCCCCGGCCTGTGCTGCCCTCCCTGCCTCTGCTGCCCTCCCTACCCTGCATCCCGGCAACCCGGGTGAGCCCCAAGGGATGGATCCCGCTGCCATCCCTTGTGATTCCAGTCATCCCGGTGCCACATGCTCTGCAGGGCTCTCCCCACCCCAGCCACTCCTACAGCCAAGCTTCAAGGTGCTGCAGCCGCCGGGGTGCACTCCTCTGCCCACAGCACCCTGTTGGGTGTAGGGGGGCTGGCTGGCCCCACACTGCATGACCAGTCTGCAATAGGAACCGACTCCTTCTGCTGCTCAGTGCTGCTGTGCCTGCAGGGTGGGAGAGACCTGCAGCCCAAGGACACAGCAGACACAGGCCGGACACACGCAGCTCTCCAGAGCTCCCAGCACACAGGGAAACCCCTCACTTGGGATGGGGCCATGGGTGCTTGCAAGCCCGAGCATCACACCCCCACCCTGCCCCACAGCCAGGGTGCTGGCATGCACTGCCTGCTCATGTGCCCTTAGCATGCACCAGGCCATGCTTGCACACACACACAGAGCACCTACTCATACCTTAGCATGTAAGGAGGGCTGTGGGGCCGCTGGCCTGGAAAGGCAGCTCTTTTTGGCTGCTTTTGGCCCCCGGCAACAGCATGGATGCTCTCCCTGGTCTGGCTTCACTCGGCATTGAGGATGGTGCTCCCGAGGCGAGGTGGGGCTGGCACCTTGCTGGTGAAGTTAACCCAGGGGCCGGGCACCCCATTTATTTCCACCACCCCGCAGCTCCCTGCAGCCCATCCCTGCCGCTCTGGGAGGAAAACACTGATTTTTCCTGACCACAGCAGTGCTGGTTCACCGCGGCCCAGAGCCGGTGAACAATTACCCTCCCGCCTGGCCTTGCACACACGAGCAGCTGCGGGGAAGCCGCTCTATGCCCTTGCTGAGGGGTAACAGCTCTCAGATCTCTGGAGTTTACTCTTAAACACGCGTGAGCATGTCTGCAAGTTCAGGATGCAAAGCACGGCCCCGCAGGGGCAGCGGGAGCATCGCCCAGCATCCTGGGAGCGCCCCCCGCGGCTTCGGTGCCCTGTGCGCTGGCTTGTCCCTGTCCATGTCCCCATCCCAGTCCCCATCCCTATCCCACTGGGGGGTCTCTAACACGATAGAAGCCGACAGAACCCCCCAGCCCCCCCCCTCCACTTTGCGGATGAGCAACTTTGCACTTTGATGGGTCCGTTTCATTGTTCTGCTCATAAAAATCACCCCAATTCCCTCCTCCCCCTTCCCGGGCCCGGTGGAGCCGTTCAGGAGCGCGGGGTCCTGCCCCGGGGGTGCCGCTCCCGGTCCTCCCTATCCCCCCCGCGCAACGCCGCCCCAGTGCCATGGGGGGGCTCCGGAGCGCCGGGACTGTGCTGGAGCCTTGGGGTGGCGCTGCCCCACCTCCCCCCGGGGGCGAAATTACCGATATATATATGTATTTATATCAAGGTTATCATTGTTTTAAGGGGAAGCCGCGGTGGGAGCACGGGGGGGTCCCTCCGGCCCGCTCCCGCCCCCCGCCCCGCCGCTGTGTGCGTGCCCGGGTCCCCGCAGCCCTACCTGCTCCGAGCGGGCGGCGGCAGCGGCGGGGCCGGGCCGGGCTGGGGCCGGGCGGCGGCGGGGCCGCGCCGCGGCGGCGGCGGGAGGAGGAGGAGGAGGAGGAGGAGGAGGGAGGAAGGAGGGAGGAGGGAGCGCGGCGGACAATGGCGGGGCGCAGCGCGGCGCGGGGCCATCTCCCGGCGGGCCGCCGCATTGCACGGAGCGGGGTCACCCCCGTGCGTGCCCGGGGTGCCCCCCACAACGGAGCTTCTCTGTACCCCGCTGGGCTGCTGAGACACCCCAACGCACCCCACTGCGGGTGGGGTGCTCGCACTGGTCAAACAGAGCCCCCCCGTTTGGTGGGGACATGCTCCCACCGCAGCAGCCAGCCCCAGGAGCACGCTGCGGGCAGTGGATGCGCTGGGGCCAGGGCAGCGGTGGATGTGGTGTGTCCTTGCGGGCAGCCGGCCCTGCCAGGCTCTCACAGGGGGGTTCTGGTCACCCCCAAAACCCCAGCGCCACGCTGGAGAGCCACAAGCTGCACTGGGAGGGCTGCGGGTCACGGCCTGTGGTTTGGGTTGGGTTGTGGCCGAGTATAATTCCAGCCTTCCTGCTTCCCCGGAGATCCCCAGGAGGTGGGAGGATGGAGGGAGGTTGTGGCAGGATTCACCTGCCATGCCCTGCCATGCAGGGAGCTGGGACCTGTGGGTCCCCTGGTGCAGATGGACACCTCCAGGCACTCATGGAAGAACGATCCCAACCAGCACCACAACTGCCTGTGAAACCACATGGGAACCATGGAGCTGAGCTGGGTGGCTGCAGAAATCACACCCCAGTACCCCCTGTCCTGGGCAGCTTCTTCTTTGTCCTTCTCGCACCTTGCCTGACCCCGTCCAAAACACCCCAGGTCTCTCCAGCGCTGCCATCCCCACTGCACCCCGCTTTGCTGTGGAGGGAAGAGGCAGATGGACCCACGGGTGCCAGCGGGGACCCCCCTCTGCCCATCAGCCCACCCCACACCTCCACCAGGGACCAAGAAGAGGAACAGCCTGTGCTGGGTTGTTGGTACCCAGAGTTGTGCCATCACCATGGCACCGGCGAGCGGGATGGAGGGTGTCCGGAGGAACGTGGGCTGCAACAGGGGGCAGGCAGGAGGGTGAAGGCAACCATGGCGCGCACCGGCAGCGCGATGTACAGGCAGAGCAGTCAAAAACCTCAGAGCCCGGATAGCTCAGTCGGTAGAGCATCAGACTTTTAATCTGAGGGTCCAGGGTTCAAGTCCCTGTTCGGGCGAAGCACCTTTTATTTTGCGTGTATATTTCGTTTATATATTTAGTTTTATTTTCTCCCTTCCCGTTACAACGATATTTCCCCTCCTCAAAACCCTTTTCCCCTTCGGCAGGAGAGGCTCCTCCCGCGGGTGGGTCCCGGCCGCGCTCCGGGACAGCCCCGGCAGTGAAATAGAAAAATAAAACCACAAAAAAAGAGTGGAAAAGAACAAAAAGCAGCGTCGCCCGAACAGGGACTTGAACCCTGGACCCTCAGATTAAAAGTCTGATGCTCTACCGACTGAGCTATCCGGGCTCTGCGAGTCGGTCGCACGGCCCGCTGCTATCACTGCGCGCGGGCGCGCAGGAGGGCTCGCACCCAGCGGCGAGAAGAGCGCGCGGCGGCCCGTACCGTGCTGAGGGGGCTCATACCGGGCTGAGGGGGCCCGTACCGGGCCGGGGGGGGCGGCTCCGTCCGTTCTCCAGCGGTTCCGGAGCGGGGGTTCGCGCGGGGCGCGGAGACACGCGCCGCTCGGTCCTCCACCGCGGGGGTGGCGGGCGCGCTCCCGGCCCGGGCCCTCCGTCCTCTCTAGGGATGACTTCCGTTGCGCTCTATGGCGCGGCGGCCCGGGCCCGGTGCCCCGCGGAAGCGCCAGCGCAGCCATGTTGGCTGTGAGGGGAAGCGGCGGCCCGGGGCCGCGCTAAGATGGTGGCGAGGAGCCCCCGGGGGGAGTAGGGGCCCCGTCCCCCCCTTCCCTCCCCCCGAGCCCGGGCTGCGGGCCGGCCTGGCGCCCATGGAGCAGCTGTAGGGTGAGCCCGCCGCGGGGGGACGGCGCCGGGGCCGGGCGGGCGGCGGGGATGAGGGGATGCGGGGCCGGGACAGAGCGAGGTCCGCGCCGAGGCGCTGGGCGGGAGCACCCGCGGCCCGAGGAGCGGCGCCAGATGGGCTTCATGGGCAGAAAGCACCCCGAAAGAGCCCCGCTGTCAGAGGCGAGAGCCGAGCCCGCCCCGGGCTGGAGAAACCGCCTCAGAAACGTGCTCCCGAACTTCCGAGTGTTGCCTTCACTCTGTTCCCTGCTGAACGCCTTTATGTGCTCTGTCACGCTTGTGTTAACTTACTGTTAAAGCTTACTGCTGTCTGACAGCTCGGGGTTTGCAGTCGGTTGGTGCTTACACCAGTCGCTCCAGTAAAAAAAGGAGACGGGAGAAGTGGTTTGGCGTTACTGCAGGGTCCCGTGCAGTGAGAGCGGGACCAGGCTGGGGGGCGGCTTTGTGCAGCTCTCAAGGGACACGTTTGAGCTTGTTGGGAACCCAGTGATGTGATCGGGTGAAAGCTGCGGCCCTGGGGACGGTGGAAGCACTGTGACATCGCTGGTGGAGCTAAGGATGGGGAAGGTGCGAGTTACAGAGGGGAGAAATGGGGCTTGTCACAGGCCGGGTGAGATGGGGGGCAGGAGGACTTGCAGGCATGAAAACGCGTGGGGTCTCACCCCGGTAGGACCTGACCTCGTTAGCTCCGAGTTCCCAGATGGGTTGTTGGTTAAAGCCTCCCTCCCAGGGCTGCTCTCTGCACCGGGCAGTACATGGGGCTGCGGGTTTGTTCGTTGGAGAAATTGTGCTTTATTTGAAAGCATGAAAAAGGATGAAGGACAAAACACAACCCTCGGACCTTAACCCACTGTCAGAGTGAGCCATTGGAGACCACAGATACAAATAATGTCTGCTTTACATTCCCTGCTCCCTTCACCGTGCACAGGCCTCAGAAACAGCATTCTTTCCTTCAGGAGACTTTAAACCAAACCCTGAACTGGAATTAGCAGTTTAGCTCCAACTTTGCTGTCAGGAAGAGCCCGTGCCCCCTGTGCGTGCGCTGCTCTGGGTCTGCCAGGATCTTTAGTCTCAAGCCTTCTGCAGGCATCACAAGCTGTGGTCTAGCGGGGTTTTGGTCTCTGAAGAGAACGAACTTCCCCTCCCAAAGCAGGCAGATGACTTGTCCGCATGGCAAGCATGACCATATAAAGTGCTCGAGTGGAAGAAACGGTTGCTTCGTGACTCCTTCGTGATTCAGAGTTTCCTCCGAGTCATTCCTCTGCTCCAGTGGCCATCTTCTTAGAGATGTAGCTCCAAGCTTGTAGAGGGGGAGAGCAGTAAAGTCACTGGTGCTGCGTTCACTTGGCTGCACGTTAGTTTAGATGCTTCCAGGGTTGTGAGGTATTTGACATAAAATAGGGGGGATAGTGGCAGGGGAACATGAAATTGGGCTCACTGTTAAGAACCTTCCCAGTTCTCCAGGACTCTCCACCGTTTGTGTTTCCGTGCAGCGGGTGGAGGCACAAGCGAGGTTTGTTCTGGCAGGACAGTGGCTCGTGGCTGCCCCCATCAATCCTGAGGGGCTCTGCACCCTAGCCGTGCTTTAGAGCTGCGCTGGCAGGGTGGCATTCGGGACCCCCAGGGTGAATTTGTAATTGGAACAGTCGGGATTACTGAGGATCAAGCTTCCTAAAACCACAATTTACCTGTGAAGACCGGAGACAAGGCACAGATTTGCCTCTCTCTAGTAAACCCAGTACTGAAACAGTTAAAGTGATCTTGAGTTGGCTCCCTCACCCAGGGGTGGCAGTCCCCTTCCAGAGAGGCGGGGTGGGGAAAGCCGCTGTTTTCTCCCATTTGGCCGTTTTTCACACCACATCAAGCTCTTTATCAGCAGCTGATGTGTTCAGTGACTCCCCCTCTGACTAAAGCAGTTGGAGCCCAGAGGAGCTGAGCCAGGCAAGGCAGAGGCTCCCCAGGACTGCAGGAGCAAAGGGAAGCAGAGGGCCCATCCTTGTGCTCCTCCTGCTAGCAGACAAGTTCAAGGTTGGTGAGTTGGTCTCTGCCTGGTACAAAGTACAGCTCAGCCTGCAAAGCGCAGAGGGTCCTGCGGGCAGCTCGTGGTGCTGAGTGCTTGGCATTAGCAAGTGGAACCTTAGTTTAAAGGTAAGGCACTGGCAGCATGGAAGGAATTTTAGCTGTTATGTCACTTATTTGGGGTTACTGCCTAGATCACTGTTATTTTTCCAAACTCGAACATGCTTTGATTAAGCTTTCCTAAATATTTAGAGATCTGCTTGAGCTTTGGGAATGATTTCATTCCCGATACTGCCTTACTTCAGAGAAATGTAATGCTGTAAGAACTATCAGAAGCCTCTAACAAACTCATTGTAAGCCGTTTTTAACAGATGGGGCAGGGAGCGATGGGGTTGGATGCTCACCAGTGCTCAGTACCTTGACTTGGTGCCAGAGCTCAGGTTTTTGTCATTGCTGAGTCTCCACGCTGCCGGCTCGAGATGTGCAGCCTGTTTTGTCTACATGGAGGATATTTGGTTACTTCCCTCAGGCAGAAGTCTGGTTATTTTGCAGGCATTCACTTTTTAATGTAGCTGCTCACACTGGCTCACATTCATTGTAACTAATGTAAGAACAGAGTCATTTACTATAGCTGGGACATTCTGTGAAAGAATGTAGATACTGCTTTGAAAGCTTTTGCCTTCACATTTTCACATCTCATTTAAAGTCCTGCAGTGGTTAAAAGTTGGCCCTGCTCCACATTCCACACGGGAAAAGCTGTCCCAGCGTTGCATCTGCATAGGCAAATTCAGGAGCCAGTCTTTGTAGTTCATCACATGCTCCAGCCTTAAGCTTACCAAAGGGCTTCCTGGTATTGCCTGCAGAAGAGCAACCAGATTCACACTGAAATGGAGATTTTGGGGTAACCAGGTCCGGGGACACAACAATTTTACAGGTATATTGGTCTGAGCTTTAGTCCTGAACTGAGATATCAAAACTTATGTTCCTTCTCCAGCAGCTCCAAGTTACTCTTTTGCAGGGGCTGCTCAACTGGCACCAGGCTTTAAGCATAAAGGAGTTTTCAGAGGTGGTGTGTGGGGTAGAGCAAACTGGATTGTGCTGTGAACATGAGTCATTACAGATCATTCTGCATGTGAAGCTGTGCTCCTCGGGTGGTGCTGAAACTGATAGGGCTTGACAAATTCAAATAGCTGCAGCACTTCCCCTTTTGTTCCTTTCCAGGAAACGATCATTTCACCTGCTCAAACTGTTAGTTTAGAGCCTGCATCTGGGCATTTGGATGAAGGCTGCTGCAGCAGCAGCTTTTGGCAGGCTTTCAGCCCTTGGAAAAGGCAAGTGGGGAATGTGTGGATCGTTGCAGTCTGCACTGACCACTCCTTTGGGCAATCAGGGAGTTGCTGGCTGGTGATTTGGAATGTGAAGGTTTCCCTTGTGGCTGTTTGTGACTCAGCTTCTATTTCCCCACCTCTTGACTGCAGGATTTCACCACATTAAGAGTTTGCCAACAGCCCGATGGAGACTGGCAGTTCCCTTCAGCTGGCAGGTCCCCAAGTTCCTCACCATGTTGTGCTGCTCCTGGAAAGGGGCAGAGGCAAAGCATCCCCAGTGCCACAGGAGATGTGTCCCAGTTGTTCCCTCGTGGCTGTTTGTCCAGCACTGGGCAGCTGGCTGCAGCTTGGCTAAGACAAAGCAGACCCAGTTTCACCAGAGCAGGTTAGGGGCACAGAAGCATCACCATTGTACAGCAGCCATTTAAGAGATGCATGCAGGGCTAATTTTAAACCCTCGTTTCCTGAAGCTTCTAAGAAGTGGAAGTGGTTAAACTCAAGACCAGGTTGCTCAGCTGAACTGGTGCATGAACATTCCTCTCCTTTATAGGTCTCTGCTATAAACAGCTCATCACTGCCACGATGACATCTCCAAGCTCTGCCCAGCACCCAGCAGCTGAGAACGCCTGCAGAATAGCACTTGGACAAGCTAACCAGGTGATTGCCTCGCCCACTTACTCTCACTGCTTTCTCCTCACTAAAGCAGCAATTTCTGCAATCAAATCCAACCTCTTCGGGTACATTTAAGTTAGAAGAATTTAGGGTAATGGAGTAGGGCTTTTATCCTGAGGAGCTGTGTTAGCTCTCACTATCAGACCGACGATTTATGAACATTAAAGGGGGAGGAAGGGAAAGCTGCACTTCAAATTGGCCAGAGGGGAAATTGTATAATGAATATGTTTGTGCCGGGCCCTGTACTTGAAGTATTCTACATGCAGCATCCCTCTTAACGCTGGGCTCTTTGTGACCTTGCAAAGGTTAAAACTTGGCTTTTAAAGGTAAAAAACTTTGTCTGGTCCGTAATGCCTTCTTTGTAGTACTCCTCTTACTGACTATTCCTAGAATTTCCCTGGAACAAAAGGTAGTTGTAGCTACGAGCCAAGGTCACCATGACAGGTATGGCTCAGTACCATGTTGACAGCCATTCAGAGAAGAGAAATGTGCAAATAATAGGAGAAATCTCATCTAAAATGCTTCTCCAAGACAGGCATCCAACCTTCCAGAGCCAATCCTTTGGACAAACCATCTCCCCAGTGTGAAGGGATGTGGCAGGAGTGGAAATAAGCTGATGGGAAGTTGAGAGCCTCACATTAGGAGCTTAATTTAGAAGCTTTGAAACATAGCCAAGTCAGATATGCTTATTTAGTCCATTCACTCTGCAAGCAAAAAGTAAATAGGCTCTGATATTAGTAGCAAAATATTGATTGTCACCACTCAGTGTCCCAGGCAGTGTGGATTAAACACTTCCATTTGGCTTTACTGTGGTAGCTAAGGGCTCATTTGAAAATGAGCAAGCTAACTAGGTTGCTTCTTTAATCAGACAGAGATGTACAAGAAGTTACTTCAAATCCATTTGAGAGTGGTCATTAGAGAAATGAATGAGAGCAAACACATAATTTCCTCTTATTAAAATCATGTGCTGATACAAGCACTTGTTTGAGCTGTGCTGAGCTTTCTCGTAGGAAAAAAGCTGTTCTTGAGAACGAGGCTTGGGGCTGGACACTGCTTGAAAATGCATTTAGTAAGTACAATAAGGAGAAAACAGGCAAGGCAGGCACATTCACACATCAGAAAACAGAAGTATCTTGCCAAATACCATGTGAGAGCCAAGTGATAAACTGCATTCACACCAAGCAACCAAACCCCACTCTCCTTACCTTGGGCAGGAGCGTGGTGCTGCAGCTCAGGCTGTCTCTGGAGGAGCTGGAGGACTGCAAGCAGGCTCTGCTCCTTGGGAAAGGAAGTTGGGTTTGCAATTGCATGGATATAGGCAGAAAAGAGGAGTGGGTGTGAGACACAAGTGAACCCACCTGGTGCTGATGGGTGAGGGCTTCACAGCTGGTCCAGGTGACATGCCCTGAGAGGATAAACCTTCTCAACGTGCAGAGGAAACAGCAATGACCATGGTGTGCTGAGGACTGGGCTTTCTGTCCTGAGACATTGAACTATCTTCCTGTATTAGCATCTGATGGACAAGGGGAACAAAAGAGATTCAGTGTGGGAAGCATCCCTTAGTGTGCAACACCGTACACAACCGTGCAGCATTCAAAGAACAGTGGGGGCTTTCTGACGTTCCTAGGGAGCACAAGGCACCAGATCATGTGGTGGCACTCTCCTAGGAATTGTTAGAATTCTTGTGGAATAAATGAAGTAGCAACATAGAGGGGGAGTGAGAAGCTATTTAAAACTTGCTGCTGTTTTATATAGCATCATCTGCTACTCAGAGCTGCCTGGGGGTGGAGGTGAAAGCTAAAGGGCTTGTGGAGCAGTTGCATCCTTCCCAGGGTGCTTGCTGCTTTATGTAATAAACGATTTTGCTTGATGACTGAGCTCCCCAGAAGATGCAGGTTCTCATTCTTGGTGTTCATTAACCACACCTTCTGTTTGATTCACTCATTATGATGTGCCTATTCATGGATCCTAAGAAATACATAGGTCTGTACAGAGCAGAGCTCAGTTGTTCACTGCATTAATTGAGGAAATCCAGGCATGCTGCTCTTGGAGTGGCAGTGTGAAGGCACCATCATTGCTCCTGAGGAGATGACTCCCTGCGTTTGGTTAGTCACTGCTCAGGACTCCATACATACCAAGGGGTTGAGTTTCCAGTCTTCCCTCACAGGATGAATGACATCAAAGTTAATGGGACAATGTGAGTGATTAAAGCCTTTAGAGCTGGCTGGCTGTGCAGATTCCCTGTGGAAAAGAATCCCAGCTTTCAGCAGGTTAGCCTGAGGCAAGCAGTGCTTCCCCACGACCTCCAGCTCATACCCGGCCTGTCAGCTCTGTGCTTGGTGGGGAGTCTTGCACAGGGTGATCTGCTCACTTGGATTTGCTGCCTGTGACATAGGTGCACGTGCCAGGGGGCTTCCTCTCACTGCTCGGGCTCATTCAACCCAAAATCTCTGGTTTATTCTTTTAGGTGCGACCCAAACTGCCACTTCTGAAGATTCTGCAGGCTGCGGGTGCCCAGGGGGAGACCTTCACACTGAAGGAGGTGGGCTCAGCTCCTGGGCACCGGTGCTTTGGCACATGGCTCTTTGTGGGGAAGGGCTGGGGCTGGCTGCTGGCAGTGCCTTGAAGAAGAACTGGATTCCAGTTGACATTTTTCTTCTAATGTTCCTTTGAAATGGCTTGTCAGCTAAACCTAGGAGAATTCATTTCTTTTCAGCTTAAAATGCAATATGTGTACAAGATTAAAAACATGACACTGTGATTTACAAGAGTATCCTGTCTGCAAAGAATTAAATGCACTGGGTTTTCATTATGAATGTGTCAGATATTCCTGCAGAGCCCTGTGGCTTACTTTAAATACTTAAAGGCATTGAAATAACT
Organism: Strigops habroptila; assembly: GCF_004027225.2. Taxonomy (NCBI): domain Eukaryota; kingdom Metazoa; phylum Chordata; class Aves; order Psittaciformes; family Psittacidae; genus Strigops; species Strigops habroptila. Next base: position 377,339 of record NC_044294.2, read on the forward strand.
TATTTAGCTCCTAAAAAACTTTGCAGAACCAAAGTGAATGGTTTAAATGGGGGGAGCTGAGTATTAGATGCAGGTTACTTGTTCAGATTCATGTTTTAACCCGGTTGAGTCTGGTCTGTTGTAGCTGGCAGTGTCCCTGAGCTCTCAGGGGATGTTTGCTCTCCATCCCTTGTGATACCAATGCACTCATTTTTCCTTCTTGTCAAGGGTTAATAGTTACAAACCTTATAGCACTAGGGTAAAGCATAACTGCCCTTGTTTCAGAGACACCAACAGATCACAGATGTGCATAAAAAGCAGGTACAGTTTTACAGGGTCTTGTGTGGTTTGGTTTCAGCTGCAGATAGAGCTAATGGCATGTTTTGTGTCCACAGGTTATGCATTACCTAGGACAGTATATCATGGTGAGGCAGCTATATGACAAAAGGCAGCAACACATGGTCTATTGTGGAGGAGATCAGCTGGGAGAACTGCTGGGACTGGAGAGCTTCTCTGTGAAAGATCCAAGGTAGGGAAGAGTCACCTCTGTAATGGTGTGTTATGGAGACTGTGATGACAGGAAACTCTTGGTGTCACTGTTGCTGGTCACTGTCGGATAAACCTTGTGAATACCAAGTGTCCTGCTCGGTGGCTTACTGGTAATGCTTTGACAAGTTTGAGTTGAGCTCCTTTGTTGGGAAGAGCCTGTTCTGGATGGTGCAGGCAGTGAGCTGCTGGAGGTGACATCTTTTCCCCCTCTGATTTCTGCATCTTCTTAGGCCCTTGATCTCAGACATAAGTAAAAATCTGCATCCTTCAGTTAAGTTCTGAGCTAGACTTCTCTGTGGCAAGCTTTTAGGAGTGGCAAAAACCCCCCACTGCAGTTTCCAGTGTGTCTGGATAAGAAAAGAGAGTTTCTGTCCCTGCTTGAAAAGGGTAATGCTGTTTGGGATTATGGATGTCCTCAGCTGTCACCTTCTTTCCCACAGCCCAGTCTATGAGATGCTGAAACGGAACCTGACTTCTGCTGCAGTGGCAGGTAGGTTTGTCACAGTATGGGCAAGTATATTCAATGTAGTGTTGATGTAACTTGGGTAAGTAATGATTTTCAGAAGAGAGAGGTGTTTCTGAAGGTGAAACAAACTGCTGATGAAGGCTTTGACTAGACAATCTCCTTGAGTCTGTGTCTTTTCTGTGTGTGCACCATCAGTGGCTGTGGTATGACATCAGTTAGCTGTCTGAGTAACGTGGTTGCCTGTGACTTCTTGCTCTCACCTCGTTTTATAGTTGAATAGTCTTGAGACAACATCAGAGTGCTGGAAACCCAGCCTGATCCTGCAAGCCAAAGAGGGCTGGACTTTAATCAAACACTTGAACCTTTAAAGGTCACTGTTATTTTCCCAGCTCATAAGAGAAACCAAATCTATCTACATCAAAAGTCCTTCAGTCATAAATTAAGATTTATTCTGAAGTTAATCTCAGCTGATGGCTTCCTCGCAGCCAGAGCCCATTGTACGGTTGGTAATCTTCACTGGAAAAAAAGGCTTCTGATGAAACTACAAGTGTACAAATCACGAGGGAGTTACGGAGTTTTGTGCCCTACTTCCTGAGGTCTCTAAGCAGACGGTGTGGACTTGGTTCTTCATAAGGGCTTAGTCTATATTTGCACATGTATACAAAAGCTTGTGCAAATTTAGAAGCTGAGAAAACGCAGCCCTGAAGTGCTCAGTCCTCTGCTTCGAGCCATGCGTTGGTACCACTGAGGTCCCTCTGCTTTCTGTGCTTATATAGAAGAATCTTCCCAAATGGACTCTTGTCTAAACACGTTACCTGCAGGATAACTGTGTGCGTGCTGTTTGCCTCCCTGGTGATGCCCTGGCCTCTTCCCTCCAGGCAGTGTATGTGGAGAGCGAAGGATCCCAGCGAAACCCTCTCCTCTGCTGCCCTGTCCCCTTCTGCTTGGTGTGTGCGTGTGGCCGGGTGTGCGAGTGTGCTCCAGCCCTGGTGTAACTACCTTGAAACCTGCCAAAGGAAACACTGTTCCTTTAGGGCAGCGGTCCCTGAGTTATACCCCTCTGTCTGCTCGTGTGTGTGTGTGTGTTTGTGACTAAAATGAAACACACTTGGCAGACCAGAACCTTTGACAAATACATAGGTAAGATGACTGGGTATTGTTTTTCCTGTGTTGCAACATAGGAATAACTGGAAGTGCCGTAGGGATTGAAGAGGTCTTCATGTGCCATAATAGCTGCTTGTATTCATTAGTCAAATCAGAGTTTATGAGCACAGCATTTTGCAGGTTATCTCGCCCACTTCTTTGAAGTACACTTGTAGAAAGAAAGTGACTGCAGAACATCTTGATAATGAAGAGGAAGCTCTGACAGAAGGCTCTTTGTCAGATGGTGCCCTTACTTGGCAAGCTTCTACTCAAGTGACTCACCTGAGGTGTACTCAGGAATATCTCACTTCAAGGACATTTTGTGTAGTACGTGCTGGCTTGAAAAAAGGAAGCTTTCCAGTAAGTGGAGTGTCTTTCCAGGCAGTGTTTAAGGCTAGTTTGCATTATTTGTCATGTTAGAAGGGTCAGTCTTCACCTCTTCTAGTGACCCTGCAGAGCCAAAGCACTTACGGATGAGCCCGTTGGCTTCTGTTTTCCTTCAGGTGTTAACTAATCAGTGGCTGCAGAAGCTGTAGGGTGATGGAAGGGAAGACAAGGAAGCTGGACTGACGCGTGGAGGGCAGAGAACATGAGATAGAGCCATGTCATGTGGTCCTGTGTTCTGGTCCGTTTTAGGGATACTTTTTGGTCCACTTTTCTGCCTGTAGCAGCAGGTCTCAGTGTCTGTCAGTGCTATGATTCGTGACTGAATGGGACTGTTCATGCCAGCCTGGCGTTCAGCAGGGAATTGCCCTGCTGAATTAAAAGGGGATCAAGCAGGAGCCATCCCTCCATCTTTTGTTCTCTAGCACATTGTTCTGTTTAAAGGGTAGACCTCACAAGTGCAGCTCTCCTATTATGTTTCTGGAAGATTTCTGGTAATGTGATTGTTCTTGCTGTTGATGTTGGCCTTTTAATTAACTCTTGGGGCCAGCATAATCATCTGGATTAAACTGTGTCCTGGATGTGCACACAGTTACCCAGGGAAGAGCCTGCTGTGCATGGAATTTTCCCTTCTGTAGCCTAGGCATTGTTCTTCCTGCCCAAACTTTTCAGAAAGGTGTTTTTCAGTCTCAGCCTAAGGTGAAAGAGATGCTGTCCTCAGGTATTTATAAAGATCTTACTCTTCTCTGTTCACCTTCTTCAGCATGGATCTGATCCAGCCTTCACGTGAGAGGTGCCCGTGCTGTGCTGGTGCTCTGGGTTTCTGCCTCCATGCAGATCTTTTGCAGAAAGGGCTTAGAGCTTGTGATGGCAGGACAGGCGGCAGGAAAAGGAGTAGTTTTTCACATGGGGAAGAAGGAGGTTCTTATATGCTGAGAGTTTTCATCAAGCTTCATCTCCAAGGAGGCAGAGACTCCGGGGTCCATAGGCTAGTGCCTCTGTGTGTACTTAGCAAAGCTGGAGTCATGCCTCTCTAGGAGATGGGCAGCTCTCTTAAGGAAGAAAGAGCTCTCTCCAGGGGTTCCTTCGAGGTCTGCCAAGCCTGGCTCGTTGGTTGCGTGCTGAAGGCCCTCTGTGTTGTGAGAATGGTTATTACCAGGGAAGGTTTTTTCTTTTGTTTTACCTGCCATCTAGATGCTGCACAGAGTCTCGCAAAGGAACAGAGCGTCGATAAGCCAAGCCAAGACCAGCTGAAGGTAAACCCACTGCCTGGTGGTTTCTTTTGTTGTACAGAGTGCCCCTTCTCTGTACCTGTGCATGGTGGACTGCCAGAACTTTGTGCTGCTTGGCTGCCAGGTCCTCACCTTCCTGAAAAGTTCTTGGAGTCCACAGGGCAGGGACAGAGTGACCCTTCTCTGTTCTCTTCATAACAGAGTACCAGTCTCTGAGCGCGTTTCTCTGGGGTGTAGCACTTCTAGTCCTCAGTTCCTCCAGCGTGCTCTATATTTTCATGTCTTTCCCCCACTCTCTCCCACCCCTTCTCTGAGTAGGAATTGCCAAATAATGAAGCTTTCTAAAAACGTGTGACCAAGTTTTGTGTTTAGGAGGATTGTTTTCAGAAGTTTTCAGGCAGAATCTGAAACCTAGGAAAAATCTTTGCACGTTCAAACTTGTTTCCAGGTATATTGTGGGATTCATTGGGCCTGATCTGGGAGGTGTCTGTTCACATTGGGGGCCAGAGAGTCAGAAAACATCATGGTGTCACTGCATTAAGATGGCAACTTTTGGACTTTTGCCACTCTTAAGGTTTTTCCTAGGTTGCAAGTGTATTGGTTGTGCTCATTACAGATGCATTAGCCTTCTTAAAGGGTTAATAGTATGTAGATGTTGTTCCGAAACCTTTCATAACTTCTTGGTCTTGTACTGCAGCTGGTGACTCGGAATGGAAGTGCTACATCCCCTTGTCCCTATAAACTCTGCTGGACTGACATCTTGGTTTTCCTTCCTTCATGCAGTTTAGCCAGCAAGAAGGTTCTGACCCTGGCATCATGGAGGGTGAAAGCAATGCTGCTGCTTTGTCTACCTCAGAGCAAAAATGTGAGCGTTACGAAGGTGAGTGCCGGCTCTTCTGCAGTAACACACTGTGTGCAGGCTCTTGTGCTGCTTCAGTGGGACGTGTTGAGCTCTGCATCAGCAAAATGCTGGAAGAGGGTGTTGGGAGACTAATAACAACCTGCTGTGGAATATAATCTTTAAAAATCAGAGGTTTATGTTAAAGATTGAGAGAACTGCAACTGTTCGCCAAAGGGGCTTGATGATAGATGTGTTTTCTAGCTTGGCTATTTGGTCTCATAAATAAACAAACACTTTGAATAAAATGGCAGGTTAAGCCCCAAAAACACATCTATCACTAAACAGTGCCATGAAAAATCTTAGAGACCTTGCTGAAGGGTGTTTTAAATGCTGGAATTATACTTACATCTATTTATCTTCCCAAGGGACTCTCTCCTCTGATTACACAGAACACAGCCTGAGCAGTCTGCAGTCATTACCTGCAAACCAATCAGGGAACTGAATAACAGTGGAATGCTTTTTCTCCCCAGCTTAAGTGTAACACAGCTCCTTCATATTTCGACATTTCCTTTGTTTTAATGTCTGGGGATTTCTTGCTGGTTCACTCATATGAATTGCTGGATGTTATGGAAGCAATTTTCCTGTTGTTCTACTTTTTTTTCTATTCTCATGTCATTCTCATATCAAGGAACCTAATTTGTAAAACCAAATCTTCTTTGCAAGAGTGGGTATTTCCAGATCAAATGAGAGTGGTAGATATTTTCCTGGCTGCCAGTGCAAAAGAGGTAGGAACAGTCCTTGTCTGTGCCTTTGAAACTCTTGGCACTGAACAGAGATAGATTCAAGGTTATCTTGAAATTCAGACTGCTGGGTTTAGGATCATAGACTAAACTACACAGGCTAAAAAGAAGGCTGAAGTGTGGGGTTATGGAGGATGGATTCTTGCCTTCCTGCTTCCTTCTTTTGAGGCAGGTTTGGGAATTGAGGAGCTCCCATCACTGGGAATTTGAACTGAATTCAGAACAGTTCTTTCTGCGTCTTAAGTTACTCAAGACATCTACTCAGTGTTGACTTGGTTAGAGCTCTGAAAGAAGTGGTTGTGGTTCTGTGTTGAGTCTTAAGGTAAAGCTGAAGAGAACCTGTACTGTTACAGAGACACTGGGAGCACTGGGAGGCTCCCGTGCCTCTGACAGTCGCTGGCTGTGCAGTGACTGTTGTGCCAGGTTCACTTGGGGAGATGCACGAGTGCAGATGTGTGGCAGATGTGACATCCCAGTGCACTCATACAAATCCCGGAGCTTGTAGAGTAACTGGTTGTAAGAAGGAGCAAGCAAGATTGTTAAAATCAGATGGGGCCCAATTTTTCTCTGCTGGTCTCTTAAATAATGTAGGTGTGGCATGACTTAGATTCTACTTGGCTCTTACAGACAAAGACTTAATAGAAAACCTCTCTAAAAGCAAGAAGCCTAAACTGGACCTAGTGTTTGAGGAATGGGATGTAGCTGGTCTTCCATGGTGGTTTTTAGGCAACCTCAGAAGCAATTACAAGTCCAGAAGTAATGGATCAACAGATATTCAGACTAACCAGGTGTGTAGCCATTTTAAATAGGTGTGCTGTATTCTCTTCCTCTCCTCTTTTGGGTTCCAAGTAAATAAACTATTCTTGTTCTTTCTTTCCCCTTCCCACTCCAGGATTTTCAGCCTCTCCCTTGTGTGTTCCTGTCCCAGCCTTTCACATCAGGTGGTTGGTTACCTTTAGTGCTCTTAAATAAACTAGGTGCTCTTGGGAGGCTGTGTTCAGCCCTTGGAGGTTCTGTATTTCAGGAGTTGCCCCTCTTCTGGGTTGAAAGCTATTACGTGGTGCCGATGGCTGTAGTGTGGTGGCCAGCAGCTTATGGCTAGCTAGAAGGGGGAATCCTTTCCTTCCCAGGGGTGACTGGAGAAGCTGCCCAGGGCTGAGCAGGAAAAGGGAGAGGTGTTGGCTGTGGTGATGGCTGCGGTGCTAGTACTCCTGCTGCTGAGCTCAAAGTGGTCTCCCCTGTTTCCTTTCCAACAGGACATAGACACTGCCATTGTTTCGGATACTACTGATGACTTGTGGTTCCTCAACGAATGCCCATCGGATCAGAGCAGTGCTGCAGTCAAGGTGGAAGCGGTTGAGTGTGAGGAAGTGAAAGAAGGTGACAAAAAGGTACCTCTTCAAACAGGCACGGTGCTTGGGTTCCACAGGCTGGCCTCGTTTCATTGGTCTCATGGTGCTGTGCCTGTTTTGGAGGAGGTAGATCTGTAATCCAGAGCTTAAAGGGTGAGATTGGTCATGGGTGTTCAAAGGATTGAGTTTCTTCCGTGGAAATCAGTAGGACCACTCAGGCGTGTATGTGTGTGCATTTGTATGATTCTTGTATTCATCAGAGAGAAGTATGAGTTGACCACAGGCAAACAAGACTGTAACTCAGCCCAGCAACAGTTAGTAATGTTTTAGAATAGATTCAGTATATAAAATGGCTTTTGATTCACTTACAGAAATGACTTAATTATCACAGTGATGATACATTGCTTTTAGTTTTGGTGTACAGTGCCAGGCACATCATAAATAGAGATGATTGCACCTCTTTAACAACGCTTCCACTCTTTCCAGGTGACTGAGGATGTTTGTTTGCATGACTTTGAAGATTCTCAATGCTTAAGTGATGACACAGATACAGAAGCTGCTTCTGAGGTAGGCATCCTTTAGGTCAGCATTCCTTGCCTGGACTGTGCTGCATCCTTGCTGTAGTGGGAAAAACCTCGTCCTACAGCTGCTGCTGGTTGTGGTAGGAGAAGTCGATTCTTGTATGGGTTTCAAAGGCAAAAAACCACCCCAAAAATCAAGCTAAAAAAAGCTTTTTGATAAGCTACATTGAGGAATGTAGGGAAGTTGGCTTGACCTCTGGGATTAGAGAATCCACTTCTCATCTCACCCCATTTTGCTGAGATACTTTGGCCGTTGTCAGGAGGAGAGCCTGTGTACTGCTTCTGTAATGTCTTTGCTCTTGCAGTGCCTCTCTAGGGACAGACCAGAGCTTTTCTCCCCTTTTAAATGAAGAAAACCCAAGGTGGAAAGAGAGAATAAGCAGTAATTACTGGGTTGTCCACCTCTTCCTACTGTCCCATTCCTCACCTGAATTCCTTCATGGTAGATACTGAGGGACATCAAATGTGTATTCTTCCATGTGTCCTTTTTTAATCCTAGTCTTTTCTTCTTGCCTTTTGAGGTTTTGTTGTAGTCAGCAATGGTGCGTCATGATGCTCTTTGCTGCCTATGGCACCCTCAGTTTTAAGCTTAGTTTTCTAGGCTGTGCATCCTTGACAAATTAAGATGTCCCTGGCATTAGGCAGCTGAATCATAGCTCTGAACTTGGGCAGCTCTCGCCTTTGCTACGTGGGGTAATCGAGTAAGCTGCTATTAGTTGTCCAGATTGAGCAGCTGCTAAGTGATTAGTGAGTCTGGGAAATCTATTCCTGACTGATTCGAGGAGCTCTACCCTTGAATTTAGAGTGAGATACTGAAAATTCAATAAACTGCACAGCGTGAGAACATTGTATTCTTCCAGAGTGCCGGAGGCTGGGAGGGAAGAAGGGCACATTTTAATGCCTAAGAGATCTGCATCTGTCAAACGCACAGGGGTAGCCAAATTCTCTTCAGGCTTTTTGAGCTGCTGATAATCAAACCAGCAATCACGCATCCGCCAGCTTATACTTGGTATTAAATGTCCTTTTTTGATGAAGCTTCTTAGCTGCTTTTCCTATGTAGAGGAAACGAGTTGTATGCAGGAATACTCTAACCTCTGCTGTTTTTGTCTGCCTCACTCGTTCCGCAGGACCGTTGGCAATGCAGCAAATGCAAGAAGTTTAACTCTCCAGGCAAACGGTACTGTTACCGCTGCTGGGCCTTGCGGAAAGACTGGTACTCAGATTGCCCCAAACTGGTTCATTCTCTTTCCCTGTCCAGCATTGATGCTATCCAAAACAAAAAGGATGATGAAGGGATCGATGTCCCGGACTGCCGAAGGACTATTTCAGCTCCAGTTGGCCAACCCAAAGAGCTGTACATGGTAGAAAACAAATCACGTGTAGATCCCCGCAGCTCTATTGAGTCTTTGGATTTGGCACAGGAATGTGAAAGCAAGGAGTCTCTGTTGCATTTCACTGAGCATAAAAAGGAGGAGGAAATCCAGTCTTTAGAGAGTATCAAAAAATTGCTGAACCCTTGCTTCCTATGCCATCACAGACCACGGGATGGGAATATTGTCCATGGAAGGACTGCTCATCTTGTGGCCTGTTTCAAGTGTGCAAAGATGCTGAAGAAAAAGAGATCACCTTGCCCAGTGTGCAGGAAAGACATCGAGATGGTGATCAGGATCTTTATGGGGTAGTTGTGCCAGTTCAGGCCTTCTCCCCCAAACGACTGCACACAGGTTTCCTTGCACTCACACCAACCCTAACTTCAGAGCTCGGACAGTGAATACCAAAGAGAAGTAAGATTCAAATCTGACCAAGAACATTGAGGAATCCTCTACATTCAATGAAGCAGCATCCACTTTTCAAATGTCCATTTAACTTAAAGCCCGAGGGAGCAGGGGGTGACTGGCACATTGTTATCTCAACACCCTAGCTTTGAAGCTGTCCAAATGTTCTGATTTCAGCTCAGTGGTGTCAGTGAGATGCTCTGTTCTGACAACTGCCTCTCAAAGAAAGCAAGTTTTGGAAAGAGTTAGAACTTTGGCTGTTGGAGGGGTGGTCTCCAGTGAGTCAATCCCTGTGCAATGCCTTTGAAGGGGGGAGTCTGCATCTGAGATACATATAGATATATATATATAGTCAGGGGTGGGAAAGAGGGTCCAAGGATCAGTTCTCCTCAGGGCAGTGAGAAGTAAATAACCTGGCTTCTGATTCTTTTGTGTGTGTTTAATGTAGGTTTGTTAGATAAGGTGAAGGTCTTTCTGCTACCAGTCTTGAAATAAGTCCTCCCAGGCTTTTAATCCATAGCTATCTCAGGTCCCAGATCAGATGGCAAAAGCACAGGGTGTTATACTTTGCTTTGATATTGGATCTTTCCATTGCTAGTGATTCTTTTTTCCCATTTAAATCCAGCTCTGTGTCATCTAGCATAGCTTTGCTGAAGCCTGTCCAGCATTAGCTCAGAATCTGGTCTACCAGCTGGATTAACTGACAGCAGCTCTGTGCATGTTTGGGGATGTTCTTATCGCTCTGTGCCTTCAGCACCATCGCAGCTCCTGTCTGCCTCATCTCAGATAAAAGATGCTCACTTCAGAGTGTGATGTGGCTTTAAAGACAGGAGATGGGCTTTTGAGGGAAAAGAAGGTAATTTCTGTAAAGCACTGACTGCAGCTGGTTAGTTTGTGGGCTGTGCTTGGTGTCAGTTTGAGATCACATCCTAGAGTGCGTGCTCAGACCCTTCTGTTCTGCAGGGCTTTGGAGGGCCTATGTCATGCAGCAGTGGCGATGGTGCCTTCACCATTCAGGTACACAGGCGTCTGCATCCAGGACAGTGCACAGAATAAACCCTGTTTCACCACCTCCTCTAGAATTCCCTCTCTAGTCTAGGAAGCACACCTGAAGACAGAAAAAGAGAAGGTGATGCTCATACCTTGATGCTTCTCTAGGCTGTTCCTCTTGTCTCCACACTCCATGGCCGGGTCCAGCCCCGCAGGTCAGGGGTGCAGTGGGACACCCAGATCCTGCCCAGCAGAAGGTCCCAATGGCCAAGTTGTTTCTCTGCAAAGATACCAGAGTAGGTGCTATATGCAATTACTGCCTATCACTGCCAAAAGTCAGACCCACTTTATGTTTTGCATAGTATTGTGATGATTTCTCTGTTGGCTGTACTTTAGACTGTTGTTGTTGGCTGTTAGTTCCAGTTGTGTTTTAACTGTCGGAGGATGACTGACTGGTGTTTAGGTGCACTATCTGTAAGTCCATGGGAATCAATCCACATGGAAAAGCTGATTTATTGCTCCCTTAACTAAAGGGCTCTTCAATTGCTGGTGATGCACTTTAGTCATGCTGAGATCAGCAGCGTTACCGCCTGGATCACCGCAGGGCTTCCTGCCAGGTAGTTCCTGTCCTCGGCAGGCTCTCGGGCGCGGGGTGGCACTTCGTGGCACTTCTGAATACTGTGAATTCCCCCTCGCCCCGACGGCTTCTAAGAACTAAATGTTGTGCTAAAAGCAGTTTAAGGGAATTGTTCAGATCTCGCTGCACTGAAAAGCAGGTGATTTGTGGTGACCAAAACCCAAAAAGTCCAGAGAGTTTAAGTTAAGTTCCAATAATGGGGTGGAATGTTTCTACCAAAACCCTTCTGGGGGCTGTGTGCAGTTGCCATTATCGAGTTGTTTTCAGTGTGGCAGTTCATGATAAAAAGCAAATTGCAAGAGAAGTTTGAGTGTAACGATCTCTGTATCTGTGACTTCTTGTTCAGTATAACCACAGTGTTTACAACCTGCATTTGTCAAGTTCTTAATTCTTTTTAACTGAAATAGTAGAGGATATAAGATGATGTTACAGTTGATTTTCCTTCCTCTAGAAGAATAAGCTATTGCAGTGCAAGCACACCATGTGTAGCTGTAACTGCCCAGGTTGTGGCTGGGGCTTGGAGGGTGGGGAGTAGTTTAGTGCAGGAAAAAGACAGAAAAATGTTCTATTGCTTTAACTTAAGTCTAAATAAGTAGCAACTTACCAAGAACTGCTCTTCTGACACTGCTTAGGAAGGGCAGACTTGAGGTGTGGGTGAAGAACTAGCTCAAAGCATGCGGCGACCGCACTGAGGTGGCAGCACAGATGGGACGTTGGCCAGGTCGTGTTGTCCCCTCCCTTTTCTCCAGCTGTGGCAGTTAATGTGGGGTCCCAGTTCAGAAACTCATTTTCCTGGGGGTGCTGAGCATTTGCCTGTCTCAGGTAGATGAATTCAGTGCTCAGGGGGTGAGCTTGGGTTCTCTGAATATTCCATTGGTGCCTCATAGCGGACAAGTTCTTCTCTCACAGTGGGTTTACTATGAAGTGCAATATGAGAGAAGAGCTCCTTGGTGACCTCCAGCAGTGGCTGCAGCATGTCTCTTAGGAGCAGTGTTGAGCAGAGCTGGCTGGAGGTGCCCAGCCTACAAAGGTTCATCTGTTTCACTGCTTTTTGTCTTCAGTGACATTGGTTGCTGTTCCTCAGGAACCTGCTGAGGTCTCACTGGCACAAGTGTACCTGTAGGTCAGGTTTCATTTACTGATGCCTCTGCTTTTCAGCCACTTTTGCCTCCAGTTATCCCCAGAACCAGCAGAATTCTTCCTTTGGTGGGTATTTAAGTTCAGTATGGGAACTGTAGAGTGCCATTGAGCACATTAAAGTGCTCTGCAGCATGAAACCACACGTGTAGGTGAATGCTCTGTATTGGCAGCCAGAGGTACACACGTTGCATTTACTCAGTGACTGTTTGCTGACACAGAGCCCAGCAGCCTTTGCTTCAGCTCTTCGCAAACCTCAGCATCCTCTGCTGAGGTGTACTGTGGAGCTGATTTAGCCTAAAGCAAGCTGCTACATGAAGTACAATGATCCTTTGGAGCAGCCCCCCAGAGTGCTTATTCTGCGTGGTGAGTGTTACCATGAGGACAGCTATGAACTTTGTGACTGTGTTACGTATCTGTTACAGTGCATGGCTGTGGTGGAGACCATAGTGCAGCTTCCCAGAGGCTGTTCTGTCCTCCTGCGTCCAGCAGAGGTTATATCTGGTACACAGCGGTCTTTTCAAGAGCAAGAATGAGACCCACAGATTATACAGGAGTAATAAACGGTGTTTGCAACAGCTCCAGAAGCACAGATGACCTTTGGACAGCAGCTTTTCTGCTCTGGAAGTCCTTCAGTTACCTGTCTGCAGTGACTGGACTTCTCTGTGCTCCTTTGAAGAGGTGGGATTCTGAGTCCATGGTAGTGTCTGGCCATGCGCCACGGGCTGGTTACACATTCCATCAGCTTGCTCTCTGCACCTTATTAACACAGGCAGCTTTGTGATTGCAGTTCTGCTTCTCTGGGCTCTTTTACCCTGGGGACATGCACTTGCTGCCCACCCATGTGTGGGACACCCCACGCCTGCCCCATGGAGCTGGTGCAGCCCACTGAACTCTGCAATTACCTTCAGAGTCTCCGACCCTTAGAGGACACAACATGTGTGAGGATCAGTGTGAGGAGCTACACCAAGGCAGGAACACGTTGTACCTCTGGCTTAAAGACTTGCTGGTCTGGAAAGGGGGATTTGCTGCTGGAGCTCCCCCGCTCCCTGCAGCTCGTTGGTCCCAGATCCTGGTTCAGAACACATTGCACTGCACACCCAGGCCGTGCCCGCAGTCACAAGGAGTCCTTGCTCAACGCCGTCTCTGTGTTTGCACTAGTGAAAGTAAGGCATGAATTGCAGAATGAGCTGGTTTTGTGTCCTGTGCATAATGAATTGAATTAAATCGAGCACATTCTATGATAATTTGGGTTCTTTTGTCTTTCATTTGTGGTGTGTTTTGGAGAAAACCTTTAAGTCAAGGCCTGTTCCCAGTTAAGGAACCTGTGATCTTCCTGCATGTCCAGTTCTAGGGGGGGAGGATTGACCTCCCATCCCTCCCAGGGCACGTCTCCCTACAGGAACGTGTGAGACGGTGAAAGCCATCAGGAACCACCGCCGGGAATGGCTTCATCTCCTGAGCCAGGCTGCTGAAGAACTTGCTGGGTTGTTTTCCTGTTGGTTGCCAGGTCCCATCGCCACCACCTGGTCCCATCGCCACCACAGGGGGGCACCCACCAGCCGTGCATGGCGGGGAGCAGGGTGCTGGCAGCTCCGGGGCGCACAGGCCTCACCTTTCAACTGGTGTCAGGAGGTTGTGCTGAGGGACACAAGTCCCATGGTCGGTGTTTGGCTTTCCTTAGGTTCCTCCTGGCTCACGGTGCTGGTGGAGCCCAGGAAGCCACATGTAATGGGGAGAGATGAGCTCTGCTCTTGCCTGTTGTAACCCAGCCCCGCGTACACCCAGCAGTGATTGCTCACCAAGTGCTTGCCAAGGAGGAGATGCTGCTTCACAACAAAGAGCATCTTGATGGCTTTGTAGGAAAACCACAGAACTCCTCCTGCGGCGTCAGGAGAACCAGAGCTGGTTCCTGCTCGCTGGCACGAGCGTACCACCGGCAGAGCTGGTGGTGGCTATAGTCCTGCCCTTGCTTGTTCCCTGCCTGTTCCCTGAGCAGCCTTAGGCAGGGCTGGTGTCTGCTGGCTGGGCTGCGTCCAGTCCTGCAGCAGCTCTGGGAGCTGCAGTTGGACTCTGCCAAGCTTAACCCTGCTGCAGGGCAGTTCTGGCTCTGCCCCAGCCATCCTCTGCCTGTGTAACCTGCCCTTGCACCCTCCCAGCAAACCCAGCCTGTCCCACAGCACAGGAGCTGCGTAAAGCATCTGCATCCGGCCCGTTTGCCAGGATTTGTGCTGGGGGCACCCCCCTCGGTGTTACAGCACGATGGAGTTACTCACCCCCAAAGTGACTCCTTAGCGAAGAGGTCATGCTGCAGGGAGGTGGCTGTTCAGCTCATCCAGGAAACAGGACCTTCATCTCCCTTGCGGGCGCGACCACGAGGGGTTTCTGTGGGGAGCAAACACTGCTCTGTGTCGCAGGAAAGAAAAGGATAGTTTTTGGTGTAGCCTGTTGAGAAGCCAGAGCTCGGTATCCCAACCCTGCTCGGGGTCTGCCTGCAGGAGGCCCCCTACCCCACCATGCCTCTTCCTCTCATCTTTCATAGGAAGGGATTTGTTTTGGGGCAGTTTGTGGCATTCCCAGCTCCCTCAAGCAGCCGCATCCTCTAAATCCTGTGCTCTTCCCCCTTCCACTAGAGCGGGTTGCTCCAAGCCCCTGTGTCCAACCTGGCCTTGAACACTGCCAGGGATGGGGCAGCCACAGCTTCTCTGGGCACCCTGTGCCAAGTCCCGCTCGCTCCTCAACCCTTGGGTAGATGCTTTGGGGTTTACCCTGGAGGAAGTGGTTCATTCCTGCCTCTGATGAAGGGGATGTTTTATTTATCTCCTTGGTGACTTTAGCTGGGTTCCCTGTTCCGTGGGTGCCACTTGGATCCATCTTCTCCCCCCGTTCCTCTTAACCTTGTTTGTGTAATCACTGCACCCAAATGAAATATTTACTGGTTTCTCTGCACTGGTGAGGCTCCCACTGCCATGAAACATTTACTAGGTGGGCATCAGCGCTTCTGCAAGGCCAGGAAGCCGCCCCCCTTCTTGGAGTTATTTTAAGTGCTTCCTTACCCCAGTTGAGCAGAGCACACCACAAACTGGCTCTCAAGCACCCCACGGTGCACTCACCCCTGCGCCAGGCCGAGCCCAACAGCAGTGGGGTGTGAGGAGCAGGATGGGTGAACAACAGCCCTGGGGGGGTCTATGGGATGCTGGATGCTGTGGGGAGGGTTGGGGCCAGCCCCATGGCAGGGACATGGGATGCTGAACCGGGTCGGGCGCTGCTCTCACCGCAGCTCTGTTGGGGAGCCAGTTCCCATGCTCAGGCCACGTCAGCCCACAGCAAACCAGGCAGAAACGGGGCGCTCTCATCACTCTGCTGTAATATTGATCGTTAACCAACTTTTTAGCTCAATACTGTAGTGGAGGGCTGCTGGGGCAATGTGCGCTTTGGGCATCTTCCCTCCCTGTGGGGGAAGCCTGAGCTAGTGGGAACATGAACTTGTTTGCTAGTTACCTTTAGTGAACTAATACATCTTCTAATAACAGACATTGAGTCTGTGACCCCAAAACTTACAGAGTGAGGTGAGGGGAGTGGATGGGGGCAGGCAGAGGGATGAAGGAGCAAGGAGGGAGCTTGGCAAAGCAGGTGAGTGGCGCCTGCTCCAGGCGGCTTTGGTGGGAGGGCTGCTGGGGGGGATGCTCCCCTTCCCCGCTACCCTGGGCTTTTTGGGATGAGCAGCATCAGCATCACTAGCCACCCCTCTGCCCCCCGCGAGCTGCTGTCAGGCACCTGCATTATTTAGCTGCTCAGTAACATTTGCTGGGACCTGGTGTTTAATAACTGTTGCTCCCATCTATCTTCCCTTCATCCCCTCAGCCGTGTGGCTGTGGCCATGTTAAATATTCATCAGGGCAGTTTGCATGCTCAGTGCTAAGGTTGCAGTTTGCTTGTAATTAAACATTTAGAAGACACTGCTCAAGGTTTAGGCAGGATTGGCCCTGATTGAAGCTGTTTGCTGCTCGCCCCGAGGGTTTTCCACCGGACCCTGGCACAGGAGCAGTGGTGCCCACCCCATCTTTATACTGGACTATTTCTGCTTTTCGTTCAACCATTTTCTCTGGCTTTTGCCCCCCTTCTACATCTCCCCTTATCAAGTCCCTGCCAAGACCTTGTATTCCCTGAGTCTTCATCCAGCTCTGGGGAAAGCTCCCAGATGGGGCCCTTCTCACCCCACAGCAGCCCCACACTCGCTGCCTGCTGCTGCCGCCGCTGAGCTGGGCTCTGCCTTCTTATTCCCTATTAATACGGAAGGGAAGGCTCCAGGGAGACCTTAGAGCAGCTCCAGTGCCTAAAGGGGCTCCAGGAAACCTGGAGAGGGGCTTTGGACAAGGGCCTGTAGGGACAGGACAAGGGGAATGGCTTTAACCTGCCAGAGGGGAGACTGAGATGAGCTCTGAGGCAGAAGCTCTTCCCTGTGAGGGTGCTGAGGTGCTGGCACAGGGTGCCCAGAGAAGCTGTGGCTGCCCCATCCCTGGCAGTGTTCAAGGCCAGGTTGGACACAGGGGCTTGGAGCAACCCGGTCTGCTCTGGGAGCAGAGCCAGGATGGGAGCAGGATGCTCCCTCACTCACTGTGGGGTCAGACCCCAAACACCCCAAAGTGCCCCCCGGTGCACACTAGATTCTGAATCAATGGTTGAAGCCTGCCCAGCAGGAGGAGCAGCCCGAGCAGCGAGCACCCACCTCAGCAGCACCCATGGTCCACTGGCATTGCTGATGTCTCCTGTGATGCTGCTGCTGCGTGTCCCCAAGTCCTTGCTCCTCCAGAGGCCCCGGTGCTGTGGGACAAACCCAACCCACAGCCTCATCCACAACAGCATCCCCTGCAAACAGGAATCACTCCAGCGAGGTCAGTGCTTTTCTAGCCTCAGCCAGCTCCAAACTAACCCCATGCCACCACCTCTCCTGCCCGGCTGCTTCCCATCAGCCTGAATTTAGCCTCAATTACCCACTTGAATGCAGCTGAATCCATTTCCTTGGGCAGGAGCTGCTCCAGCTCCAAAAGGCTGGAGGAAGCCATGGGAAATCAATGAGCTACAATCACCTCTTCTCTGTGCCTTCACCCCTTCTTCCTTTCCTTGGTGATTTCTGGATGGAAAGGCTGAAGAAGTGTGTGTCTCCTGACCCCAGTCTGTGCTTTGGAGGGGAAAAGGGACTTTTGAAGACCATAAGTCACCAAGCAGCTCCGTGCCTCAGTTTCCCCACCTGTAGATCAGCACTAAGGGTGGGAGGGGGTGAAGTGTGAAGCATTGGGAAGGAGAGCTGCTTGTCCTGGAGATTGGCAGGGGAGATTTTCCAAAAGGTTTTGAAAGCTGCTTCATCTGAATGGCATCATCCACATGGATCACCCACCGGGACTGCCCCACTGGCACTGCCCAAGGGGTGGTTTGATTTAAATCATCCCTGAGGAAGTGCTGGCGAGGAGAGGCCTGCTTTGATTCCTTAATGCGTTAATGAATAGGTGCCCATCGTGCTCCTCTGGAGCAGGCAGGGAGACAGCAGTGATGGGTGCCGAGGACTGGGCATCTCCACCACGGGGCCCTTGGCAGGTCCAAGGGCTCTGTGAAAGAAGGACACAGTGATGGAGCCACTCCAAAAATCACTTTTATTAGGTGCTTAAAATAGAGCCTGGCGCACAATGTTCTCGCTTGGCTTTGCTGGGAGAAGCTCGGTTGCATATGAGGTCCACGATGCTGCTTGCACTGAGGAGGAGGAGGAGGGGGAGAGGGGCAGAAGCAGCAGGAATGAGGAATTTCATGTCTCTTCTCAAAGTGAAGGGAATAAATAAATTATTAAAGGAAAAAAAAGGAGAAGTTAAACCTGATGAGCAGCTCAGGAGAGTGGTTCATGGGGGAGAAACCAGCGCCCGGAGGTGGGACCTGGTGGGACAGGCTGGAGGAGAAGCATTTCCCAAACAACCCTTTGACATCCTGGATGGATGGAGGGAGGGAGAGGACCGGAGGTGATGGAGCCGCCCCTGCTCCCCCCCCAGCACCCCTGGGCTCGCTGGTGTTGGGTCTTTTGGGCTTGAGCAATCTGGGAGCCCCTTCACCAGAGCATCTCTTTGAGAGCTGCATCCCTGCACGGGATGGAGGCTGCTGCTCCCTGCGGCCAGTGAAGCTGCTTCAGTGGTGAATCCCATCATTTTGTTCTAACTTGAGCCGCCTTTGGGGGGCAGGTGAAAGAGCCCTGTACCCGAGAGCATCCCGGGGCAGACACTGCTTCCCCCTTCCCGAAGCATCTCTGGTTCCTGCCACAGCCTTGCTCTGGACTGGGAGATGAGACCCTGCAGAGTGATCCCACCTCGGGAGCTCAAAGCCCCTCTCCAGGTTTCCGGGAGCCCCTTTAGGCACTGGAGCTGCTCTAAGGTGTCCCCTTCAGGAGCCTTCTCTTCTCCAGGCTGAACCAGCCCAGCTCTCTCAGCCTGGCTCCAGAGCAGAGCTGCTCCAGCCCTCGCAGCAGCTCTGGGGCCTCCTCTGGCCTTGCTCCAGCAGCTCCACGTGCCCCATCCTGGCTGGGGCAGGGGGACAGGGAATGGTTTATGGCAGGTTTCCTCCAGCGTGGTGCTGAGGAAAAAGTGCTTTAATGATAAACAACAACCACAATAAATAGCGAATGAGACACCTCTGATGCTCCCAACTAATGTCCTTGGAGGGAGGGAGAGGACTGGAGCGGGTCACAGCAAAACCCCTGTTGTGGGGTGCTGGGGAGGGGGGCTGTGATTTGGCCACCCCTCTCCCATGGGGAGCCTGGAGCAGAGCACCCACTGGGAATGGAGTCCTGCACTGGGGGTGCCTCTCTCTGGACATTGCACTGAGCCCCTGGGTCGCTCTGCTCCCAAAGGGCAGCAGGTTAATTGCACAGATCTCATTTCAGCCTCTGGTTTGCACAAGTGCTTTTAGATGAGAGCAGCCACTGGCTGAACCTTCACCCCTGGCCCAGGAGCTGTGATCAAAGAGGCTCTTTCTCTGCACCTACAAAACCCCAGCCTGAGGGGCTCGGTCCTCGCTTGGTTTGGGAACTGGAGATGCTTTCAGCAGGGAGCGGGATGGGGAAGGGGATGCAGGCGCTGCCCAGGGCTCAGCCCACGCGCTGCAGGGACCAGCAGGATTAAACCGGGGATGTGTTGACACCAGGAAAGGTCTGCAGCAACTATTTCCACATGTTCCAGCACCGATTCAGCTGAACCGCAGGGAATAGATCCTGCATTCGAGTTCCCTGCTGTACAAAGGGCAGAGAAGGGCTGCGTCAGGCCCCGAGCCTGCAGACACCAGGGGCTGCGCACCAGAGCAGAGCCCAGCTCAGCATTCAGAGCAGGAAATGACCCTAATGCAGCAAAGGGTTTAATCCTGCACTTCACTTCCAGCTTGTGCCCAGGCCCTGGAGATCTGCTGGGTCCTCAACACAGGCTCAAGTGCTTTGGTGTTTCTGAACAGGGACCAGGGAGAGCTGTTGTCCATTGAAATAACTACCTGGCCATGGCACAGGAGCCACTCCATTGCCTGGCTGAGCACGGAGCTCATCCAGCAGGAACCAGCTCACCTTGGCTGGAAGATGAATGAGAAGATCAAAGAGCCTTTTGCTGTGTCGAGGATCTCTGGACCCCTCAAAGCTGCAGCAGTTGCGCTGCCACGACCGGCTTCACCCCAGGGGCACCAAGTCTACATGGAGACACCAACTCCTGGGGTACCTTCACCCCGTCACCCCCCGGGGCTGGCTGGGATGGGTCTTCCTGCTCTTTCCCATGAGAGGACCCCTGAGCAAGGTGCTGGCCGAGCTCTGTGTGCGCTGTGCCAACACCACAGGTTGCACCAGGCTCTCGTGTGTCGGTAAAGGCACGTTTTGTTTGGGGTTGCAGTGAAACCCAGCCCCAAGTCCCTCCCTCTAACAAGCAGGGATTAGGTGTAGGCCCAAGCAAAGGGATGGCTCGTTCACATGAGTCAGGGAGGGGAACGTCACTGCAGCATCAGATTTGGCTTCGCTGCATCCCTTGGTTTGGCACATCCCAGGGGACACTGATGCATCCTCCCCTTCACCTCCAGCCACAAGCCCAGGGATGCAGAGGCTGTTCCACAGAGCCCTCAGCATCTGCAAGGGGCTCCTACCATGAAGCCTTCCAGCTGCACACCAGAATACAAAGGATTTACTTGCTTTTTTTCCCTTTAAACAAACTCAGAAAAGCCGATTCTTCCCCCTCCCTTTTCTTCTCAGTTTTCCTCTTATTTTTTCTTTAAGACCACCTGCAGGTTCACAAAACAGCTTTGAGATTACATCGGGATGCAGGATCCAACCCGCACTGGCCAGCCCCATGGGGATGCCAACTGAGAGATGTGTCACCATCAGCATCTCTGTGTCTTTTACCCTCCTCTCCCTTCTGCTTCCCTCCAGCCAACAACAACAGGGCAGCAGGAAGGTGCTGGGGCGGGGGGGGGGGGGGAGTTTGTGGCTGATTATCTCAATGCTCAGAAAACAACACAGAAAAGGAACAAAAAGAGAGATGTAGCCCAAAGGAAAAGGCCTTTTTGTATTTCCAAACCAGGGAGTGTCCAGCGGAGGAGCAGTTGGGGTGTCTCGTGGTGCCGGGGGGACATGGGAAGGAAGGGGTGATCTGCTGATCATCTATATGGCTCTTCGACCGCTCAGGGCATCGTCCCCCCAGGCCCCGCTGAGCCCTCCCGGCTGCTCCGGAGCCGTGCCCAGATCCAGACCCTGCCCATGGATCCAGACCCCGCCAGGACCCCGAGGAGGCTGTGCCAGCCCCGTGGCCAGCGCTGCTCCTCTCCCCACCAACCCTTGCTCACGTCCATGGAATTCTGTGTGGGTTTCGTGTTCAGTTCAGGTTTTTTGGTAAAAAATAGTTTCTCCCTCCCCCCCCAACCACCTCCCCCAGTCCCCCCCACCCCCCCCAGCCCCACAGCAGCCTTCAGCAGTCCGGGGGGGCTGCTTGCACCTCCACGGCCAGGAGCTGCCCCCCGCGCTGCCCCCGAGCCCAGGGCTGGCTGAGGGGGGGATAGACCACGCGCATGGCCATGGCCCCCCGGAGCCGCTCCCCGGCCCCCCGCGGCTCTGCCCCAGCGCCATAGCGAGCCACGAGGCCGGCAGCGAGGAGCAGGAGGCAGAGGACCAGCACCATCAGGATGCTCCTCCTGCCCTCCAGGAGCAGGTAGCGCTGAGCAGCCTCCTTAGTCCTGGCGTTCACACAAGCCACCTTGGCCTGTGAGTCTACAAAGGCCACGTGGAGGCAAGCCCAGTACTCGGTGTCCTGGTGGAGCCGGGTGATGTTGTACGTGTGGGTGCCCATGGGGATCCGGGCCACGTTGGTCGTGTCCAAATTGGAGCTAAGCAAGAAGCTGGACCAGGTGAGGTTGGAGGAGATGGTGTTGAGATGCGGTTTCCAGGCAACCAGGATGTGGTAGGCCTGGACATCCGCCACCACCAGCTCCAGGCTGTCCTCACTGAGTGGGAAGGAGTGGTTGACCATGATGCTGACGCTCTTGATGTCTGCCCCGACGAGGTTGTGAGCCACGCAGGTGTATAGCCCAGCCTCACGAGCCGAGATCCCACGGATCTCCAGTGTCCCTTCAGGATGCAGCCTGTACTGCCCATCTTCTGTGTAGGGGATCAGCTTCACCCCCGAGGGGGTGACCCAGTAGATCTCCGGGTCCGGCTCCGCCAGAGCTCGGCAATGCAAGGAGACATTGTCACCATCTGCCACCTCTAAGCGGGAGGGGAAGCTCTTGGTGGAGATGAGAGGCAGGCACTGGTCCGTCATCTCCCGGAAGGGGACGTCCCGGATGTGCCTCCTCTTGAGGTCCAGGGGCTCGGCGCACAGCGTGGACTGGGGCTCGATGAAGCGGATGTGGTTTTCCGTGCTGTTGACCCAGCGGATGACGCAGTCGCAGCGGATGGGGTTGCTGTGGATGCTGATCTCCTGCAGGTTGGGCAGGGACTCCACCGTCTGCTTATGCAAGGCACTTAGGGCGTTGTTGTTGAGCATGAGGGTTTCCAGTTGGGGAAGGTGGTGGAACGCGTTGGGGTGGATAAAGGACAGCTTGGGGTTGTTGGTCACATCTAGCTTGGTCAGCTCGGGGAGATTGATCAAGGCAAACTGGTCTATGGACACCAGCTCCTCCATGTTGTTGAGCCCCAGCTCCTTGAGATGCAGCATGTTCGTGAAGTCGCTTTGCTTGACCCTCTGCAACGGGTTTTTATTCAGATCCAGGAACTTGAGGCCAGGAACTTGCTGCAGTGCCCGCTTGGGGACGTTCACCAGCTTGTTGTCATAGAAGGAGAGGCTCTCGAGGCTCCGCAGCCCTTCCAGCGCATAGTCCGAGATCTCCCTCAGGTTCATCCCAGCCAAAACCAAGCTCCGCAGGTTGGCCAAGGGCCTGAAGTTCATATCCAGGATCACATCCACCTTGTTGCCTCCAATCATGAGGATCTCCAGGCTGGGCAGCATCTGAAACCAGCGGCTGTCGACCGCCCGCAGCAGGTTGGAGTTGAGGTGGAGGCGCAAGAGGCTGCTGAGCCCGGCGAAGGCGCGGGGCGCGATGCTGCGGAGCTGGTTGTGGTTCAGGTAGAGCTCCTGCAGGTTGCCCAGCCCCGGGAAGCTGCTGTCGGGCAGCTCGGAAAGCTGGTTCTCCTCCAAGTGCAGGCTGAGCAGCTGGGGCATGCTCCTGAGGCCAAAGTCCCACACGTCAGAGAAGCTGTTCTGCGACAGATCCAGCTCCGAGAGGTTGCGGAGATAGTCCAGCTCGCTCTGCTCCAGCCTGGCGATGTTGTTGCTTTGCAGGAGCAGGGTCTGGGTCCCCTCAGGCAGGTCCTGGGGCACAGAGGAGATGAACAGGTCATTGCAGTCCACCGTGGCAGCCTCCCGGTACACGGAGCGAGGGGTGTACCACGGTCTGATCTGGCACACACACTGCGGAGGGCACTTGACCTTCCAGGGCACGATGGGGATGGCGGCGGCGGCCACCACGCAGAGCAGGAGCGAGCTGCTTTGGAAGCGTCTCATCTTTGGCTGGTGGGACCAGCTTCTTCCCAGGCAGGAAAGGTTCACAGGACAGCTCCGGAGCAGGGCATGGGACGACAGCAGGGTGGGAACAGCATCCGCAGGAGAGGATGCTCCATGCGAGCCCCTGGCAGCAATCAGCCCCTGCTGCCGGCTGCCCGGCCTGGCCCCCCCCACCCAGAGCACATCACAACCAGGGCTGGTGCCTTCACTCAGAGCTTCGCCTCTTCTTCCTCCCCAAATGATTCATTTTTGCACCCGGCTGCATCCTTCAGGTTCCTCCTCAAGGTCATTCCTGGAAGAGACCCAACAAGTTGTGTTAGAGGAGGCCTCATGCATGTGGCAGAGCCCCCCCCGGCACCCTGCCCAGCCTCAACACAGGCCAACACCTCCATCTGATCTGTTTTATACCCATGGCATTAACCATGAGGTTTCGAGTGCAACCAGCCCACAGATGCTCTGCCCAAGGCCACCAGCACATGAGCAAGCACAGTCCCTGCATGATGGAGCTGCAGCATCCAAAGCAACCACCCAAAACCCTCCAGGATAAAGCCCCCCAGATCCATTTAAAGCACCGGCCCAAGGTGGGGGCAATTTCCTGGGAGCAGGAAACTGTGATTGTGCTCATTAGAAGCTCCTGGGGAATGGAGAAACCCCTTAACCCCCTCCGTGCTGGGTGCGACTCTGGCGACGCACCATTTCCTCACACACTTTCCAGGGAAAAGGGGTCATGGATGGGAAGGAGCTCTGTGGGGTGTTTGGTGAGGGGCTGGGTGGAAAGGAGCCCCCCAGCACTCCCATTATCCAGCCGTGGGGCTCAGAGGAACCAACCATCACCCCACCTTTGATTCCTTGATGCGCTGTGGCTCTCCTGACCCAGGCTGATGCAAACCAAACCCCAAAGCTTCTCTCCAGTTTAAAAGACTCCCACAAAGCAGGAAGAAAAGCATTAAACCCAGCCAGGATGGGGAAAGAACATTCCTCTCCTGGCAGCTCTCTTTTATCACCCTGTTTTTCTCCCTGGAAAGGGCTTTCAACCAAAGTTTATTCAGCATTGACTTATCCAAGCCTTGCGCCAGAATCAATCCCGCGCATCCCCTGCTGCGAGGGCATTGGCTTTTAAAACATCTCCTGGAGAAACAGCATTAAAGCAGAGGAAGGCTCTGTTGATTCCTGCATCCTTCTGATGGACCCACAGCTTTCTCTTTAAGTGCACGGGCATTTCTGTGACTATAAATCTCTCCAGCCATTAAAATATTTTAGGATCTTTTCTCCTTAAAGCAATAATACAGAGGAATGTGTGGGTTTATTTCCTTCAGGCTGTGAAGAAGAGCCCAGCAAAAGCACCTTGTTTCAAACCCTATTGTACAGGGAAGACTCCCCAGCTCTGACGTCTCTGTGGGGTCTGTCTGTACCCAGGTTTTATCCCATGGATGGGGTTGCAGCACTGGTGACGTGGAAAGTCTTGCATATGGGACGATGCTGTCACAGTGCTGGTGTGTGTGGATAGGGTCACAGCTTGCAGGAAAAGGTCATTTTCGGCAGCTCTGGGCACTAAACTTCATGTTTCACGGCTTCGGATGCCTCGGAAGGCAACAGAACAGGGAGCGTGTTGGCAGCGTGTGGGGCATGAGTCCCAGGCAGGACAGTCCTTGGGAGGGATGGAGCTGACCCCCCTCTGCTGTGCCAGCACCCTGGGGACCTGCACCCTGAATTCCTGCAGATGGGGTGGGGAGGAGATGGGGAAGGAGAGGGCAGGAGCCCGCTGCTCATCTTGTGCCATTACCCACTGATGTCGGGCTCATCATTACTTAATGAAGCACTGAGGAACCTGCAGGTAGCAGGGAAACTCATTTAGCCTTTTACTGCGCTGCACCACAGGCGGATGGAGGATGGACCAAGCAGCTCCCATGGCTTTAATTCCACCACGTTCTGTGGGCTGCATCCTGGGAGACACCCAGACCTCAAGGGGCTCATGCAGGGGAATGGAGGGGTCAATTCCCCTTGTGTGGCTTCGCAGTGATTCCTGTGCACACACATACCCCAAACTCCCACCCCCCAATGCATCCCTATCTCCCCAGCAGCACCAAAGCACCAACCATGCCCCATAAGCCCTTGTTTTCTCTCCAGACAGACTCAGAGCAAGGCAGAGAAGCGGCGGGACTGGGATTTGAGGCTAATAAATAGAGCGATGAGGCTGGAGGCGTGCTGAGGCTGCGAGGGTAAGTGGTGTCTCCCAGGGAAGCAGATTGCATCTCCTCTCCAAGACAGGCTGATCTGCTGCCTTGCAGGCTGCGGGGAGATGCTGCCCGGGATAACGGGAGCCTTGGAGAAGCCAGGAGGAGGAAGGGGCACAGCGGGAGGGCTGCTGGGGTGAGGTGGGACCAGGACACTCTGTCTGGGCTCCAGAGAGGTTCCATGTCCCAGCTCCCCACCAGCCCCCGGCTGCTATTCTGGGCTCTTCCTCGGCGTGGGCTGCAGTGACAGTGACAGCAGGAGACGGGTGATGCTTCTGCTCTTCTGCTTCTGCTTCTGATGTTTTGTACCAAAAATACAGCTCTGGGGGGTGTTGGAACATTCCCTGTGGTGCCCCAGCACATGGGGAAGTGCAAAATACCCCCAGTTGCCTTTTTTCCCCTGATCCCCACACCAGGGATGTGACTTGGCTCTCCCATGCTTTCCCAGCATGTACCCAATTCCTTCAATTTCCCAAGGCATTTCTGTGACTTCTACCTTCAAGGCTGGATTTCTCCCATCTCCTTTCTGTGCGGCTCGCTGCAAAGTGGGTTTGCAAAGGTGCTGGAGCCCCAACGTGTCTTTGGTGAGGGTTTTACCTGGGGAAATGAGGCACAAAGTGCCAGGGCCAGGCCCTGTGTGGCATGAGCCTGAATTTGCCATCATATTGTCCGTGGTGTCACTTGCTGATGGGGGATCTTTCCATTCCAGCCACATGTGCTCAGGGATGGAGAGGGGGATACAGCGGAGAAATATTGAAGGAGAAGGAATAAGGGGGAATGAAAGTGCTACAAGGAGATAAAGAAGGAGGAGCAGAGGTGAAAAGGAGAAGGAAAGGGACAGAGACCATCAGGAGATGGAGATGAGATGGGGAGCATGGGAGAGACAGGGTGTGCAGTGCTGGGGCGAGGGGAGTGCCGCTGCAGGAGCAGTCAGCAGCAACCCAAGGCAAGGGTATATAAAGGAAAACAACTAGAAAAACAACGAGAATGAGAATTGATGAAACACAGGGAAGGGAAGAGTCTTTTATCAGCAAGTTTGCTGGATGAAGCCAGGAAATAAATCACCCGGTGGAAGGAGCCTTGGTCTCAGCGCTTGCACCGCCTGCCTCTCTCCCTCTGTCATCTGTCTAATAGACTGGCTCTGGCAGATAAATGGCTGCAGCTCAGCCCGGGGCGCTCCTGCCCTTCCCTCTCCCTTCCTGCAGCCAGAGGAGCCGGACGCTCCCACCGTGCGCTGCCGGGCAGGAGGCGACGGGCACCGGGCACCCGGCACCCTCCGGGGGGACCACGCTCAGCCCGTGGCTCCTCCCTGCACCAGCAGCTCTCACGTCCCAAGGGCGGCAGCGGCTCCAGCCCCTCCCCGGGGACCCGGTGCTCCTGCCAGCCCCTGTCGTTCCCGGTGACGGCTTTAAGCAGCCTGAGATGGGGCCATGGCTCCCGACGCGCCTGTTGAGCCTTCGCGTCCCTGTCACCGGCCCTGCCGGCTCCTGACGTTGGCAGATGGGATGCGGCAGTTGGATGGATGCTGTGGGAAAATCCTCCCCCTTTTGCCTGTTACTCGGTGGCACAGTTCAGATCTGCACCAGCCCTCGGGAGAAGGAGGAAGTGCAGGATCCCAGGATGGGAGGATGAGGGTGACCTGCGCATCGTGTCCTTCGCAGCCAGAGACATGCACACGCTGCCAGTCCAGCCCCTCTGCACACTGAGACAGCACCAGGCCAAGCTGCTCAGCCCCACCGTACCCACAGGAAGGGAAGGGTTTTGCCATCTCACCTCTCAGCCCTGGCTGCTCCTGGCTCAGGACCTTCTGTGATGGCACTTAAGCAAGGCTTGTCCCCAGGCTGAGGTCACATCTCACCCATTTAAACCTTTGTGTAAAAGCTTCACTTTTATAGGTGATAAAAGCAGGAATTAGATAGAGTTCTGTAACAATTACTTGTAAAACTTAGAAATAGGGTACACTGCTGTTATCAGAAACACTCCTACATCACCTTTCTTATCTGAAAGGAGATGCTGTATTAAATCCTGGTCCCCATCACTACCTGTCCCTGGTCCCCATCACTGCCTCCTCATCACAGGGTGCAGGATCCAGCCCGCCTGATCTAGATTTCCAAGTACAGTTACGGTATGACAAAGACATTCCAAGGGATCATTAAATCACATGCCTTCTGGAACACCAGGGGGTTCAATGCAGCTGCAGGCCTTAGCGGAGGCTTAGCTGGGCCCTGCTCTCCTGTGTCCTGAGCTTTAATTTGCTCCTGCTGCTGATGGGAAACTCCTCCATGCAAAGGCATGGACAGTGCAACCTGAGGGTCAGGGTTTCTGGGCTCATCCCCATCTCAGATCCATGCTGGGACTGTGGCAAAACAGTTCAGGTTTGCTCTTCCCAAGCCCTTACAACCCTGGCAATGCAAGGCAATGGCAAAGCAACTACTCGTTGGATTTAGAAGCCACACACATGCCCCCCCTCCCGCTGGTGAAAGGGCACTGGGACGTTTCCCAGTTGCTCATATCTCTGTGCAAGCACCTTCAAAGCACTGGAGTGGAAAAGCATTTCCTCTGCTCAGAGCAAAGAGCCCGACACGGGGAGTTCTGCCCCCACGTCAAGCGTCGGGAACCAGCCCAACACATAAAGGAGAGACACTGAATCCCCCCCGTAACGTGGCAACGGCTCCCCCTGCACCCAGCAGCATCCTCATCTGTATGCTCCAGCGCAGCCCCGCACCATGGCAACACCCTGCTCTGCACCCCCCGGTTGTGCTGCGGCCGCAAACAGCATCAGGCAGTTTCATTCAGCAGCTGCAAAGGGAGAAACTTTGCCTGTTTGAGGCTGTTCCATTAGATCCGGGTGGATTGCACAGCTCTGCTGCCTGGTTCCAGTGAGGAGAGGAAGTGCCCCTCCTGCAGCTTCCCCCCTGGTTAAAGCAAACCAGCGGGGAGCATGGGGAACCCCTGCCCGGGTGCATCCTGCCTGCACACAAGGCACGGCAGCACAGCCGAGCTCCAGCCTCAAGCTGGAATTCCAGGCTGTCATCCCCTCGAAAGCATTTACACGAGTGAGGGAACAGATGCAGCTTCTCCACCAGCTTCTCTGGTGGGTTGTTTCCTTGCTTGAGCCTTGTTTTGTGCAGAGAGACCCAGGGATGCTGCCTGTGGCCTCCTCCTGCAGCTCTGCTGGCAGGGAGGGTGAGAGCATCATTTCTGCTTGTTTAGGAGGCAGCCAGGACATAAAGAGCTGCCGGGAGTGCACAAAGCAACCCGCTGCCTGCACCTCGCTATCGAGCCCATCTGCCAGAGCCTCCTGCAGGAGCTTCTTATCTGGATGCTTCTCTCCCTCACTTTGGATGGTTTTTAATGAGAAAGGCTGGGAAATAAGCCTGTTGTTGCTCTTCTGTTGCTTTCAGGCTCTGGAAGGGTTGCAGTGGCTCTGCCTGCCTCCAAAATGCTCCCACAGGTTCCTATGGCTTCCTAGAGATGCTGCTGCCATCTTCCAGCACAGCCTCCAGCCTGGAATATGCAGGATTTGGCTTTGCTCAGTCGCAGAGTGCCCATACAGCTGCTTTTTGGCCCATACTAATTGCCTAGGAATAAGCACAATCCCATCCTGCTGGGACACCGGGTGTCTCATGGCCAGGGATGCTCAGGAAGGAGCTGGGGTCCCTGTGGAGCAGCTTCTCCAAAACCCAGCTCACACAGTGGAGCTGAGGCTTTCTGAAGGTTTATTCCTCATGGGGCCAACCCCCAGGGCTCTTCCCTGTCCCTTCCCTTCCTCCTTGACAGCAGAAGTTGAGACCACGAGCCCTCACTGGGGAGCAGCACTGGGACGGGGTGTCCATGCACAGTGGCAGGGACTGTGCTGGGATGGCAGCCAGCTCTCCCTCTGACACCCAAAGCCGCGGCAGGAGAGCCTGCAGGCGGATCACTGCCTTTGCTCTGCTGCTTTATTTATTCCCTGATAATCCCCCGCCTGCCAAGTGCCCTTCCCGACGGTTGCTGTGCTGTGCCGCTGCTTCCAGAGCTATCTCCAGGATCTTCTTCCTGAGTGCGAACAGCTAATTTAGAGCCCTTCAGCTGTAAAAGCCATTGCTGAGCCTCTGAGAGCTTAGTGCGGGGTTTCAAATGGCATTTGCCTCCTTAAGCACCCAGAGGCTTTAGAAAATGCTGTCTGTGATCAGGAAGGTCCCAGTCAGGCAGGGGTGCCAGCCCCAGCACCCACAGAGGGGTCCCAGCTTGGCAGGATGCCCCGAGCATCCCAAACCCGTTCATAACCCTCATCCGCTGTGCTTAATTTCCACCTTCCAGCTCTACAGCGACCATCGGCTCACAGGCACCACCTCCCAGGACCTTCCTGGCCGGGCTCAGCTCCAACCGGCCCAGGTCAGAGGCAGAAAACACATCTCCCTTCCCCACAGCAGCATGCCCGGCAGCAGGAAGCACTGTCTGGCAGCAGGATCCATGCTGGCACCCCCGTGCCATGGCTGAGAGCCATTCCCAGCCCAGTAATGAGCTCTCCCAGTTCCTTCTCCCCGCTGGTTGCAGAGCGAAGTGTTCAATAATTCAGGCGAGCTCCTGAAGTGTCTGGAAAACACCTCCAGGTCTTTCCTAATGAGCTCACTATGGACCTGCCATCCAGGACTGGGGCACTGGGAGCGCTGGTCTGTCCACCAGCACAGGCACTGAGCAAGCGCAGGGAATGCCGCATCACGGCTGGTTGGGGGTCCCCCCCTTCCCGACCCACACACGCAGCACCTTGAGCATCTCCCAGCAGGATGGAGGTGGCCAGAGCCATATCCTGGCTGGTGCAAAGCAGCAGGGACACGAAGCAGCAGTGCCAAAGCTGGGCAGATTCAAACACGGTCAATGCAACAGAGAGCAAATCCTGGTGCCAAGTCCTCCGTGGGAGATGGGCTCTGCTTCCTCGTGCTTTCAAGACCAAACCCTTTCAGTGTGGCCCATGCTGGGGGCAAGGGCATTGCTCTTGGTGGCAGGGGGAACATCCCCCTGCTGCTGAGCTCATCCACACTCTGGGAACAGCTCTAATAGTTCAGGTTAACCCCTGAAGGCAGGAGAATCCAGGGGATCCCCAGCCCTGGAGGCACCAGCCCCAGCCCTGCTCCAGCAGACCTGCTTTGCCTGCCAGGATCTCAGGGATGGAGGCACCCACAGGTGACTCCAAGGCCTGTCCCACTCGTGGTTTCTGGCTGCAGGAGCACATCTGTGAGCTGAGCCCGAGCCCTTCGCCCGCTGCAAGCCAGAAACTGAGCAAGACCGACACAGGCTCGTGTGGAGAGCCCCGGCCTGGGAAGCGGAGCAGACGTGATTCCCAGATGGCCCTGCCAATTCCAGCTAATAAAAAGGATATTTCACACATCAGGCACTTTTCAGATACGTTAATGAGAGCAAACAAAGGCTCCGTGATGCAGATGAGGGGCTGCAGCAAAGCAGCTTTCAGGATGGGCTTTGCCATCCTGCTCCTGGGGACCACGGCTGCTCCCCAAGAGCAAGAGGAGGCAAGATGCCAAGGAGCCGTGCTCTTCATGGGGCCAAGCACTGCATAAATACAAGGGAAAATGAAGGGGAAGCCTAAAGCACCACCCCTGCTCCTGCCATATAGTCCAAGTGTGGAGGGAAGGCAATAGGGCTGCACAGGATGCTCGCTGCTGGCTGTCAGGATGCAGCACATCCCACTTGTGCACAGCAAGTACAGCCACGAGTGAGGAGTGGCGTCCAGTGGCAGTTCTCACCAGGCCAATGCCACTAGAGAGGACTATGATCCGGGATCTTGCAGTTGCTTCAACTCCAGTGACATGAGGAGCTTTAAATGCTGGAAATGCCACACTAAAACCTGGTTTCCCACGTGGAACGCATGGAGATGGAAGCATCGCTGGAAGGGTTAATCCTCCCCTCTCTCCCCCTTTCCTAAAGGAGAGATTTCTTGCCATGCTGAATAAATAAACTAATGTGATATTACAAAAGACTGCAGCTCAGTATATTAGATACCGCAGCAGTGTTGCAGGGCATCTGTCAGCACCGATCACACTGACTGATGACTTAGCAAGAATGGACCTGACATTTCCAAATGAGCTGTTTTGAGAGAGTTGTCATTCAAAGGGGAACTAAAATAAAATAATAATAATAAACCCCAGATAGGAACAGGAAGAGGACTGGAAAAATTTGCTGTCCCTGTCCCACGTGTTGAAGGGTTCCCAGCTTGGCAGCAGGGCAATTTGGCGCAGTGATGGCTGAGTCCATAGGGTCGGAGGGAAAGCAGCCCTGTCCTCTCTCTAGAAGCAAAGCTTTGCTAAGGCACAGCCACAGCCCAGCTGACCCCTCCAGACCCAAACCATAGCCAGGGCACAGAGGGACAAACAGCCCCAGCA
The DNA here is from genome assembly GCF_004027225.2 of Strigops habroptila. Lineage (NCBI taxonomy): Eukaryota > Metazoa > Chordata > Aves > Psittaciformes > Psittacidae > Strigops > Strigops habroptila. The sequence continues at coordinate 408,879 of NC_044294.2, forward strand.
CCCTCATCCATGCAGCAGGGCAGGATGTGGCCGCCCGCTAATATGCACATCATGGAGCTGCCTTTGGGAAGCATGTTGCTGTGTCTCCTTGCCTTTCACTGTAGGCACTGCGCATGCATTTGAATTACTTAAATAAAGCAATATCATGGTGTGTTATTGCTCCTCTGGAGAGGACAAACTGCAAAGGATATGGAGTCCTTCTTGGAAACCTGGGGCTGTGCGGAACTGGAGGCAACGACATTGGTCCTTGTCAGTGGGAGCTGCTGGAGCTCTGCCCACCCGGGAGCCTGGGGAGGTTCCTGCCTAGGGCTGGATGTGGTGCCTTGCCATGGGGAAAGCCTTCCTACAGACTGTGGGGGGCTGCTGCACAGCATGGAGAGCCTGGAGATGCAACATCCCCCACGGCAGAGGTGTGCAGGAGCACACATGCAGCCGGTGGGTGCATCCCTGGGTGCGTGCATCCTTTGGGTGGGTGCTGCTGCAGTCAGGGTACCTGGGAGCTGCATGGGCAGGCGAGGGGGGGGACACAGACAACCTGCCATCGCCTCGTCTCAGAAGGAACTGACAAAACACTGTTTTCCAAACAGGCACAGAAGCTGCTCTCCGCATGACTGAGCTCCGAGTGGATCTTTATCCCTTCCTGGCGCAGGAGGAGGGAGAGGGGCTGTTTTCAGAGCAACTTTCGGATGTGTCATTATGGGCTTATAGAAGGGCTGTAAAAAACTAGATGAGGGCGACACAGGCTGCAGGCGCGTGTGTGCATCTGCGCTGGGGGAGAAGGGAAAGTCAAGAGCCATTTTCACACAGAAACCTGCAGCAGCAGCAGCAACACATCAAGTTGTTCCTCTACACAATGCAGAACAAAATAAAGGACTTTACCTTTCCTGTGCCTCCTCTGCAGCCCCCTCCAGGGTATTTGCACCAAACACAGTAGGGACAGGAGGGGAGAGCTCAAACACACTCTGTCGAGAGGGACAAATGCGGGGCCAGGCTCCTCTGAGGGTGCAGATTTACAGCCTTGAAGCTCCCCAGAATCAACCCACCACAGGGAAGAGCTCTAAGAACAGCAGAGGAAAGACACAGCTCACCCAGAGCTGCCAAACCCTCCCTCTGCCTGCAAAATACCTGCAACGAGCCCCTTAAGACCGGGGCTTAATGAGCACAGAGTCCAACTTCCCATCTCCAACCTCCCCAGCTGAGCGCCATCACTCAGCACCCCACAGGACCTGACCAATTAAATAGGCTCTAATGGGCTCCTCCTGGCTCTGATGAGGCCTCATCATTACATGATTGCTGCCAACCCCAGCGCTGAGTGACAGCTCCAAGAGATGCCAGTCACCATCCCAGTGAGAGCGCTGGTGACCCCGAGCTGGCTGTGCTGGGTGGGCATCGCTGCAGCGCTGCTTGGGGCAGCTTAGGAGGATGCTGGGCTGCATCCCCAGAGCGTGAGGGTGGGATTGTCTGGTGAGACCCTCCCTGTGTCCTGCATCCAGCTCTGGGGACAACACCACAAGAAGGACGTGCCCTGCTCCTGCTCACAGCTCCCTGCCTGCTGCTTTTGATGGGGTGAGGCAGCAGAGCAATGATGTCCCAGCGTGGGGCTCGCGGCCACTCAACCTCACAGGGTCTGGAGAAGTTCTGAAACCAGGTTTTTGTCCATCCAAGGGTCACAGAAAGTCCATTTTCCCTTTAAAACAAAGCTATTAGAACTCCTGCTCAGTCTGGGTGATTACCGCCTGCCTGCGCCTCGTCCCCTCTGCAGTTTTAATTGCTGCTATTACAGAGCCGCAATGCTTCACCCCACAAGAGGCTCAGGCTCTCCAGCAGGATGAAGGAGCCCTCTCCTTAGTGCTTGTGTTAAAATTACCAGGCCCTTGGTGCCGGGGAGGGGGGGAAGCTGTGCAGCCCGTGGCAAAGCGCCTGGTCCCTGCCTGTCGCTTTGCCCTGTGTTCAGTGATACACAGAAGCTGCAGAGCAGGAGGGGGCCGGGGTCAGGCTTCTCGGCAATGGATGATGTGATGTGTGAACAGATCCAGTGCCTGGGGCTGCTTTATCCCGATGATGGCTCCTGCATCCGCTTCATGTTGAGGAAGAGGAGGAGGGAGGCTGCGAGGCTTGGGAAGTTATGCAAAGTTCACCAAACTTGAATGGTTTTGCTCATCAGGCATCAGGCAGCTTCCAACCTGAGCTCCACCAGAGACTCACTTGGTATTCGAGGCCCAGCAACCACCTTCTTCAATCTCAATTAAGTATTAAAGTGAAAGGCAATTTGGTGAGGCCGTGAATTCGTTAGAGAACACAGCGAGATCTAAGAGGTGCTGCGGCTGATGATGTGTTGGGGAGGTGGGGATGGGGTGGGAAGCAGGAGACAGACACCTACAAGCAGTGGTGAGTTAAAACCAGAAGGGGAACAAAACCATCACATTATTTTAGATGAAGATTAAATGACAGCCCCTGCTTCAAAGGGCAAGCGCGAGAGGCTAACGGCCTGTGACAAACCAGAATGCATGGACACAGGCAGCCAATTCCCTTAAATACAACTTTTATTGGCCATGAGATCTGAAACCAAGCAGCCCTCAATGGGGATTAATGGCTTTCCTTGGCCTCTCCCAGCACTCTCCAGCCCAGGGAGGGCCCTGCTGCAGCCGGGATGCCCAAGGGCTGTGGGGCCGGGGGAGGAAGAGCGAGACGGAATCACTTAGCCTTCATTAGGCCAAATTAAAATCAGAAGTGAGATGACAATTACAATTTGTGACCAGTTAATTGTTCTCCTCAGAAGCTGATTGTGTGCACACTGGGGAAATTAATTGTTCAAAGTCCCAGGTGGGTTGGCTTTGAACCCTGCTGAGGAAGTGGAGTTCCAGTCAGGAATGCAGGCTGCATTGCTGGGCATCACCAGCCCAGGGGGCTGCCAGAGCTCACGGAGCCCCTCATTGGGCTCACCCTGTGTTACACCCGGCTCTATGGGACAGCGGTGTCGGACCTGCTGCCTCCACAATGGAAGCACCCATGGTCCTCGCCCTGCATGGTGGCACAGGGGCCTTGCCTGCAGCCCCCACCAGCCAGGGGGAGCTCCCTTCACGCCGGGGCTGGTGAGTGCTGCAGCCGCCGCTGCTCCGTCATCCATCCGGTGCTGAGCGCGGTGCGTCAAGCCCAGCTCCCATCAATCAACCTCCCCCTTCAGAGCATCCTTCTTGATTCTCATCCCCAGGGTGCTTGGGAAAGGGTGTTGTGAGCGCTCGGGTGTATTTATAGCTTCTAATAGGGCTGCCAGAGAGGGGGAAGGTGCCAGGTTTCAGCGGAAACGGAGACCTCCCGCTCCTGCCTTCGCTCCAGCTTCCCACCCGCTGGGTTCCTGGCAGGCTCCGGTGTGCCACGATGCTCACTGTGTGGGCACCAGCTCTGCGGGGGGCTGCAGAGCCCAGGCTCTCCTCAGCCCCGTGTCCTGGGGGTGCAGGCTGGAGCGTGGCATGGGCTCCCCTGCTGGAATTCGTCTGCTGTGATGTGCAGTTGGTCCCTCATCGATCCTCTCTCCATCAGTGCCCAGCAGAGGGACCTTTCCCTTCTCCATCTCCCCACGTTGCTAATTAGCTTTGAGGTTCATGAGTGTCTCTGCGGTAGCAGGGGACATCTCAGCCTGGTTCCCCACCATGTTACCACCGTCACAGCCCTGCTGCTGCCCATGCTCCCAGCCTGGCACCTCTGCATCCCGCACAACCAGCGATGCAGCTCTACAGCATGTCCCACAGGCTGCAGCTCCTCTCCCTGCAGATGGGCCCCCAGGAGCCAGGGGGTCCCTTTCCTCAGGCTGATTTGAGCCACAAGCAGCTCCCGTTGGCACAGAGCACGGCGCGAGGCGGCTGCCAGGGGCTGGGATGTGGTAACTCCTGTGGCTGTACACGCCTGTTGAGCTGCGACATGACAGCAATAGTAGCTCATAATCCCCACAATTGTGTGTTTGTGCCTTGCAGCACTGTGTGTGCTGGAGACACAGGTGCACACCAGGAAATGATGATATATATTGCCATGACAAACCATTTCCCTCTGTTATACATTGCAGAGACAGGGAAAGACCCCGCAGTTTGTTACGATGGGAGGGAACGCCGCCAGCCCGCAGGGAAACGGCTCCTTATTAATCATTTCGGACAGGGTTCACAAAGGAATCATCTCCCATGTGCTCATCTACATGATGCAGACAGCTCCGAAGCTCTGGACGCTGAGTCCTCTTGAAAAGCCAGTCCCGCAGAGGAGCTGGGAGTAAAGAGGGATGCTCAGATCTCTTCCATTCATTTCTTCATCTCTCTAATCTAACAAACAAGGAGCACGCCTAGAGCTGCAGCGAGCAGATGCTGTTGGAGCCTTCCTCTCTCAAGATGTTAAAGCCCAGAGGAAAGCGTCCATCTCTGTGTTGCTCCTGGCTGCTCGGACACGCCAGGGTCCCCATCCTGTCCAGCACAAAGGCTTGGGCCCCATCCCCGCCTGTGGGGATCTTGGGCCCTGAACTGGGCAGACCCATGGCCAGGGTAAGCGCAGACGCTGCCTGTGCTGCATCATCCCGGGTGACATTACCTGGCAGATCCACTTGCAAACAGGGAGGATGGATACCCCTCGGCACAGCCTGGGGCTGGGGGTGGCCATTAAGGCTGGCTCTTTTTCAGAGCAGCCCCCTCAGTCCTCCCCCCTTTGTCTATCCACACCAAGGCCAAGGGCAGCGTCCTTCGAGTGGGGATGCTCTGGGCAATGTCAAAGGATTTGGAGCTCTGGTACCCATGTGGTGCTGCACAAACCAGCTGTGAAGCCAACCAGAGCTACAGGCAGAGGGGACAGAGAACAGGGAGGGCACATCCGTGTCCTTCTGCTGGGCAAAATACCCCATGCCCCTGGAATAAGGCACTGACTCCCAGCGAGACGGTGGAAGCGCTGGGGAAGGTGGCTCACGGCAGCCCAGGGTGCTGGGTCCGGAGCACAGCGATGGCAGGAACTGCTCCAGAATGTCTCCCAGGGATACATTAGGAAGAAACGTTTTGCCATCCCAGTGTTTTGATGTTAGTCCCTGCAGAGGGATAAATCACAGCTCTTTACACTTCCTTCAGCAGGGAAGGGGGGTTGTGGGGAGGAACAGGTTATTAAACAAAGCTTTAAAAAAGGAATGAATTCCTGAGTGTAATTAAACTCTAAACCATGGTGGGATCTCTCCTGTTATTTCTCTAGAGGTGCCTGCTGTCGGAAACAGTATTCCTCCAGCTCAGCAATACTGCTGCAGGCAGGGAACGCTGCACACACAGTGCTGGGGAACCGGGGACTGGCACTGGGGGGCTCAGCTCCATCTTTCCTGTCTCTTCATTCATGGCTTAAACTGCTCTTCCAGGGGCGAAGAGAGCCTGGGACATCCTGCAGGGACACTCAGGCGGTGATGGCTGGGTTGGGCAGGGGTACAGGCAGGTTTTGGTGCCACCAAAGCGATGGGCAGGTGACTGCAGCGGCAGCAGAACGTGGTCACATCACACACACACCAGGGGGTGAGAGCCCAGCCCTGCTCCCTTTGAGCTTCAGCAGAAGAAAGGCCAGGACGGAAGCGGCAGCTTCTGAGTGCTGTGAATCAGGGTGATTTCTAATTACAGGGAAGTCTCGCCCTGTTATCTTGCTGACACATTCTGGCCTCCTTGGGCCTCATAGTTGTGATAACAGGCTGGAGTTATAAAGCACCTCCTGAGGGCTTGAGGACCCCATGGGGTGACACAAGAGAGCATCCCAATGGTGTCTGTGGGATGTGGGTTGCTCCAGAGAGGCTGAACCTGCCCTACAGCAGCCTGGACCCCATCCCACTTCCCACCACAGATCACATCCTGAGGAGCTGCTGCTCTGTTGCTGTGATGACCCTCAAGCTGCCTTAAGGACATGAGGTCCCACCAAACCCCTCTGGGAAGGCAGATGCCCAGGGACAGCGAGAGGTAGCTCAGTTCTCCCTTCCCTGTGCTGCATCCAACAGTCAAGCTCAGTGCCTGCAGGACAGCGTGAAGAGAAGGGAAGCTCCAGCAATAACAAAGCAAGGACAAGAGCAGATCCAGGCTGGTGATAACCCCTCAAACAAGGGGAACAAGCCCCAGCCCCTGTGCTGCAACAGCTTGTCACTGACCCTAAGAGCTCCCAAGTCTTCCCATGCTTTTATCTGAGCTCCAGCGCACGCAGATTCCTGCTCAGGGTTAAACAATTCAGCCAGTAATTGCAAACCCAATGTTTCAGCAGCTTATTAGGACATGACAGCCAGAAGGAGGACATGGGTGACATTAAAGGAATGGACACGAAGCTGTTCCTGGCCATGCCAGTAACTCTGTCCCCTGGGTCTCTATTTACCCTCTATGCTTTTTCTCCTGTGCGACACAGAGAGGAAAAGCCCAGGGCCAAAGCCCAGGTCCAGCAACCAGGAACCGGCCCTCGGGTGAAGGCAAAAAGACTCTGAATGGCTGAAAAAGCCTCCAAACATTCACAGAGCTGCTCCTGGCTGTGCCCAGCTCCAAGCCCTGCTTTGAGCCAGAGGGTAAAAGCCAGCCCAGGGCATGGCTCCAGCTCTGCAAACTGCTCAGTGACGCTGCTAAGCAGCACCTAATCCACCCGGCTACATCTGAGCGAGGTGTTACCTTTGGTATTAAACATGGGTTTAGAGTGCCTTGATCTTCTCCCTGTGCTGAGTTTTGCCAAGGAGAAGCTCCGTGTCCCACCAGCATAGCTGGAAATACAACGTAGAAGTGACATCTCAGACCGCACTGATCGGGGGGTTCACACAACCCCTCTTCCTTCTCACGGGGCTGTTGTTCTCCATTTCACTGACTTCTGCCCCCTAAAAGCCATTCCTCCCCAAACCCTATGGCCCTCCTTGCCTCCTCTCAGCCTTGCAGGGAAAAACCAAGCCATGATTTCTCAAAGGGCTCCCTGGAAGCACCAGGGATGCTGTTCCTGAAGCCAAAGGCATCACAGGGGCACCCCCCAGCCCAACCCAGGCTCTGGCTCCACATGGGATGTGCCTGCTCTTAGGGGTTGAGGGGAGACGAGTCAACAACAGCAGCCAAAGAAGAAGCTGCAGATTAGTGCAAATGCCAATAAGTCATTAGGAATCATAAGAAAAATGTACAGTTGCCATAGCAACTGCCAGCACGGCTTTGGGGATGCTGCACCCCCTCCTCAGGCGTGGAGCAGCTCAATGGGGATGGAGGCAAAGCCCTGGGTGTGCCCAGAGAACCCCCCGGCTGGGAAGGGCTTGGGAAGTTAGGATGGCTCCATGGTACCTGCCCTTATGGGGCCTGGGGGTGCTGAGCCCCTCCCTGGGGAGCAGCAGGGCTTTGGCACCAGCAGAGACCACAGAGGTGCTTTACAGTGGGGTGGGGATGGTTTATTCCTCCCAAATCATGATGGTCCTTTTGGCACCATGAGCCAAAGGGGCTGCACATCCCTCACTGCACCCACCCCTGGGAAGGACTCAACACCCAGCCCTCAAATTTCTGTGTTTTCTGCACTGGGGTCCCACTGCCCATAGGTGAACCTCAGGGCCCTCAGTGGCTACTAAAGATCCCTCCCCAAACTGAATCATAGAATGGTTTGGGTTGAAGGGACCTTAAAGCTCCTCCAGTTCCAAATCCCTGCCACGGGCAGGGACACCTTCCGCTAGAGCAGGTTGCTCCAAGGGATGGAATAACCCTTCACGGGTGAGGAATTGGGCTTATTCTTGGCAAACCCCACTTGGATTTATTGTAATTAAAATCATCTCAGTGGCTGCTGGGAGCCTGGGGACAGAGGAAGGGAGAAGGGAATTACTAGGGGAGAGGGAATTATCCTGTAGGACCAGGATTGTGATGAGCTGGGGTGACCCAGCCCCTGGCATTGCTGGGCTGGAGCTGGAGGCTTTGAGCCAAGAAGTGATGCCTAAGTCTTTTTGCTCCCCCTTCTCATGCTAATTCCAAAGCCCCCAGTTCCCATGCATGGGCTGCCATGCAACAGGAAAAGGTGGTCCCTGTCCTTGCTGCACCACGGGCTGGTGAAAACAAGCTCCAAGCATGGGCAGAGAAGGAGAAGATGCTGCTCTCCATCATCCGGGAATCACAGCCCTCGATGGTCCCACGCGTGTCCCCCCTCCCACAGCTGCATGTGGCTGGCGGAAATGTCACCCACTTGTCTTGAATTCACACACAGCATCTCCCCCCAGGGAGCTTTCTTCCCGGTTATTCCCAGAATTAGCTCTCTTCCGATGGAGATGAGTGGCTCATTGCCTCTTAGTCATCCTGGGCTGCTGCGGAGAGCAGCGAGCTGCGCCGTGGGGCAATCCCGCAGCAGCATGGGCTTGAGAGAGGCAATTCCTGGCTGCCTGCAGCCCTGAGGGCAAGAGAGGGATGAGGAGGTGCCTGTGCCCCAGCACAGTGGGATGTGTGGGGCCTTCAGCCCCTCTGCAGCAAGTGGGGGTGCCCCTGTGATGCCTTTGGCTTCAGGAACAGCATCCCTGGTGCTTCCAGGGAGCCCTTTGCTAAATCATGGCTTGGTTTTTCCCTGCAAGGCTGAGAAAAGGCAGGGAGGGCCATAGGGTTTGGGGAGGAATGGCTTTTAGGGGGCAGGAGCCAGTGAAATGGAGAACAACAGCCCTGTGAGAAGGAAGAGGCGTCGTGTGAACCCCCCGATCAGTGCAGTCTGAGATGTCACTTCTATGTCATGTTTCCAGCTATGCTGGTGGGACGTCTGAGCTTCTCAGTGGAACACAGCACAGGGAGGATCCATCCCATGGAGGCAGGAGCCAGATCAACCCTGGTTGCAAACTCACCCCCTCCCTGCTTTATAAACCACTCAGCTCTGCAGCTATTATTCCCAGGTGCTGCCCAAGGAAAGCATCCGCACCAAGGACATAGAGAAAAATAAGATGGCATCAAGCATCTGCATCAGCCCATGCGCTGGGAGAGGCTGCTCCATGAGGCCAGAGCCCATCGCCCCTTCCCTGCACACCCACCATTTCCCAGGAAAAAAGGCCTTTGGCATCATGCTGCTTTCCCCCATCCATCCCTGCTCCTCACCCTTAGAAACTAAAGCAAAGCACAACATGGGGCTGCCCTGAATCCCTGTCTCCCTGTGGCCGCGCGCTGCAGAGCTGCAGCACTCCTGCCACTGCCAGCCTGTGAGCAGGGCTTTGGGATGGGTTTCAGATGGAAACAGCCCTGTTTGTTTGATTTTTCCCTTAAAAAAGGGGGGACAAAGGGGTATGTGGCTTTCCAAGATGGTTTAACCATCACAGAGGGAGTCAACAATAGTCAAGAGCCATGAAGCTGGGGCATCACTGAAACCCTTCTGCCTTATCTAACAACAGCTTCATGGTAAGGGAAGAACAAGAGGCACTTCCAGCACGGAGCAGGACTTGGACACAGTCCTCCAACCCAGCAGCACCACCATGGAGCCCACCCTGGACCTGCTCCTTGGTCCTTCCAAGTGCTGGATGCAGGGATGCGTCCTGCCGCAGGTTGGGAAGCAGAGACGCCATCGACTGCAGCTTGCTGCGGGCAAGCTGGAGCTGCACAGAGCCCTGCGCCAGCGCAGCTCTGGGACAACCTGCCCGGCTCCAGCACTGTGGCAGCATGTGGGAGGTTGGAAAGTGACTCAGAAATAGGACTCGGCAGGATTTTCCATGGGAATAAAAACCCCCACTGGAAAATGCAGCTTCTGATCAACCGCAGGGATTTGCGAAGCTGGATCAAACGCTGCAGATCCTCTTTGGGACGACGTGTCCAAAGTCCAAACAGGCTTTTCCAGTCAAGGGAGAGGATTGGATTATCTGTTGCCAAACAGTGGTTTGAACAACCAAGCCGCTGAATTAAATGTAATAATCATACTGTAACAACTGACCGACACCCAATGGAAATGCTGATTCCAGCACACACCAAATGGGTTCATTTTTACTGTTGCACACATAGGGAAAAAAACCCAATTTTTCATTTTCAGGTGGCCAAATACTTGTGGTTTTTCTCCTTTATACTTTCCTCTCTGTATTGCCAGGCTGTTGATCTGTAGCCACATGGTTCTGCTGGGACACAGGACAGAGCAGGGAGATGAACTTCCCTGGGCTTTGGGGCAAAGATGCTTTCTTCCTTTCCCTCCCCAAAGGAGGGAGCTGGAGTTGGTTCATCTCTGCCTTTGGGAAAAGCTGGTTAAAACTTAAACCCCCTTGTAGCTGATTACAGATTCCTCACTGATGAAGGCTTTTACATTCCAAGCAAGCATTAGGTGTCACAGGACACAGTGGCAAAACAAGAACCCAAACCCAGGCTCAGCTTTGGTCAACAGAAGGACAAAGCTTCGACCTCACACACAAGTTTAATCTTGCAGTGATTTATTTTATGGCTGGTTATAAATGCCACAAAATAGGGCTTTCTAATAGCACCTGGGATAGGCTCTTAAAGCTGATGGGAGCCTGGATGGGGTCAGGAGACATCGGAGCAGTTCTAAGCTGCTGGAGGGGGAAGCTGGCATTAATTCTAAGTAGAGCCAGTGAATAATTTATCACAAGTAATTTATTGACTAAGTTTGTCTCTTTTCCCTGTCTGAGTGAAAAGCACCCCCCGTGCACGGAGCCAGCACCAGACTTAGGCACCACTTAAGTCCCAATTAAAGCCCTTTGTGAATTGTCTGGGAACGGATCCCAATTTTCCCAGTTTTTATTTGTTATTCAGCATTACGCGCCAAGCGGAGCCGACACATAATTCCTGCTCTGCAGTGTGTTTGCAAACAGTTCCTGGGGAGCACCCACTGCAAGGGCTCTGCGTTTCGAGGGGACATGAGGGTTACTTGTTCCCCCATCCCTCCCTGACGGGGATGGTGCCATTTGTGGGGCCTCATTTCCCACACCCAAGAGCCCCAAGTGCTCGCCATCATAATGGATAATGGCAGGGGGAAGGCAGAGGGTGCTGGGGCTCTCCCTCCTGCTCCGAGGTGCAAGCAGAGCTGTTTTCTCAGCCATTTATCGCCTTCCTAAAACCCACTCATTGGAACAGCCTTTTACAAAACCCACTATAAATATATTTATCACAAAATACTCTCTGCCGTCAACAACCACTAAACCTGCACATATCCTTCACCACCTACGAGCTGGCTGATGTCCTGGAACAGTGTCAGGCATTTCAGTCGGTCCAACACAGAGGGATGCTGGAAGGGGCACATGTGGGGACAGATGGAGGGGGCCGGGGCATGGCCATGGGCAGGAGGGCAAAGGGGGGATGCCCTGGGTTCAAGAACTCAAGAGCATCAGCAACCAAAGCCTGACCTCAAAGGCAGAGCCCCAGCGCGGAGCCGTATGGACAGAGCCCGTCTCCCATCTTAAGGACAAGTTTTCAGCTCATCTAATTGTAATGTTTCTCCTGATGCTCTTCTCCCAGCAAGCAGCAGACAGCACTCTGCGCTCGGCAGCAGCTCTAATTCCCTGTCTGGTGGCTTTCCCCAGCCAGGGATGGGCAGAGCTGCAGCTTTTGATGCAGAGCGCAGGGGAGGGGAACAGCAATTCCATTTCTAGGAGGAAAACCAAAGCCATGGGGTGCCTTCCACCCCATGCAGAACAGAGGGAGAGCAGCCATCAGCCAGTGCCGGGAGCCTCGCACTTTGTCTTGAGAGGCGAAACAGCCTCTCAAGGCATTTCCTGGCCAAAAGGATGCGCGAGTAAGAAGGGAGGGTGGTGGTGAGTTGCTGTGTGCAAGGAGGGGGTCACAGGGGCCCTGGGCTGGCATCTCTGCTCTTCAGGAAATAAGCCATGTGCCAACAGGAATGTTATCCCATGGGTAGCTTTTAGGACAGAAGGGAGGAGGCATTTAGTGACCAGTACCCACCCTGAAGGTGGTTTAGGTGATACATCATCTGCCGGGAATAAAGAGAGAGCCCTGTGTTCACATTCCCTGCATTTGGTGCTGGTGGGGTGGTGGAGTCCCCACCTTTCAGGTGCCGACCCGAAACGAGCTCTGGACCTTCCTAGCATCCTCCATCCCTGTGTTGTAGACAGGAAATTCAGGATCGCATCCCTAAATGGCAGCAATGAGCTACAGCGAGGAGCAGGGACGATCCCTCTCCTGCTCTTCAAAGCAGGAGCAGCCACATCTGGTTCGAGCTGCTGGAGCTCTGTTGGGAACCGGAGCCTCCGTGGAGCCTCCCCAGCACCACCTTTGAAGCACTGAGCAGAGGGGCTGCCCCAGCTCCCTGGGGAGGCAATTACAGAGCTTAATATGCAGTGCTGTGGGGAAAGAGGTTTCCCGGTGCTCCGACACCCCTCGTGCAGTGGGATGGGTTTAGCTCCGGGTCCTGCCTAACCCACCACCCCCTTCCACTGCACCAGAGGGATCTGGCAGGCTCTGCGATGGGTGTTGGCACAGCTCAGCCCTGGCAGCTGATGCTGAGCTCCTTGTTTTACACTGCAGAAGATGAAAAAGGTCCCACCCAAAGGAAGGGGTTTAAAATGGCTGAGGAGCATCTCACCCCCAGATCTGGGCTTCAGCCCTGCCCTGCACGGCCACTTGTGCTACATGGGTGCTGAAACAGCCCCTAACACCCATAGAGAAGACGCGGGGTGCTGGGGTGGCTCTGCAAATGGGGAAAGGAGAGGCCGGGCCAGCAGGACCAGGGGCACAGGGAGCCAGCGTGGGAGCTGGGTGACAGTGCCCCACATCCCAGACATGAACCAGGGACTGATGGACACCCACAAGAGGTAAAGCCCCATTGCAGGGAGCAGTCAGCGCGCTGGGAAACTTGCACAGAGCCACATCCCATCACCCAGGGCTGCACCGTGCTCAGGCTTTGAGAGACAGAAGCAAGATGTTTGCTTCTCGGCCTTGCTACGAGCTCTGCCTGCATCCGTGCTGCGGGAGCAGGGATGCGCATCCCCAAAGCAACGGCAGGGCTGGGTCCTGGCTCAGCACTGGCACAGCAACACGAGGTGGGCGAGACAGGCAGTGTCTGTGTGTGGTTCTGACCTCCCAGCATCGCTAGATCATGGCTTGAGGAACCAGATCCTCATGCTCAAAGCTGATGGCATCTGCCTGCAACTTCCAGCAAAAGCCTCCCTGGAAACACTGCTCCAAGGGTCCTTTTCCCAGCCCTGAGCACCCCTCTGAGGTCTCACTGCCAGGCTGGGACAAGCCCTGGGTGGCAAACGGCATTGCTGGGATCCCTCAAATCCCTTTTTTCAGGCTCTGGCATGAAGCAAGAGGATGTGAAAAGGGCCCGGTGCCTGCCAGAGCATCGGGGGAGAGGCGAGGACAGACACACACAGAGCCATAGGGTCCCCCAACCCTAAGCACCCTTCCCAGACTGGGCCAGCACAGGGTGTACAGAGGCCCTGAAGCGGGTCCCTCCCTGCCCTGATCCCCATTGCTCTCCAGGGCACAGCCACGCACCCACAGCGGAGGGAAGGGATGATGGATTCACCCAGGGGTGCAGGTGGGTGCCTGCATCGAGGAGGGGTCCGGAAGGGTTGAGGGTCAGAACCAGCACAGAGCACATTACAGTGACACCACGGGCCCGGGGTGGCCGCTCCCGGGGTCTGCTTTGCCATCACCCTTCGGAGGAGGGGGAGACCAAAGGACCAGGCTGGTTTATTTAACGCAGCCTCTTCTCTACACCCAACTTCGCTCCTTCCGCTCTTCCCCGCACGGGTTAAAGCACCCAGTGCTGCTCCCAGCCGCTTCCCTCTCGATCCCCCGCTCCGGCATCGTCACGGTCACCCCACGTTCCCATCGGTGGGGATCGACTCGATCCCAGAGAAGTTTCCAGGACCGGGCACCCGTCCATGCCAAGGGAAACCTGCTCTCTCCGGCTGCCTCGCTCCTGGAGCGCACACGGACGCTGGGCGCATTTCCCCTTTGTACCTGCTTTTCTCTTTTATGCTTCACACGCACCATTTCTCACCCTCCTTCCTCTGGGAGGAGAAGGGGAAAATAAACCCAAACAAAACCCCGACCCCACAAACTGTCGAGCAGCGGCTCCGTGTCGCAGAACCTCCCCCCCCCCCCCCCGCCCCAAAGTCACCGCCGACCCCAAACAGCGCTTATCGGGGCTGGAGCCCCACTTACCCTTGGGCTCTCCTCCCGTCCCCCGGCGCCGCTGGCCTCGGCCTCAGCTGCCCGCACATCTGGGTCGCGGAGAGCCCCCCCCCGGCAGACAAAGCGCCGGGTTGCGTTGGACCTGCCCGGGCTAGGGGGGGTCCGTCCTTGTCCCTTTGTGGGGGGGGAACAAGGGACAGGAGGCCACCCCCTGCGGCTGCCCTCAGCTCCAGAGGCAGCGGGGAGAGACCGCCACCCTCCCCTCGCCCGGCTCCTTTGCAGCCGCGCACCCGCTGCCTGCAAGCGCTGCCCCCTCCTCTTCCTCCTCCTCCTCTCCCCTCCCTTTCCCAGTCCTCCTCCTCCTCACTCGACTCCTGTCGCCACAACGTGCCACCCACCTGAATCCGCTCCTGCCGGCTGCGCCCTTAACCCCTGCGGCTCTGCCGAGCACCGAGGGGCGCCCCCGGCACCCCCCGGCCCCTCGGGGTGATGCTCCCGAGCACCAGACGGGAAAAGCTGCAGCAAGGGCTGAGCTCGCAGCCCTCGGCATCTGCAGCACATCCTCGGGGTCCTCTCCCACCGGCTGGGGTCCAGGTTCTCCCACGATGCTGCAGGGCCCCATGTCTGAAGGGAAGTGGGAGGCTCAACAGGGAGGGCTTGTGGACCAAATCGTGCCCACCAGAACCCAAAGGGCTTTCTTTGCCTTTGGAAAGATCTGGCTGTGCATGGTCCCGGGAGTCTTTCGCACCTACCCCGTCCCCAGCACACCCAAGGTGACAGAAGAGCTGCCCCATGGGTATTGCAGCACCTTGGGGTGGCTGGGTCCCTAGGTCAGACATGCTGCCGGTGGTTCACCTCCCCTGGAAAGGGATGCTCAGAGGCTCTTAACCTTGGAAAAACACTGGGGAAAAGGTGCCTCCTGCTTTGCTGTGTCTCAGATGGAGAGATCCATGGGCCTGGTTGCCTGTGACTCATCTTAAGAGCAGAGGGATGGAGGCCCCATCCACCTTGGCACCCAGTGTGATGCAGGGAGAGGTATCTCAGCCAGGCATGATCATGGGGCTCTGGCAAAGGCAGGATTTGGGGTGGGTGCAGTAAAGCAGCCTAGCTTCCCTTTGCTTTCCAGCAGTTTCTCCCCAGAAATGCTTTTCCCAGCCCCATCCAGCAGTGCCAGAGCCCTGTGGATGCCCCCCACCACAGTGGCCATTGAATCCCCATTTCATGCTCAGGAGCAGAGCTGGGGTCTGGCTCATTCCCAGAGCAGTTGCCTGGGGCGGTGGGCTGGAGCGCAGGGATGGAGAACAGACATAAACATGTGAGAGAGCCAGAGAGGCGGAAAGGAGAGATTGGAGTGACCTGATTTAATTGGCAAGACTTCAATAACATAAAATCCCTGCCCATGAGCCCCAACCAAATGGGTGATGTTCCGGCGTATTGGCCCCCCTTCAGCAAAGCGCTTATGCAGATACTTAATGGGAACACATGCCTAATGTTAGCCTCACTTTGCAGCATAAACTGAGCCAGAGAAAGGGCTCAGCTGGAAGATCCCCTCACGGCTTTTCAAACAGCATAAGGTGAAATGTGAGGCTTTCTCCAAGTCCTGGGGAATGCAGGGCCATGCCCCTTCAATCTGCAAAAGCCCCATAAGAATCCAGTGAAAGACACTTCTCTCATGAGATGGAGCCCCTGGCCAGCTGGAGAAACTGACCTGCTTCTGCTAAGACCATGGGTACTTAGAGGGGACAGGGGCTGGGATTGCTTCTGGTAAGTGCCTTGTACACATACCGCATTCCGCCCAGCCCAGACTCAAGGCCCAGGGGCTGAGCAGGCCCCCAGCCACCCCAAACCACTGCAAACCATTCTGTGCCCAGTGCTGCATCCCTGCGTGCAAGCAGCATCACCCGCACAGCTTGTGTGAGCAGGAGGGCAGAGCTGCACCTCCCTCAGTGCGGGAGGCACCTCAAGCCATCCCAAGCTGCTGCATCCAGCAGTCTGCTGCTCCGAGAGCACAGGTAATCACTGGGTACTTGATGGTGGCTCTCGACCTGTCTGCCCCAGAGCTCAATCTCCTGTCTCAGCCATGAGAGGGTGGCTTCAGCTCAGCGAGGAGCAGGGAAAGCTTTGCCAGCCCCAGCCACAAGGCTGCAGATGGATGCTCCTGCCCTTGGCTGGGTCCCTCTGCAGCACCCTGCAGCTCCTTAGCACTGTTTCAGTGCACCCATCACCCCTAAGCATGGGCCTGGAGGAGATGGAGCAGCAGCAGCTCCCTCCCCAGCCGCCAGAGCACCATCGATCCGGGCAGACGGTGCTGCAGAGACCTCACTCCGGGCTGGAATGACAAGAGAACTCCATAGAAACAGCTGAACCCAGATGAACTGCTCAGGGCTTTCATCCAAGGCTTGGTGGAAGCTTGAACAGCACTGTTAAGCCCAGGTCATTTAATCACTTCTCATTCCAACTACAGGGTGCTTGTTTGTTCTTAAGACTAATTGAGTTTTCCTCTGCCACAGACTCCCTGTGGCCTCAGGCAGGTCCCTTACTCAGTGAATGCAAAAAGGGGCTACAAGAAACCTGGAGAGGGGCTTTGGACAAGGGCCTGTAGGGACAGGACAAGGGGAATGGCTTTAACCTGCCAGAGGGGAGATTGAGATGAGCTCTTAGGCAGAAGCTCTTCCCTGGGATTCTATGACCATTGGCAGGATGGGGACATTAATGTCACCTCCCTCCTGGTGACACAGGACATTTCCTGCCTGGAGGAGGGAAGGTTTGCTGGCCAATACTGGCTGTGTTCCTCCTGTGTTTGAGGTGCAGGAAGAGATGCATTGCTGTAAACACATTCACTGCAAGCAAGGGAAGGAGATAAGGAGATGGAGACAGGCATTCCCCTGCTCCACACGTGGGTACCATGCTATGGGGAGGGAGAAGCTGGGCCTGGGTGGTCCCGAGCCTCCTCTGTCTAACACCTTACTCATAAACAGGCTCCTCCTGTGCACTAAGGCAGCTCCTGCAGATGATGACTAATGCATGTCACTCTCAAGATGCTATCTTCGGGCAGATGAATACATCCTGATCCAGGTTTTAATTGCAGGGGATTTTAGCCGAGGGAGCACTCGTTCATTTTCCCTGCTGCTTCAGCAGTTCTCGTGCCTCTTCTGCACTTGAGGTCACTTGGAACATTATCTCTATGGTGTGAGGGGTTAAAAACTTCCCCTGCAGGAGAGGCTCCTTGCAGCCTCAGGATGATGTTTTACCTGCAGCCAGTTAGGCATGGAGCGTTGTAAGGAGCTTCACATTCCCCTTCTTATCCTTTGAGACACAACACGAGCTCCCTGGGGAGCAGCACTGAGGCAGTGCTATAGAGAAGCAGGAGATTTGGAGGGCTAAGCTTGGGAAGGCCATACTCGGCCAAGCCTTAGCTTCAATAGACCTAGATGAACAAGGATCCTGGTGCTTCTGCTTCCCCTCTGGAGCAGCACAAACTTGCCAGGCTTCGTTCATGAAGGACACTCCATGCAAAGACTCTGCAAGCGTTTGGGTGCACAAAGCATTCAGGAGCACAATATGGTGCTGCTTCACTATAGCTTTCATTCCAATAAGGGGTAGATACCAGTAGAAACCCACCTAGAGAAGGACACACAGCCTTTCCTTGCTGCCTGAGCCTTCAGGGTCGAACATCACAGCACCACACTGTGGTTTGCCATCCATAGGGGACAGAGAGCACACAGGTCCTGAGCAAGAACTCACCAGCATAAAGAGTAGTTAAAGCAAGAAACATCGCACTGACCATAGCTCCATGTGTAATGATGCTCCTCTGTCATAGGTCTCCAGCTATGGCTGCAGCTCTGCCCACACCAGCTCGTACAGCAGCATCTGGCATTAGGTCCCCACCGCCCAGGCATCACCACAGCTCATGGGGTTGCTCCTTCCTTAGGGCCCAGCCTGCTCACGAACACCCAGACACCAAAGCATCTCCCCTTTGTCCTCTCGAGCACCTTTAACCCAGGGCCTGTTTCACCTCATTGGGCTGCTCTCATCCCACCCCTCCAGCTCTCATGTCCTGCACCTAGAGCAGCGAGCTGGGTTAAGGAGAGATGAGATTTCCCATCCCATCATCTCCACAGCCCACTGTGCCAGGGGCAGGCAGGACCCTGCCTCTGACCTGCTTGGGGACCCTTGGAGGATGCCCCCAGTCCCTGGTGCCAGTGGCAGGGGCACTTTAGGCAGGATCCATTCCCAGCAGCAGTTTCCCCCTCTCCTTCCTCCCAGGCATCAGCTGAGCCAAGCCTGACTCTGGTACCTCCCAGTGGGAACAGGAGCAGCTCCCGTCGGCATCATTCATATATGGGAATTGGTTTTGGTGTCACGGTTCTTATTATTCTTTAATGATTTAAGGACATAACAGCAGCTCCCTCAGGCAGCGAGATGGAGTCATAAACCCCGGAGGTGTTGGGAAAAGCTGCCTGCAGCCCCTTCTCTGGAGCCAAAGAGGAGACACCCCTTCCCCTCCCGCATGTCCCCTGTGCAGAATAAACCCAATCACATCCTAGCAGCAGGCAGTGAGTTATCGCTGGTGCAGGACAGAGCCATAACTCAGGCTGGCTCCGGCTGCTCCTGAGTTACAACATCCCTGCTGCCCATGGCAGGGCAGCTGTACATTACCCCCGGTGCCCAGGGCTCTTCTGGTGTGTGCTGCTGGCATCAATGAGCCTTCTCCTTTGGCAGCAATGCCAAGTAAAACTCAACCAGCACAGCCTGAGCCCTGGAGCTTCCCTGTGAGGGTGCTGAGGCGCTGGCACAGGGTGCCCAGAGAAGCTGTGGCTGCCCCATCCCTGGCAGTGTTCAAGGCCAGGTTGGACACAGGGGCTTGGAGCAACCTGCTCTAGTGGAAGGTGTCTGAACACCGACCTCACTTGATCCGGATCCGTGCCTCCTCCATGGAGCAGCACATTGCCCCGTGGGGCTGTGGCTGCAAACGCAGGGCAGGTCCTGCACAGCGTGGGGCTGTGGCACAGGTTGAGCACCCCAGAGCAGGGGCTGAGTAATGGCCATTTTGGAAGAGTAACATTGACCCGAGTTCAGGAGGCAGGAATCCAGGGGAGGCTTCGTGTCATCCGAAGCTGCCACATGCTGACACTGAGGTTTTCCAGGGTTATCAGTAAATCCTCACTCCCACTGTAAGTATCAAGCACCATTAGCACACCATTATTACTATTATGTTCCTAATAATCTTTTAATATGTTTTTATAGTGTCTCTTAGTACTTGTTTTGGGATAATATCCAAATCCTTCGAGATCATTCCATGCCTGTTAAACACTGCCCACAAACACCCCCCATCTCCTCCCAATAAGGGGGAGCAAAGGTGCCACCCGGTGAGGTGCAAAGCACAAAGCCATGGATCAGTCGGTGTTGGGGTGCTGGCTCTGGGGTACAGCACACCCCCGGACTGCTCAGCCATGGACTGGAGGCCAAGCTTGTTCTAGAGCCAGAGAAAGGAGGCACAGCGAGGGCCAGATCAATAAAGACATTTAAGCATCCACCTCCAAGCCCCCATTGATTTTGGTATCTAAATACATTTGGAGCGCTGGATCTATATGGCCAAGCCAAGGTCACACCAGGAGTCTGTAGCAGCAAAGGAAACTGGACTCTTCAGGACTCCTTTCCAAGCCAGAGGCGAGTGTCCTGAGTTATGGGGCTGTCCTTGTCCCTGCCCACAGGAGCTCATTCCAGGCTGATTAAAGAACATTCACCCCCAGCCTCGAGTCACCTTCAGGAGACCAGTGCCAAAGCCCGTCCTTTCCCACAGGCAGGAACACAGAGCCCTGGTTAACCCCACTCCCCCTTTACAGCCACACAGCACCCCCAGCTTGTCCTCTCCCAGGTGCTCGCTTGGCCTCTGCGCCCAGTGCACACCCCACGTCGGGTGGGAAGCGGAAATGTTCTCCTGGTTCCTTTATTTCTCTGCTTTGGGGCTGGTTTACAGCTGCTATAAAAGCCAATAATAAATCAGCGGTAATGCTATAAAGATGCAGAAACAGCCATAGTTAGAGCCCAGAAGAGACTGACTCCCTCTGCCAGCCCCGGGAACGCAGGAGGAGCAGCTTGCTTTATCTTCTTCATCTTTACAGCCACCTTGGGAAGCGAGTTACAGGGGGGAAGTGAACCTGATGGAGTCCCCATTGTACGAACACACCGGCTGAATGAGGTGGCCTTTTTATATGGAATGTGCTTTGCATCGCAGGGATTTGATGTGACTCTCCCTCCCTCTCCTTCTTGCTGGCTTCACCCCCTCCCACTCTCCAATTTACAGGCAGGAGATTGGTCCAAGGGGAAATAAACTTCCTACAGAGAGCAGCAATTGCTGGTAAAGAAAGGAAGAACCAGTGCAGCAAATGGGAACTCGTGTGTTACGTGCTGCTTTAAGAGTCAGATTTGTTTCTTTTATTGCCAGACAAGAATGTAATTAAAAGGCTGCAGCATCAGCCCGTTGCAACTGAACTTGTTGCATTCGTTAGCGCATCATTAACACCTTTGGTGTCTGGATGTTTTCATCTCCCAGGTCCAGGTACCTCTTCCACTGCCTCCTCCCAGGTGTAGAGTCAGTCTTGGAAGGTAGAAGGGATGTGCTGGGAAAATGGTGCTTTGAGAGCTGGTTCCTTCCCGTCCTCTGGGCTGAAAAATTAACTGTGTGCTTTTAGTTTGCTTTCCCAAGATTCTGCAGGGATATAAAAGTGGGGACCCTTCCCCATCCCCAGCTCCCACTGCACGCAAGCTCATGCTGGAACCCCCTACTTGGGGACATCAGCCCTAACTAGCAACAAATCCCACCTAGAGGAGAGAAACTCCTTTGGACAAGGGCCTGTAGGGACAGGGCTTGGAGCAACCTGCTCTAGTGGAAGGTGTCCCTGCCCGTGGCAGGGGGTTGGAACTGGAGGAGCTTTAAGGTCCCTTCAACCCAAACCAGGCTGGGATTCTGTGATTCTATGACACCCAGCAGAAATGTGAGGGGATGAGCAGGAGGGAAGAACACAAGTGATGGCCTGTGTGGTCCTGAGTGTCCGTGGGATGTCACCATCACAGGGACCCCGCTGCCCCCGGGTGCATTTTGATGCTGCTCAGAGAGACGACTCCAGCGTGAGGGAGAGGCAGAGGCAGTGCCGTGTCCCCGTGTACTTGTGTTATATGTCACCATTCCCATGGCGATGGCAGCTACCTTCTCACCCACATGGGCATGCACAGGTCATGTGTGAGCTCACACGCGTGCACACGCGCTCGGCGCACACGTATGTTCACCCGCCGGCACATGTGCTCATGCACTCACATGCCTGCAAGCATGCACATGTGTGCACACTCACATGCATGCACAGAAGCACACACACATGGAGCTTTTCCCCCCTTTCCCTTTGTCTCCCCTTTCCATTCAAGGGCAGGTTCCACAGGCTTTGCTTGCTCCTCACAGGGCGCTGCTTCCTTCCCATCTTCTGGACTGAAAAATGAGCTGTGTCCTGTTGTGTTTTCCCAAGATTCTGCAGGGATATAAAAGTGGGGATCCCAGGGGAAACAACCTGCCCCCTGCCCATCCCCAGGCTCCTGACCTAACCATCCTCACAGGCTGCTGGCGTCGGCCCTGGGGGCTGAACACGGGACCAACGTCCCAGCATGTGGCAGGAGATGGACATTTGGCCACTGGGTTTGCTGATAGAAGAGAGGCAGGAGAGAGAAGAGGAGCAGGGATGGAGCTAGGGATGCCTCTGTTCAGCCCAGAGGATGTTAAAGCTGGGTGATGCTGGGTGATGCTGGGTGATACTGGGTGCTGGAGCCAGCACCTGGCCCCTCGCAGGCAGGACCCCACAGACCCGGTGCTGGGTTTGCTGCATCATGACCCATCAGCGCTGCCTCCTTCACTGAAACAGAGCTCTCATGAGACATCCTGCTGGGCTCTGGTCATGGCCCTCATCCTCCCTATTCCCACCAGTCTCAGCCTCCCAGCTCCTCCTCAGCTTGTATTGGAGGCTTTCCATGAACCCCATGCAGAGATGCTGTCCCCCTCATACTGCCCCATCCCCAGAATAACTAGCAGGGGAGGACAAGGCTTCCTTTCCATCTTGGCTTGTTTTTAAATTGGAATCTCTGCTGAATCTGCTAATTAAGTTCTTTGCCTGCAACTAATATTGTGCTGCTAATTCCTCCCCGGAATGATCCCTCCAGCAGTCACAGAGGTTATGTTCACTGGCATCCTTCCACCGCTCCTTTACAATAAAAGAAGAGCCCTTTTTAATCACTGCAAATGACTCATCTATGAGCAGCCCTTGTCTGTCCTCGTCCTCTGCCTCACCACGGCCCCAGTGTGAGAGGGAATAGCAGAGAATCATCGAATCACGGAATGGTTTGTGTTGGAAAGGACCTTAAAGCTCACCCAGTTCCAACCCCCTGCCACGGGCAGGGACACCTTCCACTAGAGCAGGTTTCTCCAAGCCCCTGTGTCCAACCTGGCCTTGAACACTGCCAGGGATGGGGCAGCAGGGTGTGATGGGTGGGATTGGCCCGTGGATCTCTGTTAGTGCGGAGCCGATGGGGCTCAGCTCCCCGCAGCAATGCCCCGTGTCCTCCCAGGGGCAGCAGGCTGTGATCTGATCCAAAAGGCTGCTTGCTCACGCGCAGCATGAAAATTCAAGAGCCTTTTGATATTTCCCCTCTCTCCCTGTTTCTCCTGTTTTCTGTTTTTATAAATAATACCTGCCCTTGCACTGAGCAGAATACCAAGTGTGCAATGAAACCCCCGAGCGCTGGTGCTGCCTTTGAGGAGGGATTCGCAGCATCTCTTTCTGGAGGCAGTGATGCCACAGCAAAGCTGGAGCTGGCTCAGACCCTCCCGGAGGAGCAGCAGGGCATGACCCTGCTTCAGCTGCCTCCTGAGCCAGGCATAGCCCTGGATGCCCTCACTAGGGACAGGATTGGACCTCAGCATCACCTCCGAGCTGCACCCTGGTTCTCCCAGGACCAGGGCTCACCCTCCTGACATCCTTGATCTCCATTTCTATTCATGCCAGTGAAGTGAGGTGGGAGCAATCGCTCTCCCTGCCTGTTGTGAGTTGGCTTAAGCATGGCTGGAAGGCAAAACCCATCAGAATTAAGAGGATGGAGCAGGGAGAATGATGCACATTCCGCATGTGCAAAGCGGGGAAAGGAAACCTGGGAGCTGGGTTTTTTGTTGCACTAAAACATGTTTGTGCTGCTTTCACATATCTCAAGGGGCTGATATCTACCCATGTTGGGCAGATTGAGCCCTTTGTCCCTGCTCTGCTCCCAGCTCCTGGCTATGAAGGAGCTGAGCATGGGGCAGAGCGTGGGGTGATGGTGACAGTCACAGCTGCCTTAGAGCCACCCAAGTGCATGGGATGCATCACTGGACATGTCAGTGCCCTGTGCCAAGGACCAACCCCAGTGACAGCACGAGCTGGACATGGAGCCAGAGCTGATCCAGGGAGAGGGGTGGGATTGCAGCCCTGGAAAGCAGATGGGAGCTGGGGGAGCTGGAGCCAGCTCCAAGGCTGGCAGGCAGTGCAGGAGGAGGAGGGCTGCGGGGTTGCCATGGTAATCAAGCATCTACAAATTCTGGGATTATTTATCCTCAGTTTTGTTTGGGCTGAGCAGGAGTGAGCATTGCTGCTGGGCTGAGGGTGCTCGGCTACGGGCACCACGGGGCGCAGAGAAGACAACACATACAACTAAAGTCATGTCTGCAGGTCCCCTGCTCAGCCCCCAAAAGGAGACCCTTACCAAAAAGAAGAGTTCAGAAGTATGGACTCTACCAAAAGATGTTGAGTTTGGGCTGGTTTATTTGCAGTTTGCCTTCTCAGACACCCTCTAGCCCCAAATCTCCCACAGATCTACAATTATCTGGCACTAGGAGGCCATGCTGCTAAATCTGGCACATGCAATACAGGTTCAGGCTTCTTTAATTAGTTAGTTTCGGGGTTAGATGTGGATTGGGCCCTAGATGTGCCTGCGGGACCCGAATTACTGCTGGTGGCTGTCTGCTAGGAACGCTATTTCCCAAATTCAAGAGAGGTGATTGAATGATACCCTGATCCATGGCATTTCACGCCACCTCCCTCGCTCCCTTGCTGTAGCGCTGGAGAATCACACACACTTGGAGCCGTATCCAGCTGCAAGATCCTTTGCAAAGAGCCAGCCCACGTCCTCCCTCTCTGGGGCTCGACGACGCTTGCAGAGATTAAAGATGCTTAATACAGAGCCCAAGCTCTTGTCTCTCTGCAAATCTGCTGTCACTCAGGCTGTGGAAATCAAGGGGCCGTGGGGAGGTTTGGAGTTGCTGGTAGCTACGAACTTCTTGGCAAGGTGTAAAACAGAACGAGTGTCACTTCTGGAGCTGTTAGAGAGCATTTACCAGCTCATGTCACCTGCTGTCAGCTTCCAGCCTCCTCCCCCTCCATAAGAGCCATTGCTGTAATTGCTCCTAAATCTGATAAATGATTCTTTTTGATGCCTTCAGTGTCAGTGTTATGTAAATCCCAGTGTAAGGATGCTGTATATTTTATGGATCATGTGTTTGCTGACATCCTGGCGTGTGTGTGTGCAGCTAAAGGGATCACTTTGATTGTCACATCAAAGAATCATGAGAAACTTTAAGGACAATGTGAGCTAAAAACCCAAAACCTCAAGGAAATCAGGAGCCTGTGGGTAAATTGATTTGATTTTGCCAATAGAGGTGAGTATGAAGTATTAAAGCTCCTGCAATTGTACAAAGAAATGCCATTATTCAAGGAACAGACAGGCTATTTTCCAAGGGGAAATGATGGGAGGGAGCAAGCGAAGGAAAGGTGGCCAGAGACAAGGAGCTCAAGGTGGTTTAAAAGAGCTCTTGTGCTTCTAAACGGAAATGGTTTGGGTACAAGCTCCAAGCTGGTAGGGCCTGAGCAGCACTTAGCTTTAGGGGGCCTCATGTCTCAGACTATCACCAGTCTCACCGGATGATGAGATGTCAAGAAAGGGCCATGACAATGCCTTCCTTCAGCCCCAGAGCTTCCCAGAGACAAGAGGGAGAGGAGAGTTGGGTATGATGGTGGTGCACCAAATGCAGCTGGTTTCAGGGAACAGGAGGACATCCATATGCAAACCCCTTTCCTCAGCTCTTGGACACGAGTTCTCCTGCTTTGACCTCATCTCCCAAGGACTTCACTGCCCTTCTTTTATTGCTTGGAGCGGCATTTGATTTCCCCGGGCGTTCCCGGGTGAGCTGTGCCGTTCCAGATGGTGACTTGCTCAGCTATTCCAGGCCATCGGCCCGACCAGGCTTCCCCTGCCCAGGGCTCACAGCCGCCGGGGTCCCTGCTCCAAGTGGAAGAAGCTGCACTTGGAGCCCATCTACAACAGGCACCGGGGTGGGGGGCTCTGGGCAGATGGGCCCCTCGGTTTGTGTTGCACTGGGGTGGCTCTGGCAGTAAATCCTCTCTGCCAGTGCAATGCAGAGGAATAAATCGAGTTGATGGAGCTTCCCCCCAGGCAGCAGCTCCATCCCTTATCCTGTGCCTTGAGACAGACAAGGAGCATCTGCACGCTGTGGCTGCCCGGTGTTGGGGCATGCACAGGAGATGAGCTGCCACCCATGATGAAGACCATAATCCACGTGTTCCCTTAGGAGACCAGCAGGAGCTTTGCCATCCTTCTGCTCCTCTCACCTGGATGTAGCCCTCCTCAGAAAGCAGAGGAGCCATCCTCACACCTGGGTCCCTTCCTTTGGGTGCCAATGTTCCCATGACAGCGGCTGTAAGCGGTGGGGGGGAAGACTGGGCAGAGGCTCTCGGAGGGGATAGAAAGTCAGAACTTAGTAAGACATTAAGACAACAGATTCATTAAAAAGTCATTAGTCTCTGTCAGGAGTGGCTTTAATTAACAAATGCCACAAGCTGCAGCACTCTCTGGCTGCTGCCACTGGGCCTCAGCAGTGTTGTGACCACCCAAATGCTGCTAATTAAATGCCATTTAAAGCTCCCCCAAACCCCAGCTGGCTGAGAGGAGGTGCCATGACAGTTGCTGCTGCTGGTGCCATGCTTACTCCTCATCTGTGCTTCCCGCAGCCCTGTGGGAGCTGTCTGCCTCTGCTTTGCCAGAGAAGACAGCAGGGTGATGGGCAACGCTGGAGAAAAGCACCTTTCTCCAACACCTGGGATGGAGGAAGGTGCAGAGCAGAGGAACCAAACCCAAGAGGAACCAAACTTCAGGCCAGGGCGGACGGGTCTTGGAGCAACCTGCTCTAGTGGAAGGTGTCCCTGCCTGTGGCAGGGGGTTGGAACTGGAGGAGCTTTAAGGTCCTTTCCAACACAAATCAGGCTGGGATTCTATGGCTCTAAGAGAATCCATCAATCCACGCCATAAAAAGCAGAGAATGGGCAGCTGCCCTTTAGAGAGGGGCTGCCCCTGGTGCAGACTTATGTCTGGGTGGAATGGCTGCTCTTACTTGCAGGGGGCTTGACACTCATGTGCAGCCCCTGGACAGAGGAGCAGGGAGGACAGAGGTGGCTCCAGGGCATCAGAGATGGGTGCTGGACACCAGCCACAGCTTCTACTGCTGGCACTCAGCCTGAACATCTACAGGGGAGTCACATTCGACCACATCTCATTATACCTGTCCCATGGACCAGGAAATACATAATTAGGCCCCTAATTCTCCTTAATTTGGGTCACACACATACATGAAGACATGGCCCTGCGCAGGAGAACCACAGTCACACATAACATCGCTGGATGTTAACACAGAAACACACCAAGAGCAGCGCCCAGCGCCCGGGCATGCACACACCCGCGCCGGGGAGATACACCCGACTGCACACGCATGAACACGTGTGTGCTCGCTCACAGGATGAGCTCTGCCTGGTGTGCACACACGCAGCGTCCCCGAGGCCTCAGCCCCAGGGCACAGCGAAGCTCAGTGCAGCAGAATTGGGAGTGCAGGAGTGCTGCCAGCGAGCAGCAAAGCCTGAGCCCAGGTCTCTGTCAACAGCCCGGCAGGCTCAATACATCAGGCATTAGCCCGCGGCAGAGCTCCGCAGAGCACTTGGCACTTAATCCTCCTCTCTCGAGCCTCTGCTCAAGGATGAGCATGCTTGGGCATGCTTGTTCAACCACACATGATTGCACACTCAGGCTTGTCCAAACACCACCAGCACACTTGCATGGGGATGAAGCACAAACATCCCCTGGCTCTGGCTGTGCTGCAGCACGATCGTGGCTGGTGTCACCAGCTGTGACCTGCACACAGCACTGCATGGACACGTATCAATCACATGTGGTTTATAACCTGGGGGAGCACATGGATTCCAACACTGCCAGGGACACACTGGGATGCTCAGGGACTTGAGCACCCACCCTGGGCCCCAAGGACCATGCGGAGGGTGCCCTCCCAAGGACGGGCATGTCCTCCTGCCCTGTCCCACTCCCTTACGCTGAAGCACAGGCAGCTCTCGATCCTCTGTCCCAACCCTGCCCCAAACGTGGCCAGACACTGAAGCAAGGCTCAGAGCCAAGTGGGTGGCACAGGAAGGGTAACGCTGCCATCCCCATGACTATGACATATGGGGAGCCCAGCACCCACCTCCCTGCCAGCCAGGGGAAAAAGCCTTTATTTGGGATTTATCTCTTGGAGCCACCAGCCTGGCTGCCTGCGCTCCCAACAGATTTAGCTCCAGCAGCCTCTGCTAATCTGGTGGTTGGAGGGAGAAACGGGGCTCTGCTCTGCATCACCCTGTGTCTGGGCTGGAGCAAAAGCATCTCGCTCCATCCTCAGCGCTGCTGCAAAGCCCTCTGCAAAGGAGGAGTTAATGGGAAAGTGTTTTTACAAGTGCTGGACCAGAGAAATCTCTGGACAGGTAATTGAGGACAGAGGCACTCAACGCCTTTCAAACCCTCCACGGGCAGCTGCTCTCCACGGGTGCCACTACCCTAATTGAGAAGGAAACGTTTAGTGGAGTGGATTGAATGGGAGGGAGAAGGGAGGAGGAGAGAAAGTGCAGAGAGGGCACAGAACAAAGGTACACAGAGGAGAGAAAAAGGGGTCTGAAAATGGGGAGCGTACAATGAGGAGAGGAAGGGCTTCTGCTGGTCTAAGGCCCAAGGAATAGATTGAAATGGTTCCCTATAGGGAGGAAATTGATGGTTAAAGCATTGGGCAGGATTCAGCTGATCTTGACTCAGCTCTGATTCCCTGACGTGACTTTGGACGAGGCGCTGTTAGAACAAGGTGTTTCACAGGTTTTCCCCAAAAGCTGAGTGTGGAATCTAGCGGGATCCTCCTTGCATTCATTTGTCAGGCACAGTTGGAACTGAACATATTCCCACCCGCTCTGGGTAGGAGCCCACGTCCCACGGACTGCGGCTGACGCTCTTCTGACAGTCCCCGGTGTTGACATCCTTGGGAAGAGCAGCAGCAGGATCCGATCACAAAAATAGATCCCAGTTATACATCTATATTTAACACTCTGTGTTCTCCTTGGAATGGACTCAGTCTACGGCAATTAACTAATGATGAGGATGATTAAAGCTTGCTCCTGCGCTTTACATTTATAGCATCTCTCCCACTTCTTTTCTGAATAATAACTCCTTCCCTTTGCAGCACCAGCAGAGCATTCCCAAGAAAGAAAAACGTAAAAGGCATGGGAAATTAGAAAGGTGGCCCACTAAATGGGTCAGGGAAATGAATACATCTGAAGTTTACCTATGTCCAAACTAGGAGGAGAACATCAGTCCCAGCCAGGATTTCCCCACAGCTCTCAGGTGAGAGCGAAGCTCCAGCATAGGCCGTGCAAGCACAAGATCCTAATGGAGTTTGAATAATAACTAACTGGGACTGCTCAGGGGATGCATTCTGGTTCTGTTCTCAAGAGTGTGGGGAATGCTTTGGGCTGTACTGGTTCTACATGATGGTATGGGCAGAAAGCGCTGATTTCCTATGCAAAGGTGCCGTTTCATTGCTTTAGGGAAGAAAGAAGGGGGAAAATTAAAACCCACTGGAATAAGAATAGATGTGAGATAAATAGGAGGAAGGAATCTAGCTATTGAAGCCACACTTCTGCTGCCATGCTTGAAGGGCACAGGAGTGAGCAGCCGCTGCTCGTGGGGTGGCTGGAGAGCATCTGAGTGACCGTCAGTTCTGGGATCTGCTCTTCTGCAGAGCCCCAGCATCCCTTCAGCAGTGAGAAACTCTATTCATGTCCCTGAGAGTGGAAACAAACAGAGCATGAAATACAAAAAGCATCAACTAAAATAATTACAGGTTACCAGAAATTAATGGGAACTGTGTAAATAGCCTTGAGGCGGGTGTGAGGAACAACGTTCATTGCTTCACATGCTCCCTGCTTGCTCACTTCTCTGAATGCATCGGCAGCCGCCGCGGACCAGTGATGGGATGGACCAGAGGTGAGGGTTCCCTGGGCACTGCAACCATCACTGCTCTGAGGTTACATCATGAAGAAGCTGGGGAAGGTTGGAGGGAAGGGTCTGATGTTTGCTGCTCATAGAACCATGGAATGGTTTGTGTTGGAAGGGACCTTAAAGCTCATCCAGTTCCAACCCCTGCCACGGGCAGGGACACCTTCCACTGGAGCAGGTTGCTCCAAGCCCCTCTGTCCAACCTGGCCTTGAACACTGCCAGGGATGGGGCAGCCACAACTTCTCTGGGCACCCTGTGCCAGCGCCTCGGCACCCTCACAGGGAAGAGCTTCTGCCTCAGAGCTCATCTCAGTCTCCCCTCTGGCAGGTTAAAGCCATTCCCCTTGTCCTGTCCCTACAGACCCTTGTCCAAAGTCCCTCTCCAGGTTTCTCATCAGCCCCTGCAGGAATCTGGGGCATGCAGATGATGCATTCATCAGGCTCTCGTAGCACAGACTTTAGGTATTCAGGCAGCTAATTCTTAGAGACACACTGCTTGAGATGAGAGGGCAAACCCGTGGCAGCAGTGAGAATTTCCTGGCTTGCAAGAGTCATCACAAAACAGTTTGAAGAAACAAGACAGGAACGATCTTCTTGAGTGCTTCTTTTGCAACCAGACACCCCGATGAGTGTCAGTGCTGTGCATCAGCAGCCGGCAGCATCAGGTGCCCCCAGCCCTGCTGCACTGCAGCAGCCATAGAGGTGGATCTGGTGGGGTTTCTGATTCAATGTATGGGCCTGTGAACATGTCCAGGGCAGGTTTCTGGAGCAGGAGCATGGTCAATGGCACTTAGGGTCTGGCCTTCCTCTTGCAGCTCATGTGTAGCTGTGAGTCATCCATGGCTTGGTCCCTGCCAAATATGCTGGGAGGTGACACACATAGGGCTTTATCAGGACTCTGGGGTGTCTGGGAAGCTCAGGAGTCATGAACAAGGCCCATGAGGCTGCCACCTTCCCTTTGCTCCTCTCCATACAGGAGGTTCAGGGATATTTCCAGTTCAGTCACAAACCCTAAGTGTAAAATGCAGGAATTCCATGGCTGGTGACACTGGAGCAGAGGTTGGGTGACTGTGACATGATGCTGGGCTGAAGCATCATGGGCACTGTGTCGAATTTGTTAGGGCAAGGCTGGAACTGAGTCAATGCCTCACGGGAAATCATTTTCTGGACAAATCTTGGCTGGAAACTTGCTTTTGAGCAGGTTATGAGTTTCTTGCCAGGTCTTCTCTTAAAAATCAATTGTGGAAGAACTCCTGCACCAGCTGCTTAAATGGGGGCTAATGCACAAGCAGCAGACAGGAGATGTGCAGTATGAAGTGGCTTGGTGAGCTGGGGATCAGTTATTCCTCCTGTGACCCTGCTCCTCAGCAGGATGGCTCTTTGAATGCTCGCGGTAGTGAGCTCTGAATGCATGTTCTGGAACTATCTCTGAAAGTTGCTTTGAATTTGGCTGTTTGCTCACGCACACGCGCCAAGAAGTTCATTAGTAAACTATTAATGGAAAAGAACACAAAGTCTGAGTGCTCACAAAGGAGACACTTGGCTGCTTTCATCAAGATTGACGTCCAACACCTGAGAAGCGTTGGAAATGGAGACACTGAGCACCTGTGTGAGAGCTGCTCTGCAAATAAAGCTGCTGCACAGGAGGAGCTGTTTCCCCTAATGCTGCTGCTGGACCTCCAGAGCCTCAGTGCAGCACTGGTGGAGCGTTGGGGTCACTGTTCCTTCTCCTGAGTGTGCCAGATGAGGTGACAATGACTGTAACCACAAGCTCTTGGTGTTGCCTGGTCCCAGCTCTTGCAGAAGACAAAGAATGGGAGCTACAGCGGTGATCCTGGGCTGCCCTCTGGACGTGTGTGATGTGGTAAGGAAAGAAAGCCTTTAGATGGGAGGGAGGGTGCAGTGCTGTTGCCCATGCATGGGCAGGAGATTTTGGGGATGTGCAGCCCCAAAAGGGCTCATCCCAGACTGTGACGATCGGCTGGATTTGGGAGGAATCAGCAGCCACCAGGTACTGCTGCAGTGGTTTGACCTGCTGAACTCTCTCCAGAAGGGAAGGTGTTGGCTGGCAGAGCTTGGTGTCACCAGGTCTGGCCTTGGGACACCACTGAGGAAAGTGAAGCAATGAGCAGATAGTCACCCTTATGGTTAAAAGCAGTCAGTAAGCTGATGCCTCCCTGCAGCCCAGCAGTGCAGTTGGGTTTGTGTGTGTCTCTGCAGTAGGTGGTCCTGATTTCCTCCGCTCTCTCTGCTCACTTGGTTAGAGCTGGTGTCTGACTGTGTGGGATGTCCTTGGAGGAGAAGGGAAGGACTGTACAGTCAGTTCTAGCTGAGAACTGTCACCCTCGGTGCCTGGAGATGTATATTCCCGCTTTTCTTGGGAGGAGGCACTCAATGGGTGACACATGAGTGTTACTGAGGAAGTTGTAAATAATATTCTACACTTGACTCCCTTTGCGGTGCGAGGTGTCAGCTCTGTTGTCTGTATTCATGCTATATAAATATTTATGGCTCTTAATGCAGAGGTTTGTCACATGTAATGACGTGAAGCTAACGTGATGCTGTCTATAGGTGACATGCTGCACCAAAGCGAAGCAGCGAACATCCTCCTCTGCTCCTGGGGAAAGTGTATTAGCAATGCTTTCCGTGCAGCTAGAGGACCAGGGAGCTGGGTGTGGGAGAGTGATTTCTTCCCCAACATGATAGTTAAAGATAAGGGAAGCTCTGGAAATTAGTTTAGCCTTTCTGATGGCTCTAAGGTGGGAGTTGGTGTGAAATCTACCCTATGAGCATCCCTTGCTGCAGGACCACGGCAGCAGTGAGCATGCCTGCCCTGTGAGGGGGAGGCAGATGCTCTGCGGCCCTGCTTAGAGAGTCTCCAGGCTTGTCTCCCAACAGCAGCACTGGGCCACTGCTGCCTTGGTGGGTGCAGAAAGGTCTCCTGTACAGAGCTGTTCCTATCCAACCCTGTTCCATGCTGGCATCTCAGGGGTGGAGGGAAGGCAAGAAGGGTTCTCCAGCTCCCCTCCTGCACATCCCCTGTTGTTATTGCTTGGTTAGGGTGACCTCTGGATGGTGGCACCCTCCATGGAGAGCACTGGGCTGCAGGTGCCCCCCTGCAATGATGCTAAACCCCTGGACCACACGAACGCATGAGCCATTGAGGGAGTTACTGTGCGATGCGATGGGCACAGCCCCACTCACTCACACACCACTTGTAACCTGCTAATAATATCCCTGTGCCGCCTCCTCAACCACACAAGGTTTTTTTCTATTGTTCTGTGTGTTTCAGCTGCTGGAGGCTTTGAAAGACTCTCCCAGCCTCTGTGGTAACATCAGCATTGTTCTCCTCACCTCCTGCGCCTCCTGAGTCATTCTGTCATTGCACGCGGCCCGCACAAAGGTCAGGAGATATCGGATGCAGCTCAGCCAGTGTGTTTGCTTGGGTTGTTTTGCATCTGTGCTTCATCTTCAGACAAGTTGAGGAGCTGGGGGAAGGGAGGGAGACTAATAGGATTAATCCTCTGAATTCATTACGCAAAAGCTTGGTGCTCTGCCAGTCTTTCTGCCGAGCAAATGGTCAATGCTTTTCTTTAATAGCATTAAGCAAAATTACAAATCACAACGTTGGCTAATCAATCTCAATGGGTTTCTCTGTATTTTAACTGTCTCCTGGAAAAGGTTGTAGCAGCTGCCTCTTCTCTGCTCCTGGCTTTTGGCATTAGCTGGAATTACTAGAGAGATCCTGGTTATTTCCCCTCTTCTGAGGGCCTGGCCTGGATGGCTGGAGGGACTCTGTAATGCGCTCATCTCAGCAGTGAGGACCAGAGCTTGGTTCAGCCCATCTCAGAGCCCTGCTGCTGGGAAAGGCTGAGCACCGAAAGCAAAGCTGAGCATGGTTGTGGCGGGCAACAGGCATGGCAGGGCTGCTGCCTGAGTAGATACTGAGCTTTAGAAGTCAATACACACTTTGAAATGCAGGCAGGCACTGGTTTTATGCTAGGCAACAGTTTGGAGCCAAAGCAAGGCACGCTTTGGTCTTGGGTTTATTTCAGTATTGCTTTATGTGAGTGTATACATTTATTAATAGTGATGGCTTGCATGCAGTGTATAGCTACATAACAAAACTCTAACTCGTGACTGAATGCATGTATGACACGTATAGCTCTATTCTGCACATCACCAGGGTGATGCACATCTGTTTGCCCACCCATGGGTCTGCAGGGTGCCTGCTGGAGGAGGTACCTTGCTCTTTCTCAGGAAGCCAGGCTGTGGGGTGGGTGCTGCTGGAATCAGTTGCAGCAAGTGCCTGTGTGTTGGGTGGTGTATGAGCTCAGAGCATGTTGTGCTGGGACTGAGCGCAGGCTGGTGCCTATAGTAGCTGCCCTTCCTTCAGGTTCTGTGTGGTTACGTGGGGGGAAAAGAGCTGAGATGATGAAAAGAGCAGCCCAGGGAGGAGATGTGTGTGCAACAGGGTCCCAGGGCTGACTGTGTGGGTGCTCCTTGGATGGCGCGGTGTGGGTGAGCACAGGGAGCCAGAAACATCACAGGAGCAGGCACTGAAGACTGCAAAAAGCCCAGAAGAGCCAAGGAAGCTCTGCTAACCTGGTCTCAGAGCTTTCCAGGGGGTTGGTGGGGATAAGACTTGGAAAACTGGGCTTGGAAGCTGCCTTGCACTGCTTGCTTCCTGCTGTGCTGGAGGAAGGACATGAGTAATAAGCAGGTTTGCTTCCAAGAACTGCCCATTTACCACTTACCTCATTCTCATGAGAACAACTAAAATACACCTCCTGGGTCCAAAGTACTAATTATGTTTAAGGTCACTTCTAGCTTATTTATGGGTTTTCCTAGCTAAGGTATGAATATTCACATCAGTTAACAGATAGACTCGATCTTAAAGGTCTCCTTCCACCCAAAGGATTCTATGATTCTGTAATATATGTAGGTGACTGTACTGTGCTCGGACATGACTACCCAGGCCTGGGCTTGTAAAGATGTTTTTGACACCTTTATTATATACCAAGAGGAAACCATCTCAGTGATGTATGCAGTGCTGGAAGGGAAGGGCAAGCCAGCCTACCTGGGTTAGGGACGTACTCTGGGGTGCAAGGAACCACACCATCTGCTTTCCCCACTGCCTGTGTACTAAGCTGAGCAGAGAAGCTCTGAGGCGGGCTGGCTGCAGGAGAGGGAATCCCACCAGTGATGGGCTGGTGCCTTGGAGGACTTATGGATGACTGATGAACTTGCATGTGGTTGCTCTGGTGCAGGGATGCCTGAAGCCTGGCATTCCCAGCGGGGATGTGCAAGCACTGGGAGCCTGGTGCATGACTAGAAGGGTGCAGCAGAGTTGCTGGCAGGCAGAGCCATTTCCATTAGAGAAGCTGAGAAGAGGAATGTAGCTGCCGAGCTTCCCTTGGTGCACCAGCTTCCTCCTCACCTAATCTAAAATTAACTTCACTGTTCAGCTGCATTTAAGCAAAACCAGTTGCCATGACCACGCCAGGGGCTCCTAGATATATAGCAAACGAGGTAATCAGTTAAACTGAATAGCCACAGAGCTGATGCTTGCTGTAGGTTACATGTGAAGTTCATTGACTTGTTAAACCTAATGGACTGTATTGCCTATGAATTGGAAATGTAAATTCTCCCTTTCGGTGGCTGGGAAAGCTGGAGGAAAATGTCACATTCAAAGAGGGAGTGCTGTGGATAATGGGAGCCCATCACTGATCAGAGGGGAGTTCTGTGCATGTTCAAGCCTTAGGTTTGCTGCAAGGCATCTAGCTGAGAGCTGCACCCCCTTTGCTTCTGAGAGGGACATTGATATTTATAGTGCCTTATTAATGCTTGCTTTGCTGGGGCTTATTAGCTGTGCTATCCTGCTCTGAATTAAATGAGGTATCGGGTTCTGTTGGTGGCTCACATGGCTTAGAGGCAGGAAAAGAGACCTGTTTCTATGGCGCAGCCTGCGAGCCATCAGGAGTCTCAGGACACAACGGTGATAAATGGGTTGTAATGGGCACCTGCCTGTTCATCACCTCCACGCAGTCAGTCAGAGCTGGGCTGAGCACGAATACTCCGTGCGGCTGGAGGATGATACTGGGCAGAGCCCACTGTGGGATGTTGGGAGTGCTGAGCCTGTGGGAATGCTGCCAGCACAGTGAGGGGGCTGCTGCTATTTGAATAAGCTCACTCCTGTAGGAAGATCAATCCTCGGGAGTGGTCCAGACATCCATCTTGTGTCTCAGATGAATTTGGGCAAGTGTCCTGCTCTGAGGATGAGCCAGGCCCTGCCTCTGTAAGGACGCAGGGAGCAGAGTGCCTGGCATGGCTTTCTGCAGCCTCGGCACAGCCGTTGCTGAGTCCAGAGCAAGGGACGGGATGAGCATGTTGGGTAAAGAAATTAATCTTTGGGCTTGAGATTAAATCCCTGCCATACAAACCACTGAAACCAGTAATGCTCTGTGCTCCTGGTGGATGGGAGGCTGCTGTTGGGTGGGTGAAGGATAAGCAGGTCTTGCAAGGCCCTGCAAACAGCACTGGTGGCTTCTGATGGGATCCCTGAGTAGGTCCAGCCCAGCACAGCTCCTTTGCTTGCTGATGTGCACAATACAGACAGAAGTGCCCCATACTCATCTTGCTCTCTGCACTTAGTTTACTGTAAGCGTGCCTTGAACCTATTCCATAGAGCATGAGCCCTAGGCTCCCACTTGAACTTCTGTGTGCGCTTGTTCTCAGCACCCTGCTTTTTCCAGGATTCCCTCTGAGAAGGCTGCAGACATGCAGGTAGGCACAACATCCCCTGCTTGCTCATCCTGCATCTCTACTGAAGTATGGAGGAAGCTGAGTCATCTCCTGCCATCCTCCTCCTCGCTCCTATGCCACATCCCACCTCCTGGAGATAAGTGGTTTGCAGTGCTGGTGGAAAAACTGGTCCAGGCACTGGAAAGGCTTTTGGGAGGTCTGGATTCCAGTCTCTTGCTCTGCCATGTGTTTCACAGGCAGTAAAATCATGCTTTGCAATGTCTGTTCTAACCTCAGACTAAGGTGTCCATGTTACTGCTATCAGTATGTGGCACTTCGGGTGCTGGCGTGTTGTATTTATTAAGTTCATCTCTCTAATTCAGCTTCGACCAACTTACAAACCAAAACGGACATTATTTAGTCCACTTAGGACCTGTAGCAATTTGAAAGTTTTACTCTCCTACTAGGCTGGGACTTTCAATGGGCGTCTAACACATCATCAGCCTCTCTTATTATCCTGAATTATAACACGAATAGTAGTGGCTTTGTGCAGAATGTCTGTATCTGTCCATATGGATAATTATGGACCCATATGGACATTATGGACTAGTTCATCACCTGGCATAAATCAGAGCTGCCCCATTCTCAGTATGGTTACTCTGATTTACATCACGCCAGAATCCACTCTCAAAGCTTCTGACACTGAGTAATAAGCCTTGTTGCAAACCTAGGTGACATTAGCTTTGCTGTGACACGGCACAACCTTCAGGTCCTCATTGTGCTGGCTCATGCATTCATAATACTACCAATTATTTATGTGATGAGGCAAGATAATGTGTTTATCAGCAACTTTCCTTCGCTGACAGTTTATGATCAGCCAAGTAGCACCCATTGGAATACTGCAGGGACTCAGGCACTGTGTGTGTGGTGGCATCAGATGTGCCACATAATGAAGAGGAATTGTTATGCCTCCAAAGGGGGCCTTGCTAGAGCTGCCATGTCAAAAATAATCCTATGTGTTGTGCCCATAGTTGTAGGAGGGTGTGGAATGTGTCATTTCTATGTCATCCTTGCATATAGGGAAGCACATTAACTACAGCCACAAAACCCTGCAGCCTGGTTTGTCTTGTGGTCCACAGGTTTAGACTCTCCTGCAGCAGCTGAAGCCATGGATCAGTCAAAGCCCTGTATCTCCTTGCAACACAAATGAATTGGCATGTGGCATGTAGACACTGTGTCCAGAGAGGCCGTCATCCAGCACTGGGGTTTGGTGCTGTAGGCACCAGGTCTACTGGGCACAAAGAGGGGTCCCCATGGTCCCTCAGCTTTGTGGTCTGCAGGTCTGCCACACTCAGCAAGTAAAGCCCAGTTGCTCTTCCCTCATGCGATAGGTCTGACCTGGGGCCTCGGGGCTCCCTGGAGTGCCTCTGAGATGGGCGATCACCTCCAGTGCAGTGAAGGGTCTCAGCTAAGTGCCTTGCAGGGAGTTTAAGGTGCTATTATTTATAGACTTCCCTGTCTCCTATAATGTGTGGGGAAGGAAGCATCTGACTGTCACTGCTGCTTCTCTGGATCTGATGTATTCATCTGTCAGGATAAATATGTATCTGGTGAACACGCTGATGATACTAAGCGAGGGTGTCCGTGCTCACATCCCCTGCCCAGGCAGGGTGAGTGTGGTGAGACATGGACCTGCATTATCTTGGTGTACCCAGGATTCTTGCTTATCTCTTGCATTCCTCGTAGTGTCTCTGGTGAGGTGTCAGTGCTCTCCTGTTAGTGCTAATCAGCTGTTTCTGACTACCCCAGCAAATGTATCAGATACTGGGGGCTGATAGGAGAAGCAGGGTGGGAATGGTACAGTCAGGATGACATCTTCCCAAATCCCACATTACCCAAGCCAGGATGTAATCCAGAGCTGTACCAAGGAGAGCTCTGGCTGCTCACACATGGAGGGACTCACTGTGCAGCTTGTGCTTGGGTCTTCTGGTGACAAAGGTGCTTTGGGAATCTGTTTCCAGTTTGGTATCGTTATTCTGCTCTGGTTTTAGAGCTATATACTGTTTTCTCCCCATGAAAACTCACTGCAAAGATTGCTGGACCTGGGAGGCTGTTACTAAGGGAGGTTAAAGCTGCAGCCCAGGTACTCTGCAGCAAGCAGCAACAAAAGCCATCAGATGTGATGCCATGGGAAGGCAGCAGGAGCTGAGGCTGGCTCTCCCTGGGCTCCCCTGCTTCTGTCAGCCCCTCACTAATCAATGGGGCTGGGCTCCAGAAGGCATTTTAATGAAAGATGTGCTGAGAAGGGGGTCTGGGAGGGATGTGTGGAAGTTGCTGTTGTTCCACAAGGGGTCTCTCTTCCTGAAGAGGGTAGGTAACATTGAAAACACATCAGCATCAGGGTTAGTGCAGTGGGAGCAATGTTGGGCAGCTTTACATCCCAGCAGCAGGTACCAGTGGTGGAACAGTCAGGAGATATCTATCTATAGCTGCTGGTGCAGCCACAGCTCTGCTGCCTGTGGAGGGAGGTGGGAATGAGTCCTGTGCCCCCAGCATCACCAGTGCTGAGAGGGGAGCTCAGCTCCCTGCCTCTGCCCCAGGCTGCTGCTGAGATCTGCAGTCTGCCCCTTCATCTCTCCCCACACAAATAGGGCTGGATTTAATAGCGAGTTATCACATTCCTTTCAGTTTAGCCTCAAAAACCCGAGATGGAGGAGGTCAGTTAACTCTGGACTGTGTAAGGGGCAAGAGCAGGAGCATCCTGACGCAGCCGGCAGCTCCCTGGCTCTGAGCTCCGGCGCCCCACACCCCTGTGCTCGCTCCTGGTCTCACCCTGGCTGGTGCCACGCAGGGATAAGCTCGTTTTAAAACGCAATTGTGCTTCGGGCCGGGGAGGGGGGGTGGTTGTTTGTAATTAAAGGGGTGTCTGCACGCTGCTGCCTGAGGGCACTGAGAGCAGATCTCCTAAATCCAGCCTCCGCTCGCCACTGCCTTTAAACCCCATCAACTGCTGCCTATCAGGGGACACTTAAGGAAACCTTTTAGTCAATATTGCCTTGAGAAATTCTCTAGTTAAGAGCCGTAGTGCCTTATCAT
Organism: Strigops habroptila; assembly: GCF_004027225.2. NCBI lineage: Eukaryota > Metazoa > Chordata > Aves > Psittaciformes > Psittacidae > Strigops > Strigops habroptila. The sequence continues at coordinate 448,208 of NC_044294.2, forward strand.
CCCCAGTGTGTGGTAGAGGCCAGCGCAGAGCGGGAGGCAGAGAGAAATCCTCCAACTCTTTCATCTTCCACATGATGAAAGCGGGAGGATGAAAACCCAAACTGTGCTGCTGGTTGGAGAAGTAAATGACTTCTTCCTGGGGGATGGGAGTAAGGTTTTGAGCGCTGCTGTTCTCCTCCACGTGCTCTGCTTTCCCGGTGAGAAGTGGATTGGGAAGGAGGGAGGACCAGGACCCCGAGCCCTTTGTAACTGAACTTGGAACAGCAAGGAGGTGTGCTTGTGAGGGGAGGGTGGAAGTGTGTATAGCAGATTCATACTGAGGGCTTTTGTGAGTCTCAATGCACGTTCAGTGTGCACAAGCACAGATTCCTCCTACGCGACCAGGTCCCTGTGCCTGAAGCATCGCCAAAGCCTGGCCTCCAACCCCAGCTGCTGAACGGGATGGTGGCGGGGCTCCTGTGCTCACTCTTCTTTGCAGTGTGTTTAGCTCCTGTTTGCTTGTCGCATCTCCTCCCATGAGCAAGTCTGTCTCCAAAAGCCCACGGCTGGCAGGAGCAGTGCTTGGGGAGTGGGGACACAACCCATGGAAGGAGTGAGAGGAAGGATTTGTCTGTCACTTTCCTGGCAATGGATATTGCCCTGGAGGGCAGCCTTAGAGCCCTGGGTGGGAATCCTTTCTTTAGCTGTTGATATGCAGAGCTGTGCTGTGCATAAATAAGGGAGAACAAGTTGGCTTCTATTTTTATATAGACCTCTTATCTGTCTCTCAACTGCCTTGGTCTTTTGTATTCCCCTTTTCTTCCCTACCCCTTCCCCTCCAGTCTGTCTCTTCTCCTTTCTCTGACTCTCCGTTTTATTTCCCTTTGCAGCATCTCACTAGTTCAGCCTGCTAGTTCATGTTTGTGCATACATGGAATGAATATGCCATGCTGGGAGGGCTAGATATTAGACATTCTGTTGTCATTGAAGTCTTGGGCATCCGAAGCTGTCTCTATAAGTAGGAGTGTGTGTTAGTGCTGGGTGTGCAGTATTACAGCTGTGTGTAGGACCTGCTGCAGTGGCTGTGCAATCCCTGCCTGGGCTGGCAGCATGTTGTGGGTCCACACTGGGCAATATAAGCAAGTTCACTACATGTGGGAGCCTGTGAATTCTGTGTATCCTGTAGGGACAACCAGGTACAAGCTCAAAGCTCATGGCTGAATGGTCTCCACGCGTAGGCTTGGGTGTATGCATGTAGGCACCTGAGATGGGTCCTGAGAGACCTGGGGGGTGCGTTGGTGGTTGCTGCCTTAAACAGAAAAGCACCAGCAGATTCAATGTGGGCACTTCCAGAGGCTGATCAAAACCCCCGTGCCTGATGAACGTGTTCAGGAGCAGGAGGTTTCTAACAGAACTTGCTTCCTTATTCAGTGCAAGAACTTGCTCTTAATCCTCATCCACCAACTGCCTCTGAAATCACCTTGTATATGGGCCTGAGTATAAAATAAACTGGGTTGTTACCAGTAATGAAGCAGTTAGTTATGTATTTACATTCAGTACAACTTGCTCAGCATCTTTGCCATTGATGTGGGAATAAAGTACCCTCTCCTGCATGAATAGCAATCACTGCTGGCCTGGTCCCTCTGCCCCAGACCCCGTGTGCTCTGCAGCTCCTGCACTGGGCTGGGGGAGAGGAGGATTAATCCATGTGTAGGATCTGGACTGCTTGGGCAGTTTATCAGCAGCAGGAGCTGGGTTAGTCCCTCCCTGGTGTCGACCAAAGGCTCTCTATCAGCTTGGGTAGAGCACAGCCCTTCTCCCACCCACGATGTCTGTGGGTGCTGCTTCCTCCCAGAGTCTGAAATGCCCCTCAGTGTTTTCCTCTGCCACCGAAGGACCATGAACTCCTTTCAGATCCCCTTCGGCCATTTGCTCTCTATGCAAGGTTTTGACTTTTCAGTGGAGAAACCTGTGCAAACAGCCTCCAAATCCTCTGAGCAAACAGAGGAGCCGCCACTGTTTAAATCATGTAGCAGTGGCTGAGCCAAAGGGCTGATTCCCGTCCCTGCTGCCCAAGTGTGAATCTGCTCACCTGGGGCTGTGCTGAACACAGGTACCAAGATGTGAGCGTTGCTCTGTGCTCGGTGCAAGCTGTACTCACATCCTAGTCAGACTCAATCCCTATTATACCTCTACCTGTGGAAAACCAGTTATACACCCAGCTTCTGGGTCAGAAGAGGTGGTTTGGGAGATAAAACTTCCATTACCACATCCCCCAGGTGTTGCCGGAGTATTTTCTTCCATTATGGCACTGTGTCAGAAACTGCTGCCTGGGAAAATGTGGGCTCTGATCATCCCAAATGGTCCCTGCAGGATCAAGGCAGATTAGCACTTGGTGAACTGGAGGGTGTGTGTAGGGCTTGTTTAGGATGATTGTTTTGGTGGCTCCATCCAGAAGCATGAGCCCCAGCTGGGTCTCCATCTCCTCAGTACCACAGTTTTCCCTGCTGAGCATCCAAGGATGCTGAGGGTGAGGGCTAGGCTTTTTGGAGGTACCCTGTGTTCCCCTTTCCCCTCTGTACCTGGGGCTCAGAAGCTCTGTTGCCCATGTGGTTCTTGTTGAGGGCAGATGGACAACAGGGAGCTGGACACTGAAATTCCTGCTGACCTGCACTTTAAATGCTGGCCAAAAGCCTGGAAGTGTCCTCCTAAATCACCTCCCTGCACAAACCACTGGGCAGCTCTATATCATCACTGGCACTGAGCCCCATGGGGGTCCTTAGTTTTGGCTGGTGAAAACTGGCACTGCTATGGTGTGGGAAGGATCTGACCTGTCAATCCCATGAATGTGCCTCATTCCAGGCTTATGGGTATGGAGCAAACAGTGGAATTGAGCAAAGTGAGTTGATTTAAAGCCTCAACTGAAGGAGGTTATTTATATTCCCCAACCTGCTGCCTATGTACCTGCTGTCCTGATCAGAAGTGAGCATGGAGCAGCCTCTCTGGGAGTGTGTTGAAGACAAGATCACATCTGTCCCCTCTATTTCTTCCTTGCCTCTCACCAGACTTCTCCAGATGGCTTCCCCTGAGCAGGGGGGTGAGCCCAGCTTCCAGTTAAGAACCAGGAGAGCAGATGACTTGGCAGCATCACTGGAAGCTGTTAGGACTTCCTTGCCTCTGAAAAAGCCAGCCCTGGAGCTATATTGCACACATGGTGCCTGCCTGGGATGGCAGGATGCTCTGCAGAGATCTGACGTGGCCATGCTCATCAATAATGGATGCGGAGAGAAGGGAAAAGCCATGTGCAGTGTTCCCAGCAGAGACGTGGGGTGCAGGAGGGCAGGTTGGGGTTCAGGAGGGGTCTCACTGGTGCATGGGGCTGCAGGAGAGGATTTCTGCATAGACAGCAAAGAGGAGCCTGGAGAGAGATGTGGGCAGGGGGCACAGGCAAGATCCGCAGGGTGACTGCATGGGTTGGGCTTGGCTTTTCACTTGGTACATGCTGCTTTCATCAGCAGCCTAATGAAATGAGAAGCCAGCAGCTGACTGACGTCTGCAAAATGAAACATTTCCTCTGGAAATTCAAACTTCATTGTTTTGTTTGTTCTAATGAAGAAGGAGCTGCTGCTTTTTCCCAAGGAGAGCAAATTCCATGAAAATTTTCATTGAGTTGAAAGTCGAGATGGAAAGTTTTAGATGAGCCTTATGGGAAAGTCCCCAGTGAGCTTCCAAAGGAAGCAAAGTAATTTAAAATGGAATCCAAGCAGAGCCAGTGGAGAAAACTTAGTTCTGGTGGAAGTGATGTGCCCAGATGGTTGGGTCTGCACAGGGAAGCGTGCAGAAGGGACAGCTGCAGAATGGGAGATGCCTTTCTGGCTTTCCATCCTTTGGGTGCGGAGCTGAGAGGAACTGTACTGCATCCAACTCTCCCTTCCAGCTCAGGCTGTGAGCTTCCTTCCAGGAGAAACACTTTTGTCACCAGCCATATGGAGTATTGAGGCTGTAGGTGATGTTTGTGAGCACTGAAGGAGTCATGGAGTGGGGAGGAATGTGCCTTATGGCCAAGAACATTCTTGTGCTGTAGGGAGCCACGTGGGATGATCCATAATAATGGGCTGGCAGTGACTTGTACAGCTCATCCCCAAAGCTGAGAGCCAGGATAAAGCCCATCTGATCGCATGGCTGCTGGACATCAAATGATGCAGGTAACTGCAGATGCTGCCTGGGGGGGTAGGATGTCTCTGGTTTCCTGGGAAGCAAAGATCTGTGCAGATTCACCTTTCCTGACCTGAGGTCTCTTGTTGGAAGTCACTGAGGTGATCAGGAAGCTGGAGAGCAGGAGAAAGGAGCATGATGGGGAGAACATCAGCTCGTGGTGACTGATGTGGGGCTGTCGGGTACCGTCAGTGTAGTTATGGAAAACTGCTGCAGGATAAACACTGCTGCATTTGGAGTAGCAGTTGTGCAGCAGCCTCGGGTTCTCCTCAGTGTGTCAGGGAAGCACCAGTTTCAGCTCCTCGCACCTTGACAAGCTCAGATGCTCTGATGGAGCGTGCTCCATCCTTCCCTCTCTGCCCCCATCCCCAGTGACAGCTGGTGAGTGCATCCCTCCTCCAGCTTGTCCTCTCCTGTAGTGCCCATAAAACACCATCCCATAAGTGCTAGTGACATTCCAACAGGGCCAGAGTTTCCCTTTTCCTTGTGGGAAGGAGCAAACCAGTGTGCATGATACAAGACCAAAGCCTGAGCCAAAAGCAGGCTTCATTTTTGGCAGGAAAATGCAGTCTAGCAATTTTCTCATAACTTGGTGTTTTTTCTATACATTCTTGGTAGTAATTGTGGTAAATAAAGAGCCTTTTTGTATAATTGTAAACAAGTTGCTGCTGTTCTACAGTGAAAGTCTGGCAAAGGCATTGGCAGGGCTGCAGGAGCCCCGGATTCAACGTGTTGCTCTGCAGTGTGCTGTGGGACACTCTTGTTCTTGAGCCACTGTGAATCACAGAATGGTTTGGGTGGGAAAGGAACTTAAAGCTCCTCCAGGTCCAACCCCCTGCCACGGGCAGGGACACCTTCCACTAGAGCAGGTTGCTCCAAGCCCCTGTGTCCAACCTGGCCTTGAACACTGCCAGGGATGGGGCAGCCACAGCTTCTCTGGGCACCCTGTGCCAGCACCTCAGCACCCTCACAGGGAAGAGCTTCTGCCTTAGATCTAACCTGAACTTCCCCTGTTTCAGTTTGAACCCATCACCCCTTGTCTTATCGCTACAGTCCCTGATGCAGAGTCCCTCCCCAGCATCCTTGTAGCCCCCTTCAGACACTGGAAGCTGCTCTGAGGTCTCCACACAGCTTCTCTTCTCCAGGCTGAACAGCCCCAATGTTCTCAGCCTGTGTCCGTATGGGAGGTGCTCCAGCCCCTGATCATCCTCGTGGCCTCCTCCAGACTTGCTCCAGCAGCTCCATGTATTTGGCTTTGGATGCTATGTGAGCTCATAGGGTACCTGGTGTCTGTAATATCCAGAATTATGAGGAAAACGCTCCCTGCTCCTGAGAGAGGCTTGGGGCTGGGTTTAAACTTTGGTTTTGCTCCTGGGTCTGCCTGAGACTTGGGGAGTGAGTTAAGTGGCTCCTTTGCAAGGAGCAGAGCAAGGGGAGGAGAGGAGGGATCACTAGAAAGAGCAATTAGACTGAGTAGATGGGTGTTGGTGTTTATGGAGAGTAAGATAAATAGAAATATGGGTGGATAGCAAAGCCATAAAACATCTTGGGTAGATAATTACATGCTGGATGGATGTGCCACTGAAAGATGATTGATAGCTGCATAAAGATGAGTGGATGGAGAAAGGGGTGTGCAGAAATGGAAGGAGACTTTTCTTTCTTGTCTGTGTAACTCGGAACAAGAAAACCACCCAACACTCCCCAGGTGCGTGCAGCTGGCAAAGTTCTTTGGAATCCTGTTAAAACCTCGCAATAACTTCATCAGTAAAACCTTTGCTGTTTGATGTTTAGCGCTGCGGGAGATAACAGGAGTTGGGAAGCGCACCTCCTGATGCAGCAGTTTACAAGGCACCAGGGGCATGCCCAAGGCTTCTCCTTAAAACAGGGTCTTTTGGGAATTGCATCGATGACCCAGGAAGGAGCCTCTTGACATCATCCCCTCTGTGCAACCTCCTGCTGTCTGCAAACTGGTCGTGGTGGTGGAGGGGCAGGGATGGAGCATGCCTTGGCTGGAAGGATGCCTGCAGTGTCCACCTCCCTGGCATGAGCTGAGCTGGCAGCTTATTGTGGGCACAACTGGAGGAATAACAGCTCTGGTTTATCCTGGCCCACTTAAGAGAAAATGGAATGAAGAGGAAAGGGAGCGTGATGTTTATGGACAAGATGTGATAATGTTACACCACCAAGTGATGCTGAGTGCTGTGCTCAGACCTCGGGAGCAGCTGAGCTGTGGGCAAACCATGGTCTCCTGAATCGTCCCCATGGCCTTGGGCAGCAGAAGGGTGTCCTTGGGGGTGCAGCCCCCCTGAGATAGCTCTGGAGGGGGACCAGGGATTCTGCTGCCATCCAGGCACATGTTACTGCAAATGGGCCTGTGCAAGAGAGGAAGGAGGCTCATCCTGGGAACCTGTCTATCAGGGCAACCCTATTATGTGTGCTATTGACAGAGATTAATCCATTGTTGAAGATCTCTCCAATTCCATTAAGGCAGGCGCTAAGGCATCTAACAAATGTGCTGACCCTGTTCAGGCTGTTTGCTTGTCAGTCAAACTAATGCACCCCAGCACTTCCCGAGTCCATGTGCTGCCCAGGTTAGCCAGCCTTGCAACTAGGACACCTCATACATCATGTTGCTTAAAAACTAATGTTTGCATCCACCTATTAGTAACAAATCACCCAAATTCCAACTGTGAGGAGAAACCTTAACAAAAAGCAGGTTTGAGGGAATGGCAGAGCTGGCCCCTGTGCATGGGAGGCTCCAGCACATCCCAGCCACCTCTAGTTAAATATTTGCACAGTTTGGGGTCATCTCTCTAAATTCCTCTAATCTCTTCATCTGTTCCTTTTGTAAGATTGACTAAACCAGTCTTTATAGGATTGACTAGATCCTGAGCTGCAGCAGAAAGAGAGGAGGTGCCCGCAGGAAGTCTGTTGGGAGCAATTACTACCGAGGAGTTGAGCCTTAATTTGTTGCAGAGGGGGTAAAGAAAACAGCTCAAAAAGGAACTTTTTCATCCCCTGCAGGAAAAGCAGATGTAGTGGCCGCAAACTGGAGGGGGGGGGGGAGGGGGGGGAGAAGAGCTATTTTGGTATTCAGATAAATCAGCTTCTTAAAGAACAGTAATCAAGAGCACTGTGCATTGATCATTATTGCGATGGTGGGTGGGAGTGACTTGGGGAGAGGAGGGAGGATGCTGGTGTTCAGTGTATGGTTTGGTGCATTGCTTGCAGTAGCAATGGAGACTTTAAAGACAGATATCCTATAGAACACTGACAGCGTAAATTGGTCATTATTAGGTTATGCCAATAGGATGAGTATATTTATCATGGAATGGTTTGTGTTGGAAGGGACCAGTTCCAAGCCCCTGCCACGGACAGGGACACCTTCCACTAGAGCAGGTTGCTCCAAGCCCTGTCCAACCTGGCTTCCTCTGGGCTTGCTCCAACAGTTCCAACACAGTTAGAACAGATGCAAAATGCCACCACTGCCATGTACAGAACCCTATAACCTCCCTCTCTGGGCCCTTCTCTGTGCTCAGCCTGATCTGATGGTTCCTGCGAGCTCTCTGAGTGCACAGAAGCTCTCACTGCCAGCTGGCAGAGAGGGATCAAGCCCATGTGTGTGACAAGGGATGGTGGCATTTAACAACCCCAGTGCCCTTCCCCACCTTTTTCCCCAGTGCCTGAGCTCCTGCCCTCCCACCCCATCCATTACACCCCATGCAGACACCAGTACCAATTTACTTGATAAATCCTGCTGCTTGTTCTCGGAGGGATGGGGCAGGCCCCGTGCTTTCGGGAGATTAATTTTTGATTTATTGTTGGCTCCAATGATTTATTCTGATCCTTCCCTAGGGAAAAGACAGGGCTGTAAATATTTTACATGCTGCTGGCTGGTGACAAGAAGCATTGCTGGATGGTAATGGGGTGGATGGGGGATTGAAATCATAGCAGCCTTTCTACTCAATTACTCCCAGGCAACTCCAAGTGTCTGCTGGTCTGTTTGAAGGGAGGCAGAGGAAGAGGGAAAGGAACCCTACCACATGTTAAATTGTTATCTTATTAACCGAGACAACAGTCTTGGCTTTCTCCACTTGCCCTCAGTGGTGCTGCTGCTGCTGCTGATTGCAATGAATTGAATTTCAAAGCATGGTGCAGCCTCGCCGAGAGCACGTCATGCTCCCCAGTGAGAAACAGAGGCAGCTAATAGGAACTGTGTCTTAAAACAGGCCAAATAATCACATGGCAACCCCCAGGCAAGGGACTGTTGGAGCCCTTCTGCTTCTATGTGAGACCTCAAAGCGCTTTACAGCAGGAGGTGAGCATCCTGCTGTCCCCATCTCACTGGTGGGGCAACTGCAGGCTAGAAAGGGCAATCATGAGGCTACTCAATGACCCAACAGCAGAGCTGGGAGAGGCCCTTGGGTCTGCTGACCCGAGTGCCCTGGCCCCAGGGCCCCACTGACTCTTGGGAGAGAACCCAGGAGTTCCAAAGGGGCTTCTTTTTGTCAACCATTCAGACAACTCTATTGCCAAGGAAATGCCCCAAAACTTCCCTACTTGCCCCCTGCCTGCACTGGCCTTTGCTCTGGCTCTGTGGAGGAGTGTGAGGGATCCCAGGGTGGTCCCGAGCACAGGTACAAGCCTGTGTGGCTCCCTGCTCCTCCCAGGGACATCCCCAGGGTGCTTGCTTGATGCTGTGCCTTATCGATAGTGTGAGGAACCGGATCAAAGCAAATCTGGATACATCTCTTGGGGAGAGCAAAACCACACAGCGTCTCCTGCTAAGTTATGCAAAGCAGGCAACTGGATTTCTTTTTTAAAGATGCCTTTTGTGCCCTTGTCCTAAGGTTTGAGGCAAGTGAAAGTGTTTGGAACTTGGGTTTTCTTCAGGGTCCCTCTTTGTCTCTCTGTACTCATAAGGATGATGCTCACACACATCAGTGCTGATGCTGGTGATGGCGGCTGGTTTCTTGGTGTTCCCTGGTGCAGAATGAGGTATATGGATCTCTCAGTATCCCACATCCCAATCCCAGAAACCCTCCCATGATCTGCGGACATGCGTGGTCAATAGAGGGAATAGCTGGAAATCGGGTTGCATTCCTTTGTATTTTGAGAGATTTCCCATGGTTTATCCTTTCTTCTCTGATGGAACCACTGTGCTCAGATCCATCAGCCCTGCTTGTCTGCAGAGCACTAATCAACGGCAGCTATTGGGAGCCCAGCCGTGTCCTGTGCTTCCCCATAAACTTTATGGGGTGTGAAGAGGAAACATGCACAGCGCTCGAGCAGGGCTTGGGGGAAGCCTTCTGTTCTCGTGCCCTCAGTTCACTTCACTGTTAATTCCTTCATTCATTTTCACAGAATCATAGAATGGTTTGGGTTCAAAGCAAGCTTAAAGCTCATCCAGCTCCAACCCCCTGCCACGGGCAGGGACACCTTCCGCTAGAGCAGGTTGCTCCAAGCCCTGTCCGACCTGGCCTTGGACACCTTGAAGATTTCCATCAGTGTTTTGAGATCCTTGAGGAAGGCAACATGCTTTGCCTGTGTCTGTTCTTTTCCCACAGTGCATCCATGCTGCTGGTGGGGGGGATACTCAATGCTGGGATTTTCTTTCTCCTACAAGACCCTTCCACCTCTCCTCATTCCTGAGCAAAGCCACCCAAATCCTCCTGTCCCCAGCTCCCTTTGTCACCTGTCAGCAATAGGAGGCTGTTGGCCATTGGTGGCAGCAGGGGTGACAATCATCCACCAGCAGCACCACCCATGCAGCGTTTGTTCTGCTCGGATGTCTCTCTGTGAGGAGCCAGCACGATGCTCATGACACACAGAAACCCCCAGGTCTCACCCGCAGGGTGAGGAGGATGCGGTGCCCACCATCATCCCTCCTCCCAAAATCATCCTCAAGAGAATGCTGGTGCCAGCACCGTCACCCTGCAGGTCCCAGCCCATCCTGTACCGAAGCGTGGTGAGGGCTCTGCCTTCCTTTGCCTCTCTCTACTTCTTGCCTGAACAGCAAATAAACCCCTTTCCTCCTGCTGCTAAATTGGAATGAAAGAGGGGAAAAACCCCCAAAACAAAACAACTCTCCCTAACAATAAGTGTCTTGGAGGAAATAAAAACTACCTGGAGCATTGCAGATGAAAGAAGGGCTGTTAAATGAGAATGTTGAGGCAGAAAGGCATTAGACAGCACTAGTAATTGTTAATTTGTACTCAGATTTAGTACGAAAGGGCTTTTATTACTTCAAATATGCATTTATTCTGGATTTCCATTTGGAGCAGTAACATGCAGCCGAGCTTTCAAACCCCCAAGGTATTGGGTAAGAGAAAAAAGAAATCCTTTAATGGATTTTCAAGTCTCTAGTCCCAGCAACCGTTCTTTCTGCTTTTTGTTGTTACTGGTTAGAGCAATAGAGCCTGGATCACAGCAGCACGATGGGCACACTATTAACTGGCTGAATTCCTTAGGGAAGAGGAGGCATGGCCATGGGGGGCTGCTAGGGGCTCCCGGAATCTTCCTTTTTGTATGGGCAAAGCAGAGATGCACCAAAGAGCCAAACTCTGCAGTTGAGCCCCACGTTAGGAGACGGCCCCTGCCCCAGCCGGATCATGCTGTACACCCCAAGACTAGGGAAAACCCCAGTTACTTCCAGTCTGTCACAGGTGAGGAGTGTGCGAGTGAAGACAGGAACTTACTTGGGTTCAAACTTAAATAGGGGAGGTTTAGGTTAGATATGAGGAAGAAATTCTAAATTCTGAGGGTGGTGAGGCCCTGGCATAGGCTGCCCAGAGAAGCAAGGGGCAGGGGGTTGGAACTAGATGAGCTTTAAGTTCTCTTCCAACCCAAACCATTCAATTATTTGATTTGGAGCAACAGGAGCCCAAAAACCAAACCAGTGACCCCAAATCCCAGCTTGCTGTGACTCCAGGGCCATTGCTGCCTGTCCACCAGCTTATTTTCGGTTCTGTTACCCTCCTTCCTATACATGGGCCGAATCCCTGCCTGTGCCAATGAAGGAAGCAGGCTCCCAGTGTGCTCTCTGCACCATGGCCACAGTGATGCTTGTGGGTGGTTGGACCACAGGGTGATGGGGCTTCAGGAGAGGTTTCTGCCATGCATAGTTACTTTTTTCCCTGCAAGAAATATTCTGCTTTAAATGGGAATCGATCTGGGGAAGTCTGACAGACGAACACCATAAACAAGATCAAATGAATTTATGACTGTTGTCCCTTCCAGCTTGGTAATCAATGAACAGTCGGGGAAAAGATGCTGGAGTGGCAAAGTGCTGGGTCTGTATCAGCAAAAGTAAAAGTCAAGTCAGGCACCACCGGATGCTTGCAGTTGCCTTTGAGACATGTGCAGGCTGGAACATGATTTGATTTACTGACTTTACTGAAGCTGCCTAAACCCTGGCTGGCCCAGCCTGTACCTCCTCCTGTTTGCAGGTGGGGTGATTGATGAGTAGCTCTTTTCCTGTGGTATTTGCTTACACTTTGCCTCTTTCACTCATTATTTGCATTACTTTAACATACATGTTTCCCACCTCCATGTGTGGTAGCATCTCCTCCAGGATGCTCACACTGGGAAGACTGGGCCAGGCGCTGCTGCTCCCGTGTTTCTTGCCTGTTGTCTGTGTAGGCTCAGCCGTTGCCACGTTGTTAATGATGTGTGTGTGTCCTGCAGCTTTATGATCTGTTATTCTCTCTGAAGAACTCGGGTTTCTTGCAAGTTTGTGGCAGAGGTTCCCAGCGGGTGGGTTTTACTGCCTCAATTGCAGGGCTGGGACAGCCTCATCTCAGGCTGGCCCATTAACAAGTAATCACTTTCTCTTCAGCCCAGGCTTAGCTTGTGTTGGCTTCTCATCTTGTTTGCTTTAGCTCGGAGTGAGCTTTGAACTGTGTTGTGCAGTGTTGGGAATCATGAATATAACCCAGCCCATCCCATCGCTGGTTAAAGGGTTTCATCTCATTCAGTTTCAGGAGGCCCTGGGATGGGGTTGAGCTTGGTCCTTGGGGATGCAAGCAGGGATGCCTATTCCAGGGTGGGCAGCTCTTTAGCTCTATAGAATCACAGACTGATTTGGGCTGGAAGGGACCTTAAAGCTCACCCAGATCCAACCCTGGTGCAGGGGCACCTACCATTAGACCAGGTTGCTCCAAGCCCCATCCAACGTGGCTTTGAACACTAGAGCCCAAGATGTAGTGACTAAGGTGCTAGCACAGCATTAACACCCAAATCCTTCCCAGAGGCCCTGCACACTCCTTTATGCAAGAACCCCCCTGTTCCTCAGGATCACCCCAAGGCCCCATCATGCTCAGTTGGGCTTTTAATTTCCATTCACACCCCTGGTGCTCAGTGTCTGCAGATGGGATACCAGAGTTAATACCTGTGCAGGTGACCAGACAACCAGAACCACATCTCCTGGCCTCGAAATCCTACCGGTTAATCCCAGCCTTCATGCTTGTTCCACATGAGAGCTCTGGGACCCTGGGAGCACCCGGGCCCTGCCATGAGCATCCTTCCCTGTGCCCAGCCAGCGATAAACATGTCAGAGGCACTAAGCTTGCAAGGATCGATTCCCTTCACAAGAACAACAAAGCAATTTGCTGTCTAGGTCTTGTTCTGCTGTGAATAATAAGCAGCCACGGAAGCCTGGCCTGTGGAACACCTTGTGCACTTGAAATGTGGAAACCATCCGGGACTGTAAAGGCAGGGAGTGGAAAAACAAGGAAGGGGAAAGGAGGGAGGAGGATTCCAGGCACTGAAGGTCATCATCATCTTCCCAGATACCTGAATCCGTTAGTGCAGGCAGAGAGCACTAATTCTGCGGGGTATGGAAGTGCCTCTGCGGCAGGGAGGGCCATGCAGGCAGTGGTGCTCCCCATGGCCAGCTTGGGAAGCACAAGTCACTGCTGGGGCTGGGGAACAGCTCCAGTGACCGGTCATAATCTTATTTTGTGCCGAGCTTCTCTCCTTCAAAGCTTTCTTCTTTAATGAGCCCTCCTCTCCTGTGCCAGGACACACATAGCCTGCAGGGCAGAGGGTGCTGAGCATGGAACAGGCCATCTCCACCCCTGCAGCTCTGCAGGATGAGCCCCCAAGGACAGATGTTGTGTGGTCCTCCTCCATCAGTTGACCTGTGGCTGGATGGGGCTTAGCTCTGGCCATCTCCCCAGGCTTTCTCTCCATGCGCATCCCAGCCTCTGGTCACTGGGAAGGGTGTTATTCTCCTCTGGACCCACCATCACCCTGCTAGACCCTTTAGCACTGCCAGTGAGCCCAGTGATGGAAATGCAAGAGCTGTGTCCTCCTTAAGCAACCGCACAGCTCACCAAGTACCTTCAGCAACAGCCCAAGCAGAGGGCAGCTTTTGCCTGGTCCCAAAGCCTTGCAGATCCCCCTTCTCCAGGGATACATTCAAAGCCAGATGCTGGTGCTGCACGCACCAGGTCTAGGCACGAAGACACATGGCCCATGGGTGTGCTCTCCCTAAGGTCAGATGCAAAACCAGCTCCTGTTTTCACAAGGTTCTATGATTAACCCAAATAGAGAAGGAGAACGAGGAAGGACTCGTGCACGTGTTGAGCTGTGCGTGTTCTCAGCGCCAGGCATATGAGCCCTGCCCAAGAGCCACAGGAGACACACTCAGCTCTCTCTTTGACAGCAGTATTTTGTCCCTCTTGCTCCCTGGAGTGTTTTCAGCATGCCAACATCAGTCCATTAACATTGAACCCAGCCCTCCTTCCCCTTAGCAACAGCATCAATATTTATGATGTGTAGCTAATGCAGTCTACTTGTATGATTTCTAGGATTTCAGGTGGGAATTCTTTGTCCAAAAGACCTCCAGTACCTTTCAGGCTGGGATGCTGCTGTTCCCCTGCAAAACAAGCATTATGGATCTGCGACCTTTCTTTTACAAGCTATTTGATGCTGAAAAGACCCAGCCTGCAGCTGCTTCTCAATCAGGGAGAATTTAAGTGGGAAGATAGGTACCAGAAAACCACCTAATAATTATTGCTTTACTCAAGCAGGTTTCTGTAAGTGGCTCAAAAGGATCAAGCCTATTGATTGATAAACCAATAACCCAACAGGAGGTTGTAGCGAGGTGGGGTCAGTCTCTGGTCCCAAGGAACGAGTGATAGAACAAGGGGAAATGGCCTCAAGCAGCACCAGGGGAGGTTTAGATCTAGATTAGGAAACAGTTCTTGACCCAAAGGCTGGTCAGGCATTGGAACAGGCTGCCCAGGGCAGAGATTGCTTTAGGACTGACATGTGCCAGGCACAGTGCAACCAGTGGGATGTTTCCCCTCCTGGCAGCAGTGATCTGAGTGATGGCCCCAGTGCTGACGATACTCCATGGAATTCCCAGCCCCAGGAACGGATGTTTCTGTCAGGGTGCATCCTTTAGACTCGAAGCTTCTCACTGCCCTTTTCTGCCTAGGGCTTCTAGCAGCCAAACCCCAGAATGCTGGTTGTTAAAACCAGTTGAGTGATGATGATGCTCCCTCGCTTTTAATTAAAAGCCTGGCATTTACATATCAAAAATAGCCACACCGGGAGTTTTTCTGCCCTGGTATTTTAAATAATATTTGTTAATTATTAATTATTCATGATTAATGAAGGCTTTGCACGTCTTCCTTCCACACAACCCTGGCTAGTCATTTGTTATAGCTGTGAGAGATCTGCTGGGCTTTGTGACAGCAGTGAAGGTCCTTGGTCCTTCTGAGGCACCAGTGGAAATGCAGCAGATCTTGACTAATACATGGCCAAGCTCATCACCAGGGAGGGGACCTTTGGTTGCTGATGGGTTTGCTGTTTGGGTGTGCTCAGTTACCTCCAGCAACTGCAGGAAGCCCATGTTGGTCCTGCTGTCAGTAGGAGGGTGTCAGGAGCATCCCCAGAGACAAAACTGCAAAGGGAGGGGTTAGAGACACCCAACCTGCATAGAGCAGAGGGGTGGGCTCCCTAAGAAACACAGCAGCAGGAGGGAGAACTTCACCTCTGGGGTTTGAGGCCAAAATGCTCAAGTTAAGATCCTAAAGTTCAGCTCTAAAGCATTGATCCCCGCCCAAGGACTCTGTGCGCTGCAGTTCAAGAGTGCTTAGATGTTAACAGCCCTCTGGCCTTCCCTCTACAAGGAGAACTACCAACGAGTGGTTTGGTGACAGCCCCTCCAGCTCTAGGAACACGTTGTCTTTGTCAGCTCATTTGTTTCTTCCAGGTCACCTTTTCCTGCTGGGATTCACAGCCAAGCTTCATGTTTGCCAGATATTTGTGCAAACTCAGTAGGAAACAATGCTCCAGTTCCACCAGTGTGTGATGTTGGCCTCCAATGCAATGCAAAGCTGTGGGCAAACTGCCTGAGATGCAGCAGATGCTGGGTCCTGCGCCTATGGAACATGCTTTCAGCCCAGCCAAGCAGGCACAATACTCTCTGTGCATCCCAAAGGCAGCGGCTTTCTCTGCTGCAGCTCACTTGATGCAGGGCTTCTCCTTTTGCTTGTGTGGTTGCAAGATGCCCCAGTGCTGTTGCTGTTTGCTCCATTCTCCTGTCCAGCAAGTGTGCTGGCAGCAGAAATTGGTGTTTTGCTGCAATCTAGTGGTGTAGTACATGGAACACGTTCATGATAGTCATTTCAGGCTGAAGATAGGCTCCCAAACAGGTTTTCCAGGCTTTAATAGGTAAAGCCTGACTTCTGCAGGAGCTGGTATTTGTGTCCCTGTCCTCTGTGCCCCCACCCAATGATGGAAAACAAAAGTGATGTCCATTCTTTATAATAAGCAATAGAGAAGATGGATGCTGCACAAGATACATGATGCAGAAAGATGTTTCAGGAAGCATAACCTCTGAAATTTGCCATTTGGAGAGTGCTGGAAACCTTTAGGGTTTATGATGGGGTGAGTCTTGTACCATGAGCAGCTGCATTGTATTAGAAATCAAGGTAGTAGGAGCAGGCCTGATCTTTCCCAGCTGAGCAAGCTCCTAATCCTCTGGCAGTAAATAAGTACATTGAGGCAGAGAGTGCCCCTCACTTCAATAGAGGTTTTTGCTGGGTGAGATCTACAGGGCAAAAGTAAAGAGAGGTTTTTAGGGGATTGTTCCCCTTTTCACTTCATCTCAACCCCTGCTTGGGACCTGAGGAGCTATAAGGGAACGACATGATTCAGCTTTCCTTTAGGAACATCTTTGTTTGCATTTTCTCCCCGTCCCCTCGTGCAAAATGGGAGGCTTGAAAGGACAAGTGAGCACAGGGATGTGATGGGGACCTGCCTGGCCCTGAAAGGTAACGTTCCTGGGGGAAAGGGAGGGCAAATGCTGGGCAAAGCTGCCTGGACTCTTGTATGTGTGATTGTGAAACCTGTCTGCAATGAGCAGTATCAGAGCAAAGCTTTGTTCACATCGAGCTGCTTAATATTTCATGGTAAGCTGGTGTTAGACACGGGGTTCTCCAGGAATGCCTGGAGCTGTGCAGCAGAGGTTTCAGTGGCAGGGACCTGCCATGCTCTGCAGCAGGCTCTGCTCTTGGCTGCGCTGGTGCCCATGGGCTCCTCTCTGGACTGCCCCCAAAGTGGGCTCCCTGCAGAGGAACTTGATCCAGGCAGAGAGGGGGTTATTTAAGGGAAAACATAGGGACACAACTGCTTTAGGATGCTGCTTTGCAAAGACTGCTGGAGGATTGCTCAGATATACGGCTGTGGCTGAGGGTTCATAGAATCCCAGCCTGGTTTGGGTTGGAAGGGACCTTAAAGCTCCTCCAGTTCCAACCCCCTGCCACGGACAGGGACACCTTCCACTAGAGCAGGTTGCTCCAAGCCCTGTCCAACGTGGCCTTGGATTTTTAACTTGGTGCAGGTACTTTCATCCGCAGACCCGGCTCAGGTTTGCTGTTTTCTCTCCTCCACTGGATCCATTCGCTTATTATAATTCTTCTTTGCTCCTGAGCCCGTGGTACGCACACACAGAGCACTGTGCTGAGGTTTGCAGGCGAGCTCTGGGTGAGACACGAGCGGCGCCGCGGGGTGTTGTGTGCGCTGGGTTTTGTGCACGCTAAAACCATCATCTTCAGCAGGAAAACACCATTGGGCTGCAGATGGCAGCACCGGATAACGGACGGGCTGTGGCCGGTCCTGGGCATCGCCCCTGGGGAGGGGACAAGGGCTGGTGCGTTCTTGCATCCCTCCGCAGGGGCAGAGGTGCGGTGTTGCTGGCAAGGGAGTACCGGGGCCTCTGGAGTTGGATGCTCATGAACGGGATCATAGAATCCCAGCCTGGTTTGGGTTGAAGGGACCTTAAAGCTCATCCAGCTCCAACCCCCTGCCACGGGCAGGGACACCTTCCACTAGAGCAGGTTGCTCCAAGCCCCTGTGTCCAACCTGGCCCTGAACACTGCCAGGGACGGGGCAGCCACAGCTTCTCTGGGCACCCTGTGCCAGTGCCTCACCACTCTCATAGCAGAAGGATCCCTTCCCCTTTTAATCATTAGCTACCAAGTCTGTGCTGTGCTGTGTGCTCACAGTGACTGAGCAAAGGCAGGATGAGTGTATTTAAATGCCAGTCCTGACTTTAAGTCCTCTGTGCCAACACTGAATAAAAGTGCAGGGCATTAAGGAGGCAAGATGGGATGAGCTCCGTGTCCTGTGCTCTTAACTAGGGAAGCACAGACTGGCTGCAACAGCACCATGATTTATGTCCTAGGCGCAGGCGAAGCTGCTGCTCCATTAAAACCAAGTGCCTGGGCTGTGCATCCATCACTAGCTTTTCCTGAGAGGCTCAAGTGTCATAGCAGGGAGCCCATGAATCCATCTTTCCAAGTACAAATGCTTTAAGGCTAATCAATACTTTTTTGTTCAAAGAGATTGGTTGGAGGAGAGGAACTCATCTAATTTCTCCTCATTGCCCATTCCCTGGTTAACCACGTTAATTTGATTGCAGTGGATCCCTAGGGAGAAAGCAAAGAAAGGGACCCTCTGTAAGCTCTTGAGTGAGGATAAATATCCAAGTGGATATGGAAGGAAGGAGCACACAAGGGCTGTGCCAGGAGCCAGCCCCTCAGCTCCCATGGCTGGGCTCTGCCCTGCGGGAGGTCCAGCTCAATATGCAGTGCACAGATATCTCCCTGTTGGTATGAGACATCCTTCTAGTCCAACTGCATGCTTGCTGGGAAACACCAAGCATGCAGGCCCAGCTTCATGCTAGTTTTAGTCATTAACTGTCCCAGTTGTATCCTGCAAGTACAGGGTACAATTTCTATTGCACTTTGGCTTCATCTCAAGCTTTCACCAAACTATTTCTCTTGACCATTTTGGTCCAGGGATGGGGCAGCCGCAGCTTCCCTAGGCTGTTTTCCCCAGCAGCTGTGGTTGGGTGCCTGGAGGCTCAGCCCTGGGTCCTGCACTGCCTCAGCTATTCTGAAGTGATTTATCTTCATTTACAGCAGCCGGGCCACTGTCCTCCTGCAGCACCTGCTCTTGGAATCGGGTTTTGTGTTACTGCATCTCCTACTCCATAGTAAAACTGCTTTTCCACATCCACGGGGGAAGGTTCTTTTCTCTGGTGGTCCAGGACACACATTTAACTTCTGACACATGAATTCTTCACTGGCTTTCATAGGATGGTGACACATGTAAAGGTAAATGTATCTTTAGGATCTCAAAACTTTCTGTGATTAACCCCTAAAGGGCTTGATATGATGTTCATCAGCATGTTTGATATATGTTATTACAGATAGGGTGAGGTGTCTCTGCCCATGGCAGGGAGTTGGAACTAGATGATCTCAAAGTCCTTTCCAACCCAAACCATTCTATGTTGCCTAGAAGATGTGCTAAATCAACAAGGATCAGTGTGTTGCTAGAGCAAGTGCCTGTATTAGTTTAAGTTTCACAGCCTCAGCAGAACATTTGCTGCGCAATATGATGTAGGGCGAGGGAAGTGGCTGTTCTCGCTGTGAGTGTTTCCTGCGGAGGGAGGCTTTAATTAAACTGACATTCCTGATAACCAAGTCACCGATGAGATGTCTGGGCTGGGATGTTGGCAGAAGCTTGGTCACTCCATGGGGAGTGTGCCCATGGCAGGGAGACACCAGCAGGCACCTTACCCAGGGCTGAGGGTGGTGATGCTGCTGCTCCTCTGCAGCAGCCCCGAGAGTGCGGGGAGACCCCCCGGGACCGGTGCTGCGGGTGGGGAAGGGCCGTGAACGGGTCACTTGTCCTCTCCTGCCTCAACACCCTTGGAGCTGGGCTTTACCCCTTGGTTTATGACCCCGGTTTGTGCCTTTAGTGCCCGCGGGAACTTCCTGGGGGTGGCTCAGCCGGGAGGGCGGAGCCGGGGCTGCAGCTGCTAATTAACGGCACCGCTAATGAACCTCTCCCCACTCCCCGCTCGGTCCTGCCTTCCTCCCTGCCTCCTCCCGGGGCGCGCCTGCCCGCCCGCCCGGGAGCGCGCAGTGCGGCGCGGCCGCGCTCGGGAGCGCGCAGTGCGGCGCACCGAGCCCGGCTGCGGCGAGACCCGGCGCTCCCCGAGCAGGTAAGCGGGGATGGGGGGTACCGGGACGCGGGGCGCTCCCGGGGCGATGCTCGGGTCAGTCCGGCCGCGGCAGCCCCCGGCCACGGCTGGGTGTGGGGCGGGTTGGCTCCGCACCATCAGCATCATCATCGCGGGTTTGGGACCCGCTGCCTGCAGGGTCCCCCGCTTATTTTGCCCTCCCCGGCCGGAGCCGCATGCGGGGGGAGCCGGGTACCGGGCTCGGGCATGTGACGGGATTTTTACTGTTACGTCATGATATCGTGTCTATGCGTGGCGATAATATCCCGATATGTCAGCTCGGGGAAAGGGGTCGCATCCCGGGTAGAGACCCTGGTGGGACAGGGCACGGCTCGGTCCCCAGAGGCTCCAGGGGAGGAAGGCTCGCCCTGTGGGGCGGCTGAACACTGATGCTTCCCTCTCGAGGTTTTTGGGGTGGATTCGTGCTCATCTGAAACATCCTGGGCTGGGAAAACGCATCCACTGGCCTCGTCGGGAGGCCCCTGGGGAAGCACCGGGCTGGGATGCTGCACTGGAGGGAGCCGGGCCCCGCCGCGGTTGGGGACTGCGTGTTTCCCATCTGCCTGTGCCCGCAGAGCAGCTCCTGGCCATCGATCAGGCTTCTGGAGGTGGGGAAAGTGCTGAATCATTTGTACTCCCGGCTGTCCGGGCGGCTCAGCCCTTCCCGGCCCCAGGAATGGGCTGCAGGGACCGAGGGATGCTCTGCGGGGGGAGTGTGGCCTGCAAGAGGTACCCATTGGCTTGAGCACGGTGCAGCATCTTCCTCCGTGGCCTTAACCGCTCCTCGGAGGACGGGGCGCAGAGAGGAGCAACGCTTGTGGCGTGGCGAGGCCTCTGGGCAAGGGGCTGTGGGGAGGGATGGGGGGTCAGGGAGGTTTTCTCTGGAAAATCCTGGCATGGGAAGGGCTCGGGGCTCGCTGCTGGGGTAGGGTTTGCTTTTGCCTTTTCAGTGCTGTCTTTGAGATTCTTTTTCAAGGTCAGGTCCTTGGAATAGCATGTGGAGCACTCCTGAAAGTCAAATGGGGATGTTTCTGAATGTTTTTTGAGAGAGAGGCAGAGGAAAGGGGCAGGGGAAGATGTGTATTGCAGGAAAACCGGGATACTGACAGGCAGAGCGGATGCCTGGCTGATTTAAGATGGATACTGTGGCGCTGTCAGAGTTTCAGTGTTTCCGGGGTGCTCCTGGCAGATGCTGAGGACAAAAGCAAGAATCCAGTGACTTTTATTGAGATGCTGCCTCCTTTCTTGTTGCCTGTGTCCCTGCAAAATACCCACCCTTTGGCAGTAGAGCTAAACTGGTTGTCAGCATGACTGCTTTGTTTCCCGAAAACTTCTTTGCAGGGCCTACCTTGAGAGATAATGGCTCCAATTCAGCATCACATTGTATTTAACGGCTGGGGCCGGGCCCTTGCTGACTTCCCTTTTTTGTGTGGCTGTAACACGAGTACAACATAAATAATGCATGGAGGGCTGCGGGAGGATGGGCTCCAGTTGTTAAATTTGAAGATGGACTTTGTTTCTAGGGGTTGAGGCCTGGGGACCGGCGTTGTTTTGCTTGTGGGATAGAGCTGGTAATAAGAAAGCTCCATCATCATCTTCAGTGTCTCACCAGGGGTTACCACGTTGTGTTGCCTTGGCTGTGGCTCGGGGTCTGGTTTAAACTTAAATCAGTCAATCCAATCACCTCTTCTCCTGACTAATGATTAAATGGGAAATATCCCAAGCTCTCAGAAGGTATTAATTCATAATGAATTATTTGCCTCACTGTGATCTAATTGTCTTCGTCTTCATGGGTCTTGTGTAGAAAATCGATGCTGCTGCTGGCAAAGTGCCACTGCAAAGGCTTTCTGCAGCACCCAAGCATCAAAGACGGTCAAATAACTTGAGTAACAGCAAGAAACAAGATCTGTCTTCATACCAGAGTTCCTGTCTGAGACCCTGTGAGAAGGCTACCCACATGAGACCCCTGTGTGTAGGTCTTCACCTGGTTGTACCCCTTCTGGAAGGACAGCACTGAGAGTCTCATGGGTGAGCTGTGAGGTGCAGCCTGTGCACGGTGAGCAGGGAAGGTGCTGAGATCAGGTGTGACTAGAAACGGAAAGCTGTAAATGCAGACTCAGGTAGCTGTTGGTGATTCGTGTGATCACGAGGAGAGTCAGAGTGGACGTGGACAGGAGGCAAAGGGACCTTTGTTGGTGCTTGGTTCAGGTCGATGGGAATGGTAACTAGATGGCTGTTAAAGTAGTTTAATTGGGGGCTGGAGCAGCTCTGCTCTGGAGCCAGGCTGAGAGAGCTGGGATGGGGCAGCCTGGAGAAGAGAAGGCTCCTGAAGGAGAGACCTTAGAGCAGCTCCAGTGCCTAAAGGGGCTCCAGGAAACCTGGAGAGGGGCTTTGGACAAGGGCCTGAGGGACAGGACAGGGGCTGGAACTAGATGAGCTTTAAGATCCCTTCAAAAACCATTCTGTGATAACTTTCCACTGAAAGCATTTTTATTTCCATTGCTCTGTTTCAGGCCTGGTCGGGTGACCCAGTGTCCTTGGGAGAAGGCTCGGTGGGTGAATTACTCATAGGTACCGAGTACTTTGCCAGACTTGGATCCTCTGTCCATTCCTGCCATCTGTTTAACCCCACTGAGCAGAAATGTGGTAGTTATGGGGCATCTCTACCAAATAGTGTCTTGATAAACACCAGTGTTTCTAGAAATGGAGCATATAGGCAGAGGGAAGGCTTGGACAGGTTACCCAGAGCTTCAGGGAGTGTTAGTTCCATCTTGTTCTTGGTGTGCTCTAGTAAGGAGCTCACAGGTAAAAGGTTTGTACTTGAGATGAAGAAATCTGGGAAAACGAAGCAGCCAGATTCCCAGGACACTTGTGACATTATCTGTGAGCCTTTGGCAGGAGTGGCTGAATTTCTTCCTTCTCCGTACAGAAATCCCATGTGTGTGTTGACTTTTACGGGGTTATAATTTAGTTGTCTGCACAGCATCAGGCTCTCATCAGCTCTTAACTTGGCATGTAGATAAACCTGACCAGGGAGGCAGAGGTCCTCCACTTGTATTGTGTTGACTTCAGGGAAATGTATAATCCGGGGTTTCTGCCCAGCTGCAAAACTCTGCTTGTTCAGGTGAAACAAAGATGCAGCTGAGTTGGGAAGGTTTAAATCTATCACAGTTTACACTGAATGTCTCTATGTCCTGCATAAAAATATCAGTTTTTACTTGAACTTGAATAAAAACAAAATCTGGGAGGAGACTTTTGAAAACCCAAGAAAGAAACCACTGGTACTTCCTCTTTGAACCTTCCTTGTTCCTTGAGTTTACTTTGTCCTTCCCGAGATATTCCCTTGTATCTTACAACCAAGCAGGCAGCTCAAACCCAGCATTGTATTCAGGGGTTTAGAGTTGTTGAAAGGCTCTGGCAAATCCTGTCAGGGAGGTCTGGCTTGTCTGCCTGCCCTCTGGGTAACTCCTTTCAAGAAGAATTGTAAGTGATGTTGGATGACTTCTGCTCTGTCTCTTCCTCCTGCTGAAGCAGATCAGACCTTCATTCTTTTACCTTTGCTGTCCAGGATAATTGTTGCATAATTGTAGAGATCCAGCTCAGAGTGAACTTGGAGTTGTTGTTATGCAAAATAATCCCCCTCCTTTTTCCTTTTTAAATCCAGATCTGAAAGAAAGCATGCTGTGTTGTCCTGGATTAAAATAGAGGAGGATTTAGACTTCAGCCCTGCTTATAGGGATCACCATCCCTTGTTAATGAGATAGGAGGAGAAGGATTAACAACTGAACAAGTAGAGATGGTTTTGCATGCCTAAACTAAGTAGAAAGTCCCAGGGATACTAGGCAGGGACAAGCACAGCTGATAAATACCTAGTATAGGCTGTGCTGTGTGCTGCTTTCCCACCTTTGGAAGCGAACATTGGCTTGTTAAAGGGAGTGTAACCCAGAGGCTTGGAGCAAGGTGAACCTGGAGGTTTGCTTGAATTCCTGGCAGGTTTTCTGCTACTTTATGCCTTTTTGACAGTAGATTTTGCTGTCTTCCAGCATGAGGACTGGCGGGTTCTTACAGACCTTCTAAGTCACAGCAAGCAGATACTGTCTCGCTGTCAGCATGCATTCCCTCTGACATGCCCTGGCAGAGACGGGCAGGGCTGGCAGTTGCAGTGTGAGCTGGGAGGCAGATGGGGCTCACCTTGAATCTGGTGGTGAAAATGTGGTGAAATCCCCTTTCTGCTACGAAATGTTTCCTTTTCCTGATCATCCCATCAACCTCAAGAAGCTCCAAGTTAAAAGGGAATGTGGAGTCTCCCACGTTGAGGAGACCACCAACTAAGGCACTGACCTGTTGCTCACGTTTTCTGTTCATATTAAGTAGTTGCTCCTTGAGGAGGAGAAGTGGCTTCTGTGTTCCAGGGATTACTCAGAGAGCAGTGATCTTGAACAAGCATCCAGGCACTCCATTTAATTTGCTTAGTGTCCTGCACGTGTTTCTTCACAGACTTTCATTCCATGTAAGAGTCAGGAACATGGTGTAGTGGTGGACTTGGCAGCATTAGGTTTATGGTTAGACTTAATGAACTTAAAGGTCTTTTCCAACCTAAATGATGCTATGATTCTATGTGTATTTACACTGAAAATGCAGACAAAACCACAGATGATGGTGTGAGCTTGAGGGAGTATCCCATCCCCACATTTCAACAAGGAGAGAGCATCTCCAGTGCCTAAAGGGGCTACAAGAGGCATGGAGAGGGGCTTTGGACAAGGGCCTGTAGGGACAAGACAAGGGGAATGGCTTTAATATGCCAGAGGGGAGATTGAGATGAGCTCTGAGGCAGAAGCTCTTCCCTGTGAGGGTGCTGAGGCGCTGGCACAGCGTGCCCAGAGAAGCTGTGGCTGCCCCATCCCTGGCAGTGTTCAAGGCCAGGTTGGACACAGGGGCTTGGAGCAACCTGCTCTAGTGGAAGGTGTCCCTGCCCATGGCAGGGGGTTGGAACTGGAGGAGCTTTAAGGTCCCTTCCAACACAAACCAGTCTGGGATTCCATGATTCTATACTTAAAGGATGATTTACCAGTGAGGAGGAGTGAAACCGCCGCAGGTCAGGGAATTACAAGGACTCGAGTGTTGGTGGGTGGGAGGACACAATCTGCCGCTCTCCAGGGTGCTGAACCCTGCCCGGGGGTGGCGGGGGCCCCCTGGGCTCCACCACAATTGCCTGTGGGCTCCCTGTTGCTCCTTCTGTCCTTGGTAAGGAGAAGAGACAAGAGGCATAGGTTGAAACAAGAGGGTGTAAGGGAGGGGGGTGAGTCCCGCCCCCCAACCCCAGCATGGCTATCGAGCAGTAGCGTAGGTTACCCAGAGAGGCTGGGTGGTCTGCACCCTTGTTGGACGGGCATTTTAAAGACCGACCTGGATCAAGCCGTGAACAACCTGGTCTGACCTTATAGCTCATCCTGCTTTCAGCTGACGGTTGTACTAGGTGACCTGCTGTGGTCCCTTCCAGACAGAATTGGCTTGTGATCCTGTTACCTTAAGGGTTTTCATCAGCAGGAAGCAAAACAACCTGCTCCCTCTTTGCATTGCTTTGAGAACCCTTTCTCATGTACAAAGATCCTGTGGAGCTGCTTTTATTGGATATTCACAGCAGTTTTTATTGTCTATTCACAGGGGGCAGGAGAGAGGGAAAGAAATGCACTCCCTTCTTGCCCAACAAACTGAAAACATGAAGACCAGCCCTGACTCTTGGCTTGCTTCTAGAAGCCTTACACAGAGTCTGCTCAGTTAATGAGGAGTTGCCTGTGCTCTGGTGTGTGAGTGGTGGTAAATGTCATTCTTCCTCAAGCCATTTGGATGATTAGTCCTTGGAGCCAGCCTGCATCTTGTCCCACAGGCTCTTAACAGTTCCACAGTAGGGTATGGTACCACCAGCCACCTCATGTTTAATTACACAGCCCTGTTTGTGATAGCTGGGAGAGTTACTAATATGCCTAACAGCACAGCATGGCTCTGCAATTGATAAAGACACATCTGTATGCTGAGCTGCACCCTTATTGAGTTAAGGGCCTAGAAAAAGCTCTCTTTCTTGCTGTCACTTAAATGGTGTCAGGATTCATGAAATCTTGCTTTCAGATTCTTACCAGACCCAGCAACAAAGGCTGCTTGTTGCAAGCTCATTGGTTTCTGTTCCAAGCCCTGTGACGTGTTCACAGATGTGTGCAGGCAAGTGGGAGGGAGGAGAGGGATGAGAGAACCAAGGCTTTGTAGCCATGCACGTGTGACAGCATGCATGGGACCCCTGACACTCCTCTCAGGCCAGCCCTGCTTTCATGATACATCTGGCATGCCCCAGACCATGCTTTGGCACTGTCATTTTGAGCAGTGTCTGTAGCTGAACTGCAAGCTTTGCAGCACGTGCAGGGACTTAAATCTTGGCTTATTTTTACTTCTCCCATGGCAAATTCAAAAGAGTGTAGCTAAGTAGGGTTTGATGCCCTCTACAGTGAAGCTGTGGGTGTGAGCGTGGACTGAGAACAACCTCTTGAAAACCACATCCAATTGACTTAGTAAATTGATAATCCTATTTCGTTCTTCTGCTACATCTATAGTAAATTTGCATTCTAATATAAAATGTCTTAAGACTGAACTTTTGATCAAAACTAAGTGCTTTTTCCCTTATGCCAAAGCTGAATTGGGGTTAATTCATACATGTATTAGTGGGCTGTGTTTGTTAGAAGACAAATATGTGTACAATAGAAGTGTCCTTCAAAATATTGTGTTGCATATCACAGCCTGACATGTTATTGACAGCTCTGCTATCCAGATGCCAAGGCCCACAGGGGTTTATTTCCCAGCAGCTGGGTCCACAGCCATGTATTTTTGGTTGACCTCGTCTGAGTTCTCCTGGCCATGCTGACAGCTGTGAGGTTAATCTGGCTTGAGCCCAGTAGGGCAGGCTTCTCCCTAACACTGGATTTCATGGGCTCTGGTTTCTTTGTCTGCCTTGCTACTGTACTCTTCCTCTCCAAATAGACCAACCTTTCTAGAGAGCCTTGGGTTTGGAATGGAGGTGGGACTGGTTCCTGTGAGGACCAGGAGATGAGCTGGGGAACCTGTGCTTTCTAAGTATTCCTGGAAGGTTTTTTACCCAGGAGATGACTGTGTTTGCTCAGCTGTGATGCTTCTTCCTCCCCCCTAACCTGCCTTGCAAGACAAACAAAGCTGAATTATGCTTATGCGCATAAAATGGCCTTGGTCCATGATGCACACTAATACGTTTAAAAGACTTCTTTATCCCAATTAAGAGAGGAGTTAGAGACTTGTGTGAGAATAAATCCATCTCTGATTACAGAGCTTGGATCAAGCGCTGCAGAAACAGGTTAGTTAAATCCAGTGGGGTGACTGAGGTTGCCCCTTCTGGGCAGGGAGGGCACTTTGAACTGCATAAATGGGAACTTAATGCAGCGAGTCTCAGTGCTGTTACTGGCATCCAGGTGTTCCCAAAATCGTTTTATCCTGGGAATTCACTACCTGCTCTAGATGCTTTCCTAAGAGAGGTTTGTGATGGGAGTTATATATATACACACACAATATGATGGTCCTTGTGAAAATCAAATTCACCATAACACTGGGAGGTAGGATTGAGGGGGAACCATATGGGTTCCTGGCTGAAGCAACCAGTCAAAGCAGGAGAGCCTAAGAATGAGTTTTAAATAAGTGTATTGCCTTCTAGACTGAGCAAACGTATAATTAACAGTAAGATAACAGGGTGGCTCTACAAGGCACCTAATTGCATTTTCAAATGTCAGCTTGTCAGCTCTGATTTAGTCTTCATTCAATCTGGGCTTTGCCAGAGCAGTGTCTGGTTTTAAATGGCATTTCCCTCTCCTGGCAGCATGGAAGGATCTTCTCCTTCCTTATCTCCAGAAATCTCTGCTAGCCTAGCTCTTGATTTACTTCACCTTAGATGTTGTCTCACTTGCTAGAAGGTGCTATTAGTCCACTGGATAATATAGGAAGTCTTGATGGGGTAGAAGAAATCACGCCCCAAGCAATAGGAGACTGTCCTGCAGGTTGCAAGGGCTTGCAGTAGCCTGAGAAAGTCTTGCAGGCACTTTCCTCTTGCTGCAGGTGATGAGCTATTATCACAATATGAGTCTAGACATCTGTGCATGTGCCCTGGGCTGGATCTGGGTGTGATCAGTGGAGATGGCTCATGGGGGCTGGGGTTCCATGTACTTTATGACATAGGCTTCCGTTTGCTGATGTCAAGGCAGGAGCTGGCTCCCACCAGCTCCGTGGAGACAACCAGAGATTGCTTGGGTGGGAAGACAATTGTGTCACACTGGTATCTTGCTGACTTTGCTGATAGGTGGCTGAGAAGTCCTGTGCTCTGCTGTTAGCGCTCTGTGTGTTTAAAACTACGTCAGTTTAAGACGAATGGTGGTGAAGTATTTTGAGCTGTTTTGCTGGAGCATTGATGTGTACCAGGATTGAACCAGCCAGACAGGAACCCTTTGGAAAAGACCTTCTCCAGCAGAAGGAGAGGATAAGAAGGAAAGGAGAAACTCTGAACTTCCCTGTAAGTTTCTGGTCTGTGTGTGCAGGACATCATTGCAGATGTGTGGGTGCCTTGGCAGCCAAAGCTCAGCCTCTGTGAAGGCTGGTGTGTGTGACCACAGGAGCGGGGAAGGAGCACAGGGATGAGGAGCTGCCTCCCCATGCCGGGGAGCTAGCTTCCCTGTATTCCTGGTTTCCATGCATGGAGGAAGCAGCAGCACACAGGCTGCTGTCGTGGGAGGGAGCTTAACCTGCCCTGACCAGCGCGGCTGTATCATGGGCAGGGATTAGCGTCACCCTCTTGTTTGAAGCAGACAGCACATATGTGGCGTCAGCTCCAGGAGCAGAGAGCGAGCAGCAGCGTGTCACTTCCACTCAGTGCAGCCGGGGACAGTGGCCTCCCAGCTTGACCAGCGACTCACGCCAGTGCTGTTACCCCCCCTCAGGCTGTGATAAGTGGGGAAATGGCACTAATGAACTCTTCGGTATCTAATCCCTGATGTGCTCAGGCAGGGGTGGTATGGCTTGGCTTAAGGGTGGCTTTGGACTGCCTGTGGTGGCAGAGAGCATTCATGGAGCTAATGTTACCTACTTCAGGCTTGGAGGTTGGAAAGTGCTTTGCATTGATGTGTGAAGCTACCTTGGGAGTGGACCAGTATTTAGATACCCTACCTCAGTTTCCCTGTAGGTAAATAAGGAGGACTGTCCATGTTGCAGGGACTGGTATGTGTTTTCTCCTCATGTCAGGAAACCTTGAGGTCCTGGCTGAGCACCAAATATTTATTCTGGGGGCTACTGAATGCATTAAATCACTGCTGTCACCTGGTTCAAGTCAACAGATGTCCATCAGTTTGCAATAAATCCTGGTTCTCAATCAGAAGGAGCTGTTGCAATATAAATCAGTGCAGGAAAATAGCAGGGATGTGGTATGTGCACAGCCACAGAACTTACATGCCAGAAAGCAAAACAAATGCTTCTCTACAACGGAAATGCAGTTTCTGCCTGTTGTCTGGTAGAAAAGGGTTTGTTGAGCTGTGCTGGAGATGCTCTTGGTATTGATTCCAAGCAGATGCTGCAATGGGGAAGGCAGATGGATCCAGTCAACGCTGCCCATAGGGGCAGCTGCACTGTGGGGCTCCGTGTTGAGTGGGTGCAAGGGTCCAGGTTCAGCCTTTCTCCGTAAGCCTGTGGTGGGAGAGGGGATGTGCCTCAGGGATAGTGCAGTCCTGGTCTTGGCAAGTGAATCTGACACCTGCCTAAAGTCCTAATTGCTCAGTGTAAGCCTGTAAGGAATCAATGGGATTTCAAGAGTCCTGAAAAGACAACATGGCTCATCTTCCACAGCGAGTCTTTATTCACCGTCATTATTCCCTGTCTCCCAGGCCTGCAGCTTGTGCTGTCCCCATCTTCAAGCAGTAGAGGTATTGGACTGAATTAATCCCCAGTGACTTCATTCATCTCCAAATAGGGATGAATTTTTGCTGGCAACCAGCCCTATTTCTGACCTCCTGCCACTGCTTTCTGTGGCATGACTGAGGCCACCCCCCTGCCAGGCTCTGCATCTCCTCCTCTGTACTGCTGGAATGTGCTGGCTCTCACCCGGCAGCCAGCATCAGCTGTGATGGGACACTGCCTGCAGTGCTGGCAGTGCCCTGCTGCTGCCTGGAGCCCTACGGAGAGCAGAGCTTCAGGATGATGGCGTTCATGTGTGCTGCGCATCCCTTTGTACTCATGGGATACGCTGTGTTGTAAAGGTCAGGATGGAGGGTTGTCAGCAAAGGTTTGGTGTCGCACTCAATGGGCTCAGGGTAACATCACTGGGAGGTGGCACATGGATTCTGCAGCTGCAGCAGCCGCAGCCCCACAGAGACGTGCAGGCAGAGCACAACCTGCTCCAGTCCTGCACAGGTGAAACGAAGATGCTGGGCACAGTGGCAAGACCAGACCTTGCAATCAGGCAAGGTTCTGTGGCTCTGGGCACTGTTTCTTAGATGTATCCCTGCCCCACGTTTAGTCTCTTTGGTATCATGATGGCTCAGTTGATCTGCACTAGGCAGTCTTTGCAGATTAGAAGTAATTCAGTTTTTTAACTCAGATCTTGTATCTCTTTAGCGTTTATTCCTTAAGAGGCTGAATCATGTTTTAATTTCAGCAGATAGGGAAAGCATTGCTTGAATGCAGGGGAAACCAGAGAGAAGTAACCGATCAATTAGTAGCAATACGGCTTATGGCTTCAAATCCCAAGGTTTGGTCCTGCTCACACAGTCCCATCGCATTGGATCCCTTTATCCTTCTCCCTTCCAGCCCCACTCTAATTTTCTAGTGGTTTGAAATCTGTTTGGCTCACCCATGCCTCAGTAATCCGGATCAGCAAGGCTGGCTCTGTCATCCCAGCAGCTACTCCAGGTTAATGAGACATACAGACAGCAGAGTCAAACTGAAATCAGATTGTGGTGGTTGTGATGCCCTTTTGTGGGGGGAAACTGAGGCGCATCGTGCTTCTGATGAGATGAACTGTCACAAATAACCTTCTGAAGGGTTGTTTGAGGCTTAAAGTTGTTAGAATGGTAATTGCTGCTAAAGGATAAGTTTTGCAGCACTGGGGGGGTGAGTTGTGTGCTCTTGTTCGGGCAGATAAGAACATACCTCTTGGCATACACCATCCAGTGGGCATTAACACCAAACCCTTGGGAGCCAGGAAACAAGGGAGATGTTGCTGTGTTTGCTCTGAAATATCAGGTTCTGGGCGCACCTGAGCTGGGAGGAAGGTGCGTCCTTGGAGGGCACCTTGGGGAGCAAGAGACTTGAAGAGCTTGCTCAAAAAGGTGTCATTTGAACCACCCGTGGGCCTTAGTCCTCTTGCACCAAAGCTCCCCCGTCCCTGGAGGGCAACCAAGGCACAAAGACTTCTCCACTCGTAACCATTTAATCAGGAAAATGGAAATGGCATTTTAATAGGATGGTAATGAAGTTGTGGGTCAGATTGGTCGATCCCTTATTTGAAGCTACAAAGGAGAGCTTTGTGTTTTAACTTGGGTTTATCACTTCTGTTCTTGCCTGATTAGTTGCAATCTTTTGCCATCCTTCACTGGAAACTCCCTCTTTTATTCTCTGCAAAAGTCTATCCCTAAGTTTATGTAGGATCCTCCAGGGAAATCAGGCCACCTCTATTTCATTTAGTGACTTCAAACAATTAACCTAACAAAGATTCCTCCCTCCCTCCGCTCCTTCCCCATCTGTTTCCTAATTACCACTGGAACTGGGATACACATGCAGACTGTGCCCATCTCTTAAATCAAATCACCTCTCTGCAGTGTTTTGTGGTTGGATCTTTAAAAGCTGTATCTTGCTGCTGGGAAAACAGTAAAGCACAGGATGTACCACAGGGGTGAGTGAGCCCAGAAAGGGTCTGAGAGTCAGATATGGGGATGTTTTTACATCAGAGCTGGAATAGCAGAATCACCTCGGTTTTTCTCCTGGATCAGAAAGTCATCTGGGTGACCTGCATTCCGGAGGTCTCACCTACTGCTCAGCCCAGAGCAGCTCCAGGATAAGACGTCCTTTGCACCAGGGAAGCATTTCTGGGAGGAGAACAATCTCCTGTTTCTCAGTTTAAGAAGGATCACCACACCCCCCAGTGTCCCTCTGTCCTTGGACAGGCTGCCAGCCCTGCCTGCCCCATCCCACTTCCTTCAGAGAGCTCTGGTGGTGCCAGCAAGCTCTCCCTTCCTGTAATCACAGGCCCTGTGTGATGATGGGGTGGCTGGTGCACCTATACTGGGGTTACTGGGAGGAGAAGTGCTCTACAGTGGGGACTCTGTGTGGGAACTGATGCCTCCTTAGTGCAGGGTTTGCTGCAGCCTTTGGCTCTCACTGCAGAGCTGCAGAGGACCGCACGCTCTCCAGGTCCAGGGCTCTGCTGGCAGTGTTCAAGGCCAGGTTGGACACAGGGGCTTGGAGCAACCTGCTCTAGTGGAAGGTGTCCCTGCCTGTGGCAGGGGGTTGGAACTGGAGGAGGTTTAAGGTCCCTTCCAACCCCAATCATTCTATGATCTTCACTCCCTTTTCCCCCGCTCTCTGCCCTTGTCCTCACCCTCTCCTTCACCCGCCTTCCCTCCTGCCCTGTGCTCTGAGCCATTGTGTCTGCACCATGGGGGCCACGATGAGGAAAACCTGTTCCTGTCTGACTGCTCAGCCCACGCTGCCAGCGTGTGGGAAGGAGCAGAGATGCGTCTGCCTCTCCCCACGCTGGGAATCACCCCAATTCCCGCTGTGCCACATCCCTCTGCACCCCGGAGCCGCCCTCCCTGGGAGCCAGCATCTGGTTGGCAGAAAAGCACTGAACTGCTGGAAATAGAGCTAATTATATGCAGGGCAGGATGGTTCAGGCTCTGCTGGAACCTGCTGGGAGGTGATTATCCCCTGCTTGGCTCGGGATGCCTTTGGTGTGCTGTGATGCTCCAGGAGTTAAACCCGCAGCTGATGCTACTGGGCGCTGCACAAGGCTCTTGGAAGGTCCCACCAGCGGTGCCGGCAATGCAGTAAGTGATTCAGCAGAACGTGTGGAGTGGGTCTGGGGAGGAGGCAGCTGCTTTGCTCTGTTTGCTTGTGCTCCATTTGAGTCCTGCTCTTGTGGTGGGGGTACAGGATGGATGAGGAGTGTTTTGGGGGGCTGGCGAGAGCTCATGCACCTCCCAGCGTGCAGCAGCTTGAGAGAGGGCACCCTGCACCCAGGTCTCAAGGGTGGTTTGGGAGCAGGCAGTGTTTCAGAGACATTAGAAGCTTCTTGGCTCTGCTGTGTGCTCTGTGCTGTCTCCACTGAGACATCAGGGCCTGGGAATTCAAAGGGAGTTTTCTCTTTTTGCTAGTGGAAGGGCAGGGAAGCCCATGCTATCCAAAGTGTGTCCTCTCAAACATGGGCCAGCCTCCTCCTTGGCTTGGACTGGAGGGGTTCACACTTTTTGGGCTTCATCTTGGACCTTGCATGAAGTAATATCCTCAGCAGAGTCTGTGTTTGGGATAGATCAGAGCCTGTGTTTGGAGGAGATCAGGACTGTGGCTACAGGTCAAAGAGGAAGGATCTTTAAATCATGCTCTTGCACTTCAATTTGGTACCAGCAGAGTTGGCACTTGAGTAACCTGGGAATCACTCAAACGAGTGTGGTAGATGAGGCTTCCTCTTCCTTCTGCACCTTTATTGCCTAAGTTTCCATAGCTGCTGTTGGAGAGGGGACAAACTGCGCTGGAATACTGGTGAAATGCTTAGGAATCTCTGGCTGGGAAGTGTCCATCCGTGGCCCGGCTCCGGTGTCGGTGAGGTCTCTGCTTTGTCGCATGATGCACGGGGCTGTCTCGCCACCGCCAATGCTGCTGCCAGCAGGGCTGGAACAAAAGGAAGCTGCATCTGGGAACAAAACCTTGTTGTACCGGCAGTGCTGGCACCCAGGACACAGGGACAGGCCCTGGCTGGCACTTGAACCCACTCCCTGCTGGCTCTGGGACCGGTGGGGGACAGAGTGGGCAGTGTCCTGTGCTACAGCTCCTGCATTATTCATGAAGGAAAATCCAGCAAGAGCAGGGAGAAGAAAGTTGGAGTTATTAATAACAGCTATTGTGCCTTCTCCCCTTCACCAGCCCGTGGGGATGGGTGGGCTGGAGAGAACAGCCTTGTATCAGTGGGGCAGGGGGAGGACAGGGAAGGGTCTTGGGCAGCAGCTCAGTGATTTCTGGCCTTACCCTGGGGCATGCTGACGGAGCCGAGGGGGCTCAGTGCATCCTCCCCGGCACATGGAGACACCTTGTGCTTGGGATAGAGGAGATGGAGAACCTTAACCCAAGCTCTGGAGAGGGAAAACTGTCTTAAACGGGAAAGGTGAAGGCAGGCAACTCTCTGCCTTTGGAGTAACTTGTGAGGAGGTGGTGGTGGAGGTGACATTTGCAGTAGGATAGATGGAAAACTGCTGCTGTGTCCTGCTTGAGGGATGACTGCATCTCCCAAGGGCACGGCAAGAGTCACCTTGGGGTGAGACCTGCTGGTAGCTCTGTCCATGAGTCCTGTGTGTCTGCCTGTCTGCTGAGGACCCCCCTTTGCTCTCCGGTTGCCTCATTTTGCCATGGCTGGATGCTGCCCAGGGCTAGTTAATTGGGGTTTGATCTGTATTATCACTGTGTCTTCTGACTTTCCTGCTTTCTGTTCTTTCCTGAGTCAGGCCGGGATGACGTGAGCATCTAACCCCTTAATTCCTGCTTGTCACTGAGACGGAGCTGAATAATGCTGCCTGTGCTGGGATGGAAACAGCCCATTTCTCTGCAGGGGGTTGTTGTTGGTGTAAATACCAGCTTCATCAAAAGCATATGAACTTTTTGATTTAATTAGAATGCCTCTCTTTTAATCCAGAGAGCTTTAGGGCAAGATGTAAAAGCACTATCCTGCCTTCTTGGGTTACTTATAAGCTTTTTTCTTGCAAAAGGAGTTGCAGTAATCTGGGTGTAAGCTGATTGTAGCCTCCTGCTCCCTTGTGCTGTGCTGTGGGTTTGTTTGGATCCAAGCTGGTTATTCCAGAGCACCTATAGATGCCTGCCCAGGGCAGATAAGGAGCAGGGGGAGCAGAGCAGGTACCACAGTGGGCTCTGCCTGCACCGCAGGCAGCCCCAAGGCAGTGGTGGCAGGAGGCACTAGCATCCTGCAGCCTCTGGGCACAAGATGGAGATGATGAAGGTGAGCTCCTTGGGGAGGTGATTAGTGTCATCTTCCACAAACTGTGCTGGGTGTTTTCATTACTGTTTAATGGCAGGCTTTGTCTGTTGTGCTCTGCGCTTGTGCTGAAATGCTTTGGCTCTTGAGGACCTAGAAAGCTCCATGCACAAAGGAGAATGCAGCCCACTGGGGTGGCT
The DNA here is from genome assembly GCF_004027225.2 of Strigops habroptila. Taxonomy (NCBI): domain Eukaryota; kingdom Metazoa; phylum Chordata; class Aves; order Psittaciformes; family Psittacidae; genus Strigops; species Strigops habroptila. Next base: position 483,393 of record NC_044294.2, read on the forward strand.
TCATACTTCAGAGGAATGTAAAAGACATCTATGAGCCGCTGACCAGGAAATCTGCCTCCCTGCTCCCCCCCATCTGGCCAAATGGGTTTGTGAGCTGTGTGGTGCAAGGAGGATGCTGCATCTCTGTTGTTCCCAGCAACGGCTGGCCCACCCCAGCACACAAATTCAGCCCTTAGACCTCCCTGTGCTGTGGGGATGGGAGCTGCTCTCTGAGCTGCTCCAGGTTTCGACACAGGCAGAATGGTCAGATGGTTTGGGTGTAATTACAGCCAGGTTGCTCTGGAGATGCTGTGTTGCGTTCTATACATCAGTCCTACCTGTCTGTGGCTGTAATTTGAGCTGATTAAAATGAAAACCTCTTGAAAGATTGAATGGGAAAACCTATCCTGAAAGCGCTGATAGCAACAACCGGGTTTCAGTGTTGCTGGTTTGCTTTCAGAATATGCTCCATCAGACATCTGTTCATAGAATCCCAGACTGTTTTGAGTTGGAAGGGACCTTAAAGCTCCTCCAGCTCCAACCCCCTGCCACGGGCAGGGACACCTTCCACTAGAGCAGGTTGCTCCAAGCCCCTGTGTCCAACCTGGCCTTGAACACTGCCAGGGATGGGGCAGCCACAGCTTCTCTGGGCACCCTGTGCCAGCGCCTCAGCACCCTCACAGGGAAGAGCTTCTGCCTCAGAGCTCATCTCAATCTCCCCTCTGGCATAATAAAGTCATTCCCCCTTGGCCTGTCTTTATATGCCTCATGGACCCAGAGCTGCCTGCAGATCAGTCTCCCCTGAACATAGCTCAAGCCTCGGCCTCTCTCCTGCCCATGAAGCATCTAAATGTGGGAAAGCAGAAACCAAAGTCTCTGCATGAGCTCAGTTTTGCTGCCTTTTGTATTCCTCCTCCCTGACATCTTTCTTTCCATACCTATAATTGTGTAGTACAGACCCAGTGTTGAAAGACAGGTCAAAATTACACCCCCTGGGCTTCATGCTGGGCTGGGGTGGTGGAGATGCCACAAGAGCCATTAGTCACCATGCAATATCCAGCAGACAGTGTGCTGGGAAGCAATGAAAAGCTGGAACGTGTGGCCAGCCCACCTGCATCCCACATCCCAGCAGTGACCTGGCTGGTATTAGCATCCTCAGACAGAGCAGGACCAACCGTGTTTCAGGTTGATGTGATGAGCTGGTTGCAGTGCTTGGAGGGTGGCAAATACATTTCCATGCATGTCTCTCTGTAGGAAAAATTTGAGCCAAACTGAACAGAAAATAATGAGCATAAAATAGTTGAAGCTGTTGGATGGGTAATAGACTCCCTGAGGTGCAGCAGGGACTCTGGGCTGTGCTGAGCCTCTCTTTTGCCATGGTTCCAGCAAACCCTCTGTGCCCGCTCCAGAGAAATGGGGAGAAGCTGCCCCTGAGCCATGGGGGTAACCAGCTGCAATTCTCAGTGTGAAATGCTGCTTGGTGGGGTGGGAATGGTGAGGAGGTTTCTGGTTTCTCAACCATCACGTAACTGTGGCAGGAAAGGGGCGGCTTGGGGCTGCCCCCTCTACCCACAGCATTGCTGCATCCTCATGAGGGTCCGCAATTGAAGTTGTATTTTGGTGAGAAATCAGGTTTGACATTTGCAATAAGTAGGTAATAATAATAAAATAAGTAAAATAAGTAAAAATAATAATAAAAAAAAGTAAAAATAAGAAAAATCCAAATGGGGTCAGAAATCTGATGGGAGCGGCTCATGGTGGCTTAGGCTGCAGCGGAAGCTGAACTAGAGGAGCAGGTCTGAAAGCAGTGATGGGGGGACTGGTCTCTGCCAACTGCTCTGAGACCCCCTTCAAGAAGATTTTTCCTCTAACTAAGAACACCACCAACACAAAAAGGCACTCGGGCTGGTGCTGCAGAACTGCCATTGCTGGAAAGGGCTCTTTTCATCTCTTAATATCAAATTAACAGCCTTTTGCCAAGGGGAAGAGGGAGGAAGGTGCTTGCTGCCTGCTCCCCAGCAGGGCTGGGGGAGAACACGCTGCAGGGGGCTCATTGGAGCTCTCACTAATTCTTCATGAATAATTTTTGAGCTCGGGAGCAGCTTCTCCCCCTTCTCTGCTCATGCGGATGCTCCCGCACATGGCTGCGGGTTGCCATGGCCACAGGCTCCTGTGGGATGTGAGTGGCTGCAGGGAGTGCCAGGGGCTTGTGACCCCCAAAAAGGGATCTGGCATCCCGCAAGGGCATCTGCTGCTCCAAACTGCCCCACTCAGGTCTCAGTGTGGGACTTGGTGATGCTCCAAATCCTCAATGGCTTCGTGCTTCTCTGTGCTCCCAGGCAGGGGATGATCCTGCAGGCTTCATTCCTGTTGTGTGGAAATCCTTGTTTTTCCACACCTCAAAGCACATCAACTTGAGATTTTCACAGAATATAGAACCCCAGGTTGGAAGGGACCTCAAGGATCATCTGGTCCAACCTTTATAGGCAAAGCATGACCAACACTAGATGTCCCAGCACCCTGTCCAGCCGAAACTTGATAGTAGGGCTGGGTGAGGGACTGACTTGATTTGATTTGATTTGAGCCTTGGGTGACATGATCTAGTGTGAGGTGTCCCCACCCATGGCAGGGGGTTGGAACTGGGTGATCTTAAGGTCCTTTCCAACCCAAACCATTCTATGACTTAATGCCTAATTTAATGCTCACACTGTCAAAAACACTGTGGGCAGGAGAGGCAAGATTCCTGACTCCTGCCCTTGCGCTGCCTGCGTAGGGCAGGGGAGTTGCTGTGGCTTTGGGTTTGCTCCCATTTCCTGAAGCTCTGCAGCCTTCTCCAAGCACACAAAGGGTTACAGATGCAGGTTTTGACTAGCTTCCTGAGCTGGGAGCAATGCTGGGAGGCAGATATTATGGGAATTGTATGCATGCCTGAGCGGGAGGGAGGCTCGGCTGCTTGGCATCCGCTTGTCACATGGGGCTGTTTGGATGCCAGGGGAAGGATCCTGAGGTTGCCACCCAGAATAGATGCTTGTTCTGGAGCTAATTGCACCCTTTTTCCCAGTGATTCTCAAATAACAGAGTGCCAAACTTGCTCTGCTCTGAAAATTCCTGGAAAATGCCTGATGCTTTCCATTGTGCTTTGGAAGGAATGTTTCAGAAGAGCCAACTAGGAAAATAAACAGCTGTTTGTAAGTCTAAGATCATAAAAACAGTGGTTTATGAGCAGTGAAAAGGATTTCTAGCTTTATCAAGCTGCTTCAGCAGGCTTGGTTCTGACGGAGAGAGAGCAGGCCGAGGTCCTCAGGGAATAGGGTTTGGGCATCTTCCCATGTCCGAAATGGTGCGGACCTGGTACCTCTGCCCATATTTGTATAGTAATATTTCAATGATGCGTTTACAAATGCATTCCCTTCTTAGAGGGTGATAAACACTCAGGAGCTGTGTTCCCAGCCCTGCTGGCTGGGTAGCAGTTGCCTTTGCAGCCACCTACCTCCTGCAGCCAGTCAGTGATGCTCTTCCTCTGACAAGAGCACCTGGAAAATGCTGTTATTGCCTTTATATATATATGTACTCAGTCAAGAAAAAACAAGTGGTTTTTTCTTGGTCCTGCTTGGGACCAAGCCAAAGCTCATTATGTGAAGCCCTTTGGTCCCTTCTGATGGGGATGGTGTTGCTTTACCATTTTGCTTGTCTGCAAATGAGCATGAAAATCCCATCCTTAAATTAGAGCATAACTCTTGAGCCCGGAGCCTGGTCGAACTGGGTATAAAGCTGCAGCTGGGGGGATACAGGATGAGCCCAGCAGTGATGAGGCTTGTGGCCAGCTCTCCCTTTGTTCATGCTGGGTTTGAAAGAAAGCTGCTCGTGCGATAAACGCATTGCCTTGAAGTGCAGCTTGTTAGGAGTGGAACTAGCAGTAGGGCTGGGAGGCAAAACTGAACTCTCTCATCCCTCATTGTAGCTTCAAGACAATTGAAGCTGGCTCTTGCCCTTTGTTCTTTGAGGGGGTGTAATAAACGAGCTGTGAAGATATCTCTGGGGAGAGATGACTTTATCTTTTAAGCATATGCTTGCTTTATCAACGTTTCTAACAATGTCTTGAAGTGGAGGAACAACGAAGTGGGTCAGGCTCCAGTGCTGTTAGCTCTCACTGTGGTTTTACTGTGTAGCTCTATGGTAGCCTGGAAGAAGCCAGGCTTAACTTCCAAGCCCAGCAGCCACAAGCAGTGGTACCAGTGCCTATGTTATGGTACTGGCTCTTGGGGACAGCCAAAAGGCTGGGGCTGGTGCAGTCAGTACTACACCAAATAGTAGAACATTTTCAGTCAGTGCCTTGCGTATTTTGTTTCCTTGTTCAGTGCTCCAGCTCTACACGGTTCTTTGTGTGCATTTTGGTTAAGAAACTCAAATTACTCTGTCTTTTAAATCAAAGTTAATGTGTAGTGTTCCTTTGCATTCTGTTCCGCACTTAAAGCCGCTACCCAAAGCCCAAGCTCACATAGTATCTTCAGTGTAGGAATAACGTTGCTTGGGAAATGTCAGCAGTCTGCACTAGAGAAAAGGGGAAAGAAACTCCCCAAAACCACGTGAGAAACATTTACTATTTTCCATATTGCTTTAGCCAATGTGGGACATGCTCTGCATTTCTACATCTCCTGTCCGAAGGGAAGGAACTTGGGAACAGGGGTTTGAAAAGCCCTGGGACAGGTCGTGTCCTGAGCCCAGTGCCTGGCTCAGCACTGGTTCCTCCGAGCTCTATTCAGGCAGCACTGCAGGCAGGGCAGGCAGCCTGCCTGGCTGGAGCCTGGCCGGGGGGCCGGGATGGGATGGGAAGCATTGGGATGCTTTGGCTGAGTGATGCTGAGCACCAGCTCCTCCTGTAGCTTCTGCCAGAGGTGATCCCGGGTCTTATCCAGTGGGATCATTTCTCCCCGAGTTCTGTGGAGGGGAAGATCATTGAAGTATTTTCCCAGGAAACCAAATCCAGATTTCAGCTCAATCCCAATCCCCATCGCCCCTTGTTTCCATCAGCTGCACTGTTTAAATGGCTTTTACAAAGAGATTTTGATCTAACATTTGTAGCACTTCACCACCCTGATGCAGAGTTTGGCTGGGTGGATTTGAGATGAGGTGGGAGACAGTGGAGTAGTGCAATATTGAGATTTTCCCTTCCTTTGGTTTCTGCTTGTCTTTAAACTCCAGTATTTATCCAGCAACGTTTTCTCCTGCTTCCAGTCCTTGCAATGACAGATTTGTATTGGTAAGGGTTTGTAGGACATGGGTTTCTTATCTTCCAGCCTCTGGGGCTCTGGAAATGTTTTGCAGCCCAGAGAAGGCAGGAAAAGGTCTTTACCTTGTGTATCCCCAGCTCAAACTGCATAAACACAGCATCTAGTCTCAGGAATGATCTCACAGCAGGAGATCACAAAGTGATGCTTAGTCCCGCAGCTGTTTGGGTATTTTCTCCTGTTATGTACCTATCATTCATCACAGACACCCACACTGTTCCTGTCTGTGCATTCTCAGGGCATGAACCAGTTGGTTTGTGCCTTCCCATTTTCACAGCTAGTGCCAGCAACACTGCAGCTTCTTCCTCTCCAGCAGAGCCTGTGGGAGATGCTCTGCAGCAGAATGCCCAGTGCCGGGCTCAGCCTCACTGCCTTTGCCTTTGGCTTGACTCTTTTAAGAGAAAAGTGACTCCAGAGGAGGCCCTGGAGCTGCTGCGAGGGCTGGAGCAGCTCTGCTCTGGAGCCAGGCTGAGAGAGCTGGGCTGGGGCAGCCTGGAGAAGAGAAGGCTCCTGAAGGGGAGACCTTAGAGCAGCTCCAGTGCCTAAAGGGGCTCCAGGAAACCTGGAGAGGGGCTTTGGACAAGGGGCTGTAGGGACAGGCCAAGGGGAATGGCTTTAACCTGCCAGAGGGGAGATTGAGATGAGCTCTGAGGCAGAAGTTCTTCCCTGTGAGGGTGCTGAGGCGCTGGCACAGCGTGCCCAGAGAAGCTGTGGCTGCCCCATCCCTGGCAGTGTTCAAGGCCAGGTTGGACACAGGGGCTTGGAGCAACCTGCTCTAGTGGAAGGTGTCCCTGCTCATGGCAGGGGGTTGGAATTGGATGGGCTTTAAGGTCCCTTCCATCCCCAACCAGTCTGGGATTCTTCAAAATACAAAGCACCAGCCTGGTCTTTCAACACGGATACACATCCCTTTTTCTTTTCAGCACAGTAAACAAGTAATCCCCATCCTGCATCCTGTATTCAGTCCTGAAGGTTAAAAGCTGGTTTTGTGCCAGCTTCATTATGTAGAAGCCAAATGCTTCTACCAATTAACTTATTACTGTTTTGGAGGGGGCTCAGGAGGCAGATGGAGTGGCTGTGCTGGCAATATTAATGACTGTGTGGCAAAGGGTGAGAATTTGATGCAGAGTAATGTGCAAACTTGTGAAAGCATTGCTGAAATACCGGAGAATGGTGTTTCCCTTCTGAGCTCAGGGTAATAAATAACGTGTGATTTCGCAGCATCTCTGTTATCCCAGGCTAAAACACACTGTCTGTTGGCAAAGGCTGTTGATACATCTACATGTGAAGGACAGGCAGTGAGGATGGGGCTACTAAAACGTTATTGGGGCTGGTGGGAGACACGTGGACCATTAACTTTGGGCTGCCAACTGCTTCTGTTGGGAAATAAACTACTTGCAAGTGTTGGGCCGAGGGAGAAAGGGAGGGAGAAGACACTCAGCCTGCCCAGGTCGGGGTGGTGGCTGCGTGGCAGGGGATGATATGGAGCTGGCTTGATTTGAACTGTAACTCATCAAAGTCAGAGCATCCCAGTCTCCCTGCCAAACTTCCACTAAACTTGGAAGAACCGAATGTCTCCAGCAGAAGCAAAGGGATGCCCAGTTGGGTCTGAAATGGGAATTGTTAGGGGAGTGTAGATGAGAGGTATTGATCTTCCTGTGATTCCCCGCATGGAATCAGGGTCTAAGTAAGTGTGCATGGGGCAAGGAAAGCCCATTACAAACGCAAATCCAGTGCTCCTGAGAGAACCAGACTTGCAGACAGCCTTGTTTGCATCTTTATATAAGGGTTTGAAGAATTACCTGAGCGTTCCCGGTCCCCTCCCATTTCTCCAACGCTTGCTGGGCTGTCATCCCATCTAAAGGTTGTCCATGAGCTGGCTCAGGGAGGGAATGTCAGATCTGCTGCTGCTTTGCTCCGTCAGCCCTGTCGAAGCGCCTGGGGTTTTGAAATGAAATGTCAAAGGCATTTTGCAGAACATGGGAACCAGATGTGCTCCGAGACTGTGCCTGGGAATAGCAGAGCAGCTTAATCACACACATTGACTCCTGTTGGGAGATGGATGTCTGGATTTGGGCAGATACCCAGCATAAGGATGGGGTGGAACGCCATGCTCCAGGCAGTGGAGGCTTCCTGGGCCAAGGGTGGTGGATGGAGGGCAGCATCTGGCAGCTGCCTGCACATGGTGAGGAGCTGTAAGGTGATACGACAGCTTGAGGGCCCTCGGCCAGGCCCTGGGGAAGAGCTGGTGCCTGTAAATACAGCTCGCTTACGGGATTCATCATCAGGAGGCATGTTCCTGCCTTGTCAGTGACACCTCCATGTTTGATCTGGTTACAGACCCAGGGGGAGATGGAGACTGGGGACCTGGCTGGAAGTTGGGGTGGCTTTGGGGGGTGGCAGATGAGGGGGACAGGTTGGGAGTGTTGCAGCCAAAAGGACGGGAGAGACTGTGAAGGAGGAGCAGAGCCTGCGTACCCTGGGAAGCACCTATAGGGTTGCATAGGTGGGTCCTCATGGACCTCAGCATCTCTGCCACCCATGCCCTCTTGTGCTCCTGTGTGATGTTCCTGCTGGGAATGTGACATTCCCAGCTTTTTGAAAGGTGCATTCCAGCATGGGGGGTGGCTGCACAGCCCCACTTCATTTCCCAAGCTCTGTGAGGAGGCGAGGAAGGACTTGTCCTGCGATGCTGCCCAGTGGCTCCTCAGAGCTGGTCACAGCCCCTGGTGCCATTTCTGCCTCCTGTTCTCGGGGTCAAACCCCTCCTTGTTGTTCCTGGTAGCTCTTGTCAAAGCTCTTCTGGGCTTAAACCACCCCATGAAGAGTAAAGCTTTTATGCTCAAGTCCTTCACCTTTTGAATGCAATAATTTCATAGAATCCCAGTCTGGTTTGAGTTGGAAAGGACCTTAAAGCTCATCCAGTTCCAACCCCCTGCCATGGGCAGGGACACCTTCCACTAGAGCAGGTTGCTCCAAGCCCCATCCAACCTGGATGGGGCTTTAATTTCCAGTGGGGGGAATGTTCAGCACTTGAATAACTGCACCCATTCAGTGCATCCTGAAGAGCCCAGCTCTGCCCCAGCCTGGCCTCGCTGCCTGCACAGCCCTAGGACCCTAGAGCAGCTACTTAGACCTTTCCAACCTTAAACCCCAGAAGTATTCACCTTCCTTCTGGTTGTGGTACTGCAGTAACTGCATTTCTCTGATGGAGGGAGTGCTCAGCTTACTAAGATGAAGGGCAGTCTGTGCTAATGAAATGGTTTTCTTTTCCCTCTGTTAAATAAAGAATCTTGGTGAACCATTTTGAAAGGAAAACCCGTGGAATGAATGAACTGGGGAACTGGGCCTGTTTGCCCTGGGCAGGGGCACAGCAGCTCTCATGGATGCTGGGGACTGCTCTGGGCTACAGTATGGACCCTGCTAAAGCTGAAAGGAAGCTTTCCAGGGGGTCGAAGGACTCGTCAGGGCACTGGGAGGGGACTGGAGGGTAATAGAAGGGTTAAGTCGTCACAAGTGACCAGGAGCTCAGTAACATAAGATAGAAACACAAATACTCCAATTCATTTAGCTACTAGCTTCTCTGGGCAGCCTGTGCCAGCGCCTCACCAGCCACAGGAGGAAATGGGTACTGGGATAAGTTGAGAGCTGCAGGCTCTGCCGTGCAGGGCATAGGGATCAGTGTTGGCTTGTTCCCATGTCTGATGTGGTGACAGGTCAGTGCTGGCGTGCTTTGCCCATTGCGGCATCTCAAGGCACACCACCGATGTAGACAAGGTGTGGGTTACGGCCAATGTACAACCATTGGTGCTCTTAATGAATTCAAGCCAGGCCATTTCCTTACCCATGCAATTAGGGAACATATTCTTGTCTCTCTCTCTGGTTGTTGCATCCATCATCTTTATTAGAGCAGCCCAGCCTGCTGCAAGCCCCCATTCTGTGCGATCCCCCTCGGGGCTGTGCCCTGCAGAGGGAGGCAGAGCCGACTTGTGAGGGAGCCAGAAGGGGAAAGGCAGCTTTTCGAGAGCAATTGCTGCATGATCCATCCTCCAGTTGCTGTTTATAGCTCTTGCTCTGTGATTAGCAGTTGGCTAATCACCCGGGGCCAGATGCTGCTGTCCCTGAGAGGGGTGGCCAAGGGACGCAGCGGGGACAGACATTAGCCATTGCTGTTAGCTGTGTCCTGCTCCTCCTGAACAGCGTGGGATGGATGGACCATGCAAAGGAGCTTTGCTGCAAGGGTGAGGGCCTGGTACCTGTCACCACTGATACTGCTTGGGGATTTGGCAGCACCAGTGTTGTGGTTAGGTTTGCACATAGGTGCAGGATTGAGAAGCTCCGGGGCCAGACCCAGTAACACCCACTGCTGGGTGAAGTGCCCACGGGCAGTGTCCTGTACAGCACTAAAGACACGTGCCATCAGTGTGCCCTGTGCCCTAACACTGCCCCTTAAAGCTTCTCATCTCCCACCATGCAAGTGGGAAAGTTTCTTCTTTCCTATTACACTTTTTTTTTTGCTTTTTAATCCATATTTTCCACATCAGTTCCCATCCTTGTGCCTCTTAAAGCAACACCCTCATGCTATAAATGACCATGTATGTAAAAACAATCGCTGTTTCTATCTTAGCTGTACCCCACTTTTAACATGTTTGCTAAATGTCATGTCACGCCCAAGATGCAGCCCATGCAGAACCGATGCTCTGGAGCCCTTTGTTTTCTCCCAGGGATAACTCCAATGAATTGTTGTGGGTTTTCTTCCTTACCCACTTCTCCCCCTCGCTGGTGAAAGGAGGAGCTGTGGGAAGCAGCAGCTCCCCGGGAGGGTGGGAAGCTGATTAGTGGGGCTGGTGTGACCCGATGCCCCGCAGATCGGCTGTCGTGGGGCCACTTCCCAGCTGCCGCGGGGGCATGGAATGGGATTGGGGGTGATGGGCCGGCTGGTGAGGCCACGTTGTCATCTTCCATGGGAAGCTTCATGCTTTTCCTTAATTCGCCCCCTGACTATGACCGGTTTGTAAAGGTTAAATGGTATTTTCTGATTAAACCGAGTGATCTCAGCTCATTTCCCACTCATGCTATATCTTTTGTCTGACCTTGGGGTAACACTTGACCTCTCCAGACTGGAGTCCCTTTGTGCAATAGAATGACAATATTTCCTTACATTATCAGAGGGACAGGATGATAAATGAATTCACATTTATGTAGCACCGAGATATGACCGCAATAGATCAAGAGTCTGTCCCTGGAGTTCCCCGTGTGCCTGGTAGTGATACACAGCTCTGCAAGGAAATGAGTGACCTCCTGAAAGCATGACCACTGTTTGCACTCAAATCTGCAAACTGCAATAGCAACAAGAGCAATTATTCCCGTTATCCTGTATTTTTTAAGCGTTTCTGGAATTTGAGCCTGCCTGCAGCTGGTCCTGAATTGAGGCGCTGCAGAAGGGAGGTTGGAAGAACTCTGGCTGGCTGAGAGCTGTTGAGATAAGCTAAAGTATAAATCCCTTCAATGCCAGCATCAGCTCTAAAGTTCAGGGATTGACCGATTCGTTCCCACTTCCCACATGCTGCCCTATGCGGAGCCATAGGGATGCTGCCACGGCTCTTCCTGGCATGTGCTGGTGGGTGACTTTAGGAAACCATCCTTATTCCTTTCTCTCAATGCCTGTTTGTTTGCTCACTCCTTTTATAATGCACACTGCCTGCGGGGCTTGGGATTGAAAACTCACCCACGAGTGAGGCGAGGCAGGAGGGGTACAGGGAGTGAAAGGAAAATGCAGAAGATGGCAAAAATCCCGTGGAGGAGTGAGACGAGAAACCAGGGGCTGAGAAACGGCCTGGGCGTGTGTTCCCTGAGGATGTAGTTCTTAAGGATGTGCTGAAAATGTGACGGGAGGAGTATATGGGCAGTTACCCTGAACAAATTGGGCTGTCTAGAGTGTTTATGGAGCGTTGGCAGTGGTTGGACAGAGCCTTGGGCAACCTGGTCTAGTGTGAGGTGTCTCTGCCCATGGCAGGGGGTTGGAACTGGATGATCTTAAGGTCATTTCCAACCCAAACCATTCTGTGATTCTCTGGTGTCTCTGCAAACCTCAGCTGCTGCGGGCTGTGTATTGAGAAATGTCCTTTTGTGCAGTGGACAGGAGCAAAGATGTGTTTGGGGACTCCTCAGGGGATAGAATAGGTATAGAAAATGGTTGTCAATAGACACTGGACCTTCAGTAACCTTAGCCTAGGACCTGTTTCCCATGAGAAGCCTGACTTCCCTTCTTGCCTGCGATGAGAGGGTACATAGGTCTGAAGCGTTAGTTTCTGAAAGGAGGGGAATAATCCTTCTTTAAGGGGGAGAAGACGAGATGCAAATGAATTTTCTGGTGTTTGCTCAGGCAGTTGTTTCTCAGAACAATTGTGCAAGCTGTACCCAACCTCAGGCACACACACAAAGCGCTTCTCTCTCCTCCAAACAGAGGCAAGGGGGAAGCGCTGCGGCCGTCCCCAGGGCAGGGCACGGGCTGTCCCTTGGGGTAGAAATGCCAAATCATCATGTCTTCATGATCATTTCTTTGCTGCTTCATAGAACGGTTTGTGTTGGAAGGGACCTTAAAGCTCATCCAGTTCCATGGGCAGGGACACCTTCCACTAGAGCAGGTTGCTTCAAGCCCCGTCCAACCTGGCCTTGAATAATTCATAATGGTTTCTTTCCTTCTCCCCACTGATTTCTGTGCTGTAATGCAACGTTTGCTTTGAGTGGCTTCTTGTGCGTGTTGTAGGGGCACAGCTGTACATACATCTGGTGTGCATCTGGGTACAACCAGGGAAATAGAAAGGTGCGTGGATGTGTCCATCCCCATCAAGGTTTTGTGTCACAAGGTGGGTCCTGGCTCCCTGCATGGAATTCACCCCCATGGAGCTGTTCCACTGATGCGGTGTCAGGATGGGCTGGCACACGCGTGGTGGCTTCTACAAGGTGTGACAGAAGGTCCTGTTGCTGCCAAACAAAAGGGAGGTGCAGATTTATGGCCTGGAAGTCAGCAACCTGGAAACCCCTCTGATGTGTTCCATATGGCGCAGGGAAGGCCGTGGAGAGCCTGAACGGAGCAGGAGCAAAACGAAGCCTTTAGTTGCTGTTAGGGAATCACATAGATATATTCCCTCTAAACCAATGTTTTTCATTATCTGAAACCAGAAGGGTTTTCTCTTTGTGGAAATGCTGCTCTGTGCTATTCAATCAGTATTAATTAAGCGGTTGAAATGCATTAAATGGTGCTGTAAGAATCTTCTTGGGAACACTTGCAGCTCGAGTTTTACTGTTCCTCTTACAACCGTAAATAAGGATAAATGCCTAATTGCTCCTGAAAGCATCCTGCTGGACCCAATGGGCTGACTAAAACCAATCCCTTAGTGTAGAATGGTTTAATTTTATTTAACTTCAGCCAGAGATTCCCCTTGCTTCCTGTTCTTGTGTCTGCTCTACAGCCCCCTCTCTGCTTCGGAGAGTTCATCCCTGTGGTCATTTTGCTGGAGCAGGGCTACAGGGAAGGGATTTGTTTCCATCGTTATTCCAGAAGGTCTCATTTCATTAAGACGTTGAGAAGGAAATTAATCTCAGCCCTTCCCCAATGCTCTTTGTGCTCCCAGGGGAAGTCCTCCAGCTCTGCTCAGCTTCCCTGGGGCAGTATGAAGTTTAGTGGGGTTGGAGCAGGACATCCCGCGTGTTGTGGTTTGCAGGGATGTGGTTTTGGGAATGATGGTGAAGAGCCAAGTTTTGGCCAAATCAGCCTGTGTGGGATCAGGGTCCTGCCTTCTGCTGAGTGGGGTCTCCCTGGTGGCTGCATTTCTGCAGCAAGAGATATTTGCGTGTATCCTTTGCCCCCCAGCGCCGTGGAGCCTGGCTGGAGAAGCAGCAAAGTGGATTACATGGCATGTGGTTCATGTCCTGCTAATGAGCGGAGCATGTCCAGCCTCATCCAACCCCTTTTGCTGGGGAAGAGAGCCTGTGATAGGCAAACTTCCCCTCCCACCTCTCCTGGCTGTGCCAATCGAAGCCAGCGGGAAACCTGTTGGTGCCGAGCAGATGGGAGCTGTGGCTCGCTGTCGTGGGGGGAAGCAGGGATGCTCCAGGGCTGGGAATGAGGATGCACTAGCACAGCTTTCCGCCATCTGTGGAAAGGAGAGATTTCCCCCATCTCAAGGCAGGGAGGAAGCAATGTGTGTATTGAATTGACATGTGCGTGGAGAAAGAGAGATTCCAAGTTTCTTCTGCATGGCCGTGAAGGTTTGTGGCTCTGCCAGGCTGGTGGGCAGCCCGCTGGGCTGGCTTGGTGTCCCTTGGGAGCTGCGAAGTGAGGAAGGAGGCAATGTCTGCAGAGAAACCCTCTATGGTGGTACCATCCACAGCATTCCTGGTGCTGGAAGGACCTGAAGGAATTTTAAAAGCTGATTTTTCATAAATCATGGAATGGTTTGGGTTGGAAAGAGCCTTAAAGCTCGTGCAGTTCCAACCCCCTGCCACAGCCAGGGACACCTTCCACTAGAGCAGGTTGCTCCAAGCCCCGTCCAACCTGGCCTTTTTTTTCCCTTTCACTGCAGGTTTTGAGTGGCTTCCAAAGTGCTCAGAGCTGTTTTCTGGTTTAATTATTGGTACGTGAGTGGTGACTGCATGTAAGGCGAAACTTGAGAGTGTGAAACTTGCAGCAGAGCAGGGCAATGACCCTGGAGCAGTGTGTGGGCCGGCTTTGCTTTCAGTGCCACCCCGTTCACCACATGGCATTGAGTTCATCAAGGTGTATTCACCTGATGGGTGCTGGGATCATCAGCACCTCTTGGGAGAGGGTGTCATGGGGGGGCTGGTCCCTGCTGGGGACTAATCATCCCGTCATGGGTGTCTCCATCATCCCCTGGCGTCTGTCCTTTTTTTGTCTTTCCTGCATTGAAGTTTTTCCACCCAGTGCCTGTTCAGAGCAAGGATGCAGGCTCCAAATGGAGCAGAGTTAAAGTTTCACATCCACCTCTTACTTAGGGAAGTATCTGATGCCTCTGGAGGGAGGTTTGAGCCAAGGTCTGGGATGTATTTCTCAACCCAGACTGTTTGTTGGAAGGATGTTGCAGTAGGTCACAGGGGAGATGGAAAACACCAACAAGTCCAAAAACTATTTCTAAACTCTGGGGAAGTATTTGGGGCAAAAGGCATGTGGCTCTGACCCATTGCCTGTAGGAAGCAATGGGACGTGGCTTTTGTTGGTGCTCGGGTGCAGGTTTAATGCCAAATGAGAAATACATTTTAAACAGTTTAATTCCTACTTGATGGCACTGCAATCCCAGGTCTGTTTGTGTGAGATTTTGCTCTCTGCTGTGTTTTCACTGAACATTCAGGGCCCAGATTTAAGGTCGAGTTTGGGTCCAGCCAGCTCAGAGGCTTCCTGAGCATCCCCAGACTCAACCCTCCTTCCTCCACAGCTCTGGCCACCCCGTTAGATCTTTCCTGTGTTGCACAATGGGGCCAGAAGCAACGATTAAGAAATGCTAAGCCTGGCAAGAAGAGGTCTCATCTGTCGCTTTGCATGGGCCATTTGGTTCAGTCAGTCTCAGAAGCAGATGAAGACATCAGGAGGCAGCTTCATGACCCTGAGCATCCCCACATGAGCACGTTCATGCCTCTACTTCAGCTCCAGCCCTCTGTGCTGGGGAGATGTCCCCGTCCCTGGGTGAGGAGCACACGGACAATGGGGCTGTGTTCTGCATGGCCAGGGGCTCAGGCACTGCCTGTCCCCCGGACCCACCTACACACGCAGGCACGTTTGCAACTTGTTCCTGGTGCACAGTGAGTCGCACCCACATCTGCCCCGGAACAAAGGGGCCCTGGAGGAGCCTGATGTTTGCTCTCCCAAAGGTGGGGATGCATTTTGTGTCTGCTTTGGCATGGGTTTATTGTTTGCTCTTGGTTGGTGGATGCGCAGTGCTGCACGGGCTGCCCTGTCCTCCCTGGCTTGTGTCCCGCCACTGGAAGCATCCAGGTCATTCTCATGTAGCTCTGCCCACAGTTTCAGTTCAGAGCCACTGTGTCGCTGCTGCTCCCTTAAGCAGCTCAAAAGTGATTTGCAAATTTATCTCTTCCTTATTTTATAGTCCCAACGCATATGGTGACGGATAGGATACATTCTTTTGCATCCATTAGCTGCATGGATCATAGAATCCCAGCCTGGTTCTGGTTGGAAGAGACCTTAAAGCTCATCCAGTTCCAACCCCCTGCCACAGGCAGGGACACCTTCCACCAGACCATGTTGCTCCAAGCCCCGTCCAGCCTGGGCTTGAACACTGCCAGGGATGTGTTCAAGATGGTCCCTGTGTATATTATATATATATCAGCATTTGGGCTCAGCCCTTTCTGTATTCCCATTTATTGCAAACTGCAGGTATGGACAAATATCTCCCAAGCATCTGTGCCAGGAACCCGCTCTTTCATGTCACTCCCATTTCTTTCACATTAACTAGTCCCCAGTTTAAAGAAACCAACATATTCTTTGCTTTCCAGGCTCCAGCAGCATTTAAATGTGTGCTATTTAAATGCCTGCTGTCTTTCACCTTTCCTCTCATACTTCATCTGCGAATGAAGAGGGGTTTAAAACATTCTGTGATAGTGATGTGGAGCATCAGCACGTGAGCACAGCAGGGACACTAGAAATCTCAGCCTTGCAAAATCTCTGCTTGCAGTATTGGCTGATTCAGTTCCTAAGTTGGACTCATAACAGAAGGGCATAAAACCACCTGATCCATTACTCATTTTAAGCTGTAACTGGAGAAATGAACCGCTTTAAAAAAGGAAGGCTACAGATCAAAATGCTATTTTCCCTTCAACAGAAAGCTAAAGAAGTCATTGGAAAAGCTTTGTTCAGCATGACCTGCTCACAGGACTGCACAAGGCCTGGACATGACTTTAATCACTGCCTCACTCCTATCATTATTCTGTCCTTCAACGCTTTTTATTGCAACAGCTGGATTGGAAAATCCTCAGAATGAGCAGAAAAGATCAAAGCAACTCTCCCCTCCGAGCCCCTTCCCAACCCACAATCTGTCATCTGATGTAACTGGGACATGCTGGAACAGAGAGTTCCTTCAGGCCCTGGAGACCCTGATCGCACCCAGGCAGGGCTGGATGGAGAAACCATTAAACATGTCTGGTTCCCGATAAGAATAACAGAGAAAAGTGTCCTTAAAAGTTGCCTTGTGCCGGGATTGAGCGTGTCGAGGGTTCACAGAGCTTCCCGGGCCATGTGTCAGGGCTGTTTATTCTCTATGACATCTGCTCCTCACTGGCTCCCAGCAGCATTCCCTGTGGGACCCAGAGCCCCCCAGCACTCCCCTGTTTGTCTGTTGTTCCCAGTGCCCCCTCCCTCCCACTTCACACCGGGCTTGGGAACAGCTGAAGGGGCAGCAGCAGCATCCAAAGCTGCAGCCGGTGATTTATATGTGGTGGAGACGGGCTCTTCTTGCTTGCCACAGGGCCTCTGCACCGCTCCCTGCCTGGCCACATCCCACTTTGGAGGAGCAGCACGGAGCAAGGTTGGGATTTTCCACTGCTTGCTGTCCTGGTGTTATTCTTGTTCTTAGCTGAGCACTGTCTGCATGGCTGATGTCCTTTTTATAACTCCATTACAGAGGGTTGTATCTCAGCCGCGATGCACCACAGCAGCAGTTTCTAAGGCGGCTTTTATGGTACAGATGGGATGATTTATCCTCCTTTTTGCTCTTTATTAATCTGCATTTAGTCTGTGGGTTTATTAACAGCAAAATAAAAAGTATGGGAAATACATATGATAACCTGGCAGTCCCTGGGAGGCGTGGATGGTGCTGCTGCACATCTGGCACAGGGAGGGAAGCAGCTGCAAACGGGCAGGGACACCTTCCGCTAGAGCAGGTTGCTCCAAGCCCCTGTGTCCACCCTGGCCTTGAACACTGCCAGGGATGGGGCAGCCACAGCTTCTCTGGGCACCCTGTGCCAGCGCCTCAGCACCCTCACAGGGAAGAGCTTCTGCCTAAGCCTGTGAGGTTAGGAAATAACCCCATCAGGCTGCTTTTCTGCCAGCAGAACAACCCAGAGGTTGGGAGGACCACGACCATGGGCTTGTACCTGGGTCACCAGAGCCTGGAGACTATCTTTCTGGCACTATTCACACCCCTGTCCCTTCACACCAGTAGTTTTGGACTGGAAACACACTCTCTCCACAGTTGCCAACAGGAAGAAGGCAGAACTGGGGCTGTGAACGGGTCTCTGATGCTGGGTCTGTTTGTTTTGCAGCTGAGGATCCGTCTGTGCGTGCCGCTGCTCTGCTCACCCTGGGGGACACGACTGAGGTCCTAACGCTGCCCAGCATCCAAAATGGTCATGCAAAGACACCACCTCACCTGCGCAGGAATAGCATTCGTTCTCTACCTTCATCACCTCGTCAGCACCATTGAAGTCCCTCTGGACTGTAAGTTGTGGTTTACCCCTCTAAGAACTCCTGCTGAGGAGGTAGAGTGAAGATGTGTCCAGCCCAGGTCCTGCTCCAGCCTCAAGTTTTCTTTCCTGTTGCTTGTTTGGGGCTACTTTTCTTGTTATAAACCACTTTATAAAGTCACTGGGATTGTCTAAATCAGAGAGTGATTTATCTCAAAAGCTGAGCAGAGGGCTCAAAACCACCTATCACAATGGAACAGAGCATCTCGGCCAAGCTGGCAAGTCTTCAGCCTGTTGATTTAAGTGGAGCACACCAGGGCTTATGGTGTTGCTATGGAGTATGGGCAGGCTTTGGGATGCTCTTTTGGAGAGGATGTGAGCTGGTTGCTGGTCTTATCTGGCATGAGTTGACGCCGATGTCCTTAAGGATAATGGAGACGCAGGCAGGTCCTGCAGAGTAATGTGGTTTTTCTCTCTCTGTTGGGACTTTGTGGTTAATTCTGAGCTGGGAATTCTGTTTTATGGAATTGCTGGGGGATATGGAGCGAGGAAAAAGGGGCCACGGGCTGATGTTTCTGCTGAATGGGCGTCTTCAGGCCAGCACATGGGAAATGCATGACTTGTCTTGTACCTGAGATGGGGGTTCACACTGGGAGCTGCTCAGCCACTGCTCTGGAAACCACTTGTGTCGTTTCTCTGTGGTGCAGCTTCCTCCTGTAGCTGCTGTTAGTAACAATCAGCCCAATGCTGCGAGGAACCTCTTCTGACAGCGCGATGTGCAGAAATCCTCCGGCAAGCAGAGTGTTAGCAGGGAAAGCGCAGCCCTTTGCCAGGGTCTGAATTCAGGCTGAAGTGTGAAAGTTGCTCTTGATAGGAGGAATTTCTACCCTGTGGATTGTTGCTGATCCCTGGCTCTGGGCAGCAAAATGGGAAGGAAGAATTTGAGATAGTGGCTTTTGGCTGACATTGGGAAATGACTGAGGAGAAAGGGTGGGAAAGCTCTGATTTATGGAGGGGAATAAAGACCTGTGTTATTTGAAAGCACAGGGAACAGGCCCAGGCTCGAGTCCCTGCTCTGCTCGATTCCAGATGAAAATATCCTGGAGCCAGCACTAACATGCACAAGGCACTCTTATTCCCAGCAATGGAAATTTTATTGGATGCACACAACTAGGTGGTTCCTTCAGCCCTGGCTTTGTAAGCATCAATAACCTTCCCGAAATGTAGAGAGCTGGCATGGAAGTAGGCTGCAGTTAGGGAAACCTGATGGGGTCTGCAAACAGCCACCTTCTGCTGTTCCTTGTCCTTTGCATCAGCAAAGGAGTAATTTTGCTCCTTGAATGTAAAGTGACCTTAGAAAAGTAAGAGAAATGCTGACAACTGGTGGAGATGCGCTGGAGGCAGCCCGCAGCAGCTCACCCTTTCCCTACCCTCCTCCTTCTCCTCCTCCCTGTTGCACAGCACTGAGCAGCAGGAGAGCATCATCCCCTCCAGCGCTGCTGGGAACCTGGGACCATCCTCACCTCAGGACACTGCTGCAAAGTCCTGTCTGCTCTACAGAGATGAGCTGCTTCCCCCAGAGCTGAGCCTGGGCTCTACCTGGTCCCTATGGGAAACCAGGTGATGTGGGATGCTGGTGGCACCCGCTGCCCTTCCCGACACACCTCCGGAGGCAGAGATCTCCCAGGAAGGTGTTTTGCTTCCCAGACCTCGTGTTTGAAGGGCAGAAGCAGCTCAGGAGAGGGCAGATGGGTGGGCAAAGCCCCAGGATCACAGCAGTGTCAGGGGAGCATCACCTAAAAAAACAATTAAGGGTTCATCAGGCACGTATTAACCTCTGACTTAGGGCAATGAAACTGGGGGGGCTCAGGATAAGCCTGGCCATGGGAAGGGGGGAATGTCGCCAACTCCTGCGGGTGATGCAATAGACTGTGGGGCAACCAAAGCCCTCAGGTGAGTGGCACGAGTATGCCTGTGCCATCTTTTGGCCCCCAAAACCCTGTTGCAAAGGCAAAGGGCAGCTCATAGGACTCTTCTGCAGTCGACTAGAACATGCTTGAATCATAAAATTACTTGTGTGTAGTATTTGTGAGCCCTACAATTAACTCTGCATGTTTGTGTACATGATGTGTATAGGTTTGTTCTTCATCTAACCTTTTCTCTTTTCCTTATCATGCCTGCACTTTGGGAATAACAGCAAATATTCAGAGTGAATGTAAGTGTTCCCCTCGCCCTCCGTGTGCATGTCTGTCCTGCATGGCCAAAACAGGGCACGAGGGGTGTGTGCCACGCAGGGGCTGTGGTGGCTGTGGCTTGGCACATGGTGTACTGGGTGCATTGCCCGCTTCTGTGGCCAGAACTGGGACAATTCACCCCCAGGCATGGTTGGGAGAGACAGGGAGCTTGGGAAGAGTGCTTGGGCTCTGCTGCTCTCCCTGGATCAGGAACTGGACTGTCTTTGCAAGGCAAATGTTGTTTCTGCAGGGGCTTGGTACTGCTAATGCTCAGAGGAGAGCAGGTTCCTCTGCCTTCCACAAGTATGTGTGCCCAATGGGCTCCATGGGCTAACATGTTTGGAGCATCACTAGCTCTCAGGGGGAGAGCAAACAGCCTCAGACCTGAGCAGATTCCTTTCAGGTCAGCCATGGGACTGAGCAGTTCAAGAGCCAAGCCATGTCCTACATGTGCAGTGCTTCTCACAAGCTCTGCCCTTCCAAACACCAGTGCTGTGCCCCTGCGAGGTAACCCTGGAAGGGGTTTGCGCCTCTTTCTTGCACAGGGAGAACCTGTAAAGGTCCTACTGTGGGTCTCAGGCTCCCAGTGCCAACTGCAGCCCCTCTCTTTGGGGTGCACAGCCAGGATGCCTTTCGGTCTGACTCAAACAGTCTGTGGCCGCGGGGAGATGTAACTGTGAAATTCCTTAATGACACCAAGATACCAAGTGAGAAACAGGAGCCTTCTGGTACCCGAAGTGCTGATGGTCCAAGAGGTGATGAGTAGCACCCCCCATGGGAAATTCTCAGGTGTTGAAGGTCTTTAAACAACAACTTGTCCATCCAGCCTGGGGAAGAAGCTGAAATCCCATCAGGATCTGCTGCAGGATGGCAGAGAGGGGATTTACCCTCTCCACACAACCGTCCTCATGGCTTTTCCTTTTCTTTGCAGTGCCTCAACCCCCCACAATCACCAAGCAGTCCGTGAAGGACTACATCGTCGACCCAAGGGATAACATCTTCATTGAATGTGAAGCCAAAGGGAACCCAGTGCCCACGTAAGTGCATCCTCAGCCCTTGCTGCGCTGCAGCTCTGCTGTTCGTTAGAGCTCAGGTAAGGACCTCACCAGGTCAATACGGTCCACGGTGACAAACCCAACCTCTCCCCTGTGCTCGCAGCTTTTCCTGGACGCGGAACGGGAAGTTCTTCAACGTGGCGAAGGACCCCAAGGTGTCGATGCGGCGGCGGTCGGGGACGCTGGTCATTGACTTCCACAGCGGAGGCCGGCCGGAGGACTATGAGGGCGAGTACCAGTGCTTCGCCCGGAATGACTATGGCACTGCTCTCTCCAGCAAGATCCACCTCCAGGTTTCTAGTGAGTAACAGCAGAGCAAGCAGCCTAAGAGAGCAGGGCGCATCGCGGGAGATCTTGTAGAAGAGGCACGGAGTGCTCAAATATCTCATCCTGCCTCATCTGCTCCCTGTGTCAGGATGTATCCAGCAACAGGGCTGAGATGAAGGCACAGGGGTTACGGCTGTAGCTAACAGGGGTATACTTGGTATAGATTTAAGGGAATCTTGCACATGTAATAATGAAGTTTGCATTGAGGCCACTCCATTGAAACCAGGCCAGGTCCAGTGGGAAGAGATCTGCAATGTTGCCACCCTCCCTTCCTCACGTGGTGTCTTTGCTTCTAACGGCAGAGTCTCCCCTGTGGCCCAAGGAGAAGGTGGATGTGATAGAGGTGGATGAAGGTGCTCCGCTCAGCCTGCAGTGCAACCCGCCGCCGGGCCTGCCCTCTCCTGTCATCTTCTGGATGAGCAGCTGTGAGTTGGGGGAGAACCCCCTTCCCCATGGACCCCATGGGCAGCCTTTCCATCACCTGCGGTGGTTATTTCAAATAGCTCTGTTGAGGGTTGTTGCTGCTAGTTCAGAGCTGGAGGCACACGTGTGGCACAGATGGCTTTAACCTGCCAGAGGGGAGATGGAGATGAGCTCTTAGGCAGAAGCTCTTCCCTGTGAGGGTGCTGAGGCGCTGGCACAGGGTGCCCAGAGAAGCTGTGGCTGCCCCATCCCTGGCAGTGTTCAAGGCCAGGTTGGACACAGGGGCTTGGAGCAACCTGCTCTAGTGGAAGGTGTCCCTGCCCGTGGCAGGGGGTTGGAGTTGGATGAGCTTTAAGGTCCCTTCCAACCCAAACCATTCTATGATATGCAGCTTGGGTCCTGGATTTGCTTTTCTCCTTTACCACCTGCGGGAGTACCTGACTTGCTCTCAATGCCTCTCCTCCCCTGCAGCCATGGAGCCCATCCACCAGGACAAGCGCGTCTCCCAGGGCCAGAACGGGGACTTGTACTTCTCCAACGTGATGCTGCAGGATGCCCAGACTGACTACAGCTGCAACGCGCGCTTCCACTTCACCCACACCATCCAGCAGAAAAACCCCTACACCCTCAAGGTGAAAACCAGTAAGTGTCATGGTGACTGCTCAGGGTGGCTCTTCCCTGGCCTCTCAGACAGGATTTTCCTTCCAGACACCTCATTTCTGTCCTTGACAGCGCTGAGAACTACCAGGGAGAAGAGTGGCTTCCTTCGTTTCATTTAAGATAGTACAAGAACCAGTTTGGGTGAGGGTTGAGGGATGGTTTCCCTCCAGCATCACAGAGCTTTGCAGCTTCATGGGTTGAGGGCTGCAGAGGCAGCTTGGTGTAGGTGTCTCTAAGTCTGTGTGTCTGGGATAGACTGGAAAGCATTTCCACATGGATGGGGCATTGCTCCCATCCTGAAAGAAATGTATAACATCAAGTGATACTTCTCTAGTTTGAAAAGCTGGGAAGAGCCTTGGTTTGCTCCAGGCTTAGGTTCATGTGTGGTGTTGTACTGGGGGACTGAGTGTGTGTGAACCTTGCACAGCTCAGGATTTACCTATGGAGCAGGAGCTGTTTCTTTGCTCTGGCATGTGATCACAGGAGGGCTTGAGCCTTTGGGCTCTGAGCGTGTACTTGTGAGACCAGGAGATCCACCCATCTCCGTTTCACCACGGTGAAGAGCATCGTCTTGGCTCTCTCCAGGCATGGGAAGAGCCTTTCCATGGGCATGTCCAACCACCAGAAACAAGACTGCTTGAAGGAAGTTTTGCTCCTGATGCTAATGTTTCATGCCGGAGCGCTGCAGGACACGATGCTCTGGAGTTGGTGCAGGTCCTGCAGAGCGTAGGCTCTCTTTTGGGGTGTGTGATGTGCAGAGCAGCAATCAACAGAGAAACAGCATCTCTGGGCCCCGGTCATCAGTCAGGAGCCATCTCCTGTTCCCAGTAAGGTCCAGTAAGTGTGTGCTGGCAGATGAAGGCTGTGTCTTGAGTAGCAGACTCTTGTGCAAAGCAGGCACAAGGTGCTCCTAAATCCTGGCGTTAGGAGCTTAATTGGATCTTGCAGCAGCTTAAATGAGAAGTAACACTATTAAAATGACCTGAGAGTGATGTGAGAGTAGACGGGGCCTGGAGTGTTTTGCACTTTTATTGTAACAGCTCCTCCTTGGTGCAAAGCATGAGTGGAGAATCAGCAAGACAAAGAGTATCAGCAGGCTCTTTGCTTGCTAATGGTGAGGGATGTGTGTAGGTAGTTAATTGTGAGTATTACTTGTGTGTGTACAGAGCTGGCCAAACAGTGCCAGCAGTTACCTGTTGGGGAAGGACTGAGTCCTACCCTAGTGTGAGCTGGAGAAATCCTGGCAAAGACCTGTGGTCTCTTGAGCCTCGAAAGGCTCCAGCTTGGTTGATTTGTCCAGCTCTAGAGAACACATGGAAGACATTCTGGCAGGTTTCTGTGCAGACAGATGCAAGCTCCCCCTCCTGCCACACTCAGATGCCTTTTGCTCCCAGGCTCTGTAGAACTGGCTTTCAGTTATGCTGGATCCTCTCTTTAAGTTTACCTTTCTGCTGTATTATCAGATGCAAACCCCACTCCAAGAGCTGCACAGGGGCCCTTATAATGTAAAGAACTGAGGGTCTAATTTCTCAGCTGTTAGGATACAAAAAGTTTATACGTACGATGTTCAAAGGAGATGAGCTTGTGTTTGTCTCAAGCTGTTCCATCATCTCAGCCTTAAACCAGGAGCATTGGCTGTCCTTAAAGGAAGTTCACCAGCTGCTGAGAAATCATTGCATGTGATTGCCATGCCCTTGGGTGCCAGAGGAGGAAAATGCAACTCTTTGGGGAGTGGTACAGAGACTTCCTCTGGTGTATCACAGAATCCCAGCCTGGTTTGTGTTGGAAGGGACCTTAAAGCTCATCTAGTTCCAGCCCCCTGCCACAGGCAGGGACACCTTCCACTAGAGCAGGTTGCTCCAAGCCCTGTCCAACATGGCCTTGAACACTTGGTATCCAGGTTCAGATACCTCCTGGGCATCTGCTGGGCTCTCCTAATGCCCTTGCACAGATACATGGTGTGTGGCTGATGACTTAAGGCTCAGGGCAACAGCTATATGGTAGCCAACATAGCCTCTCGCATCTCCTGTTGGGCAGATGACTCCATAACACGGCTGTGCCACATCCTGGTGGAAACCAAGGTGTTCTTGGACACCAAAACTATATTTTGGGTCATGGCGTGAGCTGAGGAGGGCAGATGCTCAGCACTTATGGGCTTTCTTCTTCAAGCAGAGGTGGTGGTTGTCAATACATGAGAGCAGCACTTTATTGAAAAGCTGGCGTTCTGCATGTAACACAATCTACTTTAATTATCTGGTAATTAAAAGGGATTTTCCGCCAGATTGTGGTTTTAGAACCTAATTATTGTTATTATTTGTTCATCTTCACCATGCCCTTCTGCATCATTATGCTGCTGCTCGGCTGTGTCCAGCCTATGCCTTATGCTGGGAAAGAGTAGCTGGAATATGTTTCCCTCAGAGCTGAGAGAAAAAACATTTTCTTCTCCAAACTGGACAGATCTATTCCCCTCACCCCCAAAGATATAAATGTCTTTATAACAACAGAAAAACACCCCAAGGAAATGTTTATGATACAATTTTCCCTCATTGATGTGTTTTCCCACCTTGTAGGAGGAACAGAATCCTCTTTGCCTCCCTTTATTACTGTGGTGTCTGTCCTGGAAGGCAGCTGTGGTCAGAGTGCTTTTGTGTCCCTGCTCTTCCCTGTCTGCCTTGCTCTTGTGTTTTGGGAAGCGCTTTGGCCCCCGTCCCCCCTCTGTGGCCCTCGAGATGCTCATGGTGTTTTGTTTATTGCAGAGAAACCCCATAACGAAACGTCTTTACGAAATCACACTGCCATGTACAGTGGTGAGTCAACGCTGGCTTCTGGAGACCTTCACGGGTTAACCCCTTCCTGCCTAACCTGACTGACCTCCTGCTAACCGGGCAGCACCGCCTGCCCTGCGCCTGCACCCCTCTGTGTGTGTCCCTGTGTCCCCACTTGTGGGTTATGGCCTCAACTTTGCCAGAACAAGTGGGACGAAATGAGCCAAATGGTGATAAACCCCCCCTGAAGTTTTCACTATTCCAAATGATTGAGTTTTAAGTGAATTAACTGGATACACAGAGGCTTGAGAGGTGTTTGGGTTAATAGGGTCTGGCCCAAGTGCGGGGCTGAGTAAGCCCCAGCTTGCTGCCTCGCTGAAGAGGTGGCTTGTCCTCAGCCAAGGCTCATGATTTAAAGATAAGACCCACCATTCCTCTCCTCTTCAGAAAGAGCATCTATTTTATTTGCAGCTAAACACAGGCAGTGACAGGGAGAAAAGGAAAGAAAAAAGGAGTATTTGGTTCCCTTACAAGCTGGGTGCTTTGTTTCTTTGTGGCAAGGTTGTACATGCGTTGGATGCTGTCATGAGGTTCTTCCCCTTTGTCTGGGCAGGGAGATCACCTCCGGAGCCTGTGTTTGCTGGGAGAGCCCATCCCACACTCATAAATTATGCTTCAGACACAAACCACGTGGCTCCCCGGGGCACAGTGACTGTGCTGAGAACAGATTGGCAGAGTCATGGATGTGATGGGATAACGCGGGCAGAGCCGGCCAGCAGCAGGGGTTTGCAGGGGACACGGGGCTGTTTGCGGGGAGCACAGGCATTTCCAGGGATGTGAACCAGAGACCACCATGGAGCCTGACTGCCGCAGGCCGGGTGCTGGCGTGGGCAAGGATTTGCTTTGTGCCCCCCTTGCTGCTTATGGGGACCCCACACTGGTCCCCAGCCATGTCCTATAGCGAAATCTTGCTCAACTTCCCACCCGCAGCCCCAGCCTGCTTTGTGCCCAGGTACAACCCAGGGTACGTTTTCTTCTTCCACGGGGGCTTTTGGGGACAAGAAGTGCTTTTGCCAGCTTAGAGCAGAGAGAACTGGAGTGTGAGAAGAGGAAGATGTGCCAGGTGAGGGCACTGAGTGCAGTGTCCCCATGAGAGTCGAGGGAACCCGGATGCAGCATCTCACTGGCAGCCAGGACTGGGAGGTTCCTGAGGATGCTGATGAGCTCAGCAGAGGAACCAGCCTTGGGGGACGCGCTGGTGGCAGAAAAAGGGCTGTGTGTAGTCTGAAAATATGCGTACAGATGGCTCTGGAAAGGGATTGCTGGCAAAATCAGCTTCAATGGGAACTGCATCAACTGCATCATGCCCCATTGAGAGGTGAGCATGGGTGATGCCTCTATCACAGGCATGTGGGGCCAGGGACCAAAGAGAAACCCAGTGGTGAGCATTCCTGTCAATGTATCTTGCAGCTCAGCAGTGTAAATGGTGTTTGCGTTTCAAAGAGGACACCTTCACGTTGGCTGGGCACCGCTTCGGTGCTTGCAGCCACATGGATTCAGGAGGGAGAGCCACTGAGGTGGTTGTGGGCTTCTTGATCTCCTGCTCTGCATCTCTGTACAGTGAAAAAGGATGCTCAATAGTCACTTGGGTAGGAAAATGGGATCTTATCTGCAGAGTCTCATAGATTTCTCTAGCTCTCTGTTCACAGGTGCAGAGCTGTCTGGTATTTGCATGACAGGGGCTATTTGCACTTACCGTCCCCTGGAATGCTTTATGGAACAGTGGATTCAGATCACCCACTCACACCCCTGTGCAAATCTGAGCTTCAACCAGCATTTCTTAATGATCTGGTGAAAAATTTCTTACCCTCAGCCCTTTTCCCTTTTGCTAACCCTGTGTTTCTCCCTGGAATGCCCTATCCAGCCATCCTGGCTGCTGGAACCAGCTGCAGCAAAGCAAGGAGTTCTTAGGGGTGGGGAGTGGGGACTTGTCTCCCAAGTGTTTTAGGTTTTGGGAGACTTGGGGCTCTCGGACCCTCTCCCTTGGGGTGCTGGTCCCTGTGGCACGGGCTCAGCTCCAGAGCCAGCAGGCACAGGGCTCTGCAGAGCTTGCAGGGACAGGCTGCAGCGGGAGCTGCATGTCCCCTTCCCTGCCAGTCTGTGATGGATGTGCCTGAGCACATCTTGGGGACGTGGGACCTGCTGGCGTGGATGTGGGACATGAGCAGTTTGTGGAACACTTGAACTGCACAAGGGCCAGGCTAATTGTGGGAGATGCATCCAAGAGATTCATCCAAGCCCCTCTCCCCACATCTCATCTCGGGTGCAGTGATTTCCTTGCTGCAAAGCTTAATTGCCTGGGCAAACTGTCTGCAGTTATGAAAGAAAAGCGATCTGAAAGGATTAATTGAATCCTTTATTAGCAGCAGCTTCTCACCTCTTTTCTTTATAAATGGAAATGAAAGTCTGTTTTGTTCTTTTTACTTTTGGCAAACCCGCGGGATGTTTTAAAGCTGGTTATAGTGTGCAGGAGGGAACAGATGGGATGTGCCTCGATGTGCTTGTTCCCATTATTGCCTTTCAGTAGCAACATGAGTTGATGTTCAATCTTCAGATGCCATTGGGTCAGGGCTGTGGGGAGGGGTAGGTGAGAAGTGCCCATTCCTGGGATACCTTGTTCACAGCTGAATGGGTCCAGTTTCACAGAGACAGGGACAAGAGCAGCAATAGATTGGAGGCAGAGTCTGTTTTTAAGCAGAAATAAATAGCCACAGGATTTATTTTTCCAGTTCTGTTCCATCCAAACACGAGTGAGACGTTGCTATTTGTCTGACAGCATCCAGCTGCAGCTGCTGCACGTTCCAAGCTGGAGCAGTCCCTCTGCATGAGAGAATTCCTGGCTACTCCCTGTTCTAAACAGCAGAATATGGATTAGGAATGCTGTACTAAGGCAAAAAGCTGATCAGCTCTGCAGTGTTGTTGTTGGGTTTCTTAAGTGGATAGGATACTAATTTATCTCCCTTATTTTTAATTGTCATCATTAATATATGGCTTGTAAAATTTGGCTTGCACTGCTGCTTATCTCTTCTAGTTATGCCCCGGGCTCCTGAGCAAATGGGTTCATTGTGGGGGTGAAACGTTCAGCCTCTTGGCTAAGAAAAGCCAGTAGTGGCTTAGAAAACATTATCCCACTCTCCTAATGATGTGAGAAGAGAGAAGTTCATGAGTCTGGCCAGAGGGACGGGAGCTGTTGATGAACACCAGCTCTAAGCCCAGGCGCTGGCTCTGTCCTTCCTGCGGAGCCGCGGCACGGGCAGGCTGGTGTCACCCAGGATGAGATCCTCTCCAGAAGCAGGCGAGCAAACAGCTTGGTGGTGCCTGCCCCGAGAACTGGCCCTGCAGGATAAGGGCAAGATTTGCCTTCCTGGTAATCCATTAATCAAATAATTGACTAACCCACTGAGGAGCACACGCTGGCCGGGATCCCGCGGGATCGGGGTGTGGAGTGGTGGGATGCGTGTGTGTGGCTGAGCTCTGGCTCTGGGCTCGTCTCAAAGGCAGGATTTAACTCCTGGGATTGGGTTTTCCCCCCTTGTGAGCCCAGTCCCAGCCTTTCCCTCAGGCCAGCTGATGGGGACTCCATGACCAGCCCCTGCCCTCCCTCTTTTCCCTCTTCCTGGCCCTTTTTCTCTACCAGAGTGCATGGGGATGCTTCCCAAATAGCTGTGGGCATTCCCAAACGCCTCATGGTGCTGGGCACCAGTGGCTGCCTTCTGCTCATCGAGGCAGCAGGAAAGGGCTTGGTCTGCATCCCAGGATCCTGCTCCATGGGCTCTCCCCACAGAGCAATTCACAGTGACCCTGTGCCAACCCTGGCCATTCTGTCCCCTTTCCTAATCTCTTAACCTCCATCTCTGCTATTGCTGCTTTCAAGCCCATCTCATCCTGTTTTGTCCTCACTGATCTAGATCTAGTTTAATAATTCCATTTATTAATGGAATTTATTCCTTTAATAATAAATTTCTGTGCCCTACAAAGAGACCTTCGCTGTGTGTATGTGTAGAGTTATCTCATGTCTTGCCCTGGTTTTCTCCTGTTCAACATTCTTGTCCAGTCCTGAAATTTGTCCTTTTGGTGGCTAAGTTGTTCCTTCCCAAAGGGCACTGTCCTTCCAGGCCCAGCAGCTCCGTGTAAGGGTGGGAAACCTCCTTGGTGCTGCTAGAGCCCCAGACAGTGCCAGGATGCTCCATATTTTGGAGATCCCTGTGGCAAAGCAGCTCAGTTGTCCAAGTGAACCCTTCCCGTGTCCATTTGTTCCTTTTGTCCTTCACTACATGTTGTGTCCATCAGGATTTCCAAGTCTCATCTGATTTCAGACCATTCCTTTGTGCTAGAGGCAGGGGTGGGCAGGAAAGCACTGCCCCAGTGGGAGCTGACGGTGGTGGGACCTTTCCTGATGCACCATTCCCACGGCTCAGCTCCCTCTGCCCATCCTTTGCTGCTCCTTTACTTCTCTGCCTGCCAAACATCCTCTCTCTACCCATTTTTGCTTTACAAATTACCTTGAGCCCTCCTCTACTTTCCAGGTGAGTTCAGTATCCCAGGCTTGACCAGGAACTTGACAGCTTCCCCCTGCAAACACTGTGTATTCCCACCCCGTACGTGCCCTCCCTGTTGCTGCACCAAAGGAGAATTTAAAAGCACTGTGTTTTGTTTGTGTGTTTGTTTTCTTTCTCTCCTGCTGATTTCAGCCCGAGGGATTACGGAAACAACCCCCAGCTTCATGTATCCCTACGGGACCTCGAGCAGTCAGATGGTGCTCAGAGGAGTGGACCTCTTGCTGGAGTGCATCGCTTCAGGAGTGTACGTACTGCTGGTGGGGACGGGGAGAGGGTGGCCTGGGGCCAGGATGCTGAACCATAGAACAGAATCATGGAATGGTTTGTGTTGGAATGGACCTTAAAGCTCTTCCAGTCCTAACCCCTGCCAAGGGCAGGGACACCTTCCACTAGAGCAGGTTGCTCCAAGCCCTTGTGTCCAACCTGGCCTTGAACACTGCCAGGGATGGGGCAGCCACAGCTTCTCTGGGCACCCTCTGCCAGCACCTCAGCACCATCAGAGGTGCCTAAGAGCTCATCTCAGTCTCCCCTCTGGCAGGTTAAAGCCATTCCCCTTGTCCTGTCCCTACAGGCCCTTGTCCAAAGCCCCTCTCCAGGTTTCCTGGAGCCCCTTTAGGCCCTGGAGCTGCTCTAAGGTCTCCCCTGAAGGAGCCTTCTCTTCTCCAGGCTGCCCCAGCCCAGCTCTCTCAGCCTGGCTCCAGAGCAGAGCTGCTCCAGCCCTCGCAGCATCTCTGTGGCCTCCTCTGGACTTGCTCCAAGAGGTCCATGTCCTTCTTACGCTGAGGGCCCCAGTGAATCACTGGTGGAAAACAGATCATTCCCTTCCTTTTAACTGCCATTAACAATACTTTCATAACCTCCTTCGAGTATAAGAACATGGAAGAACAGGAGAGCTGAGTTTTGCAGCACTATTCAGAGGAGCACAATGCTCACTGTCCAAGGATAGCTCCCCACTGAGTACAAGATTATCAACTGTTTTCTTAGGAGTAATTTTCTTGCCTTGCAAAAGGATTTATCTCTTCCCCTCTCCTTAGACCAGCACCAGACATTATGTGGTACAAGAAAGGAGGAGAGCTCCCAGTAGGCAAAACCAAGCTGGAAAACTTTAACAAGGCTCTTCGTATCTCCAATGTCTCCGAGGAAGACTCCGGGGAGTATTTCTGCTTGGCCTCAAACAAGATGGGCAGCATCCGCCACACGATCTCGGTGAGAGTGAAGGGTACGTCACCTTTACCTTGCCATCTTTTTGCCCTTCCCAACCAGAAGCTGAGGGGGCATCTGCATGGAAGGGGATGCTCCAGTTGACATCTGCAAACTGGGGGCTTTCTGCAGTGGGGCTGCCTCTGTGCTACATCCAGCCACCCTCACTGCTTGTCCAAACTGGCCTAAAAGCAGTGTGAGATGTGGGCTGAGCGCGTGTAACTCAGCAGGGCTCTGCTGATATAAGTGGTTGTGTGTTGGGGTGGCCACAGATGGGGGGAAGAGGCTTTCCAGCCTCGCAGCACTCAGGGAAGCCTGTCTTAGTTCAGCAGAGAGGGGATTTTGGATGAGGTCCTACTGCTGCATTTATAACTGGTGCATTGGTGTGTTTTAAAGCTGCTCCATACTGGCTGGATGAACCCCAAAACCTCATTCTGGCCCCTGGTGAGGATGGCAGGCTGGTGTGCCGAGCCAACGGGAACCCCAAGCCTGCAATCCAGTGGCTGGTGAATGGCGAGCCTATAGAAGGTGAGCAAGGAGAGTCTGTGCCTCCTTCACAGGAGACCTAGCCAAGGATCTTGTATCTGACCATGAGAGCCAGGCACCCCACTGAGCTGTGTGCGTGGGCTCCAGCATCCCAGCACATAAACCACCTGCTTGTCTGAGCTCAGGCCAACTGAACCGTGTCTCTGTAGGCTGGGGAGGTCACGTACCATCGCCTGGCTTGATCTGGAGACAGAAAGATGCATAATGATATTCTCTGGTGAATTTTAACTGAAAATGGAACTGAAAGAGCACTCTCTGCTTTGAAGGTTCTCCCCCCAACCCGAGCCGAGAGGTGGCTGGAGACACCATTGTATTTCGAGATACCCAGATCGGCAGCAGTGCCGTGTACCAGTGCAACGCATCCAACGAGCATGGCTACCTCCTTGCCAATGCCTTTGTCAGTGTCCTGGGTAAGTCCTGATGGAAGATGAACACTACTCATGGAAAATGAACACCCTATACTCAAGTTTTCCCTGCAGAGGTTCTCTATTTGCTCTCCTCTTTGTGTTAGCTGCTCTGAGGCTAATGCACAAAGGTGCACAAAGCAGAAGTCCATTGCCATGAACCTGCAAAGCCAGGCAAGGCTGAGCAAGTCCTGCTGGTGCTAAGATGTAAGCTGATTCATGTGGTGAAGCTAGAGAGGGAATGGAGAAGCTCTTCTGAGTCTTGAAAATGCCAACACAGAAGAGTGACCAAAAGAAAAGGGAGGGTGAATGGAAAGACTGGAAAGGGAATGGCAGAAACCAGACGCTGCCTTTTCTTTCTCAGTGGCTGTGATTTTTGCTCTTTGCAGATGTGCCCCCACGGATACTGGCCCCTCGCAATCAGCTCATCAAAGTGATCCAAAACAACAGGACTCGACTTGACTGCCCCTTCTTCGGCTCACCCATCCCCACCCTGAGATGGTAAGAGCTGCAGCACATCCCCTGCTAGCCCAGAGGGTTAGGAAGGGGAGGTTTCCTCCTCTTTCTTCCCTTACAATAGCACTCTGTGGTGTTGTGAGGTTTAAGAATGGCCAGGGGAACACGTTGGATGGAGGAAACTACAAGGCACATGAGAATGGGAGCTTGGAGATGGAGATGGCTCGGAAGGAGGACCAGGGCATCTACACTTGCGTCGCTACCAATATCCTGGGTAAAGCAGAGGCCCAGGTTCGCCTGGAGGTTAAAGGTAGGGGGCACGAAGGGCTCTGGGTCAAAATGGTCTCTTGGATCTCCTGAAACTTGCAGCAGAAAGAATAGTTCAGGTTAAGGGAGAGTTGGTTGTGTGCTCCAGCAGCCCATCAGCAGGATAAGCACTTGTCATTTGAAGCTGGAATCCAGAACATGGCAGAGATTCCTTTTTAATGTTGGAAAAACCCCAAGGCTGTGGCTACACTGAAGCTGTAGGAGGGCTTGGTGTGGCTACTGAGCTGTGAGATGCCATAATAAGCAATGCAAAAAGAACAATAAAGTGTTCCTCGGGGTTAACTGATGCCAATAAAACCATTTTCTGAATCAAGTTTCCGCCAGAGCTTTCCCTGTTCAGCGGAACTGCTGCTGACTCAAAACCCAGGTACTTTTTAAAGGGTCAGCATGAATGACTGGCTTGTTAAATTCATTTCTTTGCAAGCACTTGTATCAGAGACAGTTCACTGTAGGAAGCTGGCCAGACACTTGACGTGCATGCTTGTCCTTTCCAAGTGACACCACCTTTCCTTGAGCTCCTGAGCTATGACCCAGCATTTGGTGCCTAACGCTTTCTTCCTGCCTTGGTGCAGACCCAACAAGGATTGTGAGAGGCCCAGAAGACCAAGTGGTGAAGAGGGGCTCCATGCCGCGCCTCCACTGCCGCGTAAAGCACGACCCTACGCTCAAACTCACCGTCACCTGGCTGAAAGATGATGCACCCCTGTACATTGGGAACAGGTCTGTGGGCAACAGTGTCATGAGGCCTCTCTTGGGATTGTTGGACTTTTTATAGGGCATTTCAGGAGTCACCAGGGATAATATGGATGAACATGGAGGTCTCATCCAGGCAACTTTGGCTGGTCTTGATACTTAGAGTGTTACTAACTCCTTCCAACAGCTATTGCCTAGCAAATCAAATTGTTTTATCAGTAAATATCAGGAGTTTACAGGTTTTATTTACGGATCTTTTAGGACACCTCAAGAAAAGGGGTGGGTTAATAACAAGCTACTTCAAAATGAATGTTTATCTGCTGTGAGAGGTCCAGTTGTAATTTCCTTTTCCATAGCTGACTCTCTTCTCATGCAGCGAGATCTCATCACAGGACATGAACCACTGAAAAGTCAGACGGCTTTCCTAAAAGTGTGATTATTCCTGATACACAGCAGAGCACATTCACTGATTCCTTAGAAAATGAGGTTTCCCAGAATAACTCAACACATCCTTAGCTGATACCATCTTCAGACCAGAGAGTACTCCTGTTCTGTTTGGGCTTTTATGTGTATTTTATCAGAGAACACTTAGACCTCAATCCTGCTGCCTAATGTGCTTAGGCACAGTCGTGTGATTATCGTTTTCATCCCTTTCAGGATGAAGAAAGAAGATGATGGTCTGACAATATATGGTGTGGCTGAGAAGGACCAAGGGGACTATACCTGCGTAGCCAGCACGGAGCTGGACAAGGACTCAGCTAAAGCCTACCTCACTGTACTGGGTAAGGCTGTCCTAAGTGCTTTGTTTTTAATAGAACAAGCTGAAGGTCAGATGGAAGGGGGTGATCTATGATCACAGAATCGTCCTCTGAAGCAGAGATGCTCAAGGAGATGCTGGCAGAGCAATTGTTCCATTGCTGCAGGACTCGGCAAGGACACGCTGCCTGATCTCCGGCTCAGACAATGGCATTGAATGAGAATTGAGGGAAACTTGCATTTGAGACAAAAAAAACCCAGAGTGGTTATTACATAGAGCTAAAAATACCCAAATGTGGACGCTGAAGCTCTGTGAGAACAGCCCTAAATTTGTCACTGAATTTAACTGAATGTCAGGGTGCTGAGCAACACTGCAAACCCAGCAGTGACCTTGCAGGTCCCCTTTGCAATATAGGGAGTGATAAACCTGAGCCCCTTCCCCATTCCCATTTATGTACCTTGTGAGATCTACTTGCACAACACGGTTCATCAATCCCTGCTTTTGGCCACTTCAGATCTTGCTGCAGCCACAGAGGGCCCCAACCCACCAGTGCTGCTGGCATAGACCCACAAAAGTCAGAGTGCAACATGATTCCACATGCCTAATGATTTGACAGGGCTTGATTTATTTCCCTTCCTTCTCCCCTAATAGCTAATCAACTCTATAACAGGCTGATGTCTCCCCTTTGCTGTGTACTACAAGGATGAATAAAGGTGTGCAGAGCGTGGCTGGAGATCTCTGGGGGAAGGATGTCCCTGCTCTGGTCCCTGCTCAGGTTTCCAGGCAGGGCTGGATCCTTCTGAAATCCATGATTGTGTGTGTAACTTTATGTTTGCCAGGTGCTCCTTTGGCCACCCGAACTTAATGACTAAACTAACCCTGTTAACAACCAATGTCTTACCTTGCAGCCGTCCCCGCTAACCGTTTGAGAGACTTACCCAAAGGTAATCACCACTAATTCATTGGGTTTGCTTTATTTTGTGAAATGATTTTGTTTTGCCTTGCCAATAACACCAGCAGAAAACAGCTGAAAAGTTGGGAGCTGAAGCTTCCAAATCCTGTCCAAGTTGTCCTTCAAAACCCATCCAGATGGCTGCGGGTAGAAAGGTCCTGTGTG
The DNA here is from genome assembly GCF_004027225.2 of Strigops habroptila. Classification (NCBI taxonomy): domain Eukaryota; kingdom Metazoa; phylum Chordata; class Aves; order Psittaciformes; family Psittacidae; genus Strigops; species Strigops habroptila. The sequence goes on from NC_044294.2 coordinate 518,678, forward strand.
TCCCACAGTGCCAATTGCTGAGTGCAAGAATCGCTTTACCCATAGCTGGAAATGGTGAGCCCTGGTGGGAGAAAAGCAAATCACACTGAATCCCTTGACCTTTGCTTGGAAAGAAGTTCTTACTGTTATTGCATGAGCTGGTTCTGTGCGACCGTGTGGGTTGTGAGCAGATAGAGAAACCAGAATTGTGCCCACAGCATTTCTAACTAGTTTTGATTGAGGTTTTGCATCCTTTCTATTCTATTTGTTCACATTTATTTGTTGGACAGCTGCACGTAGTTTGTTGTAAGTTCATCTACCCGCCTGCTAAGTCACTATATGATAGAATCCAGGGAGCAGGTAGGGTTTCAAGGCATGGCACTATTAGTACATGAGTGTGTTTGCCGTGAGCTGCAGGATGCAAATCGAGCCACAGAGCTCATGTCCTGGGTCTGGGCTGGGGCAGCCAGGGTGAAGTGATGGGAATGGGACTCACAGCTCCTGGGACATTCCCAGCCTCATTTATCTTGTTGCTCGGCCACCAGAACGACCCGACCGGCCCCGGGACTTGGAGCTGACGGACCTGGCCGAGAGGAGCGTGCGGCTGACGTGGATTCCGGGTGATGACAACAACAGCCCCATCACAGGTGCCACCAGACCCTCTGCCCATGTCCATCCCACTTCCTTCTGTCCCCTTGTGAGCTGAGCCCTTAACCCCAGCTCCCATCATCTCCCCCAGACTACATCGTCCAGTTTGAGGAGGACCGGTTCCAACCCGGTATGTGGCATAACCACTCCAGATACCCTGGGAGCGTCAACTCGGCCATCCTGAGCCTCTCTCCTTATGTCAACTACCAGTTCCGGGTGATAGCAGTGAACGATGTGGGCAGCAGCCTGCCCAGTGTGCCCTCCGAGCGCTACCAGACCAACGGGGCACGTGAGTACCATCCATCCAGTCCCTCTTGCCATGGTGACTTCTTGTTCTTAGCTTCTGGCCACCACTCTCCATGTAGACTCTTTCCTCGTGGTGCATGATCCCAGCTCCTGTCACAGACACAGATTCACACAGGTGAGGGAATGAGCTGGTCCATGCAGCCTGTGGCTGTTTCTGCAGAGCAACACAGCTCAAATGGAAAGATTGATGCAAAGGTCACTCCAGCAGAGCCTGTGGAAGGAAAGGCCGGTTCTGCCATCCAGAGGAGCTTTCTAAAGCAAGTCTTTCATCCTTTCTGACCACAGGAAGCTCAGAAGTCTCTTGGAAAATTAGACTCAAGTGTAAAAAGCATTTTGTTCCAAAATTGCTAGTTCATTCTCCACTGCCAGAGCTGGCCAGGAGCCCACATCCATGCTATGAGGGTGCTGAGGCACTGGCACAAGGTGCCCAGAGAAGCTGTGGCTGCCCCATCCCTGGCAGTGTTCAAGGCCAGGTTGGACACAGGGGCTTGGAGCAACCTGCTCTAGTGGAAGGTGTCCCTGCCCATGGCAGGGGGTTGGAGCTGGAGGAGCTTTAAGGTCCCTTCCAACACAAACCATTCTATGGTTCTACAATGCAGCAGTAAAGTGGGCTCCAGTCCACAACCAAGGCTCTTGTCTTCAGTTTTTGTGCCCAGTGCTTTGTATTGTAGAATACCTGGGAAAATTCCTATGAGGAATTCACAAGCTTAGTAGTTGTGCTGCATTTCCCAATGTAACCATTGCAGAGACTCTTCTGCGGTATCTGCTGGCATCTAGTGTTGGATTTGGACATTACTCTTGTTTCAGATGCCAAGTGCAGGACTCGGCTCCTGGGGCCACAATGGCTCTGTCAAAGATGTAGGACATTCTGGAAGGAAAAAAAGGAAAGAGTCTCCTAAATAAATGGCCTGGTTTTCACCAGCTCTGAGAGGCTCCTGTTCCATTAACCTGAATGGGAACTTCTGGAAAAATCAGGCCACTGACTTCTGCCTCGGAAGTACTTTTGGCTTGCACAGCGAAGGGCTTTTAACCACTCAAATGGTCATTTTCCAGCATTTATAAACTGCTCTTTTTTAATTTCAATGTGAATTTCAGGTCCTGAAATTAATCCAACAGGAGTTCAAGGTGCAGGGACCCAGAAGAACAACATGGAGATAACCTGGACGGTGAGTTTTTCTCTGCTGCTGGGCCCAGCATCTTACCATCAGGGTCACAGATGCCATGCTATAGAGAACTCAGCATCTCTAGCATGTCTGATGTAGCACACAGAATACCAACATCTTCATGATCAGAAAGGGAATAAAAAGCAGAAGATGCATCTATAAGAGAGGCCATTGTCAGTGCCTAGAAGAAGGTTTGTGATAAAAACAATCATTTGAACTATGTAGCCACAGAAAAGATGCTGGATCAGAGAGGCAGGTTAGGGAGGATGCTCAGAGAGTCTGATTCCTTAAGCAGTATATCGGGCTTACAGAGCAGCTCTTGCTTTTCCTCGTGGACCAGCAGGTGTCATCCACAAACCAGCATCTGTAAGGACGATAGAGACTGTAGTAGTAGCATGGACTGGAATATAAGGATATGTTCTTGGTCCTGCCTTGGGTCTGGAGGGCAAGGACTAGGGATGTCTCTCTGGGAACAAATGTATTGACCTCCTTTGAGATTTGCTGATGGAGCATGAAATGAGAACCAGCTGCTGAACAGAACTTTTCAGAGCTCCACAGCAAGAGAAATACAGTTGGTCTTTCTCCTCCTCACTTTCTTTTCCTGTTTTGGTCCATGAAGCCTCTGAATGCAACTCAAGCTTATGGGCCCAACCTCAGGTACATCGTGAGATGGAGGCGAAGGGAACCCCGAGGGAGCTGGTACAATGAGACAGTGAAGGCCCCAAGGCATGTTGTCTGGAACACCCCCATCTACGTACCCTACGAGATCAAAGTGCAGGCAGAGAATGACTTTGGCAGAGCACCGGAGCCTGACACCTACATCGGCTATTCAGGAGAAGATTGTGAGTACTTCCTCAGTCAGAGGTAGAAGTGTTTCAGGGCAGGATCCCACCCAAGGTCAGTGGGCTGGTGCCTGCGCCTGGGGCGTGTTCACAGCACTGCTTGAACTGGCACAAAAACCCAGTTCCAGGCATTGGAAGAAAGAGGCTTGGCCATTGGATTCTGTTCTGGGTCCTGCCTGCATGACCCAGGTCACTCAGCCTCTCCCGTGCTCTCTGGAACACCCAGAGAACGGTGTGGGTTTGGGAGATGGTCAGATTTCCCTTAAGATGAGTACTGGCTGTATTCCAGTTAAATTCCCCATTAAATTCCTTGCCCTGACCTCTGTAGAGCACTGAGCTTGCCTCAGATGAGAGGTGCTACCCATGACCAAAAGGGCGTTGGCTCATCCTGGACTGGATTCTTGTGCCTCTCTATAAGGCCCCAGCTTGGGCTCCTGTTTGCAACACACCACTGGCTCAGCTTGTCTTTAAACCTCTCTGCCTGGTCTCACAGAACAGCCCCAGGTTGTTTAACTCTCTTTTCACCTTCTTTCTGGGCTACTGGTATCACCTTCTGTGCGTGTAGCATCCGAGATCCTGAATGAGACTTATCCTGTTGGGATAATGTGATTTCCTGCCAACAGCTTTATTTTTAAAGAAATATATATTAATTCCTTGCATTGCAGCATCAGTGGAGGGCCTCTGGCTGCATGACTGCAGGATTACCAAGAAGTAAGGTAGATAAGCCAGGTAACCACAGAATCCCAGCCTGGTTTCTGTTGGAAGGGACCTTAAAGCTCCTCCAGTTCCAACCCCTGCCACAGGCAGGGACACCTTCCACTAGAGCAGGTTGCTCCAAGCCCCTGTGTCCAACCTGGCCTTGAACACTGCCAGGGATGGGGCAGCCACAGCTTCTCTGGGCACCCTGTGCCAGCGCCTCAGCACCCTCACAGGGAAGAGCTTCTGCCTCAGAGCTCATCTCAGTCTCCCCTCTGGCAGGTTAAAGCCATTTCCCTTGGCCTTACCCTACAGGCTCTCCTGAGAGGGAGGGGAGCCAGACCCTTCCTTGCTACCGTGATCTCTTGTGAAGGAAGCCCTGCTATGAACTGGATCATAAATGTTCTTGTGATGGTTGGCTGAGTGAAATAGGGGTTGGGGTTTTTCTCCGCTTCCTGTGCTGAAAAAACCAACAGTCAGTTTTTAAAGCGTGCACGTGTCAGGGAGTAAAAGAGTTGGGCAGGGAGGTGATGCTATTCTGTGTATTTGCATGGTCCTAGGCTCTGCTCACCCCAAATGAGGGCGGCCAGGAGGCTGAGAATGCGCCTGTCACTGCTGTTCTATCAAGTTTGGAAACCCTCAGAAATTGAATTTAAGGAAGGAGAAAAGGAGATGATCATCTCCGTGAGAACAGGGTGCCAGCAGATGGCAAAGCCTGACAATGCTGCAGTGGGAAGATGATGAGGGGCAGAGGGGCATCCGTCTGTCTGTCTGGTCTTCAGGTACTGCTGAGTACCTAACATACACTCTGCTTTATCCCAACCGCTCAGATCCCAAGGCTGCACCTACGGATGTTAGGATAAGAGTTTTAAACAGCACTGCCATTGCTCTGACCTGGACCCGGGTGCACCTGGACACCATCCAGGGACAGCTCAAGGAGTACAGAGTGAGCAACACCAAACCTCTCTGCACTCACCATTAATACAGCTAACCTTCTCACAAGCCAAGGCGGCCCCGGGGACGGAGCTGCCTGCAATGGGGATGACAGAAACCTCTCCTCCAGCCATCAAACCCCTCTTGGATGGCTGGGTGCAGACCCAGCTCTGCTCCAGAGCAGCACCAGCAATGAAGGGCCTTGGTTTGCTCTTTGTGGTGCCTGGATGGGCTTGGGGGCATCTCCCATCATTTCCCTAGGGCTTGGGACTGCAGGATATGAGCTGCTCAAAGCAAGCGGGGCTGCCCTTGTTCACCCAGAGAGGGAGATGAGGTGATGCACCCATGCAGGAAGGTGTCCCCTGGCTCTAGAGCTGCCCATGGGCTGGCTGTGGGAAGAACCACCTCAGATAGGTACCAACAGGTTAGTTTTTGTCATCCCCAAAGTACCTACATCATCTTTCATGACCACCAACCCCTGCAAAGCCTAAACCCAGCGGGTCGTACTAACTGGCAACTAAAGAGAGCTTGGATCCTGTTGTGTTGTGGTTTCTTTTAATGGTGAATATTTATTGCTAAAAATGTTAGTGTTTATTTCCAGAGGGCAGACCCCATTCAAAACAAGCAAAAGTCTGGACAGAGCCTCTTGTACCAGAGATTAAGCCATTACCAAAAGCAGGTGTCCTGCGAACAGAGCATTTCAAATCCAGTGATGTGCTGGGCATAAAGCAAGCTCCCTGGGTACTGCTTTCCTTTTTCCTACCTCTGCTCTGTCATTCTGGTCTATTTTGTGAACGAATCTTATTTCTGCATGAAATAAGATTTACAGTCAGGGCTTCAGATGGGAGACTTCCCAATTCAGGCTTTCCTTTGTGCCTGGACGTGACCCACCTCTCCTTGTCCATCACTACGGCACTGCTCCAGGTAGAAAGGGAGAGCCACCTGATGCCTAGAGCTTGGGAACCAGAAAACAGCTCTTTGTAGTCTGAACTGAGTGCTGCGTGACCTTTGGTAAGCTCTTAACCCCGTGCTCAGCCTCTTCCTCAGGTAACACCACTGACCTGCCTCGCCTGGGGGGACGTGGAGCTTCATTAACTCCTCTAAAAGGCTTTCTGCAGCCAAGAGATGCTCTTTGGAAAGGCAAAGTTTTGCTATGCTTTTGTTAATGAAAAAAAAACAACCCAATTGCACTGACCTAGGAAAAGCTTCACTTGCCATGCATGTTTCTTGAAGGCCTATTTCTGGAGAGACAGTAGTTTGCTGAAGAACCTGTGGGTCTCCAAAAAACGGCAGTATGTGAGTTTTCCTGGAGACCGAAACCGGGGCATAGTGTCCCGGCTGTTTCCTTACAGCAACTACAAGCTTGAGATGGTTGTAACCAACGGGAGAGGAGATGGGCCACGCAGTGAAGTTAAGGAGTTCCCTACACCAGAAGGAGGTAGGTTCCTGTGGGGGGTGATGTAGGGAGAGGTTTGAGTGGTTCAGCTCCGTGGAGACGTGATGCTGCCAGAGAGACGTACCAGGGACAAGATTTAGCTGAGCATCTTGTAGGCAGCATCACTGCCACATGGCTCTGCCTTTCTCACCATAGGAGAGGTGATATCTCCACACCTAGAGCCAACTGCTGGCACTCTCAGCCATCCAAAAATGCCCTTTGGGAGCTTTGAATGCATCAGCGAGTAGCTCTTAGGTGGAGCAAGAGAGATGTTTCAGCGGCACAGCACCGTGCCCTTGATTTGCTGCCTGACCTGCGAATGTCCCCACACCTTCCTGTGCTGTGGGTCGGTGAAGAGGAGTGAACATATTCATTGTGCTCAGTAAAAGGCAGTCAAATCTTTGCAAGACCTAAGCACTTTTCTCCTGAAAGCCCGTCACTAATATCCCTGCCAAGCTTTTAAGGCAAGAGCACCTCATTCTTCTGGTTAAAGAGCTTGTGTCAAGGATGAACTTGAGATTTTCATTTCCTTGCTGTCACAAGAGCTATTTATAGGCACACCGATACCTTTTTGTTGGAGCTGCACTTTCACTGGCTGGTGAGGAATCTTCCTATAGCACAGATGGTTTGGGCACAGTACGGTACAAAAATGCAAGAGGAGACAAGAGTAGAGGCTGGAAGCAAATCCTGTCTCAACTAACACAAAATACTGTGGTGGTCTTTCTCATCTTCTTCATCCCTTTCCTGCTGCACAAGGAACAGCATCTCTTGGTCCTGTCTTGCCATTTTCTAAGGGTTTTCAATTGATCAGCCACAATTAAGCTTGTTCCAAAAGAAAGGACTGTTTCAATAGAGTGGTTTTGCAGTCAGGGGCATTTGGATGGAGCTGCTTTACCTGTGTGCTAGAGGCATGCAGACTTCGGGGTACCGGTATGGGTTTGGGGTAGCTGTATGCATACATGGGTGGCAATGATTAAAATGATGATAGTGGATTGGACCTCTTGCAATAAGGAAACTGTTGATGGGTATTTTTCCTATACCATAAGCTATTTTATTGCCTATATATTGATGTTTAGGAAACTGAATGATACTCTGCAAAACTTCTGTTTTAAGAAAGAGAAATCACTGATGTCTCAGATCAGAGCACCAAGTTCTTTCCCCAGTTAAGACACCACAATAATGAGTAAACCGGGAGAATAACTTAATTCAAGAATGTATAATGCTTTCCTTCCTTTACTAGCTCTGAATAAGCAGTCGTAACAGCAGCCAGTCCTCAGGGTAAGGACCACTGTATACGCACAGCACCAGCTCCCTGTTCTGGATCTCTAGATGTCAATAACACAGTGATGCTTTGCAATAAGAGAAGCTGCTCTACTCTTTTTCTTTGTTCCAACAGATAAATAGATGAGATGTATATGCTGGGCTGGGTGGGGGCTGTAAACAAGACCAGTAAAGTGTGTGTATGACATGGAGAAGTGGGCCCCGAACTGTGCCACAGCTCTGCTTCTCAGCTGCAGCATCCTTTGCGGGTGCTGCGCGGGCACGGTGCTGCTGGGTTGCATGCAGAGCTGCTCTGCTTTCTGCTCCCTGCACACACGCTGCTGAAAACCCTGCACTGGTGCATGGTTTCTGGCACAGATTCTGACCTTTACTGTGTGATCTCTGTGTGTATTTGTGAGTGTTGAGTGCACCGCTCAGCCTGCACTGTGTACAGTATTGTAAGGTATGTTATTTTGTATGTTTTCTTTCCCTCTCCTTCCTGGTCCCATCCTCCTCCCAAGTGCCCAGCTCCCCCAGGTATTTAAGAATCCGACAGCCAAATCTGGAAAGCATCAATCTGGAGTGGGATCACCCAGAGCATCCCAATGGAGTCATCACAGGATACAGCCTTAGATATCAAGCCTGTACGTTCCATGTGTTATCTTCTTAGTGATAATAATTAAGCCATTAAACATGTTCCTTGCTGCTACTCACCCCCTCCCCCAGCACAGAAAGGTCTCCATAAGGAACTGGAGACTTTGACTACAAGGCGAGGCACGGTGGTGCTGAGGGGACCCTGGAGCAGTGCTGGGCAGCTGTAGCTAACCAGGGAGGATGGTGGGTGCTCAGCAGTTCTCCACACTCATCAGTGAAGGGAAATAAGTTTGATCTCTGTTTTAGAGAGACCTTTAAGCTCATTCTGAGCAGTTTATATGCTCACAAGGTCCTGGCTGTATAAGGAATGCTGCTGGGAGCGCAGAGCCCACAGTGCCGGGGGGGGGATCCAGCCTTCTCCAAGACCCTGGCACTTGTGCTATGCCTTTCCTTGACCACCTCTACAGCCTGAGCATCCCCTCTAGCCAGAAAGCCACCAGCTGCCCTAGCTGAAGTGTCTGTAACAGCAGCTCTGGCTCTGAGCACTGACTGCAGGTTGGTCCTGGGGGTGAGGTGATGAGGGAGATCACACAGCGTATTTTGAACCAAGGCTGAAGCCGCCACCACCTGCCTTTCCTCCCCAGTTAACGGATCCAAAACAGGCCGAACCCTGGTAGAGAACTTCTCTCCCAATCAGACAAAGTTCACCCTGCAGAGGACAGACCCCATCTCGCGCTATCGCTTCTTCCTGCGTGCACGGACCCAGGTGGGAGAAGGAGAAACCCTAGTGGAGGAGTCACCAGCCTTGCTGAATGAAGGTATGTGCAGCAGCAACAGCACCTGGCTCTGCCGAGGCGTGAGGGGGTGATGGCACGTTTGTGAGCCAGAAACCGCAGGCCAGAGAACTGGGGCGGTCCACAGAGCAACCAGTACAAGAGAGTAACTGCACTACTTTCTACTGCAGAGAGACAGATGGATGGATGGATAGATATGTAGATAGATAATAGATAGGTAGGTAGAAAGAAGAATGGACAGATAGATAAAGAATGGATAGATAGATAGATTAGACAGATAGATGGATGGATAGGTGGATGGATAGAAAGATAGATAGACAGACAGATAGATGGATGGATGACCAGGACCAAACACTGCAGCAGAAATGCTACTGAGGTAACTGGGGGGACTGTCCTGTGCTCCAGGGAACTATCTTGCTGCCCCCCCACGCAGTCAGTGCTCCTCATGTGCCCTGGAGCAGGAGGACATCCTGCTCTCCTCATGCTAAAGGTGAAGCTCTAATTAATTTACAGCCTCTGTATGAGCTAAATAAGGGGCAGATGTGAGTTTTACGTGGCTCGAAGGGGGTGCAGCAGCTGCATCCTCCAGGGTAGGGGCTCCAGTGCCACCTCCCTGACACCCCATAATCAGCAGCTGCCCTGACCCTCCAAAGCAAAGCCCCAGCTCCCAGATTCATAATCAGATCAAATGCCCATTGTGGGACATTCATCAAACTAAGTGGAAGTTCAGGAGCCCTGAGGGAGCAGCAGGAGACAAAAGCTGGCTCTTTCCTTTCCTTAGCACTTGCTAAAAGACCTATGATTTGGTTAGTGCCCTGATGTAATGAAGTTTCTGTCTCCTTTCTTCCATCTCCCCCTCCCCAACTGATGGTTCTCAGTAGGAAAAGTCATTCCTCCTGATGACCCAATGGAAATAAAATGCTTCCTGACACCTTTTAGGTGGGCTCCAGCATTGCTAATTGCAGTGACAGAATGGGAGATGGGGCTGCATATGCTGCAGGGGCAAAAATCAGCTAAGTTAAGTTACACCCTGGCAAACATGAAAGAGGGTATGACATTGCTTTAAAAAGATAGAGTACAGAACTAAGATAGAAGTTGGTGGTGCTGGTAGTGGATAGTTCTAGTTGTTTCAGATCCATTTGCTTTACTGGTTTGTTTCTATACACTGAGAACAGCACAGATTAATACCATAACCAACCTTGCTGCACTGATTTGTATCAGGAAATGGCAGGTCCAGTGTACACCACTGCAGCCAGGTAAGGTTCCCTGCCAGGCACGTAAGTACCATTAGCAGCTCCAAATTCCCACTTGGATATGAAGGTACCTGCTGGGAAGCTACGCAAAAGACAAGTTTGGAATGTAAAGCAGCAGATTAAGACAATTGAACCCATTAATGCCTTCAGAGGTTGTTTTCTGCTTGCCAGACTCATTCACCTGAGTTTAAATGCAATGCTCTAATGTTGTGCACCACAGGCTCCAACGAGCACTGATGGTAGAAACACACCAGAAAAGCACTGAGGTGAAATTCAAAGTGTCTCAAATGGCCCTTGCTGGGATTAGTGGAGCTGGTGTGTGTTTTAAGAGGTGATCTCCATCGCCCAGGGAACATCCCTGCTCTCTGCTCTCTGCAAACAGCTCTGACACTCAAGGAGGGTGATGGGTTGTACCTAATGCATTTATCCCTTCTCTCTCAAATCTCTGGTGCCTGTGTGCAAGTGGTCCCTGCGTCTCTTGTTGGTGTGTTCTGGTTGTTTTTATATGTGCCTCTGTTTTCTCTTCCCTTCTCTTCTATGCTGCCCTCTTCGCATTCCCCTCTCTATCTTGGCGCTGCCCTCTGAAGCCACGCCAACCCCAGGTACCGTACCAGCGGAGGAGGTAACAGGCATGGGGCAAGGCTTGCTCGCGGTGCTGGCAGTTAAGCATGCACTCCATTAACCCTTTCAATGGGAAGATAAAGTGGCAGGAGGCTAAATTGGGCTAAACATGAGATGACAGCAGGTAAAAGCAAAGCCCCGAAGGCAGAAAGGGACAAGGGCAGGCTCCGCAGGGGGGGGTCTGCAGAGATCAAAATATCTCTGAAAGGGGTTTAACAGCTTCCCAGCTGCCTAATGACAGCCAAAGCCACCAAACCCTGCAGCTGCCACAGACCATGAGCAAAAATGAGAGTCGAGATGCCCTATTAAAGAGGTTTTTCATCCCAGGTCTGTACAAAGCATTCTCCCTTTCAAAGCCTCAACATCCCCACCCTGCAAAACACACACTATTTACCAGCCAGCCCTGGCTCAGTGGTGCCCATCCTGCACCCAGGCTCTGTCCTGCAGGATTTAAGCTGATTTAAGCTGGAAACCAGTACACTGTTGCTGCTGGAGCTGCTGCCTCCCTTGGCCACACAGGTCTGTGTTGCAGCGTGCGGGCATCACAAGCCACACATCTCCCCATGGTTCTTTTAGGGCTTTTTGTACAGCAGAACCCTTTTGCTCCCAGGTGCCCATTGAAAGGGTTAAGGACAATGTATGTGCCACAGCTGTGCATGTCTGCATGCGAGGCTATTGCTGGCTTTGCCCTCGACTGCGTATTCCTACAGCAGAGAGAACCCTTTTCTTGTAACAGGAGCAGCATCTCCATCTGCTTTCAAGGAACCTCAAACCCCCACTTTTACCTAGCATCAACCCTGCAAAACCCAAAGCAGAACTTCTGGTTGCCCAAAGGGCACCCACCTCTTACAAAAGCTGTAGATGGGACTTCCCCCCCCTCCACCAACACCGCCTTTGGGCCAGTATTTCAGGACCAGGGACCCTTTGAGCCCTGCAACCAAGCTCAGGATGGGGCTTGTGGCAGTGCGAGGAGCCCGGCCAGCCAAAACGTGCCCTAAATGCTTTTGGTCTGGAGCAACAGCACTCGCCGGCCCTGCACCAAGGGCTCTGTAAGAGGTCCTGCTTTGCCTTGGCTGGACACAGCCCTGGGGCTTCCCAAGGAGGAACAGCTTCTTAGGGAAGGCTCTCCCCAAGTGATGCAAGTGCAGGACCTGCTCTCTGCACCCGTAGGTTTTGCTTTTCTACCTCATAGATGTTTCTCCTCCTTTTATTTTTGTTGCAGTGATGTCTCTCTACCCAATATTATTTTGCATTTCCTTTTTCTGTCTGAATAGATGCCAATCTTTTTCTTGCTATATTTCTCCTCTTCCTAAAAAGAAAGGGGGTAACAGGTTGGTCTGCTTTGGGTGGTGGGCAACTGCGAATGGACTTCACCTCTTAGCTTAGAAGATCTCTGTCCTAGGAGTCTAGGATGGCGCTTTTGCTGCTATAGCTCCTATTTCAGCCAGAGTTTAGCTTATCCACAAGAATCCAACTTTTCTTTGTGGATCAGGATCACCTTCTAAAGTACTTTTCTACTGCTGAAGTTGGAAAACACAATGTGATCTCTTTATCCTTCCAGCCTCATCTCATTTCAGGCGTAATTTCTTCCACCACTGGAAGCTAGGTGAATTATGTGCCATTTAAAGGATAATTCAATGACAAAGCTCACTGGTCCCCTACCCTCCCCAATATTTTACCTTCTGCTAGGAGAAATAATAAAGAGCAAATACAGGCCAGAGCTGGAAGAAGTCCTACCTGGAGTAGCAGGTTACTAAGTGCTAACTCAGCTGTGTTCACAGCTCCTCACCATGCTGGGCTCCAGCAGGAGGAATCAAGGCAGTGTGAGCCATGGCAAGACACAGCACACATCTTTGTCCTGCTCTTGAGCTGGGTCTCATCTCCTTAGTTGTGAGAGCTGTTTGTCCCAAGAAGCTGTTTCTCCTCTTTACAAGGACAGGGTTCGAGTGAAACACTGCTTGACCTTCCTCGGAACATTCCTCCCTGCTCAGTGACCTAGATTTTGTGGATTTTTATGGATTCACAGTGAAAGTTGTCTTAAATTGCAGGAAAACGCTCTTTGCCATAGGCTGCTGGCACTCAAAATGAGAAAAAGGCCTTTTTCTCAGGGGTAACCTCACATAGACAGGATCAGAGTGGCTTTGTATGTGTGTGAGAAACTGGACCAGCTTGATGAAATCAAAGTGAAGTGCAATGATTTTCCTGGAGGAAAGGCTTTATCTTTCCTTAAGCCAGACCTAGACAAAGGGAGAGGTGATAAGGGAAAAGAGAGGACACCTTAAAAGGGCTCTCATTTAGGCTATGAGTGAGAAAAACATCAAAACTGGATCCTATATTACCCATCTGTATGGAAAAACTTCATCAGAGACTATAAAGATTGTTGGTTTTAGACTTTAAGGAAAAAAGGATTAGACTTGAAGGAAAAAAAGATGGACTTTTCTCTGTTCCCTTCTTGTCCCTCCATAATTAGGAATTGGAGGAGAAAGATCCTATTGTTCATTTTAGAAACAGCAGTGGAACAGCGAGAACTGCTGACCCCTCTCTTTTAGAGGCTGCTCAATTGCTCCTTTCTATTCTTGACTTTCTTAGAGCTATCATCAGATTTGGGACACTTTAGGGTAAAGACTTTACAATTTCCTTCTGTTGTTAAAAGCTGGGAGAGGGCGAGAAGAAACAACAAAAAAAATCTCTGCAAATGTCTTTGGCTGCTGATCAAAACCCATGAAAAATTAATCCCATTTCTCCAAGCCTAATTATTTTGTAGACACACCCAAGGGGAAAGCTCTTCCTACTGCCTAACAACACAATAAAAGCACCTTTAAATAATTAAAGAGACATATGGACGTATGGTGTTTCCTGTATTTTGCCACAAACCCCATGCAACCACTCTCTGCAACGCTGGCGCAGGACTCAAGCCCCGCTTTCAGTACCCCCCTTTTTGCTTTTAGGAGTCTTCCACTCAGGTTTTATGCTACATAGCTTTTGTGTGAGGTTTGGGCTCCTTTTTCCTGGCCATTCCTGGTCAGAGGAGCCAGGCTGCAGCAAGGAGCACAGCCCTCCTGCTGCAAGCAGCTCTCATTACTTAGCCTATTAATTGCTGCAGGCAGAGCACTGTCTCCCTGGTCCATTATAGCCACCCATCTCCTCCACTCCGCGGTCTCCAGTACCTGAGAGGGTAATAATGCATCTTGCTGACAGAAAAAGCATCTTTGCAAAGATGGGGCCTCCTAATGAGCTGGATGCGCCTTTAAATGGTTCCAGGAAGAAGGGTTTGGCTACGGTGGGAGCAAGAGAAAGGAAACTGCTGCATTGGCTTTTACTCTGGGGATGCCGGGTGTAGTGGGGGGATTTCAAGCCTGTTTCCAGCAGTTGGGAAAGGGGCAGAGTCCCTTCTCTGCATCACCTCCTGCTTTCAGAGAGGGGAGATGATTGTTTTTCCCCCCATATCACACAAATAATAATAGAATCCCAGCCTGGTTTCTGTTGGAAGGGACCTTAAAGCTCCTCCAGCTCCAACCCCTGCCACGGGCAGGGACACCTTCCACTAGAGCAGGTTGCTCCAAGCCCCTGTGTCCAACCTGGCCTTGAACACTGCCAGGGATGGGGCAGCCACAGCTTCTCTGGGCACCCTGTGCCAGCGCCTCAGCACTCTCACAGGGAAGAGCTTCTGCCTCAGAGCTCATCTCAATCTCCCCTCTGGCAGGTTAAAGCCATTCCCCTTGTCCTGTCCCTCCAGGCCCTTGTCCAAAGCCCCTCTCCAGGTTTCTTGTAGCCCCTTTAGGTATTGGAAGGTTTGTCCTCTGTTTAAACTTGAGGCAAGTGCTGTCAAAGCCCTCACCAGAGCCTCACGTCAGGAACAGTACCCTGCAAGGCTCAGACATGTTAACCCTGATGAAGAATTGCAACCACTTCTAGAAGGATGTGTGTGAGGGCTGGATTTCACAAGAGGCTGGCAATGCCTGGCCATCCGTCCCTCCTGTGCTGCTGGGAACAGTGATCTGGGGCTCTGTAATGAGCCCTGGCAGGGTGGGCAGCAAGGGGGGACCCCCAGCACCCCAGGGAAGGGCTGTGGCTCCCCCATGGCGGGGGGCCCTTTTCTTTGGGGGACGCCAGAGCGCTCTGATCTCTGTCAAAGGCTGCCTTTATCTCCTCCCAGGCTGGAATCAGCTCTCATTAGGGGCTGGATTTCAAAGCCTAGAAAATGCCCCTTATCTTCTCTCCCCCAAATCTCCCAGCTGAGCTTCTCCCCCGCATACATTTCATATTGAAACACAAATGAGGCTGTAGCTTTGAATCCCGGGGCAGCTTAAGACTAAATCCCCCCATGGCTGCGGGAGCCCTGCCCAGCTGTAATGTCACCTTCCTCCATCCTGCAGCATCTTCCCCTCTCTGAACTATTGCTTCCCAGACCCACCCCATCACACTTTTTACCTGCTCCTCGTCCTGCCGGGATCATTTTTACCCCCAGTGCCATCACCCCCTCCTCGAGCTCACCCAGGGACCTGCTCAGGAGTGAGCTGGCATTATTATTACTGTTCTGTTGTGATATCCCTGCTCTCAGGGATTGCTTCCACTAGTGCAGGGGTGGTGTGGGCAAATCCTGCCTGGCATCACTGCCAGCCAGAGCTGAGCAGCACAGCCCAGCCTGATGCTGAATGGGTCAATGCAGCATCCCAGGAGGGTCTTGGCACTGCAGATTCACCTGCGTGCGTGTATATCTGCATGTAATACATAAAGATGATTCCCTACACGAGAGATAGCAAAGCTTTGCCTTATCCCAGATAATCTCTTCCCATCTAGGGGCTAGAGGAGCATTAAAGCTAAAGCTCTCCTTCTGCTAAAGCCATTACAGCACTGCTAGGTGATGCAGACAGTCCTCAAAGGGAGATGCATGATTCAGAGGCAGGCCTGGGAACTGGGGGGGCTTGTACAAGGTTTTCTACCAGCTCCTGCCTTTCAGCAAGTTACTTTGTGCCTTGTTGAGTCTTATTGTCCTTAAAGAGGAGCCAGGGATTCACAAGGGAAATGCTGAGACTGCATTAGCTAATAACTAATGTCCACGACGCTGTTTGTGTCCATTGCAAACCTATTGAGGAGCTGCAGTTTAATCAGGGTAATGGTGGCATTAACCTGGTGACGCTAATCTCTTAACCCTTTATGAATCAGCAAAGATGGATAGCAATATTCTCAACCCAAGAAAGGCTTTTGTAATTTACAAGCTCAGGACACAGCAAAGCCCTTGATCAGTAACCAGGTGATAGAAACCACAGAATCCCAGTCTGGTTTGTGTTGGAAGGGACCTTAAAGCTCATCCGGTGATGAGTTTTCAGTGCCACACTGCAAACCCCTAAGGACAAAGCCGTGCCATTTCCCATGGGAATAGGTCCTCTCCCTGTCACCAGCCCCTTGCCTGGCTGTGCAAGGTGGGTGCTTTGGGTGGCTGCACTGCTGCATGGGGCTGGCTGGATG
The DNA here is from genome assembly GCF_004027225.2 of Strigops habroptila. Lineage (NCBI taxonomy): Eukaryota > Metazoa > Chordata > Aves > Psittaciformes > Psittacidae > Strigops > Strigops habroptila. The sequence goes on from NC_044294.2 coordinate 534,671, forward strand.
CTGCGTGGGGCACACCTTGGGGTGGGCTGGTGGGTTTGGGATGTGCTGTTATCCCTGGAGATGGGCTGAGTGACCTACTGCTCTTCTCTGCTGTTGGATCTCGGGGGGAGCTGAGGTTTTAGGGCTTGGCTCTCCTTGGGGAAAAAGAAAGCCCTGGCTTAGTTCTTGGAGACCTTTTAAAGTACTTTCCTAGAGCTATTTGTGTTCGTGGGTGATATTTCAAATAGCTGGTTTCATTTGCCAAACGGGAATTTGTAATCCCTTGATCCGCAATCAGAGTAAGCAAATATAAGTGAATGCAAGCATCACAAGGTAAACCTCTGCTTATTTACCTCAGGTAGTTCAAGCAGCATTTCAGCTGCATTTTCAGACCCAAGCCATTGCAATTCATTTTGGTGGTGGTGAGGACACCCTCAACCCCACCAGGGGGTGTGCACATTGAGCCCTTTGCTCAGCACAGGTGAGATGTGGATGGGGGCTAGTTAGAAAACAAGTTGCTCAGACTTTGCCCCTGGACAGCTTGGGAGGTATCAATCCCTTTATCCTAATTTAAATGTAAATTGTGAGGGGTGGCGATGGCAAAGTACCATCCATCACTCACCCACGAGCAAAAATCCACCTTAATGCTCAAGCTGCTCCATCACAGGCTGCAGGATGAGACGAGCCAGGAAGGGAATAGCTGAGAAGCTGCAGGCTGAATTGGCAGCTCAAAAAAATGCTGGAGGTGTAGTCCAGAGGCTGCTGAATTAATGGGATTGTGGCTGGCCTGGCCCATGACAAAGGGGATTATTATGTTTCCTTAAGAGATAAATCCTATTTCTTATTTCAGGGAGCCCTGAGTGCTCTCAGCGCCAGTTCTGTGCTGGGGGGATGATGGGGCAAGGAGAGCCCCTCCTGTGCCTCCCCCAAACACCCTCCACATCCCTCCTGCCATCCCTCCCTGCTATTTAAGCCCAGGGTAGTGGGGAGCACTGGCAGCAGAGCAAAGGCAGAAGAGAAGCAGGTCGTTCGGCCCTGGGAAAGGGATTAAACCCTGAGAGCAGGCAGTGGGTGCGCAGGGGCAGCCCCTCTTTGCCCCAGCATCATTCCCTGCCTGTGGCTGGCTGCGCATGGGGATGGGGATGGGACAAGTGGGTGAGGCTCATGTTCCCGGTGCTATTGCTGCCTCCCACCGCAGTCGCTGTGCTGTGCTGCTCTGCTCCCCTCACGTGCCGCATGTCCAGCCTTGGGGATGGCGAGTGTAAGCCCCGAGGTGCCATCACCTTGTCTAAAAAGCCAGTGTTTCCCTCTCCCAGCTGCAACTGGGGTGCCTCCAACTACAGTCGGTCTAACCAGTACTACAACAACTCCAACTACTACCACTACTACCGACACAACTACTACCACTACCGACACAACTACCACCACCACAGCCGCCACCACCGCCGCAAGCACTACAGCAGCTACAGAGAGGGCTCCGGCAGCCACCACAAAGCAGGAGTTGGGTACTGCGCTTTCCTTTTCCTCTAACCCCTCTAACCCTACTGGGACCTTCCCTGCATCCTGCCCAGAGCCAGGATTAATAACAATGGGCACAAGAGGAAATTTGAGACATTCCACACTCTGGGAATGGCTTGGTGTGGAGATGGAGGTGGCACAGGCTTGGGAATTTACGTGCACAAGTGGCTCCTGGCAATGTGGGGGTCTCTGTGTCACCCTCCTGGTCTAGTCTCAGGGTTAACACAGCTCTCCCTGGGGTGTCATGGTGCTGAGCTAGCATCAGTACTGGGGAAGGAGGTGTAAGACCTTACAAAAGCTCTCCAAAGTGTTATCTTGTGTCTTTTTGCCATTAAAAGGGGGGTTCTGTTACTATTATAGAAGATGTCACTTCAAATTTAGCCCATCAACTGTTAGCTAAGAGACCTGTCATCACTCATATAAGTCTTCTGGTTTATGCTCCTGCTCTTTGTGATGGAACCTAGCCATAGCCCACGGGAGAGCTGGGGAAGTCTTAAGTTACTACATGCAGGTGTGCACCAGGTCGAGAGAAACTCCTCATGCAATCAGCTAGGGATGGGATGCTCAAACTCTGCTTTGGTGGAGGCATATCCTCCATGATATGTATTTTACTGATAGATGCAGAGAGCTGTATCTCACTGAGCCTTGGTTTGAAAATGGGATCTACACTTACTAAATAATCATGGGCAGTTATGTTCAGGTTAGTCAGAAATAACTCAAGCCACTAGGAAAAGGGGAATGCAATCCAAAGAATGCAGGTGCATGGCTGGATAGGATACTCAGTAGTGCAAAAGGTGCAGAAACCTATGTAACTCTTCATTACAAGGGAAAGGAGATAGTAGCAATAATGAGTATCAAAACTGACACCCATTTAACTCAAGGAATTGGATTATTCAAGCAGTTCAGACCCCTTTCTTTATATTCTTGCATAAGATTAGCTCAGGATGGTTAAAACCCCACCAAAACCATATGCTGAGAGGACCTGCCTCCACCTGATGCTCTGCAACTCAGAGGCACACTTCCTGCTCTGTGCTAATTCAAGTGCAGCCCTGACCCAAGAAATGTGAATTTGGCACCTCCCCAGCCAGTGAAAGCATTCCCTGGGCAAAGCTGCTCACTGGGAGCTGAACGACAACAAAACCAGCTTAAAAACTGGTGGAAGAAAGACAGATGAGCTTCATCACTAGATATGAGGTCTTGGTGATTGCTACCACGACACAGTCGCTATGAAGTGACTACGTGGGGAAGCATTGCTAATTGGAAATAGGCAAGCCAGTGGTGAGATGCAGACTGCTGCAGAGGAGGGAGAGGAGACAGGAGGACTAGAGGAGCTGCAAGAGGAGCCACCCATGTCCCCAACCACCCTGGGGACACAGGGGAAGAGGCTGAGCTGTAATGCAGGCAGACAGGGCAAGCGTGTGGCAGCACAGGTTGTGTTTGCAAGAGGGATTCTAGGTCATGTTCCCAACCTAGAATGTCCTAAAAGTCACACCACCGGCCTCATGCCGGGGACTGCAGTTTTTAATCTGTGTTTTGTCAACCCAAAACCTGAGCTATGCCCTAAAGTAAATAACGGCAGCAATAAAACCAAGGTGTGGCTTATCTGATGCCACTTACACACACACTAACCTAGTGGATTAGCTCTACCTGACTAGAAATGAAGTTCATCCGCTCTCCAAAGCAACGTCGACAATCCTTAACTTCAAAATCAGAAACGAGTGACTTCATTGCCCCACTGGCTGTCTCTAGACCCAGTAACATGACAATATTCTCTCCCAGTCTCTCCTTCTCCGTTGTGGCAGTGAGTCCGTGTGCACTCATGCACGTGTCTCCCACGTCCCTTTGGACATGAGTTTAGTCAAGAGATTTCCCTGCTGATGGAAATCCTCAGGGATGTGCCACAGAAGCCTTCAGACTCCAAAGATAAGCTGAGGGCAGTTGGACTTAAACACCAACACACGATAAGCTTCTGCTACCAAACTCCCCCCAAAGGTTTAAAGTGAAGGATCTTGGAAAGAACAAATATATCCTTAGGCACACTTCTAGGTTAAGATCAAAGCGTTAACTCCAGGAATGATTCTGTAAGGTTTTACCAACACCAGATGCTAGATGTGGTCTCATTCATGTATAATCCAAAATACTAACTCCTCTTCTAACCTGTCCACCAGCCACCAATGGATCGTCCATATGGGACATAAGAGCTATGGCTAATAGTAACTGGGCAAACATCACCTGGAGCCACAATTACTCTGCAGGAACTGACTTTGTGGTTAAGTATATCACCAGTAAGCATCAGATCGCGTGGGGACTCTACAGGGTGGCGATGCCAGTAGAGATCCTGCCAGCTCCCATGGTTGCAACCTTAATGATGGTGTGGACTGATGCTCTATGGCCATGTGGAGGATGGGAAAGGGAAAGGCAGGTCATGGTCTTGGCTGTTTAGAGGGCACCAGAGTTAATCCTGGTGATCTACAAGTGATTGATTCCCCCTCCTTGCACTGACTGCCACAAGCTTTTTATGAAACACAGACAAGCAGGGCTGTTCATTGAGCTGGGCTGTATGTGGTCACACCTTAAAGAGCCTTAAAATATATAGATATAAAAATATGAAAGAGGACAAAACTTCAAACAAATGAAATCTATCTAAATTGGAGAGCAGTTTACAATGGCTTTGAAGATGGGCTTCTTGAACCTGGAGTTGGCAGAATCCTCTATGATCCCAAATCTCCCGTCGTATCGGATATCGTTGTCTCTTAACATTGTAAGGCTACGTCTTTAGTCTGGAAACTCAAAGCTGGTATCTCTGCTTTTAGTACTTGTTTAGAAAGATGTTCACATGTTGTTGGTTGGTTGTTGGGGGTTTTTTAATAGATAGGCAGTCACGACTACTGCTTATCTCTGACTTTACTTCCCAGCCATTTCAGCCCTCACATCATTTAGCAGACCAGTCTTCAATCAGCATTTATGAACCCAGTAGGTGTAATCATTGAGAGCAAACCACTTCTGGCCATTTACAAGATCACTTAAAAGATGACCTTGATTTCTCCTTGAAAGAGTTTCTAACATGCAGCCAGTGCCTGGCCTCGCTCTGCAGCCTGCAGGGCTTTGGTAGCAGCACAGGCTGGGTAATGCTCAGCCTTCCCAAATTCAGGATCCACATCAGCTTCCCAAGCCCTAAATGCCAAGTATCCCAGCTCCCAAACCACCCGCCGCCAGCCCTGGGTCTTCCCCTTCACTGGGAAGCACAAAGTGCAGGCGATGCCTTCCGAGAGCTGGGATCAGGATGGGCTACAGCAGCAGCAATGGCTTAGGATACCCTTATCACGATCTGGATGAGAGGGAGGAAATCTGGGAGGTTCCAGCTCTTCCCTTCTCCCTCTCTAGCGTCACTGGAAGCAAGCAGCACGCTTTCTGCCCCAAAGCCACCCTTCTCCTTCCCCACAGCACTGCTCCCCCAGGACGTGCACACCTCCAGAGCCACAGACCAAAGCCCCACTTCCAGCTTGCTTAGAACTCAGTAGATTAATGCTCAGCATTAAGCTCATCAGCAAATGATTCCCGGCACAGTGCAAAGAACAGGTCATCCCTGGATAGAGCCTGGGAGCACCCACCCCATGAGCTGAAGGGCTCAACTCTTCTCGCCCCCAAAAGCAACAACCTGCTAGCAGGGGTGAGCAGTCCCGCAGCACGGCTAGCCCAGTGTCTAGCTCATTCAAAGCCTCCTTAAGCTACCAGCAAAACCAGTGCACAGGTCCCACTCCCAAAAGCACAAGAACTGGCTCCTTCACTGAGTCCTGCAGCATCTCCATCCAGCTGAGCAGGACCAGGCAAATGCCATATTTTGAGATAAATTCCCAACTATCCAGACCTGAGGCTGGGCAGATAAAGGCTCCATCAGGGCTTAAAAGTAGGGAGAGACCTGAATAGCTACCAGTATTTCTTCCCAGTATGGCAAGCAGGGATGCAGCAAAACCCACACCATATTCCTGCATCACTGATTTCCTTCTCTGCTCAGTGAGTAATGATCACAAAGCCATTAATAGCTCCTTGGCCACCTAGCTGGATTTTTGCTGCTCAGTGGCTAGGGACAGTGTAATGCGTTGCCTGCAGTGTCGACACGGGAATCTCTCTGAGCCTCCTGCAGCTGGGTTTGATGTGCGGTTTCTGTTCCTCAGGTAACAACACAGAGAAATCTATCTCTGTTAAAGCTCAGACCCCTTCCTCTGTGCAGCTGGCGAATCTGACGCCGGGAATGATGTACAAGCTGTGGGTGTTCCCCATATGGTCTAGCCCCAGCGAACACTCGTACATAACCTTTACCACCAGCTCAGGTGAGACGGGCTTCAGCGCTTCCGAGGCATGTCACATCCATCACCACCAACGTCATTCACGTGATGGCGGGAGGTGGTTTGACCATGACTGCATGGAACAACCCTCATCCAACCCCCAGCGGCCCCCTCCCCATCTCTGCCTTTATGAAAGAGCCACCCCCAGCATCACCAGGAGGTTGCTCTGCATTGCACGGAGGTGGAGAGCCCCAGGAGGGGATGGGGATCCCTTTGAAGGAGAGGGTCTTGAAGGAGGGTGGAGAACTCATGTTGTCGTGCGGCTCTGCTTGAAGCCCTGCCACTGTGTGTCTGCACTTCCACACACACGTTGCTGCTCATGGTGATGGTGGGTGCTCTGACCCTGGAGAACGTGCACGTGGCTGGCCCCAGGTTATGGCAGGGGGGCAGTTGGGGAGACCTGGTGATGGGAGAGAGGCAAGGGGCAGGAATGGGAGGGAGCACAGCGTGGTTTGCAGACTACCTCAGCCCTAGTCACATATAACTTGGGCTTCCCATCCTCCAGGTACGTTTCCTCTGGCAACTTCACATTTAATGGCACAAGCAATTTTCTAGGCTTAGCACCTGAGTGATTTTCACAACTTTCTAGTGATGAGCTTCGCACCCTGCCCACTGAATGCCCGAGAAACCCCCTTATGGACTTCCACAGGCACCGCATTGAGCTTTATACCTTTATAAACCTCTACTGTTCACACTTGATGAGTTTCAATAAATCAAAACAGCCGTAACTTCCCCTGTGCTCACCCGGAGGTTTGCTGTAGGAATCTGTGCACAACGTCCTGTCAGAGCTGAGAAACCACGGAGCAAGTGCCACTGAGCAGCCCACACTGACAGAGGTGGTAGAGAGAGGCTGTGATTTTCAAAGACCTACAATTATCTTGCCCACATCCAGCTGTGTAATGGAAAGCTCGAGCACTTACTAAGTCTCTCCACTGAGAAGCGCAAAAGGAAAATGTAATTCACAGCAAGGGAGTGCTGGAGGGGCAGCAGCTCTCCCCACATTCCCTATGCACATCTTATTTGGTGTCCAAAACTTTGGCAAGCCGTAGCACTGCTGATTAATTCCCTGATGTGCTAAGATGATGCAGGGACAGATAGCAACTGCTGGTGTTTCTGCATGTCTAATGCTGCCCAACACTGAGAAACAACCAGCAAGTGCTGACCTTGGCTCTGTCCTGCCTCTGCCCCTGAGGTCTGATGTGACCATTCCAACCACAGACAGTAAGAGCTGATTTGCAACTCAGACTCTCTCCAAAACAGCTCCAGGGTTGCACCCCCAATCTGGTTTCTTGCTTCTGGACCCTTCCCTGACTCAAATCACCGCCAGCTCCAGAGCCCCCACTCATACCATGCATGTCTTTTGGGATGAGTATTTCCCAGCCCGGACCCGCCTCTTGTCTTTTCTCACCTGTTTTTCACCCACTTTGGGATGTGGGGGGTAGAGGGCAGAGCCCCTGCACAACAGACAGCAAGGGCAGGGAACCATTAGACAGAGGGGTGGGAGAAGCAACATCCTTGGCTGATTGATGCTGGCAGTCTTGGCATATCTATTTTCTGTAATTGCGGGGTTCCTGCAGATATTATCATTGACACTAAAGGATGGGGCCACTTTCATCCCTGTGATAGAGGCAGATGGGTGACCTGAGCCCTATCACTGTGGGATGCAGAGCTGTCCCCATCCCTGCATGCATAGATGCTGCAGATCCATTTTGCTGCTGGCTGGATCCTGCTGACACAAGCGTGTGGCCCCTGCTGACAATCATATGCCATCAGGAATGCTTCTGACAAAAAACAACAGTGTTTGAGGTTTTGTGGGGTTTGGGTTTAATGTTTTGCAAATAGATCTGCTAAATGTTCCTTCAGTTTGAGAGGAGATAAGAAAGTCCTCCCACACCGTGGCTGCAGGACACTGCCCCAGGACTTTGCTTCTGATGAACTGGGAGCTCAGTAGCCAACAGAGTTCCTTCCAGTAGCAAAGGAACCTTCAGAACTACAAACATAGAATTCTATCCTATAATCCTAGAATGGTTTGTGGTGGAAGGGACCTTAAAGCTCCTCCAGTTCCAACCCCCTGCCACCGGCAGGGACACCTTCCACTAGAGCAGGTTGCTCCAAGCCCCTGTGTCCAACCTGGCCTTGAACACTTCAGGGAAGAACTTCTTCCTAATATCTAACCTAAATCTCCCCTCTTGTCAGTTTAAAGCCATTCCCCCTTGTCCTATCCCTACAGGCCCTTGTAAAAACATAGCTTAATACAAAGAGATCTTCTATATTTAAAGAAGAAATAAAACTCCCCAGCATGTACAGACACTGGGAAGAGGATCGTGTGAGACTTTACACACTTAATGGTCTGCTTGACAAAGAAAGACAAAAATGATGCTGCTCTCTGTTAGTAGAACACTCAGGTTTGCTATTGGCACATACACAATGACTATTAGGTAATGTCTTGGGCCACAAGATTCTAATTCATTATAAATAAAGCCACTGCAGTTGCCTTTCAAATCAATACCTGTTGGCTCACGCAGCTGCTTTCCACTATTTCCCCTTGACGTCGGCCTTGCACGAAAGCAAATCAAAACATCCTCTCTGACAGCCACGGATTTAATCCCCCCTTTCTCAATGCTGCAATGACAGTCACTCGTTTACTCTAAGTACATGATTGCTGGCACTATCAGTTTGTCGTCATGTGTTGCTTTTCTGGGAAGGATGGCAATTATCCCCCTCCCTTGATGCTAGGCAGTGCCATGATCCTGCTGCAGGATCCCCTCAGTACCCAAAATTCTCCCTCCCTGTAAAACTCAGCCCCAAGCTGCATGGTGGCACAAACCCACTTCTCTGACATTTCATACTCTGAAGACTTCCTTATTCCTCCTTAGCATGGGTTTCTGTAGGAACTCCATCTCACCAGGACCGCTAATACAATTGTTTTCCATTTCAAAGCTTTCCAGTAAAGCTTTCCCTTCCCCTTCCCTCCCCAAGCACTCAGCTAATTGAATCCAGTTCTCAGCTCTGCTGTTCTAATCTCATTGTCTCCATTATAAGTGCATCTTTTAGGACCTCGTAGCTCAGGTTGTACTGAAGGTAAATATTAAATGTGGCAGCATTAGAGGGAAGAGAAGCAGGAGGGAGCCAAGGCACTGGCAGGCAGCTACTTCCACATGGCTTCCCCAGGAGCTCGGTGCTGCTCACAAACAGAGCATTCAGGATCTGAGATCATTTCTTTAGCAAACAGAACTTTTTCTTGTCATTCTTTTCCATTTGATTTTCCTTGTCACAGTTTGGCTACAATAACCTGCTTAGATTTCATCCTAAGGAAAGCGCCTCTTCTCTTGGATTCAATCTGCATGGAATAAGTACATGCTTTGAGCCCCGAGATGGCGTGGGTTAGGAAATGAACCAATTCAACCCGGTTTCAAAGCTCTTGTCTCTCTTATAAGAACCTTTCGTTCAGAATATGCTAAAGGAGGGTTCTCTTTTATGCTTGCTTTGGAAGCACCATCTGGGGTTTTGTCACACGGGCACCAAGGAGGATGTTCGCTGCACCATCCTGGCCCGTTTCAGGCAAAGCTAAATCCCAACTCAATCCCATCCAGCTCGGCTCCCCGTGCTCCTGCCAGGAATACCTCTCTCTGTTTGCACTGCAGTCTGGTTAAATTTAGCCCCCCCCGCTGCGCTGAAGGTTATTTTCTCCTCTGCTCTGTCTTGCTGAATAAGAAGTGCATGTCAATGAGAGCCAGAAAATGGCAGCTTGTTGCTATTTATAGGACACAGATTTGTCTGTGTGACTGTGTATGGAGCTGCAATCAAGAAGTCAGAGTACGTGAGGGAGGACACGGGCGTTAGGAGCCAGAGTGGTGTTTGGGGCACAGGACACCTCCTTGCTTGGTGTGAACCATATCAACATTCAATAGCCTCATGAAGGTGCTGGGAGCAGTGGTATAGAGCTCACCCCAGGAGAACAGACCTCCAGTATGACCAGAACACCTCTCCATTAGCCAGGGCACAACTGTCACTCCGCAATGAGCTGTACCCATCACTGAGTGCCCACTCGCGCTCTGGCCAAGTCTTGGTGGGCTTCCCCAAGTCCCCTCTTCCCCCCCACTGGAGACCACCCGAAGGCAGCAGGACCACGGAGGGGTGGCAGCAGAGCCACTGCCCATCGCCTCTGTGATCCCTGCATGGGCAAGAATCCCAGTTATTCCCAGCTTGAGGCTGCTGCTGAGCCCTCTGGACCCAGTGGTGCTCCTCAGCCTCACTGGACGCCAGGGCCTGGATCTGCTCGGGCACATCTCTTTTAGACCTTCTTACTTCCAGGGCAGTTTTCAGACACAGCAAATGAAAGATCAAATCTGTTACCCAGCTTCTTTTGTCATTATTTGCAATGCCCCGTTTTTCCCTCTGGTCTGTGCTAGGTTTTACTTTACGCTGTGACCCTTTGCTGTCTGTAGCTCCTGCTAAAATGTTGAGTTGACCTAATGCCACAAAAGGAAAGAAAAAGCCAGATCCCTGTGCTGCAGTCTCAGATAACCTGGTCAATACACACAGAGACACACCAATGCAGCGCTACAGATAATGTCTAAACCAGTGGACTGTGTCTTACTATCCCCTCTGTGCTTCTGGCCTGTCCCTTATGGGTTTGGTTATTTTTCCTTTCCATTTTCCTCCCAGCTTACACCAAGAACCACGTGGACATCGCCACGCAGGGCTGGTTCATCGGGCTGATGTGTGCCATCGCTCTCCTGGTCCTCATCCTGTTGATCGTCTGCTTCATTAAAAGGAGCAGAGGTGGGAAATACCCAGGTAAGGGCCTTGCATGGCAATCCTTGGTGCTCATGGTTTAAACATCTCCAGGCTTCTGGGGGCTAATCAAAGTTGGCTTGCTTTTGGATAGATGCTTGTGATTACAAGGGCTTTATTTTCTCTGTAGTGGGAACACTTATTAGTGGGAAGCATTTCAGTTCATTAAGGGTCTGGTGAGGGCCCTTTGCTGCGGAGCTGGATCCTCCTGTGATGCTCAACTCAACCTCCAACTCTGCAAATTTTCTTGTCCTCATCTAGAAAAAGGCTTTTTTAGGCAAAAATCTCATTAAAGTTTTGCAAAGCAAAGATAAGGCTTAAAGGGAATTCACATCCTCACTCGCTATCTGAGCCCTGGGGCCACCACACAGCAACACCCTTTGCAAGCCCTCCTCGGTGCTGGGGTTTTACCAGGCAATGAAAAGCTGTACTTCACCCTTCAGGTTTCTCACAGCCTCAACACCAGCTGCTGTTACTGTCTCATAAAGCTTTTACCTTCTGTACAGCTTTTTAATGTGCACATTGCTGATATGCTTCTTTCCAGTCCGAGACAATAAAGACGAGCATCTCAATCCCGAAGACAAGAACGTAGAAGATGGGTCGTTCGACTACAGGTATGCTTCCATTGGCATGTCCTCCCACGGCTCCCCATCAGCCCCACTCCCAGCCATCACAGCCCTCACCTCCTCCTGCCTCCTTCCCTCTGCAAGCCCTCTACCAAAGGCAACCTCTCCTTGCCTAAAGCCCTGGAAGAGGAACCAGGCTGTGAGGATGCTGCGAGGGTCTCCTCCTTTCCCTATCGCAGCCTGGGAGGAGCAGTCCAGGCAGGGAGCTGGAGCTCTGGCAGCGGGTACCCAGGACACAGCTCAACCCCAGCGACACTCCTAACACCCACAAAACACATAAACTAAACTCTGCAGCAGCCTGGGGATATTTCAGGTCTATCACCCTGTAGCTCAACCTCCCTCCTACCCATAAGAGAGTATCCAGGGGAGAAAACCTATGTTTGGATCAGCGGATAAGCCCTGAAAGCATTCAGAGTATTGATTTGGGGACCTGCCTGCATCCCAGTCAGTGCTTTTCTGTCAGGTGCCCAGGCAAACCCCAGGCCCTGCAGGGATCTGCTAAAACCACTTCAGTTGCACCCAACGCAGCAGCAGTGCCCACTTCTGCTCCAGGAAAACTCCCGGGATACTTCAGGAAGGGACAAGGCTCTCCCAAGCCTGCTCCTGTGCAATGCAGCACTCACAGCTCCGCTGCTGGTGGTGGCTGCCCCCGAGGAGCAGGTAATGTGTCAGGTCTCATTGGCTTGCCCACACTTGACAGAAGAGGGGGGTGTACTGCTGTACACCCAGCTTGCCCTTTGAGCACCTGAACTGGGGTTTGCTTTCCTTTAGAGAATTAAAATGCACCTTTCCATCTGAGCTGGATCCAAAGCCCTATTAAGCAGCAGGAATTTCTCTCCTGCCTTCAAAACAGGGGTTAATTAAAGCCCGTGTCGTTACCGATCCTCCTGGCATTACAAATGGAGGTAGCAAAGATGGGAAGAGCTTATTTACAATTCAGTGAGGATGTAGCAAGACACTCATGTGCCACTGAAGACTTTAGAGGGAGCAAAACGAATATATCTGCCTGCACACAGCACATAAATGGAGGTGAAGAACTGCAGCCCTCAGAACGACCACAGTGATGTTAGGAGCACGGTAACTCTATTGCAGTAGCAACATTTTTCCTCCAAAGGATGTCATAAGCCCAAAGCTCCCCAGTCTTCTGCTGGCACAAGGCAGAATAGAAACGCACCCCAGCAGGAACCAGAATAAGTTCATAGAATCCCAGAGTGGTTTGTGATGGAAGGGACCTTAAAGCTCCTCCAGCTCCAACCCCTGCCACGGGCAGGGACACCTTCCACTAGAGCAGGTTGCTCCAAGCCCCTGTGTCCAACCTGGCCTTGAACACTGCCAGGGATGGGGCAGCCACAGCTTCTCTGGGCAACCGAGTCCCCTTAATGCTCTGAGCCATGACAGGGATCCTCTCAGTGCCCAGATTTGGGGGATGGTGTAAATGCCACGTAGCAAACCTGGAAGCTCTCCTCACCCAGGAGGTGCTCACACCCAACCCTATGGGCTCAGCACCTCAGACAAGGTCTCCACAGCCGAGCTTCTGGCAGTACGACCTGATTTCAGAGATCTGCTTCTCAAGAGCCCACTGGGGTGGCTGCAGGCCAGACCTCCTCACTGCACCACTCCGAAGGCAATTGCATTGCTGGGGACCACTTGCATAGAAGAAAAACCTTGCATAGAAGAAAAACCAAGCTCTTGGCATGGCTGCCGGCATTGAGACAGTCCCCAATGCTGCATTTACTGCCCAGGCACCATCCAAGGGTATTGCCTTCCAGGCAGTGGGAAGGAACGAGGTAAATCCTCCATCCTACCACACAGCAGCTTCTGCTTGGCTGAAGCTCCAACTTCTATTGACAGCCCCATTCCCAAAAGTTTGCAAGCTGAAGGCACAGGTCAGTGGAAGAGCAACAAGAAAGCTCCAAGATGCTCCTGCATCTTCAATCCCACCATCTCATAGATGTCAAGCAAGAACCACCAAAACCAACCCCCAACCACCCATGAGCTTTGCCCCATCCTTCTCAGGAACAACAGGTTTCGTGGGAGAAGCGATGGGAGGCTTCCCTCAAGGAGGCAGAAAGGAAGGTGAACCTGAAGGATTGAGATGAAACCCTGTTGGCTGATTAAGATTCAAACTGATTGTGATGCTAGGCTCAAGGAGGGTAGCAATTAGTATTTCAAGCAAGGACAGGAATTGAGCTGACATGAATTCTTCATTGGTTTCCCTCCCCACCTCCACATAGCATGTCTGATATGCTCTCATCATATCTCACATCCTTAATGCCCCATGCATGCAACTTTCAAATCTCTGCAGCCTATAATTAAGAGATACTGTCACATCTTTCTGTTCCACCAACAGAATAATGGTTTTCCTGAGCAGAGGCTAAGCTGAGAAGCTTATTTCCAAAGCAGGAAACCATTATCCTTGGACAATGTTCTGTGCCAGTGACTGTGCCTCATTATACCAAATGTTCAAGCTGCACATGGGGGAGTCAGTTGGAAACCCTGGCCCATGGGAAGGGAAACTTGAGTGGTTTTAGCTTCTGGACTCCAGTTCAGATCCAGGATAACCCATGGCACAGGTTACATGGTGGAGGCAGTGCCAGCATGCCCTGAATGGACCATCTCAGCAGGCATCGAGACGGGAGGACATGGAGCCATCCTCAGAGCCTAGCAAGGGGAGGAGAGGTCTGGTGAAGCAGCCAGAGGAGGTGTAGGCTTGCCAATAGATAACATGATACTCGTGCATGACTATAGCAAGGAAACCCAGCACAAGACTGGAGGGGAAACTGAGCAACCCCCTCCCTTGGCCCCTGTCCTGCTGCACGTCGGTCCCCAGCCACTTGCTAATGGACTTCAACCACAAGCCCTTTGCGAAGAGCCCGATGGCAAAGAGCCCACTTCCCACCTGCACCACCCACTGCTGCTCTGCATGAGCTTTCCAGGGGAAGCCACTGAGGCTCATCCAGCCCTGAACCATTAAACTGGCTCCATTTGGTATAACGAGGCAATCAGCTCCATGAGGAATGCAGACATTTTGGTTTGTAGCACTGCCCCTGTAAATGCAGACCTCATCATATCTCTCTCTGATCAGGCTCTTTCTGCTTCTCTCTGTTTTATTCCCATTCTTTCTTCTCCTTTTCACCTGGTCTATCCACATGGACCATGAAGGTCTCTTGAAAGGTAGGACCACGTGCTGCCAGAAGTCCGGCACATTTAGCTTTTTCTTTATATTCCTTCCTTCGAGCTATTTATTTCTTTAGAGCTGAAACTATTACCTCCCCTTCCCTATTCCCCTGTACCTGCCTCCACCTAACACATTAAACAAGAGCCCTCTAACTCCTGCTGGCATCAGGGGGTACCCCCATGTCCAGCGATGCGCCTCTTGCTTGGGATATGCTGGGCAGCCCCCACCACATGCTCGAGTAGCTCATCCCTCCTGGTGGAGCTGGACCTGGAGATGGTGCCCTCGGTGCACTCACCCTGATGCCAGACACCCAGGGGACAGTGGCAGGGGACACAAGCCAAAAGCCTTTAGATCCTAAACAATCTGCCCCCTCTTGGTCTCAGTCCTGGCTCGAGCTTCCCCCCCCCCAATGATTTATGCAACTCAGGACAATGTTTCCCACATGGTTTTCATCTGGGTGCTCTGGTTCTCTAACACACACATCAGCAACCCCCCCCAGAAATCTTAATAGGGTTATAACGCATCAAGATGCTGATGACTATCTGCTTCACCCTCCTAATACACTAACAGGATAAACAGTACTGGAGAGAGGTAAAACCAGGGGCATGTGCAAGAAAGGCACAAGTGGAGTGTTTGCTGCTGCAAACCCCCCCTTAGGGAAAATCTGGCTCTAGATTCAGCTTGAACTGAAGCCCAAACCTCGAGAAAGGTCTGCAAATGAAGGGAGCTGGGTTTTGCCACTCTCTACTTGGCATTTATTAGGCTTTCTAACTGGCAGCCCCGCTTGCAGGCTGAATTCTCTTCCTCCTCCCCCCCCCCAAAAGAAGCTGCTTTCAAAGCTAACAAGTTATGTTTTATTGTGATGCCAAGTTAACACAAGGCCTCAGATATTGGGTTTTGTATTATTGCTTTAATTCACAAAGTGCTGATAAAAGGAAATACAGTAGAAAGCTGCGTGTTGTACTGTGGGATACCAAATTCCTCCCCCACTGTAGAGAGCTGGTGCCATTAATTAAATGGCATGAGAGAGATTTAATTTAGCCTTCCCCAGCTAAAGAGGGTTTTGCTCCCTGGCCCAAACAAAGTGCTTCTCGTGCCTCTGTGGGAAGCAAACACCTTTGTGTGGGCACCAACTATCAAAGGCTGCAATCAAAGCCCTG
Organism: Strigops habroptila; assembly: GCF_004027225.2. Classification (NCBI taxonomy): domain Eukaryota; kingdom Metazoa; phylum Chordata; class Aves; order Psittaciformes; family Psittacidae; genus Strigops; species Strigops habroptila. Next base: position 550,275 of record NC_044294.2, read on the forward strand.
CACTTGCACTGGGTTTAAGGGAAATGAAGGAACAGAGTCAAGTGTCATGCTGGGGAGTGAGTCTGGTGAGCCCAGAGCTAAACCAACCCTAACAAAGAGCCAGGAATGGAGGTGGGAGGGCAAATACAAGGTACACATGTGATACTTTGAGGGATAACACAGGATTTGCATGCTGGCCCTGAGATCAAAGATAAAGTAAGGACGAGTTGATACGAAAATTACTTTTTATATATAGCAACCCACTCTCATGCTCTACACAGTGTTATCTGTGTTGATGAGATACCAGCCTTTGCCCTCCAGAGAGAAAACAGCTTTGCCCTGTTTCTTTGGTAAAAGGGTTCATTTAAAGGGTTGGGGTTTATTTCTGTGGGCCAGACTATTTATTTTTCAGTGCCCTGGCTTAATCTTTTGAGTGAAAAAGAGAAAAGGAGAAAGGACTGAGCAAACAAGCTTAAATGCTCAGAAATAAGCTTGGAAAGGTAAATTCCCATGAGTTTTGGAAGCTGCACAGAACTTGGCATCCTATACATGCCCCCTCCCAGTGCTTTGAGAGCACTCCCCACTGCATGTAGCTATCTAAACAGCCAAGTGGGGGGGGTTGCAAGGAAATCTGGAAGCAAACCTCACTAAACCAGGTTCCACCAAGGGCAGCTAAAACGCTAAGAGAAAGAAAGAAAATAAGCAATGACAAGGAAAGGATATTTAGAACGTACATCCAGTTGGACTGATCTAAGCATTGTATGTAATATAGGATAATTGCTTTCTATAAACTAAACCCGTGAAGGTTGGGCTTGCAGAAATACCCACCACAGCACTCCTCCTGCATGGAGGATGTCTCCCAACCTTCATACGTGTCAGACACACCATGACTCACTGTCTGCAGACAGAGCACCCCACACCTTGGGGCTCTGGTCAGTATATTTGCACACTGGATCTATCTTTTGAATATCCAGACCTTGGGTGAGGTTTTTAGCCCCGTTCTCAAGCCTTAACTGTGTCTGTCTGTCTTCTGCTACCCAGCGATGAAGACAACAAGCCCCTGCCCAACAGCCAGACCTCCTTGGACGGCACGATAAAGCAGCAGGAGAGTGACGATAGCTTGGTGGACTATGGAGAGGGGGGAGAAGGGCAGTTTAATGAGGACGGCTCCTTTATCGGCCAGTACACGGTGAAGAAGGACAAAGAGGAGACTGAAGGCAACGAGAGCTCGGAAGCCACCTCCCCAGTCAATGCTATCTACTCGTTGGCATAGCGCAATGCACTGAAACCACAAAGAGCTGGAGGTGTTTGTAGTGGATGGGGGTTAAACAACAGCCGCCGCCACCTCCAACAGCAACGTGTGAATGAAGCAACCAACAATGACAAGAAAAAACACAAAAAAAAAAAAGAAAAATAAGTTTAAAACCCCAAGCAAAAGGCAGCCCAGGGGCTGCTGATGCCATCTTATCCTTAGCAAACAAGCAAACAGCAAGGACTCCCGGGGCGCGGATGGGTTGTAGCTGTAGCTGAAAGCTGGGCTGAGCCACAGGGGCTGGAGGAGCGGGATGCTCGAGCTGCACCCCAGCTTCGGGGCTGGTCCCAGTACCCTGAGCCAGCCTGGTGAGGGACAAGTGGTGGGCTCGGCTGCCCAGGCCCACCCCCCCCGAGGCCCCTTTGGTTCTTTTTGGGAGGGAGTTCACAATTCTTCTTTTTAATCTTTACAGGAAGGTTCCAGATAAGAGGGGAGGGGGGAAAGAAATCAGAAGGCGAGTTTGGGGAGGGGAAAGGGGTGAGCAGAGCCTGGGCAGAGCAGCAGAAATGCACGACAGGAGGAAAACTGTGGATCTTTGGGTAGCGACACCACGGCACTGTATGACTGAGATGTCCATCCTCACAGCAGCACCTTGCCCACAGCCTCTCCCAAGCTGTCAGCACCACCACCTCCTTCCCAACAGATCAAGCAGCACCTATGCAGGGAAGGGCAGGTTCCCACCACTTCCCTTGGCACCGTAACTCACATCGGTGCTAAGGCTCTGCCACCCATCCCCACTGCAAAGCCCACGGGGAGGTCACCCCCCACCCCGCAGGGCTCCAGAGCATCCTCAGAGACAAGAGGCTGCAGAAGAGCTTGTGGGATTTGTGGAAGGACATCGAGGTGCCGCTCACCCTCCGGGCCCTGGAGAACAGCATTGCTTGCCTGGGTAACTGTAGGCAAACCATGGGTTTAGTCTTTGCTTTGTAAGAAATTGGGGGGGGAACTTCCCCCGGACCATGCCTGCTTTCTTTTAAAGGCAACTCCATGTATCTTATGTAGCAAAGAGGAAGTGGAAGCAGGACCAGTATTAACACAGGATGAGGGGACCAGAAATCACTTATTTAAAACCAGATAGAATCAAAGGTCAGGATGAGAAGCACCCAAGGGACTGGGTGGAGGATCCCCCGCGGCTCCCGATCAGCAGCTTGCACAGTTCAGGGATGTGCATCCTTTGGGAGCCAGGGAGAAAGGCAGGACCCGAGGTCCACACCTTCCCCCGGCACCAGGGATGAGCCAGCTCGACAGTGTTTTCCACTAAATTCCCCTCCTCATCTCTGACAGTGGCCTTTCCCCCCCTCTCCATCAATCAACCTGAGCGAGACCCTTCCAGGAGCGAGCACCGGAGCAGACTCCCCTCCGCTGTCTTACTCACATATCAAGAGAACACGCCATGTATGTTAACCCATTAACACACGGTAACAAGCAGCTCGGGTAGGAGTGCTCCTTCTCATGCCTTACACAGCTTCGGACTTCCCGTGAAGTTTCATGAACTGATCCTCTTCCCCCCCCTCCCGCTTACGCGCCCCTAACGCGATGGGCTTCGAGCCGCCAGAGCGGCAGGAGTAGGATGGATGCCTGGGCAGCTCCCAGCGGAGAGCGCACGGATCATTGTAGAAGGTAGAGTTTGTAACAGACCGTCCTCAGTGGCCAATGCCATGTGTATTCTCCTGCTTCCCGCACTTTTGAAAACCAAAGGTACCTTCGCTGAGAGAGAGCAGATTCCCTCATGGATGGCGAGCGATGTTCAGATGGATTTTGCTTTCATTCTTTTTCCAAGGAGGGTGTTTTTGTTCGGCAGAATGGATTACACGCAACAGGATTAATGCAATTCTTTTAGCTTTCAAGCTGGTTTGCTATGAAGACATACTGCTAACAAGAATACTACTAATAGGGATTGTTGAGATGGGACTTTGCCACATTCTTTAAGCTGCTAATGGCACAACTATCCTGCCCTTCAGGGAAGAGCCCGGACCCAGTCAGCACCCGCGCAGCAACCACTGGCTGGACCACATAGAGCAAACAGGAGAGGGCTGGATGCAAACCCAACAGCAAAGGAGCTACACCATAGGAGCCATGGAGGGGTTAGGCTGGTGTTAACAGGCAGAGCCCCCCCACTAGAGCCAGGGGGGCTCCTGCTACCCCAGGGCACCACACAGGAACCCATCTGCAGGGTCCTCCATCCATGTCACCTTACAGAGCAGGAGCCATGCCTCTCGCTGCTACCATCAGTGTAGATGCATTCATGAGACAAGCCAATTTCTACCGCTGCCACTCGCCACTGATCTGGTTTAAGGAGACATCTCCCAGCCCATTCCCAGGACATGCAGCAGTTGTATTCCGTTTTTAAGCAAGCACACCAGGCCAAACCACTTCCCAAGCCTATGGCTGTCCTTACAACGTTGAGTTGGTGTAAAATCTTGCCCAAGCACCAGTGGAAATGAGGAGAGAAAGAAACTACAGCCTCTGACGTGGAAAAGCCTCCACTGCTGGAGCTGGGCATCTTCATCACCCCCAGCACATCAGATCCTCGCTGCTTTGTGGACCAACCGCTAACGGGGACCACAAGACCCTTGGCTACCATGCAACACCTCCAAACCTCAAGGAATTGGTCAGGCATTCCTGGAAGCAGGACAGTCTGTGTCATGTATCTGTATTACGTGCCATTTATATTAAAGCCTGTGTTTCTGTCCTGTCATTAACCGCCATTTTCCTAAGCAAACCTCTCTTTGGAATTGGTTTCACCCTTTGCACTGCGTGCCTCGGGAGGGAAGGAGCTGACCTCAGCCCAGCCAGTCCTGCCCTTGCCCCCAAAAGCCTCACGAAACCAGTGACAGAGTCCTACCACCACGTTACTTTAAGTAACCAGAAAAGGAAGGAGATGTCTGCAGAGGACCTGGGGAACAAAGGGCTCAGTGCAAGTTACCTGTAGCCTCAAACATTAGCTCACTGTAAAAATTACTCCAAAATTAGAAGGTGTAGTAAAAATTTCAACATTTCTTTGAAACTTCCCCCACAGTTCTGGAGCCTGAAGGGAATTCTAAGTTCAAAACTCATCCTGAGCTTCACATTTTTTTACTCCCTTTATTAAAGATTCAGTAGATGTTTGCATGCGCAGTTACTGCGTCACAGGGAGCAAAGCCCTTGGCTTGCTCCAACCACCAAAACCACTGCAGGGTGACCCCACACCACCCCCAAAATGCATTCACCCCACAGGAGCATCGTGGCCATGCTTCTGAGTGAGCATCCATTGAGCACTAGGAGAGGGATGGAGACCCTGCAGGAGGACCGCCTCTGTCTGGGTGTGCTCTGTGCCACTGATCGTGCCTGCCTGTCCCTGGTGTCACCCCATAAGAGCTGCTTTGCTTCTCCATCCCCAGCTGTCCCTCTCCAGCCTAGTCACCTCCACTGCTGCCTATAGCGTAACCTCCAGGGTGAGCAGCATGCTCAGGAGGGATCTGTACCAGCTCCAAGGGCTGGACCCCTCCTAAGGGATCAGCCTCCATCACAGGGTTGACCATCCCTCTCTGGGATCTGCACAGCCCCCCTGGAGCAGGACACACCACCTTTTCCAGAAGATACATCTCCATAAAGGGTTTAAATTAGGCACCAACACTTAACAAACAAAGAAGAGACAGGCTCAAAATCAACCTGGGGAAAACACAGTCTGGGTCCAGCTCCCATCTTCCAAATTTGAGCCTGTTTCTAAAACAGTCTGAGCCAAAACCTCATCCAGAGACAAAATCCAGACTCTGCCAACTGCATCCGAGCGCAGGGACGCAGCCTGCGCCTCCCCAGCACGGCACCTTTGGCTGCTTGGAGCCCTGCACGTGCCATGAACCACAGAAGCACAAGTATGGGACACAAGAGGACACTTGCTGTGTTTATGCGACCTTGAGGCTGCTCCTATTCTCCCTGAAGTGATGCTGCATCTGGTCATGATGTCCCAAAAACAGCCCCCTGTCAGCACTTCCTTCTTGCAGATCCCGAGTCCATGTGTTACAGTCACTTATGTGTCGCGCTGGGGGAGCAGGATGGGTGCACAGCACCAGCCACCACTGGAGCCCCTTGCTGTGCCTTACCTTGGCATGCAGCACTGCTCCATCCATGCCACCGGCTGTCTTGGCGAGTCCCAGCACCTCTCCTCAGCGCGCAGGTCCCAGCAGAGCTGCGAGTCCAACGTGCACCGTCCGTCGTACCAGGCTTGATGTGTGCTAGCAGCACCCCGTGCCAGTTAAGCAATAAGCAAACCTTGTGGAAAATAAAGAAGAGACCACGTTCTATTTCTTGCACTAAGACCTGTTTTATTAACGAGAATAACAAAGCTTCTCTGGTCCTAACAAAACCCAACGTGTCAGTAGCTCCCCATGCCCAGCAGCGCCTGTCTCTCCATGTCCTTCACAAGCGGGCATCGGGCTTTGGTCGTCCAACCCAGTCTAAACCCCACATCAAACCCAGAGCAAAGTCCTCCCTTTGCAGTCCAGAGTTCTCAGTGTTTGTTCCTCCTGCTCACATCAGAAGGGAAGTATTGGGCTGTTTCATTTCTCTTTAATTTGTAAATATCTCGCGATCCATCCATCCTCTCTGTAAAACCTCCTGGTTGTTCTCAAGTATTCTATGTATTTATTTGCCTTTTCTTTTTTGAAAGCAAAAAAACCCACCACCTCTGCGTTAACCCACTTGTTCCAATGAGAAATGTACAGCTGAGGCTGTAAAATTAACAAGTTTACAGCAAGATGATTTATGGACTATGGAAAAAGAGTGTTTAATATAAGGACTTATAAACCGACTGCATGAGATGAACGAAGGCCAAAATACTCAGATACCATTTTTTTTTGAATCACTGTAAAACAAGAACAGACTGGATTTTTTTGTATAGAGAACACTAAACATATAATAAAACATTGTTCAAAACTCGAGCTAAGCCTGTAATTCATCTCTGCCAGCTTGCAAAAGGTAAGAGCTGCTGCTCACCCACAGCCAGCACCAGTGCTCCCCAAATCCCAGCCTGGTTTGGGCTGAAGGGAGCTTAAAGCTCCTCCAGTCCGAACCCCCTGCCACAGGCAGGGACACCTTCCACTAGAGCAGGTTGCTCCAAGCCCCTGTGTCCAACCTGGCCTTGAACACTGCCAGGGATGGGGCAGCCACAGCTTCTCTGGGCACCCTGTGCCAGCTCCTCAGCACCCTCACAGATGAACAAGCCCATCGGAAGCATCCCAGGTGAATGGGATGAGAGTGTTTGCGCAGGTTTGGAGGTGCAGCACGAGCACATCTCGCTGCACATCACCCTTGGAGGTGAGGAGCCAGCGCAGCGCCGGGCTGGCAGCACCACACAGGGCATCCAACACAGGAGGAGAGCCCATCCTCCAAGGGGATGGAGCACACTCAACCCATGCCCTGTCTGATGTCCATCTGCCCAGTGAGTGCTGAGAGTTTAACACCTCTCCTGGCTGTCAACAGCACTTTAAATCCCTGCACATGGCTGCCAGCCCACAAGTAGCAGTAGAACCACCACCCAGAGCAGCACCATCTGCTCCCCGTGACCTGGGCTCCTCACAAAGCCCTCACTGACCATCTCAGAGGCCAACAAGGCCTCAGTGCAGGCAATGGAATCCTTCCCAGGTGGGGAAACTGAGGCACAAAGGAGCAAGGGGTGCCCAGTTACCTGGACATACTTGTGATAAGCATGCTTGAGATGTGCAAACAGCAGCTCTGCACCCTTGCCAGGGCTGGCTGCAGCATGGACACCCTCTGGAAGCACACGAGAAGCTGAAGCAACACACGGGAGCAGCAGGGTCTAACCCAGCTCCCCCCTCCTGACCCACACATCCCCGCAGCAGTGAGTGATGCCTCCCTGGGGCCGATCCTGCACTCCCCAGCCCTTCGCTGCCCCTGAGGCTCTGAAGTGCTCTTAACGGAGGCTCCCTGGTGAAAAGCCTTGCTGGGAATGGGCTAAAGGAAGGGGGGAACCAGCAGAGTCTATCTGGCTAATGAAGATGTAATTGCTGCAGCCCTCATTAATAGGATGAGAGCATTAGTGCTGCCTCCTCCAGTGCGGCAGCAGGGGCTCCATCCACCCTCCCCACCACTTCCTTCAACAGCAGAGAGACAAAAAGCACCTTTTGCCCCTTGTAGGAGCCCAGAGCAATAGAGCAACTCTCAGCCCCTGCCCTAAGGATGGATGAAGGAATTGACTTGACCCTGGATACAGGAATTCAAGCTACCCGGAGCCCAGGGACCCCTCCAGCACAAAGGCACCATTTCCCAGCACCCACAGCTCAAGGTCTCAGCCTCATGAAGGGCTGCACAGGCAGCTCCTTCCAGCATTCCCATAGGACACACAGTATTTTTAGCATCCGGGAGCAAGCAACAATGGACCCATCCACATCCTTGCAATCGATATGGGGGGAGACACATGCATTAGCACTCCTCCCTTTTTATGGCACAGTAATGACACCCATATCTCCCCTGACCTCTGCCCGCCTGGTGGGGCAGCAGTACTGGATCAATGCAGACAGACTGATTCCAATTACCCATCCTCCTCCTCCAAGAGGCAGCTCCAGCCTCTTGCCCATTACTGCAGCTAAGAGCCATCCAAGGGAGCCCTTTCAGGGCTGCTTCCTCCCCCAGCTACCATCACTGTGGTCTCAATACGTGTCTGCACCATGAGGAACACCCAAGAGGCCACCGATGCCCTTGTCACCTGCAAGAGACCCTCAGAGAGCTGCTCACAGCACAAAGACAGAGGAGAGGGGGCAGAGGGCAGGTCCCCCTCCCTCTCTTGGGTCTCCCTCCATTAGTCCTTTAGCTGGGGGTCAGGCTCCAGCCCTGCTCTTCCTTTCTGCCCAACAAAAGCTCCTGCTACCCAGATGAGGTCTGTGGGAAGGGTTATGGCCAGTTTCTCCCAATTTCACCCCAAAACAGCAGCAGGAAGCAGAGAACAGGCAAGCTGAGCAAGGGGAAGAGAGACGGGACCAGCAACACGCTCTGCTCCAGCACAGGCATCCTCCTGCCTGCACCCAGTTGCTGGAGGAGTCTGAACCGCTGGAGTTCTGCCAATCAATAGAGATACTAATGCTTTAATTACTCCTCTGTAATTGCAGGCCATTAACCTGTGGACAGCCCCAGCGCCCACTGATCTCCTTACATCAGTAACAGGTCTGGGCAGGAGCAGGGAGGGATGGAGAGTGCAGGGTGGTTCCTGGAATGCTCCCAAATCTGCTTCCCACCTTGCTGCAGCGACCTGCCCACCAACAAGCCCCACACCATGAGGACCCTTCCCACATCAGCTCCCTTAGCAACCATGGGATTGGCAGCACTGCCTTCCTCCAAAGCTCAGATCATGCAAGGTACCATGGAGGAGGTCCTGGAGCATCCCTGTCACAGTCCAGAGCATCACTCCACCCAGGCAAACCTCCCCCAGCACCCAGAAAACAGCAAAGGTGTTGGTTGATGAGAAGCTCCCCATGACCCATCAGTGTGTGTTTGCAGCCTAGAAACCATCCGTGTCCTGCAGCATGACCAACAGGTTCACCCTGGAGAAGAGAAGGCTCCTTAAGGGGAGACCTTAGAGCAGCTCCAGTGCCTAAAGGGGCTACAGGAAACCTGGAGAGGAGCTTTGGACGAGGGCCTGTAAGGACAGGCCAAGGGGAATGGCTTTAACCTGCCAGAGGGGAGATTGAGATGAGCTCTGAGGCAGAAGCTCTTCCCTGTGAGGGTGCTGAGGCGCTGGCACAGGCTGCCCAGAGAAGCTGTGGCTGCCCCATCCCTGGCAGTGTTCAAGGCCAGGTTGGACACAGGGGCTTGGAGCAACCTGCTCTAGTGGAAGGTGTCCCTGCCCGTGGCAGGGGGTTGGAAAGGTCCTTTCCAATACAAACCATTCCAGGATTCTATGATCTCGTGGCTACAGATATTCACTGGGAAGGGCTCTGGGTGCAGCCTCACAGGGGCCACAGCGACTGTTTGCAGAGCACTGCCAACACAGGTTACGTGGTGCACAGACACACATGGATGTATTTAGGCACCGGGGGGTGCATATATAAGGCAACACACACACACTGCATGGGGGGGTGCCCCTGCCGAGACACCCCCATCTGGGGCTAATCCCTTTCCTGCTCCCCCCCACAGACACAGGCTCGGACCCCCCCAGGGCTTCACCTGCTCCAGCCCCAGGGACGGGGGGAGCCCGCGGCGATGGGCACAGACAGACAAGGGCCTTCTGAGGGGAGCGGCGGGAGCAGCAGGCAGGGGGCTGAGGAACAGCATCAATTACGCACGATGCTGCCTCCGACCGGCCCTTGGGCTGTGGCAAGTGAGGTAAAGGCAGAGGAGAAACCCCCCCTCTCCAGGGACCGGCGCGGTGGTTGGCAGCGAGCGAGGGAGCGCGCACGCAAGGAGGGAGGAGAGGGAGGAGCACATCCTAATGCAGAGATGCTGCAGTGGCTTCGGGCACACACATCCACACTCGGGCAGCACCAGCCGAGCACTGCCTCTGAGCGCGGCCGCCGGCTCCGCCGCACGCACCCGCCCCGCACAAGGTAAGCGCCTTTCGCCCTCCTTCCTCCATCCAAAGAGCCTCCGGGTTGGAGGCACCGTTCCCCATCCACCGGAGCCGGCTCGCTCGGCTCTGCCCCGGCCAGAGGGAACCTGCCCGACCCCGCTCGCCTCCGGCAGCGATGGGGAGGCAGGAGCAGGGGGTTGCTTTGGGCTTGTGCTGTCGCGATGGGTTTGCGATGCAGGCTCTGCCTGCGCTGGGGTGGGGATGGGAGGAAGGGGGGGGCCACGCCGTGTCACTTGTGGCAGCAGAAATGTCTCTTATGGAATAAGTCTGGGAATATCCGTGTTATTTATTACTGACAGGCTTTTCCTGGTGCTTTCTGGCTGGAAGCACTTGGAGAGCCCGGGGGTGTTGGGCATCTCGAATGTGGCGCCGGGGGCGGCCTCATAGAGCTTTTAATGCACAAGACTACTTCAGCATCTCAAGCATGGGGGGGCAGAGCCCAGAGCAGCCCCAGAGCTTCCTCTGCAGGGAGGAAGACGCTGGTATCCCAAGTCCCCTCTCTATGCACCCCACTGCGAGGGCAGATCTGGGGTAAGGGGTGGGAGATGGGGCTGCTCCGGGCACGTGGAGGGGGTGTTCCTGTGCCTGAGGCTGGCTGGGGTTTGCAGGGAGGCTCTGGGGAGCCGGAAGGGCTCAGTGCAAAGCCACAGACAAGCACTTGCCCACCCTAGGCCCCAGTGTTGGGATGGGCAGCAGCAGGAGGCAGCGGCTCCGCTCTTCCCAGGGTGGATGCATTCCCACATTCTAAAACTTCCCGAGCTCCCTCGTCCCTTTGCATCTCACCCACACTGACCCACGGACTCCCCCAGGCCTGCAGCTCAGCAGTGTTCTTCTGGCTGGAGCGGGGAGTATTCATAAGGGATTGTCACTCTAAGGAAACACTAGTTGCTTTGAGGATGGGAAGCAGCAGCCTCTCGATCCCAGAGCCGGGAGCAAGCCCAGCCCAAGGCTTCAGCCTGACCCCCGGAACAGCTCTTGCTCCTCCCAGGCCGCCTCCAAGGGCACAAATCTGAAGCACAGGCTCTTGCACAAGATTTAGGAGCAGGTTTGCATCCACACATGAACCTCTCCAGGCCATCTATTTGGTACCAAGCGCACCCCCCAGCAACACCACCAACCCCAGGAGCCACTTGCTTTGGGAAAGCAGCAGGTCCCAAACTTTCTAGAGATAACTGCACTTCCCAGAGGTAGATTAGAATTAGCCAAGACTGAAGAGAGCAGAAAGCAAGAGGGTCCCATCGTGCCCAGCCGCTCCCTGGAGCACGAGCGCAGCGAGACAAAGGGATGCTCACGCTCCTCTCCATCACCTGCTCAGTTACTCTCAAACTGAGCAACCACGACTCCTGTCACTCAAACCCTCTGCAGAGAATTTAATGGCCTGTGTCATTTGCTCTGCAGATTTACCACAAGCAGATCCCAAAAGGCAGAAACTCCACCGTGTCACTAGGGAGGGGTTTCCCCACGCACACAAACGCAGTGCATGGAGGGTCTGCTCAGCCACGTGGGGACAGCTCACGTGCATTAACACCCAGCCTGGATGTTCAGCCACCTGCATGCTTTGTGCGTGTTCAAAGTCCAGATAATCCATGGAAAGCCACGGACCCAGTGAGGGGCAGACACCTCCCAGGTTTCTCAGTGCCGTCAGCAGCCCCAAAGGACTTTGTGTGCAATGTCCATGCCACCACCCTGACCTTCTGAGATCGCTCTCCTTGAAGGTGCTGGGCATGAAGCAAACCCACACAGTTACCTAGAAAGCATTGCATCCCAATGGAGCATCCCAACAGCTCCCCAGGAACCTCAGGAGCCAGCAAGCGCTGGGCTCAGTGGCCACAGGGCTCAGCAGCCCAAAGCATTGCCCTCCTGCTCAGAACAGGTTTAACTCCATCTCATGGGGACTGGCTTAACACAGCACTGCCTGTAGTTATTCTACAGCCAGAGGCACATCTCCCTCCTTCCTAAATCAATCTCATGCACTACCAGCTCTGCTTTCCAGGGACGAGGAACCACGCATCCATGGAGGTTTGGGGATGGGCTGATGGCAACCCTGTAAGCCCAGGGCTCTGCAGTAATGGGACCACATCGCTGCACACATCCCCTCGCACCAGGACAGCTCGCAGTGTGGCCACATAAATCTGCCACACAGGAAACCCCAGCATTGACCACGGGCTTTCAGAGATGCACAAAGCAGCCAGAGAAGTGCCTTAGAGTGCTTTAAGAGTCAAAAACACATAGATGGAAGGGAAGAAACATTATTGAAACCTGTTGTGATAGGCTGCATCAGGCTCTTTCTAGACACTGTCTGTCTATTCCTCACACTAGATGTCTTTGGGTGCTTGTGGAGCTGTTGAGAGGGAACAGGTCCCAGCAGACAAGGAAATCAAGTGTGCTCAAACTACACAAAAGCTCTTTCCTTGGGCCCACAACGTTTCCTCTGCCACAACACTCACTCTTGGTCCCATTGCCACAATGCAGTTGGAGCATCCTGGAGCTTAGCAGAGAGACGTGCAACGTGGCAACAGGGGAGATGTCCCAAGGGAGCACACGAGAGCTATTCCCACCCACAGCCAGTTGCGGAACACTGAGCCCAACCCCCCCAGCAGCCCAGGTCCTACCTTATTCCATGTATTATTTATTGTCCAGCATGTAGAGCTATCAGTCCTGCACCAGGGAGCCATAAAGCAGGGAGCCCACAGCAGGAGGAAGGAAGAGGATCTGGTTTGTGCTGGTTTTTGCTTGGCACTATTGGGAGACTGAATACTAACCCCACTTTAACAAAGGTTGAACACAGGGATGGTGCCTTCCAAGCAGCACAATAAATACATCATGATTGCAGGGGATACCCTACCCTGCTCCTAGGAGGGAGAGCAATTTAGCACTGCTCCACCAAGGTTCTTTCTACATGGGGATACTGCATCTCCCCAGTATCTCAGCACCCAGAGGTGCAGTGGGGCCAAGGCAAGAGCTGAGGAGCTCTATGGGGCTGGGGCAGATGCCTGGTGCCATGCATGGACCCAGCAACACAAACTGGGCAGCCAGATGTTCGGGCTTCCCCATACAACACATTCCCCAAGCTCTGCACTTGGTTTCCCTCACTACAGCCTCTTCCCAGGCCTGGCTCCTGCCAAGTGATGTACCAGAGGAGGGGATGGAGCCCAGCTCCATCGCAGGTAGGGAGCTATTTATACCAGTGCCACATCAAAGAGGTTCTGCTGCTGACACCACGGTAGCACTAATAGCACAAAGTGGGTGGGTTTGGGAGGCTGACAGTGCTGTGGCTGTCCCGGGGTTCAGTGCATGCTCAGTGCATGGAGCTGTGCTGCAAGAGGAAGGGAAAACCTGCAATGGGAAGCTTGAGTTTGGAGTTTTATTCTGGGGAGACAGTAGCAGCGTGTACAGCCAGACCCTGACTCACTTCCCATCCCTCCTGCCTGTCTCAGCATCCCCTCCTGTGCAGCTCCAGGGTAACAACCCACATTCCCAGGCAGGGAGGTTGGAAGGTTGTGCTCAGCTGTGCTGGGAGAGAACTGCAGGGGAGGGTCTGTAAGAAGGGCTCAGTATTTGGAACTTTAGCACCTCTAAACACGGATGTCAGGCACACATCACCTCTCAAACACCCCGGTGCTGAACTGGAGCCCCTTGTGGCCCTGTTTTCAAAGGCTTTCAGCATCCTTCCAGCTGCTATCGACTCAGGCACTGAAACAAGCCTTCAGGGAGAGGTTAGGAGCTGCGTGCTGGCAGCCCCGGTCCAACACCGGGTGTGTGCTCAGCAGCCAGGCAGCACACAGGGACAGCCGCTCCTGAGCAAAGCTTCCTCCATCCCCTCTGCCCCGGGGCAGAGCCTGCTGGGAAGGTCTCCAGCCTGTTTCTGTTGGTCTCCTTTGCTCTCTAACATGCTGTGCTGGTCCCGATGGCATTCCAGAGTGCTGGAGCAGCTCTGCTCTGGAGCCAGGCTGAGAGAGCTGGGCTGGGGCAGCCTGGAGAAGAGAAGGCTCCTGAAGGGGAGACCTTAGAGCAGCTCCAGTGCCTAAAGGGGCTCCAGGAAACCTGGAGAGGGGCTTTGGACAAGGGCCTGTAGGGACAGGACAAGGGGAATGGCTTTAACCTGCCAGAGGGGAGACTGAGATGAGCTCTGAGGCAGAAGTTCAAATACGGACCCTTATCAAGCCAGTTCCTTTGCAATTGAAACAATCAGTGACTGATAAGACACAGCAGTGCAGCCGTGGGGCTGGCACAGAGCACACATCCCCTCCCCAGCTGGTCTCAGAGCCCAGAGCAAGGGATGCCCAAAGCCTTTCCTCCCCCAGCAGGCAGCACACCAAGGGTTGGGGGTATTAAGCACACAACCAGTGCCCTGTTACATGGCCATGGCAATTCAGAACTGCTCCAGATACAACCTGGTTTGCTCTCACTGCAAACCCTGCAGCATCCCCAGGCTCACAAATTGGGCTGCAGCACCAAGCCCACTCAACAGGAAGCAACAGGACCAGCCTCAGCCCCAGCAAATGCAGCCCACTTCTCCTCTAGGAGCAAGCAAAGCAGCTTCACACAGTGCACTACCCCCAGAGTGGCATCCTGCTGCCTGCCTTCCCTAGAGCACAATGTATTCCAGCCAGCAGCTCCCAGAGGCAGGCAGGATGCAAGGGGACAGGGACACAAAGGTCTGCAGCACCCACCAAGCTTGCAACAGACCACACAGAGAACCAGAGAGGGCCAGTACACAGGGACAGGAGTCCCAAAGGGGCTCAGGCCACCCTTCCCAGCCATGCCAACAGAAACCCCTGCTCCCACCACCTCCACACAGGGCCCTGCCACACCACAGCTCCCACCCTCCTCCTCCGGATGCTCAAACACCCCCAAATTAACCACATATCCCCCTTTGTTCCCCTTTACCTCTCTGCAGCACACGCTCCCATCCCTGCACTGAGCTGTGAGGGCAGAGCCCCCTCTGCCTGCAATTATACTAACGAGGGCCGATTGTCATTGCCCACACCTGGGGCAGGGGCCAGGGCAGAGGCACCAGCACCGGGGCTCAGCATCAGCACTGATGGAGCCTGGGGAAGCTTCTGGTTCCCTGCTTGGTGGCTTTCCTCCCATCCCAGTGCTCAGACCCTCTGCCCCAGCCCATCTCCCTTGTCCCTAAGCCGGGCTGTTGAACATCACAGCCACGGCACTGCATCTCCCCTGCCCAATGCCGGCATGGCCCAAGTGCAGAAGCAGCAGCAAGGACAGACAGAGAGACTGAAAACGTGCTTTAACCCACCCCACCAGGGCTAGAGGTGCTCCCTGTGCCTTCCCGCAGGCAGGACACACGGTGCTGTGGGTGCTGTGGGTGCAGAGCACGTCCCAGCTTTGTGGGAATGCCTCAGCCCACTGGGCAGGAACAAATGGATCTGGACAGCAGGGCCCCAGCTCCAGCCCCGGCTGTGAGCACCATCTGCCCTGAGCATCCTGCTCCAGCATCCCTGAGCGCACCGGGGCACAGCTCTGCTCCTCCCCTCTCTGTCATGGAATCCTGGAATGGCTTGGGTTGGAAGGGACCTTAAAGCTCATCCAGTTCCAACCCCCTAAAATCCCATCTCAATCTCTCTCCTTTCAGTTTAAAGCCATTGATTTCATGTGTCCCAGATGTTTATGGGACACAGCCCTGCTGCAGCTGGGACAGGGACCAAAGCCAGCAAGCAGTGCCCACAGCACTCCCCTACACCAGGTCGTGGAGCCACCAACAGACCTGAACCCAGAAAAGCTCAGAAAAGGCTCAGTGCAGAGTCTGTATCTAAATCAGTCTCCTCTGAGCACAGGCTGTTTTACAAGAGGACAGATACAACAGAACCATGTGCCAGGCACTGAAACACACTGTTCCGGGGCTGGACAAAATGTACCTCAACTTGAAAGGGTTTTACAAGACAAAATGCAGCAACCATCAAAAGCACATCCTTTCCAGCCTTAGCAATGATCCTGAAGATAAGGGACACTCACAGCACTCTTGCATCCCCCACCCTCAGCATCCTTCCCTAAGGAATGCTGCAGCATTATATGAACACTCATCTCATCACCTAACCACAGGAGATTGAGTTACACTCATTTGTCCTGGTAACAGAAGCACTTGGCCTGTTCTGGCCATGTCACCTTTTGGTAAAGCCCATCTCCTACCAAAAGCCATTCCTGGCCCCTGCATGCCCAGAGTCCTGCTGGAGTCACCTCCTCCACAGGACGCTGCTCCACAGCCAGAACCGGAGCTGGACGAGGCAGCATCTCCTCTCCCAGAGGCTCAGAATCTCTCTGTAGCTCTTTAACTCTGCTTCCATGATAATGGATCCCTCCCAGGTCCAGGGGCTCCAGAGGAAAGGGCTAATGCAGGCAGTTTCGAGCATGCCCATGCCTCCCTTGCTACTGGAAGTATTAATGACAGCATCCATTAGCAGAGATGACAGATCCCCTTTCAGTACAACAGAAGGCTCTTGAGTGACTGTCAAAATAGCCCATGAAGAGGAGAAAGAACAAGTTCCCATGGGCCCTCTTCTAATTAAGGGTGGAGAGTAGGTCGAAATATCAGATACAAAGCACACAACCACACTGTGGAGAAGCTGAGGGTCGGGTGCAGGATCCAGGGCTCAGGGTCATGGCTTTTAAGGTGCCTCCGGGATCCCAGCACATCCCAGGTGTCATCTCGCAATGTCAGGCCCTCGGGCACAATTTGATCATGGCACTTAGGTGATAAGACAATCAGGAACACACAAAACAGGATCCGAGAGGATTATTTCATCCAGTCTCCAATTGCGAACTAATACAGTGTCAGCACTTGTGCGAATCACTGTTCCTCTCTCCTGTGTTCACTGGACCTGGAGCATACCCTGGCTAGCACATTCCCAAGGCTTTTATACAGGAGTTAAAGCTGGGCTGAGGTTGCCCAGAGAAGCTGAGGAAAAGTGACCAGAGTCCCACAGGGTGAGGACTCAGCCTCAGAAAAGGGGCTGGCGGGGATGGAGCAAGACTCTTTTAGCTGCCACTGGGTGTAGGAACAGCTTCGATGCTCTCTGCCTTTCCCAACACTGGGCATTGGAACACGCTGGTGAAGAAACCAAACTGCAGAGACTTGGAAGAGTCAACTCATTAATCAGTGCAGTGTGAGCCCACAGCACAGCGCTGCCTGCAAAACAGAGCAGGCTAAAAGCTGGTCCTTGTCCCAAAGTGCTTACAACGGGAGCACAAGACACACGAGAGAGAAGCAGGCAGGGGCTGAAGGCAGGGGAACAATGAGGCAGTGTTAGCTGAAAGGCCGTGGGTTCAGGACACCATTTGGGGCATGATTCTCATTGACATCAAGTGATTTCATGTGACTGAGTCACTTCAGTGCTGCTGGAGCGAGGAGCGTGGAGCCACGTTCATGTCAGCGCATCTCACATCCTTTGTCCCTGTGTCACCTGTAACTCAGCCCCCTTTATGGCAGGGTCCCTCCTTCCCCGGCCACACAGCACAATGAAGCACCAGCCTCATTTAAGGGGCTCTCAGATAAGTGTTCAACCAGGGAATGAGCAACGGAGGGCAGGCAGGATGCGCTCTGCTCCCAGTGTTGTGCCAGGAGGCTGGGATCCAGCCCTCCGACCCAAGCAAGGTGAAAATCAAGGATGTGGGATGGGGTCTCCTCCCTTTCAACTGTTGGCAGCAAATGAAAAGACCTCTGAAAGAGAAGAGATGAGCTCTTAGGTAGAAGCTCTTCCCTGTGAGGGTGCTGAGGCGCTGGCACAGGGTGCCCAGAGAAGCTGTGGCTGCCCCATCCCTGGCAGCGTTCAAGGCCAGGTTGGACACAGGGGCTTGGAGCAACCTGCTCTAGTGGAAGGTGTCCCTGCCCGTGGCAGGGGGTTGGAGCTGGATGAGCTTTAAGCTCCCTTCAACACAAACCAGGCTGGGATTCTATGAACATCTTCCCTTTTGGCTGTGGACACAGAGAGGCTGAGTGGCTTTTCCACCCATGCAGGGCTCCCCAGCAGCACGATGAGAAGCAAACACGGGACTATCACTGTTTGCTCAGGTGCATTTCAAGAGCTGCTATTAATGAGCAGGACACGGGGGGGTTTTAAGCAGCCATGTGCAGGGGGCTGCATCCCACAGGATAAGGAGCTAATCCCTGCTCGGGGGGGTCGGGAGCAGCGCTGCCTGCATGGGCAGATGGGCAGGGAGAGGAGGGGAAGCGGCACCAGCTGGAGCAGAGGGAGAAGCTGCGCTCACAGCCCGGCTCTTGGCAGCCGCTCGCTGGGGTGTGTGCGCTGGGAACATGGGGCTGTGCCTCGGTGCTTTATCTCCACAGCAAAAACAAAGAGAGCGGGGAAAAACCCATCCCGACATCCCTCCTGGAGTTCAAGGGAAGAGCAGTGTGTGCTGGATTGGTCCCATGGTGGGTTTAGCCAGGAGAGCGTCGGGACCAGGCTCTGCACAACCAGCTCCGCGGTTTTTGTTTGGGTTTTCTTCTTTTTGGAAGCCAGAGGGGGGTAATCACTGCTCCACCTCCTAACGTGCCTCAGGGCACCAGGAAATGCCTCGGCACTCCCTTCATTAACTCTTCACATGCATTAAACTTAGTAGAAGAGCAGGAAATGACCCAGCCCTGCACAGCCGCTTCACTGGGTGCATTGCATGGTGCTGAGCCCCCTCCGGAACAGGGGACTCGGGGCTGGATGACACACAAAAATGGTCACTCCCTGCCTGAAGAGTTGGAACTAAAGATGCCTTTTTCCCAAAATAATGGGAACAAATGATTTCTTTCCCCCCAAACCCTGTGAGCTTCTGGCTTTGGTTTTACTAAGGACTGCTGGGAAGGAAGCATTATTTGTGAGGCGGGAAGGATATCGGATAGGGAGGGAGGAGGAACAACAATTCCCAAGCAGATCTGTCATGTTGGAAAGAAAAAGAGCTCCTTCAAACCCCTGTGTGTTCCTCTGGATGTTTGCCCCCGTGTGACTCTCACCCCGGGCCTGTGGCCAACAGGGTTGAGCAGCTGGATGCTGGACCCTGGAGCAGAGCCACTGGAATGCTGCAGATAACTGCTGGGTCGGGGCAATTCAGGGCACAGCTACAGGCTGGGTGGAGAAGTGATTCAGAGCAGCCCTGAGAAGGACTTGGGGGTGTTGGTCAATGAGAAACAACATGAGCCATCAGTGTGTGCTTGAGCCCAGAAACCGCCTGTGTGCTGGGCTGCAGCAGTAGGAGTGTGAGCAGCAGGTCGAGGGAGGTGATCCTGCCCCTCTGCTCTGCTCTGCTCTGGTGAGACCCCCCTTGCAGCACTGTGTGCAGTGCTGGTGTCCCCAACTTAAGGGCATGGAGCTGCTGGAGAAAGTCCAGAGGAGGCCACAAGGATGATCAGGAGCTGGAGCCAGGCTGAGAACATTGGGGCTGTTCAGCCTGGAGAAGAGAAGCTGCGTGGAGACCTCAGAGCAGCTTCCAGGGTCTGAAGGGGGCTACAAGGATGTTGGAGAGGGACTCTGCATCAGGGACTGTGGTGGTAGGACAAGGGGTGATGGGTCTAAACTGAAACAGGGGAAGTTCAGGTTGGAGATAAGGCAGAAGCTCTTCCCTGTGAGGGTGCTGAGGCGCTGGCACAGGGTGCCCAGAAGAAGCTGTGGCTGCCCCATCCCTGGCAGTGTTCAAGGCCAGGTTGGACACAGGGGCTTGGAGCAACCTGCTCTAGTGGAAGGTGTCCCTGCCCGTGGCAGGGGGTTGGAACTGGAGGAGCTTTAAGGTCCTTTCCAACACAAACCATTCCATGATTCTATGATTCTAACTCCTGTGTCTGTGTCTCCCTCAGGGCCACCATCCCCACGCACACACAAGAGGCTCAGCCCTAACCCGGCTGGAGGCGCAGGATGGGAAGCGCCGCTGGATTTGTCTGCACATCCCTCACTGCCATCACCTTTCTGGGTAAGTGCAGCCCCTCACATCCCTGTCCCATCCCGGAGGTTTCCACAGGAGAAGCCAAGGGGCTGCTGGAGATGCCAAGCAGGAGCCACCCAGGGCGTGCAATGGTCATTGCTCGTCCAGGATGCACTTCTCCGTGCTCTGTGATGCTCAAGCCCAATTCTCTGGTGGTTTATGCAGCTTTGTCCAACTTCCTTTTGTTCCACTCAAGGAAAACGAGAGGGATTGAGACACAAGCCTCCTCCTTTCTCAATTCAAATTTAGGGGGAGTGCAGGAGATGCAGAACCTCAGGCAATACCTTGGCAGGAGCAGTGTCTCTTGCAGCTGGGCTGTGCTCACCTTGGGACAAGGAGGAATGTCCTCCTGCCAGCAGGACTCACTCGTGGCGAAGCCACTTTGCCTCCCACTTCTTTCCTAAGGATGCCTTTTTGGCCATTCCCTGACTGCAAAGATTCCCCCATTCATCAGGGACCATTTCTGCATCCTGGGGAGTCTCAGGCTGCACTCGGAAGGTCCCTTTTCAGCAGGGAGATGTTTCATTTCAGACCACTGAGACTCAGATAATGTCTTCAAGGTAATTCATCATCCCGGGCAGAGGCTGCTCGCCTGTCCTTATAAATATCTAATTACCTTTTAATGTTCTCCGGGTCCCCGAGGAGGCAGAGGGAGGGGTGGCTGCCCTACATTGGGATGCAATTAGCCTGTTTGGCAATTGGTGTGACCCAAATCTGGTCGAGGCAGGAGGATGGAATCGGGTTCTCCCATTAACCAGCTGAGTTCATGCAACTTGCTCCCTGTCCAAGCTGAGCCCACAGAAAATGACTCAGTGGAAAGCCCATGAGGGTTGTTTTATCTCAACCTTTGGCTGATGATGGAATGGATCTCAGGAGCCAGCTGGGACACAGAGAAATCCTCACTGGGAACATGAGTGAGGGACCAGCTATAGATATGGCTCAAGGAACCACTCCAGAGTGGATGGAGACCCAAAACCTCCAGGTCTGGGCTGTCAGCTCCAGGCTGGGAAGCTGGCTTGGCAACACCCCCCCTCCCTGGGGTGACTTCCCAGCAGTATGTAAAGGTTTAAAGCTCATGAAGTGCACAGAGATGAGTCTCTCATGAACAAGGCTGTCAGGAATGGCTGAAACCCCCCCATTCCAGTAAAAGCCCTGGAAAATCTTGAAATCCAAGGCCAGGCACAGCCTGTCCCTTTGTTCCTCAGAAAGCTTCTCGTTAAAAATAACCCCGTGCTCCTTCGAGAGCTGCACTTTAAAAAGAACAACTTTGATTTGGGGCACATGTGTCTGTGTTCAGCTTTCCTACAACAGCAATTAATTGCTCAGCTCCCTCGTGTGCCAAGGCTCCAGGCTGTGGTCAGTGCTCTGGAGCTCCCTGCGTGCCAGCAAAGGGTTGCTCCTGCTGTCCTCGGAAACTGGAACACGACTTGGACAACATTCAGCTCAGACATTCATCACTTCCCGCTCTCCAAAGCTCAGCACAAAGGGAAAGCAGCTTCCTGGACACCTGGGCTTTCCAGGTCTGGCTTCCAGCATATTCCACATCCTAATAATATTGCACAATCACCCAGAAACTGCGCTGTCCTTTCAGGATACAGCTCTTTTCTCTCCCATCCAGCAGCACAACTCACTCCTCAAGAGCTATGTGAAGTCTCCAGCCCGGTTTTCCAACTTTCAATTTCCACTTTCACCTATTCCTATTTATTCTGGTGTTAACATTTACTTTCCCTACTAACCAATGTTGTTCTAGAGAGGCACAGCAGCATATTTACCATCCTTTCTGCTCTCTTAGCTGGATTTTAACACAAAGTAGAGCTGCATAAGGCAAGGTCATTCTGCTTCCTGCAGATTTGGCTTGCTTGTTTAAAGACCTTTAGTTTGTGTTTGTCTTCTGCTCTCTATCCAAATGATGGAGCCCCAGGTTTTGGTAACATTAAGAATGATAATAAATCTCAGCCTCAGAGGAACTGAGATTTATCCCCTCTGCTTTGCTCTCAGTTCCTAGTTCCAACCATATCCTCATCTTGTAACTGTTGAATGATGACTTTAGCTGGTGTTCTGCTTAAGGAGTGAAATCCAGGCATTTCACCCTCGCCACCAAGCAGACACCTTGGAACTGCAGTAAAACCTCACCCAAACTCCTGGCATTGATTACATTAGAGAAAATCAATGCCTGACAGTTGTAGTCCATAACCTTGGCAGAGAGACGGGGACAGCAGCGGGTAGCAACGGGGTGCAGACTCTGGGTGGAAACAGAGGGGACTGTTAATGTAATGTGGCTGGAATGGGAAAGAGCATCCCATTAGAAGCAGCATGTGAGTGTTAATAATATATATTGTAATTGTTAAAGACATAGAAATTACTTCCCATACACTATGAATCTCAAAAAGAAAAGTGTTTCAACCTTAATCCATTCACTACCATCTATCAGAACACAATTAACACCCTCCTTTCTTATTAATTCTCTATTAAGTCATGATTACTTTACCTGCTGGTCAGCAGAGTTATTTCCTTTAGACTTGCTCAGCACAGCCACTGCTGACAGGAGATTTCTAGCTTACACACTCTTCTCCTTTGTGAATGGAACTGGTCTAGAAGGGAAGTGGCACCCACACGGATTTGGAGGGAATATGACACTGAAGATGCTGCTTTTCTCTTCTCCCAAATTATCAGACACAGGCTACAGTCACTGTCCCCTGTGTGACAGTGGCACCATCGGGTCCCTGCCTGATGCAGCTCCCTTGCAGCAGCAGCACATCCCTGCTGCCGGCACCAAGGGCCTGGTAATTGCCTGATACTCGGACACAAGGAGCAGCTGCTCCAAACCCATGGAGCCAATTAGCTCCCATCCCACCCTCATCTCCACATGCAAGAGCAGCCGGAACATGAGCTGCACCCCAGGAGCTACAGGTAAAGGGCTGCTTCCCCCGAGCCCAGCAGAGCTGAGCTGGCCGTTCCCTGCTGGAAGTTGCTCTTGCATAAAACATCACACTGACTGGAGTCACTTAATTTAACTAGTGACCATGCTGTGTGCTGTGGGGAAGGAAGCAGATTGCTGGTTGGCATGGCAGCTTGAAGACAGTTATTAATTCAAATATAAAACATGGAAGGATCCTGGAGCTCGCTAAGCTTCTCACTCCAGAGGCAGAGGGGGACCGTGCTGGAAGCTCACTGCCTTGAGGTGGCCCCATCCCTGCTAAGGGACACGGCGCCAGGGAGGGAGCAGACTTCCTGGTGATCATTATCCCAGTAGCTGCTCCTGCAGTGAGGGATTTCCAGGCAGCTTCTGCTTTGTTCTTCCTTATCTGCACACTCATTTCCATACAGCCTATGTGGAAGGGGGTCTGCCAGCACTTGTCACACATCTGAGATGCACAGTCACACGCTGTGGATAGCTGGTTCCAGTGAAACATCATCACCACGCCAAAGGTGACACAGCGCAGGAGAAGGCAGGTTCTTATGTTCCTCTTGTGCCTATGCCTGAGCCATACCCAGAACCAAACCTGTGTCTGAACACTACAAAGGAAGCTTCAAGCTCACCCCATTAGTTGAACAGCAGAACTGCTACCAGCAGCGCTGGTTTGCACCCCAGCAAGCAGCAGGTTTGAGTTGTTGAGAGCTGATGATGCTGCAGACACAGGGGTGGAGGGGATCTGCAGGGAGGCAGTGTCCTGGAGAGGATTTCACAGGAACCAACCAGCCACAGTTTGTACAGACAGAGGGGAACCAGCATGTCCTCACTGCAGGGACAAGGAGGGCATCCAGGGACTCCCAGCTCCAGTCTCTGTGCACGGGTTTGCAAGAGGCACATGTCAGATCTCCTTCATCTGCACGTCTTCAGGCCCATCTGGTCCCTCTGTCACAGCAGAGATGGTGTGAGATGCTCAGTGGGAAATGCACGTTATCTGCCCAGAGCCATGGCTGGGGCTGGGCTGACATATGGGTTGTGATTTTCGTGTTGCTCTTCTTTGGTTCTGGCGCTGGCAGGGACACGCTACAGAACGGAAAATGACAAGTTTAGAAACAGCTAAATGGAGCTGAGCTTTTCTTCCCTCCTTGCAGTGTGGTGCCAAGCACAGAGTAGCACAAGGAACTATGGGCCAGTGTTTGAAGAGCAGCCAGTGCACACCCTCTTCCCTGAAGGCTCAGCAGAAGAGAAAGTCACCCTGTCCTGCCGAGCCAGAGCCAGTCCCCCTGCGACCTACAGGTGAGATCTCCTTGCACCAGGACTGGGGCACAACCATCACGGAAAAACCACTAACATGGGAGCCAGCCTCCTCATCCACATGGGATGCGCCATCCCTCCCAGGGCACAGGCTCAACCTAACCCAAATCCCACCAAACAAGCACAGCCTGCACCAGGCACCACGAGAGCTGCAATGAGGATTTTGGACAAGGGCCTGTAGGGACAGGACAAGGGGGAATGGCTTTAACCTGCCAGAGGGGAGATTCCAACGCAACCCATTCCATGATTCCATGGTTTATACCGCTCTCACTCTTTACATTCCTCTTGGCAGGTGGAAGATGAATGGCACAGAGATAAAGATGGAGCCAGATTCCCGCTACCGGCTGGTTGCAGGCGACCTAGTGATAAGCAACCCAGTGAAAGCCAAGGATGCTGGCTCCTACCAGTGCGTGGCATCTAATTCCAGGGGCACGGTGGTGAGCAGGGAAGCCTCCCTACGCTTTGGCTGTAAGTTTGTCTCCACAAGGTAAATGAACTGTAGCCACATAAACCGGGGTACACTGAGCCCCCTGCTCGCATTAACAAAGGTTGGAGAGAAGCTCTTCCATGCACGATACCCAACATCATCCCTGGGCACTTCCCATTACCATGGAGGTGCAGTAGAAAGTGGATGCACTGCGGAGAAAGTCAGTAGTAGTTTTGGATCTCCCCCTGTACAACCACTGAGCAGAGCAGCCCATGGAGGGGGGGATCAAACACAGCCATTGCTCCGGCTGTTTCCTTCACCCATGGACGGGTTTGACTTTCCATGTTTAGTTTTGCAGGAATTCTCTGCAGAGGAGCGTGACCCGGTGAAGATCACGGAAGGCTGGGGAGTGATGTTCGCCTGCAGCCCCCCTCCCCACTACCCAGGTAAGCATCACCTCCAGCAGGGACTAGCAGCACTGCTGGTGGAGAGATACACCAGAGCAGGGGACTCCCAGCCAGGTGAAGCACGCTGTGCTTTGCCTTGGGAATTCTAGGGAAGTGAATCTGGGTTCAATTCAGGCTCTGTAAAGCAACAAGACAGAGGCAGGGCTTATCACATGGAGAAAACAAGCACCATCCAAGGACCAACTTGGGCTAAGAAGACATCAAGCTGGGTTTAGTCCCTCTCAAGAGGACACAGGCCACTGGTGCGCTTTGTTCCTTTTCCCCACAGGCTTATCCTATCGATGGCTCCTGAATGAGTTTCCCAATTTCATCCCAGCCGATGGAAGGCGTTTTGTCTCTCAGACCACAGGAAACCTTTACATTGCCAAGACAGAGGCTTCTGACCTGGGGAACTATTCCTGCTTTGCCACCAGCCACATCGACTTCATCACCAAGAGCGTGTTCAGCAAGTTCTCCCGCCTCAGCCTCGCCGCAGAGGGTCAGTGCTCTTGGATGATCCTAAAGGGACTGGGCAAAACACTCCACAGGGCAACAACAGCCTCTCAGGGGAGTTTAGGAGCTTACAGATGTATTAACTGCCTGGGGGAAGCAGCCCTCTCTCCAGGTCTCACTGTTTGTGTGCCTACAAACCCCATCAGTGGGGTTTCTGTCTTCAAGAGACATGGCACAAGGCTCACAGATCCCTCAAACTCCTCTGCCTTTGGTAACCTTGCAGAGGAGCAGCTAAAGAGACCTCTTGGGCAGGGCAAAGGGAGTAAACAGGTAGGAAATGAAAGAGGAATAGCCCTGAGGCCAGGTTGGATGGAGCTTGGAGCAGCCTGGTCTAGTGAAACCCCATGGCAGGGGGTTCCAACTGGCTGATCTTTGAGGTCCCTTCCAACCCAAACCAGGCTGTGATTCTATGAGATGTTGTAAAGAGATTTGGAGAGTCTTTAGTAAGAGCTGTTTTGAAAAGAAAATTAAACTCAGCCTCTGTTGCCTTCTCCAACCACACAAAGGCTTTGGAAAGCAGCAGAGCTTACGAGTACCTCTGCCCTTTAAGACCTCACATGTGCTGTTTTAGAGTCATCCTGAACTCCTCAACGGTGCTTTCCTTTCCACAGATGCCAGGCAGTATGCTCCCAGCATAAAAGCCAGGTTTCCTGCAGACACCTACGCCCTGGCTGGGCAGATGGTGACACTGGAGTGTTTTGCCTTTGGAAAGTGAGTGCAGCGTCTGTATTGCTCAGGAAGGGGAGGGTCTGGCAAAACCTGCAACTTCAACAACCCATCTCTTCAATGGGTCTATTGGAGACCAGAGAGGGAGGGGGAACAGAAGGGGGAACTGGCTAAAGCCATCTGTCCTGCTGGCCAAGGCCCAGCTGGGATGGGACCTGGGTGGCTAAGTGGGGACTGAGTGTGCTGTACTGCAGCAAGTGCTACCAGTCACCAGATTTACTTTTCCATAGCCCTGTTCCTCGGATAAAGTGGAGGAAGCTGGATGGCTCTCAGGCCTCCAAATGGATCGGCAGTGAGCCCCTCTTGCAGATCCAGGATGTTGGCTTTGAGGATGAAGGCACTTATGAGTGTGAGGCTGAAAACATCAAAGGGAGAGACACCTACCAGGGCCGCATCATCATTCAAGGTAACTCATTTAAGCATATGCTTTTCCAGAGCAAAACAACACGCCCCAGGCAACGGGCTGAGCCTTTGGGAATGAAACCACCAGCTCTGATCCTGCCTTCTATCAGCCCTAATTTTGCAAAGACCTGTAGACATCACTGATACCTTTCCTCAGTGGGTACATTTAGGCTATGGCAAGCAGAGAGAGAGACCTCCTAACGTGCTCTAAAATCATTCTAGCAAAAATGAGGTAATAAGGGAAGGAAGAATAGTGGTTAAAATCAATCTTGGCTCTCAACCAAGATCTTCTCCAAGCCTGGACTACTTCCACAAGGGCTAACGCTTGGAGCTATTAATCAGCTCTAGCCAAGAACTTAACCTGGTTATCTTAGTCTGAATCAAGTCTTTCCTGAAGTTCAGGGATAACTTCAAATAGAAGAGAAACCCTAAAATTCTTCCTCAGATCTGGATTCTGCCTTAGTTTTGTGCAGTCCACATGCACGGCTGCAGCCAGACCCAGCGAGGCCTCAGCCTTGCAGCGCTGCATGAAAGGCGAAGGCTGTTACTATGGTGAAACGCTGTGATAAATACATGTGCCAGCAGAGATGACACAGTGAGCATCCTTCTGCCTGCCTGGCACCACAAACCTCCCATCTGACCTCCTGGGCTCTGCCACCTCTCTCGCTCCTTTGCAGCTCAGCCGGAGTGGCTGAAGGTGATCACAGACACGGAAGCTGACATCGGGTCTGACCTGCGCTGGAGCTGCGCGGCTGCTGGCAAACCCAGGCCCGCGGTGCGGTGGCTGCGGGACGGGCAGCCTCTGACCTCCCAGGTACCAGCACACGGTCTGGCAGCGAGAGCAGCTCAGCCCCAACTCGCAGGACTGAACCTGCTGCTCCAGGCTTAGAGCCTCCCCTGCCTCGCTGCAAATGCATCTCAACCCCGTTCGATCACCCCGCATCCCTATTCCATGTGCCCCCATGAGGCTGCAAAGCAATGCCACAGTCCTTACCCACGGCAAGTTCCTTCTCCCGGCATTACCATCGCAGCCATTGCTTCATGCAACTACAGGAACTCACAGCCAGTTACCAGGGTGCATAAATAGCACCTTGGACCTGTCTTTGTATGACCTGCACATTGCTGCATAGGCACTCCGAAGTCTCAGCAGAGCACAGTGATGTGCGGTAGTAACTGGACAGACATTAACACATCCTGTGTTTCCTCCTGTGGAAAACCAGGCTGGCTCCAACCTGGCATCAGAGTCTGTAATGAAACTCAATCCTGAACACGTGAGGCTTGAGTTCCATTTGTGTTCTTCTCATCTAATGGGTTCATCCTCTTGTTTGCACAGAACCGCATTGAAGTGAGCGGTGGAGAGCTGAGATTTTCCAAGCTAGTCCTGGAGGACTCTGGCATGTATCAGTGTGTGGCTGAGAACAAGCATGGCACAGTATATGCAAGTGCTGAATTAACAGTGCAAGGTAATTTCTCACTTCCCAGTGCTCTGGGTTTCAATGGGACACTGAAGCATTTTAGATCTTTTCCTTGCGATGTCAGAGTAAGATAAGAGCAGACAAAAACAGCTTCACTCACCACTGAAATGTAGTTGCTGGTTCAACAAGACACTTTACAACCCTTTAAAATTTAAATCTTGTGTAAATTCAGTAATGCTGAAAGAGAACAAGGACATCTGTTTAGCTACAGAAAGTGTACAGGACAGAGAGCAGCAGCACAACAGGCTCTAACCCACCACATAACCTCTCTCTTTTGGGGAGGACAGAGGCCAAAGAAAAGAGCTCAGTATCCATTCAGGCTTTGATGGATGCTGACTGGAACTGGGCTGATGCCAGCCTTGTTCCCTATCAGTCTAAAAGCTTATCTCCTTGTGGTCAGTAGATGCCAGAGAGAAATTAAAGGCCCTAAGCCTCAACTGCCCAACATTAACACACTGCAACAGATAAAATCCAATTCTATCTTTGCAGTTCCAGGAGGAGTTTTGAGCAAGCTGGATGCCTTGGTCAGGGTATTGAAGAGAATATCCTCTACATTTTCAAAAGCAGCTGTTCTTGTGTCTCTCAAAGACCTTGCACTTGTTAGGGTCATACCCCATTGCTATGTACAACACATAACATCTGCCCTTCTGGTTAGAAACCAGCCGGCAGCAGAGGAATCCCTCCTTCATCCTGCTCACCAGATATTGCCATGCTTCTGTTACCAAACCATCTAACAACAAATGGATGCCTACTTACCTGGCACTTAAAATGCTCCTATAGCAGCGTTTTCTAATCATTCCTCAATCCTCTTTTTTCCCCTCTGTAGCCTTAGCACCAGATTTTAGACTAAACCCAGTGAAGCGACTGATCCCTGCAGCCCGAAGCGGGAAGGTCATCATCCCATGCCAACCAAGAGCAGCACCAAAAGCCACCATTGTCTGGACCAAAGGCACTGAACTTCTGATCAACAGTAGCAGGTAGCAGCACAGAGCCAGCTTCTACCTAGAAACCACAGCTAAAATCATGGGGTTTTCTTGCCAGAAGACTGGACTTGATGACCAAAGTGTGCTGCTACATCTATAGCTTCTTCTTTAGAGAACTCCTACAGAGTACTTTGCGGCCCTGTCTTTATCACCAATTCCTCTCAAATCAGCAAGTGCTGGAAACTGTCAGATATACAAACCGAACAGCTATTTTAACCTTCCTCTTGTGTGGTTCTTCTTCCCTTCCAGGGTGACTATTACCACAGATGGCACCTTGATCCTCCAGAACATCAGCAAATCTGATGAGGGGAAATACACCTGCTTTGCTGAGAATTTCATGGGCAAAGCCAACAGTACTGGGATCCTCTCTGTTCGAGGTAGAGATGTTTGCCTTGATTTGGGGTCAATTGAGCAAGAGATGTCTAAGAATGCCATGATGTGATATTGCCTTATACTCCCCAAAATCAATGCAATACTCAGGGAACCAAAGATATTTCAGCCTGTGGAGCAGCAAACCTTCTGCCTGACCCACCAAATCATCCCTACCAACAACCAGTCCTTGTGAAAAGCATTTCCATTTTCTAACCACCTTCCTCCTATAAAGCCACAGCCATTAGAGAGGGATGACAAGCTGCAAAGCGTTAGTTGGTCTGGATGCTCAGCAGCATTCATATGTAGCTGGTACATGGACATTTGGAGCTAACAGCCCTCCCTGCTGTTTCCCTGCAGATGCCACCAAAATCACATTGGCACCATCTAGTGCTGACATCAATGTAGGTGAAAACCTTACTCTGCAATGTCACGCATCTCATGATCCAACTATGGACCTGACCTTCACCTGGTCACTTGATGATTTCCCCATTGACTTTGACAAGTCTGAGGGGCACTACCGGCGAGCCAGTGTGGTGAGTAGAAAGGGCAAGCAGGGGCGAGAAGAGAGAACAGGAGGTTCAGAGGTTGAGATGAGGGCAGGGAGGGATCACTCACCAGGTACCATCCCAGCCAAACCAGACCCAACTTGGGGAAACTGAGTCATTACCAATCAAATCAGAGCAGGATAGTGAGAAATAAAGCCAAACCCACCTTCCCCTCACCTCTTCCTTCTTCCCTGGCTCAACTTCACTCCCAAATTCTCCACCTCCTCCCCACCAGTGGCACAAGGGGATGGGGAATGCGGTTGTGGTCAGTTCATCACGTCTCTGCCATGCCTTCCTCCTCACATTCCTGCCCTCCTCCAGTGT
Organism: Strigops habroptila; assembly: GCF_004027225.2. Taxonomy (NCBI): domain Eukaryota; kingdom Metazoa; phylum Chordata; class Aves; order Psittaciformes; family Psittacidae; genus Strigops; species Strigops habroptila. Next base: position 580,488 of record NC_044294.2, read on the forward strand.
GGGGACCCTCCATGGGAGGCAGTCTTCCATGAACTTAGAATCACAGAATGGTTTGGGTTGGAAGGGACCTTCAAAGCTCATCTAGTCCAACCCCCTGCAATGAGCAGGGACACCTTCCACTAGATCAGGTTGTTCAGCAGCACATCCAGCCTGGCCTTGAATGTCTCCAGGGACAGGGAATGTCTCCAATGCGATAATCCATGGGCTTCACAAACTCTTGGAGCCCCTCCACTACCAAAACCTTGCCACATAAAGCCAACACAGTATTGAATGCTGGGTGTGATCAGGCGTGTTCAAGTGCTCTCTCCACTGTCTTTTCTCCTCCCCATGCAGAAGGAAGCTATTGGGGACCTCAGCATCTTCAACACGCAGCTGAAGCACTCGGGGCGGTACACATGTACAGCCCAGACTGTTGTGGACAGTGCTTCGGAGTCAGCCATGCTGACTGTCAGAGGTAATTTCTCTGTTGTAAAGTCCCCTGCTCTTTGCAAGCCTGAAGTAACAGCATGGTCCTTGTAAGGGATCCGTTTGGTCCTCCCATGAGACCACCTCACCATAGAATCATAGAATGGTTTGGGTTGGAAAGGACCTTAAGATCATCTAGTTCCAATCCCCTGCCATGGGCATCTAAAATTCGAGCTGGATGTGACAGACTTAAGAGCTTTTCTGGAGGCCAAACTTGGAGGCTTCCAGAAAAGAAAGGCCTGATGCAGGACTTGCTCAATGTAAAGAGCAATAAGCCTCCAAATCTTTCATCTCAGTAACGTGTCTGTGTCTCCCATCATCCCAGGACCTCCAGGCCCCCCTGGGGGGGTGGTGGTGAGAGACATCAGTGACACCAGTGTCCAGCTGAGCTGGAGCCGGGGCTTTGACAACCACAGCCCCATCGCCAGGTACATCGTGGAGGCACGGACCCTCCTCTCCAGCAAATGGAAGCAAATGCGGACCAGTAAGTGTCTTGAGGGCAGTGGTGGTGGCACGGCCCATGTGGCGGGACACCAGCTTGCTGCCCAGTTCTGGCTCTGTGCTCCTACACTGGCTGCCACTCGCTCTATTTGTTCTCCTCTCGTGTTACTGGATTATATAGACCCTGCAAATATTGAAGGCAATGCAGAGACAGCCCAGGTGGTGAACCTCATTCCTTGGATGGATTATGAGTTCCGGGTCTTAGCAAGTAACATCCTTGGAGTTGGGGAGCCGAGTTTACCCTCCAGCAAAATCCGTACCAAAGAAGCAGGTATGTGCAGAGATGCTCAGAGGTGGAAAGGGGAATCCAAGGTTCCTGTCCCTATGTGCTGGAGGGGAAATGCTGGCTTGCAGTGTGCCTTGGTCCCAAATAACTAATCATCTCCTTGAGTGCTCCTAGAGGTGATGCTATCTCTAAAGTTTCTGCCTTTTTGCCCATTTATATGCCAAAGACAAAGCAGTACTAGAGCTGGCAGCTCACTTCACCAGCGTTAGATACAGGATATTAAACCATTATCAATCCTAGCTCCAAATCCTGCACCTTCTGGGCAGAAACGCTTAGAAAGAGCCCTGGTAGATCACAGAGCACAGCTCTGCAAAGACCAGGTGAATTTCCCAGCAAATGGCTGTGAATGTTCATTCTATCTTCTGCTGCTTGCACGGGCAAGCAGAAGGGACGTAAGAACAGCAGGAGAACTATTCTTAACATACCAAATGCATATTAAGTCCTTTCTGATAAAAGCTCCCCTCCACATCCCTTCTTTTGAGCTTGATTCTTGTCCCCTCTGAGACGTGCTGCCTCCAAATAAGCTCATCAGGCAGTAGGCAGATTCTAGACTATAATATCTGACATACTCATGGCTGGAAACACAGCCTAGCTCTTTGATATGAGCTCTCAAAGCCTGGCTTACCCCAGACTGTGCAGTGTCTGTGCTCATCTTCATCACTGCCCTTCCCTTAACCCAACCTGTGCTGTCTGCTTTTGTTTGGGGACCTGACAGCACCTACTGTGGCACCATCTGGGCTCAGCGGAGGTGGAGGGGCTCCCAACGAGCTGATCATCAACTGGACGGTAAGTGGAGGCTGGGAGAGGGCCAAGGGGAGGAGCACGTGCCATTCCCTCTGAGCAACCAGTGCTGTGATGATGCCTGTGAGACACGGTTCAGCCAAACGCTGCGCTTAGTCCAACGTGTTGCTCCTTTGAACGGACCGAGGCTCCTCTCTCTTCCCATTCCCCTCCCAGCCGACGCTGCGGGACTACCAGAACGGAGACGGCTTTGGCTACATCTTGTCCTTCCGCAAGAAGGGCACGGAGGGGTGGCTGACAGCCAGGGTGCCACACGCCGAGTCGCTGCACTACGTGTACCGCAACGAGAGCATCGGCCCCTACACCCCCTTCGAAGTGAAGATCAAAGCGTACAACAGGAGGGGAGAGGGACCAGAGAGCCTCACCGCCATCGTGTACTCTGCAGAGGAAGGTAAAGAGGGGCTGCAGAGGCTCTGAATTCACCGTGAACCAAGCAATGTGTCCTTAACCAGCTCCCTGCAGAGCTGAGTCTGTCTGGGAGCTCAGCAGTAGGAGAGGTTTCTTTTACTCACAGAACAGCGGGCAGAGGTTCCATTATAACACTGATCTACTTCAAATACACAGGGAGATGTCTCCCCATAACCCAGAGCTTTAGAGCAGACACAGATCCTCACAGCACACATCTGTGGCCCTGCTTGTCCTACTAAGTCCCTAAATCCCTTCCTCTCTGTTACTCCATGCACATAACACCAGCTGGCTGCCTGCACGGTAACGGTGCTGCAGGAGAGCCCTTGGTGTCAGTATGGCCATTGCGCTGCCTGGGGACAGGAAGAGGATTTTATTCCCTTTTGTCTTTTTCAGAACCAAAAGCGGCTCCATACAGAGTTATAGCCAAGGCTGTTCTGTCCTCAGAAATGGATGTATCCTGGGAGCCCGTTGAGCAGGGAGACATGACCGGAGTGCTTTTGGGTTATGAGGTATGAGCCTGCATGTGAATGAGAGATACTGAAACTGAGCCTGGAAAGCTCAGCAGAGAAAATTCCCCAGGCTCAGTGAGATGGCATTTTGTTTCCAAGGATGGAGGATAATTAATGGACAGCATGAACTTTAAGCTCCTTTCCAACACAAACCATTCCATGAGTCTATGGATGGACTGAGCCTGGTATTTGCAGATGCTTCCATCCTCACTAAACTCATCCCATCCTTTTCTATTCAGATCCGGTACTGGAAGGACGGTGACAAAGAGGAGGCAGCTGACAGGGTGAGGACCGCAGGGCTGGTCACATCGGCCCATGTAACCGGCCTGAACCCCAACACCAAGTACCACGTGTCGGTCAGAGCTTACAACCGGGCTGGCACCGGCCCCCCCAGCCCCTCCACCAACGTCACGACCACGAAGCCACGTGAGTGAGCCCTGGTTTGAACATTGCCCTCCCTGGGGCTGCTGCTTCCTCCAGAGGATCCCCAGTGATCCCCGGACTCATCAGAGCTTTATCTTGGTGCTCTAACACCATTTTAAGTAGTCCATAAAACTACTTGAATTGCCTCAGGTTAGTCTTGTGGTCTGTGTATCCCTTATCAGAGAAGATCTGAGCTCAGAGTAACCTCTGCTGGGTTTAAACCAACCGTGGTGGTGCCATAAGCACCATCAAGCAGTTGTAAAGTCTCAGGAGACAGTTGTAACTCGCACAACCTTCTCATCAGTCCCTGGCTTATTTGTTCTGTATCTCTTAGCACCAAAGAGGCCGCCTGGCAACATCTCCTGGACTTTTTCTGGGTCTACAGTCAGCATCAAGTGGGACCCAGTGGTGGCAAAGGCAGACGAGTCTGCAGTTACGGGCTACAAGGTACAGGCAGGCTGTGGCTGGCCTTCTCCTAGAGGTGACCCTACGGAAATCACCGTGAACACAAACTCAGACTTGCCTTTTCCAACAGATGCTTTACAGGCAGGATTCCCACTCTGCTCCCACACTGTACCTGGCCAACAAGAACCAGCTCGACATCCCTGTCCCTGAAGACTTCACTCACGCCTTTGTCCAGATCAGGGTGACGGGCCCCGGGGGAGATGGAATCCCAGCAGAGGTTCACATCCTCCGGAACAGTGGTATGGGCACTCCTCTGGGTATACACACTCCTCACAAACACTCATCTCCAGGGTGCTGCACACACCGCTGGAAAACAAGGTGTCAACCTGCAGGACCACTTCCCTGCCATTCACTACAACTGCTCTTTGATAGGTAATGACCTGCCATAGCACAGCAGAACAGTAAATGCTTTTCTGCTTTAAAATCCCACTCTCCCTTCCAGGAACACAGGGGAACATCCTGCCCCAGTGGCTTACACTCTGGAATTGGTCTTTGGCTCCCTTGTGCTGTTGAGAACATGAACTTCTCATGTTCTCCTCTCCAGCCCTCCAACAGCCAACCCATCCCTAGCCTCTGACCAACCTTTCAGTCCAAGTCTGAACCCAGCTTTGGTTTTTGCAGCTAAAGGCCCACACAAGCCCAAGTTACATTCACAAAGAGTCCCTCCCAACCCAAACCATCCCGGGATTCTAAACATTCCTGGGAGGCTCCTCAGTGACAATCACAACACGAGCACTCACCAGTTTACCAACCTTCCCAACTCTTTCCTCAAGGCACCTGGTTGTTTCTGTGCAACACGACAGTTGCTCCTTCCCTGTTCCCTTTCTTCCAGGGACAAGTATGATGGTGGAAGACTCTGTGACGAGGCCGGTGCCACACGCTGCCGTTATCACAACTAACTCTCTAGTAATGGTGGCCCTGATCAGGTACCTGGAGCTCTGACGATGGCCACTGCAGCAGAGGACTCCGGACACGCTCCCTCCCAAGCTGGTGGGGAACTCCCCAAGACTTGGCTGCTGCAACACCAAGTTTGAACCACAGCAGCACTACAGCGAAAGGATTGACAACGTTCTTTTAAGGCAGGAAGAAAGAAACAGCCTTTTTTTTGGTGGTGTTTCGGAAGAACATGAGCTTTCCTACAAGAAATGGGTCTTTTACCGATTAAAGCTTTTATATAGAAACAAGTCAAGTGAAGAATTCGACATGAATTCTCACAGCAACTGCCCCCACACCGTACCCAGTAGGTTTTTTCTGCCTTATGAAGCCATGTACTAAAATAACCAGACTGCTACATTTACTTTTTGGTTTTAAAACATGTACAGTGAATTTCTGTGGGGGGAAAGGGAGGATGGGGACTGAGGATTTCACAGTGAGCAGCATGTTCCACCCCGAGCCCACTCACAGCCATCTCTAACGAATCATGGGACAGGATTCTGTATTCCCCACCCATAATAAGCAGCAACCAGCCCAAGGAGATAAAGCCACGAGAGGGATTGATCTCTGCCCCATCCTGAAGATTGGTGAACGCAGAGTTTAGATGGTGAAAAGCTTTTTTGACAACCCTGGTGTTAACTCGCAAGCCCAGCCTCTTGTTTGTATGAACTGTTATGCTGTGAGGTGCAACGTTCAATGTTATCCATGGCCCATGTGCTCTTGGGGTGGTTTTGTTATACTGTTTGCTTCTTTCCTTAGTTTTTGGGAGGGAGGAGAAGGGGTAAGTAAGTGAGAAGGAGACACTTCTTTAGCATCTGCTAATTCAGAGAGGCAGTTCTGCCTCCTGATGGAGGTGTCAACATCTCCCGTTTCAATAGAGAGAGGGTCTTAAAGGAGGAAGAAAAAGGAGCATCAGACAATTTAAACAAGATCTGGAGACTCGGGAGCCAGCCCTGGGGCAACAAAGGGCAATGAGGGCTCAGCCAGCTTCATCTCCCTCCAGCCACAATGCCAGTCTCCACTTGGGACTGCAAGCTCGAGATCCAGCCAAGAATTCCAGCTGGTTTTCAGCTCCAAGGCTGGTACAGCTCATGTAAATGGGAGGGCTGATACCCCAAAGTAGTACAGGGGGAGGTGCCCCGTTAACTAAAATGGTTGGGAATAGATGTTGAGTATTAAAGTCTGTCTCCTGGTAAAGCACCTGAGCAAAGTCAATGAGAAGTTGATTTATGTTGCTCCCTGGTTAGATCCCAAGGGTGTTTTCAGGGACCTTCACCTGCCTCCTTCCTCCTTCCCAGCGGATAACACTGATGGCCTGAGCGAGCTCAGCTCCAGCCCGACCTGACACAGGCAGGACTGTGCATGGCAAAGCACTGACACATGGGTTGTAGGTACCAGTTCCTGCCCTTGATAAATTGATTCCCATAATCAATTTATGAGGATGGAGAGACAATGGCACATGGTGCCCAGAGAAGCTGTGGCTGCCCCATCCCTGGCAGTGTTCAAGGCCAGGTTGGACACAGGGGCTTGGAGCAACCTGCTCTAGTGGAAGGTGTCCCTGCCTGTGGCAGGGGGTTGGAGCTGGAGGAGCTTTAAGCTCCCTTCAACCCAAACCATTCCATGATTCCATGATTTTAAAAGTACCGTGCCCTAGGCTTTAGGGAGCATTTGAGAGATAACACACATAAATCCCCGGCCTCCCAGTGTTATGCCTATGGTACAGATCCACAGGATCCCATCACGATGTTTTTAGCGTCTGGCCTACCAGAAGGTAAATGCAGGGGTAGGTTCACACCATGGGATGCAGACAGGACGGCTCCCGTGTGTTTAGCAAACGAGAAGTGTTTTAAGAAACAGGCAAAGAAAAATAAACTAAATGAAAGAGACTAAACATGCCTCACCAGGGGACCTCACTGCTCCCTTGTATCCATTGGGATACACTGGGAAAAAGCAGCCAAGAGCTCCTGCTGATGCATGGCTGAGGCAGGCAGTGAAGGCAGGGGACCATCACCCCAGTGTCTGGCCTGAGCCTCCTCCAGGTCCCTCCACAGCTCTCCATGAACTCCCCCTCCCTCAGGCAGAACCACTTCTTTCAGCAGGACAACAGCTAAATCTCAGTTCTATTTTTGTATTATTTATGTTCCTGAAGATTTTCAGATGTTTTTACTGACGTTTGGAAGCTTCATTTGGCAAATATTCCCTGTGCTTCATTCAGCATTTCTGTTATCGCCTCCACCTCGCTGGGCCTCCGCCTTTCTCCCCCAAAACATGGGATGAAAGGAAAACTCAGTGTTAGCTCAAAAGCAAAGGAAATTAGGGCTTGGGCAAGAGTTACCTGATCAATATGCAGCACTAGCAGTGGCCATAATGACAATATTCAGGAGGCATAAACCACGTGGACCCGTGGAGCTCCAGAGTGTGGCTGGATGATGCCACTGCAGCCCTGCAGCAGCACAGGCACAGTCCAGGAGAGGAACAAACAAAAGCAGCAGGGTTAAACAACCAAAGAGCCTCCACCAAACCGAGCTGCAGATGCTGGAGGCACCCCAGGTCTGCCCCTGCCTGTGCTCTGCAGGGGGGACCACAACAGAAGCCCTCATGCTGAAGAAGTCTGATACAGGACTTGCTGCTCTCCCAAGGGGCTGCCATGCCCACGGACACAGCTAATGCCCTTCAAGAGGTCCCTATATATAAAACCCCTACATATAAAGCCTAGCCAGAGGCACCAACAGGACAAAAAGATGTGGAAGAAGCCTACTGTAAAGCCAGCTCGAGCTTCCTAAAGGGCAGCAGAGGGGTTAAAAGGTGTTCAGGGCCAGGGGAGAGAAACAGATTTCAACATGTTCACAGAGTTTCCTGGCTTGGCACTACTGCATGAAGCTGCAAATCAGTTTCCTGTCTCATTAAGAATCCCCTGCATTTAATTGCTCTGAGTGTCTGCTGTAGAGATTGACTTAGAGGGATGAGCTGAGTGGTGGCGGTTTGTTCTCAGCACCTCGGTTCAGAGGGTCTGTCCTACTTGTCAGTAGTAAAAGCCAGCTTGGCAAGGGTGCTGTAAGGAGTGTGTCACAAAGCTGGAGTGCTTGGAGCCTCCCACATGGGAGAAGCTTCACACTTCTGATTTAGCCATAAAATAATCTTCTACCTGATACTACTGAACTCGCAAACTGAAGATGGTGCTTCTGGTTTTAGGTTGCCTGGGCTAAATTCAGGTCTCAGCTACACAAGTCTGAATCAGGCCAGATGAACTGTTGTGCCCTGAGTAGGAGACACTCATACATTCGCCCAAGGAAGCAGTTGGATAATGCAGCAATCACATTCAGCCAATGCCTGAGGGGTCTAAATCCCATCTGCTCTAAACCTGCCCCACGGACACCCTCTGCTGTGACTGTTTTACTCCAGCTTCATCCACTACGCACAAACGGGGCAGTAACTTTGTTGTACACTATTTTTGTAAGAAAACCAAATGTAAGCAGCCTGTACTTACTGTAATGATGGGTATTTATTGGCTCCAGTAGCACGCAGCTTGTGAATAAAGGTATCCAGAGACTTTAGACAGCTACTAGAGCCTGGAGTACTTCTGTCCAGTTTTAAATGCAACTAGTACTGCATGTACTAATACAACTGAGGAGCCCAGTGACACCCCATTGCACAGAGCTGGACTGCTCAAAGTCAAGTCAATGAACACATGGTAAACTCAAATTCTGCCCCATGACAATGATAACTATCCAAAAGAGAGAGAGACTGTCCATGGAGTAAGGAATCACAAGCATTGCGTTAGAGATGTTCATGGAATGTGCTTCCTCTGGTATTCCAATGGCTGCAAAGCAATGCTAGAAAACTGAAAGTCAAAGATTTCATGCCCCTGATTAGCAAAAGGCATAACTGATCATTAGAACAGCTTGCCAAAACGCTTCCTCATCAATCACAGCCTTTAAACCAAGCCTGGAAGTCTTCCAGGAAAGATATCCACTAGATCAGCCACAAGCAAGCAGGTTTGCAAAGGTTCACTTCCATTAGAGAAGAGAATTCCCTTCACAGCAGCAACTGCTGCATGAAATCACCTCATCTACGTGATGTCAGATTCATTCATCATGGTCATTCTGTCTGGCCTTAAGTATCTACTGGCTTCCTTCTGCCTTTGGGCAGAATGTCAGGAGATCAGCTAGAGCAGCTCTAAGTGCAACAAGCCTGAGGGTCGCCACTGGAGAGTGGAGAGATGAGAAACTGGGCTCAGCAATACTGGGGTCATGGGGAACCTCACCCTCAGCACCCCCATCCTGGATGCATTCACTTTCCTGCAGCCCCTAGAAGAAACACTGAGCTTGACCATAGGGTGCACAGGAGAGCTTAGGCACTGAAGGTGTGCTCCCAAGACCCCCTCTCAGGCCCTAAGGATGGAGGGATGGATGGAGAGATAGAGGGAGGGATGGAGCCGCTGCTCCTCTTCCCAGAAGCTACAGCCGCCCACAGCTGGAGATGTCAAGTGTATCTGGTTGCCATATAACACTGCCCAGCTCAAAGCACACCCCACAGAGCGCTCAAAGAGACCAGGCTCAGCTGTGCTCAGAGCCCAGGCAGGCTCCTGCCCCTATGCCCTGTGCTCTGCAGGCAATGCTGCTCATCACCGGGGCTGGAATCAGCCCCGGGCTTTATGCTGCGAAGGGGCTTGGAAAGGTGAGGGAGGCAGCAGGGAGCAGCCAAGGCTGAGATGAATCCCTTCCCACTCCAACCCTCTCAAGGCCAGGCCTGCCTTCTCAAGAGCCATCATTAAATGCCACTGCACATCATATAGATCAAGGAGACAAATGGAAGCAGGCGGGTCCTGCTGGAAACCCTGCTGGAGGGGAAGGATGCTGTGAGCATCACTTGTGCCCATCGGTCCCACAGAGCCAGCACTGGTGCTCACTAAATTAAACTAAACCACTCCTGCTTAGGCTTCGTGCTGCAGTAGTGAATTTGCTTTTCTATCCTCAGCCCAAGATGATGTATGGACCCACAGTGCACAGATGCTTAAGCAAAACAGTCTGCTTTGGCCATGAGTTCCACAGGTCTGAGCTGGCATCATCGGAGACAGGCAACAAAGAACACACTTATGCAGGATTCTGCAGCAGGAATGATTGCCAAAAAGCCGAAAAATATGCCAGGAAGAACATGGCAAAACAATCCAGGACTCGGTGTATCTGTGCTGGGAGAAAGCCACCAAAGGGGAGTGAACTCTGCATTGCCATTGTTTCCAAAAGGATCATTGTGTGCACTTGGAAAACGTCCACTGGCAAAGTATTTCGCAGCAGAGAGCAGGAGGGATGGGCACTGCCCTTGGGAAGGGAGGTGAATTACGCAGCCAGAAGTTACACATTCACACGCATTAGTAGCCATAAGGAAAGTATTTCACTCTACCTCTGAAAACCTCTATGGGAAGTAGAAATGTCTGTCCTGCAACCAGGCTCCTGCTGCCTCCACAGAAACAGAGCGGGGCTGGGGCAGCCTGGAGAAGAGAAGGCTCCTAAGGGGAGACCTTAGAGCAGCTCCAGTGCCTAAAGGGGCTCCAGGAAACCTGGAGAGGGGCTTTGGACAAGGGCCTGTAGGGACAGGCCAAGGGGAATGGCTTTAACCTGCCAGAGGGGAGGTTGAGATGAGCTCTGAGGCAGAAGCTCTTCCCTGTGAGGGTGCTGAGGCGCTGGCACAGGGTGCCCAGAGAAGCTGTGGCTGCCCCATCCCTGGCAGTGTTCAAGGCCAGGTTGGACACAGGGGCTTGGAGCAACCTGCTCTAGTGGAAGGTGTCCCTGCCCGGGGCAGGGGGTTGGGGCTGGATGAGCTTTGAGGCCCCTTCCAACACAAACCATTCCATGATTCCATGATTTTATAAAGTGCTCTGAAATAGCTGCCTAGGAAAGATGTTTCACAAAACTAAAGGTCATTGAAGAAATTACCACATTTCTAGTTATTCCCTTTATCCTCTGTGAGGCTGAGGGAAGGCCTGCAGTAAATGAGATACTGAATAAGTAGCCGAAGGAAATGCACACATGAAAAGCAGCAGTGAGTGGGAAAAGGGCAACAAGAGCCCCACTGCACTGGTCAACACTGCTGAGCGGCTGCAGGACCAGGTAAAGGAATAAGCACAGGTCAATGTGCAGGGGATGGAAGAGTCAGACAGCCCCATCTTGGTTCCATAGAAGCTTACAAGGGTTTGTTTTCCTCTTTGCTGCCACTCAAGTTCCGGCAGTTAAGGCAATCCAGTTATTCCATTTAGATAAGCTTCAGTCGCTAACAGCAATTGAAAAGCTGCCTGTGCCTCCCCATTCTGTTACTCCCTCCTCCTTTCCAAGTGCTAATGCCATTAGCAAATTGACTTCCTCCCTCACACAATCTGTCTGCCTTTCGTTTGTACAATGCTAATTGCTTCCTAATACTGATAGAGCAGAAGTTTGTCCCAAAACCAGGCGCCAGCTGGGACCAGGTAGGAGCAGGGTTGGTGTGTGTGGATGCTGCAGCCTCGCCTCGGGTCAGGCAGATTAACTGGGCTGGGAAGCAGTTTAGGCACCATATTACCAGTGCAGAGCTCCTGTAATTGAGCCGGTTATGTTGGGAAGAACAGGGACAGGGGGTAAGAAAACATGGATATTACAGGAAGAGACAGAACAAAATGCATGGATGGGGAGAGAACACGGTTTCGAAGGGTCCTTGCTCCAGCTTTCACTGACCTCCCTGTACATCCCGCCTCCCCTCTTCCCTTTTTGTGACCTTCCTTTCCCCCAGCTCATTCTGCTCTCTCTTCTTTCTTCTCCACCCCCAGCTAACACAGACATCAGCCAAGCCTCAAGAAGCACATAAGGAAAGTGTCATTTCAAACAGCCATATGATGCCAATCAGAAGCCCACATCCATCCTTTCTGACAGCTGAAGCTGCCTTGGCCATCACAAACCTCCCTCTCAAAATAAGCATTAAAAATATGTATATTATCCATCTTAACATAAGCATTAAAATATATATTAATCTTTCCTGCTGTGGGCATCTGGGTCCCCTCAGAAGAACAAAGGGAGGACACAATAAGATGAAGGACCCTGTTGGCTCCCACTCCGACCTCCTCAGCTAAGCAGGGAGAAAATGGATTGTCTTGGACCTTTCATATCATCTTTCTGTGTGCCTGAAACACAGCTGCCCACAGGATGCAATGTCATTTCCATGACAAAGAGCAGAGAGGCTCTTCCAGATGGGCCAGCTTCTCTCTGTTGGTTTTAGCCATTAGCTCCCAATCCAAGCATGTCTGCTCCTGCTATGCGGGGAGTTCTTCAGCACAGCCTGCCCCAAAGCAGAGCAGGTCTCATCCCACCCAGCAAAACAGACAAGAGCAGGCAGCAGCACGCAGCTTCCTCTGCCCTGCGATGGGCACCACATTCACTGAGTTCTATCATCCGTTTCCTCACGTTCAGTGGGCAAAAAGAGCTCTGTAAATCCCGTGTGTGGGATGTCCCTTCCCAAAAGGGTGGCCCCAGGCACCAGGAAGGGACAGTGCATCCTCCCAAAAGCATCTCCTGCCACTGCAGAATCAGAGATTCCAAACTTCTGCTGGTTCTTGTGCCCATTAAACTCTCGCCACGGAAAGAGGGAACTCAGTAGTAAGTACAAACTAGGAATTCAAGCCTGATGACAGGCTGCTCCTCCATTTGGATACAGCTAGACAAGGTCCACAGCCCGCTGGCCTGATACACTCCCTACCTCCCTCACCGCACATGTACATGTACCTCCCTCGCTTCCTATTTCAGCCTGGTTTTCTGTATAGGATTCTTTGCAAATCAGGTATTTACCTCCACATCCAACTCTTTCCATATTAAAGCATTTTGTTTTGTTGTTCTGGCAAAAAGAAAACGGAATAGTATGCTTCAATCTTGAATATTTTGTGCTGTGCATTCCTGTTCTTTAGTTCACAGGGGAAGAAGAAAGGAAATAGACCTAGTAAATATAGTTGTTTGCTGTCAAATAAGAGACAAAGTAGAAAGAGAAGGCACTTAATAGGTCCCTCTGTGAATTCTGCTACGAAGAGGGGAACAATACTGCCTATGGAGATGCTGCATGGTTTATACTTATTAATCACCAGGCAAAATGAAAGCTCCACAGCCCACTGAACTCCTCCCTTCCTCCCCCTTAGGAACAGGCTCAGCTCTGAGTCATGATTAAAACCACCCCGTTATGTTCCTAAGCAGCAGATTTGATTGTGCTCCCCAGTGCTCCCTGCCTCGCTCTTCTGCGCTACAAAGGACCAGGGCAAGCTCCAAGCTACTGCTTGAAGGTACTTCATTGTTTTCCGGGCTCTAGTGGAAGGAGATAAATCTCTCTTAAGGCATCGGGCACCCACTGCTTGTCCCCACACTGCCCCACAGCCACTGAGACCTTGGAGCTGGTGGAAAGGACACCAGAGAGCCAGGAAACCTGGTTTGGAATGCTGCCTCGAAAGCATCCTTACTTCTTTGTCCCTCTTGTTGGAGAAACACCATCTACCACAGAGCAATCTGTGTCAGCTCCTGGCACCACGGAGCTCTCAGCAAGGCAGAAGAAATTTGAGGAAGGAAGACAGGAATAAGGATCACAAGTTATTAGCTAGATAAAACCCCCTAGACACATAGAAGTAAAATAAAGACACACAGAAGTAAAATAAAGGCCTGTTAGAGGAACACAGCAAGGCAGTTCTGTGGCTCAGTGTCCTCTGCCTCCTGTCTGGACCATTCCAGCCCATCCCTTCACTCCATTAAGACTCAAGCTCTGGTTCTATGGCCATGTACTAAATCACCTGGTAAATTACTCTGAAACTTCAGAAAATATTTGGGAATAAACTGTGTGAGCCAGAAAAATGACAACCACCACCACGAAATACTGCATCAAGAAAGAGACAGACAAGAAATGACATTAAATCTCAGCTCGTTGCTTTGCAGCTCTCCTCCTTCTCCAAATCTCCTGCAAGTAGTGGAGCACCACGCTCAGCAAGACACCCCCTGTCACGCCACTGCCCATTCCTACCAAGCATTGATAAAACAATTCTCCTTGCCAAAAGGGCTCCTCTTCCTGCACTTCATAGACGCCAGTTTCTAGGTTCTCTTCCACCTTGCTTGCTGCTAACTTCTGTTCCCAAGTCAGGAATTTTTGGAAGTTCAGATCCACCAAGTCCTTGTGGATCACTCTGATTGCAAAGTAGACCCTCTTGACGACTTTGAACGTCTTCACCACCTGCACTTCGCATCGGTAAGTCCCTGCATCCGACTCCTTGGTAGGGGAAAACCTGACAACAGGCCTGGGGTTTCTGAAAGGTCTGAACAGCACGTCCTTTGTGGTGATGAGGCCTGGGGCAAACCTCCAGGTATAGCTGTAGGTTTGGCTCCCATTGCCTGTGATGTCCGAGGTCAGGCAGCTCAACTGGAAGGGTTGGCCCACCGGGAGGGTGAAGTGGAGCAAGCCGCAGACCCAGCTGGTGAGGCAGGCGGAGCGGCGCACGGTGCAGTTCTGCCTCCCGCCGGCCGGGGTGACCTCACACAGCTCCTCCAGCTTGAAGCCCAGCCCGCAGGTGACGCTGCACGACGTGGTGTTCACCACAACCTTGGCCACGACTGACTTCAGCTCTGCGGGGATGGTAACTCCTTCAAAGGAAGCCCCCAAAGGCAGGTGGAAAGCACAAAGGAGTAGCCCAAGGATGTGGCTGCTCCCCAGGGTCTTCATGTTGGGGTTATCAACCAGATGGGTCACCACAGAGTCATTCTTTGGAAGTCTTCAGACTCGGTATCTCTGAAATGCCACCAGCATCACCTTCAAGACCTAATCCTTCCATTAGGAAAAGTCCTCCAACAAGACAGGCTTGAAGTACAATGCTGCTAAAAGAGATGAAGCACACATCACTGTATTGGTCAGAATGCGAATCATGAATCCCAGTTGTGGGAACAGGGCAGCAGGATGTTTTAATCCACCACATTCCAGTAATTAGGATACAGTTGACAAGTTAAAGATGAAGTCCTCCCTTCTCTGCAAGACTTTTACAGGCTATTTCAGATGATCTTGAAGGTCCCTTCCAACCCAAACCGTTCTCTGAGTCTATTTCCACTGTAAAGAAGTACTGTTCCAATTTAACTTGCCCACCAAACTATAAAGCAATACAAGTAAGCACTCCTGGAACCTTTAAAACGCTGTTGGGCATGAGGAAATCCTGAATCCTTACACAGCACCTGCACAGTTCTGAATTATATACACATATCCCAAAACCTAAAGTACTCCCCAAACGACCAAGATCACAAACCCAACATTGCAACCTCTGGATATCTCATGGCACTGACAATGGAAGCCAACCTGAGCAGTGTTTTATCACCG
Source organism: Strigops habroptila (assembly GCF_004027225.2). Classification (NCBI taxonomy): domain Eukaryota; kingdom Metazoa; phylum Chordata; class Aves; order Psittaciformes; family Psittacidae; genus Strigops; species Strigops habroptila. The sequence goes on from NC_044294.2 coordinate 595,629, forward strand.
CTGACTCCCATCGCTGTACAGGGCTCGGTGCAGCCCCATCTCCCCGTTCCCAAGGGAACAGTGCTGATGTCACAGCCCTGGGTCAGAATGTGGCCCCCAACAAAGAACTCCCCTCCCTCGGAAGCCAAAGTGAGTCCTCGGAGATGAGGGCTCAACACAAAAGGCTCCTGACATCAACGACCTGACTGAGAAGGGATTCACCAGCACCGGCCTCATGGCAGCGCTCAGAGGAGCTGCGAGGCCGAGCCCCGTGTCACGTACAGCCACCGACCCCACGGAGATCCGAGCCCAAACCCCCGTGTTCAACTGATGCATCTGTCAAACAGAAACCACTCCTCTGCTGCCACTGCAGCGAACAGGACGAGACATCCCAGTGTCATCCACGTAGTGCTCAAGTGTCCCCACAGAATCCACCAGCTGCGGTGGAGGCACAGGATGTGCTCACACCAGAGCTGTGCTCCAGGATTCCTAACCACTGCCCCCATATACACGAGCAGGGTTGCATGGAAAAGCCAAGACTTAGCCGTTGACTTTAGGAAATGAAACATACCTCTTTATTTACAAGCACAAAACCTACCATCACTGCTGTAGACTACCACCAAGCCAGTATCTGACAAATATTGTACAAAACTACAGATACTAAAAAATAAAATAGGAGATGGAAGGAAAGAAACCAAGGACATATACACTGTACAGCAAAGGTTTAACAGAGGCTGGAGTCTGTGGCAAATCATATGCTTTAGAACAATCTAGAGAACCACTGCCTGTGCATCTTTAAAGCTTGTGGGGTCAGCCACACCACACGGGGGTGGGTTTGACAGAACAGTATTCCAGGGGAGATGCAAGTCATCCTACAAGCAGAAAGAACAAAGAAAACTCCTACTGTACACATGGATTTCATTACATGAAGCAGCCACTGCACCAAAGCCAGAAATTAAACCACCAGTTTTAAAAACCCTCCTGATTTCAAATGTCTCCTCTCTTCCCATACTTGTATCTCATGCAACTGCTGCACGTTTCCGACGGCAACTGAAGAAATCTCCTCATGACTCCTCTTGTTGGGTTTTAACGTCTGCAGGAGGCTTTGACAATTCCAATACACGGTGATGAGCTCAATAATTACAGCTGGGGGAAAACTCTAAGTAATTGCATAGGAACTATACAGCAAGGGGCATGAGGAATGAAAACCTTCTAACAGACAGTTGGTCTGGTACAGAGCTGTCAGGCTGTCGGTATTGGACAAAGTGTCTCTTTCCATTCCCACAAGGAAAATAGTCCAACCATCTTTAAGGAGTAAATGGTTAAAGCATGGCTGGGAATGAGCTGTTAGCATTCATCTTCCATTCTTGATCCAGGAGTGGGGAAAAAAAGCCCTGAAAAACTACTGCTTCAGTTCAGGGTTCTGGTTTTTCTCTATCTGTCAGTTCCCACCAGCTAAAGAGGAAACCAATTGCTTCTGGTAGGGCACCGCACAGGAAAAGGACAGAATAAAACCACTTTTGCAAGGACAGAAACTGCCAATGCTGCTTTTTGTATCACAGGCTAAAAGAGAGTATCAGCTGAGTATTTTATCTAGAGTTCCTTTCTCCCATAAGCAGGGTCATCCTTCATGTCTGAACTGTTCACAATATGAAGCTTCATTCTTTGCAGACTTCAGAGGGTGTCTTGATTCTTCACCTGAGATGAAATCAAACCTGGCACATAATCAGCAGCAGCGTCAGCACAGAAGACATCAGAGCAAGCTAACCCAAAAGCTGGTACGGTGATGAAGCTGGCATGGAAGGACTCACAACTCACTGAAATGGAAATTAACAGCAAAGAAAGGGATGTTTGCAGGATACACAGTCATCAGGAACAAAAATACACACTTTGGGTATTCTTCAATCCAGGAACCCAAAAAAAAGGGGATTTAAAAGACAATGGTGATAAGCTCTGGAGGGGCAGAGTGTTGGGAACCAGCTCACTTCAGACACAGTTCCATACGTCACCACAAAGGCAGTCCAACGAGCCTCTTTGCAAATCGCATGACCTGAGAGTTAGCATCTTACACTGTTCCATGCAGAGGCAGGTAAGGAGGAATGAAGGCTGCTTCCTCTTCCGTAGTCATTTCATACAAAAGTCACTCCCTGAATCCACGAGCAATCAGTCTGCTGTGTTAGTCAGTCCACTCTGACTGAGCATTTCATCTAGTTTCCACATTATGGTGCCAATATGGGAAAGAATACAGGAAGCTAAAGGAGAGTGTCTTCATAACAATTCTGAGATTGCACCACCTGCTAAAGAGATCAAAGACAGGTCAAAAGTAAGTAACCAGCCTCCAACAGACGTTCCCAGAAACCAGAGACCACCAAATTCAGCAGCATTTCCAGATAAAGCAGAACAAGGTTTCCTAGATGAAGCCATTCTTTCCAGAATGAGATACGACCAACAAGATACTGTCTGTGACAAGGTGGCTGAGAAACTCTTGAGCTTTTACTTCACAAAGCTTCAAACCAACTTACCTGGTGTCAAATTTGACTCGACAACCCCAAAACCTGAGAGCAAAAGCCCGACTGAAAACAAGTCCCACCTAAGTTTGGCTTAACCCAAATTGTAAGATTTTATTCTAAAGCTACAAAATGGATCAAGCTTCCCAGTTTGTTTGAAGCCCAATTTTGACACAGCAGCTTGAAGAAGACATTCCGGACTGCACAGCACAGTGACAGAGATGCAGCAGTGCCAAGCTCCACGTCCCGGCCATGCAGCTTGCAGCAAGACACTGTATTAGGGGGTATCAGAGCAGAAATGCTTTTGTGTGACTTGTTTTAGCAGCTGATTAGTTACTTCAGAAAGCAACAGCCCAAGGAACTAGCAGAATTAACAGCTTAATGAATGAGAGGCAGGAAAGGCAGCCTGGCTGCAGGATCCCAGGTGGCCATTTGAATGGGGAAGTGTGTATTTACATGTGGTGGAACACCAGCAACTCCAAGAGAAAATTAGCTGCCCGAAATAGGAATTGTAAGTGCAAGGCATAAGGGGAACTAAGGAAGACAGGCATGAGCTTCATGGACTAAAAGACTACTGTGAGTTTGGAAAGATCCAAGTGACAGCTCCTTTAGAGGCCAATCCGTTCTTCTCACAACATGACTTACAGAGACACTTCCAACACTGACTACTGAGATCTACTGCATGGATCTATTAAATCCTCTTAAGTGTAGAAGGAGGCACAACAACAGATCCTAAGGAGAGACAGAAGCCCATCATTTTGATTCTTTGCCTATATCCCAATCAAGCCAAAGAACAGCACCACAGAAAACCACCTTCAAGTGCTTCCAGGCAACAAAGGCTAAAAGTCTATTTTAGAGAGCTCTACCATCTCCTCTAGATGGGTGAAGTAAGTGGGGAACGTGGGTTTAAATGCATCTGTTCATGAGAAAACTTCCATTTTACAGTGCCCAAACCCCAGAGCTCACTGGCCTGGCCTGGGTACGCACATCCCAAACTCAGCAGCAGTAAAATTCCACTCTTGGCTTTTGTAGCAAGTCAGACTCTATTATAACAACTCCCTGGTAGCACTACAGGCAAACCACACAAAAATCCTCCCACATATGGCTTTGCAAGGATATGTAAACCAAACCAAGAAAGGAGTCTGTCTGGAATACACTGCTTCATTTGAACCGTGCCAGAGGCAATGGGAGCATTATGTTCCCAGCTCTCAGAACAGACCAAGGCAACAGTGATCACAAGCTGCAAGAAGAAAGTAGAGACCTGCCTACAAACACAGCTCAAGCAAACAGGTAAAACAAGCTGATGACAAAGTTACCTTGAAAAAGCTGCACAAAAATACTTGCTATTACAACTACTTCTCTGAAACCAGACTGCTTGTACAGTACTTGCAGAGCTACTCGACCATGGAAGAGCCAAAACACTGTGGTTTTGAGGCAAATGATGACTGAAATTCCTTTTGGAAGCCACATTGTTGTTCCTAGTGCACTTTCTCATTTATATCCTTTTGCATATGGACATGTTAATTTGCAGCCTGAGGAAAGAAAGGCACCAACAGGCCTGCTCCTCAAACTAATGGTTCTGGTCATTTGGTCTTCAAACCAGGCTTGTCCACCCAGCAATGTACAACAGAGCAGTCAGGATGTGTCACAGATGCCAGCAGAGACACCTGAGGACCCCACAATCCAGGTAATCCCTTACTATCACACTTTCAGACACACTGGATGCCCCTAATGACTTGGGCCTTCGGAAGAGAATCACCCTGTCCAGTAAATCCAACACCAGAAGCTACTGAGGACATCCCAGGCTATGACCAAGGCCTAAGGATATTCGTGGATATCTGTTAAATTTCTGGATTTTGCCAGTGTGAAAGGATTAAATGGGAACCCAGAAAACACCCCACCCCACCTCCCATTTTCCCCACGTACTGATTAAGTTGCTTCCATCCCATCCCCTTTTTCTGCAAATAGCAATTGCCAGTGCTAGTACAAGCAACGGGACAGGAGCTGAGCAGGAAGGACAATGAGCAAGGTGGGTAGCATAGGACCAGCAGTGAGGGAAGGAAGAGGGGGGAATAAAATCACTTCTGTACAGTCTAAAATCAACAGCAGCAGCTGCTGAGTTCAAGGAAATGCAAAATTTAATATAGCAACACCATTGAAACTGTGTATGTATCCCTGAGTTATTAAATACAGTCCAAAAGCCATAAATAATGGAGTCCACATCACTTCAGCCAAACAAGTGCTTTCTTCACTGAGCTTAAATGAACTTTTCCCAGTTAAGAAGCTGAAGTAGCAAATGAGACTGAGGGGAAACAGTCTCAGAGAGACTAAGTCTGGGCCCCAACAAAGGTGACTGCGACAGTCCTAGTTTGGTACACAACCAACAAAATATGACCAGAGGAGAAAAGGATTAAAGTCTGCCAAAACCTACCCTCACTTACAGCAACTGCGCTGCCTGGCATTTAACTAAGGTGCTGTGTAGTTTGGAGAAGAAAATTCAGCTCCTGGATTTTCTCTCGGGGTTCATTCACCAAAGGGACCATTACCAATGCTCCACTTCCTAGTTCTGCTTACAGAACTTTGCTGTTCTTCAGCATTCTGCCTAGTACTGATGGCACAAAATGTCAACTTCAGCTTCAGAAGCCTTCACTCTTTACACTTTTCCCCCCTCAACACTGACCCACCCAAACCCTCTTACTGTTTACGGAAGAACTGATAGAAGTTATCAAAAAGATAAAAGTTATCAAAGGATGTTTTGCCTTTGAAACAGTGCTCAAACTCTGCTGCAACCCCAGGTGCCCTTGCTGTGCAGTAACACAGGCATGGACAGCAGTTTTATTACCAACATTGAAAGCACTTCCACTTCCAAGAATGTAAAATTTTGCCTCTCCTTGACAGCAGCTGAACATTCAGTGAGCAAGTGCCATTTGGGAAGATAAAACTAGGACTATATTAAGTCAGGGTCTGTACAAAGCAAGGCCACCAAGCAAGGCAACGACGCTCCCGCTGGGTTCCTTACCTGTCAAAGGCTGTCCCAGCTCCGCCTGCACTTTACCCTTCGCTGCTCCTTCCAGAGGTAAAGCACCTCTGTCCCCTTTGTAGAGTTTCGGTTTAAATGGAGAATCTTTGTCTTTACCTTTTGATCCTTTAGGCCTGCCTGCTTGCTTCTTCTTGGATTTACCATCTCCCTTCACACCCAGCAGCGGATGGACTTCTGTGGGAAGACAATGTGGCACCAAAGTGAATTAAACCTCAGCAATACAGCCTGTGCCACTAGACACAAACAACAGTAAAAACTACAGTTCCAGGACATCTTACTTCTTCTTAGCTTGCAAAATGCCAGCAAGAGTGGGTGACTATTCATAACTGTTATAAGAAGTGGCTTCAAAGGAACGAGTGGCCTTTTGAACTTCTGCTCTTCAGACAAGACTAAGACAAAGCTAAAAGCCATCTCAGATGCAGAACAGGCACCAAAACAATTGCAGCTACTACACACCGTCATTAGGTACTCCTTGTAGTTCAATGTTGGTGGTTTTGGGCTTCTTCTTTGGTGCCTGGGGTCCATCAGAGGAGCACTGTCTCTTCTTCTCAGAGGCTATTCCCTCATCAGCTAAAGAGCTCTGAACTGCATCTGGTGGAGGCCCGTAGGGGTTTTCTTCTGGATCTTCAACTTCAGGAGCAATGGGTAAGTAAAGCAGAGCCTTGGAGTCCTCCAGTTCCTCATCACTGCGAAGGAAAAATGTTTGCTTTCATTTAAAACTAGGGGTTCTTAGAACATATTATACAGGGAATATTAGTGATCAGTTTTGTATTCATACTTTAAACACAAGATTCTTTCACCTGCTACAGAAGGCAGCAATGGGATCCACACTCGTGACATCCACTTCTTCATCTTCTGCAGCATCAGCACCTGAGAACCAGGGCAAAAGATGAATTCAAGACAGTAAGGAAAAGACCAAATTTCTGGGAAAGAATGTTAAATACCCACAAACCAACATTACACTTGAATATTAGAAACTGCCAAACAGCCATTCATCTAAACAGAAGTGCTGCAGAGCCTGGTAAGCTCTGTGGCGTGCTGGGACCAATCCTTCTCTCTGTGCATAGTTCGGAGGCAGGCTTGCACAGGACGCAGTTTCCTGGCACCACCAAGTGGCCAGGTTGTGTGGCCACCACTTCCAATTCAGCACTGCTGGTGCTGAGGAGGCCTGGACAACCCCCCGTGTCTATCTGCTACTGTTTTCTGATTTAACACCCACTGTATCGCTCTGAGCACTGGTTTTCATTTCTGGCAGGGACATGTAATCAGACTACAAACCACCTGCTACCCAAAAACACAGTTTACACAGTACCTGTCTGTTCTGGTTCACTCTTATCTTCATCTTCAATGTCAAACTCCGACTCTCTCTCTTCATATTCCACGTTTTCATCCAGCTCTTTGAAGTCAGGTGCAAAGGCACTCCAGTTTTCCTAAACCACAAAGTCAAAGTGATTTTTACCTTATGCAAAGGAACAGCAACCACAGTGAGGACACACACAATTACAGTCTCATGCTGCACTAAAATCCCCCAGGCCACACACAAGCTCACAATAAAATCAACTTTCCTTTAGGTCCACAGTCACAGAGCAAGTTAGGAAGTACACAAGTTAGTTCCTACTGAAAATACAACATTGTAATCATAGAATCATAGAATAGTTAGAGGTGGAAAGGACCTCAAGATCATCTAGGTCCAACCCCCTGCCATGGGCAGGGACACACAAGGCCATGCCACCCAAGGCTCTGTCCAACCTGGCCTTGAACACTGCCAGGGATGGAGCATGTAATAAATACTGGATGATGTTTAATACTGCAGGTTAGGTTTGGGAATCCTCTGAAGGAAACTATCTAAAACACTTACCACTTGATTCTGAGCCCATATTGAGACAACACCACTCGAAATAGAAGCTATGATGGGTCGGACAGGATGCCACTGGATTTATTAGAAAGAGAAAAGAGGAGGAGTTTAACTAAATGGAATTAAGAAAGCTTAGTTTTCAAACTAACAAGAAACGCAGTCAGAGCAGTCAGTTTTCTTACTGCTACATCCAAGAGCAGCTCCCCTCTGGTCCCATGCAGGATTTTCACCAGGTTGCCAATGCTCTTCTCCCAGATGTACAGGGCATGCTGTCGTGCTGACCCTGCCACTATATATTCACCGTCACCAGAGAAACAGCACTTCTTCCACGGTGTCCTGCAGGCAAAGACAGTGACACAGGGTAAACTCTGAGACAAGAGCAGAGCAGGGAGGCTGGAGGACTGCGGGGTGGGCTTGTTCTTGAGACTGAGATCTTGCCTTCTCCCATCCACAACTAATATTTAAACTTCAAATCATAACAGGTTTCAAACGAAAACGTCTGCCCATTACACTGAATAACTGAACTACCCTTCATCCTGAGGCTCCCACTAGTGCTGAGCACCCAAACCTCACCCTGGTCAGTGAGGCTGCCTCTTACCTGTTCACTAAATCCTGCAGCTTCTGCATGGGTTCAGGCTCCCCATCTCGTCCACAAGTGAGAATTTCACGGCCATCGTACACCCTGATTATCCGGTCGGCTGTGTTTATCAAAAAGCAGCTGTAGGAAGGAGGGCACAGAACATGCATCACATTAAAACACTGAGAAATAGAAAGAATCCAATTATGCAGCCTTCCAGTATGTGAAGGGGGCTACAAGGATGCTGGAGAGGGACCTTCATCAGGGACTGTAGCGATAGGACAAGGGGTGATGGGTTCAAACTGAAACAGGGGAAGTTCAGGTGAGATATAAGGAAGAAGCTCTTCTCTGTGAGGGTGCTGAGGTGCTGGCACAGGGTGCCCAGAGAAGTGGTGAATGCTCCATCCCTGGCAGTGTTCAAGGCCAGACTAGACAGAGCCTTGGCCGACATGGCCTAGTGTGAGGTGTCCGTGCCTGTGGCAGGGGTTGGAACTGGATGAGCTTAAGGTCCTTTCCAACCCAACTCATTCTATGATTCTATGTTCCATGTAAGAACTGTGGGAGGTATTAAGACCTCGTATGCTGAGTCAATCTACCCTGTAGTTGTCAATTCATCTTTAAACATACCACTTGGTAGATGAAGCACCTCACCTTCCTTTCCGAGCAAATTCAATCGATTTAATAGCTGTGGTGTTGCTGGTTCCAGTTGTCACTCTGAAGGAAGCAACGAGATCCTGAGTGTCTGTTTTTAAGACCAAGATCTGAAGATGAAGGAGACAGGAGGCAATCAGTGTCATCATTACAATCCAATCCCCTTTTGCTACCTCTTCCATCAGCTACTAACCCTGACAACAGAAGCCTCAGCAATCTACACAGGAATAGTTGGGATTCTGCAACTGTAGTTCTACTACAGTTTCTGCGACAGTTCTGCGACATAAGCATTGGATTATTTACACTGGAAAAGGATCCAACAAATATGGTCAAAAGCAACATAAAGACCTGAGATACAGATTATAGCCTAAAGATCTTCAAAGGTAAAGCGTGATGTTACTCATATGATGGTATTAATGCAGTATCGATTAATCAAGAGACATTTAGGAAGCTTTATTTGGGTATTAAAACAAAGAATACAACCCGGAAACATGAAGCATCTTGCTAAAGACAGGAATTAAGCAAAGCTGTGGCATCCAGTGCCACCTGCTGGACTCTCACCTTCCCCTTGGCATTGCCTGTGTAAATGTATTCCCCTCGCCTGTCAAAGGAGGCCACAACATTGAGATCCGAATCATCATCCACAGGTAGGACAACGTGTTTGGAGTCTGACAGCGTCAGCATCACCGGCGCCGACTTCATGGGACACACCAAAACCCTGTTTCTGCAGAGCAGGAAAAGAAGGGTTAGGAGTTTCTTCTCTGGAAAAGAACAAAATAAAGGAGACATTTCTACCCACACTTCCAAGGATCATTCCTATGTTTACTCTCTTCCCATCCTGATATTTTCATAACAAAAAGAGCCACAACAGATCACCAAAACCCTCTATTTAATAGGAAAAAAACCCTTTGTAAACTGCAGTAAAAACATTTTAATCATCATTAGTTCTACCAAGCCCAGAGCATTCAACCCCTTTCTCCCAGGACTTACTGGTCTCGAGGGTGGTACTGAACTTTCAAGATAGGTGAAGGAAATCGAAACCTCTGGTCGCAGTCTCCAGAGAGCACATCCCACTGTGACACGATGTTATCCGTGGAAGCACTCACCAGTTTGTGACCATCTCGACTCCAGCTGCACGAACAAGAGGCAATTTGAGTCAAAGTTCCTCTTTGAACGCATAAACCCCCAGTTTCTAGTTATCAGACCAAATGATCAGTCTCAGATACAAATCTCTACATAAATATAGATATCAGATATAACTCCGTTAGGGTGAAACCTAACCCAACAGCCAAAAACTTCACAGGCATAACACGTTTCCAAACTCTTTCCAAAGAAACTACCCTGGAATGCAGGGAGTATCCTGCAGCAGGCTGTATTTAGGCCATTGGCACACCTGGGTGTTAGGAGCTGTCAGGACACCAGCACCTGATGCTCAGCAAACACAGGCACAGGCAAACTCTAACAAAAAGAACAGCTTTTCTGTCCTGCTCTTGGTCAGGACAGAGCTAATTCTTCTTCTAGTGGCTGGTACAGGGCTGTGGCGTGGCTTCAGCCTGAGAACACCACTGATAACACACTGATGTTTTGGCTGTTGATGAGCACTGCTTACCCTGCTCAAGGACTTCCCAGTTTCCCAGGCTCTGCTGGTAATGTGGGGCACCTGAAGCTGCGAGGGGGCACAGGCAGGACAGCCACCCCACACTGGCCAGAGGGACACTCCACATACCCGCCACAGGGATATTCTATACCACAGCCCACCAGGTTTAGTACAGAATGGGTGGATTTGGCTGCATTAGCACTTAGCTGCCAGCTGGGTTTAAACCACGATGCTTTCCTAAGTGATAAGCTGAGCTCAGTCACAGGATCATGGGATGGGTTGGGCTGAAGGGACCTTAAAGCCCCTCCAGTTCCAACCCCTGCCATGGGCAGGGACACCTTCCACTGGAGCAAAGCGGGAGCCCGGTGGCTGCGCCGCAGCCCCGCGCCTCCTCTCACCACAGGGAGCACACGGGGTGGATGTGGGCGCTGATGATCTTGGCGATGCCCCTGGTCAGGAAGTCCCAGATGACGATGCGCCCGTCGTTGCAGCCCACGGCGAGCAGCGTGCCCCAGCGGTTGAAGGTGCAGGTCAGGGCCATGCTGATGCAGTCCAGCGTCCCATCGGCCTCCTGCGGGGAGAGCGCAGCGCCGGGTGCGCGGGGGGGGGGTCAGGCCGCCGCCGCACCGAGCCGCGGGGTGCAGGGGGCGGGCCGGGGAGGGGGGGGTTACCTCGGGGTAGTTCTGGCCGAAGGACTCTGCAAGGAAACGCAAAGACAGCGCTTGAGTGAGGGCGCGCCCGCGGCCCGGCCCGCCCCGCCGGCCCCGGCCCCGGCCCGCACCCACCGAGCAGCTCCAGGTTCATCGCGGCCGCCGTCCCGCTCCCTCCGTGCCCGTCGCCGAAGGACCCCGCCGGGGGCCTGCTCCGCGCCAACCCGGGGGTTCGCCTGACGAAACGCCGCTCCCCTTCTTCTCGTTCTCCGCCGGCACCTCACCGCCCGCCTCGGCCCGCCCCGCCCCGCGGGCACCGGGCCCGCCGCCGAGCCCTCTCCCGGCGCGGCCGATGCGGCCCGGCAGCGCGGCGGCGCTCAGGCAGCGCGGCGGGCAGCCCGGCGCCTGCGCGGGGAGCGGGCCGGGCGGGCACCGCGGCCGCGGGGCCGAGGTTCCGGGTGCGGCGGATGAACCGGGGCGGGGCACGGCGAGCGGCGGTGGTGAGGTGACAGTAATGACATGGAGCGAGTGAGCTCGGCCACCGCGGCCACTGCACCCAGATAGGGGGTACAGGGGGAGCAGGGGCTGTGCTCCCCGTCCCCACACACAGCGGGGTGCAGGGAGCCCCCCCAGCCCCAACACAAGGCGTGGAGTGGGGGTAATAACCCTCTGCATTAAGGCCAGGGTGACCCGGTAAGAGCCGAGGTGCTGAAGCCCTCCAGCCCCTTCCTCGCCCCGCACAGTGCAAGGGCTCATCCCACTGCGTGTGATGTGAATAAAAGGCTCACCGCTGGGCAGAGCAAGGCAGTGGCAGTGCTGGACCCGGCCCCTCCTCCAGCAGAGCCCCAACGAATCCTCTCCCAACATCATTTTAGGCCTGATCGCTGCTGCCAGGAACAGAGAGGGAGGGTTGCTCCTCACTGCTCGCAGCCACCAGCCCCTGGGGTTTTAGCTCATGTGAAGGAGCAGCAATCCCCTTACTGGGACAGCATGCACAGGGTTGGGTCCGTGTACAGGTCAGTCCCCTCCCCGGTTACATGGACGATGTGCAGGTCAGGTACCCTTCCACAACATCACCTTAAAACATACTGTAACAAACCTCTTCCGTAGAGGGAGGTGATAAAGGTGGCCTTATGTGGGAGGAGAGTACCTGCTCAGCTCAGTACCGCTTCCAGTGTACAGTACTTTGGATAAAGTCATTATTCACCTCATTTTCCTTGCTCTAATGGGGGAAAACAGTTTTAAAGATAAAAAGGGTGTGTGAAATCGCTCAGAACATGTTCAGGCAAGAATGATGCAGAGAAGTTGTACTGAATTAGGGAAAACCTGCACATCTCCCCCACTACCCCTGCCAAAAGAGAAACTGAATGGCACCAAGACATCAAGGCAGCTACATAGATAAAAAGGCATCAGATGAATGGCTGGAGATAGCCACACAGGAAAAGCTATGCAAGACAGTCCTGGGATTGCATATACAGAGACTGAGATTTTATTCATACATTTATTATTTACACAAGCTACCTCTAAATAAATTGCAAGAGACTGACCTTGACTCTCCTAGTTTTAAATAAGGTTACGAACCAGCACACAGGGTTGAACAGGATTAATGCTGTTAGTGGCACTGGTGGCACCAAGGCAGTGGGATGCTGAAGGGTTCATCCTGCACGTGTGGCTCCGGGTGGCTGCGCTGGGAGCAGCTCCTGAGTGTCTGGATAGAACCACCACACCATTAATGCCACCACAGACCAGAATAATGCCCACACGTGCAGGTATGTAAAAAAAGTCTTTATATATATATATATATATATATATAAAAGCATTAATTCTGTTTATTGCACAAAGGAAGATTTAAACTAAACTAATACTGCAGGGTTATGTATCCCTTTCCTTTGTTCAAGCTGTTCACCAGGCAGACTATCAGTTGTCATTTTGTTGTATCCTAGCCAATAAATTCCAGCCACAAGGTGCAGTAATTCCACATCTCTCCCCTACTTTGGATGCAGCGTGTTAGCTTTCCTGGGAACAAAGCCATCGCGTGCCCATCCTCTGCAACTGGAAGGAACAGTAAACCCAGGGAGAACTTGCCAACTCACTATTTCCTCACGTCATAAACAAGGTGCATGTTCTATTTCAGCCTCCGCCCTGTAAGCAGGTTACATTAAGATCAATCTTTCCCCACAAATGCAAAAGGGGCAAGGAGATTACTTGCAGAAGCAGCCCCCCCTGCCCATACCCTTGTTGCAAAGGATCCCTCCCCCCGCCTTTTTATTCTTTTTAATACAGCCAAATTCAAGATCCCGGAGTGCAACGGTCAGATGAATAGACACAGCCACTGAAGAAGAATGAATGACCTGTTTCCCCTCGAGTTTGCTCTCACCAAGCGTGTGACTTGAAATAAAAGCTGAAGAAACCCTCTTTAAAAATACAGCTGTCACAGTTAGCACAAGTTAAAACTGCTTTTCCAAACCCCAAATGTCATTAAAAGGAATTGGCATTTCCCCCATGGACAGTCACTAGTTGTAATGACTTGGTTTCGGTATTCCACTGTGTTGTCTCTGCGCAGCCTTCCCTTGCACTGGAAAGCTGGAAAAGGTCACTCAGGTTTCTTCAGACATTCAAATAACTATTATGAAGCAGAATTACCAGAAAGAAAGAGCTTGTTTGCAGAAGTGAGAGGTGAAGGGTACAGAAGAGATAAATAGCTTATAACTTGGGGCAGCTGCACTGCAGTGGGACAGTAGGTAAACCCCCTTCGGTAAAACATGGAAGCTTTGCTCCTGTCAATGTAAACATGTTGAGTGTTTCAAGAAGCTAATCCAGAGATGCTCTCTCAGCTTCTGAACACTTCCCAGCCTAGAGCCTCTGCTTGCTCCTTCCTCTCCAACCGTGCTGTAATTGGGGCCAATCGGGAAGTGACTGGGATATAGTTATGTGTGGACCAAAGGCCACCCAGGACCAGCAGTTAATGGGAAGAGCCTTTACTTTCCCAAGTAAAGACTGTCGTGATCAACTCCTGGCAACGCAGATGCTACCTGAAGCACAAGAGATGCTTTTCTTTGATTGGTGTTTGTGTGGGATTGGCAAAAATCCCTTTTAGTTCAAGGGCATGGATTTTCTACCTTAGTTGCACAATTCCATAGTAAAAGCTGTAGTGCGATAACTGGCATCAATGGGGTGTGCCGGGGAGATTTCTCTGGCTACTATTCAAGATGGAACATCCCCGAGGTCTCACCTCTTCTGGTTGCTATTACCTGTCCCACTCCTGTTTAGCCACAGAGAGCTACACCTCAAGAAGCCCTCTGCAGAGCCAGGGCTTCCGAATTCTCCCACAACTAAAGATTCTTCTGTGCTTCCTTTTCAAGTCGAGTCATCCAACCCTTTATTTGGGTGCTCAGAGCTTGACTTGCAGAGCCTGTCCATGATCCCCTGCAGCATAGGTTGGACAATGCCCAAGAGAGGGCGCTGGGAGGAGTCTCCATCCCAGCAGGCTTCCATCAGCTGCCAGCATTCCTCATCAAACACCGGGAGTCGCTCCGGGCGAACTCCTGCAAAAGGGAGAGGGAGCTGGTTACCATCAGTGCACCTCAAATCAGAGAAAACACTGCCTGATGCTCACTGCTAGTGCAGGCTGAAGTGACCAAAGTGGACTGGCTGGGATCTAATGCTCTTGACAAAGGCTTACACCTCAGCAATGCTGCTGACACCTTTGGGAGCATTGCTGGGTTTGCTCAGGAGATCATGCCACTTCCAGGGGATGGCCAACACATTCATTTTAGTGAAATCCCAGCCTGGTTTGTGTTGAAGGGACCTTAAAGCTCACCCAGTTCCAAGCCCTGCCACGGGCAGGGACACCTTCCACTAGAGCAGGTTGCTCCAAGCCCCTGTGTCCAACCTGGCCTTGAACACTGCCAGGGATGGGGCAGCCACAGCTTCTCTGGGCACCCTGTGCCAGCGCCTCAGCACCCTCACAGGGAAGAGCTTCTGCCTCAGAGCTCATCTCAATCTCCCCTCTGGCACGTTAAAGCCATTTTCACTGGAGCTTCCTCTTTGCAACTATTTGGGAGCAAACTCAAGTCCCCCCAGCTCATCGTGGTGGCTGTGGGAGGCAGTTCAATGTGAGAACAGGCAGTGAGTGCAGCCTCCTGAGCAAATAAATGCAAGACTCACTCATCTGAGTTAATCTTCTTCACATGAGAAGGGGAGAGTTTATATGGACAGGAACTAAGGAGACAAAGTGGTGAAACATTCCAATAGCAGGAGGCAGCACAAAGGATTAAGCTACCACAAAACATACACTACACCTACACAAGCAATAAGAGTAAGTTTATATTTTGGGGAACAACTCTCAGGGTGTTTTACTCGACATTCAGCTCCCTCAGCATGCTGCACACTACCATGTACAGGTCACAGCCTCCAGAAATGGCAGGGGATTAAACATTCCTCAGGGGATCATGCCTGGCTGCTTCTGGGGCCTAAGTAAGCGTTGTACTATAGTACTTACAGTAGTAAGTGTTGTACTACTTCACATGGGTTAAGCAGTGTGCTGGCACAGTTCTACAACACTATGGCAAAGAGGTGGTTAACTGAAAGCCTGTTTTCTCCCTGCTGATTTTAGTTAAGACTTTCAGAGAGTATCTCCAAGTTTAACTCTATTTAGACTGTCAATAAAGCAATACAACTTGTATTTTTACCTTTCAGTTACAAGGGGATAAAAATGGATTTCCTCCTCTCCTCCAATTTTACTCAAGCATCAAAGTATCAACCAAGAGAGTTCAAATAAGCCATTTATACCTCTTCTAACATTGTTCCAAAGGTGATCTTTGCTTGCACATCTCTCGAAAGCCTCTGGTAACTTCACATGTCCCGAACAGATGTACCAAAACAGAATGCCAAAGGCATAAACATCCACTGAGTTATCGTACTTTCCTGTGACAGAAACACATCTGATGAGCAGGGCAAACAGCACCTTCACCACTGCAAACCCAGCAGCCTGAGAACGAATGTCAGTGTTCCACTGCCTCACTTAAAGCCACAACTTCACTGCCAGAAGGCAAGGCTTGTGTGAAGCCAAGTAACCCAGCAGGAGCCATTGCCAAAGGTGGAGGGATGAGTTAAGAGCTGATTCTCAGAGGATTTAGGCACTTAACCGGCACCAGCAGTTCCCAGGCTGAGGCTCACAGACCACTGCCGGTGCTCGGACTTAAAACACCAACACGTGTAAGGCTCAGTTCTGCCTGGCTCTGCGCTGCTGTGGGTCTGTCAGAGCCAACATCAGCCTCTCAACCCCGGAGTTGGGCAATTTCTCATTTATAGCAAGTTCACCCACTGAATGAGAACAGACTGAGCACACCAAGAGCCAATGCTCACCTCTGTAAGGCCAAGTCTAACCTGCCAGGCATGAGTATTTCACTGTTAAGAACCACCTGAATGATATTGTCTAAATCAAATGGAAGCAACCCTGTTTGTTTAATTGCAATCTTGTCCAAGCAAGGAGAGCATCTCAGGCCAAAAGGATTCTGTATGGACCTCAGTGCTACCCTACGATGTGTGCTGAGGAGAAAAGTTTAGAGAGTGCCTGCTAGAAGTAGAACTCACAGTGAATTTGAACACACTCCACATGTTAGTAACAGCCTGGAAATCCCTTACAGGGGACCCTTTCTGAAGTATTTGCCTATGAAAGCCAAGTATTTCCAGCTTCCTTTTTGAACTTTCCAATTGCCAAGAGGATTAATCACTTCAGCAAAGCTTATGAATCCCACAGTTCTCTTTCAAGTAAGCAAAGATTTAAGACTGACTTAAAATACAGGAAAAAAATAGCATGCATTGTAAGCAGGTAGTCTTCTGGGGTTTGGGTTTAGTTTGTGGTTTGGTTTATTATTAAGCAAGTTGGGATCTTAATTCAAAGTAATGGCCTTCGAAACTGAAGGCAGAGCAGGACAGCAGCAGATTCAGTCAATGACCATACCTGTAAAGAGCTCAGGAGCCATATGAATGGGTGTGCCTACAATACTGCCAGACATCATGGCTTCTGGTTTGCAGAACCCCAAGTCAGTGATTTTGGCTCGATTCTTTTTGTCAAGCTGTAGAAGAATTCATACACAGGCAGCTGATCACCACACTTCTCACGTTTAGCATTGCTTTGTAAGAGTCAGGCTTTCAACTGTCTACACCGAAGGGTTGGGCATCTGTTCTAAGTCAGCTTCCCTGGTTCCTTGGCTGCTCTTCAACATTTACCTAGTTCAGCTCAGTAACCAGACATGCCTTCACTTGTCTTCTCCAGAGAGGGTGTGGTTGGGATTTAATAGAACCAGGAACAGGAAGTCCTACTTGCAGCTCAAGCTCTGTGCCTTCAAGAGAAGTCACTCTGCGGCTCCCTTTCCCCTGGGCTTTCTGCCTGAAAAATGAGCCAGGGAACCCCCACTGCAAGGCTACTTGTGGCTAAGACCACAAGTTAAAAGCTCCTGTATGAAGAAAGCTATTACTGCACTTCCATTATGCTTCTCCCTCCCACTAAAAGGGCCTTGTAAGACTTCAGGATTAGCCAGATACAAAAGTTTTCCTTACCAAGACGTTTTTGAGTTTGATATCCCGGTGCACAAGTCCCTGACTGTGAAGATAACGGATTCCTTCCACTACATCCAAGGCAATCTGTAATCGTGTTTCTAATTCTAGCCCAGCCTGAAGAACAAACACAGATTTCATTCCTACAAGTGGAAGTTACTTTTGCTGCTTCTTATGTGCCAAAACCCCACTGAAAACTAAGCAATTCCACCTCTGGTTTACAGATTAACAGATATTTAGATGTGGACTTTTTTAATGTATGGATAGAAAACATACCAACACATACACACACAGACTGTGGTTACCTTTAGTCCTGTGTAGAGGTCTCTGTGCAACCGTTCCATTATCAGGAGGACAGCAATGCTGGAGCCTCCTCCATAGCCATAATCAATCACAGAGCCATGGAGATGCACGAGCCTCTCGTGTGTCTGCAGAGACCTGGAGGAAGTTCAGCACAGAGTTGGTCATTTTCATACCCTCCACCCCAGGCCAGGCCTCACCTTGTAAAAAACAACTGCCCAGTAGCTGCAGCTTTAGCACAACAGTACAATACACTTACACCATGCAGTAAAAGTTCACAGCACCCCACAGCTTTGAGGACCGTATCATACATCTGCCCAATCCAATGAAACTCAAGAAAGCCTATTAAAGGTTATAGCAGCAAAGAAACACTGCAGGATTTCAGCTGTCTGCTCTGCAGTACCTGCCTGCAGCTCTTGACTGAAAACAAGCTGGTTTCTGCAGTACAGACCCATCACTTTCCTTTGTGAATTCAGACAGGACGAAGGCAGGTTGAATCATCCCTCCTTTTCCAACACTAAAAACCAGGTGGGAAGAACCATTTGCTATCATACTCAACTCTAATTTACTCTGCAAAACAGCAAGCATTTGAACAGCACACACACCAGGGAATCAGATGAAGACAGGCAGGAGCATGCCTGCCTACCTTTCTGTGCCTGGTGCATTTCTGCAGTGGCACTGGCAAGCTGTCCTGCCTTGGCTAGAAGGGGCAGCTTCATGAGGTCAAGTCTCTAGTTGCAGCATACAACTATAGCAAGCAAGGTTGTGCCTATGCAAATAGCATGTTTGCAGCAGTGAAGTGAAGGAGATCCATGTGGAATGAGACAAGTGCTTGTGATACACACCTCATATAGTGAAACTCGAGTGCAAGGTCATTCCAGTGCTTCTCATCTGGAGGAACAACAGACTTCAGTGCACATGGGAAATGCCCTCCCCAGCTGTCACACAGATAGACCACACCATACTGTCCTCGGCCCAGCTCACGGCCCAGCTTTGGTTTGCCTGGAAGGCACAACATCCATTTAGTCAGACTTGAAGCCAGGTTTATTTCTCCCTGCACCATCAGGCTGGCAGCCCAGAGCCTGCCACGGGCCAGCAGCTGCACCAGGCGACGACGTGTCAGATGGAGGCTCACAGAAGCAGTTGAGTGAAAAGCACAACAGCCCTCCCACTCCTTTACACCCACTGCCTGCTTCAGGAGGAGGGAGCAGGAGCTAATACAGAGAACATCAAGCACAAGGCTCACCGTGTAACAGCACATCCTGAAGGGACCTGCTCTCCAGCGAGAGTCGTGCCAGCCGAGGAGCATGGTCCTTCCGCACCTTCAGCCACAGGTCTTCTGTTTTCTCCAGCCTGCCAGAATGGCCATCTTCTAACTGCAAGAGATAGCCCACGTACACTGCAATCCTGCCTGGTTTGAAGCCCTAGTGTAAAAAGGTCAATGGTCCTTGCACAAGTGAGTAAAGATCCTAATTAAAGCATGCCTACAAGCAGGACCTTCTATTAGGGCACTCGCATCAGCTCTGCCACCTCTGCCTACAGAATGGCAGCATTAACTGCATGAGCTGCAATCTTAGCTCTCTCTGCAGTTAAACCCCCTCTTTCCAGAAGTGGCAGTGTACAAACCAAGGCCTCCTCAACAGCTCCACACACTCACCTGACGCAGAGAAGCTGCAAAAGCCTCATGGGAACTGTTTAGCCTGGTTCGGAACTGGCTGCAAATGCTCTTGGCTAACTTGGATGCACTGAGGCTCTCGATAGCATCCTGAGCGACTTTCCTCTTCCAGTCACTGGTGATGGCAGGAGGGCTGACCCATGTAATCCGCTGGATTATCTACTCAAACAGGGAAGAGAATTAAGGCACTAGCACAAAAACCCCTCCAAAGGGTCAGTGCATTTACTCACACTGCTTAGATACCCTCTGGTAATGCAGTCATCTGCAATCTGAATTGGGATAAACTACTAACAATTTAGAGTTAACATGCTGTTGTACACACACACTGAGTAAGAGATCTGATTCTTTCTCAATATCTGCTCAGTTCATTCCTACATGCCAACCATCCTTTCATGCTTGGCCAAGAACACACTTGGCTGGACAACCACCACGTGGAAAAGCACAGTTGTGGTGCAGCTTCTCAGCTAAGAACAGGCAGCATGAGCAGTAACCCAGAGAAATGTTCCAAAACTGATGAAAGCATCAGTGAAGCAGCTTTCTGGGGGACAGACACTGTCAAGGTGTGGAAATCCTTGGTGTGGGTATACACCACATCCCTGAAATTGCTGGCTGATGAAGATGCCCTGCTCCACCCTTGGTTAGAAGCCACAGAAATCCAGCTCTGCACACTCAGGCTGGATCCTTCACCCAGGCTGAAGGAGGAATCTGAAGGTTTGGTACCACTCCATCTGCACTGCACCTATTTGGGAAAAAAGACATATTCCTCCCACCCATACAAGGAATCTCAAGAGGGAGGAGGCAGTAAAGGTCATCAACAGCTCACAGAAAGAGCTTCAGAAAGGTGAATACTTCAACAGGGAGGAATTTAAAGCAAAGACCTGAGGAAATCCGGTCTGCTCTGGAGGGAGGAGGGTGAATTGACACTGCAAAACAAGCAAAACACCCACAAGAAACCCTCAAACCCAAAAAACCCTATCAGTTCCCCAAAACAAGCAGCAAGTTTCAAGATGCTGATCATCAGAACAGAAAGGAAACACTAAAGAGATATTTCCTTCACATCAAGGACTAGCATCCCCAGGAGAAAACTATACACACAGCTTTAATGGGGAAGCAACAGCTTTCCATTGCATGTGCCCAGAGCCAATATTTAGAGAGCAGCTGCTCCAAAAGCATTTCACTGCGCAGTGACAGATACTAGAAATCAATGATGAATATGCCCATACCTGTTTGATCTGTTCCCACAACATCCTGGTTACTGTTGAGCCAGAGTGGAAAGTGACTTCAACATGATAGGCTGCATTTAGTATCTGGAAAGCAGGGGAAAGATGAAAGTATGGGAACTGGGCAAGCTTTAACCCCTATAAAGTGTGCTAGACCCTCTGAAAATTAAGAACTGGATGCTTGGGATACTCCATGATTCACCTGGTTCAGTTTATTTCTTGTATTAAGCTCATAGGTGCTTCTATCTGGTTCCTACATACAGATTTAGGAAAGGTAAGTACTGGGCCTTTAAGTGAGTGTTCCCCAGTTTTAGAACCTCCCTTAATACCACCAGACACCCCCACACACATACTCCAGAGCTCTGTTCCTCTCATTTCAGTGTGCATCCCAGTCTCCTACCGCCCTTGCTGGATCAGGATGCAGACAATTACTAAGGATACTCTAGAGAGCCATTTAAGCCACCCGACCTGTTTGAGATAATTGCTTGTGATGTGTACAGAAACATCCTTGGACTTCTCCCAGCTTCTTGCAGGATGTACTGAAACCTCCCAGGACTCCTCCAGGCTCTTCAGGCACCTCTCCAGAGTCCCTACAAAGCTCTCTCGCAGGTAGTCCACGGAACTGATCAACTTGTTGGCAACTGCTTGGTTTAACCGAGAAATAATCAGTTCCTGGATTTGCTTAATGCAACACTTGATGTCCTTGGAACTCACAGGTTCCCCGTTCTCAGGAATGATGATATCTGCATCAAAGAAAAGAAAGAGGCATCTTTGTATTCAACATAGCACTGGGGCACCAATGGCTGAGAGCTGCTTGGAGTGGTTTGTAGAGGAGCTACAGCACAGCCCCAGCTGGTGTTTGAATTCATGGGACACTCACCACCAGCATTCTGTAGCTACTACAGGTTTACAGCAATAAGTCAACTGTCACCTCCAAAATCACAGGGCAGAAGCACGCAGCTGTATTTCTATGTAAAGAAGTCCAGACCAGGAGATGCTTCCAGGCCTGGCTGCCATCCATAAGCACTGCTGGATGCTGAGTGTTCTGAAGGAAGTGATAGAACAACCACCCTGGTTCCACGACACTTTTTTGCTGGTACCTTGAAAAGGTTCATTACCACCTTGGTATTTTTAAACAAACACTGAGCAATCGCTGCTCCCACACTGAGTAATACTACGTTACTACCAGGAGATGAAGACCTTGTCTTTGGAGTTTGGCCAACAACACTCTAGTGTACTTAACACAAACCCAGTGATCAGCAGATGGCATTAGCTCCTCAAAGTAACACCTTCCTTCTTTTAGGATATTACTGGTATCCAACAAGATGCTATGCTCTAAGTGATACCTGCTGTGCAAATACATACATACACATATTTACTGCAGGTGTTTTATCTTGCGCTGCCCCTAAACATACTCCTAGACGTAAAGAAAGCTGAACTCAGGTACTACAGTGCTCCAACTCTGTGAAGAGTGGGACGGGCAGAACACAGGAATTACCTGTCCTGCTAATGGAGCAATAGCAGCCCTACACAGGTAGAATTAACACACTACTGTTAGTGTATGCCAGCTCGTTGGGGTATTTTATGGCATGCAAATAGGTTATGTTGCAATTAAAACAAGCTCTTTATGAGGACTACATTTTTGTGGGGGGAATACAAAGCGACCATTTCAAGAAGCAGGAAAGATCTCATCCAGTTCCCACCTGCAGAAGCAAAACCATCAGATTCTAACCTGCAGTATTAAACATAATCCAGTATTTATTGTGTGCTCCATCCCTGGCAGTGTTCAAGGCCAGGTTGGACAGTCTTGGGTGACATGGTCTAGTGTGAGGTGTCCCTGCCTATGGCAGGGCGTTGGAACTAGATGATCTTAAGGTCCTTTCCAACCCAAACCATTCTATGGTTCTATGAAACCTCTACTTAGCAAGCAGAGGAGAGAAAAGAGACTTGTGAAATATCCAACCTACAACTCTTCACTGTGTGAAGAGTTCACTGTGATGTTTATGACAGACCGCATATTCCTGCAGACAAACTCTGGACAGCCTCTCACCCTCCGCAGTTTACACATCCTTGTGTGTGCTTCCAGCTCCTGTGCTCCTGGAAGTTGTGCTACGAGAAGATGTAGTGAGAAGTCTCCCATTTGCCAAACCCACACACTAAATGCCAAGCGTAGGCCTCAGGAGCACAGTATGTTTTGTGGATTTGGAGGGGGGTTTAAAAGGAGAACTTTACCTACCCAGAAGGATTTTATTTTAGGAGGTTTTAGACCCCAAAGTCTTATGCAAACCTCTCAAAGGAATCAAACAGAAAGTACAAATCAAACCTTCGCTGCTACCGCTCAGAAAGCTTTTTTTCCTTAGGACGGATTTCTTCCCAAGTCTCAACACACCCACTGAGGCAGAGCTGGGAGAGTTATTTTCTTCTTCAGCAGAATAGGGAATGAAAGCAGCAAAGTCAAATACCCTGAGAACTGTGCAGCAAGCTCCGGGGGAAAGGCCTGATTCATAGGAACCCAAGACTGTGTTCAGGGGCAGCACAAGATAAAACACCTGCAGTAAATATGTGTATGTATTTATTTGCACATGAGGCTCAGGCCACAGTTAAGGACAGTGCTTTTTACCCAGGAGATACTATAGAAAAGTTCTTTGTGGATTACTTCTGAGTTTTCTTGCAAAGCCACTTGTCCAGGCTGTCACTAACCATCCCTCAGCAGACAGCAGGTATTACACTGCCACTCTCCTTTAAAGCCCCCAACCTCTTCGTTCCCATCACTCTCCCAGCAGCAGTTACCTTTGAATTCCATATTCGCAGCATCCTCCAAGAGCTCCTCCTTCATGTTGCTAAGAGTCTCTATGATCATGTCCTTCATCTCCTCTTGCTTGCGGTTGGCAATGTTCATCAGCGACTCGTAGAGCTCATTCTCCTTCTTGCGGGTGTACTCCAGCCTCTTGGGGGTGATCTGCAGGTCCCGCTGCATGTCAAAGGCCTGGTTGATGAAGATGTTGAGGCAGCGGCAGTGCACCTCGTTTAAACTGGTGGCTGCTTCCACCAGGTGCTTCTGAAGGACCTGCCTGGAGAAGGTGCTCAGGAGACGGAGCTTCTCCGACTGCTCCACCAGCATGCTCTGAGCATCGGCGTCAGCGCCGGGCACCCCGCAGCTGCAGTGGTTGCTGCTCAGGTACTCCAAGTCCATCAGCTGGCAGTAAAGGGAGGACTTTTCATGCTCGGTTTTTTTGGGAGAGATCAGCTCAACCCCCACCTCCGGCACTCTGAAGAAGAAAATGGGCAAAGAGAATTTCTCTTTGATTTGGCGCAGTTCGTTCTCATCTGACGAGGAAAGTTCGGCCTCGCTGATGGCAAAGATGACCACAGGCAGGACCTGGTTCACGTACTCCCCCAGGGTGGCTTCAGCAGACTGGAATCCACGACATGGTGCCACCACAACGTCCACTTCCTGGCAAGTGGGGAAGTTAAAAACACAGGGTTTTGTACAGATCCTTTTGAAAACTGATCTACCCAAAAATGCTGCATAATTCCTTCGCAAAGAGAAGCATCCAAACCCTTTCGAGCAGTTATGGAGTCTCACATACAGCATCATGCTCTTCTTTCGTACTAAGTTATTAGTATTATTGTACTAAGTGATTAGTTATTACTCTTATGGTGAGCTAAGCTTAGTTCAGACCAAAACTTAGAACAAGATTCCCAGGTAAGCGCTCCATGTCATTCCTTAGTTTACAGCTGCCCCATTTTGCAGCCTCTCCCACTGGTGTTTACCAGAGCTGCAGCTCCCTGAGGAGATACCCACACTGCCAGTTTTCAGTGCAGCTTCCAACAGGAGAAAGCACCACACCAGCCACTGCTGCCAACACAAAGGCAGCACAACAACCGATTCCAAAGAGTAGGCAGCCAAAGGACAGACGAGGGGGAACAGATGGTTGTAACAAGCTCAGTTATGACTTTCTTCAGATCCAAATGAAAACCAAGAGATGGATTTTATTTACTTATTTCCTCACTGCACATAGTTTCACTGCTTTGGTCATGCTCCTGCTGATGTGATGTCTTAGTAACCCTACTAAAAAGGGCCAGTTCTGAATCTGCTTCCTTCCCTTCCAAGGAAGGAGACGAGGCTCACTTCTGGATGTGCAAGAACAGTGTTAGAATTGCAGGTACCACTCCAGTAACACAGACTGGTTTGGGTTGAAGGGACCTTAAAGCTCCTCCAGTTCCAGCCCCCTGCCACAGGCAGGGACACCTTCCACTAGAGCAGGTTGCTCCAAGCCCCTGTGTCCAACCTGGCCTTGAACACTGCCAGGGATGGGGCAGCCACAGCTTCTCTGGGCACCCTGTGCCAGCGCCTCAGCACCCTCACAGGGAAGAGCTTCTGCCTCAGAGCTCATCTCAGTCTCCCCTCTGGCAGGTTAAAGCCATTCCCCTTGTCCTGTCCCTACATCCCTTGTCCAAAGCCCCTCTCCAGGTTTCCTGTAGGCCCCCTGAGGAAAGAAAATGTCAGAGGCTTTGAACTGAAGCCAGAATTCCTGACCTGTAACAGGGGCAATAACTGAACATTCTTCGATCATTTTTCTCCTCCAGAAAAATGGAGAGGCTTGATGAAAATGTGAGAAAAATGGGGAGACTTGACCCCATCTCCCACCTGCTCTCAGAGCCAGGAAGGGGTCCTTATGGCCACGAGCCTCAAACCTGTGTGAGGCAGCGGCGGCCGGAGCGGGCTGTGCGGTGCTGCAGCGCTCACAGAAGGGCTGACTCACCCCAGGCACTGCCAGCACGGGAGGAAGCCAGTGCTGTCTCTAGGAGACAGGGAGGAAACCAACACAGCAGCAACTGGGCCTTCTCCTTCCATAGAGGCCACTCAGCCTTCTCCAGAGAGCATTAACAACATTCCTCGCTCCCCACTTTTAAATGGCCTGCAGGAGTTTAAGCACAGGCTATGCAGCTTCATACTGTTAGGGATCAAGTCTTCTTATATGGGAATACCTATGACTCACACTGGATTCCTGGAATTCTTAAGCTGGTTCTCCCGAGGTCACACTGCTACAAACACACTTGGAACACTTCTGACAGAGCTGCAAGCATGAAATTGCTCTTAAGTAACTTCATTCCTCTTTTTCCTTAACTAAAAGGCCCTTTTTGCTACAGGAAAGCCTCCCACTTAGCAACCTGAATATCAGGAATGCAAAGATCAGTCAGAGCTCTTGCACTTGTGATGCAGAGGTGCTGTCCACACCAATACAAGTGAGTTTAAAGAGAATACTATGCAGACACCGTGTATTTATCCATGGATTCAGAGTTGCGATGCCAGGATGACCACTGCATCCCATCATCCTAGAATAAAAATTAAGGATCAAGTAGGTCCTGTCCTACAGTAAGACAAGTGGAGTCTCCCTGAATGCACCCAGAGACCACTCAAGTGCTGTTTTCCTGAGCCAGCATCACTTAGAAAGCATTTATCTGCTGCATCCCCAGAGGACCTGGTCCTGTTTTGCCAGGCTGGGGGCAGTTTAATCCCTGTTTGCTTTGTGAGCTGAGGTGCTGAGAAGCTAAACCCAATTTAGGCCCATTTTTACCCAAACTCCTCCCAAGCAGATTAGGATGGAAGGCCCAGCTCAGGCTTTTGCTAAACCAATTTGAATACTCTGCCTTCCAAGAATAGTGTGTGAATCACTCAAGTCTGACAGTTACTGCATTTATGACATATGGGAGCTAATTCCATTGCCTCCCTATTAATCTGTGGTGTATATTTACCCCCAGATCCTACTTAGAATTTTTCTGTTTGTTTTTATACACACTCCCCCCCAATTGGTGTGAAATCTTCCCTTTTTATTCTGTTTCCATGAGGATCCAAAGCTGAAGCTCAGCAGCTCTAATCTAGAGAGAATCTGAGAAAGCTGAACACCTCTGGTCTCCAGCAAACACTGCTGTGCTTTACACAACATCACTGCTTTGAGTCTGGGCAATGACTCCAAGCCCCATTTCATCAGGGAATTCCGTTTTACCTGTGCTGGAAGGGCCGGCTCAGGAAAGCCTGGGAAGTGTACACACATGGACTCTTCCCCTGTAAAAGATATATCACTAAGCAAGCAAACCCAGGAACAGAGAACAGGGTTCACATGGGTAGCAGAAGAATTTCACAGTGCTGGCATCTTCAGTATCTTTTACTCCCAGTTATGCCAACACAAAGGACAGATGAAGCCAGGTTCGAGTATTTGATGGTATGTGCATACCCCAAAGGAAAGTGATGCTACATGGGAGGAGGAGTTTCTCAGCCAACATAAAAGCTTTTCAGCTCTCTGTATTGCTGCCACAACCAAACACATTGTAAATACTCTCAAGAAGGAGATGAGGGCACATCCTTCCAAGTTTTCAGAACCTAAAAGATTCTATGTACATTGAAAGAACCACCCAATAGGTACTTAACCACATTCTTTGCTGCTTGTAACAACTACTGATTCATACAACCTGAATCACTGCTGTAGTACCTGAAGAGATGTAACAATAAACCCAAACTGCTTCAATTCTCCTGTTAGAGCTCACAGAACCATCTCACCTTTCTTCACTCACTTTGCAGCTCCTGAAAATGCTTCTTTTCCTACAAGCCCTGGCTGAAACTCTTCCGACTGAGACCAGAGCCCCATGAAGCACAAAGCAAGACACAGGCATGAAGCAGCAGCCTTCAGCCCTGCGACCCTCCTCCCATTCAGCTGCACCACCCAGAGGAAAAGCAAGCCTTCAGAGCAGCCCGTCAGCTCCCAGGCACAACTGATAAGGTTTAGGAAAAGAGCCAACTGTTGACTCCCAGTATAAATCTAACAATCTGCCCATTTAGCTGGATTACTCCCCATGACCTACATGCATTCCTGTGCAGTGATCCCCAAGGAACGGAGCAGCTTTGCCAACATTTTTCCTTCCCTGAGGTTTTAAGTTTAAATATAACCAAGTTCACCAACCTATTAGCACAAGGTGGTGTTCTCACAGCAGCCATGCCATGCTAATGGGATTTTTTGGCTCCCTCTTCACCCTCTTTTCTGTGAAACAAGTTTGGAATAAGACATCCTTTGAGGCAGCATGGTCCCATCCTGGATATCAGACTAAAGAAAAACCTCAGGGTGCTCCACTGGCAGTTCAATATTCAGAAGTGATGTATTCTACCCTTAAATTTATCTCCAAGTGACAAAAATTATTTAGTTAATGTTTGGATACCATTAACTTACTAATAACTCAGCCATTCTTCCCTTGGAGCAACGGCTCACCAGCTTCAGCACACACGTATCTGCACCAAGCAGCCTGAGTGAGCACTAGGTGCCTGCCTGGCCAGCAGCGTGTCCCGTAGGTGCTCCAGCCAGCCCGAGCAGGGAAGTCTCTTGGTAAAGGATGCTCTCAGGCATGAATTGCTGCACAGCATTCCCCAGGTCCTGAAGCCACAGAGAGCAACTCTAAGGGCAGCCCGTTGGTACATCAGTGCCCTCACTATGAGGAACAAGCATGATTGCAAACAGAAAGCCACAAATGAAATGCTCATCTCCTGTGAGCGTTCAAGTCCACGCTACAGACCCACAAATGTTTCTTCACACACTAGTAAGGTGTTTGAGTAGCTAGAACGTAAGGGTTTCATGAAACACAGCAGACTTACAAGCACTTTGCTGCTGGGAGAAAAACAAACTGATCCAGTGTCTGAAGGGGGCTACAAGGATGCTGGAGAGGGGCTCTGCATCAGGGACTGGAGCGACAGGACAAGGGGTGATGGGTTCAAACTGAAACAGGGGAAGTTCAGGTTGGATCTAAGGAAGAAGCTCTTCCCTGTGAGGGTGCTGAGGCGCTGGCACAGGGTGCCCAGAGAAGCTGTGGCTGCCCCATCCCTGGCAGTGTTCAAGGCCAGGTTGGACACAGGGGCTTGGAGCAACCTGCTCTAGTGGAAGGTGTCCCTGCCCGTGGCAGGGGTTGGAGCTGGATCTTGGACATCTTAAGGTCCTTTCCAGTCCAAACCATTTTATGATTCTATGAACAAGGGGTTCTAGGTACCTGGTGGGGTAAAACTCAGGTTGACTTCTTCCCCCTCTGCCCAAAAGGTGCTGAGTTCCTCGAAATTCTTTGGTCCCTTAAGCTGTGTACTGAATATCATGTTAGCAGCAAGCATGCAACTGTTATTAGGCTCCTGGTTCTGTTTCACAAGTTACAAAGAAGTTCCTTCAGAGCAGTTCTGCAGACATGACACTTTGGATAGCACCCAAAGACCCTCACCCATTATTGCTCCACATCCATACTCCACTGGTTACAGGAATAGTGCCCACAAGTAGCAGACATTCACTTTAAGAACTGTCGTCGTGGGGTGTGTGGGCAGAGCTGGAGAGCTCTCATTAGCTGGAAGGGTGGAAACACCCACATGCCTCTCAACAGCAGCTCAGGCTCCTGTGATGCAGGAAGTTATCCCTAACCCTGTTACCTGCTAAAACACCTTCTGTTCTCCCATCAGCTTTAACACCGTGTTCTTCCTTCAGCCCCTTGCATTCATGGAGGGAGCCCTTTGCCTCGGTGTGAAGCTAGCTGTGATTTACCCTCCCTTCTCCTTCTACTGGGAGAGCTTTTTATTTCACCAACCCTTTTCAAATCCATCTGAGTAGCTGTTTTCATCTAAGTGGCCTAAATATAACCAAAGGCAGACAGAGGCATCTTTGTCACTCACATGAGAAATCTGAACGAGAGCTGTGAACTGCACTGGCTGAACTAGCCCAAATTAAAATGTAACCCAGGCAAATAAATGGAAAGCTAAATCCTCTTCCCTCACAGCAAGGCAGGATTTTCCAAGCAGAAGACCCAGAACAGGCGTTTACTTCGCAGCACCAGGAGCTGGGCTGGTGCTCTCTGGGGAAGCACTTGGATGCCTCACAGTTTATACAAACATGGCACTTCTGTCCTCTCTCTGTGGATTATGGAAGCCACAAAAGCACCACAACATAGCATTGATGTGGCTGATCTCATTAGGATAGGCTTAAATTTAGCTATAGAGTGGCTTTATGAACCATCTTTCAAACTGATGCACACTGGGTCTTCGTTTGCTGCCTATTTCCATTCATATGCCCAGAAAAAACTCACCTTGCTATTTTACTGTTCTGTGACATTCAGACTCTTATTCCTGTGACAAGAGATCCCATTCTTTGCACTTAGACCATTTCTATTTAAGAATTCCCTATTCCAGCTATTCCACTGCCAAACACAATGCTCCACAAGTATTCTACTGCAATAGCAAAGGCTCAGCGTAAGATATGAAATGCAATGGAAGCTTATGGCAGCTATAAAAAGCTATGAAATACAGCCCCCACCTTTAGAGCTCTCTGCTAAACACCAGACTGCAACATTCAGAACAGGAACGTGTTATACAGACAAGTCAGAGGAAAGTCCCAGAGCAAGATGCAATGTTAGGAACAGCAGAGACCAGACTCCCACCTTCAAGTTCTTTACATCCTCAGCTTCCATTGGCACCACAGGGATGCAAAGAGCCATCCTCTCATAGGAAGTCAGGTCATTTTAACAGATGTTGGATTAAGAAGCTTTTTTCTTGTGCGACAGCTTGTAGCTACTATCAGACAGCAAAGCTAACTCTGAACGACCTGCAAACTGGAGTAAAACTTCCAAAGACACTTGGAGTTCCATGTGAGTAAGCTTGGCTTCTGAGGTGGATGCAAACATTACAGAGGAATGCTAATGCTCAGAGTTGACATGGAAACAGAGCACACAAACAGATGGTGATGTCCAGTTAAAATCCCAACACCAGACTCCCAGCTTCTCTATTGAAAAGAATTCCTGTGGTGGAGAGTTTACACCATTCACTTTATTAAGGCCTATAATTGTTGTATCTGAAGTGCACTATGACAGTGGTACACGGACACCAAGTTACCTTTAGCAGTGAGTAGGGCAGCATGACCTCCAGCTCCGCTATCTGGTGAGCAGGATCTTCACTGTCCCCATGGATCTCTAGGTCCTCCTCTGGTATGGTGTCCCAGTGCCCACGGTGGGCTGCCATCATCTGGACCAGTTCGTACTGCCCAGGCAGCGCCAGGCTGAGCCGGGTTTGTGTCCCATGGGTGAAACGGATCCGGCGCCTCTTACAGTTCTCCTCGTTGGTGATTTTGGTGGTCGGGAGCAGCCTCTCCCCCAGCAGGATGTTGAGTAACTGGCATTTGGCATTGCAGTTCTGGCCAAGGATCAGCAGGCAAGGGTGCCAGCTCACGGTCCGCTGGAGCTGCTCTTCCTCATGGCAAGGAAACGCAATGAAACTCTGCCCTGGAATTGAGGACAGGCTGCATTAGGGCAGGTTGCCTGAACAAGAAGTCTCCTATCTCTAAGCCAGATGTTCACACATCACTGTCCCACAGCCTGCCAAGAAACCCACATAGCACCCCATAGCTTATGTCTCCTGAAGCTCGTGTCAGCAGTTCAGCATTCCTACCAGCCCAACGCAAAGATCCACAGCAGGCTGAGCCTCACGAAGCCACCAAGACAACTTGTCACCTATTTTGGGTGGAAGAGGTTCTCCCCCTTATTCCACCCAAAAGCATTTACACAGAGCTCTCTTCAGCAGGTTAGTGGAAGACTAATGGTAGGCTCTGAGAGTCGAGAGGCAACTGTTGTCAAGGTTGAAACAACCAAAGGACTGATTTTGCCTGGGGTTGGAACAGTGTTTCACCTTGCTCCAGCGTTCAAGGAGGCCCAATGGGGCACCAAGGCTAATTCTTGCCCAGTTTTGATGGCTTGGCTGCACAGAACGTTCCCATTGCATATCAGAAATAAACTCAACTATGAAGAGGTGACAGTTCCACCCCCACACTTAAAAATGCCAAATACTTTGCATCAACCAAATCCCAAGAGCATTACTGCACGAGCTGGCTGACCAAAGTCTCAGATCACTGATATTAAGGCAGCAAAAGCTCCTTTCTAGCCTCAGGGAAAGATATTCTTGCAAAACTGCTTTTCTCCAGGAGGCAGATGAGAAGACCCAGTTTGCTGAGGCACGGCAGCAGCACCCATGGCCTCTGTCAGCAATTCGCTCTGATGGAAGTCCAGTCCCAGCTCATGCCTTCACCAGCGCAGAGATGAGCCCAAGCCAAACACTCTTTGCCAGCAGCCAGAAGGTTCCTAGTGCAGCCTAAACACAAGGGAGCTTTTCACTAACAGTACCTACCTTTCCTAACCTACACAGTTGAACTAAACAGGCACAGTTTACCAGATGTTCTTATTAAGAACATTTAAGCTGCAAAAGGAAACTACTCGACATCTGTACCTTCTCCGGAGTAGCAGGGCTCCCTGCAATCCCCCACCTTACCCATCTTCTGTCTTGTACCATCCCACTAACCAGGCCCTTTGAATTCTTAGTCCTTGGTGCCACAACTCCTTGCATTTGCCTTACTACACTAATTCAGTCTCAGCCCTGAATTTAGCTTCTGTACTCTTTTACAAGTCCTAAATACAGCTTTTCCCACGCTCAGCCACCGAAGCTGCAGTCTAAGCAGCTTTGTGTTACCTTATGCATAGCAACAGAATAATTCTGGTAGTACCAAAAAAAAATGGGATACAAACAAATTCCCCATCTGCTGCACTTGAGCACAATCCCTGGAGCACAGAGCAGCCAGTGTTCCACCACAGGCAGAGAGCTGGCCCCTGCTCCCAGCGCTGAAGGCAGATGGAACCCAAGAATGAAATGGCAAATGGTGACAGCAGTCCCCAAAAGAGCTGCCAGATCTCACAGCTACAACCCACTACGGTTGCCCTGATATCAGGCAAAGCAACAAGAATGCCAGTTTAAAGAGACACAAATCCAACACAGCAGAGAAGCAGCAGCAGGGATTCTGCAGGGGAAGGTGCTGTCTCACCAGGGCTATTAAAATTCTTTTAATGAGTCATGTTCTGGCATCCAAAATTGTTTCAGCATCTCCAGCCCCAAGAAAACAAGAGACTCTCATCTACCGAGATATTCCTCAGCACTACTAACCAACTTAAACACACAACAGCTATTCCAGTCCTCATTCTGATAGCATTCTATTCCTCTATTTGAATTAAAACCAGTCAAATCAGGAACAACGTGTGTAGCTGGTTGTGTCTTACACCCAGTTTAAGGCTTCTTTTAACATCTTGCCTAAGATTCACCTTTCCTTCACGCCTGCAGACTGGAACTAGGCCTGCTGGAGGAGTTCTCTCCATCAGGAATCCTTCCATCCCATGCAACACTAAGGGAAAACCCTCTCTGGGCCTCAGCAAGCCTCTCTCCTGGACTCATAAAGCAACAGCTTGGAAAAGGTTATGGGAGACATCACTTGAAGTGGGAGTGCTCAGGACCGTAAGAAGCCTTTCAAGACCCACAGCCATAGCAGAGTGGCCACATCAAGTGAAGGGCAGAGCCT
Organism: Strigops habroptila; assembly: GCF_004027225.2. Classification (NCBI taxonomy): domain Eukaryota; kingdom Metazoa; phylum Chordata; class Aves; order Psittaciformes; family Psittacidae; genus Strigops; species Strigops habroptila. The sequence goes on from NC_044294.2 coordinate 628,648, forward strand.
GAGTAGCAGCTCAGAAAGAGAAAATTCAGCAAAAAGCCACAAATAGCACACTGAAGCCTTCATCTACAAGATAAAGAAATTCTTTGATCTGGTTCCATCTATTGAAGCTTCAACTGGAATTCAAGCTCGCTCTTCAGCCGTACACACGTCAAGCCACCTCTGCACAGGCTTTGGAGAAGAAAAGAAGAGGCTGGTTGCACCCTCTCCTCGTTCTGGGCGGCCTCTGCAATTACAGGTACTTAATGTCAGCAGAAAATGACTGAAATACAGCAGCTGAATTGTTGAAGCACAGGATGGATATAGAAATCCTACGTCTTTAAAGCACTTTCCATCTTTTCATGCACACAACCTCCCTGTGATCGGTCAACCCGTTTACTACAAGTGGTTATCAGTAACAAAGCCGTCACACTTCACGTTATGTCACAGTGCAATATTCCAAGTGCAAACCTGGAACCAGCACCAGAAGCCAGATTCAGTTGTCTCACAGAATCATAGAATGGTTTGGGTTGGAAAGGACTTAACCTCATCCAGTTCCAACCCCCTGCCATGGGCAGGGACACCTCACACCAGACCATGTCGCCCAAGGCTCTGTCCAACCTGGCCTTGAACACTGCCAGGGATGGGGCATTCACCACCTCACAACTAAGCCAGTGCACCATCAAGGCACTCAAACCATGGCAGTGGTTCAAAGCTGCACAAATCCATCACTGGGCATCGTACAGCAACCTCAGGCTCTCAAACCCAAAGCAAGTGCACAGCGATGGAGCTATTGCTCATGTTCTGCATTGCAGAAAGTCTGTCACTGTTTCTGCACATCACGATAAGACACAGGGTGAAACCCCTCCTAAAGCACTTCATGGGTGATGCCAGCACTCGGAACACGCAGAATACAAGCAGGGAGGAATATGAACCCCCGGATCACCTAACACAAACCAGATTCACATCTTGCTTCCTGAAGGGAGGTGGGGATACTCCCCTGTCCATGGGAGCAGCTCGTTTGTGACGGAAGCTCTGCCAAAGCTCTTAGCTGGTGGTACATATCGAGTCAATGTGCTGTACCGCTGTGAGACATGTGACAAAGACATCAAAACAAACGGCTGCAGGGGGAGCCCTCAAGCGCGTGCATCCTGTTAAGCCCCTTTTGATGAAAGGAGGCCTGTCCGAAAACAAGGACATCTCTCACCAAGACTGATCTCATAATTCAGTCAGACACTTGGCAGATGAATCCTAGGTTGAGCTTATGGAATCTTTAGGTTGAGAAACCATGACTCACCCCCTTTTCAAGGAAGGCCAACTACACTCGTGGGCTCACTTGTCTTCCTATTCTATTTTCAATAGTACATCCACACAACAGCGCCTAACTAAGGCTGGACCTTCATACTCACTGCAAATATTGCTCCCTTTCACAGGAATCTTTCTGTTCCTGCTGGTGGCCAGAAAGCCACCTGTATCCTGGGCTGCATCAAAAGGAGTGTGAGCAGCAGGTCAAGGGAGGTGATCCTGCTCCTCTGCTCTGCCCTGGTGAGACCCCACTCGCAGCACTGTGTGCAGTGCTGGTGTCCCCAACATAACTACATGGAGCTGCTGGAGCAAGTCCAGAGGAGGCCACAAGGATGATCAGGAGCTGGAGCACCTCCCGTATGGAGACAGGCTGAGAACATTGGGGCTGTTCAGCCTGGAGAAGAGAAGCTGCGTGGAGACCTCAGAGCAGCTTCCAGGGTCTGAAGGGGGCTACAAGGATGCTGGAGAGGGACCTTCATCAGGGACTGTAGCGATAGGACAAGGGGTGATGGGTCTAAACTGAAAGAGGGGAAGTTCAGGTTAGATATAAGGAAGCAGTTCTTCCCTGTGAGGGTGGTGAAGCCCTGCCAGGGGTTGCCCAGAGAAGTGGTAAATCCTCCATCCCTGGCAGTGTTCAAGGCCAGGCTGGATGGAGTCTTGGGTGACATGGTTTAGTGTGAGGCATCCCTGCCCATGGCAGGGGGTTGGAACTGGATGATCTTAAGGTCCTTTCCAACCCAAACCATTCTATGATTCTATGATTAGCAGCACACTTTGACCACTCCAAGACTTACTATTAACCCACTCAGTTCCATAAATCAAGCTAGCGAGTGCCTCCTCCCATCTGTTTGAGTTCTTTCACAAGTACCCTCCCAGCCTCCTCTCCACACATTATCTAGTCTTAAACCGCATCTTCTCATGTTGACATACCCAAGAGCACAAAAGCAGCTCCAACCTTTTGAGCATCACAGCAATACAGGCAGAGCAGTCACATTTTAACCAGGATATAGACCCTCTGTCAATATAGCAGCAGGATGAGAGCTCTTCTGACCCCCTATGAAACCCATTTCTGTGCCGTCATTAGGCTACCAAGCCTAGGGCTTTCCACACACACTCACTGACACCACAGCTGCTGGCCAGAACTCCGGAGATGCTGTGGCTCTGAGTACAAGAGACTTACTTGTTTCACAAGTAAACTCAGTTTACTTGTGAAATTAGGCACAAGAAATATCCAAAACCTCAGGCTCCTCAGCCAAGAGTTCAAATTATTTCAAGCACGGACTGAAGCAAACTACTATTAGTAGAGAGGGTTGTGCTGGTTTGGGTTCCTTCTTGGCATCTTTACATATTTTAGCAAAATCTGCTACTGAGTCCCCAAGAATCTTGTTTTCCAGGAAGCCAGCACACAACACAGCAATAAAGAGCTGTCAGAGCTGCACAGGCTGAAGCTGCAGATTGTCAGGATACCTCAACACATCATTCTTAAAAGCCTACTCATGACAAAGCAGACCTGGAGAACAGACAATATTTCCTTGAATGCTTCAGAAAGGCAGACAGTGCAAACAGCTCTTCCTCCCTCCCCTCACAAACAGGAGCTGGAAGGCAGTTATTGCTTCCCCTTGAATTTACCCCAAGGAGTAAGTCCTGGTGCCGAGGCCACAGAGGGGGCATTTGGCCAACGACAGTCCTTCCCTGACAACCATTGCCCATCATCCTCCTAAGCAGAGGAGGGTGGGACACAAAAGCAAGTATATATTTGCTCCTTTGAGCACCAACCCTGGGTGACCCAGCTCACCTGAAAGGTCAGTGGCTACTACACAGCTTAGCAGATACTCAGGCCTGGTTTTAGCCACAGTAACTCAGGCTGTGCTTTAGGTTGCTTGAGTTGTGTTGACTCCAGGGGCAGTTACCTTTCTGGACTGGTACCTCAGCTTCCAGGTGTCTCAAGAGCAAACCTCTTCACATTTGGTTTGTTTCCAAGACATTTAAATTTACTCTCCCCGTTTCTTTTTCCCCTTCAAGCCCAGGCAGTAAGCGTCCTGCCCATTTACCTTCCTGCTGCTTGTGTTTCACAAAACATCAGCATTCATCGACTCATTCGTGCCCCAGCACACTGCAGAGCACTGCAGAAGCTCTGCAGAATTATTTGGCCACAATTCCTCTCCTTTTGACACCACCTGTAAGGCAGATTCGAGGACAAAGTGGTTCTGAAGTCAGTGAGAATCGTGCTCCTTAAACCCCCTGACAGTTAAAATGATCTCCCCGTGTGAGACAGAGGAAAGGAGCTTTATCCCCAGCCATGACCTGTCAGAGAGGACTGGAAATGTACAACACGACTAGAGACAAGCAGCTTTGCCCAGGCTCTGCGCTATGTATCTTCCCATCTCTTACACAAATCATCATCACTGGTTCCTCATACTCACTGCTTCACGGTTCTTGTGCAGCCTCCCTTCTTCCCCCAAGTGCTGCTCTTCATCCTCTCCCCTCCTCTTCCCACACTCCCCTCGAGACTGCCCCAACTTCGCACCTTCCAGCAGGTTTATTGGCTTGCTGTGTGCCCCGCCTGGAACACGTCACCACTTCACCAGCTTCAAAACTACCGAGTTAAGCTCTCTTTTGTAGGAAGAGTCAATGTTAGACAACCTCTGCAGCCTGAAACCCCCAACCAAGAGCCTACGCTGTTATTAGTTTGCACGAAGAAGCTCTGAAGCAGTCAGAGCCTTTCCTCGGAGCCCTGACATTTAAGGGCCAGTTGGTAACAGATTGAGCAGGAAAAGCCAAACTGGGTCAAGGTAGGGATTTAAAAAGAAAAGGTTCTAAATGCTCTGTATTAGAGACACCAGATTCGGTGAAATCTGTGTCCTGTGCCAGGAATGCTGCATCCCCCCCTACAGAGCTCTAGGAGCAGACCTGCAAAGATGCTGTTTGACTAGCACTGTTTTACAAGAAGTAACCAAACAGAAGAGCAACCCCAGGGAAGTGCTGCCATTCAAACAGCCTCGAGAGCCACAGAAAATGAGGGAAAGCAACTAGTTCCTACTGCCCGGCAGCCACAGAGAGATGTAAACAGAGATAGCATGCTTTTCCAAGACTACTCGCTTCTGTTCTGACAGTTTCCACAGATGGGGTTGCCCGTGGCTGGCCACCACATGCCCACCAAGCTGCTCCATCACTGCCCTCCTCAGCAGGGGAGGGAGGGGGGAAGAGAAGGTGGAAAAGAAAACGCTTGTGGGTCAAGATAAAGGCAGTTTAATAAAGCAAAAGCAAAGGCCACATACAGAAGCAAAGGCAAACAACAGATTTATTCTCTACTTCCCATCGGCAGGCGATGTCCAGCCGCTTCCCATGAAGCACATGTAGCAGTTACTGCAGAAGACAATTGCCATAACAACAAACACCCCCTGCTCCTCCTTTCTCTCAGCTTGTATCACCAGGCAGACACACCACGGCCCGTTTGGGACACTTGTCCTGGCTACATCCCCTCCCACCCACAACCAACTGGAATGTTGGCCCTGATGCTGTGGAGCATCGCTCAGCACCAGCCCAGCCACGGCTGGGTTATCAACGCCCTTCTAGCTCCCAATACACACGGCGCTATGGGGCTGCTCTGTGTTAAATGAACTCCACCTCAGCCAGAGCCGACACAGCGGGACAGCAGTGCTTCCACACAGGGTGATGGAAGAGCTCAGCAACACTTCAGATTTCACATGGGAAGCGTATGGGTAAGCCAAGAATGGACAAGTACCCTGGACAAATAGCCCAGAGAGATGACGCATGAGCCATTCGGAAATGAATAAAGAAGACCTTCATAAACATTTAACGTCACACTAAACTCTTCTCACAAGACAGTCTTATGTACAGAGCTGTGCATATGGCAGGAGGGCTCCCACCAGCCCGCAGCCGTGACAGACCAGGATGAAGCTGATGAATGAAGCCCAGCACTACGCCTACTGTTACCCACAACAAACACCCTGTGACACACACGAGCTGCTGCATCCTCCTAACCGCCCCTGCAGCCCCCAGACCCCCATGAGGATTAACATGATGCGAAGGGCCCCTCGCACACCCCCAAAACAGCTCTCCATAAGCACTCCCACCCCATGGGACCCCCCATTCCACAGCCCCCCCACAGCACCGTCCGCTCTCCGCCGCCTCCCCTCACAACACCGCTCACGCCAGAGCACCCCGTTCATCCCCGCACTCCGCCTCCATTCCCCGCACACACACGCCCTCCGCGCAGGCCTCCCCGCCCGCCCCAGGCCCGGCCCGGCCCGGCCCGGCCCCCCCCGTCCCGCTCTCACCATCCTGCGGGGCCCCGTGCCCGGCCGCGGCGGGGGGGCCGTCGCCAGCCGCCGCCGAGGCGAAGGGGTGCCCTTGGGAGTACTTGACGTCGCGGAAGAACTTCTTGGTCTCGCGCAGGTTGTGCTGCAGCCGCGCCAGGTGCCGGTTGTAGTGGCCGAAGGAGCGGCACAGGTCGCGGATCACCCCGCCGGGACCCCGCCATGAAGGGGCCCCTTCACCCTCCATGTCCTCCGGGTCCGTTCCGCTATCCCCTCCCCACCGCGGGGGACACTCGGCCCCTGCCAGCCTGCCGCTCCCGGACGCTCCGCCCGCCCGGAGGGACCGGCGAGGCCCCGGCGGCCGGGCCTTCCTCGCTTCCCCCCACCCACCCCTCCCGCCTCCCCTACCCCCGCCGCCGCCTTCCTCCGCAGGGGCAGCGTCTCGGCAAGCCGCGCTGCGCGCTGCGCGGAACCTTTATCGGAGCGCCGTGGGGCAAAGGGGGAGGAGGCCGGGCGGACCCCGGGGAGCGGGGCATGCCGGGAGATGTAGTTCAGGGGTGCAGAGAGCCTGCGCGCCGCGCGGGGCACGCTGGGAGTTGTAGTCCTACCGGGCTCCCCGGGGTCGGGGCTCGGCTCGCCGCGCTCCTGGGGAGCGCGAAGGTTCAAACGTTAATTACAATTAAACCCAATTAATAAGTGTACTGAAAAGGGGCACAAAGGCCCCGCCGCGCCCGGCGGCTCGCCCCGTCCCCGCGCTGTCGGCCCGGCTCGGCGGGCGCGCCAGCACCGCGCGCCGCGACAGCTCCGCGCCGCCAATCTCCGCCAATCACCGCCGCCGGCCCCGCCCCTCGCCCGCCGCCATTGGCCAGCGCAGCCGCCACTCAGGCCCCGGCGGCGGCGGCGGCGGCGGCGGGGATGCCGATGCCGGTGCCGGCGGGCGCGGAGCCGCCGCGGCGCGGAGCCGCCGCCCGGCCCGGGCACGGCGGGGGGGGCGCGGGCGGGGCGGGGGGCGCGCGCATCCCGCGGGCCCCGCAGCGGCCGCCCGGGCGCCGCCCGCCGCCGCCGCCGCGGCCGTAGGGCTCCCCCGCCACCCGGGGGCACGGCGCTCCGGTATGAAGCGGTGCCGCTCGGACGAGCTGCGGCAGCCCGAGGAGGACCCCGGAGCCGCGGGGGAGCCGCCCGGCCCTGCTGCCATGGAGGCCAAGCCCGGGGAGGCGGCGGCGGCGGCGGCCCCTGAGGCGGGCGCTGTCCCCCCGCCGCGCACCAAGCCCCCCGACCTGAAGGTGAGCCCCCGTGGCACCGGGCACCTGTGGGCTGGGAACGGGGCGAGCATCGCGGGGGGTCACTGGAGGGGTGAGGACCTCTTGGGGTCAACAGGGGGATTACCAGCCGGGCAAGCACCCCGTGGCGTTACCAGTGGGGTGCCCGGGGGGATGAACGCCTTGGTGGGGTGCCACGATCCCCAAACCCTGGTCCATGCTCTGCTACAGGTGTGACCTTGGGCGATGTGGGATGGGAATGTTCCTGGGATGAGGATGCGCCCAGGGTGGGGATGGTCCTAGAATGAGGATGGTCCGAGGATGAGGATGCTCCTGGGATGAGGGTGCTCCTGGGAAGAAGTAGTCCCACCTTGGGATACTCCCAGTTTGGGGATGCTCCCAGGAGTGGGAATGTTCCTGGGGTGTGCAGACCCCGGTGAATAACAGCCGGAGTCACCCCAGCGCTGAGTACGGGGGAGATGCTCGTGGAGCGACGGGATTAGTGCTGCGGCAGCCGGGAAGCGACAGTGTGTAAATGGCCCCGAGGCTGCTCCTCCCGGTGCCTTCGGGCTGTGTCCGGTTCATGAGGAAAACAAGTTACGCCGCGGCACTGCAGCGCTGCGGGAGGGAAGGGACCGGGTCCCGGCAGCACGGCACGGGCAGGGATGCAGGGGGGCAGGATGGGGCCATCCTAGGGGAAATCAGGCAGAAATATTCCATGGTTTGGGAAGTGGAGCAGCTCTGACCCCCGGCTATTCAATAGGATCCCACTGGTGGGGTTTGATGTCACAGAGATGGATTCCCTGCTTGTAACTTTGGTGTTTCCAGGGGCTGCTCGTGGCAGCGCTGTCAAAGGCGCTGTGGTGATCACTCCGTGGTGGTAATGGAGGTGCTGGGTTTCAAAAAGACCTGGACGAAAGTGGGAGATGTCCTTGGGCATCCAGGGGCAGCCCGGCATCCAGGATGGAGACCCTTGTTGTGGGGCACCCCAGCCTGCCGCTTGGCCTAGAAGTTCTTACCGGCATGGTCAAGGTCAGGGAAGCAGAGCTGGCACTGCCAGGCTGCTGCCATGCCCGCCTGCATCCCTTCCAGCAAGGCAGCCAGGAAGCAAAAGCCTTGTTCCCGTAGGAGAACTCGGCTGCGTTAAGCACAAGAAGCCTCATGTTGGTTGCAGGACACGTGGTACCTTCCCCTCGATGTCCGAGCAGCAGCTCCTGCTCCTGAGGCTGTTTTGGCTTTGCTGACGTGATGTACAGCTGCTGCTGCTCTAAAAACAGCCGGAGGGGAGAGCCTGGTGCCAGGGGAAAGCACATCCATGGGGATATGGTGCTCAGGGCTTGGCGGGGTGGGTGGGACACCCTTACCTTGAGGAGGCTCAACTTGGCTTGACCGAGGTGGTGCTTCATCCGCATCATTCAGCCTCTCTCCATCCCACCCGGGGCCCTTTTCACCTGCACAGCGAGTCAGAACAGGGTGGGAGCATGGGGCAAAAGGAGCTGCAGCTTCCCAAGGGGCTGGCCACAGAGCCAGGCATTCCTTGGTTGCACATCCAGCTCAGAGCTGGTGCTCAGCCTCATCTGCAGCCTGGTCTAGCTCTCAGCAAGAGCAGTGGCCAAACGCCCATTGATTTTATTGATGCCCTAATGCAGGTTTGCTTTGTGCTGTTCACCTTTAACGCATTTGTAGCTCGGTAATTAATTGCCCTCATGGATGGAAACCTCAAACTTGCTTTGCCAGGCAGGACACATGAAGAATTGCATCTTGGTGCTGCCCACAGGTTCCGCAGCGGAGCCGGGCGCACTGCCGGGCCCCGCCACAGCCACCGCTGATTCAGCCACTCGCCTCCTGTTGCTACAATTAGTGGCATCATTAATAGAACCTTAAGGTTTTCCTGCCCCAAACCCCCTCTGGACCCGCACTAGCATTCACCACTGTGGGGTGGGTTCAGACAAGGGGGACCCTTTGCTGTCCTGGTGCTGGTGCCTGGTGTCACACACCAAGATTCGTCTCCCTGTGGATGGGGAACAAACACCAGATGTAAGCTGTTGTTTGCTGCCAGCTGAAGATGGATTTGAGCTGGCAACCTGGAGACAACAGGCTGCTTTGCGCTGTCTCCGTCCCCTCACCCCGGCACATCCACAGCAGCTCCCTGTTCCTCAGCCCTGGCTCCAGCTCCTTTGCCGAGAGCGAGGTTCCATTAGGGGAAGAGAGGAGCGAGCTCTGGCACGGAGCAGAGCAGATCCATGACACACAGTTCTGCTCACAAATACATTAGGCGGCGGGGATTTCTGTGCTCTGCAGCACAGTGACTGGATCCATACAAAGCACTGCAGAAGGAGACATCCAGCCTCTCACAGCTGATGGGGTCTCCAGGGTGTCCCACCACCAAGGTGTTCACCTCGTGGTCCCACTCCCGCTTTCAGGCACCTCTGGGTGTTTGCCCTGGCTCTCCTTCTCTCTCTGTTTTCCCAAATGGGCCGAGGGTTGAAAGTTGAAGCCTGGCATCATTTCCATCTCCAGTTTCAGTCTCGGTCTTCATGGCTCCCACCTCTTCGTCCTTTGAACCTGAAAGCCAAGATCAGCAGCAGTCCAGAGGCACTGGCCTAAAGCTCTTCCCTTTTCCCAGAGTCTGATCCAAACCCTACATCCATGGACATAAAACTTCCCCTGGGCTTCCTGAAGCTGGGGAACCTCTCCTGGGGAGGAGGGAGATGAAAGGCAAGGGGAGGTCCCACCATGGGATGTTCTGTGCCCAGCACACGTCCTGCCCTGAGCAATGGGGTTGGGATGGGGTGGCTGTAGGGGATGGGGTGAAGCACTGACCTCCCATTTCCTCATAGCAGCTCAAACCCACTCAGCCACTTTAATCCTTTCACTATGAGGGGATGAATCTGGGGTTGGAGACCCCCTAATATGGTTCACAAACCCCCCATGGTGGTGCCTGTGCAGGCTGCAGGGAGGATGTGAGGACTCCTCCTCCCCATAAAGGTCACCAGCCCCTATTCTAAGCCCTCAGGTACATTTCTATTTAATCCCTCGCACGATCAGTTTTCCAGGCATATTTTGGTGTGGAAAGGACACGGCCAAGGTGAGCCGGCTCCCTGCGGTGAGCGGGATGGAGCTGCTGTTGTCAAGCAGCTCGAGCAGGAGCAGCGCAGTCCCTGGAGCAGACGCATCCATCATCTCCCGGGGCATCGCTCATCCAAAGCACTCGGGCTGCTGGCAGGGACCCCAGCAGGTTCCCACTCTCACAGCGTGGAGCTGCACGCCAGGACCCCCTGGATCGCAGGGAATGGGGAGCATCCTCCTGTTGGGGTGCATCCAGAGGGACAGCAGGTCCCCCCTGGGGTTGTGCCAGGCGCAGCAGAGGGCAAGAGATGAGGCCGGGATGTGCTGCCCTCCGGGGAGCTGTACGATGTGTCCCTGCAGACACACACTCATGTTGGAGTGGGATGCTCCATGCCCAGCTGCCTACAGTGCCACCCTCCCCCGGGACCCCCATCCTTGCTTCCCACTGCCTTTCAGCACGCAGCATCCCAGCAATCAATTCAGGAGATGCAGAGGTGACAGTGTGGGAGAAGCAGTCGTGGGCTGCCACTCGCTGTATTATTCCCCCCAGGAGCACATCTGGCTCCTCTGGAATCTGGTAGCAAAGATCTCGCCCTGGAAATGCCACCCGAGGTGGGGAGCTTGGGAGGGTCTGCAGCCCCCCCATGGCCAGAGCCACGTCTGGGCAGTTGTTTCTGGCCCTGCAGATGTTGTTCTGGAGTGGTTGGGGAGCTGCGTGTCACTACGGCGTTTGGGTAGAGCGTTCAACAACGTGACTAATGTTTGTCACATGTTTGTTCTCTCATCCTGGCCCCAGGAAGAGAAGCGTGTGTGGGGGAGTGCTCAGTTTTCCATTTTAGAACATCCATACATTTTCCTTGGTGTTTGTGGCAGCGGGAGGAGAGGGATGCTGCGGTGAGGGGCTGGGGGACACCTGCGGGGACACCCCTGTCCCTGCCCCGGGCCCGCGGGAGGATCGGCTGGAGAAAGCAGCAGGAGGGCTTGGGATAGGATAGGATAGGATAGGATAGGATAGGATAGGATAGGATAGGATAGGATAGGATGGGATAGGATGGGATGGAATGGGATGGGATAGGATGGGGTGGGATGAGAAAGAATGGAAGGGGGTCTGGTAGTCTTCAGCTGTATCTGTGCAATAAGAGCTGCAGAGCCTTGGCTGGAGCCTCTGGGTGAGCCAGGGATATGAATAATTAATCACAATGATAATTAAGCAGGATTTTGCAGCATGTGGCAGTGCCATAAGGTCGTGGCAACCAGATCCCCTCCTTGCATGTCTGAAAGCCGAGTAAGAGGTTTGGATGTCGGGGCAGAGCTGGAAGTTAGTGAGGAACTGGGAGGCTTCAGGCTGTGTGGCCGTTTGGCAGCAGCAGGAACGCCGGCCCTGGAGATCCCAGGATGGCCCAGGCGGGAAGGAGGGATGCGCATCCCTGCACAGTGGGCAAGGGCAGCACCTGGCTCTTCCATGGGACATTGCCAAAGAGCAGTGTTCCAGACAAAACAATCATGCAAGCCACTGTTTTCCTGCAAGATATGTTGGTTTGGGTTAAAACGGGTGTTTTTCAGCTCTTGGCCAGGCTTGGTTTGTCCCCACGGTGTCCCCCCAGGGCCAGGACTCTGCTCTGGATGCAGGCAGGGTGGTGGGATGGGTACGAGGGGGTCGTGTCATTTCAGTGATCACTTTCCATCAGTGGGTAAAGACAGAAGAAGGAGGCAGAGGGTGCACACCCCATGTGCCTTGGGCTTGACCCCACAGGCAAGAACTGATCCACTTACATGGGACATGAAGCAGGAGCTGCTCCTTTGAAGTCCATGGAAACAAGTCCCTGCCACTGAGTGGGGGACCTTGGCTGCGGTAAAGGAAAAGACAATAGAAATAAAGCTGTCTCTGTATTAATCTCAGTGGTTTACAGCTGTCTATAGTGAGAAATGAGCCTCCGTATCCACTGCATCACTTATTAAGCAATGGCTGTTCCAAAATAGCCCGTGCAGATGCTCTGCTCTGAGCCACGAGTGGTTTCGTGCCAGAAAAATGCCGCTGCTTTGGAAGTGCAATAATAATCCCGGAGTAACGTGAGAAAACAGAGGTTTTACATCAGCAAATGCTCTGCAATAACACTTGTGACTATTCCCAACAACTCTTTAATATAGAAAAGCCTTGAGCTTGACGAGGAGGGGTTCAAGCCCAGAACAGCAATGCTGGGATGCCTCTTTCTGCTTCCCTCCCCTTTTTCCCTCTGCAGATCCCTTCTCATTCCACTGGGAGTCTCACCTGCAGAGCCCATGAAAGGTTCTTTCTTTAACACTTGGAAAGGACCCAAGGAGTTTCTTTTAAGAGGTGAATTCTATCAGATGGGCCTAGAATCCATCTGAGGAGGGAAAACTCCTCTCCTTTATTTCCTTTATTATTGACTTCACCTTCATTTTGGTTACACTCAAGGAAGGAAGTTGGTCGTTTCTTTTCATGTAGACCTTCTAAAGGGCTAACTGTGCCATCCCCTTGATGGGAGAAATCTGTGGGTTTATAGTTATTACCTACCTAATGCTGCCTCTGTTTCCATAGAGACTCTATAAATAGAATAAAATTTAAATCACTATTTCCCAAAGTAGCAATTCAGCACCGTAGATTTATTATGTATTTTCTAGGAAAAACCGAAAGGATAGGTATTTTCATTGGGAATGGATAACAGGAGGATTAAAGTGTTTAGTGACACAGGATCTAATTGCTGATTCCTTGTCAATATTACAGGTGTGATGAGAATTAGGCCCATATGGATTTGGAACTCGTGGGTTTAATTCTTTGCTATGAGGGTGCTGAGGTGCTGGCACAGGGTGCCCAGAAGAGTTGTGGCTGCCCCATCCCTGGCAGTGTTCAAGGCCAGGTTGGACACAGGGGCTTGGAGCAACCTGCTCTAGTGGAAGGTGTCCCTGCCCGTGGCAGGGGTTGGGGCTGGATGAGCTTTAAGGCCCCTTCAACACAAACCATCCTTTGAGTCTGTGATTCGGTGCCCGGGATTTCGAGGAGTCCTTTATGGCCATGAAATCCTCCATGTTCTGCAGCTCTTGGAGGTGATGTCCCAAATATCACTGCTTTGCTACAAACCAGGGCTTTTGCCAAGTAGCTCCCAGTCCTGTGCCCATCTCACGCTGGTTTTCAGCCACCAGTAAATGGCAGTGCTACAGTTCCAGGAACCAGCATCCCTGGGGAGAGTCCCAGGCACAGTAAATCAGTGCTGAATGCCCCTGAACGTCAGCAGGGTCAGAACTGGCGTCCTCAAAGGTAGCGTGCTCGGCTTCACTCCAAAACCCAGACAGAGAGCAGCAGGGCAGGCTTGTGCCTTGGGATGTGCTGGGTTCCCGGTAGCTGCGGGTGCTTTGGGAGGAGAGAAGCTCTTTCAATGTCCCAAGATCATTTAATTGCTGCCTGGTAGCTGCCATAGACGTGGGGTCCGGGATCCACTGAGCCCTTTGCAGATGCTGGAAGTTGCTGCCCACACCACAAGGGATTGCGGAGGGCACCCAGCCAGGATCTCCCAGGGATGCAAATCTGGGCATTCCAGTGACTGCGGGGAAACCGCTCCGGAGTGACCCGGCTGTAACGTGAGCACGACCTGTTCCACCATCCATATTGCATGACTCTGCTGCGGCCTCCCCGATTCCCAGGAGCCATCCCGAGGAAAACCGTGTGGGAAAACGAGCCTGAGCCCCCTGGGAGAGGAAACCCTGGGGGAGCAGCATGCCCCTGGAAACCAGCCGCTGCCCAGCAGGGACTGGATTTGATGGCAACAGGCCACGAAGTGCGGTTTCGCCTCCATAAGCGAGGCCAGCCTGGTCTGTGCTGTGCTCAGGAACCATGGAAAATCCCCCAGGGAAAAGCCCTCCCTGATCCTTCCTGTTCCAGAGGGCGGGTGGCTCTTGCAGTGTGGCCAAGGCTCTGAGGCTGGGAGTAACCTCCATTGCTCTGAAGGCTCTTTCTGCTCCTCTTCCTGCGTTCAGGGGTAGCTGGTGCTCCAGCATGGGGAACGCTGTTGGAGCTGCATAGTTTGAGATGTCCTGAGCCACCATGCTCAGCTCTGTGTGCCATCAAATGGCCACTAATGCTTAATACTTTTCCACGGGTATACAGTGAAGTGCTCAAGCAGGTCTTGTTTCCCTTTGGGCTGGCGTGGGGTCACCAGAGCCCTCCAGAAGCTATTAGAGCCCTTGAGCTTTGTGTTTCGGTTCAGTGCTGGTGTGGGCACCGACAACCGGACTGTGTGTGCTGAAGCAGGGCGATGCCATCCCTTCCTGGCAGTAACAGGGGTTGTTTTCTCTCCTCTCCCACAGAAAATCCAGCAGCTCTCCGAAGGGTCCATGTTTGGCCATGGCCTGAAGCACCTTTTCCACAGCCGCCGGCGGTCGCGGGAGCGGGAGCACCAGAACTCGCAGGATGCTCTGCCGCCGCACTACGGCACGTCCGACCACGACTCCCCCGACGAGAAGGAGAGGTCCCCCGAGATGCACCGTGTGTCCTACGCCATGTCCCTGCACGACCTCCCGGCGCGTCCCACCGCCTTCAACCGGGTGCTGCAGCAGATCCGCTCTCGCCCCTCCATCAAGCGCGGCACCAGCCTGCACAGCGGCAGCCGGCGCGCCAAGAGCGGCTCGCTGGAGCCCCAGAAAGGGAGCCCCCACCTCATCCGCAAGGCCCCCCAGGACAGCAGCCTCACCGCCATCCTGCATCAGCACCAGGGGCGCCCCAGGTCCTCCTCCACCACCGACACTGCCATCCTGCTGGCCGAGAGCGGCGCTGTCTACCTGCTCACCGAAGACACCGAGTGCCTGGCCGATAAGGTACCGTGGGGACATCCCCGGGTGGCTGCGGGGCATGAGCACATGCTGGGGAGCTGTGGCAGGACTGGGTGCTGTTGGGAGCAGAGTGTCCCTCGGGGCAGCACTGGTGGCACTGGGGGTGCAGGACAGCGGTGGCAGCCTCTGACAGGGAGTGAGTCAAGTCCTGAGGCTGCTGGAGTTGATGCTCCTCTTGCAGAGAAGTGAAGGCAGGGACATGCCTGGCTCTGGATTCCCAGAGTGGGATCTGGGAAGAGAGAAAGGGACCTGTCAAGAGCTCTGTGCCCAGTGGGACCCCGGCACGGGGCTGGAGGGGATCGCAGGCAGCCCAGCGCTGGGTGTCTGTAAGAGTTTGGCCAAGTGGCTGCAAATGGGTCCTGTCCAAAGTGGTTTTTAAAGCACCCTTGTGCAGAGCTGATAGAGAGGGTGGTGTTTCCATCCAGCGTTTAGCCCTGTTCATTGTGAAACAGCTGAGATTAGCGCAGTTGCATGGCATGATGATGAGGTGAGAGGTGCTCTGGGTGCCCGTGGGATTCTCCTTGGGATTGGCTCCTCTCCTTGGCCTTTGGACCTCTGGGGGCGTCACTCTCTAAAACCGCTCCCTGCAGCCCTGGGGGCCAGAAGCATCCCTTTTTTCGTTTGTTTTTCTTAATTTACCTGAAAATACCAGCAGTGAATTGGCAAAGTGGCGTGGGGAGGTGGCCAGGCAGGCTCTGGCACCCACCAAGGGGCTCTTGGCTGGTGGCTGGGTGGCTTTTGCAGGAGTAGCTGTGCGATAGGGTGGCGGAGCTGCTGGGGTGGGATAGCAGCAGGGGGATGAAGTCCGTGTGCTGCCCCCAAGCAGTGGGACCCAGTGAGCGCAGGGACTATGGGTGATGCTCCCCATGTGTTCCCCTTCCCCAGCCGCTTGTCTCTCCTTGGCACCGAGAGAGAAATCTGACCTGGAGACTCCTGTTGCCCTCTGAGCTAACGGAAAGAGGATCAAACAGATACTTTTCCTTTCTGTTTTCTCTCGGGGGGTTCAGTGCTGAGCTGCAGCTCACGCTCAGAGCTTGCAGTGGGTGCCAATGCTGCTCCTCTGCCACAGCCACGTGGGGATGGGGCCACCGCCGGGATGTGGGAATCTGGTCCCAGAGGATAAACACATCGTTGTAATCAGCAGCTTTGCTGCCCAGGTCCCTCTGTTCCACTTTACCACGTGCAAATCAGGACTCCCTGCCCCTTCCCTGGCACTCCCTGCTTCACCCCACTGGCACGCTGCACCCGGACCAAGTGCTTGAGCAGGGCCAGGAGCCATCCAGGTTGTTAATTTGGGTATCAGCCGCCAAAATTCCATCCCTCTGGCCTGTGGCATTGGCCTTGCAAGGAGCTGGGTCCCTCTGAGCCCCATGGGGTTACGGCTGATGCTGTGAGCTAAAGCAGCTCGCACCAGGACAGAAGCTCCCAGGTCTGTGTCCAGCCCCCGAGGAGCACAAAGGGCATGAATAATTAACTGCATATGACACAAAGAGTAATAAGAAGAGAGGCGATACTGGGGCCTTTGTGAGGCAGTGGAAAAATAACCTATTTAGAGAAACAAGAGCTGTGTGATATTGTCAGGCTGTATTATCTTCCCCTAGCCTCCTGCCCGCAGCAAACAGGCTCCTCTTCCTCGGGGATGGATGGTGCTGCCAGGCTTGAGCACACGTGGCTCTGCTCTGTCAGACCCCAGCACTGAGTTTGCCCCCAGTTTCCCCCCAGAAATGCCATGCTGTTTTCTCCACCCGTTGCATGAGGGCCTGAGCACACGCTGGGTTAATCCCTTGTGGGATCGCTCAGCCTCAGCAAGTGTTTTTTGAACAGCTATTGATTTCTATTCCCTTTTATTTCGTAATTGGGTTCCTGCAGTTTTCCCTTCCTTACCTTCACCTGCGCTGGTTCCTCGCCAGCACTGGGCCACCCTCTGCCCTGCTGAAGGCAGGCACACACGGTTCTTCCTCCTTGCACCCCCTAAGTCCCCCCACGAGGCAGCTGCTGGGGAGCAGATGGGGCGGCTGGAGGAGGCGGGTGGGAATATGGCACAGGCTGAGCATTCAGAACCAGGCACTGGTTCTCGCTGGGGCTCATGGTGTAACCCCAGAGATGCCTCGTGTGTCCCCGCACTGCCCGCCCTGGCAGCACTGTGCCCAGTGTGGGGGTCATCACCAAGCCATGGCCCCCAAAGGGGCTGCTGGCCTGTCACCCGCGCCACACGCTGGGGACAAGGCTGTGCTTTGCAGGGTGATGCCCACCCTGTGCTCATGGCTTCCCCTGCATCCTTCCACCCTGCACTCCACCCGCCTTACGTGTGCACAGAGCTCTGGATGAGGGCGAACTGACTCTGACACCCCCCGCCTCCTGCCCGCAATTGCACGCAGCTTGGGACCGAGGTTCTGTACGTGACTGTGCTCCAAGAGCCGCAGCCGGTCAGTGGGTGCCCGTGGGACCCATGTTCGCTGGTTTGCAGCAACACGGATCTCTGCTGGTCGATGAGCTGGGGAAGTCCCTTCTCCAGGGCTGCGGGTACCACGGGATTTCCAGCATCCACTCTCCTGTGTCACATCATGCGCGGCTGGTGCTTAGCCAAAGCAAGGTGGCGTATTTGGGGTGCGCGTTGGTGTTGGTGTATCCGAGGGAGCACGTGGTGGTGGTGGTTCACACGAGGACGTGCTGGCTTGCGGACACGGTGGTGGCAGTGGCATGGTTGGGGCAGGGACCGCGTGTGGTGATGGGAGCGCGCTGGAAGCCTGCTCCGTATCTCACTAATCTCCTCCTGGTGACCCGCCAGCGCCCTGCTGGAGCTGCAGGCGGTCGCTTGTGGGGTGTCCCCGCAGACCCCGGCCCCTGCAGCGCTGGGGTCAGCCAAGCTCCGGTGCTGGCGGGGCAAAGCACCCCGGGGGGGACACCCCTATCCCCGTTGGGGCGGCCGGAGCTGGACCGGGGCGGCCGCGGGGTGCTGTGCGTGGTGCTGCCCGGGAGCTGCACGGAGGCCTGCAGGGACTGCGGCATGGTCCACGTCCAGGTGAGACCCCGCGCTGGGACGGGCCTGGGGGGGGGCCCTCCGAGCCCCCCGCAACCAGCACTGGGCAGCGCGGGGGGAGCCCGCGGGGCCGGGCTGGAGCGGGGCCGGCCGGTGGCCGTTAGAGGGCAGCGTTACCGCACCCGTGTGCGCGGTGTCTGCTCCGTCCGTCCGTGCCCGGCGTTCCCCCGGCACCGCAGGGGGATCCGCTCACAAGTGTCACGAGTAGGAAGTTCTCAGCCCCGCCGAGCATCTCCCGAAGGATGCGAGGGGCCGGAGCTGGCTCCTGCCCCTCTGCCCTCGGTGTCCCTCACAAGTGACAGCACCAGCTGCCACCGCGGCCCCCCCGGGGCCCCCCCTCTGCCTCCTTGACCAGGATGCTTCTCCCGTGAGACACAGGGGAGGAATGGGGGGACTAAAGGGTGTTCATGGCACATCCCTGCTTTGGGCTCACGGGCCAGTCTGGCTGCCTCAAGGCTGTGAGCTGAGCTTATGCATGGGCTCAGAGCCTGAGTGTGCCATCTCCCTACTCCTATCTCCTCCATCCACACCCCTGCTGCCCGCCCAGCCTGTGGGAGGTGGTCCGATGGTCCTGGACCTGTTCTTATGGCCCCGTCCCCACCGTCCTGCTGCCACAGGGCGGGATTCATCCCGCTAAATTTAGCTGCCCAGCGGGTCAGTGGCTATATCAGGGTGAGGTGGATTAGAGTCAGCGGGGAGAAACCCGCAGTCCCTGAGCATCCCCTGGGGTGGCCGTGGCCCATCGGTGGCCGGGAGGCTGTGGGACAGCTCAGGGCCATCAGGCAAAGCTCATCTCCCCTGCCCAGGCGTTTCCTTTCTGGCTACAGCATGTCCAGCTCAGTCCTTGCTCCCTCTGGCTCCACCAGCATCCAATCGCCTTCAGTTTCAGGGCAGGGATGTGGTTTCTCACCTCCTACAGCTCTGGTTACCCACAGCGGGTCTCAGGCAGCCTGCTTTCTGGAGGTGCTGAGCACCCCGAGGAGCTGGCACAGCTAAAGGGACACGGGACCTTCAAGTCTCACTGCTTTTGGTTGCGGTGTCCACATCTAACCCATGCAGGAGATTTGCAGGCAGTGGTGTTCCCTCACTCCCTGCCTCAGTTTCCCCAGGTGGGAACCAGAGCCAACACTTCCATGTGTTTGGGGAAGCCCCTTGCATCTCTTCAGGAGGATTTGCTGACAGAGGCAAAGCGCATCCTCCCCTCCCACCCAAACTCTGTGCAAGTTCTGGTGTTAAAATCCCAGGGGAAGGAGCTAAAGTAGGCCAGCGGTGACTGCAAAAGTGAATAGAGGGAATGGTGGTGGTAAAGCTGTGCTGCCTGCAGCCCTCTGGCCCCACATCCCCTCAGCAGCATCCCAAGGGGATGGGTCCGGAGCATCCATGTGCGGAGACCCTACCAGCACCCCAAGGGTTTTGGGGGGGGAAGTGCTGACCTTGGCTGCATCGTGGGTCTGGAGGTGTGAGAGCATCATGCCCAGGCCAGCTCCCACCTCTCCACCTCCCCACGTGTCACAGGAGAATGAGAGTGTGAGTGAAGGGTGGTGGTGGGAGCTCATTCCCTCATTCCCGTTGGGATGATGCTTCGATGAGCACTTTGGGAAAAGCAGATAATAGCTGTGAAGACAAAGATACTCAAGATTGCTGCTTAATTAATTCAGCTGAAGAAGAATATCAGGCTCTCATACTGATTCACCTCCTAGCAAAAGACAGCGTGTTCCTCAGCCTTCGTTGACATATGGCTGTTGTTTCCAGCCCACCAGCAGCTCCCGCTCCATGGCAGGCAGGCACTGGGAATGCCGCCTGCCCTGGGTTTAGACTGAGGGATCTGCATGGATGGACAAGGTGGATACGGCAGGATTGAGGAGCAAGCATCCATGACCTAGCCATGATCCATCCTGCCCATCCCCTGCCACTGAAGGGTTGTCCCTGGGAGCAGGATTTGGCTCCTGAGTCAGGATGAGCAAAGCAGGGTCCTGCCTTGTGACTCCTCGCCTCGCCTCGCTGCGCTCTGCCTCTCCCTGCTTCCCCCTCGAACACACAAAATTTGCTGAAAAGCCTCCCCCAGATGCACAAACACCCTGTTAGAGGTGTCAGAACCCGGCCACAGCGCGGGCGGGGGGTGCTGCTCGTGGGTCTAATGCTGTGTCACCCAGCAAGAGCAGTACCACTACTTGTACAACAGGGGGAATTTGTCCAGATGCTCCAAGCGAAGGCCGGGCCCTGACCAGCGTCACCCGTGAGGGATGGTCCTTGAGTCCTCCCTGCAGAGGTGTCCCTCCTGGTGACCTGCAAGCACAAGGGACGGTCCCCAACCTGGAGGATGTGGTGTTAGATTAGGGAACACTGGGTAGGGGTGGGCACAGACAGGGACTCCCTAAGCCCAGGGGATGGATCCTGGGATCTGCCCACCTGGATCCATTCCCCTCCTGCTGCCCCCGAGAGCCCTGTGGGATGGTGGCACCACCCCAGCTGAGCCCAGGGCCCGCAGCGCTCGGCGGCAGCCCAGGCAGGCAGCGCTTGGCGGTGCTGTTGGATCTCCCAGCACACTGTGGAGGAGCAGGACCGGCCCCTGTGGCACCCAGCCTGTTCCCGCTCCCCCGGGCTCCCTCCCTGCTCGCCAGCCTGTGCTGCTTGTTCTTGGCTGCCTCAGAGCCTCGGATGCCTCCTCTGCAAACACACGCTGTGTGATCCTCAGCCCCTTCGCCGCAGCCATGACTGAGGGAGAGGATGCGGCCGCCTCCCGGGGCACCGGCCAGGCGCTTTGCAGGAGTGACCAGGGCATCCTCATGCCAGAACTGCATCCGCCCGAATCCTGCCCGGGGAAAAGGATATTGCTCTTAAATTCTCTGCTGGGTGTCTTTGTAAGTATTCCCCTCTGCTCTCCTTCCTGCTCTTTAGGCAAGGCAAGGACTCGGGATGCCCAGGAATAAGGGGTGAGGAGCTGCAGGCGAAGGTCAGACTGCTGCTGGGCTCTATGCAGCTGCCACTTGCAAGGGCTGAGATCTTGGCCAAGAAGCCACTTGCTTTGGACACCAAATGCACTCAGGAACATGAGGCTAAGGAGCAGTGGGCTTTGCAGATCTTCACCTTTATCAGTGTCCTGGCTCCCAATAATCCGTATGCAGCTTTCCCAGCCCGGCTGAGAGCACTCTAGTGCAGCTCAGCCGGAATTCCTCCCTGCTTCTCCATGCTAAGCCCATCCCCAGCTGCCACCCCCTAAAGGCGAAGCCCAAGCCTAATGTTTGCTCTGTGTGTTGTGTGGCATCACCAGGTGACCTGTCTCTTAGTCGAGATGCTCGGACCAGGACTCTGTAGGTGGTCAGGGCTGGATTCTGCACCACCCAGCACCAGCACACACCGAATGTGCTGTGGTTTCGTGACCATCCAGAGATTTGCTTTGCCGTGCCAGCAGGGTTTTTGCATCGTATGCAGGGGAGGGAAGATGCTGCACCTCTGCTTTGCTGGGGCATTAACAGGCACCGCTCTTGCTTCTGCAATTATTTGCTACTCCTAAAATTCCCCTTGTGCTGGGGAGCTGAGAACAGGCAGTTTCCTCTGCATCCAGCTGCCTGAGGTGCCCAAGGAATAACAATCTCATCCCAAGCATCCTGGCATTTATCAAGTCCTTTTATCAGGAAGCAGGGCTGTGCCTGGCAGCCCCCAAAGGCACATCACTGTGAGGGAAGCAGATGGGCTTTGGGGCAGCCCCAAAAGGGGGAAATGGGAAGCAGAGGGTGTTTTCCAGAGTATCTTGTGCAGCTGGGGATTTTTCCCACCCTGCTGAGAGTGATGGGAAGTGACCTCTGGCTCCTGTGCTAAAATGAGAAGTGATGCTATGAGAGGTATTAAACCAAAGATGAACGTCCCTCAGTAATCTGCCCAGAGGCATCCATGGCCCAGGGCTTGGCCAGGCTGCAAAACCCACCCTGGCTGGAGTGTCGGTGCCGCACCAGGACGGTCCCTGCTCTTTCCTCACCCTTCCCTGTCAAGGCTGAGCACCGTATGGTAGGCATGGCTGGTTTCTGCTCCTGGGGGCTTTAACTTCCTGGGGAACCTGCTCTTCTCTGTGCTTTGGGTACGGGTGGTATCACAGCCCGCTGCTGATGGGCGAGTGTACAGGAAAGGGGCTCAGCACTGGCATGCACAAAGGTTGCTCATGCATGTCGCAGCCAGATGGGGAGAGGAGGCTTTCGCCTACGAGATCCTGACCTCCTGAGAGGACAGACCAAGAAACGCAGGGGGCTTGGTGCAGCCTGTCCCTTGCTCCTAAACACTGTCGCATCTAAACCCCTGCCGGGCATGGCTGGGGATACCCAGGGCAGGAAGCTGGGGCCACAGCAGGCAGAGCTTGGGCTAAAAGCATCCAAGGATTTTAGTGGTGTTGAACTGTGCCTCGGCAGCTTCACGTCACAGATCGGTCCATGACACCCTGCTCCTGCTCTGCCTGCTCCCTGCTCCTTGTATCCAGTGCTGCAAGCACAGGCTGGGAGGGCTGAAGGCTGTGGGCGATCCAAGGAAATGCCTTCCCGGCTCCGAGCAGCCCCAGCGAGGCTGCTGCTGCTGTGCCCGTTTCCTCCTGTCACAGCAGTCAGGTTATCTGAGCAGCACAGGCAGCCCCTGCTCCGGAGCTGTCAGAGCCCCGGAAGGGAAGCATTCCCGCAGGAAAGCTTTGCCGGCATTGCAAGGGTGTTTGGTGGCTGTGGTGAGGTTTAGGGGAGCTCCATTCGCGGGATAAGAAGGGGACCAAAGGGATGGTGCTTTTGTGGAGCTGTGGAACCAAACCTTCCCAATCCATCCCTGCCAGGTCAGGGTGATTTGTGTGCTGCTAAACCCAGGCGGGGCCAGCTCCAGCACAGGCAGTGCTGAACACCATCGCTCAGAGGTGCAGCATTGCACCCAGAGCCTCTCCAGTGCAGCAGGTTCCCCTCCCAGGGCATGGATGGATGGAGGGGCAGCCCGAGAGGTGACGGGAAGCAGGAGGCTGAGCGGTGCTCGCCTTGTCTCAGCGGTGGGAGCAGCACAGTCTTCCCCATTAAACATGCATCTAGGTCACGATCAGCTCATCGGTCCGGCCTGTACAATTCACTGTGTGGCTGAAAATACTTCCTAAGCTGCTGTTGTCTTCTTGTTTGGTTGGGTTTTTTAATGAGAAATAGCTAAACCAGAGAGCTGCAAATGACCCTTCCTCATGTAGCCCCTGGTCTGTGGCTGCACTGTGCCCTGATCTCTGGCTGTTTCAAACAGCCCCAGCATCAGCTCTGTGCACTCAGGGCTTTGGTCTGGCACAGTGTAAGCCTGTGGGCTTGAATTCTGCTTCCCTCCATTGCTCTTGTCCAGGCTTGATCCTGCAGCACTGGCCACATCGACCCTGCTCTGTGCAACCCCATCAGTTTGGGCTCAAATGCACAGCTCTGGGTCTCCTTTCCCACCCAGGAATCTCACTTTAGCCCCTCACCAGCTCCACTGGCCCCAGCATAAATGCAGTGCCTGCAGGGTGACTCCAAATTGCCACCAGCTTCTGCAGACCCGGAGCTTGCTGTCATCCCTGCTTGCTTTTTGGACGTCCCATTTAACATCTCCAACACTGGTATCTGGTCAGTGGGCTGGATGTGTTCTCTGTGCATTGCCTGTTCTCCCACATCAGAATCGGGTCGGTGCAGCCTTCCCTATCACTCTCCGTGGTGTGAGTGGGCTGGATGCGGGTCAATCCCAGTGCACGGTGTTGGTCACGACACCACCAGGTCCTGGCACAAGTGGCTTTTAGCTCCCTCAGGCTTCCCAGCTCCTTGCTTGACGACTGTATTTGTCCCGTGTGTCGGTCCCAGCCGGGGTTTGTGCTTTCTGCCTCTCCCAGGCTTCATGTCCTGGTACGTGACACAGCAGATGACAACAGCCCGTCCCGACCCCCTGCGTCAGGGCACAGGCAGCGTATGGGGCTGGAGGCGTGTGAATATCCCGCCACAGGGACGAGGGGGGTTTTGCATTACAGCTCTGAAAGCTCCAGTCGCTGAGAGCTGTAAACAGCTCTGGCACAATTCCCGACTCAGCAATCCCGCCGCAGCCATCGGCTCAATCCCGGCGCGGTCGGGAAGCGCTCGGGGACACGGGGCCAGCCCTGACGGGGGCTGCGGGAGGGTTTTCCTCCTCCCTCCTCGCTGCTACCCCCAAACTTTGCTGCCGGAGCTGCTGCTGTGCCCTGGCCATGGCAGCCAGCGCTGCCCGTGCGTCACTACCCGGCTCCGGGATGCAGCAGGGACACAGCCAAGCTGCTCACACTGATTAACCCCGGGGGACCCAAGCCCTGCCCGCGATGGAGGTAGGTTCTGGCAGCCGTTTGGGGTGAGGAGAAGACCATGGGGAGGATGGTGATGGGCAGAGAGACCCGTGGGGGCTTTACCTACCTCCGCTGCTAGTGCTCGGTGAATGAAACCCACCGGCACGATCCGTGCCGGCGCAGGGGTTGGGAGCTCCGCTGCGAGCTGAAACCCTTCCTCTTCCTCCCTGTATTATGTAAGGAAAATCGTTCCCAAGCTGGTAAATGAGCAGAGGCAGCTGCTGCCGGCCTGTTGTGTCCATGCAGGGGTGGCAGGGGAGCACGCAGGGGGCACAGGGCTGCCTGCGCCGGTCCCTGCTGCAGGCTTGATACAGGAGGGTGGGAAGTGTGAGTCAGGGCTCCTGCTGCTATTTTCAACCCCTGGGATGGGTAACGCGGTCAGGGGGGAATGACAGCTCTGCTCCAGCTGTGAATGCACGTGGGGACACCCAGAGCCCCTGTCGTGTTGGCTTTGATTTGCAGTCACCAACCCACAGGGTGGATACTGTCCCACGTTATGCCCATAAAGTGCTCTGAGCAAGAGGGGCCAGCGCAGTGCAGCAGCTCCCGGGTCTGCCCTGCATGCCAGCATTCCCTTGCAGCTCAGTGGGGCTTCTGTTCTCCACGCTTGAAGGTGCACATGGTCCTTGCTGCAGCTATTTCATCCTCATGTTGTACTTCAGCTTGGAACCATGGTCACACTTCATAGGGAAAGTCCTTGCTCGGGGTCGGTATGGAGAAGAGCCTCGGTGTTAGCTCATCCACTGCACTTCCTAGTAGGCTAAAGGGGATGGAAACTGGAATAATTCAGGGCATGAGGGAGCGTCTTGAGAGATTTGTTCTGAACTTTGCAATAATTGTGCAATTTCTTAGCAATGGGTTTCAATCCCTTCCAGCCCTGGGTGTGCTGAGAGACCCACAGCCCTGTGCTGGGGCCACGGCCACGAGCTGGGCCCCAGGCTCCTCACCTGCCACCAGGCTTTGTTCCATCCAAAGAAACCAGCATTGCATAATTGTGCCCAGCCGTGGCCCTCTAAGTCCTCTTTGCTCAGCTTCTTAGCTTGAGCCTTTTGCATATCTCAGCTCTCCTGGGTTGAATTCTGTTGATAAGAATTTCTCTTCGTGCGTCCTGCATTCCTCCCGCATCCCACATCAGCCCCTGCTCTCCTGCCTGCAAAACAAGCGCTAGGAAACAGCCCTTTCATTTCAATGTGCCGAACCAGAAGGTTTTCTGCATGTAGGGAAAGTGTGCCTTCTATTAATCCCTCTGTTAAATCCACTGCGCAGTCATTGAGGCTTGCTGGGATTTAGCAGGCAGTGTCTGTTAATGCTACAGAGATCGGTATTGTCTTTTTGGGGGGGTTGTTTTCAAAGCAGTAACCTGATGTGGCTTTCCCATGATGTGTCTGAGAGCAAACAGAGCTTTCAGTGGGGCTCGGGGAAAGGTTTCACCCCAGGCATGTCAACACGGGTCAGCAGCGTTGGATCCGTGCCATTCCCCACCCCTCCTGCCCTCCCAAATATGCTCCTGTGAATAAACCCCAGAGAGCAGCTTTGCAGGGGCAAAGGTTTGGGTGATTCCCAAACCTTTCCCCTCTTTGGAAACAAAGCTTGAGCAACTTCTCCCCCTCAGCGCCCCTCTGTTGGGCTTTCCCTTTTCAGCATCTCCGAGGCTGCCTTTTCCTTCTGTCTGGTTTGTCCCTGTACAAAGAATTGCAGATCTGGGCAAAAAAGTCTGTTTCCTGCATCTAATTTCTGCCCTTTGATAAGAAACCAAAGTGAAACCTTCTCTCTCCATGCTGAGACCCTGGCATGAAGCACCAGCATCTGGGGCTCCCAGCAGGACAGCAGCACCAGGGAAGGAGGAGATGCAAGCAAATACCAGGAGAGAAGTGTTTGTTCCTGCTTTACCCAGCCCCGTGCGGGACCTGCTGCAGACCAGAGTGTTCCTAAGCAGCATCTTGAGAACATTCCTCCCTCCTGCACAAGGCATTTCCTGGTGATAACACACTCCTAAGTAATGATCTCGCAGCATTATCCCTATTAAAGGGTCATTCGGGGAAAGTGTGATGGAAATTAGACATTATTCGGGTCTGCCAACAGTATTTAACTCTCAAGCAGCTCTTAATTAGATGCCAGGAGCCATTTATACAACCACTGAGATTTGCATAAGATTCTGCATAGAAACCCCAGGAACTGGGAAGATTTAGTGATTTATTGCTTCAAGCAGCACGGCCAGGTCAGAGCGTGGGAGGCAGGACCCTGGCTCTCAGTCCAGGCTCTGCCAGTGTCCAAGTGTGGCCTCAGGCAAGTGATTTCCTCTCCCAAAGCTCCACTTTTTCTATCTATCTGTAATATGGGAATGGGTTTGTGCCCGAGCTTTCCAGGCGGCAGCTTGTGTTTGCAAGAGGAGTCTGGCATTGCCAATGAGAAACCTTGGAAATGCAAGCAAAAGAGTCCCTGCTCCTGCAGCCTGCTGCTCCCTGGGGATCAGGAGACACCCACAAACCAGGGCTGTGGCAGTTCCTCTTCTGCTGAAAACCCTCCTGTGTGCAGGAGGCTAAAAACCGAAGTCTGAAAATGAGACTAAAATACCTCCGGGTTGCTCAGTTCGTGCTCTCACCACTGCTTTGGTGGGAGATTTGATAAGGGCCTGCATGTGGGGGTCTCCCCAGAGCGCAACAGAGGGGGAGAATCCCCTCCATGACCTGCTGGTGATGCAGCCATTGCTCTGGTCAACTCTTCTCCTGCCCAGCTCTTGTCTCCTGTTCCCTCTGTCCCTGCACCCCATTTCTCTCCTACCCTCTCCCCAGGGCGTTACCTCTCTCTCTCGAGCATCCTCCTCCTCTCTCTTCACCCACAGCTGGACAAGGGGGATGTGACCGCGCTCAGCCTGCCTTCTGCCACGGGGCACGGCGACACCGATGGCACCATCTGCCTGGACGTCCCCGATGGCACCCCCGACCCGCACAGGACAAAAGCTGCCATCGAGCACCTGCACCAGAAGATCCTCAAGATCACCGAGCAGATCAAGATCGAGCAGGAGGCTCGGGATGACAACGTGGCCGAGTACCTGAAGCTGGCCAACAACGCGGACAAGCAGCAAGCGTCCCGCATCAAGCAGGTCTTCGAGAAGAAGAACCAGAAGTCGGCTCAGACCATCGCGCAGCTCCACAAGAAGCTGGAGCACTACCACAAGAAGCTGAAGGAGATCGAGCAGAACGGCCCTTCCCGGCAGCCCAAGGATGTTTTCCGGGACATGCACCAGGGTCTCAAGGACGTGGGTGCCAACGTTCGCTCCAGCATCAGCGGCTTCAGCGGCGGCGTGGTGGAAGGGGTCAAGGGAGGGCTCTCGGGTCTGTCCCAGGCCACGCACACCGCCGTGGTCTCCAAGCCCCGGGAGTTTGCCAGCCTCATCCGGAACAAGTTCGGCAGCGCGGACAACATCGCGCACCTGAAGGACACGTTGGACGATGGGCACCCGGAGGAGGCCTCGCGCGCTCTCAGCGGCAGTGCCACCCTGGTCTCCAGCCCCAAGTACGGCAGCGATGACGAGTGCTCCAGTGCCACCTCCGGCTCGGCTGGTGGCAGCAACTCAGGGGCAGGACCTGGCGGCTTGGGGAGCCCCAAGTCCAACACGCTGGACAGCCACCACAATAACTTTGACACCATCCTAGAGGAGCTCCGGGAGATCAAAGACAGCCAGACGCATCTGGAGGACTCCATGGAGGACCTCAAGGCTCAACTGCAACGGGATTACACCTACATGACACAGTGCTTGCAAGAGGAGCGGTACAGGTAGGGATGGGTGGGTGCCAGGGTGGAAGCACATCACCCAGGTTGGAGGGGGCTTGGAGCAACCTGCTCTAGTGGAAGGTGTCTCTGCCTGTGGCAGGGGGTTGGAACTGGATGAGCTTTAAGGTCCCTTCAACCCAAACCATTCCATGACTCTTTGGAGACCACAGGGCTTGTCCAGCTAAGCCCTGCATACCAGGGACACGGGGAGCTGCAGTCCCCACTGCCCTCCTTCCTGCCAGACCCATGCAATGCTTTCCCTTCAGCCATCATAACCAGCTACAGCCAGCAGCGAGGTGGGTCAGAGGGGCTGGGGAGGTTCCCCATTGCCAGGGGAAGGAGGGCAGGAGGTTCTATATGGGGAGACCTGCCTGCCCCAGCGTCCCTCCACCCCCCATGCGCAGGTACGAGCGCCTGGAGGAGCAGCTCAACGACCTCACCGAGCTGCACCAGAACGAAATGACCAACCTGAAGCAGGAGCTGGCCAGCATGGAGGAGAAGGTGGCCTACCAGTCCTATGAGAGGGCACGGGACATCCAGGTAGGAGAGTGTGATGGTTCAGAGCATTCTGCACCCTCCATCCATGGGGCAAGGAGGGACCCTGGGTTGGGCCAGAGGGTGGGCAAGGGGGTGTCCCTCCGTCTGCTGACGCGCTGTCCCTTGCAGGAGGCGGTGGAGTCCTGCCTGACACGGGTGACCAAGCTGGAACTGCAGCAGCAGCAGCAGCAAGTGGTGCAGCTGGAAGGGGTGGAGAACGCCAACGCCCGGGCGCTGCTGGGCAAGTTCATCAACGTCATCCTGGCCCTGATGGCCGTGCTGCTCGTCTTCGTCTCCACCATCGCCAACTTCATCACCCCGCTCATGAAGACCCGCATGCGCATCCTCAGCACCGCCCTGCTCGTCCTCTTCCTCTTCTTCCTCTGGAAGCACTGGGACTCCATCAGCTACTTCCTGGAGCACGTCCTGCTCCCCAGCTGATCCACAGCCGGGCTGCTGCAGCCCCGGGGGGCTTTCCATTTCCTGCAGAGGAGAGGGCTGGGGGGACCGTGGTCCAAAGCCTTCAGGTTGCTTCTTCACACACTCAGTTCAGTTGCTTTCCCAACTCTCGATCCTCGCTGCAGCCAGCGGTGAGCACTTGGAGCGCAGCGTGTCGAAGCTGGGATCCATTGGTCCTCTGGGATGTTTTAGGAGGGTGGGATGGGGAACGAAGAGGAGTTTTGGAAGAAACTGATTATTTATGGGGTGCTGACTGGTTTTTTAAGTGTCAGTCTGGTCTGAAGGTCTGTGGGAAGGGTTTCTGTTGGGGGAAGGATTGAGCTGGACCAAACCCAGCTCCATGAAAACTTTCTGTAGAAAGAAGAGAGGGGTTAGTTGGGGCTGGAGTTTCCCTTTCATCCTTGACAACCAAGACAGCAAAATCTCAGTCCTGGGATAGAGCAAGAGCGAAAGCAAAGCATGTGCTGGAGGAGGAAGTGGGTCCAAGGTGAACGCAGCAGGACATGCACATCCCACCAGCTCTCCCAAGCCCACCACAGCCCAGCCAGCACGGAGCAGGGCTGTGACATTGTCCCTGCGTGCCCACAGGGGCCTGGGCAGACACAGGGGACGCGATGCTGGGGTCAGCTCTGGCGCAAGCGAGATCCCCTCCACTGCTTCCCCTGCAGTTATTTATTTCCCCTTCCTTTGGCCGCAGTCGATCCGATCTCTTCAGGGACCCCTGGACTTGCATCACGCCGCTGTTTGACAGCCCCTGCACCGTGTCGTGTGTGTGTGTGTGTGTGTGTGTGTGTGAGTTCTCATTTAACCCAAGACTCTCTTTCCATTTGTGAACCGAAGCTGGTGGAGCAGGAGGAGGCGAGCAGCCGCCTTCCCAGCCCCTCCGGCCCTGCGCCAGAGCACAGCATGCTGGCTCCGATGGGTCCGAAATGATTTCATACATATATATTTATGTAATATATCTATACACACACATATATAAATATATATATAAATATGCAGAGTCACAGCCTCCTCTGGGACAAATGGTGCCACTCCGCTGACTTTAGAAGCCCTGAACCAGTTTGCCTTAGCTGAGAATTTAGCCCCTAACGTTTTTGGTGGCACTTCACAGCCCGATGCACAGGGTGCTCTTGGCTCCCACAGAAGCCACAGAAGCAGTTCCAATATGTGGAGGGGAAGGTCCACATCTTCTCCCACCTCCTCCACGCTCCCAG
Organism: Strigops habroptila; assembly: GCF_004027225.2. Lineage (NCBI taxonomy): Eukaryota > Metazoa > Chordata > Aves > Psittaciformes > Psittacidae > Strigops > Strigops habroptila. The sequence goes on from NC_044294.2 coordinate 658,743, forward strand.
GACCAAGCAGAGACAATACAGACCTTTGTGGAAGCTCCATGAAGCCCGGTGCATCGCTGCAGGTGACACGCAGGGCACATCCTTTCTGGTCATTATCTCTGAGAACTTCATTTGTTCAGAGTGGGTTTGCTGAGAGCTGCACTGGGTTTGGGGCACAGGGCTGGGGAACCTGCCCCATCCTCGCGTTCCAGCCCAGCTCTCTCAGCCTGGCTCCAGAGCAGAGCTGCTCCAGCCCTCGCAGCAGCTCCGGGGCCTCCTCTGGCCTCGCTCCAGCAGCCCCACGTCCCCCTTGTGCTGTCGCCCCAGAGCTGGATCAGGACTGCAGGGGGGGTCTCCCCAGAGCGCAGCAGAGGGGCAGGATCCCCTCCCTGACCTGCTGTTCACGCTCTGGGGGTGCAGCCCAGCACACGGGGGGGGTTCTGGGCTCAACGCGGGTCATGGGGAGCTTCTCATTGACCAGCACCCCCAAGTCCTTCTCCTCAGGACTGCTCCATCCAGTCTCCTCCCAGCCTAAAGCTGTGCTTGGGATTGCCCCCACCCGGGTCTTTTTACACCATTAAGTATCTGTAAGAACAAAGCAGTGAGTAATTACGTCTCCAAGCCTGAGCTCCCTAAACTCAGCTCCCTGCGCTCTGCCCGAGCCCAGACCCCTGAAGGGAGGACGGGGACAAGCCTCTTTGTTACCGGTCTATCCGAGCGAGCAGGGACCGGGGCGCTGCGGGCCCGCGGCCGCGGGGGGGCCCCCGGCCTCCGCCAGCGACGAGACGGGGACGATGAACCGGATGAGCAGCGGCCCCGGAGCCGCTCCGGAGCATCCTCCCTAAACGCCGTATGGGGCAGGGTGGGTCCTCACCTCAATTAGCGCTTTAACCCTTTCCTGCCCGCAGCAGCCCTGTCTCCCCTGCCCGGGGGGGTGATCTGCAGGGGATGCCTGGGACCCGCAACCGCTGCATCCCTGCAAAGTGCAGGGTGGGAGCACGGGGCATGAGCCCGACACCTCCCCTCGTCCCATCGGCAAAGGGATGAGACATGTCCTGGCACCTTGGGGCCTCCTTGGCAATGGTTGGAGGAGGCCCCGGTGCTGGAGCAGCTCCTCCAGCCTGCTGGTGACTGCTATCCATCCCCATGGGAATCTCGGCACCTCTGCTACCTGCCCGCACCCCTGCCCGGCTGCTCGCACCGGTCCCCACTTCCACTGCATCCTGCCCTGGGGAGCAGCATCGCCTCTGGGCTGGGTTGTGACATTCCCGATGCATCCAGCACCGTCCCGCTCCCCACGCGGCCGGGCGCCCATCTCCCGGGCCAGCAGCTGGCAGACGGGGCCTGGTGGCATCTCCCCATGCGCAGGGGGAGGTGGGAGCTGCCGGTGACAGGGACAGTTCCCGCATGGCATGTGCAGCGTGGGGCTCCCTGAGGACTCGCGTTCTCCCAGCGGGGGCTCATAACGTTCCCCTTTGTGCCGGTGGCGGGAGGAGAGGGGAAGCTTTGACGTCAGCCTGGGAGGAATTCCTTAATGCCATTGAGGCCGCCCTCGCCCTCGCTGCTAATTGCACTTTATGTAATAGCTGCAGCTGGGCTCTCTATTGAGAGCGGGATAAAGCAGAGTGACAGGGCCAGCGGGGACCCCGGCAGCGCTGGGGGCTGTAGGGCACACCGCCCTGGTGCCGCTGGCCATTGGGACCCTCATCACCCCATGGCTCAGCCTCCCCTTCCCAGCATGTACCCGCCGTGAGCTGCATCCCATGGGTGCACGCCGAGCCTGGTGCCCGCTGCATGCCAGGGGGATAGGTTGGGAGCTCAACTGAGGAAGCCAAAGACAGGTTGGAGGGTTTCTGCACCCTGGGGTGCCTGTGGTGAGGGGTGGCCCCCTTCTTCTGCCTCACCTGTGTGATGGTCTGTCACCACAGTGAGCCTGGAAGCAGTAATAATGATGAATGGGGTTGGTATCTAAGGGATAATTGCACTTATTGGAGATGAACGAGGCAGTGATTTATCCTGGATTCGATATTCTGTCTCTGTTCTGCTGGTGGATCTCCCAAAATACCCTCGCAGCATCCTTGGTGCCCAAGGAGAGGAGCACCAAGAGCTGGAGGCTGCTCCCTTATGCAGGCACCCAGAGGTGCTCACCTCCTTTTTGGGGTGCTACTGGCATTGCCTCAGCCCTGGTTCACACCCCCTTCACCCCTCTGCAAACCCTGGCATGGAAACCTCCACCCAGGCACCCATGGGGACACCCGACCCAGGCACACTGTGGGGTGCAGCGCAGAGGGGGAGGTTTCCCAAGGAGGAGGAGGAAGATGAGGAGGAAAGGGGGTTTTTGGGGGAGGATGTTGGCAATCATCAATGGGAAAGCCGGCGGGACCCCAGGCATTCCCTCCCCCCCGCCCAAGCTTAGGCCATCTAAAGAAAGAGCTGATACGGGGGATAACATGCTTCGCATTCCTGCGCCGTCTCCAGGGGAATTTTGACTGTTCTACATGAAAAATGCTCCTGCCCCCGGGGGCAGAGCGTCTGGAGGAGAAATATCCGAGCGGAAAAGCTTAAAGTGGAGCAGAGGCAGAGCCGGTGGCAGCTCCGCGGCGCTGGGGCTCACCTGGGTGCCGGCTGGTGATAATGTCACCACAGCCGGTGCCTGTGCTGCTGTGGGCAGTACCCGTGCCTCTGGGCTCCAGGGATGGCCATGGTGACCGGTGCCGATGCCACCATGGCCATCCCTGGAGCATGGCAGGGTGCAGGAGGCTGCTGCCAGCACCCATGAGCCCATCCTGCCTCCTCATCCCCATCAGGGCTTCAGGAGGTGTCTGTCTGCTCCCGGCTGCAGCTTCCCTTTGCTCCCTTGCAGCCAAGGGAAGGTGGGGAGGGCAGCACTGCTGCTGTTTCCAAGCTGCTGCAGTTCAAACTATGGCTCCTGAGTCCAACCTCCTCCTGGAGCCGCTCAGGGAGGGAAAGTCCTGCCCAAAGACAGCGGCGGGGACAGGCAGGTTGGCACGGGCAGACCAGAGCATCCCCCTGCAGCCATCAAAGGCACATCAGCCACACTGTGGACCAGCTTGTGGTGACACCGGGCTTCAGAAAGGTCTGTGGCTGCTGTGCTAGGGACATGCTGCCCCTCTGCTCCCTGTTCCTGCCAGCCTCTGACCCCATACACCCATGGGGTGAACAGCAGCCCCTCGAGCTCCCATGAACCCGTCAGCCCCCATCTCAGCTCCATAGGGAGGGGAAAGCCTCAAGGTTACTCCTGAACTCCATGTTGATCCTGGTGGATCTGGCTGCTCGTGGCCTATCTAATAATCTAATTACACATTTAAAAACAAATACTTCTCTGGGGCTGGGGCAAAGAGAGGCTTTAAGGAGGAAAATGAAAAGGAATTTAATTAACGGCAGTGCTGGGAATGTCTCTACCACAATAAAGATAAGGAGGATCAATTGCTTCTTTCCTAGGATCAAAGGGAAGGGCTGGAGGGGGAAGCGAGGCTGTCGGGCAGCTACAAAGAGCAGGGGAAGGAGAGGAAGGCGAGGAGAGAAAGGCACAGGGAGAAAGCAGGAGGAAGACAGAGATAAGATTAGACAGAGAACCGATGGTGTTGTCCCCAGGGCTGCCGGGACCTGCAGGTCCATTGGAGGGTGACAGAGGCCAGGGGGGTCCCCCTGTGGCCAGGGCCACCAGGGAGGAGCAGGGGAAGGGGCAGCATCATCCCTCTCCTTCAACCTGCCTTATCTCACCCAGCCAGGCACCAGCTCAGGCCATGGCTTGGTTGTGCCTTCATGAGGCTTTGCAGGTCCCAGTGTACATCAAATGCAGCATTTGCTGCCCCAGAGCAGGCATCGAGTGGCCAAAGGCATTGGCCAAAGGCTCAGAACCCTGCTGCTCCCCAGCTCAGCACAGGCCTGCCGTTATCCAGCTTGTGGGGAGCAGGAGGCTCCAAAATGCCTCTGCCAAGAGCCTTTTGTGCATCAGGAGGGAGGTTCTGTCCCCCAGCCCAGCACCATGGGGGAGCTCATCCCATGTCTCACATGGGAACGGAGCACAGGACCGCTGGGAGCTGCAGGGGAGGGCGATTTCCCAGCAAATCTGGGTGCTGTGAATGCAAAGCAGCACCCAGACAGGTTTCTCAGAAGGGCTGGACCTGGCTGGTCCTGAACCTGGGAGGTGATACCCAGCCAACCGAGGCAGTCCTGATGATCCAGCGAGGCTACGCTTTGCATCTCCAGGCTCCCGAGTAACTGTGTGAGTTACTGATTCCAGTTCCTCCAGGTGTAATGGGAACACCAATACCCACAAGACCTACCAGGGAGTTTGCCAGGGGGCCTGCTTCTCGCTCTCGTGGTGTTTGCATAGGTGGGGACATCATTGCCATGTGAGGAGCAGGTTTGCATCCCCGTCTGGGAACTTCTGCCCCGCGTGTGAGCCGCTGCCTGCGGAAGAACGGGCTCGTTTCTTGCCTCACCTGCTTGTGCAAGAAGCCAAACCCGCACCCGGAGGAAGCGGTTGAGCCGGCTCCGGTGGCAGCCTGGCACCGAGACAGCATCGGGGTGTGCCAGGGCCTGCGGAGCCCCATCGCGCTCGCTGGGTGATGCACAGCGGGGCTGGTTCTGTGTCCCCATCAGTGCCTCCCGTGCCTGCTCTGCGCAGGGGGGAAGGTCTGGAGGAGTACACGGGGGTTTATTGCTGGATGGCAGCTCTCCATGCAGCCGTGCCCGGAGCATGGGCTGTGCTGGGCAGGATGCTCAGACAAAGGGTTGTCTGGTGAGAGCATTTGTGTGGCTTTCACATCCCATCAGCTCATGACGGGGTGGATGGCAGGACAGGTTTGCAGGGGAGATTGAGATGAGCTCCGAGGCAGCAGCTCTTCCCTGTGAGGGTGCTGAGGCGCTGGCACAGGGTGCCCAGAGGAGCTGTGGCTGCCCCATCCCTGGCAGTGTTCAAGGCCAGGTTGGACACAGGGGCTTGGAGCAACCTGCTCTAGTGGAAGGTGTCCCTGCCCGTGGCAGGGGTTGGAGCTGGAGGAGCTTTAAGGTCCCTTCAACCCAAACCAGGCTGGGATTCTATGATTCTTTGACAGGAGATGGACAGATGGTCCCTTAGGTAAAAACCATCAGAGCACAGCACACTCTCTATAACCTGCGCTGCCCCATCCTGCTGCAGCGAAGACACAGCCCCGGTGTTGCACGATCTGGTCTGGAGACATGGGCAGAGTCATCCTGCTTGGAGAAATCCTGGGGGCTGCCCCCTGAGCAGCACCACCGGGGTTCAGAAGGGCAGAGGGGCTTCAGGAGATGACCAGCACTTGGTTACCTGCGTCCCCTGTGAGGTCCAGGATTCCATTTGTAGGTCTCGGATGTGATGCAGCCATTCCTCATGCTCCAAGAAACAGGATCAAAGTTCTCGGGTGCTGCTTTCTCCCCTTCCTTGGGCTGCTCCAGGCTGCAGCAAAGTGCCATTGAAGATGGGAGGACTTTTATGTGGGGATTTCTCTTCTTCAGATCTTCAAAGACCTGCAGCAATCAAACAGGTCGCTGTGGAGGCACCTTAAGAATGAAAAAAGCCCCACTTTGAAAGCATCACACGCAAAAGCAGCAGCGGAACTTTGTTGTGTTAATTGTTCTGGCACTCCAAGTTAGGACAAAATGCCTTAGAACTCGTGTTGGCTCCGGGCCCACGGTGCGTCAGACGGACAGAAAAGTGCTCCAGAAGGAAAGCTGAGGGAAAGAAAACCACCAAGAGGAGATTCCTGCCGGAAGGAATGGCAGGAGGTGGCTGCTGGGGAGATGACAGCCAGCGGGCAGCTGATAACAAAACACCAGAGCAGTTGGGGCATCCACCTTCGTGTCATTGAGCTGCTCCATGCCCTGGGCAGTGTTAGGAGCTGGCTGCTAATGAGAAGAGGCTGTGGCCATGCCACCATCTCCTTTACACCAACATGCCCTTGGCAGGGGGTTGGAACTGGATGATCTGAAGGTCCTTTCCAACCCAAACCATTCTGTGGTTCTATGAGAGGGGTTCTATGCACGACTGTTAAAGGATCACAGACTAGTTTGGGTTGGAAGGGACCTTCATGCAGTTCCACCCCCCTGCAATGAGCAGGGACAAGATGCAATGAAGAATAGAGACCTGTGATGTGCTTCAGCTGGAGGCTGTCCCTGGGGGTCGCAGCACACGTCTCCCTTCCCACGCCGCGTCCCCCCAATCCTGCTCCTCCTGCCCTGCTCCGAGCCCCAAATATGGACCCGGCCCATCCGTGCTCCGGCACAAGCCCGGGCAGGAGCAGGGCGCCGCGGGGTGACTCAGCTCCCCATGCTGGGAAACCAGCCCGGCCGGGCAGGACCTGCGGGGAGTGGTGCTGGAGCCGCCCCTGCTCCCCCAGCCCCGGCCCCAAAACACCCCTTTTCTCCCCCAGTTCAGGGCACACGGGCACTGGGGCTGCTCTGGGATGGCACATGGGGACCCTCAGATGACCAGCACCCATCACACGGGTGCAAGGGACGAGCCACAGCCATGCCATCCATCCCATCCCCACTTCCCCATGCAAAATCCCCTATACCCCTCCTCTGGCAGTGCCCTCAGCACCAGGCCTTAGTGCTGGATGTACCAGTGTCCCCCAGTAAGAAGCCAGCACCCAAGGACCAGCACCAGGCTGTCCCCCAGCAGCCTCAGTGTTGGGTTCACACGTTGGGATAGGGACAAGAGAAGCTTGGTGTAGATGCACAGGGCACCATGGGGTGCTCCGAACACTCCAGCATCGTGCAGGACAGTTTATCCTTGGGTGTTCCTGCCTATTTCCCTCTCCCTCAAGCCGGCCCCACAGGAGCACAGCTCCGCTCCCACACACCGAGGCAGCAAACACAGCAGGTCAAAATGCCCCAAAGATGGCATTTTCTCAGCAAAAAAGCTGCTGAGGTCATTTTCACCCACTTCAAACACCCCCGGTGGGATGGATGGAGCTGAGCAGCCTCCGGGAGCAGGAGGGAAGCAAAGGGCTTGTGAATCCTTGGCATGAAAGGGTTGGATAAAAGAGAGCCCTTAATAATAGTGGTGGCCTGAAAGGGGGGCTCAGCCCCCAGTTGCGGGGGGGCAGCTGCCATACAGGGGGCAGCGGAAACCAGGGCTGGGATGAAAGGAGCGTTGCCAAGGGCTGGCGCGGGAATGCCGGGAACACGGGCACCACGTGGAGAGGGGGGGTCTCAGAGGAGCCTTTGGGCTGAGGCTCCCTCACCTGCTCCTCCAGCCCTGGGGGGCTCCAAGGGCGTTTCTCACCCTTGCACATCGCCCCAGCGCAGCCCCGTGCTGAAACCAGCACAAGAGAAGGTTTTCTTGCAGATCATTAATGAAACCAGACCACAGCACCTCGGGATGCTCCAAAAATCAAACCAAAAGGGATGCTCTGGCCCTCAGTTAAAACCTCAGCCCAGCCTTGGGATGCTCCATGTCCCGGACCCGTGGGTGCTGCAGCCCCCAGTTCACCCTCAGCACCCACAGGGTGCTGGGACTTTGCCCTGGCTAAGCTGGATGCCCTCGGAGCAGCTTTGAGTTTCTTAATAGCTCTGGAAGCACGCAGGGAATGCACAGTGGGGGGCAGAGCATGTGGGCCCCCCACGGCCGTGGGCAGAGGGGCAGCATTCCTGGCAGGCAGCCCTGCCTCCGTGCCACAGCCTCTCCATGGTGGAGGAGACCTGAAACCGCTCTTATTAACTCAACTGGAAACCATTCCAGTGCTTTATAGAGCCATAAAACTGGTTTCAATGGCGCAGGAGGAGAAGAAAAAGGAACGTGGGGGAAAGAAGAGGCAGCCCCATGGTACGTGTCCCGGCCGAGCTCTGGCTCATTCGTTGCCCTCTGAGCCAGGGGCTCAGCACTGGCAGCATCACCGTGCTGGGGTACCCCAACAGCAGGTCCTGCCTCCAGCCAGTCACCCTCCCATGGGTGCTGAGCCCTCAGCTAAGGGACGTACCACATCACAGCTCAGCACCGCGGGGAGACACCAGTTTAAACCCAGCTTAAGCTCACACAGAGATGGGGCTCTGAAGGGGCCGAGCACACGCTGCATGGTTTTACATGCATAGGATGTGTCTCGAGCCACATGGGGGTTTTACATCCCACAGGACAAGCGTCCAGAGCTAACTCATGCTCAATTGTAGTGGAGCGAGACCCAGAATCACACACAGCCCCATCCCACAGGGAGCAGGACAGGAGCTGGGACAGGCAGCAGCACCCATCGCACCTCCCTCTCCCCCCCCAAGCTGCACAGCAATCACAACAACAACTCAGATCCACCATTTGCTTTTAATTTAATGGTTTTTCTCAAGACCACTTTGTAGGAAGGAGGGAAAACCACAACCCCTGCAGAAGGAAAAGGGCCAGTGAACACGTGGCAATAGTGCAACGGAGCTTCGACCTGTGGCACATGAGACAACAGCACAGACACCGCCACCCCTCCATAGAGAACATGCGGGAGGCTGTGATGGAGCCACACACATCCCGTGCTGCTGCAGTTCTGCACCAAGTTGGACAAAGGCAATAAATAAAGTGGTGCCTCACTAAAGGCACTTTTGTTTTCCTCCTTTCACCATTAAAAAGCAACAAAACACCCCCCAAACCCCCACGTTGGCATCAGAGTGTGTTCTCAGACTGAGGTTTTGGCCAGATCCAGTTGCGTTTCTCAGTGCAGGAGAGGGAAGAGCCAGGGTCTGGGCGGTTTGGACCCATTGCCAGCACATCCCAAGAGCCCAGCGCCCTGGCAGCAGCTTCCAGCCCTCACCAGTACCCTGCTACATGTCCAGCTTGTTTGAGGTATATCACCTGCCCCATCGTTACCTTGTTCAGCCAAAATACAGTGCAAAGACAAAAATACCCCCCCCCAGCCCCTTGGTTTCACCCTCCCCACCATGAGATGAGCCTGTTTGCGAGGATGGAGCAAGGAGCCTCCAGAACCCACATGTCCTCCAAGGGGGATCACTTGGGGCTTCGGTCCATTTCATGTCCTGGCCCTGGGGCATCCCGCCTCCACTGCCCCCCAGCCCCGGGGGGCTCAAGGCTGCAAGGTGAATAGGTGGGACATGGCTCAGCAGCCCCAGGGCACACACAGCACCACGGTGGGACGTGCCCTCAGCTCAACTTCATGCCGATGGCCAGGGCCCGCCGGTGGAGCTCAGTGACACTGTCACATCCCGCCAGGGACACGCTGCTCTCTGCCAGGGGGCTCCGGCAGTGGGTGACAGTCCAGCGGCGCAGCCTGCGCCCTTCCTCCACCTCCTCCTCCTCCTCCAGGCGGAGCAGGCTGTCGGCAGAGACGCAGCCCCGCATGCCCCTGCCGCCGGGGGGGATGCGGGTGGGCAGGTCCAGCTGGTCGAAGGACTCAGTGGAGAGGATGCTGTCCTCACTGACAGCGCTGGACGGGCGGGCGCGGGGCGCCTGGGGCAGGGGCACCTCACCGAACCCCCCAAAGCCCTGCCCGGGGGGACCCTCTGCCTCGGTGCTGCCAGAGGAGAACCTGCTGTTGTGCTTGAGGATGCCTTTCCTGCGGGCAGGGAGACCCTGGGGGCCCTCCTCCGGGGAGGGGGTGTCGGCAAACACGCTGCCATCGAGGTCCAAGCTGGCTGCATCCAGGACATCCCCGGACTCACAGCACTCCAGGGACGAGTAATACCCCGACTCCCTCGTCATGGGCTTTTTCAGTATTCCCTTCTTGGGCATGGCTGCAGGCGCTGCTCCGGTGGCCGTGCTGCCTGGCAGCATTCCAGAGGACAGGATGCGGGTGAGACCCGCAGCAGCCACCTCGCCATCCTCACACCTCGCCTCTCCCATGGGTGCTGCTGTCGGGGGGCCGGGGCCGGGCACCTTCTGCTCACAGGAGTTTCTCTTCTTCAGGATGCCCTTGGGCCGCTTGAGGATGGACTTGGAGGGGTTCTCCGGGGCCAGGGCCACCTCCTGCAGCGCGTGGGAGACATCATTCTCCTTCTTGGACTTCTTGAGGGAGCGCTGCCGCTCCAGGGCCGTGCCTGGCATGTGCTGCTTCAGGAAGCATCGCACCTTGGAGCTGTTCTCCAGGAGGGGCCGTGAGGAGCGGCGGAGCCATTCTGCCACCGTGGCCAGGGGGGAATCGCTCTCCCGCAGCAGCTCTTGCTCCCCAGTGGGCACTTTGTAGCCCCAATTCACCCACCAGTGCGTGGCGATGTCCTCGATGGTGGCACGGCGTTCCGGGTTCACCATCAGCATCCAGCGGATCAGCCCGCAGGCATCTGGGGAAGAGGCAGGTCAGGGACTGAGGAGGACACGTGTAAGGGGGCACACACACGGGGGGGGGGGGGATCTGCCTACCTGACAGCTTGGTGGGCTCCCGGTAGTCCCCGCTCGTGATCTGCTTGACCAGAGTCTTGTAGTCATGGCCATCAAATGGCATCGTGCCATGGACCAGGATGTAGAGGAGAACACCCAGGGACCAGCTATCCACCTGCCGGGGGGACAGAGGAGCCTGGAGAGGGGGCACAGCAGGACCAGGCTGCCCTGACCCCCACCCTGGCTGTAGGACCCCCCCCCCAAGCAGCTCCAAGGGAGGGCAGAGTGTGGGGCAGGATCTGCTCCAGCCACATTCATCCCACCACGTCCACCCCACCGTGGTGCTTGGACTTAGGGGACCTGTTACCCCAAACCACACAGGCAGGGCTCTGCCCACAGTGATCTGCTGGGAGAAGTGCCCAAAGAAGTGGTGAATGCTCCATCCCTGGCAGTGCTCAAGGCCAGGTTGGACAGAACCTTGGGTGACATGGTCTAGTGTGAGGTGTCCCTGCCCATGGCAGGGGTTGGAACTGGATGATGTTAAGGTCCTTTCCAACCCAAACCAGTCTGTGATGCTATGAACACCCAGTGATTTCCCCAAGTCCAAGCAAAGAGGAGGCAGGACGTTCCCCCACACAGGGGTAAGGCACAACCTACCTCCGGGCCCTTGTATGGCCTCCCGTTGATGATCTCAGGGGATGCATAGAGGGGGCTGCCGCAGTACGTCTGCAGGAGCTTGTCCTGCTGGTAAACATTGGACAGGCCAAAGTCTGCAATCTAGAGAGGAGATGCTTTATAGCCTTTATCCAGCAGCATTGCCCCTGAAGCTCTCCAGCTCCCAGGCTGAAACCAGGTTTGTGCTCAGCACCCTGGTCCTGGGTGCCCTCAATGTCCTCAGGGAGCAGCAGGAGCCTGGCTTCCCACCCCTGGGGCTACTCTATCCCACCCATGGCACTTCTGTGGCTCTGCCCCTCCAGCCGCATCACCAGCACGTGGGGAGCAGGGGCGAAGGTGTGGTTAGAGGGAGAGCCTCCAGCTCCTTCACAGCCACATGAGGCTGCTTCAGTCCCTCTCTGCTCCACCCAGACACAGCCCTTCATCGTCCCCATCACACCCGGCACCTCTCCGTGAGCAGAAGCACCCAATTGCTAAATCACCCCTTGCAGAGATAAAGCCCTGCAGCCTGTTTATCACCAATTCCAGGCTGTGGCCGTGTCCTTCCTCCCTGGGAGGCGGCAGGCAAAAAAGCATCGCTCAGGGCCAGTGAAGCTGGGAATTTCCCTGGAAGAGCCCCTCCTCATCCAGCCAGTCAGGTTTTGACCTCAGTGTTCAGACTTTGCCCTCTTATCAGCAGGCACACACATATGTCGTGGCGTTACTGGGCAGCACTGGGGCTCTGCCGCCAGGCACAGATAGAGAGGGCAAGGACCAGCACCTTCCTGGCTCCCCATCTCCTGGCCAAAGAGCATTGGAGGCTGAGGGCAGCAGTGCCAGAGCTGACAGATGGTTCTCCAGAGCTCCGGAAAGCACGTGTCCTAAGGGAATGGGGTGTTGTGGCCACCCCCTGTCCCTCCCCGCTGGGCAGCATCCCTTAGACCGCTGCGCTGGGTGACAGCAAAAGCGTGGCCAGGCTCTGCCAGCCTCTCACCTTGATGTTCCCGTTGGCATCGAGAAGGATGTTCTCCAGCTTCAGGTCCCTGTGGACAATCCCGTTCTGTGCAAGGGAAGGGAGAGCTGGGGTGAGTTCACAGCATGTTTGAGGAAGGGAAAGTCAGGCCGCACGGGGAGGTCACACAAACACGGCACGGTGACAGCAGTCAGAGGAGCAGTAAATACCCCTGGGTGCGTCCATGAGGACGGGCTGTAAGCCACGTCCCAACACGGGTGCTACCAGCTCCCCGTGCTGTCAGGAGCAGGGTGGCACCCCAGGAACCAGCACCCATCCCAGCCATTCACCCATGAAGCGGCTGGTGCCAGCTCCATGCTCTGCCCCATGGGATCTGCTGCTGCCCAGCTAAGCCAGACCACAGTTTGGGTTCAGGAGGTGCCCTGCAACCCCCCAGCTCCTGCCAAGGGGATGTGGGTACCCAGGACCGAGGCACTGCCTTAGGGCATCCTCCAGGAAGACACACAGGTCCAAGGGTCCTTCCAGGGCTGCTTATGGCTCATCCCACAGCCCCACATAGGGCCCTGTAGCTCTAAATCCCTTTCAGTGGACAAGGTGGGTGTCGCAGAGCTCTGCTTTCAGCCCCAGCAGGCTGCCCTGGGGCCCTCCCTCGGGGCAGGCAGGCGCTGTGGGGTTAGTCAGCCCCACACCACGGCACAATGCCAAAGCAAAGGCTTCCCAAAAGCCTGAGCGCTGCCTCTGTGCTGCACCCTGTGGATCACAGGCAGGATTAATCCCAATGGCCAGGAGCTCCCCTCACCTCCCATCGCATGCTGAGCTTCCCCATCAGCATCCCAACCCGCCTGCTGCGGCTCTGCCTGGAGCCGGCCCTGCTGGGCACACAGGCGCTGATCCCACCATTCTCCCGGCGGGATCGCGGTGGGAATGCGGTGCTGACCCACCTTGTGGCAGTAGTAGACAGCTGACACGACCTGGCGGAAGAAGTGGCGCGCTTCCTGCTCCGTGAGCCGCTGCCGCTCGCTGATGTAGTCGTAGAGGTCACCCTTGCTGGCGTACTCCATCACGATGACGATCTTGCTGCTGTTCTCAAACACTGCCAGAGATGGGGATTAGGCTGTTAGAGGGATGCTCCGAGCAAAGGGATTCTCCTTAGCGCAGGTCTGAAATGAGTGTTGGAGCCCTGGGTGACTCTAACACTTCCCACCCCACTGCCTGTCCCTCGGTCTGCTTTGCAGAACAGAAGGTGTTGGGGTGTCTGCAGGTACCTGCAGGATGGGGTGGCTGGAGCTGCCACCCTCATCCCACAGTGCCACCAGGGCTGCTCCCTCTCTGTGGGCACAGGAGAAAGGGCTCTGCTCTGCCAGAAAGTGACCAAGACACATGGTTCTTCACTAGATAGAGCCCTGCCAAAAGGAACAGCAATGGAGCTACTGGTGGGCGCAGCCATGTGGCCCTTCTGCATGTTCCCATTACTCCCAACAAGTTCAAGCCAAGAGATGGAGTGTTTTCTTCCTGTTTGCAGAAAGCTCCCTCAGTATCTTTCAGTTTCAGCAGTGACTCAGCCCTTGCAAACACAGCGCAGGAGCTGCCAAGCCACTTGCTTTTGTTTGGAGTACAGAAGGACCTTGGATACCTCACATACACCAGTGAGGTGGCACCAGCCACGTGCTGGCCCAGCACAATGAACCCTGGCAGATCCAGCCCCATGAAGAGCACGGGGCATGTGGGCTTTAAGCAAAGACCGATCCAGCTGGGGATTTGCTCCAAGTCTGGTCCTAGCTAGAGCCTGAGAAGTTCCCCTTTGGCTGGTGTTGCCCCACACCTTGGGAATGGGGCAGCCCTGGCCATAAAACCAAGCTCAGCAGCACCAAGAGCTCTCCCAGCACCATGTGAGTTGGTTTTCCTGTGCCCCAGGGGAGGGAATGAGGATTCCAGCACTGAGATCAGCCCCTGCCTCAGGCTGAGCGCGGAGCTGCAGATTCCACTGCTCCAGCACTTGCCATGGTTGGGGTGAGCATCCAGCACAACCGGAGCCACGCACAGCACTGGGGTTTGTGGGGACCAGCTCCCCACCACGGCACATCCTCTCACCAGCTTCCTGCCTCAAAAGGCCATGTAAATGTTTGGAATCAGCTTCCCTCTCCAGGCGGGAGGGGATGGGAAATGGCTATTTCTGGAGCAGGTATTTCCCCTCGCCGCTGCAGGGAAGTGCAGTGGGGACACCGGCAGCACTGAGTCACCGGACACAGCCAAGAGTTTGGCTCTGGATGAGCAGAGGGAGGAGAGTATCAGTGTGAGCCCCACTGCACAGCCTGCTCTGGTACCAGCCCTGGGATGCTGCTGAAAGGGGAGGAGAGGGAAGAGGAGGGCTCTCACCTTCATGGACAGCGATGATGTGGGGGTGGTTGAGGGAGGACATGATCTCAATCTCTCTCCGGATATGGACAAGGTCCTGCTCATCCTTGATTTTGTCTTTCCGGATTGACTTGATAGCCACCTGCGGATGGGAACACGCACAGACGGTCACCCGTCTGCCAGGGCCAGGAATGTTGTGGCTGTTGGCAAGCACGAAACCCACCCTCTTCTGTGGGAAGGGGCTCACAAGCAGGAGATCAATGGCCCAGCTCCTCCCCCAAGAGCCGTGCTGCATGGCTCCACCGAACCAACTCCAATAAGAGTGAACTTCATCAAGTAGGGGTTTAGATTTCCCAAGGGAAACCTGCTGCCCGCTCCTCCTAAAGGAGCTCCCAAGCCTCCTCCCGCAGGCAGCGAGGCCCTGCTCCTCATTTATGTGCCATGATCCTCATTTATGTGCCGTGGCTTACAGGAATCGTGTCCCAGGCTCCAGCCGCTGCTGGACCGCAGCCAGCGAAAGGAATGTGACCTGCACACATGACTTGGAAGATAACAACAACAACGACGTCTTCTCAGGGTCAGGAAAGTGAAAAGAACAGTGAACCAGGTTTTGCTTTCCCTGTAAATGCTTATTTCAAGGAGCTGATTATGGAGAGGTAAGAAAGTTCGGGATGAAAAAGCAGCTCCCTCCCAAGCACAGGACTAGGGGAGACCCAGCGCTGAGGATGCGAGCCCTTTTCCAGGCTTTTCCTGGGGCTTTCAAGTTATCCTCTACAAGGAAATTGAAAGGGGAGGAGAAAGAAGAGTAGAGGCTGGAGAATAGATGCCTTCTAATCCTCTTTCAAAGGGGCTGGGGAGAGACAATGTGCTCCTAGGGCTGAATTTACAACTGAATCCAGCAGAACCTCTTTTTTTCCTACCAGACAAGAATGCAGAGCAGCATTAATCCTGTAAAGGGACCCCCACACCAGTCTCCCAGCAACGAGGAGAGGGGCCATGGGCACCCACCAGCCCCCGATGCCAGCACAGCAGTGATGCTCATGGCTTCAGTGCACAGGGACCTCCTCCAGCTTTTGCTGGGCAGGATGGATGCTCAGCCTTGATCCCCTCTGATTTGGGGGGGTTGGAAACCTCATTCCTTGAGGCCCACCAAGCAGCAAAAGGCTCGGAGCGAGCTTGCAGCCCTTGCTAAGCCAAGCCCATCGTACCCGCAGTAAGTCTCCAGACACTAAAGCAGCAAGAACTCAGCCACCCCATCAGTGTCTTTATGGGAGAAGGATGTGCCAATCCTAAGGGCTCAGATGGGCATGGGAGAGGTGGCCCATGGGATCCCTTTGGCCTCAGAGCACATCTCTGCTGCACTGGCCAGGGCAGGGGTTGTGTGCCCTGTGCACCACAAGAGCATCGTGCCTGCACTAGCCCTGTGGCTCGAAGTCACGAAGCAGAATGGACTCTGGCCAATGGAAGTTCAATAACTCAGGCCCAAGTTTCTGTAAGAAGCAATACTGGAGGTGCTTAATAGCTTCTCGAAAGCCAGCTATTCTTTACCCTGACCTTTGTGTTAAGTGAACAGGTTAAAGTTTAACAATCTTTTTGCTCCAGCCCGTGATTACCTGACCCCCACTAGAA
This sequence comes from Strigops habroptila, assembly GCF_004027225.2. Classification (NCBI taxonomy): domain Eukaryota; kingdom Metazoa; phylum Chordata; class Aves; order Psittaciformes; family Psittacidae; genus Strigops; species Strigops habroptila. The sequence continues at coordinate 674,627 of NC_044294.2, forward strand.
TGCCGGCAAAACCTTTATGCAGCAAGTCAGCCTGCTCCTGCCCTCCCAAATTCCTCTTGGCTCACTCTATTCACCTCCCTGCTAAAGCTCAACATCCAGCCCAACACATTTGCTTGCTGATCAAGGTGCTCCCGCACACACGCTGCTGAGCCAGGGCTCAGGGCAAGATCCACAGCCCATAAAAGCCCCAGTGGCTCCAGGCTGCCGGCGCAGGGAGCCTGAGGAGATGCCATCGGCTGTATCCAGCAGTGCTGGAGAACACCCTCACCTATGAGCCTGCAGTTAGTGACCTCTGAGGCAGACAGAGCCAGGGCTGCAGCAGCAGAGAGCGGGTTTAGGGCACTGTTAGAGCCCAGGGCTACCCTTGCTGAGTGGTGCCTGTGTAACGGGCACAGCACACAGCGAGGGTACAGCACCGTCAAGGTCCACATCTACAACAGACACTGAACCAGCAGCTCAGGGTGGGATGATGCATGCACCTGCAGCGAGGGTAATCCCTTGGCCACCTCTTCCCTCCCCAAGGATGCTGAGAAGCAGCTTTGTTCCAAAACATCCCCTACTCAAGAGGGCTGGCAGCAGAGGATCTCCCCTTAGGACAGAAAAGGCCATGCCTGGCCACGCTGGAGATGGGGACCAGCAGCTTCAGGGACAGACACTGCCCCAGCCCACACACTGCCTTCACCATTAATGCTATGAGAAGAATCTCCTGCAGGAAACAGCCCCAAGAAGTCCCACTGTAGGAGCCTGGAGAACTTGAAAGTACTTTCCAAGTCAAAAAGGCTTTAATTAAATTTTTGGGGGCAGAACAGGTATTTTCAGCAGCTGCTGAAAGATGCATTAAGCTACAACCTCAGGCAGCACTTTAGAAGTTGTTCCAGATTGCAAAGTGCCGCATTTTATGCTCTATGAAATATGGATTACAACCCACTACGGAAGAGACCGGGGTTCACCCCTCACTGGAGATCAAAAGAGGCTTTGCTGCTTGGGAACATTCCAGGTGCTGCCTTCCCCTTGACACCACACAAGCCCACAGACACTGCAAGCGAGTCCCACAGGGCCCGGATGCTGCCACGCAAACAGGTACATGAGGCGGTTTGCACCACCAAGGCACACGATGCTGAGCCTTCAACCCAAAAGATGCAGGGAAAAAGAGGAGGAAAAAGGAAAGGGAAACAATCCGCTTGAGGTTTCAGGGACACAACAATTTTCTAAGGGCACTCAGCAAAAGGCATGAGCATCGTTTCACCTAAACGATTTCTAGCCACAAAACATGCTGTTTTCAGACAAAGGATGTTCATGGAAACCCCCAAAAATCAGCTGCAGAAGCCTGGTCTTTCCTGCAGTTGACCAGCTGATTAGACACATCTTACTCTAGGCTCAGTCCAGGTGGGTTGGTTCAAATTCAGAGGGAAAGAAGGAAGCTGGGCAGTACAAAGAGATGGTTCAATATTCAGTGCATCCGACAGACACAGTTTCTGACCAGCCAGAGGCAAAACCCATGGATGGAGCAGCTCCAGCTTTACAACCTCAGCTGGTAACATGGGATCCCACGAGGGGTAACCAGCAGAGGTGGCACTACCTGCTCTCACACCTCGGTGTTTAGGAAGTGAAAGCCACTTAGAGTAGGAGCAAATAACCACCCCGCTCAGGATAAGCTGCAGATTAAACAGGCCTGGAAACGCTGAGTGCTACAAGAAAGAATTTGTGGGAAGAGGAGAGATCTGTGGTTAAACCTCCTGCTCCTACCCGGCCAGCTCGATGAGGCACTAGTTAGTCAAACCTTTGACTATCTCATCTTGAGGAGTCACTGGCCTGTGTGTTTAATTTGCATTACAATAGCCCAATGCTGCTAGTAAAAGGAGGCCCTGTCCTGAGGGGCTCCCCCAGATAGGTAGGTTTTCGTGCAGTTTGGATTCCCTGCTCCAGCTTTGTGAGGTACAGGCAGGGAAAGCCAAGTCTTCTCACCCATCCCGAGGGGAGGGATCCTTCTAGGTCTGTGGGTGGAAGCTGCGTTTCAAGGCCCTGATTATGCAGCAAAACAGCAGCTTCTTCAGAATCAGATCGGCTGATGGAAGTGGCAGAGCTGACTTAATGGAGAGCTGTCACGTTACACAAGAAAACCTCTCGGATTTACAGTTGTTTTCCTTCCTTGACATGCCTCTGTAGCATGTTAGTGATTTGATCTCACTCACACCCTGCTCAGCCCTCTGAGCCTGGCTGGGCCAGTCTCCCTGCTCACAGTGGACCTCCTTGCTCAGCCATGGCCTCAAGGCTGGTGGATGTGCAAGTGCCTTTGCTGGGGTCCATCCCACACTGGTGGGTGCTCGGGATGGAACAGGGGCAGGGAAATCACTTACATTTTCCCCTTGAACCCTTGCAGATTCCTCAAGAACAGGGCTACATGGCTTCAAGGCCAGGTTGGACACAGGGGCTTGGAGCAACCTGCTCTAGTGGAAGGTGTCCCTGCCCGTGGCAGGGGGTTGGAACTGGAGGAGCTTTAAGGTCCCTTCCAACACAAACCATTCTATGACAGCAGCACCCGCTTTCCTGGGGCTGAGCCCCCCCACCCTCCCAGCAGACTGCATCACTGGGATCTGGGTTGAGCCACACATCACACAGAGCCACTTGATTCAGAGGGGGTGGGTGCTGCTGGTGTGCACCAAAACCAGCCAAGAACCGGGGCGAGAGGAAGGGGAAAGCCCTTCAGACTCGAGTGCAGTGTTTGCTCTTGGCTGCCGGATGTCTGCGGGCTCCTTTCACCAGGAAGCCAGACACGGTCAAGTGGGAGAGAGGAGCTGTAGCCCCACGGGGGTGCTGGGTCCCCCCGCACCGCTGCTCCCCCCCGCCCGCGGCACCGCCGCAGCCTCCCCGCACGCTGCGCCGGGGGGAGCGGGGCCGGTACCGGCTGCGGAGGGCCGGGGCCGGCGGGGCCGCACTGGGGCTAGGGAATAGGGGTGGAAGCACCGGGGCCTCGCTGCTCAGAGCAGGGGGATGCTCAGGAACCCCGCAGCGGCTCCCGGTGAGGATGCGCCGAGGCTGGGAAGGGAATAAAGGATCCTTACCAGCTTGCCGGAGCGCTCCCGGGCTTTCTTCACCTTCCCGTAGGTTCCCTTCCCCAGCGTCTCCAGGAACTCGTAGCGGTGCTTGAGGTTGTGCTTGTGGTGGTGCCGCTTCACCGCCTGCTTCTTCATCAGTGGCCGCGGGGACTTGGTGAGCTCCGCGGCCAGCGCTGCCTCCGCCGCCCGCTCCATGCCCCGCTCCATGCCCCGCTCCACGCCCGGCTCCAGCCCCGGTGCCGGCTGCGCCGCCCGCCCCGGCCGCTAAAAGCAGCGACGGCCGCGCCCCCCCCGCGCCCATTGGCCGCACGGCGGCGGCCGCCCCGCCCGGGAACCGGTACGAGGAGCGGGGGGGGCCGGGCTGCGGGGGGACCCCACCGCCGGGGGGGACCCACGGGCCGAAGGGGAGAGCGCAGAGCGCGGGGATAAGGGGGAGCCACAGCCCGGGGTGCGGGGAGGCACCCACAAGCTGGGTGCGCGGAGGAGAGGGGGCAGAGGCAGCAACGAGTGTGAACGGGTGCCTCGCACATTATGGGGAGCTGAGGAGGTTCCAGATGGTGCAAGGAGAGACTCGGACCCCAAAGGCTGAGAAGAGGCTGTGATTTCATCACAGGCTGCCCAGAGAAGCTGTGGCTGCCCCATCCCTGGCAGTGTTCAAGGTCAGGTTGGACACAGGGGCTTGGAGCAACCTGCTCTAGTGGAAGGTGTCCCTGCCCGTGGCAGGGGGTTGGAACTGGAGGAGCTTTAAGCTCCCTTCCAACCCAAACCAGGCTGGGATTCTATGATTCTAAGAGGCGCAGGACCAGAGCGCTGGGAGGATGCAGAGCAAAGCGCCTGCATGTCTGACACCAGGAGAGATGCAGGGACACAAGGCAGGCAGATGTACAGCCAGCCAAGACACACTCACAAGCTGCAAGGAGCCACAGCAGCCAGGGCTCAGAATATAACATTTATTGAGGGCAAAATCAGTGAGAGGCCTGGGCAAGCATGACCCGTCCACACTCATCCCAAGACCATGCTTTCCCTCCTGGATGCAGGGCTTGGAGGGGAGCAGCGGGGGGGCTACATCTGTGGCTGCTCCGGCACTCCCACACAAAGGCTTTTCACAGACACTTCAGCTCTGCAGCACCTCCCGTGTGGTCTTTTTTGCCCCTGTGGTAAATCTTTGTTTTGAGATATTAAAAGAATGCAATTACTTCCCCAAAGCAGCCAAAACAAGAGCTCTTGCCCAGCTCTGGCATGTGTGAGGACACACCGTATTGATTGAAGAAAGAGATAGCTGCAGCATTACTCATCCCAGCGCTCAGAGCTGGATTTTCCCACCACTTCCAGCAGCTCAGGGCAGCCTGGCAGGGTTTGGGAGCGTCTGGGAGGGATGATCTAATCCAGCACTGGCCCCTCTCTGCAGGCTTTGTGTTCCTGAGGTGATTTAGGATAGAGCTGTGTCATGTCCCAGCACCGGTGTATCACAGATGTGCCATCTCTGTGTCAGGATGAGACCCGGGCAGGTGTCACAGTGCCCTGGGTGGTTTTGCAATCTGAGTATTGGAGGATGGAGATGTTAAAATAACCCATTGAGGACATTTGCCCTGCAGGATAAAGGGGTCCAGGTCCTGGATTCAGCCACACACCAAAGCACTGCTCATCCATCACTGTGATCTACCTCAGTGCTGGACAAACTACAGGTTAAATACCATTTAGATGCAGTAAAGACACACAGATATCTTGTACTGCCACTGCTCCTCATTTTGACTGCCCGTGGCCATGTGGCTCCTCCATTCCTCACAAGATGCTAGGGATAAACAACTTGGCAGCTCCAGCCTGCTCCTGCATCCTTTCCAGCCTCCCCGCAAGCTGAACGCAATGTGACCCGTGGGTAAATCTCTCCCCCTGGTTTAACTTGAGCCTGTCCAAGGAAGACACTGAAGCAGAGCTGTGATAATGAATTATTTACTGTGCAGTAACAGGAGCTGTGCTTCCATCTGCAAACGGGCAGCAGGGCCCATAGGGAAGATAAACAAGGCGTAGATGAGATTAACTCAACTACTGTAATTTCAATGTCAAAGTAAACAGATAGGATCCTGTTCAGGCACAGCCCAGAGATTGCAGGAGAAGGGGGAAGGTCCAAACAGACCTTATTATTGCAATAAACAAAGTGATTTCACTCGCCTAAGACAGAAGTGCGTGTATCACAGCCACTGGGAGCACAGCAAAGCACTCAGCACCGGGCCCACCAGGCCAAGAAAGCACTTTAAGCATGTTTAATACTCCCGTTGCTTTATAAGGATGCTTCCTAGAGGCTTTCCCTGTGATGAAAGGAAGCCTTGGGTAGCTTCTCTTTCTGTTTCTACCAGATAAAGTCTCTTCTGCAGTTTGCTGTGCTGTTGCTGATACATAGGCTTAGGTATGCTTTTGTTCCAGACCGGCTCAGGAAGCCTATTTTAATGGAAATGTCAAGGGACACAGATCTAAGTCCACTGGAATCCACTGATAAGGATCATCTATTGTAACAGCACCGCTGCGGTGTTCTCAGCAGTGGGAAATCCACTGAAATTCCCCAGCTGCAGCCTTAGGAGTCCTGAACTGGGCTGTGCCGCAGCCCCCAGTGCATGTCCACTAAACCCAACATGAAAGTCAACAAGGAATTTGGCTCCATGTCAGGTAAACCAGCTTAAAGCTTGTCTAATCACCTCGCTGCTTTGTCTTAACGGAAGCTCTGTTTACTTGCAGGCTCGTCACTTGGTGTTGATTTAGCTATTTCTGACTAAATGCTCCAGCATTACCTCAGTACTAAAAACAGCCACATCCTGGTCAAAACCTACGACTCTGCCTTTGGATTTGGTGGCAACGAGGCTCTGCTCACCTCTGCTTGTGGATAAGCTGACAGCAGTGAGCCCTCCAAGAGAGAAAGGAAGAGCTCCACTAGGCATCAAAATGCCACATTTAACGATCACCTCTGTTAATGGCATTCCAAGCTGGCAGCATTCCTCACCTGCGCTGGGTAGTGCTCAGGCAGGTGTGAAAGCCATTCCTCCTCTGAGGAAGCTGGGCTTGCTCTGATCCTCCCAGCCGGGTGCCCCATCCATCAGCAGAAGGAGGGAAACACATTAGCACCCATAGGAGCCTTTTGTAAAGTCATTTATTGCCTATCACATCTAATGACTACAGCAGAGGCCACCCTTACAGGCCACTTCCACTGCAGCTGTGGGTTACACCACATCCATCCATCCATCCATCACATCCACCTGCCATGGGTAAAGCCAAACTCATGTTTCCCAGCTTGAGAACCACTTGGTGGGCAGATTTCATGCCTAGACTAGTCATTTGTAAGGAGCATTTTGCCAAAGCCCATTAACCTGGTAACATTTGCAGTGTGGTGTTTGTGACACCAAGTCCTGCCATATCTTCTTACCTCCTTATTGCTTAGGCATGGTGAGGAGAGCAGAAGGGAGCAGAAGGACAGGCTCTGGCATTGGTGTCCTGCTTGCTCTGCAGCTGAACCAGAAGGCCTCAGGACCCCATCTCCCAGTCACTGTAAGACACATCCCTGTGTTTCCCAGTGCCACTGCAGCTCTGGCAGCACAGAGGAGCTCTATTCCCAGCTCTCCAAAGATAAACTCACTGCTGAAGCTGTACAACAGCATTCAAACCAGGATGGGTCCCTTTTGGTGAAGGGTTGGCCAACTGATGGCCAAAGGGCAGCACTGACCTTAAAGAGCATCTTCCCTCCTCGCCAGGACCAGCCAAGCAGAGCGGTGCTCTGTCTTCTGCGCCATGGGAAGCTCCAGGAGGCATTTCTGCTCCACAAGCCCATCTGCTAGAGGCTATTCTAAGGAAGTTTCCTGTTTATGCAGACATAGTCTGCTCGGGGACAATGAGAAGTGCTGCCTTTGGGCAGGAAAGCCACCGGCATCACCGCGTGCCGGAGCTGATAGTGGGAATCCTGGCTTCCAGCAAACACAACCTCCAGGAGCGGGAGTTCAGGCGAGGACACGGCCACTGCCAGTGCTGGGATTTGCGGAGCCCCATTAGGGAGCTGGAAAACTACAAGAGCTCAGCTGGGTTGCGGATAAAGGCACACAGAGAACAGGCTGCCGCTGATGAGGAGGGTGAAACCTGGGCAGAGGGACCAGCCTGGGGCTTCCTGCAGCTCCCCAGAGGCAGGAGGAACTGGCTGATGTATTTACTGAAGATCAGTAAGGAAGAACGCCACAATGCACTGGTCAAAGCACTCGGTGTACTGAAATGCAATCCCATTTCAATGCAAGGCTGAGAGTTAATACAAGTATTAAACAAGAAGAAAAGATAGTGCAGAACGTTGCCAATCCCTTCTCAGGGTTGCTGGTGACCATTCTCCAAGGCAGGTCAAATTTATTGTGTATTTTGGAAAGCAAGTTAAGTTGGGTTGAAACCCAGTTATTTTCTATTTGTTTGCTTTATTTTCTACCAGATTCCCTTTGCACCAGCATCCACAATTGAAAGGTTCAGCAAATACGCTTTGAGATCAACAGGCCTTCTATGTTTAGGTCTAAGCACACCCCTTAAATACACACCTGAATTGGCATCAGTGTTGGACAACAGCCACCAGTAATGCTCACGATGGGAGGTGAGGGGGGCAGCTCGCTGAATTCCCTGCCCTTGAAGAGCAAACACCATGGGTTGCTTTCAGGTGGCCTTGGGGAACACTGCCCAATGTACCAGGGTGGCAGCAGCCAGCCGAGGCCACAGACTGTGTCCTGTGTGCGCAGGAATGACCCCAGCCACAGCAGCCTGAGATGGTGCGATAGGACCTGGTGTGTGTCTGCCACCCACTGAGCTGGGGCAATGTGGGAGCTCCCCAGGCTCTCCTGAAGCAGCTCCTTGTCGCTGCTGGGGATGACGGTGGTTCACAGGTATGTGCTCTCCTAACACAGGACAAACCCAGCCGTGGGTGCAGCCCCTGGGGTCAGCCTGTGAGCTGCCACCTCCCTGGCTCCATCCCGCAGGAGCACGGTGCAGCTACAGCCTTTACCTGGGGATGCACACACAGCCCCACATGCTGTCATACATGAAGCTGGCCCCACAGACCTGTGTGCTGACTCAGCAAGCGCAGTGTGTGCACACCGAGCTGCCCAGCACCAACACTGGAGCGAGTCCAGAGGAGGCCATGGAGATGCTGTGAGGGCTGGAGCAGCTCTGCTCTGGAGGCTCCAGGGAGACCGTAGAGCAGCTCCAGTGCCTAAAGGGGCTACAAGAAACCTGGAGAGGGGCTTTGGACAAGGGCCTGTAGGGACAGGACAAGGGGAATGGCTTTAACCTGCCAGAGGGGAGACTGAGATGAGCTCTGAGGCAGAAGCTCTTCCCTGTGAGGGTGCCTGGGGACTGAGAGCAGATTCAGCTCTGCCACAGCTACCACAAGGTGTTTGGAGTCAGAGGTGATGCCTGTTTGTGGGAATGAAATGCTGGAGAAGATGCACAACATCCTCACATCAAGTTATTTGCTGGATCCTTATTAGCCAGGATCCCTGCACAACCCCAATGGCACTCGGGAGCCAGCACATCCCTCCCGATGCCTGCCGGGAGGTGCTGGTCCAGCCTGGGCTCAGCCCATGGATGCCATCTGCCGTTCAGAGCACTGGGAGGAGAACAGAAGCCCATCCGGCACCGCTCAGCCCAGCCCAGCTTGAAACCAAACCCCAGCACACACACACAGGGTCAGGGTGCGACTGAATCTGCTCCCCAGCCTTGGCTCAGAGTCACAGCTCCATCGCCTTGAGGGCAGCACAGAGCTGCTGGTTCTCAGAGGAGGCTGGGTGGCTGTTGGAGTCCCACAGCATCTCCTTCCAGTCTTTGGTGAGCCTAGAAAGAACTTTAAATAGCCTGGTGCTGCCTAAGAGCTGGGTACCCATCATCCCCATGAGAGATGCCTTTGGTCCAGAGGAGTCTGTGGGTGAGCCCCCAGAGAAGTCCGGCAACAGCAAGGAAGCCCAAGAGAGGTTGGCGGTCAGGAACAGCATTGACCAAGCCAGTTTTGGGGTGCAGTGAAAGTGCTGTAGATGGGACATACACTTACCGCCAAGTCCTGGCAATCCAGTTCCTTCTGCTTTGGGTCATTCACACACACATGGGGACTCAAACAGCCTGTTCCAGGGCAAGAGGCTGTAACACGGGGGCTGTGGGCTCCCACAAGCAGAGCCCAGCGCAGGGACAGCGCAGACAGGTAGGTCTCAGAGTGGGTGTTAAGTGGAAGCACAGGGCAGCAGAGGTGGTGTGTCTGCTGGAAGTGTCTGGAGCCTCTGCCCTTCCCAGCAGGATGTGGGGAGAAGCCAGCAGACAGAGGATGTTGCCGCAGAGCACACTGCTCAGGAAGCCCCCAACCCCTGGAGCTGGGATAGACGTGGACACAAACTCCTGGGGGAGCTGCTCAGGGTGGGAACTACTCCTGGAAAAGTCCAAATGACACTTAGATTTCAAGCTCTTGTGAAAACTTGGCTGTGCAGAGCATGGCTATAGGGAAAAGCACCCCCAGGCAGGAGCACCCAGCACCACAGCATCCGCTGGTTGGGCTGTACCAGGTATCCTGCTTGGTGATGGGAGCTTGGGTTTCGCTACAAAGGCAGCTGACCTGGATCTGCCCTTCGCTGCAGAGCTGCTCTTTCTCTCCCTCTCTAAATGCTGGGCACATCCCCAGCTTTGATTACCCAGCGTCTCCCCCCAGCCTGGTCCCCAGTCCCTGACATCTCTTCATTAAGTCCTAGAGCGGGTTTATTCCCATGACACTGCTTTGTCTGTCACTCTCTCCAGCCTTTCTGCAGGGAGAAAGCAAAGGATCAGCCTCCAGCTGTGCTGCAGCCAGACAAAGGGAGCGGATTCCTCCTCCCCTCGCTCCAGCTTAACAAAGCCAACACAGCAGCACTGAACCCTGAGCCCTGGCCAGCGGCCTCGCTGCAATAACAGGGCTTAGTGCTGATGAAAAAGGAGAGCAGAGGAGCATCAGGCTGTGCTGTGTGTGGGAAAGGTTCCTTAAGGACAAAGGAAAGCCCTGCATTAATAGCTAGAGACTCTCATTGTGCAGAGGCAGCCGGAATGGAGACCTGCTGTGCCGGCAGACATGGGATGGTTCTGGAAGAGGAGAAGGCTTCCTCTTCCCCTCCATCCTCCTCCAGTTTCTACAGTTCAGAGGGATGTTTTATGAGGGTCAGGGAGGCAGCACTCCCAGGGTTGCACACGAGGAGAGGGATGCTCTCAGCACCTTCCATCACCCAGGGATGCTGTTAGACCCAAGCGCCGGGTCGCGGTGCCCCGTTCCCCGCAGCCTCACCCCGGCAGGGCTCACCCCGGAGCCCTCCGCTGGGCTCCGTGCTCCTCACCGGGGCCTGGAGCACAAACACCCCCCCCGGTGCCGTTGCCGCGGCCGCCGCACGGTGTCCTCGGTGCTCCGCAGCGGCGGGAGCGGGGCCGGCACCGGCAGAGCCCCGCAGCTTCCCCCTGCGCGGCGCGGGGGGGATTGCACCGGCCAGGAACTGCTCTAAAGGGAGGGTCACAGAGTCAGGGGATGGTTTGTGTGACCTTAAAGCTCCTCCAGCTCCAACCCCTGCCACGGGCAGGGACACCTTCCACTAGAGCAGGTTGCTCCAAGCCCCTGTGTCCAACCTGGCCTTGAACACTGCCAGGGATGGGGCAGCCACAGCTTCTCTGGGAAAAGTCTGTGCCAGCGCCTCAGCACCCTCACAGGGAAGAGCTTCTGCCTCAGAGCTCATCTCAATCTCCCCTCTGGCAGGATAAAGCCATTCCCCTTGTCCTGTCCCTACAGGCCCTTGTCCAAAGCCCCTCTCCAGGTTTCCTGTAGCCCCTTTAGGCACTGGAGCTGCTCTAAGGTCCCCCGGAGCCTCCAGAGCAGAGCTGCTCCAGCCCTCACAGCATCTTCATGCCCTCAGTGATGGGGCATCACCCAGAGCGTGGGATGTATCACTGCACGGCCACCTACACTGTCCCTCCTCGCCCCCTTTTCAGCCTGGGTCCCACATTTTCAAGCAATCATAACCCTGATGGAGCCCATAGCACAGACAGGGCTTCTCCAAGGGCTTTTCTGAAGACAGCATTTAATGGTGCAAGTGCTACAAGCTAGAACTGGAACCCAACAGTTCAGACACCCCTCCCGCAAAATGCCTGGGAAGGAGAAACCAAAGAGGAGGCAAGAGACAGGGAATTCTGGCTTTGCTGAGCGAAGCCATCACCTCCTTTTCCCCAGGGCTGAAAAGAGGATTCCAAATCACTAAAGGAGCTAAAAACCAACTTGGAACATTGCAGGTTGAGGCCATCTTTGCATGAAACCCAGGAAAGGTAGTACTTGTGCTAGTCCTGTGCCAAAAGTAAGGTCTTCTCTCTAGCCAAAACAGTCACTTGGGCATTTATCCCTCCCAGGAGCATTGGCAGCTCCAGCTTCTGCCAAACTGACAGTCAAATGCTACAGGTTTGCAGGAAAAGCCTTGCTATGAAGGCAAAAGAATGATCCCCAGAATCTGGCTGCAAGATAAGAGCATCCCTTGCTGCAAGCCAAGAGGATCTGTGCCAGGAAGCACACAACAATCCCAGGATGCTCAAAGAGGACAACATCCCACCAGTTCTCCCTGAACCACCACTGACCTGTCTGGATACTCCCACTGCATCCAAACTCATCACCTTTGGTAGAGGCCAGGACATCCCAAAGAGCCACTTGCCTATGCCCTGATGTCCACAGTCCTTCCTGCTGGCAGGAGCCAGGGCACAGCAGCGTTGTGAGCAGTTCCTTCATCTGAGATTGCCCATAGAGCTCTGAAGACAACTGGAGGGGCCAAAGTGCTCCTTCCCTCCATGGGGCTGGAACGGCAGCACCCGGGAAGGGGAGGACCAGCCGCCCTGGCTGCAGGCTCCCAGGGGTGCTGCCCAGCATCACCACCACTGCTGGAGGCAGCGAGGGGCAGGGTCCTGCTCTGGGCAGGACGAGGTTAGGGGTCGGAGATGCACAGGGCCTCCACGGCACTGCTCAGGCCCTGGCTCACCCCCCCAACGGCCAGCAGGCAGTTGTGGAGCACGATGCTGGAGCAGGCGCAGCGCGGGGTGGGCATGGGGGGGAGGCTCTCCCACTTGTTCTTCTCGGGGTGGAAGGCTTCTGCAGACTCCAGGACGGTCGGCTGGTTTCCTGGAAGCACACATTGAGGGATGGGGTCAGCAGGAAGCATCCTTTGTTTGTTCTGGGACAGGGTCTATGCTCTGGACACCACCCCCTTATGGGGTCTGTTTTCCCTGCTCCCTCAGGCCAGTGTCTCTCCCCTCTGTAATGATAACACATGAGCCACATGCACTACTAAAGCATCACCATCATGCCCAGTGCCTCACCTAGTCCCCCAGCCACGACAACTCTGCCTCTCAGGTAGCCAGCCACAAAGTCTGCTCGCCTCTTCTTCAGGAAGAAGGAGCGCTCCATCTTCATCCAGCCACCTGGGAGGGACAGGACAGGGTTATTGAGGAGCATCCGCTCCTGGGATATCTGCCTCTCTGACCCACATGCTTGTGGAAGTGCAGTTTTGCTGCTGCACCCTGGGGCAATGAAACCCCAGGATGCAGGGCTCAGCTTCCTCACTGCCACATCAGGATACCCAAGACCATGGGTTTCCCTCTGCTGCCTTGACACTGGGCTCAAAGCACCAGCTCAAAGCAAGCAGCAAGTGACAGGACTCAGCAGATGAGCACTCTGTGGTCTGCAAAGCCCCAGAGCACAGCATCGTGTGCCACCCATCCTGCTCCTTCAGACAGGACAGAGCCGGGACAGCTCCCACCTTGCTCCATGTCAAACATGTCCACGGTCCTCATGAACTTGGGCTGCCGGTAGAGCCGTCCCTGCCGCAGGCCCCCGAGGCTGAAGAGTTTGTCTTCTGTGGGCACAAAGCTGGAGAAGGCCCTTTTGTTGGGGATGTTGGGAAACTTGGTCCACGACCTGGTCTCTGTGTCAAAGACCTCGAAGGCATTGATAGCGTACTTGGACTGCCTTCCACCTGCGGGACAGGGAGAGGAAAGGGTCAGCTTGGCTGACAGCACCAAGGCAACAGCACCTGGAACCAGAGGAGCCTCCTGGGGCAGGCAGAGAGTAAGTGAGCTGCTGATACGGTGTCCTCAGGTCCCAAGTCACCTGCATGAGGGTCTGCTGAGCCAGGTAACCATTCATTGCATGGTTTGTGTTGAAGGGACCTTAAAGCTCCTCCAGCTCCAACCCCTGCCACGGGCAGGGACACCTTCCACTAGAGCAGATTGCTCCAAGCCCCTGTGTCCAACCTGGCCTTGAACACTGCCAGGGATGGGGCAGCCACAGCTTCTCTGGGCACCCTGTGCCAGCGCCTCAGCACCCTCACAGGGAAGAACTTCTGCCTCAGAGCTCATCTCTTGACCTGCTCCAGCAGCTCCACGTCCCTCTTGTGTTAATGCCCCAGAGCTAACATAGACCTGCGGGGGGGGGCTCCTTTAACTGCAGGTTCATGCCACAAAAACACTTCATTTCTCAGTGCACGAACCCTCCTCACTGGCAGGGGAAGCTGTTCAGTGTGCACAGGTTTAACCAAGACACATCCACAGGGCTCAGCACTGGAGGAGCCTTTGCAATTCAGATGCATTCAGCACCAGTACAATCCAGCCCTGCTGCCAAGCTCCCAATGGGGCAGCAGAGCCAGAGCAGCTGCTGTTACCACCACCAGAGATGGGTGTTATTCTTCCCTCCATCACAGGCAGATGAATACAGCTATTCTCAGCTCGGATGCTCAGCGTGCCTTTGAAGGCAGAGCCTGCGCTTGCTCCTGGGCCCACAGGCTGTTTGCCAGCAGCAAGTAATGTGCAAAATACATCAAAGAGTCCTTTCTGGTAACCCCTAAAGAAAGGCAGGGCTGTGGAAGGTTGGAGCAATCAGGATTTGTGCATGTTGATCCCGAGCCGTGAGCAAACAGCAGCGTTCCTCTGCCTCAGCTTCCCTTTCTAATGAACATCACTGGCACGGGCTGCCCAAAGAAGGGGTAAATGCCCCATCCCTGGCAGTGTTCAAGGCCAGGCTGGACAGAGCCTTGGGTGACATGGTCTAGGGTGAAGCATCCCTGCCCACAGCAGGGGGTTGGAACTGGATGATCTTAAGGTCCTTTCCAACCCAAACCATTCTATGATTGTCCCCTGCAAAAGGCTTGGTCTGACATTTCCCACCTCTAGCAGTCTCCAAAGCAGCTACAAAGGCAGAGCCTCTGTGAAGCTGAGCGGTGCTTTGCTGATATATAATGCATAGAAGTATTTGAACTTCTTAGTTGAGTCTAAAGGCTTTTGGTGCAGTTGCAGAACTGAAAAAGCAGCAGAGACCAACTGCACCCTTGGCTGCCGGCACCCATGGATGGATGGCACAGGAGAGGTCCTGCACCCAGCACAGGTGAGTTCTCAGGGTGTTCAAGGGTGCAGGGGCTCTCATGGGTGCTTGCTATGGAGCTGTGAATCCAAACCCAACAGCAGCCCCTACATCTGCAAACCTTGGTGTTTCTGAATGCATGAGAGAGCAGGCAGAGACGGAGAAGAACATTCCCAAAAGCCTCTTCCCAGTGCTCGGATCAAAGGAGCTGCTGCTGAGGAGGAGGAGGAGAGGCAGGACTGCTTCTTACCCAGCACGTAGATCTTGGTGCCTCGCAGGAAGGACGTGGCAGCATACCTGGGTGTAGGCATGGCTGCCAGTGACACCCAGATGTCCTTCAGCATGTCATAGTGCTGCAGGTAGTTGTGTGGCCGCAGGTCGGATCCCATCCCGCCGGCTGCATAGACTCTGTAGTCTGGACAGGGCCGAGAAGTAAAAAGAGAATCCCACAAAGTCATTCTAGGGAAACATCAGCAATACCCCCCATCACGTGGTATAGACCAGAACTGGTCACTCCTTGGAATCCCAGCCTGGTTTGGGTTGAAGGGACCTTAAAGCTCCTCCAGTTCCAACCCCCTGCCCTGGGCAGGGACACCTTCCACTAGAGCAGGTTGCTCCAAGCCCCTGTGTCCAACCTGGCCTTGAACACTGCCAGGGATGGGGCAGCCACAACTGAGTCCCTGTGCATGTCCCGAGCTCCGAGCCCTGGGGCATAGGGGATGCTGCTGGTCTCTGCAGCAACGTGGATGCTCTTCCCCGATCCCACTCCCTCATTCGGGGCTGCTGCTCCCAGGCTCATCTCCTGCTTCACCCCAGCAAGGTCTGGCACAGGAGGCAGCTCTGCAACCTGGGACAGGGGGCTCGGAGCCAACACAAGGCACTGAGACTCCTTATTCCTCACCAGATCTCCATCAGCTCCATCCACCTGTGGCTAATGGCAAACCTGGCTCTCCAAAACAACCCCCTTCCTGCACAGCACCCACATTATCTCCCCCGACAAGCTCTTCATGCCACAGACAAGACTCAGGAGAGCAATGAGAGCAGCCTTTGCCTTGCAGCTCTAAAAGCAGAGACCAGCCTGCACGCTGCAAGGATTTGGGCAGCTCTTTCTGTTCCCGGCCTCTCACACCACATTGACCCTGCTGTATCACTCAGGCAAGCTTATACCCACAGAGAAAATCATCTCCAGGATGGTAAACATTATCTTTAAGTATTCCTTGACAGTAGCTTTTAAACCCACTTAAGCAAAGAAGCCAAGCAGCTTTCCAAGATGCTGCCTGGAGATTAGACTCCTAATCCCAGGCAGGGTGGGAAGATGCCTGACCTCAGCTCCCAGCCCCAGGCTCTCCAAAGCAGGGCAGAGCATACTAAAGGAAATCCATGTCCACATCTTTGCTTTGCAATGGAATAAATGGGATGGGCTGGTAAGGCAGAGCCTGGCAGGGATGTAACCACCCCTGTCTGAGGCAGGAGTCAAGCCACAAGGGCAGCCACTTCCCCTCCTTCTACGATGATTTGAGCCCATAACTGTGAAGCTGACTCTCTCCTGGCTGGTTCTGGGTTTTGACCAGAGATGTCTCTCTTCTGAGAGCTATTCTGTGGCTTACATTCAGCCAACAGCATCACTCCTGGTTTTCCAGCATCTGCAGCACACAAGGACCAGAATTTGCCAAAAAACCCTGGAGAAGTTTGATTTGGGAGCCTGGAGCTTGGACCTGCCTGAAATAACCCCAGGTACCAGCAGAGCCATGGCTCTCATGGCTCCAGGGCTGACAATAGAGAGCAACCCCCTGGTTTATCTGCTTTTGGCCGGCTACAGACCAGTCTTTAGAGGTGGGATATGACAAATACACAGGGTTCAACCTCTAGAAGCACATGAAAGAACAATATAACCCTGTGCCATTGCCAGGCCAAGCAAGAAAGCTTTTGTGCCTGATGCACCAACCAAGGGGACCCCTTCTCCATCCCACCACCCCACGGGCATCCCTCCCTGCCCGGGAAGGACACAGCAGGAATCGGGATGCTCTTGCCTTTTGCTGTCACAGAGATGCCCATGGCTGCCTCTCTCAGCGAGTTCCTCTTCTTCCACTTGCCCTCATCGATGTTGTACATCTCCACTATCTTCACCGGCAGCTGATTCACTCCGACCCCTCCGATCACCATGATCCTCTTGCCCAAGGTGGCCACGGCCACCCCAGCCCTGGCCGTGGGCATGGGGGGCAGCGAGGTCCACTGGTCAGCCTCGGGGGAGTAGACCTCGAAGCAGTCCATGGGGACCCCGTTGTCATCACAGCCCCCAATGGCAAACACTTGCCCCCCAGCTTCCACCAGCGTCGAGTAGACCCTGCGGCTCGGGAGTGGGGCGAGGGTTTTCCACTGGAAGTCTTTGCTATTAGCGAGCTCCATGGTGGCTGGGGGGGCACAGAGCATCGGTGCCTGCCCACAGGATGGGGCTATGCTGTGAAACAGAGCAGGGAAAAGCAATGGAGAAACACGAGGTGCAATCACCGACAGGCAGGAGCAGTGACTATGGCAGGAGCATCCCTGTCAGCAGCCTCCTGCCGCCCCCCGACACACAGCAGCAGCAGCGGCCGGTACCTTTCATTGTGTCTCCATGAATGCCGCAGCTCCAGATCTGCTTCAGAAGCTTGTGCAGAGACTGATCCTAAAAATGAAACAAAACAAAAGATGGGAATAACAAGGAAAAGGCAGGAGAGGTTGGAGCCGGTTTGTTCCTGGTTCCCGAGCATCCCCACCCCCAGGCAACATTCCCAGTGAGAGGGCTGCCAGCGTCTGCTCACTTCCCCGCCTGTTTCCCTGCCTGCTGGGGAACTTCCCCTTACATCCTCCTTCTCTGCCCTGACTATCCCTCCTGACCGCTGTGTCCATCCTGGGGAGAAGCCGCTCCAGCAAGCCCTGCCTGGGGAAAGCAAAAGCCAACCCTCGCTTCTGCAGCCCAAGTGCGGAGCTGGAAGGGACCAGAGCAGCGCAGGGAGGGGAGGCAGAGGCTCCCGCTGGAAACCCAGGGTCTTCCATTCACCTCCTCATGCCCCATAAGCATGCAGATGAGATTCCTTAGTGCAGGAGGACAGAGAGAGGGCAAACAGAAAGGAACAAAGGCAGCAGCTTGCTCGCTTGCCCAGCATGGAATAAGATGTGTTTTGCACTGAGCATCTCCACCTTCATTGTGTAACTCGGTGCCCTTAAAACCAAGCAGGATTTACTCTATCCTGGCAGGGGCAGCAGCCTCTGCAGCACGGGAATATTTGAGGCAGGAGTGTAGGGCAGAGCGAGCACTTGCCAAAACAGCCCCAAAGGTGGCAGACTCCTGCGTAAGCGCAGCTCTGGGTAGGACATCATCGTCCCCCTTCTCCCCACGCAGGCTCCTTGCAGTGGGCTCTGCGAGACGCCCTGACCCCGGAACAGGCCATCTCCCCCCCAGCCACAGCCCTGCAGCTCCCCGAGCCCTGACAGCCGGAGCAGACACCACCTGTAGCTTAGCAACAGCCACCTACAGCCGCCTGCCATCACCCGTCACGCTTGGGATGATCCCAGCGGGAATCCTGCTGCTGTCACGGACCACAGCATGGAGCAATGGGGCAGATCTACCCCAGGGGTGCACACACAGAGCACATGGGCTGTTGTACCCCAGACTCATCCTGTGTAGCACACTGAGGATGCCTGTTGTCTTTATCAGGTAAGCAGGGAGCTGGAGGAATCCCTCAGAGCAGGGGGTTTGCTGTTATCTCAGACAGGTACAACACATCACCCCCCCAGACTCCTCATCTCTGCCTTGGGGCTCAGCCTGCAGGGCCCATCTGAAGGGGACATCATTTTCCATGGGCATGTTAGTTCCTACATCTCCTCTGAAAGTGTGATGAGAGGAGGGCGATGGAAAAGCATCACTGAAGCAGGTCTCAGACCACTGGGCTGAGATCCATCAAAACCATTTCCCACACAAGTGTGAGCTGGCACCAAAACCAATCCATCTGCGCAGGGCTTTTTATTGTCATTTATTCTCCCAAATAGTCAGCTAAACATCATTTATTGCATCAAGAAGGTGGTAAATAAATAACACCTCCTTGGGCTGCATCCCTCCAGCAGCAGGCACATGCGCACAGCACACAGGAACACAAAGCAATGATAAGAAGAAGGAGAAAGGGGCAGACAACAGCTCAGATCACCAGCTGCTGGTCTCCTCTCCCTTCAATCCCTTCTCATCTGATGTGCATCACTGCCCACAGCTGGACCAGCTCAGGGAGCTTGGGCAGTTTAAGCAGCTCTGGACTGGGGCTCTCATGAATCACTGATGCTCTTTCCAGGTGCGTGTTCATGCATTACCACTGGTACATTCACAGATGAGAAGAGCAGAGCTGGCTCCTGTTTCCAGGACACATTTGCATCCAGACACCAGAGAATTCATCTTCCTGCCCTGTGCCTCAATTTCTTCAGCTATAAAGCGCAGCCCTGGGATGAGACACCACCAAACATCCGACAGAGGCAGCAGCTCGCTGCTGGTGCCAGTGTCTCTGCTGTCATTAAGGTTACCCAAAGCTTGAGCTTAATTGTCTAAAATTGCCTAAAAAAGACTGTTTTCAACATAGCAGCTCACAGCAAGTGCCTCAAAGCACTTGGAGAGGGTTGGAGTGTTTCTGTGGGTCCTTCAGGAGACCAGGCAGAGCCAAGACCTGCCCATTCAGCCCAGTATGGCCCCAGAGAGCAGAACCAGCAGACCCACCCCAGCAGCAGCAATGCAAAGCTCTGCCCCAGTCCAGCTGCCTACAGATAAGTCACTATTCTTGTCTTTCACGCTGTTTAAAGACAATGAAATCAGTCTGAAGCCATGTACCCACACGCTTGGTCTCCCTCCCCTTCAGCATCACCTGAATCCCACTGGAAAGCGATGCTGCAGGAGCTGGGAGCTGCCCCAATGTGCTGCCCAAGCACCCCCTTCCCTGCAGCCCTGGTCTCCTGCCAGGCAGAGAGAATCACCACTTAATTATCCCAAACACAGTGGAAGCATTAACAGTTTTCCTTCCTTAAATGGCTATATTAAACTCAAAATGAATGGTAATTGCTTCTCTATCAGAGGAGATGGCAGCACAGCGCTGAGCCCCCTCCAGGGCACAGAAACCCTGGCTGTAAGGACTCAGGAAGCAGCTCAGCACCCACAGCACCCCCGAAAGGTCTTTGCCAAGTGGCTGTGGAGCATTTATTACCTGCAGTGATTTGGGATTCGTAAGAGATGTACTGGTGGGCATTAGACTGCTCTATGGGCTGAACTGGGGAGAGCGATCCCAGCGCTGGTCACTGCTTTCCCTTTCCTTCCTACCTCACCCCACAGAAGTTTTGCCATTCCAGGTGTGGAATTCCCTCAGGTGTGGAATTCCCTCAGGTGTGGAATTCCCTCAGGTGTGGAAGGCCAGCACAGAACCCAGCCAGAGCAGAAACCTGCCCCCTCCAGCCATCAGGGTGTCCTTTAGGCTCATGCACTATCCTAAAGAATGCATTGCAATGAGCGCAGAGTGAGAAGGGGTCCTCTTGACACCTCTCCAAGTGGAAGGCAATGCAAAAAGGCCCCAGAAGATGAAAAGCCACAGAGATATTCCCAAATGTCCCATGTTTAATGCTCGAACTGAGGATATCCACCCTGAGACATCACCATACACCTGCAGCCATGCTTGCACATATACCCCCTCCATCCAGGGAGGGCCTCAGGGCTATTTATCCAACATATATGACATTACACATGCTAGAAACAGAAAGAGACCCTTAAATCCTCACTGAGCCCGAGGCAGATCCAACCCAACACAAACTGATGCTGTCCCACTTGCTCTGAAAAGCCTCCGGCACCCACAGAACATCGCCTGCTCAAACCCTCACTCAGGAACAGTGTTCACATCAGGAACACCACAAAGATTCAAGAGACCACAGCACTTCATGCTGGCATCTCATCCCAAGTTCACCTGAGCCCCAACCAGCTCACCCTCCGCTTTGCCGACTTGAGCAGCATGACTCCAGGTTTCCATCACTGGGTCAGACCCAGGACACCCATCACATCCCCACCAGGAACTGTGCTCCAGAACATCATTGCTCCCCACATCATCTGCCGAATGTCCACAGGTTCCTTTGCTGTCACCAGGAGCAGGTTAAAGCAGAGACCCAGCCGCCAGCCTGACAGAGAAACCTATTAAACTGCTGCCTTCAGAGGAAAAGCTCTTGTACTCACCTAAACGTTAGGTCAGATGAGCACGGGGCAATCCTGCCGTGTGCCAGCCGCTGTGAGCAAAGGGGCTGCAAGGCTGAGCTGAGAACAGTCTGCCATCCAGGCAGCATCACCAGCCAGAGCAGCAACGATTCCCACTGCTCCAGGCGTCACAGGGGAGGCAGGAACAGGGACAACAATATGCTGGAAATAGCACACAAAACCCAAGATGAAATCACAGCTCCTGCTCCTCAGCACCAGGCAGGAACAAGCAGCTTCATTTCAGCTCTGTCTCGGCTGCCTGCACTCTATTAAATAAAGAGCAGGGAGAGATGACACAGCACAGACAAAGGCAGCTAACAAGAGGTTCGGTGCAGGGGACCTGTTTCTGTCCTGAGGAACATCCATGGTACAAGGCCGTGAGCAGGGACACAGAGAGGAGATCCCCAGGAGCCAAGGAGGGGCATGAGACAGCCCAGCTCTCCCCTGCCTGCTCCTGGTTCTCTTCCCAGTGCAATTCCAGGTTTCAGCAGCGCTCAGGTGCTTTCCTGACTTCCAGGCACAGAATCCAACACAGTTTGGAGAAGGGAAAGAAGTGCTAATGCCTGTGGCTCAGCTCTTCTGCTCCCATCGTGACCCCAGACCACTCCACACTCATCACTTGCTCCAAGGGGCAGAGACGGAGGTGGTGAGAGGTGCCAGCTTTGGGATGCTGCCACACAGCCCAAACACACCTTGCACGGGCAGGGACCTTGGTCCTGCCCCGATAGCACATCCCGTATTGGCTAAAATCAGGGATTTCACCCAAACATAAAGGACAAGTGATGAGAAAGGGCTGGAAACAGGGATAATGTTCTTCGTGCTGCTTTCACCTACGCTGGAAGTTGGCAGGACATGGTGCACCTTGGATAATACAGCTTCCAATGTGGGAGCAGCACCTAAACCTCCCCATTAATCACTGCGACAGAAGTGAGCTGCTTTTCCTCCTAGAAGTGTATAAATGTCACCCTTTGCAGCGCCAGATAAACATCAGCACGGTGTGAAGAGGCCCTGCGGGCTCAGGTACCAACCTCTGCTATAAAGAAACGCTTATCTCAGCAAAGGCACAGCCAAACAGGACATTCAGGAGGGCAGATCTTCCAGGAAGCTCCAAGTTCACATTTCTCCCCTGCTCAGCACCCAGAAGAGACCCCTAAATCCCTCCACAACAAGCTATAGACACCCTTTCTGTAGGCTTTGACTATTGCACAGCATCATGTAACACCACAGCTGGATTGTCAAATGCCCCTAACTTCTAAGCAGAAAAGGCTTAAAGAAACCCTCTGAAACCCAGGGGCTCCTTTTGCTGCTCCCTGCTCAAACCCTGGCAGCTGAGGCTTTAGACAGAACATGCATGAAATGTTGAGCCTGGTATTTCTGACCTCTCCTTGCACTGAATCGAGTTTCCTTGCCATAGTAACAGCTACCCAGAACAACAACAACAAAAAACACTGGTTCCTCTGCAAATACCCACTTGGCAAGAAGAGAAAGGCAGAAGAGAAGAGCAAAAGCATGAATTCATTGTACCAAGCAAAGGAAAAACAGCAGCTCACAAGCAGCTTGTTCCACTCCTGTTCCCCAGCATCTCCCTTTGCAGATGTAAGTAGGTGCAGTTTGAAGGTGAAGACAACAGGCTGTGACCGAGCTGACCTCCCCCCAGCTTCACTCCTGTCCCCCAACACCAGTCCCTTGGGATCATTTCCAGCCTTCTCCTCATGCCAAATGCAATTCCCAGTGGTTGCTACAGGAGGAAGGCAGAGACGTTGTGGAAGGAAATATTCCACAACACATCAGGAGGATGCCAGGAGCTTTAGCAGGCTCTAGGACAGCGAGAAAAGCTGTTTAATCTGTTGGCTCCCATGAGCATAAGGAAGATCCCAGACCATCCTTTTTCCTGAATGGGCTGAAGAATCAGCAGAACAAGGTTAAGATTTGTTCACATCCCCATTTGTCTCAAGGGAGACAGTTAGAATTCCATCAAGAGAAAAGATAACCCACCTGCAAGACGAAGGATGCCCCTTCCCTGGTCCAGCTCCCAGCAGCATCCTGCATCTCCTCCCCTTGCCCCAGTTGCTACCGCTGCTCTCCCCACAAGCAGCTTCTCTTTGGCACGGGTCAAATACAGAAGGTCCTTTTCAAGCCCTGCAGTCTCACTGGTGACGTTTATAAAGCTCCTGTTACTCTGCACTTAGGCTTCATCCCTCGGGAGGGAATGGAAAGAGCTTGGGTCAGACCTCAGCTGGGGGCAGCTCAAGGCAAATACCCATCACTGCTGAGACAGGGCCTGGTCTGGGAGAAGGGCTGAAAATGTGGGATTTGAGACTACTGGGAGAGGGAAACATCCTCCTTAACCCACTTTTAACACAGTCTCAAAGCTTTGTTTCTGGTTGCTTACTAAAAGCCTGGCCTGACACTGGGAGAAAGCAGCTCCTGCTGCAAAGCATCCCACTCCCTTCCCCATCACCCACTGACCTCCAGCAAGAAGCTGCCTCCCTTCCTCCTGACAGGAGAGCTTGGGAAGCACAGGGATGTACTCACAGCGCTGAGCCCAAGGGGAGCATGGCTCTGCTTAGAGACGCTCTTCAATGCCCGAATCCTCAGTGCCCGTAGAGCATCCTCCTCCTCCTCCCTTCCCGCGCTGGTGGCAGGGATGTGAGCAGGGATGCGAGCAGCGACGGGAGCAGCCGGGGCTGGGATTGCTGTGTGGGAGGGATGCAAGGAAAGAAAGGAATCAGCATCAATCCAGCAGCCCTGATCCTCACCCTCCCGAGATGTAGGACAATGAACAGGGAGAGTGTTTCCCCATCTGGTCTCCTCCTCGGCGCTGGCAGCCGGGCTGTGCGTGCGTGCGTGTACCCGCTGCATTACCAGACCCATAGTTAAGCCTTTTATGGCTCCCTGTGCTTGCACAGGATGTTCTGTAACAGCAGCTCTCCCTCAGCCCGCCCTCCCCGCCTGCAAACACACAGCTCCGAGGGAAAGGACAGAGATGGGCAAAAACAGGGGAGCAAGAACAGCAGGAGATACCTCCCAGAGCAGCCCCTGGGTCTGTCCCAGTGGTGGCTGGGAGCTGGGGGACCCCACACTGCAACCAGACACAGACTGAGCCCAGCACTGGCGTGCCCATCAGATGGACACTCACCCCACAGGCACCCATCATAGGGAACACCAGGACACAGCAGGGGCAGGTCAGGCAGCAGTGACCCAGAGCTGCTGCTCTCTCTGGCTCCAGGCTTCCCAAGAAGAGCACCGCGCTTTGCTCTGAGGTTGGGGAGGCAGCAGTTGGATGTAGGGCTCTTTGGATCCCCATTTCCCAGCCTAGGAGTCATCCCAGGCTTTCCCTTCCCTGACCTGCTTCTCCACTCTTCTCCTCGAAGTGCTGCAGAGTAACTTCAAAGAACAAATCGCTTCTAAGCCAAAGCCAAAAGAGATCCTTTCACAGCACCTTCCATTGAGCTTCGCAGCTCCTCCTCAGAGATGCGTTTGTGCTTGAGCCCAGCAGACATTCCCAGTCCTTCAGGAAGTCCCTGAGCTCTGGAAGCCCTCAAGACCCTCAGGAATTCCTGCTCCTTTCAGCGTTGTGCTCAGCTCTTCCCACCAGGACGGACGCCCGAGCTTGGGGCATGGCTGGTACCCGCACAACAGCCCTTGAACCTGCATCTTCCAGAGTCCTGTTTCTATGCCCTGGTTCTCTTCCCTGCAGCCTGAACCAGGGACAGTCTCCAGAGGTGGTCAGAGGAGTTTTCAGGTTGAGCCCTGGCTTGCAAGAGCCCCTCGGTGTTGACCCCAAGCTCAGCCCTGTAGTGATGCAGACTGGGTTCACCCTTCCCGATGGCTCACGCTGGTTGAGATAGGGAACTATTTGAAAGCAGCTCTGGCCATAAAAGAAGAAAATTAGGAAATCAACAAGAAGTGGAGTCAAATGACTCTCCATAAAGCAAATTCTCATCCCCTGGCAGCTATTTTAATCTCCTGTTAGCTTTCCAGTGGGAGGATTCAATTTGCATTTAAATAAAAACCTCAAGCACGGGGGCAATCCAACATGAAGATGTTCATTACAAAGGCATTCACTTAAGAACTTTGAAAAGACCCCATCATGCTGGATTTTAACAGGGGGGCTATTAGCACTCAGGCATTATCAGGCACTTAGTATTGGGAAGTTGTCGTTATTTACCAGACTGGTTACAGCTCTGAACAAAGGCTTCCAATGAGCTTGCGAGCTCCCTGCTTACAAACAGAGTGAATCACAGGCGGTTGTCTCAAACCACTGAAGAGCTGACTGCAGAAAGCTGGTTCTTGGGGGTAGGAGGCCTGGGGAAGGAAAGGGGAGGCTGCAGGACAGGGTTGGCAGCTCCACTCCATCCCCACATCAAACCATGGAGCTCCCATGCTGGGCACCGTAGAATGGTTTGGGTTGGAAAGGACCTTAAGATCATCTAGTTCCTGCCCATGGCAGGGGGCTGGAATACCTCACACTTGCCCATCTCAACACTGCCTGATACTTGAGTGACCTTTCTGGATAAAATGAGAAGCAGAAGTGCAGAAGTGGTGCGACACAGACCAGAGCCCTGGTAGAGCTCTGCCAGGAAGCCTCAATACTCCTCATCCTCATAGTCCTACACAGCAGATGCTAATAACTTATTAAATCAAATACTCTTTCATTTTCATAAGCATTTAATTCACCTTATTGAAAACAAACCAAAGTAACTCCAAAAACCCTGCATCACTTCTTAGCTCAGCGCAGGCAGCTTCATCTTCCCACGAGGAGCAGTCTGCACCATGTCAACACCTGCAGAAGACAGGAGAAGTGACAGATGAAGGGGAGAAGAGTGAGTTTAAATGGGACAATAGCACTTATCAGGGACAGCAGCTCGGTCATGAAGCCCCAGACACTCCCTGACCTGCCCAGTGGATGAGTCAGACCTGACAGGCTGGAAAATAACTGTCTGGGAAGGAGGGAGCTTGTGCAGTGCCCTAGAGAGACCCAAACCCTTCCCGTACAAAGGCAGGCGTTGGCTTCACTCAGCAGATGCTGTTTGAACAGTGGGAATTGCACAGCACCACGCTGTGGTGGCCACTGAGCCATTCCCATGGGACAGGGCTTGTGCTGGGAAGGAGGGAAAGGTGTGCTCTGCTCCCCACCAATGGCTGAGACACAAACCCACCAGCACCAGGCAGCAAAAGCCATGAGGAAAGCAGAGTTTACCTCCTCCTGATTGCATCCTTTCCTTGCAGTGTGTTGCTTGCCACTAAGGAGACCTCTCAGAATACCTTGAAGATAAGGAAGGTTGAGGGACAATCAGATTTGTGCCTCAAAATTAGAGGAACTTTTCCAGGCTGCTTGGAAATGATAAAGGTGTCACTGTTAAAGAATAGAATAATAGTGCTGAAAACCTGTAGCAGTTTCCTGCAATTCCACATCTGTTTCCATGGGAACAGCAGGAGAGGTGCAGGAATTCCTGTGAATGCCACAAGCCAAACACGGCGAATAAACATCTTCCAGCAGCAGGGTAAAGGGCAACAGGCACAAACTGAAATACAGCAAGTTCCATCCGAGTATGTGGAAGAACTTCTTCACTTTAAGGGTGGCAGAGCACTGGAACAGGCAGCCCAGGGATGGTGGAATCTCCTGCTCTGCAGACATTCAACGTGCTTTAGCAGGGGGTTGGACTGGATGCTCTCCAGACACCCCTTCCAACCCCAACCCTTCTGTGTGATTCTGGGATTTCATTTCCCTCCTTCTTACCTGCATCCCTTCAGGCTGAGCCAGCTCAATCCAATGAGCACTCAACCAGACCACATCCAAGTGCTTGGGAAGGGCACATTGAACTGCAAGTTAGCAGGCCAGGAGCTAAGAAAATAGGGAGAAAGGATTAAAAAGCACACTCAGCAGCTTTTCAGTAAAAGATTTTTCTTTCAGAAGAGATCAGGATCGTGTAGATAAAGGGGGAAAACACATGCAAGAGGACCAAGACCTGCCCATTCATCTCTCTGTTCCAAGAGTGGGTCAAGCACACAGCTCCCCTGGCACTGCTCACCATGGAAGAGAGCAATGCAGGGGAACCAGAGCCAGCACTTGGGCCTCTCCCCTGTCATTTCTTGCAGAGATTTGGCAATCTGACAGTTAATTAAGTAGTTAATTCATTAATTCTCCCTCCTGCAGGGCTCTGAGCTGGTTACAGCACAGACAGTCACCTTAATGTGTGGAGACAGCAGCCAAGAGCTTCGGGAGCTCTCAGGCAGAGTGTTTAACCCAGGGGGAGAAGTGCACCAGCTGTGTCTGCCCATTTGACAGACTCAGAGAGACATCATTTCAGGACAGAGAGGCACTTTGAAGAGACAGTTGCTGGGGAATATACAAACCCAACCAAAACCCAAGCCCCCCTCATGCACAGTAACGTTCATATCAGCTACAGCGAGCTGCAGCAGCATGGAAGAGCTTTAAGCTGTCTGTGAGATGATGGACGCATCTGGCTTTGCAGGCTTCTATAAAAGCAAAACATAAGTCCATATATACAAAGAGCTGTTTGTTCCCAGGAAGAGCGTTTACGCAAGATACAGCAGGGCTGGGAACAGCTCACGGCCATGCAGGGGTACCACAACACAGAAACAAAGCAGAGGTTTGCTGCTATCACAGGCTGCATCTCTTCAGTGTTCACAAAGAGAGTGTCTGTGACAGTGGAAGATCACATCTCCCTTCCTGACTGGTCCAACAAGAGTCAATATATTCCAGTGCAGGGTCCAAAGTGCTTTGGGTTGTCCACAAACTGTGTCTAGCTCTGAGGAGGAGCTGAATGCCTGAGCAAGAGCAGGGACCTGGAACGGCGGTGTTTTGTTCTCTGGTCTTCAAAGGAAGCGAGGGTTAATCATTCATGGAGCAGGCAGTGATAAGAGACAAGAGCAGCCTGTGTAAAGAACGGGTTTGAAAGGGGCATGTGGGTAAAACAGGTCAGGGCAGCACTGCGGATTGTCTATAAGAGCAATAATATGAGATTGTGGTGAATTAACTCTTAGTCTGTCCAAAAACATTCATGTGAACTGCTGACAGCACTGGGGTTCATTTCCTTTGGGGTGAAATGGTGGAGCATTTTGTGCTTTAAAAAGGAAGACCAGTTTGAAATTGAACCACTTTCACAAGTCAGATGCTTTGTTTCAAAGCCTGCCACAGTGAAACACGTCCATTCCTCAGCATTTTCACCTTTGTTTTGCTGATCCCCAAAGCTAAGTTCACGGGCAAACATATTAATCTGTTAACAATGGACTTCTGCCCGATTCTCCCCAGATTAGGAAGTTCTATTCTTGGCTTCTAGTCTTTTGTGACAAGTCATCAAAACCCCTGCATGTGTCCATCCACAGGAATTCACTTCTAGCTTGGCTGGACCGTGACAGCTTGGCAGACACCTCTGGCCACTGTCTCCTTTATATATCCCCCCCCGTCCTTATAAATTGGCTGCAAAATTGCTTCTGCACCTGCAAGATCTTAAGCACGGCTGGATGGAGCTAAAGGCCGTAAGAGCCAAGGGAAGTGATGAGTAGATCCTAATCCAGCAAAACTATCCCCAGGAGGAACAAGGCAGATGCAGAAGGAAGAGGTTGTCTCACCTGTGTAACCACATCTTGTCTTCTGTAGCTTCCATTCTCCAGCCATCTCCAGCCCCAGCTGCTGCCCATCCTGGGGTGTCTCTGGGAATACAGGCATGTGTTATAGGGATGTTGATTCTAAGTGACCTCACTGCTCCAGCACTTCTCCTATTCCCTATTTAGCATCCGTTTTGCTGTCATTACTCTCCCAGAACTGTTTCTGCCAAGTGTAGATCCCTGCTGACAGGTCTCTAGTGGAGAAGGCTGCAGTGCATAAAATTAGGGACATGGGGAGGCAGCTCCTGGTAGGGATGGTGCTGGGTGCCCTGCTGCCCCCGAGGCACAGAGGTTAGTGTTCAGCAGGAGGTGGTGGGTGCTGATGGATGTCAGTTTGTCATTAATCCTACCCACACTTGCAAGTGAACTTCACAAAGCAGGGTAAGAGGAGCTGGAGGCAAAGAGAAGTGAGACAGCTCAGGCGACGAGGAAAACCAGTGCAGAACAGCAACCAGAACAAGTGTTTTCTCTGCTGCTACCCAAGAGGAGTGTCAATTCTCCTTTAGATCTAGAGATGCTGCATGTGAAGGGCACAAATCCCCACGAGTGATGCACTTCTTAAATCCCACCCTACGGGGAAGAATGCACATACATGTGTGTTCTACCTCCTGGGTAAAGGGAATTCCAGACCAAACCATTTGTCAATCCCTCCTTTAGAGTAAGTTCTAGCTCAGTTTTAAGCATCATCCTCTTCCCTCAGCAGACGATGCCACACAGATTTCATCCTAAATGTCAACAACTGGAACTGGGTTAAGACACAGAACTGTCCCCACCCCAGTCCCACCGGGACACGAGCAGCCTTTGCCAGCGTGTGACCCATAAGCATGCCTTGCATTCATTGCAAAGACTCGCAACCCCGTCAACCAGATTGAAAGGAAAAGCCTGTGAGTGCTCTCAGGCACTAAACACCAACCGGGACATGCTTTACTGCCTGCTGCTGGAGCACTGACAGCAACCTAGCACTAAAAGCACACTTTGGTGGTTAGCTTCTAGCTGAAGCAAGATCTAGAGGTGAGGACCCCTTTTGATTCACGTATTCCCAGACAAGGAAAGAACACTTTCATGGCTGTCTAGCAGCACCAGGAGACAGTCTCCAGGGTTCCCCCGTCTGCCCATGCAAAACTCTGAACAATGGGAGTGTTTTTACAAAGCTGCTTTTACAAAGGAGCTCAAACTTGAAAGAGGCTCTGAGGAGTCTGTGGAGACGACTCTGCTGCCAGCAGTAAATGGTAAAAAGGCCACCCACATTTACAACCTACCTGAAGCACACCCATTAAAGGGAGTGGACCTCTTCTCCCCACACAGTTAATATCTCACTTTAACACGTTCTTATAACGGTTGGTTGAAATGGTGTCCTGTCAGCCAATTTCCAATTGGGAAAACAAGCCAAAGGAAATGTGGTTGATGACAAGAGGAAAAGACAGGTTAAATGCACAGTACCCAGTTCCTCCAGGAGGCAAAGGATCAGAAAAGCATGTTCCACCTCAGCCATCAGTTCCATCACTGGTTGTTTCACTCATCTGAGAGATTCAATGAGTTTAATGCACAAGCTCTTCATTTCTAGCAAGCAAATCTACCAGACAAGCTGCAGATGAGCAGCACAAGACCACCTTCATTTCAAGAAGCATCTCATCTTTTAAGGTCCTGGTGTTATTAGAACAAGACTAATGAGAAAATAAATGCATGTCAATGATCACAGGAGTCTAATAGGGATGGTGCCCGGACATGAGAAACATCATGTTATTTCTTGATGAGTGGAAGCTGCCTTGCAATAATCTCATTTAAAGTGGATTGTTCTTCTGCAGATATCAAGAAAACTCCAAATCCCCATCTCCTTTGGGAAGTACTTAAAAAAACCAAGAGATGAGGTTAAAATAAAGGCTGGTTGCATGCAGTCTACTCTGGCTAACATGGATGCCTCTGGAATATTAATTGCTATTCAGTATATCATTGTACTACTATTCAGTCCACCATTTTCTTATCCTGCTGGAAAAAGAAATACCATTTTAAACTCATTTAGTGCATAAGTCAGTGAGTAATGAACAATAAATAGTATTTTGCCTCTGGATACATCATCCAATCACAGCAGCTCAAACTCATCTGCATGTGAAGAAAACAGTGCTATAATCAACATCCCTGGTACAACACTCCAAGGCCTCACTCAGCACTGGAGCCCCTTTGTGCTGGGTGCCACCAAGAGGCAGGAATCTTGTGCCAAAGAGACTTATGGCCATACCCTGCAAAGGTTTAGCATCATGCAACAAGGTCCATTTCTAGGGCTGAAGACTAAAACATTTCAACAGCTTACTTACATTGAACATTACACACGTAAGTGCTCGGGCAAAAAAGATCCACTCAGAATTGCCTGTTTCAAGATGAACCATGGCTGAATTTTAAATGTTAAGTGGAATTTATCTTACAACTACGTCAAAAAGTTCTCCTAAATCATTCTCTTCAAAATGGAGCACCACCTTCTTTATGGTCACCCCCTTCAGGTTGCAGCCGTGCTGAGAAGGAAGTAGAATGCCTCGAGGGGAACCCTGCCAGAATTCCTCTGGAATGAGCAAGCTCATTTGCTCAGAGTTGACGCAGGAGCCTTGCACTGCACAGTGAAGTGTGTGTTAGATAAATACAGATAAGATGGAAGGATTCTAAGCCTAAGACACCAAGGTAAGTGCTTCTGTACTGCTGTATAAGTCAGTCAAATGAGATTCCATAACTCTTGGCCTCATTTGGATGGGGCCCTAGTCTGAGGGTTGTGCCTTGGAAGTGTTTTGTGCCCAGAGGTGCCTATAGTAAGTTAACAATGTCATGGTACCTTTATCCTACAGAAAGCCTTGGGAGTGCCGTGGGCCCTGCTGCCAGCTGATCCCTGCTGTCCCTGCATCTGGTCCATCAGCAACTCATCCTCTGGCAATATCTGTGCTACCTGTTAATATTTCAAGACAGCATCATTAGTGCAGGCTGTGGGCAGGTAATGAAAGCCTCTCAGTGGGTTGCCAAAGGCCTCAATGCCACGCAACACAGACCATGTCCTCATTAATCAGACTGATTTAACCAAGAAAATTCTCAGTTTCTCCACCTGTGGCAAGTCTGCTCATGGAGTGACAATGCACAGTTGATCTAAAGGTATATAACTGAAAGCTTCATATAAGTTACATTCAGGAAGTGAGGAGTAAAGCAATTGTCAAGATAGCTTGTACTTTATCACTCAGTCATCTGATACGTACCCTATTCTTTACCAATCCTTTATCTAATTCTTTTCTATTTAAAACCCTAATATGAGAGATGGCCCATCATGAAGTGGGACCAGTTTTCATTTGTTAGCTACTATTTCACAGTTATCCTTATGAACGTATCAAGTATGCATTGAAAGCTACTAAATCAGCTGAAGAGATGGAGTACAAGGAAGCGGTTGAGTGTTCTGTTGCCACAAATTAACCTGGCTTCTTTTAATAGTTATTGTTAGAAAGGCAGAATGCAGAGACAGCAAACAGTACTGGAAGTCCAACTGAAGTTCACTTCACTAGGGATTGGGAGCTGCAAAGATATAACAAAATGAATGTGGAACAAGTACAGATACTTCCCCCTATTTCCTCCTTGCTATTATCTTGATTAACCTGCATCAGGCAACAGAAGCTTCATTTGATGCTCAGACATTTGCAGGTGTGAAGACTACAAACAAAAGAGAGCAGCCAGATGGACTGAGGACACACCAATGACTTTCACTGTGGCATTAAAGGGCAATGTGTTTTCTAATAGCATAACAAGAAAGTACTTCTTCAGTGAAGCAGCTAGAGAAGAGCCCTGACTTGAACAGCTACTCACTCCTCTTACAAAAGAGAGCTCAAGCAACTGGAAGGCAGGTCACAGAAGGATGCTGTAATTAACTGATTAGAGGTAATTGCTGCATTTGTCATGAGCTCATACAAAGAACATCAGTTTATATCAACTTGCAATTTCCTTCAGTTAGCTGTAGATACATCAAATATTCATGCATTAGTAGATTACTTACTTCAGTATCGCCAGAGGCACAGGCTGCTGTCACTTTGAAGTCTTTTGTTTCAAAGGTTACTCCAGGAGTTCTGAGTGAGGAGAAAGGGAAAAAACATTCCTTAAAATACCAGCGAATTCACCTGAAACATCTACACCAGGTTGTATAATGTGAGACTCAATAAAGCTACAGTTTATAAGTCACACAATTCTCCTCTTGTGCATTCACTGGAGCATTCTTTGCTTACAGATGTGCCTTGTGAGCGTGTTGGTTTGCCACCAACCAAGCAGCATCCAGGCAGGCACCTACAGACCATGGCTCCAGGATCACAGAGGGGTGCAAACAAAGCCAACAGTGAGCAGCAGAGCATCGAGCCACATTTGAGCCTCTAAAGCTAAAAAAGTGGTTAAGATCCCATTCATCTGTTGGGGATCACCCACCAAACCCCGAGCAAACAGCGACTGATCCAGCCCCACAGCTCAACACAGCCCAACCAGCAAAGAGTCTTTTCCTTGAACTCATTCTCAATCCCTGCACAAAGAAGCTGTGTTTGAACCAGCTCTGCTTTTGTGATGACAGCTGCTCCACTGCCAGATTAGCCCAATGCACAGCTGTTGGCTCAGGGGGTTTCACAACATGTCTAAACCCTTCAGGAGTTTGAAATGTCTTTCTTTTAAAACAGCAACAAAACTCACCCCATCAACTAATTGCTTAAACAAAGGTGGATATTCATTACAGGCTCCAGCAGAAACGGGAAGTTTGGCTTCATCTTTGAAGGGAACTTCAAAGGACATCACAAGAAAGAAAAGGTGGGGGCAAGCCAGCTTTGAGTATTGAGGAACTCCCCAAAAGGCTTTTGGAGATTAAACTCCAACGTTCTACTCGAGTAAAAATCCCTTTCAGCTCAGATTTTTCAGGTTAGATGACCCCCAGGATGGTTCCCCCACTTCATCCTCTTTATTCTGCCTTTATCTGCTCAGCCAGAGTGCTTCTGCAGCAGGGTTTTATTTTCTTTCCATAAAACTCCCTGCTGTAGCCTTCATTTAGTTGATGCTTTCAGTGCTGAAGGTATTGCATTCAGCTCTGTCAGTCTGAAAGCAGCATATACATACAGATTAAGCACATTCGAGTAATGCTGCCTGACTAAAAAGGTAGATTGCTCATGTTTATTTGCCATACCAAGAAGGGAAAAGCCATGTCGAGTCCACAAATCAAAGAGCAGCATTGTCAGGGCTCTAGGAATACAATAGGTGGTTTTCAGCAATGCTCCTGCAGCACATTTCCATATATATTACACAGACTAAATGAATCATTTCTAGCACAGAAACACTGTGCATGGCTTCATGCAACAGCTGCTCCTTCATGCCTTGGTCTCGAGTGACCTGATTTTGATTATCACATTTGCCAGTCCCATGAGGGGGGAGAAATCAACTCCAGAGATCAGAGGCTGTTTGTTCTAAAGAGCAAAACTGCCTAAAGCCGCTCCTCTTCTGCCTCCCCTCAAAAGAGCGGAGGCTTCAGATCTGCTCTTTAATGCCTTTCTGGGTTGTTTGCTGGAACAATGCTCTTTCCTTTCTCTACACTAATAAGTAAAGCAATTGGGAAAAGATGAAATGAGATGACCTCAGCGACATTCACATAGTCTTTGTTTCTATTTCTGTGTGGCAAGTGACAGGTAACTGTCTCACAGGGCATAAAATCCAAGTCATAGTTATAGACAAACATCTATAGCTATAGACAAACATCTACAGCAAATACTCAGGTGAAAGGCGGTTTAGAAAGATGAGTCCATATTTACTGAGGCTAGAGGAAAATAAAGATCACATAAGAGTGCCTTTTACTTCCACGAGGTCTGTCCCACTGGTGTCATTCTCTCACATGATATTTAGACCTTACCCACAGTTCGGTGTTAGCAGCTGATGTAGTAACTTCCAGTGGTGAAGTCAACTGGAAAGGAATTTCCCTTAGATGTAGAAAAATCCTTCTCCTGGAAGAGCGAAAGTTGGAAGTGTCACAGGAGCTGAAATAGAAAAATGAGATCTCCTACAATTTAAACAAGTTTATGCAAGAAAAAGCTAATTCTCATCTTTTATGGGAGCAAAATTGGAAAGATAGCACTAGCCATTGCTGGGAGAAGCCCAAGTTGATGTATCAACAGGCAGAAGTGACTAATATGGCTTTGCCAGAGCCTGCCAGGGAAGAAAACACTGAACAGCACCTTGGAGGGCTTCTTTTAAATAATAGTAGTAGTAGTAGTAATAATAATAGCTTAGCTATTTAATAGTAACAGACTGAGAAGAGAGAAATCACCCAGGTTCTATCAGTTATCCTTTTAAGGGTTCCAGTCACTTGCATTAAGCCACCCCATCCCTCCCCACAGCACGGTGAAATGCCAAACCAATTACACACCTTTTAATTAGTAGCCACATAGCAAACACATGGGAAATATTTATTCAGGCTTCCAGAGGGAGGTTTGGACACATCCTGCTGTCACCTTACAACTGGCTGTAGTAGTGCCCACGTCAGGGAGCCCAGCGCTCTGGATCTATGCTTCCAGATAGGAGGTTGGGTTTTTTCCCAGCCATTTTTCCTTAATTATAATTGTAGCAGTGAAAGCAGTGCAGGGCAGTGATTCAATTCCTCTTTCTTTTAGCCTAGTGCTATTTTTCAACACAAAGGTAATCTTTGTGGCAGCAGAAGCTCAAAGCATCATTCCTATGCGCTGTTATAAAGCCATGAAGTTCAAAAGAAAAGCTAGTCAAGACAAAAGGCATTTAATGGAAAGAGATCAAGACTGCAGGAACTCGGGTGTATACAACCCATCATCTGCTGAACAGGTTAAAGCAGTTCAAGTTAATGAGCACTTAGAAGCTTTATCCATCCTGCAGATTAGACTTTGTCTTCATCCTTCCTTCCAAAATAGCTTAAAGAAACAAAGTGCATGTCTGAGTCAAAGCTAGAGCTGCTTCTACTGTTGAAAAGGCAGGAGAAGACTTCTCTGTGGAGCACTATGTGTTGTATTTCATTCTAAGTAATATCTAATTCAGCTGCTGCTGGGTTTCTTACCAAGAAGAAAGGCAGCACTTCCCATAGCACTACAGGAGACCAGCATTGTCACAAGCTCCAGTTGCTGGTGGTTCCGTGTGGTTTATCCTCTCCAAGCCTGTTGCCAAAGCTCCCTCCGAGGCTGCCCAAGTGCCTGAAGACAAAAACATTCCTAAACCATTACTTACATCAGCGAGCATCCCAGCTGATGCCATCGCTCCCACCACACGGTTCTCCAGCATTCCCCAAGACCAAATACCACTCACAACTCCCAAGCCCTTTGAGGTCACAGCTGTCTATAATCAGTGTATTGAGTGTTGCTGGTGCAGAGGAACACGGGGGGAACCCAAATCCTGCAATTTGGCATCTCCAAACCTTCCAGAGTCATGGAATGCTTTGCATTGGAACGCACCTTAAAGCTGATTCAGTTCCAACCCCCTGCCACAGGCAGGGACACCTTCCACTAGATGAGAAGCTGCTTCCTTTATGTGGGGTGAAGCATGATTCAGGTCCACGAGCTCTGGGTGAGGGTCCACAAGCCCCTCTGGTGGGCTGCAGCACCCAGGGGACCACCGAGGCACCTCACACCACCCACAGCAAGAACTAACAGCCGAGGACAACCCACCATCTCCTGCACCCCATCACCCCACAGCTCCCAGGGGTACTCTGAGGCCGGCCCCAGCTTTTTGCCCGCACACCGCGAAAAAGTGATCCCCGAAGGGAGCCGTGACCCCGACGTGATTCGAACACGCAGCCTTCTGATCTGGAGTCAGACGCGCTACCGTTGCGCCACGAGGTCTCGGCAGCCGCAACTTCCGTGTGCCAGCAAGAGCCTGCGTAGCGCTCCGCGCATGCGCGCACGGACGGGGTGCCGTGGCCGGTGCCGGTGCCCGGTGCTGGCGGAGCGAGCCGGGCCCGCCCCCCACCGCCGCTCCGCTTTGAGCCCGCCCGCCTCGGTCAGCCACGCCCCCCCTGGGCTGTACCACCGCGTGGGGAGGGGTCACCCCGGCGGCGGGACCTTCCCCCAGCCGCGGCCCCTCCGGATTTAAAGGGCCCGGCACGGAGGGAGGCAGCCGCGTTACATGCGCTGAGCTGCAGCGGGCGGCAGTTCTCAGCGGCAGCCGTGAGCGGGTGTCTGCGCCGCAGCGTGCTCCTTGCTGCCTGTGTCAGTGTGTCTCTGTTAGAGTTCACCCGAGTCCGGCTGCCCTGATGGGTGCCGCCTGCGTTTGTACCCACGGTCACCTCGGGGCTTGGGAGCCACGACACCGCCTCAGTAACCATCACCCTGGATCGTGCTGCAGCTCCTGCGCGTGTAAAGGGGTGACCGTGCAGCACGGCTCGGAGCAGGGCTGGGAAGCGATGAGACCTGCCCATCTCCTGCCACAGCATCCCCGATCCCACCTCCCTCCCCTCCTGCTCCCACCCCGGCTCAGGACCACAAGCAGCACACAAGAAATCAAACCCATGTCTCTGAGGGGTATCATCAAGCTGATTTATTACAACAGCCCCATCGCTGCTCCCCTGCGTGCTCGGACAGGGAAAGTGCTTGGTCCAAGTGCAGATGGACAGACGGACAAATGACCCTCTACAGCCCGCTGCCTCCATACGCAGGGCTGTGGCGGTCCCAACAGCAACCAGCGGGAGACAGATCAATAGGCGAGTCTCTGGGTGCAGACCGCAGCCATGATTTGCATCTATAATTTATAGGACAACCTTGTAAACGAGATCCGTGCCCGCAGGAGCCGTCGGGCTCGGGGTATTTACAGCTCCAGCGTACCTGGCAGGCATTAAAAGGAAACCGTGCCCATCGTCTCCGCTGGCGATGAGAGGTTTGCTGGTCCTGGAGGATACAGGGATGCTCCTGCATCCCCAGCGTTGATACCCCCGAGGAGGGCAGGGGAATTGTCCCCATGGGCCGAATCTGGCCTTTGGGAAGGGGGAACATCCCGGGAGACGATGGTTTAAGAGAACACTCCAGGGCGATGCTGCTCTGCCCCAGCTCCCAGCCTGCTGCATTACCCGGGTTGCTCATTAGTGTGTAGCCAAATAATTCCCCAGACAAATGTGTTTTTTCCACGTCTGGCTGTGAGTCTTGCTGCGATCCCAGAGTAAAGGCATTGCTGTGGGGCCGAGTTATGCTCCGAGTATTGCTCTTACCCTCATTGATCACATTGCCAACCACGGGTAACATGGATCAGGAGCTCTTTTGAAGAAGAGGCTAAGGAAAGGAGGAAGCTCATCATGTACCCAAAGAACCCTGATCTCTGAACGTCTATAAAATCCATACTCTAAAAATCCTTATAGATATCTACTCTGGCATAGGAAGTACTGGAGGAAGCAATCTGCTCTGTGCGTAGATAGAGGTGCTTATTTACAAATGCCACGTTTATTGTCTGTGCACGGGAGAGGATGCCCGCCTTGCTGGAGATGCTCATTTACCACACAAGGCTGACGGGGTCTTCTGTCTCTCCAAAGTAGAGAAAAGTCATTTACTGGCATCATGAAAACAGACTAAAAATAGCCGGTTTCTATGGCTACTGGGGCTGGGAGACTCCTGAGGAACATGTCTGGGTAGGTCCCTCCGTGATGAAATCCAGACAGAGGGATAAAAGGAAAAGGACAATAAAAAGAGGTTTAATGCTTTGCTCCTCATTCGGCAGCACGAGGGAGATGCTGCAGGGATGGTTCTGTGCTTCCCCTCTGCTTGGTCGCTGCGCACTTCTGCAGGGATCGATGGGGGTTTATTATGGGGGGAATTAGGCAGATTTTAGTGGATTGAGCGAAGCCTCAAAGCAAACACTGAGTTGAAACAGGGCTCTGTTGAGTCAGGGCTCCCTCAGCCTGTCTTCTCCTGCTTGTGCTTGTTGTTGAGGTGCTTTTGCATAGGGATGGGGCTGAGCCACATTTAGGAGCAATCTGAGCGCTGGGGTCCAGTCCAAGCTCGTTCCTGTAGAACCGATACCTCTGTAGACATCTCAGTCTCTCTGGATTTCTACTGCCATAAAACAAAGCTCCAATTTGACCTGTATTTTTACACTTGTAATTAACTCCAGAGCAGTGATTAATCCCTAGACCACGAGTGTGTTCCCCATCGGTCACCACATGCGTGACAGTGCAAAACTAAAGCAACACATTTTGTGTTTCACCAACTTCCTTTTTGGCCTAAAAATAAATCCCAAGGTCCTCGCCAAGGACAGCCCCGGGGCTGGATCCCTGGGTCCAGGAGGCTGTGCTGATGTGCAAAAATAGGAACAGACCAAGGTCAGCATCTTTCCTAAACAACGTTGAGCTTGCCTATGCCCACCTGGGGCTGCCTGAAACTGCTTGTTCATTGTCCTCTGAGTAACAACAGCCTGACAAACCTGGTGTTTTGGGGCAGTGGTTGTGTTCTGAGCTGTGGGAAGAAGGATGCAAAGGGTGGATCAAGCCCAGCCATGAACTGAAGGCTTTAGGAGGCTGCCTGAGATATTTCTCCATGCAATCGCAGGAGAGCAGCGGGTCAGCACAGGAACATGGAGCAGCTGGAAGAGCATCCTGCCTGCGGGAGGGAGGAAGGTGGTTTTGTCTTGTTCTCTTGGCTACCACCTGGGGTGCAGAAATAGCCCTGCCTGTGCAGACACAGCACTTAAACACAATGCGCGATGCCAAGCTGATGCTTGTGGGGTGTTCGGTGGAAGCTGTCCATCCTGCTGCAGTGCCTGCCTCAGGATAGCCTTGGTTATTTCATAGGATCATAGAATCCCAGCCTGGTTTGGGTTGGAAGGGACCTTAAAGCTCCTCCAGCTCCAACCCCTGCCACGGGCAGGGACACCTTCCACTAGAGCAGGTTGCTCCAAGCCCCTGTGTCCAACCTGGCCTTGAACACTGCCAGGGATGGGGCAGCCACAGCTTCTCTGGGCACCCTGTGCCAGCGCCTCAGCACCCTCACAGGGAAGAGCTTCTGCCTCAGAGCTCATCTCAGTCTCCCCTCTGGCAGGTTAAAGCCATTCCCCTCGTCCTCTCCAGCAAAACCCTTCAGGATGTGTTACAAGACAAGAGTTCAAGCTGCAGTTTTCCCCTTAGCTCGCCCCCTCCAATTGGTGGCATTCCCTTCCAGTTCACTGCACAAACATTGCTTCATCTCTAAGGCAGCACCAGCTCCCCTGGCAGGGCCACCTCCAGCACA
Organism: Strigops habroptila; assembly: GCF_004027225.2. Taxonomy (NCBI): domain Eukaryota; kingdom Metazoa; phylum Chordata; class Aves; order Psittaciformes; family Psittacidae; genus Strigops; species Strigops habroptila. Next base: position 714,161 of record NC_044294.2, read on the forward strand.
GCCCGGCTGTGCCCTGCGCCCCACGCACACGTCCTGGTCCCCAACCCGCCTATTGTCATGCAAATAAACATCTGTAGGCTCCCTCCGCTCCCAAGGAAGCCCATATTTGCAAAGGGGCTTCGCTGCCTCTCTTGGAAGTGAGCCCGAGGGGATGCTCTGCTTGTTTTCATCATTAGAACTGATTTCTCCAGACCCTGATCCCTTGCTATAGGCAGCTCCTCATCACCTCTCCATCCCCAGGGCTGGTGCAGGGGTGTCACTGGCTGCTCCCAGCTTCACTCCTTGCTTGGGGTGCACGGGAAGGGGCCGAGCCATGGGACACTCACCCCAAAGCCCCAGCAGGGACCTGGCCAGGGCGAGAGCAGCCTCCCTCCTCCCTGCATCCCACCATCCGCTCCCAGGGAAGTCGGATGCTTTCCTTAGTGTAATAGGATTAATAAAGGATTATTGCTGGTGGGAACAAACTCATCTTTCATTTTCCTGAGGAGAGACAGAGTAGGAGGCTCCCTCCACGAACCCTGGGAACCCACAGCGCAGGTTAGGCTCGTGCTGTAACGGGGGGCTTGCAGAGTAACGGAGAGGGCAAGTTGCACCTCACACACTTTAAGGCACCCTTCACCCCAAAGATGCCACCAGCAATAGCTTCAATTTCAGGTTCACTGCTCGGCCATGGGGGTCCAAGGAAAAGCCTTGGAAAAGCACTTGGAAACCACTGGATGGACAACTCCAGCTCATAGCTCATCACTACTGACATGAGTAAGATTTATCAACTACAGCATCACTCAGGTCCGGTCGCTTCTGGAGCAGAGAAGCCAAAGTGGGGTGGAAGAGTCAAAGGCAGGTTGTGTGTCACTGGGGAGGGCAAAGGAAACCCTGAGCAACGAGCAGACTTCACTAATGAGAATGCCGGGGAGTGTGAATGTGGGGAGAGAGAAGGAGACAGAGTGTTTGTACTGTGACAAGAGCTGTCATATCCCAGCCTTCGCAGGCTCGGAAGCAGACGCTGCCCTGTTCAAATGCTGCCACTGGGAAGAGAGGAAAAACCCCGTTTGCCCACTGTGGATCCGTGGAAGTGAGTGGGATGGGGCTCGGCTCCAGGCAGGTTTGCTACAGAAAAGGCTGGAGGCTGGTGGGAAACAATGCGGAGATGAAAGGACCTTCAGCCATCAATCCAGAGGTCAAGTCATTATGATGGAGGAATCAAAAAGCGCCACAAGCCATTTATGAACACAATAGAGGTCAACCCAGGAGCAAACCATTTTGCTCGGAGCCATGGTGGAAAACATATTGTTGCTTTGAGAGCTACATCCATCCAGGGAGGTGGGAAAATAACTGTAGCTCCAGTGCTTTAACACGCACACCGCACATGGGATGTGTTCCATGCACATGGAATGGGTGCGGGTGAGTGGTGCCTGTCTCAGTTTTACATGCTACATTCATTTATCCAGCTTGGGAACCTCTCGCTGGAGACAGGAATATTTGGGACACAGAAAACCTGAACAGGCTCAGAGCTGCTGCCACACTCACAAATGGCATGTGCAGCATGTGCATAGCGTGTGCACAGCGTGTGCACTGTGCGTGCACCCTGGAGAAGCATGTGCATCATGCACAACATATGCACAGCACACACGGCATGTTTCCAGCTCATCCAGCCCAGCCCAGGGGACTCCCACCACAACCAGGAAGCATCATCCCATCCCGCACCGTCCAGATGTGGGTGCATCAGCGTTAACCTCAGCCACCCTCAGTCCTCAGCAAAGCATCTTGTACAAGTAAAAGGCTGATGAAGTCTCAGAGGAGACGTTACAGCGGCACTAACCGCAGCGTGACACACTCTGCTCTGTGTGTGCCAGGCTGAAACCTGCTGAGCTCAGTGGTGACAAATGACAGGACCCCTCGCAGGGCACCTCACATCCTATCCTGTGCCTTCTCCCATGCCAAAACCTGGAGCCCAGCTGGGAAATACCAGGCTGGGAACACTGCCCAGGGGCTGCACTGCTGGATCTCATCCCTTGGGCTTAAAGAGGGGAACAAGGAAAGTGTCCCCAGCACCCCGACCCCGGGGTCTGGCACACAGAGACCACGCGTGGTCCATGCCCTGTGCCTGGTCCCGGCTGGCTCCAAGCATCACATCCCACCCCGGTCAGCTGCTTCCCACCAGAACCTGGGCACTGGGCACCCAGCAGAGAGGATGTAAAGCTCTGGTGTTAGTGGTGCTCCTGGCCAGGATCAGGGGTTTGTGCTAAATCCCTTGGATAAGAAAATAAAGCAATGACCGTGTTGGTTCTGGATGTTGGCTGAGGCAACACGTCTCCAAAGGGGAGCTGTCAGCAGCACGTACAGCTCTGTTTGCTGAGGATGAGGCTGTTCTGGGAGCACTGGGCAAACCCTGCAAAGGTCGAGCCACTTAATCACAGGGAGGATTTGTTCTCATCCCACATGGAGGGGGCTCCTCAGGGGTGCCAGTCTGCTCAAGTCAATCCCCCCTTGTGCTGATAGCCCCAGCACGGCTGCTCCGGAGCATTCCCCTTTCCTAAGGGCTGTCCTTTCCAGCACATCTTGCAGTGGGAGCATCTCCAATGCTGGGTGCATTCAAGGATGGGGACCCAGGCACTGGGACCCAAGCAGCAGCCCCCAAACCCTGAGGGGCCTCAGCTCCCTGGACCCAGCAGCCTCCCCCCTTGTGGAGGGATCTGAGAAGGGATATCTGTCTGAGATGCCTCCGGGAAGGCACAACACCGGCGGCTCCATATGGCTTCAATGATGGGTGGGAAGAACGCGTGGACAAGGTTGGGAAGGAAGGGGGACATGGGGATGGCCACATGGCATAAGGAGAGCACTTGGCTCCTGCAGGAGCAGGATCAAAAGCCCCGGGCATTGCTTTTGGCGTCATGGTCTCCGTATGGAGAAAGGAAGCACAGTATGGAAGAGTTTAAGGATTTCTGCTCTGGAGGATGTATTTGTGGTAGAAATGTCCCTGGAGGGAATCTCCGGTGCTCTGAGCTCAGGGATTTTGGCCTGTTTGCCAAAGAAGAGCAAGCTCCTGCTGAGCCTCATGGCTCAGGGATGCACACCAAGGTGTCCCCCATCTGTGCTGTGGGAGCTCCTGGTCCTCCCTGGTCACACAAGGAGCAGTGTCCGAGCAGGTTTGGTGTGTCTGGTGCCTCCGAAGCACTGCAGGGTGCTGCACCCATGGGACCAGGCAGGGCAGGACACGGAGAACGGCTTCTTGGGGTCCCAGACACTTGCTTTAAAACACAAACCAACCCCAAACCAGCTTGGTTTTGGTGTTCAGCCATTTCTGCAGCAGCGGGACAACTTACCAGCCAGGGGCCAGCCTCTGCAGCAATAGGACTCCAGGAAGGACAAGGTCTGGCCCCGGCTTTTGAAAACCCCTCCAGGTCTGTCTGTTGGGACTTGTTGGGGCAAGGGCAGGTTGGCTTGCTCAGGAGGGAAGTCTCTACCCCGCTGGGACACAGAGTCCTTCCATCACTGACTGCTCAGGTGCCGATGGTGCAGCACATGGATAACACCCACAGCATCCGCTTCTGCCTCTCGGCAAGGTCCTTCCCATGCTTTTGGCCACACAAAAATCTGGGAAGAGAGAGGGGAGAGATGAGAGAAGCTGCAGGATAAGTGTGTGAGAGCAGATCAACCACCTCCCGCCCGCTGCTGCTGCCCATGAGCAGAACCATTGCTCAGCGCCAGGCTCCCCTTCCCCTGCCCAGCACCATCCCCGAGCCCCCAGCCCCTGTGACACCTCCATGCAGTGCAGGCAGAGGGTGATGCTCGGTGGGGAGCTGGTCCTTGGGGAGGGGAGAAGAAAGGAGGCAGCAAACACCCCCCCCAGCGTACCAAGGGGAAGGGGATGGGGTCCCAAGGCACGGCTCGGTGGGATGCACACAGGAGCCTGCTCCTCACACTGCGGTCTCCTGCTGCGCACTGGACTCTTCCTTCTTCCTCTTCATCTTGCAGAAGCCATGGAGCCCGCAGAAACAAGCAAAGGTGAACTGGGGCATCACCTGGAGCAGGAGGAGAGGCTTGGGAGCACCTGGATGGGGATAGGGAGAGGAGTCAGGGCAGCTCCTTGGGTAATGGTTTGACTTGATGATCTTCAAGGTCTTTTCCAACCTGGTTGATTCTGCGATTCCATGCACAGGCAGGATGGAGGATGTGGGACAGACCGCCCAGATCACTGGAACATCACCCTGCACTGGCGCACATCCCTTCCTTCCCATTATCCAGCCCCCCAGCCACGCACTCCCAATTCCCCACCCACTGAAAGACAAGGAGATTAAGCCCCCCTCTCCTCAGAAGCAGTGAACAATTGGCACAGACGTGGGGACAGCTTGCAGGGCCTGATGCATATTCGAGAGCTGGGGGGGAAGCCCCTGGGAGCCCCCGGCACCAGCGGTTACGGCACAAAGAGGCAGAGATGAGAACGGGGTCCACTCTCTTTGTGTGCGCTGGTGCCCCAGAGCACAGCCCACATCATGGCCCCACAGCTGCAAAGTGTGATTGTGCGAATGAAAGGCTGGTTTTATGTAGAAATAAATAACAAATATGTGCAGAAATTGTGTCTGAAGTGAACCCTGCATCCTCTCCCGGCTTCATTCTTAGCTCATGTACAGTTTGCAGGTGACCAGCTCTGATTTTTGCCCCAGAAAGGGCAGTGCTGATGCTCAATGCCCAGAGAGTCACATCCTCAGCATCATGACTGTGCCACCCCCCAGCCATGCAGAGGGACCACAGCACCCACAGCTCCCTGCAGAGCCCGGCCTCAGCACCTGCTCCCATCAGCAGGGAACGTCTTGTAGCCTCAGTTTACCCCTCCACGCAATGGGTGTGATGCTCAAGCTGACTGAGGACCAAGTGGCAATCTCAGTGGATGAGGCACTGTCACCTCCCGAGGCTCATGGACATTGACAGTAGAGAGCAAAGAGTGACCCCCCCTCACCAGCCAGGCACTGCTGGGAGCCCCCAGCTCGCTGCCTGCAGCCCACAACCCCAGCAGGGACAACCAGGAGAACATTAACCATGGGGGGAAAAAGCCAAAGCACGTGGGGTCTATGGGCCCCCATCTCTCCACACTCTCCACCAGCAGTGGTGTTGCAGGGGGTGATCCCACATCCCTGCCTTTCCTCTTTCCCTCTTTCCAAGGGGCCCAGCTGCAGCACAAAGCCAACAGCAGCATCCCATTTAATACATCCCTGCTGCTGCCCCACCTCCGCAGCCATCTGGGTACCTGTCTGTAGCACCCAAATTAAATCAGGCTACCTCTGGACTCACCCATAGTGACAACAGGCCCATTCATGAGCCTCCCGTCCTGAATGGCTCCTCAGCAGGCACAGGTCTCCCTTTGTGCTGCTGCTGCTTTGTGTTACGAGGCTGAGAATGGGATGTTGGAGGGAATGGCTGTGTGGGGGGCAGCTCATTGGGGTGGGAGCCACTCACCCCTGAGCCCTGCATCCTCTTGGCTTTGCACAGCTTCAGCTGGGGAAGGGATGACGGGAAGGGAGAAGCATTGAAACCTTTGGGAGCTGCCACCCTGGTTTGGCACAACCAGGTCTGATCCAGCACTGCCAAAACCAGGTTTGGCAAACACCTTCCTTGCCTATGCAGGGCTCTCACCCAGCACCATCCCCACTGTTTAACACCCTTCATATTAACCAGGCAAACACATCTGCAACAGACCCCCCAGGTCCCCATGGGTACTGGTCCCCACTGCCACCCCATGTCCCCCCTATGGCCATCCCAGCCATGCCCCCTTGCACAAAGCCCCCCTGAGAGCCTGGGCGGTCCAGCTCGGACCCCAGCTTCCATTAGGGAGCTATTGATATATTTAGAGGAGCTTGTAGCACGGAGGCTTTTCAGGCTGACCCTCTGCCTCCCATTCAGGCAGCAGACAATGATGAATGAGCCCCGGAGAATAGAGGCAGCCCAGCTGAGGCTGACGCTCCTGTTCCTCTTGAAAAGGTAGAAAAAGGGGCCTGAAGGAGCAGGAACTGATTAAAAATAGAAATGAACTGGCTTGGGCAGTGCTGACAGAAGCCCTGCCTGATTTGCAAGGGCTGGGCCTGCTTCAGAGCCCTGTGCTGCCCTTTCTATTCAGGGGAGAAGATCCTTTTGGATGAAACTCCACTGCAAATACGAGGAGCATTAAGAATGTAAAGCTGGAGAATTCTCTTTAGTCAACTGCATAACCCCGGGCCCTGTTTGTCACTGTCACAGTGATGAATTGGGAGCTGTCTGGAACCAGCACGTTCACTTTAATAATGGCACTTCTCCCTCAGCCCTAAAAAATGTCTTTCTGAACCAGCTGGACACAGTCTATTCCTTAAGCCAGCAATTAGCCATTTCCCTGGGCAGCCAGGCAGGGAGGAGGCTGAGACAGGTCAGCGTCAGCAGGGAAGTGCAGGCAGGGATGCAGGCAAGGATACAGGCAGGGATGCAGGCAAGGATACAGGCAGGGATGCAGGCAGGGATGTAGGCAGTGGATGTCAGTGGGGAAGGGGTGTTCGGCTGCTTTTCTTCCTCTGCCCCAGCGTTTCCATTGCTGAGCAAAAGCATTGAATTCACTTTTAGATACTTGGTTGGAAAAAAAGCCTACATGAAGTTTTGCATTTTAAACCCCACATTTCAAAGCTGCCTTTTGCCACCAGCTCGTTGGGGTTTGTTTTCCTGGGAAATGAGCTCATTTGCAATGGAAATTGCTCCCATGTTTTTGCAGGGAACCGAATGGGATTAAATAATTCGTTGTGAGATGTAGAAATGTTGAAACAAATTCATCTCAATTGCCTTTCGTGATAGCGAGTCTGCATAGACCACCTCTACAGCCAAGATGCTCAAGAGGGACTGATAATCTGGGGATCACCAGCCTGGTTGTGATCCAGTAAGCAGACACCCTTGGAGAAGCCCAGTGCTCATGGGACTTTCTTCCCATAATAGATCAGAGAATCCCAGACTGGTTTGGGTTGAAGGGACCTTAAAGCTCCTCCAGCTCCAACCCCTGCCACGGGCAGGGACACCTTCCACTAGAGCAGGTTGCTCCAAGCTCCTGTGTCCAACCTGGCCTTGAACACTGCCAGGGATGGGGCAGCCACAGCTTCTCTGGGCATCCTGTGCCAGCGCCTCAGCACCCTCACAGGGAAGAGCTTCTGCCTCAGAGCTCATCTCAGTCTCCCCTCTGGCAGGTTAAAGCCATTCTGAAAGAGGGTAGATTTAGCTCTTTAGTTGTATTTCGGTTTAATGCCAATGTAGCTGGGTTTCGGCCAAGCTTTCAGAATCATTATTTCCTTTATTTTCCCCCCTTTTCCTCCCACAAACCTTGGCCATCTCACTGCTTACAACCAGCCCTACAAGAAAACCGCCTTCAAAGCACTTTCTATAATGAGCAGCACTGCATTAGAAACCCAACAACGACGAGGCCGGGGTAAAACTAACCTGCAAAGCATCAGCATCCCTTTAAGGAGAGATAATGAAGGGAGAAGATGCTGCTTGGCATGTTTGCAGAGCAGCAGCACTAATTAAAACATCGCTTCTGTAAAGTCTGCTGAGCCCATTGGTTCTTCCCCCCACACACACAGTTCATTTGCTGCAGGAAGGCAGAGTCGCCAGGGTCCTCATTAGAAAGATTTCACTGGCTGCAGTTAATGCTTGTAATTAATAGGTGCAATAAATTTCCAATGGGCAGCCGGGGTGTTCATTAGCCGTGGGCTGACTCAGCACCGGTGGCCTCACCACTTACTAAAGAACCCATTTCCAAGCAGAAGGGAGGAGGAAGGTGCTCCATGGCACAACCGGCGCAGGCGTCATTCCCTGCCCAGAGCAGAGCTGAATAAATCATTCCCATCAAATCCCACATTTGTCTCCTTTTTGTCCCGTCGGTGACTTGTCTGTGCAAACCTCCTCCAGCCAACTGCTGGCACAGCCGAGTGACCTGCATTCCGTGTGGGATCAGCGCTCGAGGAACTGAACCCTCTGATGCAAAGGGTGGGTAAATACCCAAGGATAATATTATGGCTCAAAGCCTGGGGAAGCTGCTCACGCAGAGCACGGCCCCACACGTGGATGGGTCTGCCCGTTGGGGACGTGGGTTACAGTGTGATTTCTAGTGCCCTGGTCCTTCTCTGGTCATCCTGTGCTTTCAAATCTCCCCAGGCTCCCACTGAGCATCATTGCCTCTATAGGGGATTCCAGCACTGCTGGCGACGTGCTGGGAGTCCCGCTGTGTCCCATTAGGGCTGGGTGCTGCCACAGCTTTGATTAAAGCCCCAGCTTTTCAGTTCATTATCATCTGGCTGTAATTAAACTATTAATAATTGGCACTTATCTCCTGGGACCAGCATCCATGGTGCCGGGTGACCCAGCGCTGCTTCTGCTGCTCTTCCAGCGCACAGAGGCAAACCCCAACCCAATCCCCACACGGGCAGCAGCAGGCAGTGATCCCAGTGGGACGAGCACCCTGCTCGCCCCAGCGCTGTGTGGGAGCTGTGCACAAGCCTGGTGTTCTCGCATTCCTGCTTCCACGAGGGATGTCCGGGATGCCAATACTGCAGCATGGGAGCTCTGTGTCGGGGCATGTGGCTGCGATTTCCCCTCCCTGCAGGGCAGCACAGGACAAGCCTGTGCCTCATCCACCGGCAGCTCTGGGATACGGTGGATGCCTCACTCATACAGAGCAGTTATTATCTGTAATTAGCGGCTTGTCCTGCTCTGCACATTTCCTCCTGGGATTTCAGGGACTGCTGGAGGGGTCCATCTGCTCCAAAATCTTCCTTCGCAGGTGCCTTTGGAGATGGAGCTGGCCAGGAGCCACCTTTGCAGTGGCTGTTCCTCAAGCTCATTGCTCTGGACCAGGGATGGGATTTCAATCACTGCCTTTTTCATAATAGGTGTGTGCCCCAGGTTCTCGAAGATGCTTCAGAAATGCCAACCTGATCTCCTGCTTTATTTCATGCCCTGAATGCTGTAGAAGCACAGCAGTCAAGGGGTTTTGCTTTGCCCAGTAATCACAGCCTGTGCTAATTGAAAGGCGACTGGAGTTGCTGCTGGGAGGTGGATGCCAGACAAGCTGAGAGCTCACCTGGTGCTGGCAACACCTCCTCTTGGCCATGGACCTTTTCCAGAGGTCCCTGCCAATGCCTTCTGCACGGCTTCCATCAGAACACTTGTCCCATGCACGGCTTCCCACCTGCCCTGGGATCAAACAGACTGAAAACCACAGATCAAACCCTGCTGCTTAAGCCCTTGTGCATTGCCAGGGGGAACTGGAGCTCAGCAAGGCAGGGCGAGAAACAGATTTGGTCCCCTGGCTTCTGAGCACCAGCCACCTCAACCAATGGACCCATCCAGTTCCTCCCATCCCGGCTGCTCCTGAACACAGCCCTGTGGAAACACAGTCATGGTCCCTCTATCTCTTTCCTGCTTAATGCCTGCCTTGCTAAAAGAAGAATCAATAGGATACAAGGGAGTGAGAGCAAGTCTCAGAGGTGGAGCATCTCGCCAGCATAGCACAGACAGGCTGCACATAACCCTGCTCTGATTAGTTAGTATCTGCCCAACAGCCACCAAAATACTAGCGGATATTTGCATCCCTCTGCGCTCTCTTCACAATGGGCAATCGCCACCAGAGATGGGGTCTGCACCCCTGCACCAGCATCCCCGATAGCTCTTCCCCCACTGTTTGCAGGAGCCTTGCTGGGGGGCTTGGGGCTGACCTGGGGTTTTATTGAACCCACCAGGACCATCCAGAGAGGGGTTTGCTCATTGCTTCCCCAGTGAAACGTTTTGGGTTGCAACATGAATGACAGAACCCTGCTCTCCATGTCTTGGGGGTTAATGTCACCCTCACGCCAGGCTCCCCATCCCGGGAGGGGAGCAGCAGGACCAAGCCATGCATGTCCACCGGCGTCAATGGCTCGGGGCAGCCATTGTCAGGCGTGAATTTTCTGAATGAGCAAATCCTCATTAAGAAATAATTAAACCAGGCTGGTGAGATTGGCTTCATCCCTTTCATTTTGACGGATGCTGTTTGGTTTTGATGATTTCTGGGCCCCAGCCTCGCCAGCTCTCATGCTTTCATTGTTGGAACTCAGGGGATTTCATGACTTTCTTCCTTCCACACCTCCCTGAGTCATGGGATTACAGCTGAACCTCAGCTTTCGGCTTTTTTCAATGACTATTATTTTTAAAGATGCATTCCAGGCTGGTGAAATAAACTTGAAAACCTGACACCGAGTGACTCAAAGAGCAGGAAGGGAGAGGAGAGGAAAAGAGAATAGAGAAATTGCTTGTTCCTGCTTGGCAAAGGTGCTTTGGAACCCCCACCAGTGCTCAGGTGCTGACAGGGGCAGCAGGGGCTGTGGTGATGGGGTCTGTGGTGATGGGGTCTGCAGTGATTTGGTTTGTGGTGATGGGGATTGCAGTGATTTGGCCTACAGTGGTGGGATCTGTGGTGATGGGATCAGTGGTGATGGGATCCATGGCGATGGGGTCTGCAGCAATGGGATCTCCTCCCACCCCATCCCTCCTGCTCTCCAGGCCGCTGTGCTCACACACATGTATTTATGTGTTTAAGAAGTGCACACTGTTAAAGTCCCACTCTGTAATTAAACCTGTCCTTCCCAATGCTCCCGGCCACACATCCTTGTTCCATGGGCTGGCTATGGCCTCATGGGCACTGCAGGGATGGATCCTGCCCAGTGCAAACCTGCGTGGTCTGCAGCACCCCTGGAAGGGTCACGATGCGGCGGGGAGATGGGGCTGGAGGTGCTGGGCTGTTCTCAGCCCCCTGGGGCACCCAACAACAGCAGGAAGGGCTCCTGCCATCACCTGCAGGCGTTTTGGTGCCGGGTGAGGCAGCGACCGCGGCCCTTGGCCATGCCCTTGGTCTCTGCCTGATGCTTTTGTTCCATGGGGCTGCAGGTGGGGATGCTTTGAACCGTGTGAGAAAAGCACTTGCTGCCAAAGAAAAGCAGCTCTGAAAGGGGAAGACGGCGCCTGAAAGGCCGTGCCCCCCCCATCCCCGTCCCCCTTTGTCTCTCCCTCTGCTCGCCACCCCCCTGCCCCATCCGTCTTGCTAAACCTCTGAGGCTCTGCAAGGCTTCAATGCCCCCTTTCACTTGTTATTTGTTATCAAATAAATATGAGTGATTAAAAAGGGATCAGGAGTCCGGGCGGATTGCAGAGGTGCCTGGAAGGTGGAGTCCCTCCTCTGTGTAGCCCATGGCTTTTCGCCCTACATGAGTTAGGAAAAGCAATCACATAGGAATAAAAAGCCATAGACCACAGCAGAGGGCTTACCCAGGATAAGCCAGCAGTCTTTGGGGGAAGAAAAGGAAGAAAGGGAAAGGAGGAGGGGGGGAAAGTAACCCTTCCATCTAAGTTGTCCTCCCTCCCAGCTTAAAAGACAACATGCTGTAGCCTGGATCAATGGCAGCATGCCCAAGGAGCAGGCAAGGAAATGGTTTAGCTTCACTCTGCAGTGTCCTGGCCACAGCTACACCTTATCTCTGTCAGTGTATTCCCCATCACACCTTGTTGTGCTGCTTTTAAGGATCCCAGTAAACCTGCTCAACCCTGAGCTATAAACCAGAGAGTCACCCTGGCTTCAAATGGAGCAGCACTCCATACACAAGGTGATGTGTTTCATGAGGCGCTTCCATCTCCATAGCCCCAGAAGAGGCATCCCAGCACAAGGTGATGTGTTTCATGGGGAGCACCCGCTCCAGCAGCTCCTTCAAGAGCTGAACACAGGCTTTATCCCTTAGCAGGAGCCTCTCCACCTCCCTGCACTCGGTGGCACCAAAACTGCCCAGGTTGTCCCTGGGAAAGCACCAGCCTCTGCCTTTATCCCGTTCCCCTGCCAGGACGCGGCTCATTCAGCAGCAGTGGCTGCTAATTGCCAGGAGCTGATGAGGTCAGCTCCGCTATTGAGTGTAGGAAACTCCCTTTCTTGTTGCCCTAGCAAGAATCCTTGGGAAATTCAATGTTTCTAAAGCTATACAGCAACTAGGTTTGGAAGTAGGAAGGAATTTGCCCGCTGCGGTTCATAATAGCAGCGAACATGACTTTGACCTACAAACCAAACTTCTGAAGCACACGGGTATGACTGAACGAGTGTTTTCCCAAGGTTTTTCTTCTTTTAACTCCCATATGTGAATGGGAAGGGGAAAAAAAGCCACCTGCTGACACAGCCACACTCCCTTCCCAGCCCCTGCACCCTGCAGCAGCCGCAGGACAATGCACCCATGTGCAGCCCCACAGCAGGAGCATCATTTGGCCTTGGTGTTGTGCCCTTGGGTGCCAGCATTGCTCTGGGGAGCTCCTCCAGCAAATATCCTGGGGTGCTGTGTGCATGCAGGAGCCCCACATATGGGTCTCTGCCCCCCGGCTCTGGCAGCAACCCACCCTTTGGTCTCCAGGGGTGCACTAAGGAGACAACCCCAATTTCATTGTGCATCGCGGGGTGTATCTGTCAAGCTGAGCTTAATAACTCTTTGGGCATGGCTCTGCCATCTGCTTTGGCACCCAAGACCTTCCCAAGGAGGTTGCACCCAGTGCAGGGCAGCTCCAGTGCCAGCATCAGAGCACAAGGACACGTGCCCATCCCAAACCCCCCATCCCCTCACCACAGGGACCCGAGGACAGCCCGGAGCCGACGGCCAAGCGCGGCTGAGCTCACCTTTGGCGGCGTGGCATCCTCTCCATGGGAAGACACCAGGATAGCTGGCATGGGCCTTTGGACGACATCACCAGCACCATCCTCTTGTGGCCCCTGCCAGCAAAACCCAGCACGCAGGGATGCTCAGGGGTGCTCAGGGATGCTCAGGGGTACTCAGGGGTGCTCAGGGGTGCGCAGGGGTGCTCAGGGGTGCGCAGGGATGCTCAGGGGTGCCTGAGGAAGCTGCTCTCATCGCCTCCAAGCCCTGGTGGCTATGGGGGGTCCCATTTGTGGAGCCCAGGCTCCTGCTGCCATCCCCACGGCTCTGCTGAGCCTCGCTGTGTGTTGCATACTTGAAATGGTTGAGCACCGAGGGGCTGGAGGGAGGGAGGGAGCGGGGGGTCAGGTATTTCTCCATCCCCAGCTCCAGAGAGCTGGTAACAAAGGCGCTATTGAACTGCAGCCTCTCTGGTCTGTGAAGCAGAAACCTCTTGTATCTACTTCACTGCCTTTGATCTAACTCCCCCAGTGGGATGTATATTACTCATGTCCTGCTGCTCGGGTACTGCTGCCAGAATGGGACGGGGGGGAACAAGCCCCTGCTTGTCACCCTGGGTTTGGGAAGCATCCCACCGACACCAGGCAGGGGCACCCAGCGCGCATCTCCGCTGCTGTCCTTCCCTATGGCCCCTCTTCATCCCCTCTCCGTCCGCCACCATCCCAGACCCCAAACTGCGGGGTCTATGTGTGGGCACCCGAGCGTAGAGGCAGGAGGAGCAGGGCTCTGCACTCACATTCCTCTTCTGTAATTAAAGCCGGTGCGCTGGGTGGAGGGGGAAATTCCCAAAGGGTTTTACTGGCATCTGGACAAGGGTCAGACAATGAGAACATTTGACAGGGTGCCCAAATCCGCTCTATCTTGGATAGACGCTCAAAGCCTCCCCCGTGCGCTCTGTCCCGGTTTGGGGAGGTGGGGGCTCTTTGGTGGGGAAGGAAGGTGGGAGCTTGGGAACTCCTTCACAGTAACCACCAGAACCTTTATCGCAGTCAGGCTGCCCCAAAACCGCAGCAATGAAACCACGTTCCCACCGGGATCCACAGGAGAATCCCGAGTAAAGGCACCAAACGCACCTTAGAGACTCGCAGTACTTAGAGCAGTGCTTGCCTTCAGCAAGCTGCCTGCACCACAACCCTGGGAGGGCACTGGGGGCTTAGCCTTGGTTTTACCAGTCCTGGGGGGCACTGGGATGCTCCGACAACCTGGTGTAAACCATCCCAGCTGCCCAAAAGCACTTGGGTGCCTTCGGAAATCTTATTCTCCTGCTTTTCCAGCTGGTTTGCAGGAACCCTGCACCCAGCAGCTCGCACCAGCACCGGAGAGGCAGAAGAGGGCATTGCCTCTGGGGGTACCTGCATGACAGTACCCAAAGTGAGAGCACCCAAAATCACAGCACCAGAGGAAGCCTCCCCAGAGCCAGTGGCTCTCAGCACTGCTTCACCCTTCCCAGGGCTCATCCCTTCCTTCGCCAGCTCCCTGCCCATGTCTCAGGAGTGGGAAAAGCCTCTCCAGGGCTATTTCCATCTCCACTGCAAGGTGGAGAGAAACAACACGTACCTTACAAGTGGGAAGGATGGGTGGGCAGATGGGCGGACAGATGGACAGATACTCAAGAACAGAGACTGACCAAGCTGGGCACACCTAAAGGATATTGTTTTCCACAGAGATCCATACTAGTTGCATCTCTATCAGCCTCTCTTTTAGGGGATCATCTGCAATTCCCCCTCGCCATCCCCTCTCTGGATCATGCTCCAGGGCAGGGAATGCAGGGCCCAACTCTTGCTTAGTTTTCAAACATTAACTATTAGAACTTGGGGAGCAGTTGAAGTCAGAGTTGGGCAACGATCCATTTTCAAGCTGTCTTGACAACTGGCTCCAGCACAGCAAGATTAGATCTACTAATCACATTTATAAGGCGCCCAGGATCAGGAATTGGGTATTTGGAGAGTATTTGTCATTGTAACAATGTCATTTCCCAGCCTTCAGCAGGCATTTCCTTGTCCTCCAAGCCATTATGGTTGGACTTTTTGGCTGTATAGAAACATTTACATAGGGAAGAGGAAGCTCAAAAGCAGTTCTGGTCACGCTGCTCTGTACAGCTGAAGGTGCGCTGAAGTCTGACGCTAGTATGTCCCATGGATATGGTGATACTGGGGTTCTTTATGGACTTTAATCAGCTTTCTCATCACCTGATTTTGTATTGGTAGCTGCTTGAACAAAACAGATACAACCCAAACCTTTGCAGGATGCTCTATAAACCCCCTCTTACAGGCAGCAAGAGGGAGGGCAGGTAAGCTGAGCAACATCCCGGGTCACACAGCACATCCTTAGTGCTGAGCTCGGGAAAGCCGCACGGATCTCCTTCCCTGTCATGCCTGAGGATGAGACCACACTGTCTGCAACACTCTGCCCAAGACATGCCAGAGACGTGCTCAACAACCCGTGTTTGCAGCAGCAACAGCCTGTGCACAGCCGCTGCCACCAGCGCTGCAGCAGCGCGTGGAGCAGAGACCAGGCAGACCCCAGGCTCCCTTCATGGGATGTTCTGGCAGCCACAGCAAAGGAAAAGGCAAAAATAGCCCCAGTTCTGCAGGTGCCATCACACGCTCCTTCCAGGATACAGCATAAAAGTGACTTGTTTGAGACAGAGAAAAGGAGTCCTGCACCCAGCTCCGGGGCAACAGCACAAGAGGGATGTGGAGCTGTTGGAGCTGGTCCAGAGGAGGCCACGGAGCTGCTGCGAGGGCTGGAGCAGCTCTGCTCTGGAGCCAGGCTGAGAGAGCTGGGCTGGGGCAGCCTGGAGAAGAGAAGGCTCCTGAAGGGGAGACCTTAGAGCAGCTCCCGTGCCTAAAGGAGCTCCAGGAAACCTGGAGAGGGGCTTTGGACAAGGGATGGAGGGACAGGACAAGGGGAATGGCTTTAACCTGCCAGAGGGGAGACTGAGATGAGCTCTGAGGCAGAAGCTCTTCCCTGTGAGGGTGCTGAGGTGCTGGCACAGGGTGCCCAGACAAGCTGTGGCTGCCCCATCCCTGGCAGTGTTCAAGGCCAGGTTGGACACAGGGGCTTGGAGCAACCTGCTCTAGTGGAAGGTGTCCCTGCCCGTGGGACTCACTGGAACAGGGAAGTTTGAGCCAGGAGGGATAGTTTTGCAAATCCAGTTAGTTTGTACCCATCAGTCTTGGGGACAAAACCTGCTCTGAGAAGCTGCAACCTTTCCTCCCCACTTTCCCATTTGGAACAGCATGCCACTTCCAGCTCTCCTTCCTTTTTACTGCAAGTACTTATTTTAGGTGACTGGGAATGTAAGGACCACTTTTCCTTGGGGTGAAACAAAGCGTTCTCCAGCCCCAGGTGATTTTGTGTGCTGAAGAAGCGCAGAATAAATTCCTTTTGCTTGATCCCTCGGTGCTTCTGTGCTCTGCAAAGCAACAAATCTGCCCTCAGCAGGGGCCCTGCACCTCAACCAAGTGCCCCTTCGAGAGGCACGTCTGGCCCCAGGACCCCAAACCCATGAGTTGTGTGTCTTGGTTCACAACCCCTATGATCGTCCTCACCCCAGCCTCACTGCACACTACAAAGCAGTGTTGCTTCCTCCAGCTTTATGTCAAGGTGGAGGGATGAGAGAGGCAGAGAGGGAAGGGATGAGAGAATGATCCAGATTGGTTCCTGCAAACTAGGCAGCAATTTGCTACCCAGCCCATTAAAGAGAGGACAAATGCAGCTCAGGAGCCCAGGTAAGTCACTCACTAACAAGATCCTCCCGGGCCTTTCAGCGCATTCCTGGTCACGTCTCCTTCAGCTCCAGCAGCTGGAATTAAGTCTGGGATGCAAGGCAGGAGATGCTGCAGCATCCAGGGGGGAATTTGGCTGGATGTGCTGGAGCAGAGCACAGGGAGGATGAAGGATGCGCTGGGGATGAGGCAGGGGCTGCAGCACGAGCCCTCCCGTGCTCAGAGCCCTGCTCCCCTCGGATCTCCAGCAATTTGGGCTTGGGAATGGAGGGAGAGGGGAAACGATGGGCTGGAGGGGATGGGTCGGTGATCCGGAGTGACTGGAGCAGAGGGAACAAAGAGACAGAGGAATTAGAGGAGGAAGGCGAGGAAAGAGCCCCTGTGGGGGTACAGGGACATGTCCGGCGAAAGCAGGATAACCATCACCTCTGCACATTCAGCTCCCCTGCGGAGACACTTCCCTAAGCTCAACCCTGCCTCTGGTGACTCCGGTGGCTTGAGGGACACCACCCTGGGCACAGCCTTGGGAAGAAAAGAGATCAACCCATCTCCCACCATCATAAATCAGGGCTGAATCTGCTTAACCAGACCCCAAACCCCCTTTGCATGTGGCTTCACCCTCACAGGCACAAGCTCAAACAGCACCTCTAAAGCCACTGACCCAGCTCCCTCCTGGGACAGGAGCAGGGACTCAAATTCACACCAGAGCTTCACACCATGTTTGAAGAGGGTTTAACCACCCGTATCCATGTAGTCTCCTCTTCCTCGTGGGATTTGCACTGGTACAAACAAGAGAAATTGCAGCCTCCTTTACAAACACCACTGCCCCACACTGTGATCCCTGCACTCACCCACCCCTGACTCAACCTGCCCATGCAATGGAGGGTTCCTAGCAGCTATTCCCATCCAGGCTGTCCTGTGGTTGAGCCTCACGCAAGCTTTCACCCAAAGCTCCCAGGGGTTCGTGAACCAAGTCAAGGCACCAAGAGGAGAACTGGCCCTTGCTTTGGGCTCTGCAGGGTCCCTGCCGTGGTTGTGTTGAGCTGGCAGCCTCAGAGGGAAGATCTGCAAGCCAAGCTCAGGCTCACCCAGCTCATGGGCTGTCCTTGTCCTCTGCTGTCATCAGCACCTTGGTGCAACAGGCAGCATGCAGGGACAGCAGCATTGAGGGTAGGAGATGTGGGGCTGCAATAAGAGACAGCACATGGGTTAGCCCCGGAGAGGGGATGGTGGTGGGTTTGTATGGGTTGAGTGGAGAGGTCTGGGGAGCATCGCGGGTGCATCCTCGGTGTGAAGGGATGTATTTGTGACATGAGGTATTGGTGTTTCGTCTCCTGCTGGCCCTGTTGTTCGCTGCTGCCAGTGATTTCTCACATTCTGCTGACAAGTCATCAGGGACACAATGTGATACCCATTAGCATGAGGTGAGATTCTGGTGGAGAGTGTCTCTTTTGCACTTTGGAGACCTTCCCTCCATCGCTCACCATGCTGGGCAGGGCACCAGGGTCCCATTGCTCCCTCCCAAGGGAGGAGAGGAGACAAACCCCCTGGGGACACCCATAAGCACAGTGTGAAGGTGTCCCCAAGCCCATACCTGAGCCTGTTGTCTCTGCCTGGAGCCGTCCCAGCCCTGGTCCCACCCAGCCCTGCTGCTGCATCCCACCGCTCCGTGGGGATGCGCAGACACAAACCAGGAGGGGGCATCCCTTGGGTCCCTTATTCTCTAGTAGTAACAGGCTATCACAGTGCAGACCCAGGAGTGCACCCAGGCACACACTTGGGCACACACACACAGAGTGTCCAAATCTCTGCACAAGCCACCAGGAGCTGTTTGGTCTCCCCCAGACCCTGCCAGCCCTCAGGACCCCATCACCGGACCCCTTTGGTTTCGCTCCCCTGGCATGTCTGAGATAACAGCAGCAGTCAAATGACACCAAAACCAAGGCAATTCCTATCTCCGAGCCATTAATTTCCTTTCCCCTCGCTGACATCACCGCTCAGGTTAATACATGCAGCACTTCCCTTATCTTTCCTTGGGATTACCTCATCGGAGAGAACCCGGAGAGCCTCCCTCTGTGTGCCAAATACCAGCACTGGTGACGGAGCTGCAAGTTTGCAGCCGGAGGAAGGATTGCTCAAATGCAGCTCCAGCAATTCCGACCACACCAGCACCTCGTGCTGTTCTCCTACAGGATTCAGTGCTACTCAGCAAGGCACAAGCGCTAACAAATCTGTTCTTTGCCCTTCAGTTCCCACTCATCGCAAAGCAAAATACACTCTGCACCAGGCAGAGTTTCTCTTTCTCTGCAATTGGGGCTGGTGCAAGGGTTTTATACCCATTGCCTACAATGCAAAAGTGTTTGCACACACCCCCCCCAGTCCTACAGAACACCCCCACTTCGTGTGTGTGGTACTTGAGTAAGACAAAAAACTTAGCATATGTACATGAGCATATATTCATGTACAGGAACACTCATACAAGTGCACGCTTCATACTGAAATCCAGCAGTTAAAGAGCTCACGTGTAATTTAGCTGGTAAGTACATTAACATGTGTTGCATGTGTGTCAGCATAAGTAATGTGATTACATGTGAATATGTGTATATACGTATATACACACATATACACACACATATACACACACATATACACATATATACACACAATACATACACGCATCCTCACAAACATTCATATAGTGATGAATTTTGACCAGTTGGTGATATTCTCACCTAAAACAAAGAGAATTCAATTTGTTCCAGCTAATTACATTTATATCCACAAGAATATAACTTCATCTAACAAGAACATATGCAAGCAAATGCCACACATTAGCTACACCACCGCGTGAACAGATGTTAATATACATACTCACATCCACACACAGAAACATGTTCTGAACATACACAATGAGCAGATGAAGGACCTGACTTGCTTTGGGGAGCCCATAGGCATCGCCCGGGGGGGAGCAGTGCAGGTAACACACGGTGGCTGCGTGTGGTTCACATGTGCTCATGAGATGCCCATCGCACACGGAGCGTGCACACACTGCTATTGACTGCCCCGCTCCCCCCATGCACACACACAACTCCTCCAGGCAAGACTTGAGACAAAGAAAGAAAGAGACAAAACGCTGCCTTACTTCTTTTTCCTCCTCCTTTTGCTCTCCTGTGTCTCTCCTCCCGCCGCCTCCACCGCGGGACGTCAGCGGGACGGCGATTCTTTGGTGGAGATCATGGCAAGCAACTTAAGGCAGCCGGTGCGGAGGGAAGGAGCAGCTTGGGCAGCAGAGGAGGAGGAGGAACAAAAGCCCAGCAATGCCAGAGCGGTGCTCAATAGGTGTCTTCCCAATTGCGAAGGGGGTTGTGTGGCTGTGTGTGGCTGCAGGGCGGGAGGAGGCGGGTGGAAGGGGCGATGGGAAGAGGCCTCCCCACAACCCCGAGCTGAGGTTAGTGCATAAATTACCTCCCCATTGAGCCGTGCACACGGCTGCATTCCCGCTGCTCCGCTTCCCATTCCCGGCACAGCCCACCGCCGAGGCACCCGGTCCCCCCGGCGCAGGGATGCCGGCTCGCCCCATCCCGCCTCTCTCCCGCTTTCTCCCTTTCTGCTTTGTCTTCAGCCCCGTCTCCCAGCCAGGCAGACACAAAAGAGCCTCTGACCTGGGAGGAGAAATGCCCATTTCCAGGAGAGAACCCAACTCCCGAGCGCTCCGGTGTGTGCTTTCGGCAGGCAGGGAAATGAAAAGGAGCTGGTAGGGCTCCCAATCGGAGGCAGTATTCCTTCCCTAATGAGTGTAATTAGCAGAGTGAGGATAGGAGCGTGTTTCCCTGGCTCTTCCCTGCATCTTTCCAGTCTCCGAGCGCCAGCCTCCCTTTGCTCTTCCACAGGCTTTTGGGAAACGGCGTTTTTCCACTTCCAGGAGCTGCCGGGGCAGGAGCTGTCCTTGGATGCAGCTACCAACATGCACTCCAGCTGCCTCAAGCTCCCCCTCCACCTCCATCTCAAAATAGAGGGGTTCAGACAGGTTTAAATCCCAAAACACACATCCTGAGTCTTCAGGGTCTGCCAAAGCAAAGACAAGTCGGATTTGGGACTTGGCTTTTTCACTTGCTCATTGCTATCCATCCACTTCAGCTCTCATAAATCCTGAGCTGTCAATGGAACAACGGGTGATTCAGTGGGGATTTAGCCAAGCTTCAGACCCGTGGAGCGAGCCAGATCCTCCTCCCACGGCAGTGCCTGACCCAACATGAGCATGGCATTACCTCACCCCACGCTGTGCTGGGATGCTCTCCCTGGTGGGTCCCATAGAGGGGTCAAGGAATCTCTTCATCTCTGCCCTGTGGATACCCTCTCAGCGACTCCATCTCTGCCTGGGATTAGTCTAAGCGTTGATTTGGCTGCATCAGTCCGGGTGAGCACAGTGAGCTCCTGCGATGGGGATGAGGATGCAGCAGGCATCCCGCGCATCCTTCTCCCAAACAGCGGAAGGGCAGCAGGCGCAGCCCCACAGCAAAGCAGCAGGCTGGGAGATGTGTGGGGCCCATGGGCCTAACAACCTGCTTGGCTGGGTTGACTGCACAAGCTGGAGGAGAAGCAAGAGCATCCGGATGCTACACTGGGGGCTGCATCAGGCCAGGAGCGGCCGGGGAGGGCTGTGCTGTCTCTCAGCATCTGCTCGGCTCTGACATTGTGCTCACTTGGGCTTTCTTTTAATTGCCTTGATGTCCCTGATTTGCATAATCCCCAGAATTCAGCAGGACTTTTGCTCTGAGCTAATAAATAGATGACAAAAATAAATGTGTCATGTAAGATTTGCTTCCATCCCTTCCCTCTGCGATCAGCGAGAAATGATGCTCGCGGTGTCGAGCTCACAGGAGCTGTCAGCCTGGCCTGCCATAAGCACCGACGTTTGCGCTGCCCCTGGTGCACAACTTGCCAAGATGTTAAGCTGAAGCCATGAGCTGGGAGCAGGCGGAAAAGGTGGCTGTGGAAGGAGAGGATGTGCTCCTCACCCCCATCGTCCCTCCAAAGCTCTTCCCCCAAAGGCACCCCAAAGTGGTGGTGAAATGACTGCATAGCACAGAAAGGTCCATCATTGTGTTCGTAGTGTATTTGCAGCCAGTGACAGCCAGGCAGGTACCTGGGGTGCCCTATTTTTAGATGTATTTCCTGCAAAATGACAGGGCACTGTGGTTTCCTCTCCTCCCTATCGCTGCAGCCAGCCCTCTGCTCACAGTGGAGTTCCACTACTCATGGAATTAGTTCCCTTAGCTGAGAAAAAGAGCAGTCACTCTGCTGTGAGTATCCAAGGGGACTCATGAGGCTGGGAAAAGCACCATGTGTTTGCTACGGGATGATTTTCCTCTGGGTTTTATAAGAGCTTGGCTGCATGCACGGAGCATCAATGGGAATGCCAAAGTTCCCACCCCAAAACAGCCTCAACAGGCTCAAAGGTTTAAAGCAGAGTTTGCCATTATCCCTGGGGCTCTGCATCCCTGGAAATCTTTGCTCCAGTGTGGGGCATCTCCCTGGGCTGGAGCTACTGGACAACACCTCTTCATTAGGTCAGAGCAGAGGATCCCCTCTGAACGTCAGGGTTTGGATATGATGGAAGGCAGCAGTGAGGCTTTTTAGGTTATCACCTGAAGGTGTAGTAGAGATGGGCACTGTGCAGGAGGCGCAGCAGCTCTGGAGATCCCACCTTGTGCATTCCAGCAGTTGGGATTGGTTTTTCCTTCCCGCAGCCCTGTGATTCTGGAGGATTCTCAGCTCTTATATAAAAACTCCTTAACGTTTCCAGCCGTGTTTGTTGGGAAAAACCTGAAAACATGCATTCTAAAGGGTAACAGCCGGAAGAGAAATAAAGACCTGGTAATATATGAGCTTTCTTCGTTTTTCCTCTTTGAAAACCCTGACCAATTGTAAATCATTTTTATGACTGTACATAACTGCCTCCTGCATGTGATGCTTGAGCTTGGGTTTATGGTAAATATGGATTCACAACTGCTGGGCAGTGGAGGAAAAAGCACTGCCTGTGGCTTCCAAAAGGCTCAGATCAGGCTGTGAAAGGAGCTCATCAACCTCACAGAGCTGCACTTAGTTGACATTTCAGGGGTCCTGGGATGAGCCTTTCAGCTCAGCACAGGTTTGTCAGTGGAGGTCTCCCCATGTGCTGGCGGTGGGATGTGCTTGCAGTAAGCAGGCTGGCAGCCGGGGTGCTCAGGGCTGCAGATGCAGATGGGCACTCGTGGGGGAAGCAAAAGCAGGGGGTGAAGAACAAGAGACAGGGAATTACAGCAGAGGAGGAGGGAGAGATGAGCTGTGGTAAGGCTGGATCATGGCTCTGGCTGGATCGTGGCTCTGGCTGTGGGGAGAGCTTTCCACTGAGACTGCAACAAGTCCTCTCCCAGTTCATCCCAGTGCTGTAGTCTGCACCCCTGATGGTCTGGACGAGGCTCGGCTGCCTCCCAGCCCAAGCACCAGATCCATGTGGTGGGGTGGGACGATCGGGTGCTGGGACAAGGGAAGGCAGAGAGCCATGAAGATAGAAAGAAGGAAAAATCATCCGGAGAGGTGGAAATGAGACAAGGTACAAGAGCGAGGCGCGATGGACAACAGAGCATCCTTCCAGGATGCAGCGAATGATTTTCCCCTTCCCCAAAGCGCCAGGGCAAGGGGATGGGATCATCCATCTTCATTACATCCCCAGAATAGGCTCTGTCAGGTTGCACTGTAAAACTAATCAATATTCCCTGCGGCATTGCTGGCTGGAGCTCCCACCACAGGAGCAGCGGGGCACCGGGACACGCCGGTTGTGCGCCACACACCATTCCCAGGCACTGCAACCACACCCCACAGAAGTGCATCGATTCAGGGAGCAAAACTCAGCACCAAGCCTTATTTACCCCATTGCAGTAACACAAGCCCAGTTAGACTGCAAACCTAACTCACACACAGTGACCCTGAGCTTGTGCACGCAGCAAGGCACTTCCCTCTGCAGGGATATTCTGGAGCAAAGGGAAGGAAAGGGTTGTGCTATGGACATTGCTCAGCTCCTCGGAGCGATTTGGACTAGTTTGGTACCCAGCACCTTGTGCCCAATGCATCCAGTACTGCTTTTCCATAGTGCTCCCTGTCTCTGCCCAGCCCTGCTCAGTCCACACGTACTGGGGCAGGGAGTTAATAAACCTGGGAAATAAAGGTCAAGATTCAATCATCGGGTGCTGCTGAGGCTTTCAATTGCCCATGGTTGATAAATGACAGTGGGGTGCAGGGGCCAAGCCTGTGTGAGCAGAGCTGTTGGGGATGGAGGAGGTGTGTGGTGCAGAGGGTTAACTGGATCAGTCCTTGCTGGGGAGCACCTAGAGCTCAGCAGCGTTCCCACTGCTGGATTGCTCCTGAGGAGCACCAGCAACAAGACAGACCCCCGGGATGAGAGGAGACCCTCAGGGCAGACACAACCTGATACCGCGGGTCTTTGGAGTTTACTGTGGGATGCTGCAAGCAAACTGGGTTGGGGGTTCCCCACTGGAGGTAACTGCCCAGCAGCAGGCACCTCGTATGGTCCGTGCCCACCCTATGGACTAGTTGCAGGGCAGGAGCTAGCTCCGGGGAGCTTCACCCCATCTGTTTCCAAGACAGCTTCCAAAGCAATCGCTCCCGCGCCGTGCCCGGGCTCCTGCTGCCAGCACAAGGCTCGGCCCAGACAAGCCCCATCCGTCTTGCTCTGAGCCTGGCTAAAAATAAGCCAATAAAGCAGCAATCACCTCGGAGCAGCAGCGGCTTCATCAGCGCAGGGCGAGAGGAAGCACCTGAGCCCCGGCTCCGCTGGGTGAGCCACAGCGCCGGCAGCCCCCTCCACCATGGCACAACATGGAGAGAGCAGGCATGGGTGCACATGGGGCTGCTCCATGGGTGCTCATGGGACTGCCCCATGCTCCTGCCAGGCCCTGGCTCTGTCTATCTGGGCTTCTCTGGGCGTAGAATCCTAGAATCAACCAGGTTGGAATAGACTTTTAAGCTCATCAAGCCCAACCGCGCCCCAGCACTGCCAAGGCCACCACTAACCCATGGCACTGAGGCCTCGGCTACACGGGGTGTGAACACTTGCAGGGCCGGTGACTCCAGCCCTGCCCTGGGCAGCCTGTTCCAATGCCCGAGCACCCTTTGGGGAAGGAATTGTTCCTCATCTCCAGCTAAACCTCCCCTGGTGCAGCTTGAGGCCGTTTCCTCTTGTCCCATCCCTTGTTCCTTGGGAGCAGAGACCAGCCCCCTCCTGGCTCCGTCCTCCTGTCAGGCAGTTGCAGAGAGCGAGAAGGTCCCCCCTGAGCCTTCTCTTCTCCAGACTAAACCCCCCCAGGTCCCTCAGCCGTTCCTCATCACACTTGTGCTCCAGGCCCTGCACCAGCTCCGGTGCCCTTCTCTGGCCCCGCTCCAGCCCCTCAATGTCTCTCTTGCAGTGAGGGGCCCAGATCTGACACAGGATTCGAGGTGCAGCCTCACCAGTGCCCAGCACAGGGGGACAGTCACTGCCCTGGCCCTGCTGCCACACTGGTGCTGGGACAGGCTGGGATGCTGTTGAGGATGCTCCTCACCGCCCCACGGCTGCACGTGCTGACATGGGATGCAGGATCTGAGCTCTGGCACTGCTGGGAGGAGGAGAGGAGATGTGTTTATTGCAGCATCGATCACTTTGCCCCTCTCCCCTGTCCCAGCAGCTCTTATAACCCAAACTGGGGGCTCTTTCACCTGCCATGTGCCCTGCCTGCAGGGACCCCACACTCCTCGGGGCTGCTCGTGTGCCTCTTCCCGTGCAGATGCTGGCCAAGGGCAGCTCCATCCTGCTCCGATGCGCTGGATGTTTCCGTTGCAAACGCTCATTTGTCATGTACATCTCCTGGCATTTCTGTAAAGGGTAGATTAATTTCGGGGAGCTCTCAGATCCAATTTCCTCTGGCAATGGCTCTATTAGGCTGTGCACAGCAGAGATACAGGCTCCCGTCCTCCTGCTGCTACTGATGGAATTTGATTCCGTGCTGCCAAATCTGCGGGGCTGCAAACACATTCTCACTCTTGATTAATGTGAGTAATTTCTGCTTGAAAGGAGGTTGAAATGAGCAGCCGAGGGGAAGCGAGCAGTGAGGGTTCCCCCAGCCCTCCTCCTCCTCCTCCTCCCCATCCCTCGCTGCTCTTCGCTTTACATGGGCTGGCAGATTATCGTGATCGCTGGCCCTGGTTCAAGAGCAACAGAAGGTGCCAGGGCACGGGGGGGGCCACCTCGGCGCAGGCGGGATGCGGGATGCGGGATGCGGCTGGGGCACGGCTCCTGCCGGGAGAGGGGCAATGGATCCACCTCCCCTCTCCTCCCCTTGGGGCTGGCAGCGGGGGTTACACACGGGGTGCATGAGAGGTGCACGAGGGGTGCACGAGGAGTGTACGAGGGGTGCATGCGCAGGGTGAGGGGGAGTGCCCTGCAGTTGAGTCTAAATGTGAGGGAAAAAGAGAATCCGACCGTGAGGGGAGATGGGCGCAAAGGTGAGGGAAGGGGAAGGGAAAGGGAAAAGGGAAGGGGAAGTGGAAGAGTAATGAGGAAAGGGAAAGGGGAAGGGGAAAAGGGAAGGGGAATAAAAAACAGGAAAGGGTGAGAGGAAAAGGGAAGGAGAAGAGAAGAGGGGTCCCCCTCACCGGGCTCGGGGGGCCCTGCCTCACAGTGGTCCTGTCCCCAGCCTGGGTCCAGCCGCTCCCGCTGTGAGGGGTGATGCCATCAGTGGGGCATCGATCCCAGCTTCCCATCCCCACCCTTGGGTCCCCAAGGGCCCAGCCTGCCCCTGTGGGCCAGGGACACCCTGCTTCCAGCAGAGCATCCACACCGGCTGCTTCTCATTCCCTCAGGCACATCGCCCAGGGCTGCCGGGGGGACCTGAGCTGCTGCAGGCCCCTCTGCGTGGTTCTGGAATGGGAGAACCAGAGTACCCCCTGCCTCAGCATCCCCAAGACACTGACCACACAAGAACCTGCCCCTCAGCCAAGGTCTTTGAAGGACACCACTGGGAGTCCTTCCCCAGCGAAACCCTGTCCCCGAGGAGCAGCGGTGGCTTCGCGTCTCCTTCCCGATGTATTTTTATAAGGAAGGAGGGAGAAAGTCGCATCCTAATCTGGCAAAATGTCAGGGAGTGATTCAGAGAAGAGGCGAGCAGCAGGGAGAGGCAGCCCACACACGAGAGATGGTTCTGATTTCCAAATGTCAGCATGTCCTTTAATTAAATGCTGATTAACAGGGGACGTGCTCCCTTGTGCTGGGACTGGGGCTGCTCCTGCTACCAACACACTCCACAGAGAGCCCAGGCACTGCTGCCAGCCTGCCTGCTCCCATGGGGTGCTGCCCGGCATGCCGGAGAGCTGGAATGACCCTCCTTGAGCCACGGTTTGCACCACGCTGAGGGCACCGAAAGGTGCTGTTTGTAGCTGCTGCACAGCTTGGTGGTGGCATTCAATCTTCCCACACCCAGATCCCTGCTGTCTAGTCTGAGCTGGGATCGTGCCGGTGATTTTTTGTCTCCACGTGGAAGCTGCATTGGATCTAGTTTAGTGGAACTCAAGGCAAACGCTGTCGCAGATGCTCTTACTTTAGTTTGAGCAGCTTTTTTCCTCCTCAGCTTCCTGTTCGCTCTCTGTACACTTCAGCTACACTTAGGCTGCAAAAATGCATTTGGGATCTCTGAAAACAACTTGTGTATCTCATGGCATCCCTGAGGATTAGCAGATACAATGCTTCGTGTCCAAGGCCAGGCTGGATGGGGCTTGGAGCAACCTGCTCTAGTGGAAGGTGTCCTGGGTTGGAGCAGGTCAGTCCAGGCAGCACCACGTCTCCCTGTGCACCCCTACAAGCCCTGGGGAGCTTTGTGTGGGACCCTGCTATGCGCAGACCCTCCCGGTGATCCTCACTCTGTGCCCCAGGATGGGTGGGCAGCAGGTTTATTGGGCCAAAGGAGGACATTCTGCTCTGCACGGCGTGCATTGGGCTGGCCATAGAAGAGTTCCTGAGTATACAACAGCTCCCCAGACTGCACAGACCCTCTTAACTTCAGAGACCCGTGTCACTATGTGCATAGAGCCTCTCACACAAGCACAGCCCACCAAGGAGGTGGCAGGGCTGAGCTCACACGCCAGGTTACATCAGAAGAAATAGGCTATAATTCCAATCACACTTTTCAGTGCCAGAGCTCAGAGAAGCAGCTTTTCATGCTTATCCTCCCATCTCCACGCTGTGCACATCCCTCCCAGCACCTGCAGAAGGTCTGTCCTCCCTTTCTGTGCTGCCTCCCTGCAGCGGTAGGGGCTGGAGAAGTGGGTTTGGGTGGCCAGCAGCTCCGGGTGCCACCGTTCCCCATTCCCCATTGCGATGTGCAACAAGTGCTCCCGCAGCCACGCTGCCTATTCCCAAGCGCCACCTCATGGCATCATCTCCAGAAAGGGTTTGTTAGACAATGCTCACCCCAGCGCAGCCACAGGAACCGGCGCTGGCACCAGGGAGGGTGGGAATGGGACACAGGACCACTTGCTGTGAGCAGCCCTGGTCCCAGCACCCAGGCCAGGACGGGGCAGACCAAAGCCATGCTCACTGGACGCACCATCTGCTCTCTTCTCCTCAAGACCACAGAAGTTCTTCCAAGCTCTCCAGGAGGCGGCAGATCCTGCTGGCCCTGGCTGGGACATCCCCACAGCTCCACTCCCCCCGTTTGAGTTCCCCTTGACGTGCCTGAGAAAGCAGCTCTGTGTTGCTAAACAAGAGAGCGAATAGCGCAGGAATCCCGGAGGCAGCAAACCCCGAGCACCTCCCACACGGCAATGGGAGGAAAGTCACTGTCTTCTTCTGCCAGACAAGGGGTTTTTCCACACTGGTGTCACCTCCACCACCCTTTGCCTCCCCAGAGACCTTTGTGTGGTCCCTTCAGCTGCAGTAGCCAAGCAGCAGGTCAGATCCCCTCCCAGCCAAGAGGAGAGGGTCTCCCCAGCACAGCAAACAGCCCTGCAACAGTGCATCAAAGAGGCACCCTTCACCCAGGCCTCCCCTCTCCCCAAACCAGTGCATGCTCAGGTCAGCGGCCTTAGGTGAGATGATGGAAGTGCTGGTTCAGGGTCCTCTTTGAGGAGCATGCTATCCCTGCTCACTGCCTCCCCCTGCCACTTCCCTTCTTTTCCCTGGGAGCCAGGGGAAAGGCACCCATTCGGGTGAGCCCCCATCGCATCCCGAGTGCTTGGTGCTGAGCAGGGCAGTGTCTGACCCCCCAAGGATGGTGCCTTCCAGCCAGGATCCCTGCTCTGAATCCGGCACAAGCCAACCCCACATCCAGAGCCCGTCAGCCTGAGGGTGCCACCCTCTGTCCTGCCACGCTCCCCATGTCTTGCTTTGGCCCTCGTGCTTGGGCACATATGAGAACACCAAGACACCCAACGTTAACGCACCCAGATGGAGAGATGCAGCAGAGTGTTTTGTGCTGGGAGGGATGGGGAGAGGATGCAGGGGAAGGGAGGTGGTGGTAGGAAGGGTGGATGAATCATTTGGAGGGAGCCAGATTTCCATATTTCCCCTGCTGGAAAATTAAAGTCTGCTCTGAGTTTGCATCCCAAAAGTGACTGCTTTCGGATCCCTGCCCTGGAAGGCACGTACCTCTCTCAGCAGCCAGCCCTGCTGGGATCAGCGTCCATGCTGTCTACCTGTCAGCAGGCTCTTCCTTCTGTTCACGCTGAGCATCCTATTTTCTTTGAACACCGAGGTAGTTAAAAGCTTCAACTTAAGGACTCGAAGGGGAGGGTAGAGGTGGACAGACTCACTGAGCATGAGAAGCAGCTATTGGCTCTGCCTCTCCGGCTGCTCTGCCACTGGGTTGGGCTGAACATGTGTCATCCTTCCCCTCGGTTCCCCTATTTCCCCATCACTGTCCTTCCCCATTTGGTGCTGGGAAGGAGGTGAGTTGGTGCTGGGTTATGGTCCGTGCGGGCAGATGCTGCTGGAGCTGCCCCGCTCCCTGCCTGTGCCATGGCATATGGTGCCTGAGCTCTCATTTCCTTGGGCTCGTATGGTGACTGGCAGGTTTCTCACTGTGCTTTAGCAGGCCCTTGGTTAACCCCCGGTCCACCCCTAGTGCCAAGTGTCCGTATGGGCTGAGCAAAGCACTTCCCGATCCCTACTTCTTTCTTATTAAGGAGAGCTCTTCCTTTGAGCCCTGACCAGGACAGAGCTACCCATGTCCTGCCTTTAAAGCTGCCTCTCCCCTCGTTACAGCAGGTGAAATGTGTTGCTGGGAAGAGGAGCCGAGCTCTAATCCTTGTTCAGACCTTGCCTACCTGTTACATGTCAGCCCCATGCGGGACCGCTCTGCCGAGTGACATAGCTGAATGTTTAAATCAGTGTCAATGTGAGGATCCAGCTTATCTGCAGGGCTGCAAACACAGGTGGAGTTGTTGAGTTCCCCTCAGGTCCTGCTGGGAAAGCTGCTTCTGCAGCCACAGCCCCTTCCCTTGCAAAATCTGAGGCCATGAATAACACGAGAAATCAGTCCTCGCCCCTTTGACAAATCCCTGCCTGGTGACAAGGAGCCGCGCTGTGTCTCTTGGGTAACAGGCACCATTTCCAACAACATACATTGTGCTTGCAGATCAGTTTGTTCGCTCTTCTGCATTCATTACTGATTCCACACGGGAATAGCTTTGAGTCTGCAGGCTGTTCCAGCTGAGCCTGGGTCGGGGATTGTGTGTTTGAGCACAAACAGGCTCCTAACACATGCAGCACTGGCTGTGACAGCAGGAATGTCACCGCTTCAACTCCATCTCCTATCAGCCAGGCCCTGTTGCTGCTGCTGCGTGTGGTCCTTGGGGCAGGGGCAGCACAGGGAGCAGGCAGCCCCTCGCCTGGTGGCTTGTGGTCAATGAATGATTGTGGAGAAGCAGCTGCTGGAGGATGTGAACACGCTTCCCACCTCTAATCCAGCTTTGCTGTCTCGCTGCGGCATCGCCATGGCATTCCGGTCCTCTGGCTGGCATTGGAAGGAACAATCACGCTGCGCTGTGCACATAAGGAGCATGGCGAATGGATTTGCCATCTTCATGGACTTTGTTTTTTAACAAAAGCCCAAACTACTGAAAATGTAATCAATTTACATCGCTGCTGTTACCAAACAAAGCTGAGCCTCGCTCAGGCCTAGCTAACACTTCATCATTCACCTTTGTCCAGGCAGAGAGGGGATCCTTAGGGCAGCAGATGCCATCAGGAAATCCTTCTGTTTGTTTTGTCCTTCAGCAGAGAGCATCCCATTAGCTGTGTGGGAACTAACCACTTGGATACTCGTTTGATGCACAGGATGAAGATTCTGGCAGCACCTCTGGACCTGGGACACTGCTTCCTCCAGATCCCGGCTAGAGGCAAACCTCCAAGAACAGGTAAAGCTGCTGACAAACACACACTGCTGATGCTGCTCACGAGGGGCTGATCCCATCAGCACAGCGCTTGGGTGAGCAGGATGGTGAATGTAGTGCAAGGAATCTGCTACTCACGGGGTGGGTGTTTGCTGCTGGATAGACACGGTGGAGCAACGCATCCCTTGCAAGCCACAGGAGAGTTGCATCTAAGTTGTAGTTAATGTTGAGAGTTAATTGTAAAAGAGCAATCACATCCTCTGAGATGTGCATATTGAGCTGGATTTCTATAGCATTTGCTGAGCTGCACCCAGGGAAGAAATGGGAGGTACTTGTCCATCCTTGGGGGTACTTCAGAGAGATGGAGCTGCCCTGAACTGCAGTGTTCTCACAAAGCCCCCCCGGTTCCTGTGGGGGAAATCACTGCCAGGTTTTGGAGTGTTTTACCGAAATCCACCCGCTAGCGGGCAGCAGGACGAGAGGCTGCTCATGGGAGCAGTGAGGTGTCGCCTGAGACCTGCCAGAGAGGGATCGTTTGTCTTAAACCCCTTTAATGTGCAGTGATCCTGTGCAACAACCAGCCGAAACCTCCGTGTCCCAGCAGGGAATCTGATGGGTTTCTCCTGGAGCATTAAAGCCCAGGCAGCTCCCGCAGCGGAGCAGAAGTGAAGTGCCCGCATTTGAGATGCTGTTGGTGGCAGAAGCGGGATGGGGACCCATGCAGGGATCTGGACTCCTGCCCTGCAGCGTTTCCCATGGGCCAGGGAAGCTTTTATGGTGAACCTCTGAGCAGCACAAGGTGCCCAGCACTTACCACCGTGTGCTCAAAGCTCTTCCACTCCTTCCCCACCCCGCTGCGCACACAGGCTCACTGCGGAGGGGTGATGTTCTCCAGCAGAACAGGTTCAGCAGCTCCAGCGCCCCAGGTTGAGCTTTTGCCAGCACTTGTGTACCTGTGTGTGTGCACACGTGGGCTGGGAGGACAGTGTTTTAACACACCAGCGGCTGCTTTAACTCCTCCCCAGCCCTGCAGCAGCTCCAGTCCATGCCCCATCCCCGGCAGTGTTCAAGGCCAGGTTGGACACAGGGGCTTGGAGCAACCTGCTCTAGTGGAAGGTGTCCCTGCCCGTGGCAGGGGCTGGAGCTGGAGAAGCTTTAAGGTCCCTTCAACACAAACCATTCATGACTCTATGCTCATCCTATGGGATACACCAGTGCTGGTCCCTGTGTGCTGGGAAGCCTGGGCTCACTGAGCATTGGTGACAGGATGCTCTGCGCTGCCGGCAGCACCCAGGCGGTACCAGGGCTGAGCAGAGGCACTGGGTTACCCGGTCCAGCCTGGGTGAAGGCAATGGAGCGAGCAGAAAGGGTGGCATGGCCCTGTTTGTGTCTGTGTCACCCGTGTTGCATGGGTGCAGACTCTGGAGTCATTTCTCCAGAGGACCAGGAGGTGGAAGCATTTTCCATCAACTCCTGCGATGATCCCGGCTCCTGGGGGGAACCTGTCTCTGACTCGGGAGCACTGGGGGACAGGACAGCCCAGGAGCTGGGGGTGGCTGTGTCGTGGGGATCAGCAGGGGCACAGGCACAAGGGTAAAATCCCCTCCTCCGGGAAAAGGCTCCTGCAACTATCCCTGATGCTCGCCGCTTGCTATGCAGGGAAAAACATCTCACGTTCTGCACCTCAGAGGCAGGAATGCAAGAGCACACACTGCACAGGGCCATGCACCATGCTCCAGAGCATTGCTCCATGCAGTAGTAACATCAGGACCCCAGATGCTGAGCCCAGACATCCCAGGTTCCTCTTTTCCTTCCTCTAAGCAGAACTCCTGCATGTGTGGATGTGTGGCAGCTCTCTGCAGCCCACTCCCCTGTCACAGGAGGGCCAACACAGACATCCCCGTGCTTGCCCATCTGCCTCCCCATGCACCATGTCCTGCTGCTCAGTAGCCCTGGGGCTGTGAGCCTGGTGGGACCTGCCTCTGCTTGCTCTGGAGGCTTTCCCTGGGGGCTTGGCAGTGGTCAGCTAGAGCCAGGAGCAGGGTTGGGCACGGTGTGGAGCTCAGCCCTTGTTCCTCATGCCTGACATGGGGTGCTGAGTCACTGCCCATCAGCCGTGCCTTATCTAGGCAGCAGCCCCGTGCAGGGAGCACTGGAGCCAGGCACCAGCCTGCAGGGAGGTTCCCAGCTCATGGGAGATGTCTGATGGTGCTTTCCCAGTCCAGAGAGCCCGGCTGCTGCCAGCCAGGGTCTGCCATAGCACACATTGGGAACAGAGCTACTGTAATATCGCTCCTCGTAGCCATCAGCCTATGCAATGGTACCGCGCTCTGTGGCAAAGCCTCAGTGCCTTGCCGAAAACACTCATTTCCCTGAAGTACTTTATAAATGAGGCACGGAGAGGCTAAAGGACCCGACAGCAGTGAAACATCACTGGGATTCACCTCTGTGTGATGAGGGCTCTGCCCAGTGCTCCGCTCCACCACACCGTCCCATTGACCTTTACCTCTTCTTCACTTGTGACACTGGACTTGGACATTTCCTTGTTAGCTGCAGGTGTGGAAAGCTTAAACATGGTGAAAACCAGGGAGGAGATCATATATAGAGCCAGCTACATAGATACTGCTCCCCTTCAGCAGGTAATCCTGCAGCCAGGACGGGCTTGGCTTCCAGGTTTACAAGCAGCACCAGCCTCTAGGCAGGACCCACACTCCTTGCCTGGCTCCAGGGCCAGTTTGGTCCAGCATCCCTGTATGTGACAGAATGAATGTGCAGAGCCCAGCTCGGTATGCAAAAATGCCTTGACATTCTGCCTTGCCTTGTGTTTGTTTAATAAGTAAACAGCTAAAAATAAGCTGGTTTTACCCAAGGGGCTTTTGAGTAGCGCTAAACCAAGAGAGTGAAAGCTGTATGCTGGGGAACAGAACTGGTATTTTCCTCTCCCTCTCAGTTTTGTATCAAAGTAGTTTGATGGACTTGATTCCTCACCTGAATCAGCATGAGCACAAGGACAATCAGCCTCAGCATCTGCACATGCAGCCCTCTTCTGTGGTGCTGCATTTAACCTGTGCACTTAACAATAGAGCAGATCTATCCAGAAGATAGATGCCTGAAACCTGTAGTTTGCCTTTTGTTTTTCCCTCCTGGAAGTGCGTGACAGTCAAAAGTAATGGCATCAGTGGCTGGCCACATCTGGGAATGCCACTGCTGGTGGATGCTTGGGTCAGATCCCATCCACTACTTCCAGCCCGCTCCAACTGGCAAAGTGGGACACTGAAATCCTGCTGTGAGGCCTCTCGGATGCTGCTGGAGCCCGGGGAGAGGTGGTGCCTTTGCCTGTATTGCTGAGCTTTATCTGACCAAATGATGCTCCAGCCCTGCAGCATCCTGCTCTGGTTCAGGTTGTAGGAAGCACCATGACTGGATGAGCCTCCAGAGTCCTTTTTGTGGGCTTCAGGACTTGGAAAGTCAAGTTATTTGGTGCACAGGGATGGTGCACAGTGGAAGACCTCGTGCTTTACCCCAGAGCTAGAAATGACTGTAGACAGTTTCCCTACCTATGAGCAGAGCATCAGCAGTGCTGGGAGCCCTTTGGTGATGCTGTGGGTAGACCAAGCAAGGGCAGGATCAAGCTGAGAC
The DNA here is from genome assembly GCF_004027225.2 of Strigops habroptila. NCBI lineage: Eukaryota > Metazoa > Chordata > Aves > Psittaciformes > Psittacidae > Strigops > Strigops habroptila. The sequence goes on from NC_044294.2 coordinate 748,674, forward strand.
CCATGGAGTGTGCTGGGCTGCAGCCACCCCATCCACAGAGCACCCAGCATCCATCAGAATGAATGTGGAGCCTCTTCCAGCCAGAAGCCAGCAGGGAATTGGGTTTCAGGCTGTGTTTTTAGCTGGTGTTCAGCAAGTGAGCAGAAAAGAAGACTCAACGTGCCATTAAGAGCACTTCCTGGCTGGGGAATTACAGCACTAATGAAATGATAGGTGCATTCAGCTGCAAGAGGCTCATGCTGCAGGTTTTCCCCACAGGCTGCCTGCCACCAGCCCACTGGTGCTTCTTTCCCAGGCAGATGCCTCAGCACCAGTTAAAGCAAGCCCATGGCACACCCTGAAAGCCCTTCCCTGCACTGCCTGGAGCAGGCCCTGTGCTGTCCGCTATCCCGGGCATCCCTGGGGTTTTCCTAGGCTGCCCTGGAAGGCCTCGCCACCGAGTCTCACCTCCAGGAGTTTCTCATCATAACCTTTGCTGCCGATGCATTGATGTTTGCTAGCTGGGAAGGAGGGGGCAAGGTCCGTGTCTGCCCCAACCAGCCGGGTTTGTTTCCATCCGGGGAGGGTGCAAACATGTATTGTGGAGCCAGAAGGCTGGAGCAGGGCTGTGTTCAAGCGCAGATTTCCATAAAGCCTGTTGGGATGAAGACAGGAGCTGACACTGAGGAGCACAGACCTGCAGGAGCTCACACACAGCCCCATCAGGGGCACCCTGTGCCCTGGGTGTTGGTGGCTGCCCCCCCAGCAGCCCCACTGGGAGTCTTTTGGTGATGCTGTTGCTGCAGCAGCAGACTGGTTAGTAGGTGGTGTGGGGTGAACATCAGCTCCATGTTCACCCATCAGACCCATAGGGGCTGCAGAGTCTCCCAGACGCTGCCAGCTCGGCTGGCACAAGCACCAGCATATCCATGCAGGTGGGACTGCACCCACCCCACTTCCAGCTATCCAAGCATCTTTCTTGGGCATATCCCCACCATTCCTGCCCTCTCCAGGGTGCTTTGCTCTGTCCTCCACCATGCATGTGTCTGGCACTGCAGTTCAAGCCCTTTCTTCTCTCTCTTCTTGGTCTCGCATTCATCCTCCCTCTCATACCTGTTGAAGTTTCTGCCTGCATCAATGTTTTGGGCTGAAAATAGCTACAGAGTGAGGCAAGCAGCAGATCCTGGCTTAGCATCCTGAGGCTGTCATAGCCAGCAGCGAGGGAGTCCCTTTCTGGTGCCACCCAAACTGTTCTTGCCAAACAGTGCCAGCCTGCTGCCAGGGCTCCTCCTTTTCCATCCATCTACCCAACCCTGCGGCCAAAGGCTCAGTAGAATCCTTATCACTCTTTAGCCAGACCTCCTGCGCTGCCTATGCCAAAGGATTGCATCCTGCTAATAGGGGTCTTACTGGTTTGGGCTGGAAAACCCCATCTGATGCTCTGTTTTTAATCACAGGTCCCAGTCCAAGCAGGGACTCCCACTTTCCGTCAGCAGGAAAGCACCAGACACTTTGCTGGTGTTTCTGATGTACACTGGTGAAGAGCAGCACCTGGTCTGTTAGATTTGCCCAGGCACATTGCCCTACAGCACTTTAACCTCGGTGCTCCTTGCTCCCAAGAGGAAGCAGAGATTTAAGTCCTTGTGCACTTACTCACCTTTTCCCAGCAGAGGACTGAGCGTTCAGCCTGCAGCTCACCCCTTGGAAAGGGGAAGCTTGTCAGTGAGTCAGTGGGAGAGAGATGGATTGTTCTGTGACAAAAATAGACTTTTCCCTGCCCTTGCTTCACAGGGGGTGATGAGGGACAAGGTCCACTCCCAGGAGCAAACTCCTTTGGGGATGGTGTTTGGCCGCTTTTGAACCACAGCACTGGTGCCTGGGCTCCGAGGCTTTAAATCCTGGAGACAACATCTGCACCCCCCTGGACCCCTTCAAGCAGAGCAGTTCTGCTCAGTGTCTGCAGGTCCCACGGCTGGGTGAACCATAGGATCACAGAATCCCAGCCTGGTTTGGGTTGAAGGGACCTTAAAGCTCCTCCAGTTCCAACTCCCTGCCACGGGCAGGGACACCTTCCACTAGAGCAGGGTGCTCCAAGCCCCTGTGTCCAACCTGACCTTGAACACTGCCAGGGATGGGGCAGCCACAGCTTCTCTGGGCACCCTGTGCCAGCGCCTCAGCACCCTCACAGGGAAGAGCTTCTGCCTTATATCTAACCTGAACTTCTCCTGTTCCAGTTTAAACCCATCACCCCTTCTCCTATCGCTATGGCCCCTGACGAAGATCAGTGTTGTTGGGACGTGTGAGCCCTGGTTCTGTGCATCAGCCCTATCCTTGCGCTGAGGCTTCCTCTCTCTACTCCGGAACATGGAGGCGGGTGCACACAGTCCAAAGGGAAATGTCAACAACAAAGGCCAAACTCCCCTTCCAGCCACACCACTGGCAGGGCAATGGATGCTTTTGGTCCAGAGCTTGCTGGGAGAGAAGTTCTGGTGTCTATTGTACCCTGTGCGTGCCTCTGGCTTTGCCCATGGTGCTGCTGGGGTTCTGTTCACTTACAGGAGGATCCTGGAGGAAACACTTTGGGCACAGTTTTGACTTTTTTCCCTCATTTGGCAGCTCCTGGTTGCTACGTGCGTGTATCTCTGGTGTGGATTGGTGGATCTGTTGTTATGGTGATGCTCCATAGAGATCTGCTGCTGGATTCACCAGTTTGCTGTTGGCCTGATGGCTGCCAGGGTCAGCCGTGCTCTGACCAGTTGTACTGTGTGACCGTGTCACACAGCATGGCAATTTATATAGCGGTGTACACTGAGTTTAGTTTCAGAGTGACTGGTGTTCACAGGGTGTCAGTTCCTCTGTGGGACAAGAGCAGACTGCAGTTCTGGGCTCAGTTATGAATCCCAGCCTGGTTTGGGTTGGAAGGGACCTTAAAGCTCATCCAGCTCCAACCCCCTGCCACGGGCAGGGACACCTTCCACTAGAGCAGGTTGCTCCAAGCCCCTGTGTCCAACCTGGCCTTGAACGCTGCCAGGGATGGGGCAGCCCCAAGATTTGCAGTGAGACCTTGAGGAACAGCCTCTGCTCTGGGAACAAGCACTAGCCTGCATTAACAAGGAGACCTGAGCTTGTGTACGCTCCTCCCGCTCCTCGGTTCACCTGCCTGTGGAATGGGAATAACAGCATTCCTTTTCTCTTGCCCATTTACATTTTCAGTCAGTGGCGTTGCAGATGCCCACCAGAGATGTCACTTGGGGTGGGGTGGAGTTAAATAAGGGTGATCTAAAGCCATTGCACCCCTTGTTAGCACCACCCTGAACCCTGCTACAGCAGCAGGCACCCTGCAGGGACACCACCGGGTGCCTTTGGCCTCTCTAGCAGTGGCCATGAGCACATCCTGCACATGAGCAGTAGCCATGAGCAAATCCAGGCTGGCCCATTACACAGGGGCTCATATCCCAGTTTTCCTTGACTTAGCAGTCAGCCTTTAAACTGAAGCACTCTGCTTGTCACTGAAATGCAGTGCTGGTCTCCAGGCAATGATTTCCACATGCCTGCCTGTGCACAGGAGAGAGGGCCACGGGCAGGGGAGGCATTGAACACATTCTCTTTCCATGACTCGGTACATGTGTTACTATTGAATGGCAGGGCAGCGGGAAGGGAGCTGCTGCCTGGATGCAGTCACTGTAAAACATCCGCTGCAGACCTACCCACAGCAGCACACATGCATGCCCGTGTGAGGTTAGTAGGGGGAAGATGTGCCTGTGAACTGCTGGGGACCTGGAGGGATCTGCAGACCCTGCTCTATGGGCAGGGAATGAGGATGGAGGAGCAGGAAGAAAGCAGGTGAAACCCGCGGGAGCTGAGCTGTGATTCCAAGTCAAGCACATTCATGTTGTGGCTGTTTCTCTATTGCTTCAGTCTAAGCTGTCAGGTTTAATATACTTCTGTATTTCCTGGAATTGCCAGGACTCTTATGTGAGAGCACTGGGTTGCAGATTGAAGCTCTGGACCTCTCTCTAGGGAGACAGTGATGCCCACTGGGTACACACTGTTCGGAGGCTGTATCTTTATTAACTGGCTCTTACTGGGCCTGGCACATCATTGCTCAGTTCCTTTTGACGTCTTCATTCCCGTCAGCTCTCTTCTAAGCACATCCAAATGACTCCCACTTAGGCTTTGACTCCAGCCTGAAGATGCTGCAGGTGAGCTCCTGCCTCTCACAGGGTGCTACACAAGGCACCTGCAGTGGGACAGGCAGGCAGGGTGCCCCCAGTCTGGGCACTGGGATTAAATGGGGGCTAACAGCTTACAGCAGAAACTGTGTGAGAGGACAGGCTTCTCCCTTCCACCTTTATGCATTTGGAGCCTTGATATCACCTCTGCTCAGCTGTTTGCCCTTGCATTGGCCATGGGTTTGAGGTGCTCTCCCCATCACCCTGAGACTGTGCTGGCTCCTCGGCACCCGTGGTCCCTCTCTCGCATCTCTGCAGTGGTGTTTGCTGACAAGGAAGGTTCTGGAGAGGAGCAGCCCTGGCAAACCCCTTGGGTCTGTGATTGAAATGCTGCTCAGGATGCTGCAGCCTTCCCTGCTGCTCCTGGAAACCACTGCAGCCTGCATGGTGCCTGCAGCCTGTGCAACACAGGCACCGTTGCCCCTGGCTTAGAGCAGGAGCCCAGCTCAGCACCTCTGGCTGCTCTGTTTCTGGTGGTGGCTTTTCAGGAGGGGTGAAGAGGGATGTGGTGAACAGCAGAAATGGGATTGCTTCTACCTGGAGGATGCCCTAGCACTGTGCCAATGGCATGAACAGCTCAGGGCCACCATCCCGGGTTACAGGCATCACAGCCCTGTGCGGTTCCAGTCTCTATCAGGCCTGACTCTCTGCTTGCTGCAGGTTTCCCTCTTCTCTCCCCTCTCCAAGCAAACGCACAGCTGGGCTGAGGTGCTGTTTGCGAGGAGGTGACAGCAAATGGGCCCTGGAGGGAGGAAGATCTTCAAAAGATGCAATTCCTATCAAAAGGGAGAGCAGGCAAGGGATCTCAAGGCAAGGGATGCGCTGGGAACTGCGTAACTGGCAGGAGGAGAAGGATTTGCTGAGCAAAGTCTCCCCCAGCATGAGCTGAGGTGATCACAACCACAGACTTACACAAAATCTTCTCTTAGACTGGAGATTAGGAACAATTCCTTCTTCTCTGCTGCTGTGTTTGAGAACCTCCCTGCAGGCGCTGCCTTGCAAACACTGCTCAGCACTGCAGAGGCATCCGCTGCTGGGTGCCAAGTCCAACACCAGCGACCTCAGCCTGTGTTGCCTTTCACAGAGCACACATTAAGGGACAGTTTGCTTTGGGCTGTTACTGGTGGAACAGGCCCAGCCGCATTACCCAGGGCAGAGTCTCGTTGGTGCCACAGCAGTCTGGCAGGGAGATGCTCTGTGCTCCTGCCCCATGTGCTGGTGAGCATCAGGCTGTAACGCAGCTCCCTCCCACCACTCTCTAACATGCATGTCCAGAGGTCCCTGCTGTGGGCTTCCCTTCTCCACACCCTCCTCCCAAAGCCACCCCTGCCAGGCTTACAGCTACCCCTTCCTGCTGGTTATTGTCAGTTATGACTATGAGGGATGTTACGCACCAAGAACAGCCACTGAGCTTTTGTCTCTGTCCACCAATTGCTTGTAATGTTCTTGACCCTCACACATCGCTTTCTCTTGGAGCTGATCTCTCTGTCTATCTCCAGTTTGGGGGCTTCCTCCCCTTCATCAGCCACGGCTTTTGCTGAGGATCTCCTTTGCTTTCTGATTTGAAATGGATTTAGTGGTCTCACAGCTGTGGCATGGAGCGTGTGGCAGCAGTTGTTATGCCGAGGGCTGTGCTGTGCTGGGAATGGCACACAAGCACTCGAGATATCTCCCCTCAGAGACATCTCTCCTTTAACTACAGGGGATGGGCAAGCATGGAAGCCAGACCCATGCCAGAGCCTGGCTGGGCTGCGGGAAACATGCTGGTTCCTGCAGCCAGTGGCATGAAGGGAGCATGACGGTAACGTCACCCCGAGCTGCGCTGACTCTGCAGCACACATGACCAGGTACTCATTGACCAGGGCTAGGGGAGGGCCTCTGGCTCTTCCCCTTCCCTGAGCCCTGCAGAGCAAAGGATGCAAATCCCCGCGGTGCAGGGCAGAAACAAGCTGCTCGCCCTGTGTCACGGAGGATGGGTCTCACCCCTGCTGCAGAGGCATCATGCCCCAGCTGGGGCAACGTGCCTCAAGCCTGAGCTCTGCAGGGGCAATTCCAGCCCAGAGCCCATCCATTGAGCCCTGTGAGCTCAGCCGGGTCCTCACTCACGTGCTCCCTGATTGAGTTGACTGAAGAGCTGGTGTCAGATGCTTGACCCCACTCACAGAGCAGACGAGCATTACTCAGGGCTTCAGGTCTGGGCTCGGTGTTGCCATGGGACAGGCTAAAGTGAACAAACAAAATGGATCCTGGTAAAACATCCCTTTCCTCCACGGGGGCTCAGATTTTACACTTCGGCAATGCCATCTGTGAACCACTTCCCTGTTCTTCCAAGTGTCTTCCAGCAAGCTTGATGCTTCTAATATAAGAAATGAGATTCAGCAAGTCCACTGAGACTCCCACATTCTAAGAGGAAAAAGGAAAAAGAGTTCTGTCAGCAGCAGAACTAAGGAAGACCAAATATATGATTTCTGGACAACCTTTCCTGTGGAACCTCAGATATCTGCGAAGGAGAAAGTCCTGTATGAGCAGATCCTATATGCTTCCCTGCAATAGGATTTCCTGCAGAGAGCTTATGCCCCCTTTCCTCCTCCTCACCAGCTCTGTGTCCTCCAGCTTCCCACTCTCCATACTCTGTGGAGATGGATTTTGTTCCTTCCTTGCCAAGGTGTCCCGGGGGCATCCCTCTGCCTTCCCCCACCATATTAAACCTCCTGCACATCCCCCAGATTTAGGCATAATACCCACTAATTACAAACACTCTCCTGACAGACAGGATGCTCTGCAGAGGGAAGGTGAGGATTCATATAGCTGGAGATAGAAGACATTAATTAGCTTCAGCCAGGCAGCGCTGGCACCTCCAGTCAGCCTATTTCCATGGCTGCTCTATTTTTGGCAAACTGAGAATGTTTGGCTAAATATAAGACAACAGATCGCTGGGATGGATGGTGAAGCTGCTGCTAAATACATAACCCCACCGGAGTGACGGAGCCTGACATTCCCATTCCCTGCCGTGCCCAGAGCTGCGAGGACGAGGAGGAAGACCTGCAGGAGGGAACTCGCTGAGTGGGGCGCTGAGGTTGGAGCTGTGGGTGCGGGTGTTCGCGGCTCCCCGCCCGCAGAGCAGCCGGAGCAGGGCCGGCTCCTGCCCGCACCGCTCCCGGCCCGGCTGCAGGGGCACAGCGGGGCCGAGCGGGCGCCTCATCCCGGGGCTGCGGCGGGGAGGAGCCAGCGCCGCACCGAGCCGAGCGCCGGGTCCCGCACCCGCACCCGCACCGCTCCAACCCCTTCCGGCTCCGGCACCGCTCCAGCCCCGCTCCGGCACCGGCGCCGTCCCCGCTCCCGCCCCGTCCTCGGAGCGGCCCCGCAGCGCCCGTTGCGCCGCCCCTGCCCTTCCCCGGGACCCGGCGTGGCGGCGGCAGGAAGGAGGAAGGAGGGAGAGGGACCTGCTCGGCGGTTGGTGAGTGCCGGGTAGCCCCCTGCCCATCCCTGCCGCAGCTCCGCCGGCCGGGAAGCGCTGGGTCGGGGAATGTCGCTGCCTTCGGGACTCTTTGGGCAGAAAGCGCTCGGGGAGGGGATGGCTGAACTTGGAGACACAGCTCTGTACAAGCGCGGCAGGGATTTATACCTGTCTGTGCCATAGTGGGGGAGAGCTCTGCGCGTGTTTTCATCCTAAACATGGTTTAGGAAGCCCTTGGTCAACCCTGCTCTCACTGTTGACTTCAGCATGCACCATTCGGTGGAAACCCCTGGCATGAGTCCCTCTGGGAAGGACCTGGGGTGTCCTCCGGTGTGAAAGGTTCCAGGGAAGCTGGTGGGGAGTCTGGTGGGTTCCCAGGCTGGAATCCTGCCGCCGGTGGGTTCCCGGGCTGGAATCCTGCCCCTGGTGGGTTCCCAGGCTGCAGTCCTGCCCCTGGCCGGCAGCTTGGCATTCTCCTTGTGCTGCATTTGTTTGTGGTTGTCAGTATCAGCTGCATCTCTCCAATACGCCTGTTGCTCTGACAAGTTCCCAGGGGTGTGCAGAACTTGCCCCCCGGATGCTGTCCCCCTCCTCGCTGGCAAGATGCTCCCCAGATAAGCTTGGTCTCCTCTGCCATGCCCGCACTGGCTCCTGTAAAGTCAGGCTTTAATAAACCAGCTCTTATCTCTGTGAAGATAAACTGGATTGAGCGTGCTGGCTGCTGGGCACAATGGTGGCATTAGCTCTGAAAAGTAGAAAGCATCAGGGTCCAGCCTGGGGCTGCTGGGGTTGATTTTTAGTGCTCTGCGTCAACCAAATGAATGGTGTGATGCGTGCAGGGGGTTGGAGAAGGCGCCTGAAGGGGAAGTGCTTTAAACAAGCAGCAGGCAAAAAGTAAGTGCCTCTGGATGAGATTTGTGAAGGGGCAAAGGCCTTCCGACAGGACCCTCTTCCTGCAAGGAAATGGGATTAATTTCCTCCTTAGTGGTAATGGGGCAGCGTGTGCTAACACACAGAGCTGAGATGTGGGAAATGCAAACAGAGTCTTGTTGTGCAGCATCATGAGGCATTGCCAGGGCATCTGGTCACCCCATCTGTGGAGAGTCATGAAAACCAGTTCCCATGATCCTGAAAAGATTCCCTTGATGCAAACACCAGGCCATGAGCTAACTGGTCAGTTAGTGTCAGTGGGAACACATCAGTAGCGGCATGCAGAGATTTCCAAGTGCATTTGTAGTCTAGAGCATCCTTTCCTCGCTGGAGAAGGCACAAGTGCATTGATGGGACATGATGTGTCCAAGAGCCTGATGCGAAGAAGGAAGAGAGGCAGGAATAAAGGAAGACACCTGGTTCACCCCATCCATGAAGCTTTATTTGTGTGTGTATGTGTGAGGCATTTAGCCCACAGTTTCCTGATGTTTAGGTACCATGTCCAGTGAGGGCAGTTCATAAACAAGTAGTGGAACAACCTCCCCAGCAATAGCTGGGGGTTCCTCCTCTCTTCTCCTTCTTGGAAAAAGGGATATTTTGTGACTAAAGATCAGGACTCTGCAGATGTGACCCTGTCTCTGGCCTTGCTGAGGATTCTGTCAGACCTTGGACACATCAGCGTATCCCCGTGCCTGAGTTCCCCCATCTGCTAACACTTGACCTTGCTTTGTTCTCTGAGTTGTGCTCCCTGAGATCTATAGAGCTTTGGGATGCTGGCAGAGATAGGCATGGAAGCACTAAAATACTTGTCTCAGTGCTGCAAAGGCCCCTTTCACTACACAAGCACTCTTTGTGGTCCCCTGAATGGACCCTTCAGACAGGCTTGGAGTGACAAAGAGCAAAGTGATGGTGTCACGCATTCCTCTGTTACAGGTGACTGAAATGCAGCCGAAGGAACGTGCTGGCTGCTTTTCACTGGCTTCCAAAGGAGCTGCTTTAAACCTCTGTGCATCTATTGCCATTGGTGCTGCCTGGTTTAGCACAGTTGGGCTGGGGACAGCCAAGAGCACGGGTGCAGGAGGAGGCGCTTTTGCCTTCTGTTGCTGGCACTGAAACTAGACAAGATAGATGAAGGCAACTTCATTTTGCGTACAGGAAAGTGGAGAGAGAAAATGGCTTGCTCAAGGTGCTGCAGGGAGCCCGTGGTAGCACAGGGAATTGAGTTTTGACCTCCCAAGTGCATGAGGAACCTCCATCCTCTCTGTCCTGTGTGCTGTGCTCTGCCACTTAGTGAGACAGAAACCTGCCTATGTGCTGTCTATACATCATGTATGCATTCAGATATCCATGTTGCAGATTCCACTGAGACCGTGCCCTTGGTCTGGCCCTTCTGGAGAGAAATGAGTGTTTGTGAATTCTTGTAAACCCTGTGACATTCCTCTGGCTTCCACACAGACCTGAGGTTTGGGCCAGGAGCTCTGAGAAGCTCCAGAAAATCTGGGACACATGTTTGGAGTCGTGTCCAAATCATAGTAAGAGTTTCCAGGAGGGAAGAGCCTCCTGAATTCTCCTTCCAGGCCCAGGGAAATTGAGGCAAACATAAAGCAGCTTCTCCAGGGGGTCTTGGCTCTGAGCTTAGAAGAGATCCCAACCCAGGCTCTGCACAATGAGGGTATTGGAACCCTCAAAGGTCAGCTCTGGCTTATGACATGGTCTCGGTTTACATCTTTACAGGTGGAAAACCAAGAAAAAGTCTCTATTTTCCAAAGGCCCTTGAAGTGCTTTCAGCAAACTCTGCCCATGCAGAAGGTTGACCTCCTGGGTTTACTTTCCTCTAAATTCACTTGCTTCTGCTGTTTGTCAAGGGCAATCTGATAGCAGAAAACAACCTGTTGACGGGTGTAGATGTGAAAGCCTCGATTACAATCTGGTGCACAATTAACTCTGCAGAGTCGCTCTGTAATCAGAGGGAGCATCTTTTGCTCTCTCTTTACATTTCTAAGCAAGGGGGGGTTCTTTTTCAGGTAGCATTTTGCCTGCAGCCAGTGTTACTCATCTGCTGCTTGTTTGCTCTCACAATCTCAGCTCCTATCTTTGTCTGGCTGGAAAAGGAGCTGCTGTGAGATGGTTTTCCAGCCCCAGAGCAGAGACAGCAAGCCTGCAGAGGTGGCTGGGGTTCATCTGTGCTGCCAGCACCGCTGCAATCTCTCATCTGTCTTGATCTTTCTTTGCCTCCCTCCTTTCGTGTGCTTATTCTTGCTGTGTCTCCAGTCACAACCTGAGCTCTGTATTCTCTTGCCTTCTGGGTTCCCTCACTCTTTTAGGGATGAGCTCCAAGCCACCACAATTCAGGCTAGGTTTCTGCAGGCAGGCTGGGCACGCCGCATTCCCACTGGGAAATGGCCACAGGTCTTCAGCACGGCACAGGCCACTGAGCTGAGGATCTTTGCTGAGGATCCGACCGTTCCTTTGCACACCTGAGCAGCTCTTGTTGAAATTCTCACTCATGTGCTGAATGCAGAATGCTCCAACGTGGAGGCAGGACCTGCAAGGAATACAGTTTGGAACTGGATGATCTTTAGGTCCTTTCCAACCCAAACCATTCTGTGATTCTACGGATGCTTGTTGCTTTTTGGGAACCAGGTCTCCCAGAGCAGCTCAGGTGGAGCCATTTCAGAGCATCTCAGGCTGTGCACAGGCAGTGTGGCTCTGCCGCTGCCCTGCTGCGAGCTTGGCCCCTCTATTCTGCTTCCCTTTTATCTTCCTCTGTGGATTTAAATCAGGGGCATTTTGGAGCAGGGATGATTGTTGCACAGGAAGCCCTCAGGCTCAGGGTTCAGCGGGCACAACCATAACACACCCAATACGTTATCCAAGCAGCACATCTCTGGTGCAGCACTGTCAGTGCCTGGTACTGTCACCTCTGGCAGCCGCAGGAGCCCACATTATCATCGGGGCTGTTGCTGCTGTGGTCAGGGTGGCAGATTCTATTTGTCCTTTGGGCACCCTTTCAGTTTTTGCTCACGCTGTCATGTTTTTATCACTGAAGACCTCCACATGAACCCTTTCCCCTCCTTCTCTTTCTTCCCCATCCCCAAACGCTCAGCCGTATCCTTTAAAACAACCCAAACTTCCCCAGCCGGGGGATTGGAATGGGGCTGGGTTTGACCAGTTTCATGGGGTGCTGCTGCGGTGACTTCTAATTGAATTGCTAAATGAAAAAGGAGAGGCTGTTTCAGCTGACCATAAACATGGAAACATCCGAAGAGATCAAAATGTGCCTTTTTTGGGGAAGCACAAACATTCCAAGCGTTCCGTTTATTTCTGCCGCTTCTCTATTTCGATTTAAATAGTTTCTTTTTACTGGCTCTATTGAATTATTTGGTGTCAGGATGCTGCTCGCTCAGGGGTTAGGATTCAAGATCCCACTTAGATTTAGCTGCACACCCCCCCCTCTGCTGTCTCACTGCCCACTCTTGGAGCTGTGTCTTTTTTTAGCTGCTAAATATGTCAAGGTTTATGAACGGGAGCCTTAACTCTGCGCTTGTGAACATGCACATGCATTTAAATTCATCAGTGTTTGGGGTTCTGTCTGTATTCCAGCATGGAACATCACCTGGAGCTCGGGTTTATGCCTTCTAGCATGATTGGGTGGAAAGCCTCTTAGACTGGCAGCTTATGCACCAAAGATACCCCAAGATGCAGGCAGGGACCTACAGGGACCTTCAATAGCACTTTGGGTTCCTTTCTTTTTCTTTTGGACTTGAAAAATCTGGTTTGAAGACTATAATAGCAGCTGAAATGACGTCTTTTCACCCAGAAAATGCATCTACCCATGGTGGTAGGTTAAATCCCACTTTCTGCCCTACCTCACCAGATGCTCAAGCGGTTTAAGCCTGCTGAAGTCAGGAGACCCACAGCAGCACAAACACAGGGCTTTTGTCACCAGCCCAGGCTGTGAGTGTCACAAATCCTCTCTAGTTTCATAGTAGGACATCTTATAACGTGAGCTTACGTCATCTCTGCTGTCACCCAGATAACACAGAGAACTAGAAACTAGCACTCATTTCTGCAGCGCCAGCATCCCCAGTGACCTGATAGTGTGATCCGGGATCCAGTCCTGATCTATAAACAACTGACTAAAGGAAACTGGGTAGGATCCAGCACCAGATCTCCATTGACTTCCTATGTGACCTTGGGTGAGTCCCATCCCATCTCTGCACTTCTGCTTTGAATACTAGGGGGGATAACAGCAGAATTCACAGCCAGGCTGAAGTAGAGTTGCTATTAGTGAGATGCTTTGGCCATCCTTGGCCGAACAGTGATGACAGAAGGGCGAGGAACCATTTCTGTGTTCCTGTAGGCATAATAACCTTCCAGCATCTGTTCTCCACGCCTCAAATTGGAGCAGTGATTTAAGTGCAAAGGAGAAGCAGTAAGGAAAATCTGCATTCAGCCTAAAGCGCGCATTGCTCCTTCTGCTACAGCTACTCCTGAGGCTTGGTCAGCTTGTAATTATTAACTAATTAGAGCACAGTAATCACTGTGCCACAGGATGCAGGAAGTATTGGCAGTCAGGAACAAGCTGTATCTCACAAATCCCAGCCTTTTCTTATCTGTCCTTTGTATTTTGCCCATGTTGTGGTAGCTGACTTCCAGCCCTGCCCGTCAGGCCCTCAGAAGGGGCATAACAGGTCAGCCTGTGGCTGGATACCTCTGTGTGCTGTTTGCTTCTCATGTTTGCAGTTAGGGGACTGAAGGCCAGTGTTAGTCCAGGACAGGGAGCAGCTCCCTCCCAGGCTGTGGTTGTGAGGAAGACCTCCTATGCAGGTCTGCCAATGTTCCCCATCCTGCTTGAAGAAAACCACATCTAGGGGCGAGCCTTTGCAGCCCTCATGATCTGCCTCAACAATAAAGGCATTGAGATGGTGTTTCCTGAGCATGGCACTGGCCAGAGGAGGTAGTTTGGCCACTCCAGAGACTGAAAGCCTCTGTTTATCCCAGGAGCAGACAGGCTGTGATGGAGTCAGTCCCCATGGATAGAGCTGCCTATTCTTGGGGGGTCTGTGAGACCTAGGGGACCCCTCAGATGGAGCAGGGGAAGAACCTGCACAGCGCCTTAGTCCATCAGCTATGTTCTCTTTCTTGAGGAAGAGCAAGAGGCTGAAACACTGCCCAGTGCAGAGGAAACCTCTGCAAGGCCGAGTCTCACTGTAGGCTTGTGTGGTCGAGGCGAGAAACCTCTAAGGGATGCTCAGAGCAGCATGTTTCTGCCTGTTTGGTGTTTGATTCGAGGCAGAAAACTGGGTCTGCGGTGGGGGAGGATGGGCTGTCAGGGCCATCACAAACCGTCCTCAGCATCAAGAGCTGCTGCTGTGCCTGCGGCAGAAAGGAGATGGGGATATGGGGACCTGAAACTACAGGAGAGGTAGTTCGAGCCCCACGGTCCATGCTTGGAAGGGTCCCAGAAAGGCTGTGGATGGTCTGGGCAGCCTTCCTAGTACCTGGGGTTTAGGCAGGAATTTGCAAACACCATCTGCAATGTAAATTGGTGTGTGGGGGACAGTGAAACAGCATTATCTGCCTGGGAGTCTCAGGAGGAGGCAGAACTAGTGGGTTTAATGCTCTTTTTGGACATACCCAGAGGTTGTGTCTTGTCCCAAAGACAATTAAAAATGCAGAGAGTGTCCCCAGACTGCTCTCACCATTGAATGAAGCATCATAACACCCCAGTAACACCTTCACATCCCTCCATTCACCACAATCCTCCTGCTTTAGCACTAACTCTCAGCGACCCTGGGAAGAATAGCAGTGAGGAGCTTTCCCATCCCTCCTGCTGCTGCTCTGTCCCCAGAGCTATGGCTGGGATGCACAGAGGTGCTTGTTGTGCTGTGGGATTCCTCTGAGAGCCCAGCAGTGATGGAAACAGGTATTTCCTCTGTGCAGGAGGAAAACACGACACAGTATCTGAGGGCGAAGACATGTTTTAATACACTCCCATTAGCAGCATGTGTTCTGTTTAAGTACTTAATCCTCAATCCCTTCTTATTAGTGATTAATTGTGCAACTAATTGCACTATGATAACAGCACTGCAAATGCAGTGTGTACAAGCAACCCCACCACTATTAAACCAGCTCAGGATCCGGTGTGGTGCTGAGAGGGGGACACCTCGGCTCAGCTGATGCTCTGCTCTGTGAACACAGGCCAAACCTCCTGTCTTTTTGGGTCTCAGATAGATAATCCTTCCTTATCTTGAGTGTTGCCTATGAAGCAGACAGCTTATCAGCTGACGAGGCAGGAGAGGAGTAGAATTGAATACAACCAAGTGAGCTTTGAACAGCCCTGCTTAATGTAGTCCCTGTTCATCTCTTGCTTTCTGAGCTTTGAGTCTCCTTGAGTCTCGTGGCCTGTTACTGAAAACCACATGGAAATATGTCCGTGTTTGGCTTCGGGAGGGGGAAGAGGGCTCTATTTCAAACTATTTCCAGACGTGCTTCTGATGTCTTACACAGGGCAGAGCACTGAGGCCGCGGGTCAGCACATGCAGCAGCACAGCACCTATCTCCTCCTCACAGCGTCCAAGGCCTGGGGAGCCCAGCCATGTGTTTTCCTGCTCTCCCTCGCTCCCTTTCACTCTGTTTATCTCCTGCTGGGCTCTGTTATCTCCCCCAGTTGCCAAGGCTTGTGCAGAAACCCATCAGGCTTGTCAAGGACACCAGAGCTGTGCAGGGGACTCAGCTGTGTGCAGTTTATAAAGGGGGTTGGGAGTGAATAGAGGAGTGGAAAAACGAGCTTAAGAACATATATATCTTTATACCAATTCTCTCTTTTAAACCCCACCAAATCCACTCGCTTTGGCTGCCGTTCCCATGACTGACATTGCAACCTCCAGGCCACGGAACACTGAGCTGGGGCTTGGTTTGGCTGCGTGAAGCAGATGTTATTTACAGTTTAACAAGGAACAAGGTTTATCTAAACAGTGTGAGGTTGCCGAGTTCCCAGGGATGCAGGAAACGGTGCCCTCCATGGGGAGGTGAGCAGAGGTTTGCAGGCACCGAGTCATGCTTCATCTGTTTGTACATGTTTCACCTGAGATCTCTCTGTTTGGTATCCAGACGTGGCCATGGTTGATGTAACATGAAGATGTTGGAGCCGTGGTGGTGTTTAGGGTGAGGATATCAGGGATGTAGGTGCCTACAGGCAGTGCAGAAGGACGGCGGAGGGTGCCCTGCAAGCATGTGCTGCTCTCTCAGGGACAGAGGTTTCCTAGAAGGCAGGATCTCCAGCATTTGGGATCCTGGAGAACCATCACAGGGCCTGGGCTCTTGGGCATTCCCACAGCCACCCCTGTGTTTAAGGAAGATGGTGCTGCTGGTGTAAAATACCTGGCAAAGAGCTTCCTGAGCAGAGGAGGTGCAGCAGGGACACAGCAGGACAGTCTGAGCTGCAAGCGCATCCTACCCTGGGCTGCCCAGGGGCAAGGAGGTACCAGAGGACATCAGGATGAGGAGCATCTCACACCAGGCTCCTGTCTTTCTGCTCTCTCAGCTCTTTCTGAGGAAGCTGAGACAGTTACTGAGAAGCTTTCTGCCCTGTGAGCACATGTCCAAGCTGGATGACAACCCTCAGGAGCTTCCATATGCCTAGGGGAGCCCCTTGTTTAACATTGCTTGTGCTAGTCAAATCCTAAGTGGAGCAGAACTATTTGAGGATCATTTGCTTTCAGTAGTTGTTCCCTGAGACGTTTGCTACTGTGAAAATCTCCTCTGGTTTGTTTTTGCATGATTCCTTCCCTGCATGTGGCCCAGACAATCTCAGTTTTTCACTGTTTTGCCCAACCCCTGGCTGTTTGCTTCATGTGCAGAAAGAAGGAGAACAGTGTTATGGTATCAGTGCTGAGATCTGAGAAGCCAGAGAAGGAATGGAAGGGACACTTGGTTCCCTTCAGACTATGGATCAAGACCTGAACGTCGAGATGGGGAGCACAGGGACAGGAGAGCAAGTGAAATCCTTCTGCACAGGAGCAGCTTTAAGGGTTTGCAGCAGTCATGCATCCCCCAGGGGCAGGCAAAGCTGGTGGCTTTTGAGGTGGTGCATGTGCAGGGGCCAGGGGCAAGGGAGAACCATCCCTGGAGGCTGTTCATGCTGGTACAAGGGTGTCTCCAAGCCTGGCATCCCAGCAGCAACACAGAGCTCTTGCCAAGTTCACCACCTCAAAACAGTGTTGTTATCGCTCTGGGATCCCTGGCACCCGCCTCTTGGCTCAGGAAATCTCCTGCCTTCCTCCAGCCTTGACAGCAGCTTAATAGAGCAGAACTCTCTCATCTCTGGCTGCAGCAAGGACCAGAGCAATCCCATGAGGATGAGGTGTGGGCTCTGGATCTGGGAAGCAAAGCCAAGCCAGAGAGATCACCCGGATGCCCACTGAACATCTCACCCCTCTCAGCACCACTGCAGTGATCGTGATAAGGAAGGGTCTGGGTAAAAGCTATTTCAGCATTATCTTTATCACGATGGGGGAGACAGGGGTGCCAAAAGCAATTACAGCTTGTGCTGTGCTTTGGCATCCTGGGTTTCCTCGAGTGTTGGCTCTTCACACTCCCTACCTGTGCAACTGCATCTGCCTCACACCTGAGGGAGGAACACATCCGCGCACGTGCGCAGAGCCCTCCGGGGGTGCCTGCACAACTAGTTCAAGATTAAATACCAGCTGAGTGCAGCCCTTGGCAGGGCGGTGGACCTGCAGTGTTTGCTCACTGCCTTCCTGCCACGTGACTGTTCCAGAGCTTTAAACAGATCCGAAACCCTGCTGCAAAGGGGTTTATGTGCCTAATGCCAAGCAGTGGTACTGCTGCTCCAGAGCATCATCCTGGGGTGAAACCCAGTCCCTAACTGGTGCTGCCAACTGCTGGACTGGGGATGAGGAGGTCAGGAACACCATCCCCTTCCATTCACTTCTTTTCCTGTCGCTGTCTGAGGGCTCTGGTTTAGTGGCAGCATCAGCTCCAAGGAGCTGCTGGATCTGAGCTGGGAACTTCCTGGGGGAGGAAGGAGCGTTCGCTCCCTGTGGAGCTGCTTGTACAGTCTCCCCAGCTCCTCCTCCCATTGCCAGGGCTGGGTGGCACAGAAATCCATGGATCTATGGATTGTAGAGCATAACTGGCAGACGGCTCAACCCTTCTATGAGTGCGGTTTATCAGGGCAGAGCAAGACAAGCCTGGACTCTTCGCAGTTCTAGTCTCCTAGAAAACATGTGGCCAAGTGCCGAGCTCTTGACTGCTTTGAGTGCTCGGGGTGCTGCTGCTTCCTATCAATGTTGTGCTTCTCTTTAGATTAAAACTGTTTCCTTTCTTCTTCTTCTTCTGGGAAATTCAGTCCTGTCAAGATCCTTTGACACCAGGGTCCCTTTCAGAAGCCTCTTCACAAGAATCTGGCTTTCGTTTCTTCACCTTTTCCTTGGGAGCTCCTTTTCTTTGCACCAGAGGTAGCTGCATTTCACACATTCCATGTGACTGTCGGGTGCACAGGATGTCATTTCTGCTTCTTTAAATACCCTCCTTAGGAATGCTTTTGGAAAGGGGAGCTGGGCAGCAGGACTGTGTGATCCCCCTGCTCAGCTGTCCCTGTGGAGCTGGGGCAGCGTGATGCCAGCGGAGCCGTGATCACAGCCCTGGTCAAAGCTGACTCCTTCCAGCCTTGTTCTCATGTGCCAGAAAGAGGAATAAAACTGTGGGTCACAGGAGGAACATTCCAGTATCTTCTGTTAGAGAAGGAGACAACCTCTCCTGGCTCCTCCTGACCACTGCAGGCAAAGCGAATCCAGGCTTTCCATGAGCTCTTGTGTGCACGGCAGCTCTGGGAGCTCTGTGTGGGCTGGGCAAAGAATGAAAGCTCTAATTAAAACAAAGAGAAGGAAAAGGAGGAATGAAAATAGCAATTAAGAAGGCAGCAGCAGACCCTACATTGTGAGGGTGTGGATGGCAGTGTTGCGCAGCTTCATCCCCCGGGATGGTGAAGAGGCTTGGTGGGACTTGGTCTCTCCTGTGTCAGGGATCCTCTCCCATAATGTGGATCCTCCTTCCCAGCCAGCAGTAAAGGAGAGGCAGGTGCTGACAGCCTCACCCACAGGTTAAACGCTCCTGGGACAGAAAATAAGAGGCTTTGTGCTATGGAGAATGACTTTCTTTGGCAGTTAGAAGCTGGCACCCTTTTTGTCTCTCCCAGCCAACTGGGATCGCTGGCTGCCAGCTGCGGGGATGACAGGGCTTGGTCTGACTGTATGGAATGTCTTCAGCAGGATCCATGAACACTTTCTGGGCTGTGCTTCTACATTCAGGACCCTCTGTTGCTTTTGGGGCATGAAATGATGGCCGGGTAACAGGAGGTGATGGTGGGAGAGGGTAGCAGAGGACATGAGGTCTGCAGGGGCTGGTGTAGAGCAGTAGGGTCAAGCCGATCGGCCTCAGATGCAGCTTGGATTGTGGCAGTTAATGGTCAGGAAAGGCAAGGACCAGGCTGGCTTTTTCTGGGAATGCTCCTCTTCAGTAACGACTTGTGTTGGTATTGCAGTAGCTGCTCGCAGTGCTTGGAGCTTGGTGTACACACAGTGGCATGTTTGTGAAGGATGTGCCTGCTGGGTGATAAAAGGATGAAAGGAGAAAGTGAGTCATGGAAGAGGGAAGAGAACGGCTAAATATCATGTGGCTGATGAGCAGCATTTCCTGGAGCATACCTGAGCTGCAAAGTGCAAATCCCAGCACAGCTCCTTGCTCCCAAGCATCACGGTCCAGCCCAGGTCTCCTGGGTTATGGTCTAGCACTGTCCTATGAGTGAGACAGCGCTGCCATCGTGGGGAATGCTGCCAATGGGACGCACTCCCTGAGCTCCTGAGCGACCATGAATCAAGTCTCAATAACTTAGATAGCTGCCATAGCACATGCAATATCAAAGGGAGCATCTTGTCCCGGAGCCAAATGCCGTGCTGGGCTCCAGGGGCAAACTCAGCACTTTTGCTGAGCTCTATTTCCTGCTGCTGCCCTTTCTGGTGCAGACCAGCACTGGTGGCTGGGCTGGAGCAGGGGATCTTCAGGGATCCTGGAGAGGATGAATGCTCCATAGAAACACTGACATGACCACCTTCAGGGTGGCCCAGTGCAGCAGACAATGCGAGCACTGAGCTCCCAGCGGGACTGGGATGTAGCTGGCTGTCAGCAGTGTATTGTTCTTCCAGACAAACACTGGACACCAGGTTAGCATCGCCTGAGGAATAAGTGCCCAGTGTTTGCAATAATGACCATCATTTTAATGCCTTCCTCACTGCCCTGAGCTCACCAAGAGCCGGGAAGGGAAGAGCCAAGGGAGAACTGCTGACTGCACCGCACAGGGCTGTGGACACAGAGAAAGGCAAAATATACAAAGGCAGAACAAACCTCCTTTGTGTGCTCTTGTTACTGGGCTCATTGTCAGCACCGGGACAAATGAGAGGAGAAATGTGCATCTAGCAAAGCAGCTTTCCTTCCCACTCTCACCCGTGCATCGAGCACAGCTTATAACATCTCCAAAGGCTGGGCGGGCAGGAAGTTTCCCGTAGCATTCACCATTCCCAGGTTATCCTCATGTCTGTTTGAGTCTGAGACCTGGATGTGCTCCAAGGCTTGGAGCAACCTGCTCTAGTGGAAGGTGTCCCTGCCCGCGGCAGGGGGTTGGAGCTGGGTGAGCTTTAAGGTCCCTTCAACCCAAACCAGCCCATGATTGTCTCTTAACAACAACTTTCTAAGGGGTAGTTGCAATGCTGCAGATGAGGGTTGGGAACCACACAGTGCTGGGTGCTGTGCACCCCGTGAACCAGGCTTCTCCCAGCCAAGGGAAACACCGACAAGCTGGAGGGGAGGAAGGACATGTCATCATCCCTGATTTATAGCTGGGGAAACCAAGGCATGCTGGAAGCCAGGCTTCTGCCCAGTGCAGTCCCTGCCCTGAGGTGATGGTCTTGCTGTTTGCTACAGGGCTCCTGTACATTAACAGGAATTGATTGCTCTCCCTTCCCGCAGGATCTTGACCTCCTGGCAGGGGCTTTGCTCACTCCATCGGAGGGAAATGTCAGGCTCAGAGCTGAGCAGCGGGAGGCAGATGCGGAGGGAGGAGAGAGCTGGCCTGGCTGTGCCCTCCTCACTCACCTTCTCTGCAGAGAGTAATTGCTGCAAACCTCTGTGTGATGGGCACATCACTGCCCATCCCAGAGCCTGAGCAGGATGTGGCCCTCGCTCTGCAGGGCCATGCTGGCCCTTGCTGCATCTCTGTCCATCTGAACTAACCTGCCCCGAGCATTCCGACTGTGCTTTGCAGCATCTGTTTTGGGCAGGGAGCAGCTGGGAGCTTGGTACCCCAGGGAGGATTCCATCCCGACAGCTGAGCAGCCGCGGAGACGGTCACTTGGTGGTCAGGGGCCGATATCCTTCCCTGCCCTCCTGCCCTTGCCCTGCTGGGATTCCCAGCTGCCGCATGGCCCCTGGTGTATGTGAGAGTCCTCCCCAGTGTGCTGGAATTCCCCTCTGGCTTCCCAAAACAGCCTCAGACCTCTCTCCATCCCCTCAGTGCCCATCCCCAGGACATGGCTCTGGCCTCGCTGAGCCAATTCGGAGCGTTGGAGGAGCTGGGGCTGTGCTGGGCAGTTTCTGTTGGGTCTGACTTTCAGCTCATAGAATCAGGAATGGTTTGGGTGGAAGGGACCTTAAAGCTCCTCCAGTTCCAACCCCCTGCCACGGGCAGGGACACCTTCCACTAGAGCAGGTTGCCCCAAGCCCCTGTGTCCAACCTGGCCTTGAACACTGCCAGGGATGGGGCAGCCACAGCTTCTCTGGGCACCCTGTGCCAGCGCCTCAGCACCCTCACAGGGAAGAGCTTCTGCCTCAGAGCTCATCTCAATCTCCCCTCTGGCAGGTTAAAGCCATTCCCCTTGGCCTGTCCCTACAGGCCCTTGTCCAAAGCCTCTCTCCAGGTTTCTTGTAGCCCCTTTAGGGGAGTCTCCAGCCTTGTGGTGTGAGGAGGGGCATTTATTCAACTGGTGCTGCGACTCCTTGTTTATGTAGCCCCATAGCCACATGCAGTGATGCTCAATAGCTGTGTTTGCAGAGCAAACAGGGCTCCCTGGGCAGGATCCATCATTTCTCTGCTACTCGCAGGAGTGAATCCATGCTGCCTCATAGCTGGGAGCGGGAGCTGCAACTGCTGAATAGGGCTGTTCATTTTGCCTTGTAAACACAACTGCTAACCTCTCTCTTTAAAACAAGCATCCTATGCCCTCCAAGCCTCCCACCCTTTCAGCTGGGAAATGGGAGCAGGAGTCTTTTATAATGGGAAGGGAAAAAATGGAGCCACTTATCATTTGTGAAAAGCAATAAAGTGGTTATTGCTTGAAAGCCTTGCTTCCGAGCCCCTGCAATATGCTGAGGGAGAAAGGGGGCAGTTTCATACACTGATGATGGTTTGTCTGTGCCTAAAATACCTGCCTCTTGAATTCCACAGCAGAGAGCCAGCGGGGTTTGCTGTGCAAATGCAAGAGAGATTCATGTGGATAGTCACAGCCTGAATGCCTATGGGAATAGTTCACTGTAAAATAGGGAGTGTGGTTATTGCCAGTGCAGCAACTACAGCTTCAAACGCAGTGTTTAAGGAATCGTTAACATCTTGTCTTGGTCGTGTGATGGGTTTTCCTGATGGGATTCAGCTTTAGGCTTTTTGAAGTGTTTCAGCCAAGTATTTACTCTGACTATATTACAGCAAGTGCAGATCATTCACACTCTGGCTTTAATCCCTGTGCCTTGGCCAAATCCCAACTGGAGTGATTTCATTTTTGCCTACTGATGCCTAAATTCCCTATTGCCATTTTAGACTGCTTCTTCCCTTCATGTCCTACCATGCAACGTCATGTTTCTGCATGTTGTTAAGCAGCCAGCTTCTTCCATCCTGGAGATGACTACTGTTCGGGGCTTGCTGCAATTCCCTTCGAGATCCCACAGGCTGGAAAACAAGTGATGTCATTGCTTCACTTTGCAAGTGCCACTTTCTCTCAGAAAGTCAATAAATGCCTTCAGTTAGTACGCTAAATGTGGTGGACAACAAGAGGCAGCCACTAGCAAGGTTTCCTTTGAAATCCACACTGTGGGAGAGGGCTGGGATGCTCCGCTTAGCTGTTAAAGGGATGCAGCCAGAGGGTGGATGAAGCTCCTCGCACCCAAGGGTAAGGAGGGGTCCCTCCAGGGACCCCCCACTACCTGCCCCATGCAGGTCGCAGGATGCTAAGCTTACAGGAGGGGAGCAAATCCCAGCTTTAGGGCACCTGGATCCAAATGGGTGCTCTGGGCAGGACAATTCCTCTCCAGGAGGAGCAGAGGGCTGAGGATAGGAATGGTCCCATCGATTCCAGTTGACGAACACTTCAATGTGAACTCCCTCACAAGTAGGTCCTGGTCTAGCTGGAAAAAACAGCCACAATTGCACAGAGCTCTAAAGACAATGAGTACAGAGCAGGTTTGGGCACAGCAGCCCCAGAGAGGGTCCCCCTTCCAAAACGGCAGGAAAGGGAATGGTGCTC
Source organism: Strigops habroptila (assembly GCF_004027225.2). Taxonomy (NCBI): domain Eukaryota; kingdom Metazoa; phylum Chordata; class Aves; order Psittaciformes; family Psittacidae; genus Strigops; species Strigops habroptila. The sequence continues at coordinate 771,866 of NC_044294.2, forward strand.
AGAGTTGGGATCCATCCTGAATACGCTCTTCCATCCACTCTTAGTGGTGCACAGCATTATTAAATCTCTCCCTTCCTCTCCGAGCTGTGATTTAAGCATCTCGAGGGGCCGGCGAGGGGTGATCTCATGCAACTCTTTCTTCTCTGCCAGTTCCTGGTGAAGGCAGGTTGGTACCTTCAGGTGGTTCTGAAGTCAGGTCATTGCAGCACTTGCTGCTGCCAGTGTGTCCTTGCACTGTGTTATGGACACGTGCAAAAGCCTCTCAGGATGCTACCAGAGTGCAGAGATGTGTGGAAACTTGCTTACGCTCTCTTCCGAAGGAATAATCATTGGGAGCTTATCTGAACATTAGTGTGGAAAGATTGTCTTTTGTTTGAGTCTCTGATGTACCTGCTGGGAGCATCAGGAATTTTATTCTTTAGGCTTTATTCTTGGCCATGAGGAAAGCACCGGCATGGAGAATTTGTTAATGCCTGATTCACTAGTGCCAGCATCTTTGTTTCTGTAGTGCTGAGGCAACATTTCAATGTCTGAAGCCTCAAGTGGATGTGTCTAGCATCCTCCTGCCTCACTTTGCAACTCAAAGCAGGCTCCAGCCTCCCTTCCCACCCCCAAGCAGATACCCCAGCCCTGATTCCAGGTACACAAGCACTGCTGGCGAGCCTTCAGCTTTAGGCTTTTGCAGCATTAAAGGTGGGAGACGAGTGGGGATGGTTGAGGGATCAGGTGAATCCCTGGGATTCTCGGGGGATTCACCCACAGCAGGGTGCCATGCCTCACAGCAGAGCCTGGCAGACACCCAAACGGAGTGTTTTTATTGCTGACAGATAATCTTTTAAGCTTTCAGATGCAGGCATGTCAAGCCAAGTGTTCCCGTTGCCCTGGCGACGCGATGCACCAGCTCCCGGATGCTGTGTCTGATCACATCAGTCTGGAATGTGATCACTTTGTGCTGATAAGCCCAGGAGTAGGCAGAGCCAGGAACTGGGCTGCTCAGCTGCAGCAGGAGCAGCCGGGAGCAGGGGGGTGACCTGCTCCAGGAGGAGTTGCAGGATGTGTGTAGGAAAGGACCAATCTTGTGTAGCTTTTGGTGCTTGTTTGGTACCCAGGGATGATGTGAGGCGCTGGCACAGGGTGCCCAGAGAAGCTGTGGCTGCCCCATCCCTGGCAGTGTTCAAGGCCAGGTTGGACACAGGGGCTTGGAGCAACCTGCTCTAGTGGAAGGTGTCCCTGCCCGTGGCAGGGGGTTGGAACTGGAGGAGCTTTAAGGTCCTTTCCAACCCAAACCACCCTGGGATTCTGAGACTTTCCCATTAAGATCCCCCTTGGACCGGTGGCTGAGAGGAGCATTAAAGGAGTCCAGTGCTGTTAGTGGAAAATCCCCTGCCAGGCAGGTTAGAGGATTGAGATGATAAAGGCTGGTGGAGGAGCAGCCCCCTGCTCATCAGATTAGGAAGGGGAGAGGGGCAAACCCAAACCTCCTGGGGCCTGGGGCTGGAAGGGGCAGAGCTGTGGCTGTTTGGGGGAGAGATACTGATGTCTGCAGGTCCAGGGAGCACTGGCTGTTTGCTGGGCAGGAGGAACAGCACCCAAGTGCAGCAGGGCTGGTGCTAGGGACCAAACCAAGCACAGAGCCCAGTCCCACCAGTGCTGCTGAGCTACAGACAGGCCTGGCAGGAGCCACAGCGGGAAAGGCAAAGCAGCACATGGCTCCCTCAGCCTGCTCCTGTGGCTGCTCAGCTCAGCACGCTTTGCCATGTGTCCCGTGGGGGTTTTCTTCCTTTAAGGGTTTTATTGCTTTAATCAGATCCTTGGCTGAGGCCATTCTAAAGCCTCTACAAGATGAGTCATTTGGGAGCTTGTGAGCCGGAAGCATCTCCTCTTGCTGTGGCTCTTGGGGATCCCCCCGCCGGCACTGGCTCCACTCAGCACTTTGCTCCTGGCTCAGGAAGTCTTTCTTGCAAGGGCAAAGCAGAGAGCAGAGTGCCAGGGGACAGGTCTTGTACAGGAAGGGGTGTTGTATTGGATCTTTCCAACCCCTGTTTACTCCTCACTGCTTTCCTTGTAGTTTTACCGTACTTTTTCCCTGTTTCCTGGAGTTTCCAAGGATGCTGCAAGGCGCAGCCTGTATTGGTGCTTGTGATTGAGCATGCACAGCCCTGCTCTGGGCTCACCACTGATAACTAGCTCAGGAAAAGCCCCCTGCACGTCTTGACCACAGTCAGCTCCTAAAGACATGAGGACCCTGATTCCCCTGGTGACACAGCTCTGACACAGCAGCGGTGCCAAGGAGAGGAGGATGTCCCCAGGGATCCCTGTGGATCCCCAGCAGTGGGTCGGGGGGCTGTGGGGCTGGGGGAGCTGTCCCGTGCATGGTCCAGCCTCTCAGCCTGCTCTCTCCTGTTCCCCGCAGGGCTCTGCCATCCCTCGCAGCACGAGCTAAAATGAACAAGATGAAGAACTTCAAGCGGAGGTTTTCACTCTCGGTTCCCCGAACAGAGACCATCGAGGAGTCGCTGACGGAGTTCACGGAGCAGTTCAACCAGCTCAACAACCAGAGGAATGAAGGTGAGGAGCCTCCGGGCCCCTGTGCAGTGCTGGGGCTGGTCAGGAGCATGTGGGGTCAGCGCTGCCTGCAAATATCTCCACTCCAGCCCTCAGGCCTTTCTCTGGGTGTGTGGAAAGTTACTGCCCCTGCGTCTGTGTTGCTTTCCCCATCTATCCAGCAGGATTAATAACACCGTGTCATTCAATCTGATCTGCGAGAGATTTACACATGCATAAGGAAAGCCTTATTAGGAGGGAAAGGTGTTTGCACAAAATGGAGAGGAATGACACATCTGTGGTTAAGGTAGAGTGGGAAAGTGTGGAGTCTCCTCCTGCCTGCCCCAGAATGTTGGTGGTTGAGCCCTCTCCAGGCTGACACCTCCACCAAGAGCAGGGGAGCATCTGGGGCTCCATCCCTGATGCTCCAGGGAACCATCCCTGGCTCCTGGACCCCACAGCCTTCTCCTGGGGTCCCAGGGAGCAGGGAGGTTTAGGGTTAACAGCTCCATCAGCTGAACAGGGCACATCCCTTCTGCAAACAGCAGCCTCGCTGCAGGCTGGGGCAGGCCCTGCTGTCTCCTGTGGGCATATCGAGGGAGAGGCAATGCTGGAGGCACAGACAGGAGTTCACGCCAAGGCGGCTGTGCATGGGCAAGCAGGCAGAGCACTGACAGGCCTTTGGAAACCTGATAAAGTCAGGCTTGATTCATCCAGGGCTAGATTTGCCGCTGCGGGAGCAAGGCTGGACCGCTCCTGGCCATCACATCATGCGCCTGCTGCTGCCTCCTACCCAAGCAGCTTGCTTTGCCACAGGCCAGTCTGCTCATGTGTCGCTGCCCTCAGCTCCACTCAGGTCACGTTCAAGCTCTTCTTCCCCTCACCCTGCAGCCATAAGTGTTGGAAGCTTGGGCTGCAAGCAGGGGCTGAGGCCCTGATGTAACTGCCTGGCACCGGCAGGGAGGGGTTGTCTCTCTGCCAGCAAACCTGCCTGAAAGAAGAGATACGGGAACCTGATTTAGAGCTGGCTTCCCTCACTCCTGCAGCTCCTGGTGCTCCTCTTTATCCCTCCAGGCTGCCCTGAACAGCATCCCCTCATCCTTCCCTGCTCCTACCCTCACACCCTAGCAAGCTGTCAGGGCTATAATTAGACTTGAGCCCTTAATTAGATGTGCAGAAGCTGTGGGGATAAAACGGTGCAAGGCTAAGAAAGTCCTGGGTGCTGACTGCTGCAGTTGCCTTCCTTGGGGAACCTCTGCTCCGGGTTGCTGAGCCTGGGCTCGTTGTCTCTGCTGTGCAAACCAAGGGGCTGGAGAGGAGACTTCCCTGTTCTGCTTTCATGGAGTGTTGGTCACGGTTCTTCTTTGCCCTTGAATGGCAAATGAGCACAAGCAGCATCTGCCAGTCCCCATGCTCTGGGCTTCTGGTCTTGCTCCTGAGGTAGCCAGAGGTTTCAGCCTGAAGGGGTTGGACTGGATGATCTTTGTGGGTCCCTTCCAACTCGAGGTATTCTATGGTGGAGGGGGGTGATGCTTCAGATGCATAGGGGGATGGATCGTTTTGGTGGTGCTAGAAGGGATGAGGAAGGGGTTTATGTGCAGATTGCTCTCTCGCAGGGTTTGTGGTGAGGTTTGGACCTCGTGGGAGCTGCTGGGTCTGGAGAGGGCTCTGATTTTAGCTCTCGAAGGGGTTGATCTCCTCCATTTTACAGATGGAGAAATCAAAGTGCAGAGAATGACTTTGCAGCAGTGGTGCAGAAAGTTGGTAGCAGAGCCCGGAGCCACGGCAGTCACTTGTGCTGCTTCTCTTCCCCTTTGCTTCACGTCTCACCTCCCTCACCCAGGACCTCTGACCATGCCCCTGGGCTGGCTGCATGGCAGGCAGCCTTGCCTGCAGGGATCTTTCCTCTCCTGGTGAGCAGATGACCTGTGACAGTCCAGACACTGTGATCACCCGTTGCAGAGAAGAGTGCGAATCACAGCAGAGATCAGTGCATCATTGGTTTTCTTTCATCACCTCATCCAGCTCCTCAGGGAACGCAGTTTGTATTTTCCCTCCAGCATCAGAAATCACAGGTTATCAGCACTCACAGGTGATGGCAGGCTGCAAATCCTACGCTTTGGTGGCTGTGAGTGTCTCTGCCTGTCCTTGGGGAGGAGGGCGATGCAGAGGCTGGATGAGCTTTAAGGTCCCTTCCAACCCACACCAGTCTGTGATGTGATTCTATGAGATGCTCCAGGAGTATGTGCAGAGCTGCTCTCACTCTTGCAAGCCTTCTCGTGGGTACAAACCTGTCTCGTTGGTTGTTGATGTGATGCGAAATCCCTGCTCTGTTCTCTCTACCCTGAAATTCTCATGATGTCATCCACAGAGGCTGATAAAACAAGGCCTGAGAGAAGCAGAACTGGCAAATGGAAAAGCAAACAGCTTCTAGCCTGGACACATCCCGTCACAGGCAATGTCACCTTGGTGGAGTCTGACAGTGCAGACGGGGAAGGGGTGCCTGTGCTCAGAGCCTGCCTCAGGGTGCCGAATGCAGCCACACATCCCTCCCCTGGGCAGCCTTTCCTCAGCTATGGTGGCTGCTCAGCTGCAGAGGCTTCTTCCTTTCCTCCTGGGCTTTCCCATTCACACATTCCTCCCCATATTCCAGATTTTCCGAGGTATCACATCTTGGTGTCTCCCATTTGCTTTGATAAGAGCTGGTGCCATTCAGCAACAGCTCGTATCTGTGCCGAGGCTTTGCCCCAGACCAGCTACAACATGTTCTGTCCTCAGGACAAATCATAGAATCATAGACTCAAAGGATGGTTTGGATTGGAAGGGACCTTAAAGCTCCTCCAGTTCCAACCCCCTGCCACGGGCAGGGACACCTTCCACTAGAGCAGGTTGCTCCAAGCCCCTGTGTCCAACCTGGCCTTGAACACTGCCAGGGATGGGGCAGCCACAGCTTCTCTGGGCAAACACAGTCTCAGTCTTCGGGCTGCAAAGGGTGAGTAACTCCCAGTTTGCAGTGGCATAAATCAGAGCCAGACCTGCCCTTTGGAGCGCAAGGCCACAGAGAAGCGGTGATGAGGGGGAGGAAGGAGGATGGATAATCCCAGGTCTGAGCGCAGCCCTGCCTCCTGAGTGTAACAGCGCCTTGAGAGGAGAGTTCACACTCAGCAAAGTAATTAAAAGCTGTAAGTCAGGCAAGCAGGGAAGGGTTCTGGCCCCTTTCCTTGGGAGATCAAAGCTCGTGTTGGCAGAGGCAGTGGTTAAGTGTATTTATAAGGAAAGGCGGGAGCTGGTGGAGGCAGCCGCTGTGTCTGCGGCCTCACTTCAGCTTGCTTTGATATCCCAGGCAGCCTCATTAGCCGCAGTGTCGGGGCTCACCCTAATCCACATGAAATGCCGGAGCAGAATCCAACAGGCCCTCACCTCTGCACGCCCACAGCTTCCCATCTCCTGCTGTGAGCACCCAGCCAGGTCCGAGGGGCAGCCCCAGCCCCAGCATCCCTGCGGGATGGGCACCTCGGGGTGCTGCGGGCACCTGGCGACACGGATGCAGTGGCACATCCCACCTTTCCTCTCTGTGTATTTTGACATGCTCTTCCCAGCCTGTGGTCGTTCACCTCTTTTGCATGTCTCATTCCATATTTAATATCCCCAATCCCATATTGTGTGCAGAATATTCAGGTTGTTTTACCTCTGGCTTTACATCTGATGCTCTTGTAGATGAAGATACTGACACTGATCTACCTGGAGGGCTGCTGGTGCTGCAGATTGGCACTTTTCAGGGCAGGCTGCATCTTTGACCAAGATCTTGGGCTTGTTTACATGTGGGAACCAGCACAAATTCACCGAAACTATCATTTAAAGTGGATTAGTTGAACTCCCTTCACTCGGATTTTCAATGGCCTTTGGGTCTTTTCCAGATAATTTGCTTAGGAAGCGAGCAAGTTAAAAAGATTTGATCCACTTTAATTGATCCACATTAATTTCATACCTGCGATTAATTCAGGGTAAGCTTCCAAACCCTTCCTGCACAAACAGATGGTGAGCAAGGGACGGGGACCAGAGCCCTGTAGCGGTCCTGAGAGAAGGGGTCACTCTGTGCCTTGGTCTTGCCTGTCTGACCAACACCTCCTGGCAGTGTCTCAGATGTTCCCGAGCCCAGTGGCTTGGGCTGATCCCATCTCTTAGGTGCGGGCTGCCTGTCGAGGACACCCTGCACCCCTTAGCTCCCAGGTCCCCTGGTCCTCCAATGACCGTGGCATGAAAACACATCTCTTCCCAGCTCACTTGCCTGCCACCTCTCATCCATCAGCTGAGCAAACTGCAGCCAGGTCCCAGCCCTGCTCACTGCCCTGTGAAAACCAGCCTTCAGCAATGAGCTCATCCCTGGCTGCCTGAGCGCATGGGATCTGCATTAGGCAGGGGATTGTGTCTGTGCAGCCCAGGGAGAGGGCTTGGCAAGGGACAGGGCTCTGAAGCACAAACTGGGACATCACAACAAAGCTGGAGAGGGGCTTTGGATTTCTTGCTCTTTTCAAGGTTTCTTGGGCTCAGTGAGGCTTCACACCTGGGGTCCCAGGAGAAGAGTTATTTCTCTGAGCTGCTTTGGTTGTCAAGAGAGCTTTTGTGCCCTCAGGGCTGCGTGTCTGGCTGAGTGCAGCAGGTTGGGGCAGGAAAGCCTCGAGTGTGTCGCTTTGCAGTGGCTCTGGAGCCTTTAATCCCAAACACCTCCTGAGAAACGGTCACATCCTTGGAGGAAAGTGCCCTGAGGTCTGTTAGTGTTGGTGGTTCCTGAGGCAGATCAGGTCTGTGTGCTTGTAACCTCCCCAGAGGCAGGGCTCTCTTTCTGGGTTGTTTTCATACAGACTTAGAACAGAGCGATGGCCAGGCACCGAGGTGCTCCAAAGTGCACGTCATGTTCTGTCTAATGTAATGTTAGTGAAGACAATAGGAGGTTCAGATGAACACTCACCCCTGTGGTGATGCTGCACCAGCGCTGCCTGCTGGCTTGAGCACTGGGCAGGGACATGGGAGATCTGCATGGCCTCGGGTGTGAAGCAGTTCCTGTCTCTGCATCCCCCCGTGTCCCAAAAGGGACCCTCCTTGCAGGGGGTGCATGAAGGATGCTGCTGAGCAGAGCCGTGTGCGTGGTGATGCTCAGGAGGCTGGAGCAAAGAGCAGGTATTCCCGCTGCCTCCTGGATACAGAGAGGAAGAAGGTTTTCCCATGGCCCCAGAGCATCTCTGCCTGCTCTCACTCTCTTTCCTCCAAAGCAAGTGCCTTGGCCCTTCTGCTGCCACTCCAGCAGCTCACTCTTCTTTCTCTTTGTCCTCAGACCTGGCTCAAGGGCACCTGCAGTTGGGACACCTTGGCCGGGACTTCCGAGCAGACACCAGCCCTGTTTCCCCCTCCGAGGGGGAAGGCCAGACCCCGATGGCCGTGCGCTACCGCAACAACAACCAGCGCCGCTTCTCCATGGAGGCAAGTTCTGCTGCGGGCTGGGGCGGGCGGAAGGGATGCGGCGGGTTCTGGTTGTCACCTGCCTGCTGGCTGGAAGAGATGGTGTTTGATCCGCAGGGGCCTGAGCCCTGACGTGCTCTTGGATGCACTGGGCATGACTCCCAGGGTAGCTGACAAAGCCCAGCGGACATCCCTGTGCACACACACCTCCCCTTTCTCTTTTCCTTTGACAAGGGGTCCCACAGATGCTGCCCCCATTACTAAGATCAGCTCCGTTTAGAGAGCATTTCTTCCTGAATCACCGAATGGTTTTGGTGGGAAGGGACCTTAAAGCTCATCCGGTTCCAACCCCGTGCCATGAGCAGGGACACCTTCCACTAGAGCAGGTTGCTCCAAGACCCTGTGTCCAACCTAGCCTTGAACACTGCCAGGGATGGGGCAGCCACAGCTTCTCTGGGCACCCTGTGCCAGCACCTCAGCACCCTCATAGTGAAGAACATCTGTGTCCAGTGCTCTCATGGTGCATTCATGACCTGCTGCTCTGCCCCTCCCTGCAGGATGTCAGCAAGCGCCTCTCCCTGCCCATGGACATCCGCCTGCCCCCCGAGTTCCTGCAGAAGCTGCAGATGGAGAGCCCGGAGTTCCCCAAGCCCCTCAGCAGGATGTCCCGACGGGCTTCCCTCGTAAGTGTCACCATGCAGTGCTGGGCACAGCATCCCACGGCATGCACACGAGTCCCAGCCAGCAGATGCATGAGCTGATTGCCCCCTACCCATGCAGTGCCCCATTGTGCAAGCTCCCTGTACCCGTGTCTTTAACACACACATCTCTGCCCATGCAAATCCCTTTCAGTGCACATTCCCCCACCATGCACACATGCATCTCTGCTGTGCAAATCCCCTCATTCACCTCTGCACATCCCTCACTTTCCTCTTGGCCTGGCTTCTTCCAGATGGGAGGAGATGGAAAACCTCCTGCGGTTTAGCCAGCGCTAGAGCCGCTGCTGCTTGAAATGCAAATGCTGATAAATAATGAATTGGCCTTTGCATTAGCGTTGGCGTTTCAGTTTTGTTACTGCAGAGCATCAGCATATGTAGGATGGTGCCCTGTTTACAACCGTGCAGGCGTGTGTCCTGCTGCCCAGGGGTGCTCAGTGCTCTACAGAGACAACAGCAAGGTCTCAGCAGGCGTGTTCAGATCTGGCATGCCTTTTCAGGGCAGGGAGGAGGAAAGGAGAGCTTGCATTTACCTGCCTGTTCTGTCTAATCAATAAATCACACACAGCCAGAGCAATGTGCCATCAATATTCGTGGTCCCCTCCATGAATAAGGCATGGTCCTGCAAAACTCATGGCTCTGGGGCTTGCACAGCACCTCTGATTGCAGCAGCCACTTCAGTTCCCTGCTCAGGACACAGCTGTTCCCAGGGTATGCAGAGGGTTTGGGGGAGCCAACATGGAATAAAGAGATCCGCTATGTTCCCCTGGGATTTGCTGGTCCAAATGCAGCCCGTGTGAGCGGGAAAGCAGCATCCCTGCTGCGTGTGGCAGCTCGTGAGAGCTCTGTGGTCTGGTCAGTGCCTGTGGCAAGGAAAAAGCCTTCCCATGGGGCAGAGCTGAGGAACAGGGGATGCTGCGAGAGCATCGCATCCCTGGGGCTGCTGGTCCTGCAGGCAGGGCCCTGGGCACAGTGCGGGGGGCTTCTTCAGTGCCTCCCCTTTCCCAGCAGAGCGCCTGCTGATTGACTGCTGTCCATCCGGCTCCATCTGGTGATGGTGAAAGGCATGGCAATGGATTGCCTTGGGAACCATCCCCTACCCCAGCACACACATGCCCATGGCAGGGGTTGGAACTAGATGATGTTAAGCTCCTTTCCAACCCAAACCATTCCATGACTTTATAATCCAGAGTAACCAAGGAGGTGTCTCTGTCCCCACAGAAAGCAGCAAGGAGCGACACCTAAACCTGTGGCGTTGCAGTGTTGCCCTGTTTCACTGAGAGCAGGTCTCAGAATGCATTGAAGAGTTACTGTTCCCAATAGGAAGATGTCCCTTTCACTCTCCAGTTGACCAGCACACAATGAACAGAGTCCTGGTAAAGACCAGGACGTAGGAAAGCACTCGAGGAAAGGCTGGTGGTGTGTCAGGGGGGTGGCTGAGAGGAGAAGGGGGCTGCAGGGGTGGCAGCGGGAAGGGGCAGTGGTGCAGCCTGATGCTGGTGCATCCGTGATCCCTCCCAGTGATGTTTTCCTTTCTCTCTTACAGTCAGATATTGGGTTTGGGAAGCTGGAAACCTATGTTAAACTGGACAAACTGGGAGAGGTGAGTAGACCACAAAACCCCTGTATGGATTTGAATTAGGTTAGAAGGGCAGCTTGTAGTGCAAAGGACAGGCTGTAGCCAAATGCCTTCAGTATCTGGCAATTCCTAGACCAAGTCTTTCTGTGGGCTTCCAACTTGGCTCTGTAGCTTCAAGTGATCCTTCCTCCAAGCGTTATGGAGTACACCAGTGTTGTGCCAGCCTGGTCAATGGTCTGCATGGCTTGTGCTTTCTCTCTCCCCACCCAGGGCACTTATGCCACTGTCTTCAAGGGACGCAGCAAGCTGACTGAAAACCTCGTTGCCCTGAAGGAAATCCGCTTGGAGCACGAGGAAGGGGCACCTTGCACGGCCATACGGGAAGGTGAGGCCAGGAGGGGCTTTTCCCCATCGCAGAAAGCAACGCTAGGTCACAGATGGCTTTGGGATGCGTGGTGTGGGGTGACTGGTATCGCTGCAGTCACACAGGGCAGCCCCAGGTCCTGCTGCCCCATCCTGCCATCTCCTCTCCTTGCAGTGTCATTGCTGAAGAACCTGAAACACGCCAACATCGTCACCCTGCACGACATCATCCACACGGAGCGGTCCCTCACCCTCGTCTTCGAGTACCTGGTGGGTCTGGGGGGGCTTTGTGTGGGAATGAGGGGACGGCTGCGGGTGGGGGGTGGTGGCCAAGGGCAGGACAGGCTGAGGTGTACCTCTTGTTGCAGGACAACGACCTCAAGCAGTACCTTGATAACTGCGGGAACCTGATGAGCGTGCACAACGTGAAGGTAGGACGGTGATGCCTGCGTGTGGGGAGCTCGCCTTGAGAGTGGTCCAGGGTGCTGCAGGGCTGGGCGAGGCCGGATGCCCCTTCTCTTTGCAGTTCATTCTTGTTATTCTGTCATTTCTCCAGTCACTGCCACCCTAAATAGAATTACTGTGCATGCAGGCTTTGTTCATCCCCTGGTGATGGGCCTGAACACTTCCTGTAGTGCATCCCAGCCCAGGCCAGCTTCAAGGGGGCTTTCCTCCCATGAGCAGACTCGCTTTGGTGCCCGTGTCACCATGCTAAATGCAAACCCCTTCTCCTCCCCACAGATCTTCATGTTCCAGCTGCTGCGGGGTCTGGCTTACTGTCATGGGAGGAAGATCCTGCACCGAGACCTCAAACCCCAGAACCTGCTCATCAATGAGAGAGGGGAGCTCAAGCTGGCTGACTTCGGTGAGTGGAGCTCGCTGGGGAAGATGCAGCATTGTGAAGAGGTGCAGCTCTTTAATGCCCATCCTTTTCATCCTCAGGACTAGCCAGAGCCAAGTCAGTCCCTACAAAAACATATTCCAATGAGGTGGTCACGCTGTGGTACCGGCCTCCTGATGTCCTGCTGGGATCTACCGAGTATTCCACACCCATCGACATGTGGTGAGCTCCAACCCCAGCTCCCTGAGCTCTCTGAGCTGGTGGGTTGGGCATTTCCACCTCGGCACTGTACATCCTCAGTGCTGGTTACACCAGAGGGTGCTGGGATCAATCTGTTTTCCATGTCCACTGGGCTCAGGTCTTTGGAGCCATTCAGGGTGAATGGTTACCTGTAGCAGACAGGGGACACAGCTCCTGGAGCTCATTTCCCTCTCCCAGAACCTCAGCCCTGGGCAAGGGGGTGGTGGGGTTTCCACAGGGCTTCTCCGTCACTCATCCCAGGGTCTCTGCTGCTGCTTTAGGGGCGTTGGGTGCATCCACTACGAGATGGTCACCGGGCGGCCCATGTTCCCCGGCTCCACGGTGAAGGAGGAGCTGCATTTGATCTTCAGGCTGCTGGGTGAGGCTCGGCCTCTGCTGTCTCCCGAATCCCCACGCGAGGGCAGTGCCTGACTGCAGGAACGGTGGCAAAGCGCAGCCCAGGGGAGCCTGACGGCAGCGCTGCAGAGTGGCACCATGGACCGAGTGCGGGCACCGGGGACCGAGTGCGGGCACCATGGGCAGTGTGTGATCAGCATGGGCACAGTGTGGGACCATGGCCAGAGTGTGGGCACCATGGGCAGAGTGTGGGCAGCATGGGATGCACAGGCAGGGAAGTTCTTGCCCCTCTCCAGGACACTGGCACTCACACGCATGAGGCTCTTCTCTCTGCACCAAATGAGCATGACACATTTCCCTCTCTTCCCCCTCCCAGGAACCCCAACAGAAGAGACCTGGCCTGGAATAACATCCAATGAGGAGTTTAAGGCTTACAATTTCACACAGTACCGAGCGCAGCCGCTAATAAATCACGCCCCAAGGTACCTCCTTGAGCAGGGACATTGGAGTCATGAGGTGGGCTTGTGCTGGTTGGGGAAGACCAGTTTCACTTTCTCCTTGTGGTGGTGGCAGCTTCTAATGCAGCTGTGCGTGGAGGTCCCAGTGCCACTTGTCCCTTGCACTGACCATTGCAATGTCTCCTGGGTGCAATAATGCTCCATTCTTTATTTCCTCCTTCTCTCAGGCTGGACTCAGAAGGCATTGACTTGCTGATGAACCTCCTTCTGGTGAGTGGTAAAGCAGTCCAGCTGGGTGGCAAAGGGATTTGCTGAAGTGCAGGTACTCTGTTGCCCTCACACTGCTTTTGGAGCCAGGCAGGAGGGGAGCTGTGACTGCAGGATAAGCCATGGCCCTACAGCTATGGCCTTGTCCATGCTATCCCAAACCACCTCCCATTAAGGAAGGTGAGCCAACCTTTACACTGTGTCCTCTCAAACACGAGTGAGAGGACACAAACCTGACGATCCATAAGGTACAACATGACCAGTGCGCTCCTGTGCTCACACAGCGTGTGCTGTGCCTTGTGCACGTGCAAACAGCACTGGGAACTGCCTTAGTGGTGTGCGCGGTGTTTGGACGCACAGTCACCCACATACATTATATTGCTTGGGTGCTCACATGCGCATAGGTGCACCCATGTGCACACGCCGTGTACGTGTGTGCCTCAGCGCAGCTCCCTCGTGCAGCCTGTGTGTAACCGCCTTTCCCTGTGCGCAGTACAAAGCCAAAGGCCGGATCTCGGCGGAGGCAGCCCTGCAGCACGCCTACTTCAAGAGCCTGGGGGAGCGGGTGCACCTCCTGCCCGACAGTAAGTGCACGTGGAGCCCCAGGGTGGTGGTTTTGCAGCTATGGCCGGTGCCTCTTGTCTGTGCTCACCCAGAGGTGTTCCCGCTGCAGGGTCGGGGGGAACATGGGGGCTACGAGAGCAAGAAGCGGTTTGGGTAGGACAAGAGTATTGAGTGTGAGAGAAGGGCTCTGATGAGGTGCAGTGCTGCACTGGGGCACTGCTGTCCCTCTTGGACTGACCCCCCTCCCTCTGCCCCCCTGCCTAGATGCCTCCATCTTCTCCCTGAAGGAGATCCAGCTTCAGAAGGACCCTGGCTACCGAGGCTCAGCCTTTCAGCAGTCAGGTAGGACTGGGGAGAACCATGCTCCCACAAGGTGCCATGGACTGCACTGGGGTTAATCCCAGTGGGTCCCACATAGGAAAAAGCCAAACCCGATCCCTGCTCCCTGCTTTAGCCCATAAATCACCCCTGGGGCATCCTTGCTTGTCGTTTACGACAGTACCAAAGTCACATCTCTGTGTCCTGAGACACAGCTCCCTCCTCCACAAATGCTGTGGGCTCATGACCTCCTAATCCAGAGCTCCTCTGCAAAGTGCTGCTCGCCATCTGACCTCCCTGACCCATCTTTCTCTCTCTTCCTCAGCCCGAGGGAAGAACAGGAGGCAGAGTATATTTTAAACTTGGATCTCGTGTTCCCCTCGTCACCATGGAGATCAGAGCACTGAGAAAGGAGACGGCAGCTCCCACCTGACCCACCGCACAATTACTGACTCCAGCAGGACGATGCTGAAGCGCCCTTGGCCTTAGGCTCTCCCCTGCCCGTCCCCACCACCACAGCCCCTAATAGCTGCTGTTGAGGGACCTGTTGCCTTTCTCCCCTCTTGTTGTCATGTTGCCCCCATCAGACGTGACCTGCACGTGAAGCACAAAACCCAGGGCAGCCCTCCCATATTTGCCCTTGCCTCTTATAATCCCTTTTTCTCTCCCTATCTTTTGTACCTGAATCCTGACAAAGATGGAGCAGCTGGGAGGAGGGGGCTTCCCATTGCTTCCCCCAGCATCTCCCTCTCCTTGCCTCCATTGTGTTCCCAAATTCAGTCAGCTGGATGCTCCCCAGGGATGTCCTGAGCTGGGAGAGCAAGGCCTGGTTTATCCTGCCTGGGGTGCAGATATCTGGTGGTGGGGCTGTGCAGAAGTAGAGCCAGATGTTGGCTCTGTGCTGCCCCCAAGCCCTTCATCCAGCCCTTCCCAAGCACCGATGGAGCAGCCCCTTCCTCCTCTCGGATCCTGCCACCCCACTACCCTCTCTGCCATCGTCAGGAGGGGCAGGACACGCTTCCCAGCCAGCATCTCCCCCCATCCTGTGGCTGAGCCCCACGCGACGTGGCAGAGCCCGAGCAGCGCATCCTCTGCGCACCAGCGTGTTGCGCACACCCACCTCAGCGCAGCTCTACCCGGAGGAAAGGGGGAGAGGTGCCAAACTCCCACAGCTCAGCTGTGGGCACCAGAAATAGACCCGGAGAGAAGCAAATCCTCCCTCAAACCTCTCTGCCTGCCCTCTGTGTTTGTAGCCAGCACCAGATCATACCAGCCCTGACTCAGACTGATGCTGTGCGACCGGGGTATGTGCTTAGGTATGAACGTGCTTTGCTGGCCGAGGACTGCTCCTGGTGTGTTTTCCCCTCTGCACACTTCAGGAACGTGCCGAATCCATCCTGAGTGAAGAGGCCCCTGCTGCACCTCTCCCCCACAGCCTGAAAACAGCCTCAAACGTCTGCAAGTGTGTGAGCGTTGTCTCCCCGCTGTATAATATTCACATCCTTTTTTTGGCTGTCTCGGCTGACTGGTCCTCTCGCCCACCCCCATCCTCCAGCCCATGGATGTGGACAGGACACTGTGGACTTGGCAAGTGCTGTGACCATCACCTGGCACTGGGATTGGCAGGACATGCTGATGTCTTAGTCCGTCACGCTCTCCATGCCCCTGTTTCCAGGGGAGCGAGGGCTGGTTTCTGCTTTGATGTGTGTCATTTGTTCTGTGATCCTCGGGAAATGCAGAACGTGAGGATAAACATGGAGACCCTGGAGGCCCCAGAGCTTCTGGGGCGACTCCTCTCTGTGCCACTGCTTGATGCACCCTCTGAGCTTCCCCCGATCCAACCAAGCTGTTCATTCGGGTTTGTCCTAGACAAGCATCCAGACGTCTGCATTGTTTGAGGTTTGCCCATCCCTGCTCCATTCCTCTCTCACCATGTCCAGCGTACAGCAGGCTGAATAGTTCATTAATTGTTTCCATTTGATAGGGAAGAGCATGAACAGCCACCAGCCATCAGTGACGCACTTCACCCTGATGGCAGGGGAGTTACTGCCTGGTTCCTACGCCTGGCTCCTGCTCCGTGGGGCTTTGCAGTGGGGAGGTTCACAAAGGGAGGAGTAAGCCTGAACGCTCACATTGTCACTTGTCTTTCACAAAGGCATTTTACACAGGAATTTCCTTGGCATGGCAGGGATCTGTGGTGCAGACACGCACTTCCCAGGGCAGCTCCCAGCGGGAGTTAGCTCAGCAGACAGGCCAGCTCATGGATACAGCATCATCTGTGCAGGTACATGGGGTGAAGAGTGCTGGTGTGCCCGCGGAGGACAGCCTCCGCTGTGCTCTGTGAGCACAGATCAGACCAGGGAGAGCAGGAACGCCCTCCACATGCCCTTGGGAAGCTCATTCAGGATGTTTGACCTGTCTCTGTGTGGGTTTCTTGCTTGGCATTGCCATCCCCGTGCGTTGAGATGGCCTCTTGCTGGGGCTCTCAGGGAGGGAGGATGAGGCACACCACAGCACACCACCACCTCGGGGTAGTCTCAGCTCTCCCCCCAGAAGAGAGATATTCCAGCTGAAGGTCAAGGTCACCTACAGGGGGAAAAGAGCTAGCAACCACCATGTAGACAGACCTGCTTTGCCCGGGATCAGATAGCAAAGACAAAGGGCCTCTTAGCTGCTGTTTATTCTTTCGTAGCCTTTGCCTTTCCCCATACAAATCCTCCTTAAAGGAAACACTAATATTTATTAGCCCTGTGAGTTACTAAGAGCCCAAATAGAAGATAACCCCTTTTGTTCCACTGCATTGAGTGGGTATTTGATTCTTGTTCAGGAGGGCAATAGTGTGAGTCAATATTTGGTGTCCTGCTGAGCAAGAGTTGATCTGCCAAGCTCCTGTCACTGCTGCCCTTGCACTTGTCGGCTGGCAGAGCCCTGAGGATCTCATCTCCCACCAAAGCTGCCCACCAAAGCCCTTCTCTATCTCCTGGATGGTGGCACAGTTCCCCTGAGGACCATGCGTCTGACAGGGTTTATGAGGATGGAGATCTCTTGGACTAGGGAAGTAATAACTCCCTGTGCTGGGCACTGGTGAGGCCGCACCCCGAATCCTCTGTTCAGATCTGGGCCCCTCACTACAAGAGAGACATTGAGGTGCTGGAGCGGGGCCAGAGAAGGGCACCGGAGCTGGTGCAGGGCCTGGAGCACAAGTGTGATGAGGAACGGCTGAGGGACCTGGGGGGGTTTAGTCTGGAGAAGAGAAGGATCAGGGGGGACCTTCTCGCTCTCTACAACTGCCTGACAGGAGGACGGAGCCAGGAAGGGGCTGGTCTCTGCTCCCAAGGAACAAGGGATGGGACAAGAGGAAACGGCCTCAAGCTGCCCCAGGGCAGGTTTAGATGGAGATGAGGAACAATTCCTTCCCCAGAGGGTGCTCAGGCATTGGAACAGGCTGCCCAGGGCAGGGCTGGAGTCACCGTCCCTGCAAGTGTTCACACCCCGTGTAGCCGAGGCCTCAGTGCCATGGGTTAGTGGTGGCCTTGGCAGTGCTGGGGAGCGGTTGGGCTTGATGAGCTTAAAGGTCTTTTCCAACCTGGTTGATTCTATGATGCTCCAGTCTAAGAACCCCTGAGCTCTGCTCCCCCTGCTGCAAGGGGAGGAAATGTGTGTTGGGATTCCTGCTGCCAACGGCATCGCTCCCTGCCTGCTCCAGCAGCTCATCGCGCGCAGGCTTTCCCAGCTGGATGTTTAAAGCAGCATTAATGAAGATGCTGGGAATGGCTGTGGCTCTCCGGCATTTCTTTCATTCCATGGGTTCTCCCATCCCAGAGCTTTGACAAAAGGAAACTGTTGTTTTGTCTTTCCAGACATTTTTGTTGCAATTATTAATATGGTTTTTTTGTTACCAGTTCTGGTGGGAAATGGAGTTTTTGGCTGTGCCCTCAGGAAAGGCTCTGTTCTGTCGTCTCTCCAGCTGATAGCTAGCTAAAGAAATGTAAGTAATGGCATGTGTAAAGCAAGGTCAGTGTTACAGGACAACAATAAAGAGGCAGAGCTATTTAATCTCACCCTCTCCATACACACATGCACACGCCTTTCCTGGCCAATCCATTGCCAGAGTTATGTTAAGACTTTCAATAACAAAACCACATCGTATCTTGGAGACTAAGGACAAAATAAGTGGATTTTTTCCTTTCCCTTTACACATGATGAAAATAATGAAAGCGATTGGAAGGCCGTTTTCCCAAGCTCAAATGTCCTGGTTTGGGGTTTTTCCCATGACTTCTCTTCAGTCAGAAGTGAGGCCAGGTTAAAACAGGAGCCAGAGCTCCCTGAGCAGGCAGGTGGGAAACCGATAGGAAAGAGTCTAATCTGCGGGACTGAGCAATGTAAAAGGTGTCCCAGGGCAGAGGGAAGGGGCTGGATCTGGCACTGGGAGCCTGCCCGGCTCTATGGAGCCCAACTCCGCTTCCACCAGCACGTATCTGGTGTCCTGCATGGAGCTGGCTCAGAGCATGGAGCCAGCGGTGGCCAAGCGGGTCCTGCCAGGGCCATCAGGGCTTGGTCCTGAAATCCATGAGGGTGGAAGTGGTGTGGTCTCACCTGCCTGTCCCTGTATGCTCCAGGCTTGTCAGAAATCCATTGGATGTCCCCTTTGTGCTTCCCACTATTGAGTCTGGGCACAAACACCGTGATACCCACTTTGTGGCTTCTTCATTGCCACATGTGGCTTCTTCCATCCTCAGCATCATGCTTGTCCTACAGCAGGAATAAGAGATCCGAGCAGCCGGGATACACATACTGTGAATGTTCTCTGGTGTGATTCATTTGCAGAATACCAATAATATATTTAAGTAGTGTTGGACAAACGGAAGATGCGTTTTAAAAAGAAAAGATTTTAAAGATTTATTCCAAAAGAAGCAATGATTTTTTTTATATATATATATAGAGAGAGAAAGCTTTTCTGGAATAAATGGAAAGGTACAAAAAATATTAAAAAAAAGGAAAAAAGAATAAAAGATTGTTTCCATCTCTCAATCTTGTGTCTGAATGTTTTCTATTTCAACTTTTGTATTTCAGATGTGACCTGGACTATTTTGTGGATGTGCTTATTTTATTGCTAAGGCTTATATTCCACTTGTATTGTGAATGCTCCAAGGCCAAGATTGGACAATAAACTTTATTGAAATCAGGATAGTTTTGTACAGGATTTAATTTCTCTCTTTTCTTTTTTGGTAGGAGCAGGATCTGCTTTGGGGCTGAATGTCAGCTAGGTAGTGCTGATGGCCTGGGCTGTGCGTCCCTTGGGGGGCTCCAGAGCGGTGAGTTGCTCCGTGCTGAGCAAATAAACCCCCCGACACAATGCAAAAGGAGTTTCCCACTCCCTGACCTTGGCAGAGGGTTGAAGCACAAGACCTCAGGAGCTTGGGTGCAATAGGAAAACGTTCCTGTGGTCCCTTGCACAGATCCTAAGGCCCTGAACAAATATTGCCATAAGGCTATCGGGCAAATAAAGCACGGAGCTGTGACCTGCCCAGCCCGTGGTTGCAAAGCAACTGAAGGGCAGAGCTGGGGAAGGGACAGGGCAACCCTGTTTCCCTCAGCTCTGGCAGCTAGAAGTCTCCCTAAGATGAGAACTACTGAGCACAGCAATCCCCTCACGTGTTCCTGCTCTCTGGTCCATCAGTGCTGCAGAGAGGCTACAGCCACACGGGCCTGGGAAGAGCCAGAGATGGGATTATGGAGGGACCTGTGGGATCTCTGGGGCCAGACCCATGGTGTGAGCCTGCAGATGATGGGAAGGGGGCAATGCCCTTCACCCCCTGCCCAGGCTGCACCTCCAGCCGTGCCCAACCTGCCTGAGTCACGGTCAGGCTCTGACATGGGCAGGTCCCCAGGAACGACATGTTTGCTAAACCAGTTCCTCCATCTGCCACCCTCATTCCTCCAGTCTCACCGGGGCGGTGGCATCTGCCAGCGCTGGGGCCAGGGGAAGCCACCAAGTGTCCGCAGCACACACAGACCCACAGACTGGTTTGGGTTGAAGGGACATTAAAGCTCCTCCAGCTCCAACCCCTGCCACGGGCAGGGACACCTTCCACTAGAGCAGGTTGCTCCAAGCCCCTGTGTCCAACCTGGCCTTGAACACTGCCAGGGATGGGGCAGCCACAGCTTCTCTGGGCACCCTGTGCCAGCTCCTCAGCACCCTCACAGGGAAGAGCTTCTGCCTCAGAGCTCATCTCAATCTCCCCTCTGGCAGGTTAAAGCCTAACCTGAACTTCTCCTGTTTAAGTTTAAACCCACAGCCCCTTGTTCTAACACTAAAGTCCCTGCCCAGGGATCTGGCCAGTGTCCAGATGTTCCCAGCTGCCCAAATAGCCATGACCTCCCTGCTCCATGTCCCTGCATGCCTCGCAAGGATGCTCAAGCCAGGTCACTGATTGCTCCCCGGGTCTCTCAGCATATCTACAAAGCAGGGATGATACCAGCTGCCCTAAATGAGATGATTTGTGTGTTGTTAAATTGCAGGTACACGTCAGGAGGCTCAGCCTGGACATTCCATTGCAGCCCACCCTCCTCTGCAGCAGTTTTAGTGCGGTAAAGGAGGAAGCACATTGACTCCAGCTCAGCCCAAGTGGGTGTGTGAATTATTTCAGTTGGACGGTAGGAAAACGTGTAGGTGAGTGCTTCCTCCTTTTAGACAAGTGTTACAGGATCTGAAGTAACCGAGCCAAGATCTCAGCCTGATGTTTGACCTAGAAGTGGAGCCAAGCTTTCCAAAGCACACGGCGTGTTTTGAAACTCCTGACTCCAAAATAACACGAGGTGAACACCTCTCTCTCGTGTGCTGCCGTTCCAGCAGCCCGGCCCATTCGTTCTGAGTTGTTGAGCATCTTACATGCAGCCTCAACTCATATGGAGAGTTGACCCTGTGTTGTAAGAAGCATCACGTCTTGTCTCAGTAAGGTTCCGTGGTTCAGAGTGGTTATTTTCTTATCTGCCCAGGCTTGCTTGGTGCTGGGTTTTGGGCTTGAGTTAGAGCTGTTGAAAAGCATCAGTGCTCCTGTCTCCAAATGCACACGCAGCTCTTCAGCCCATTGCCCCAGCATGTGGTGCTGCTGGGATGATGTGTTAGGATTTCTGAGGGTGTCAGCCTGGATTTGCCATTTGTGATCTCTTGGCAAAAGGGAGACAGGGGGAAACTCTTTGGCAGTATCTCAGCCCCAGGCCCTTGGCAGAAAACCTGGAGAGGGGCTTTGGACAAGGGCCTGTAGGGACAGGCCAAGGGGAATGGCTTTAACCTGCCAGAGGGGAGATTGAGATGAGCTCTGAGGCAGAAGCTCTTCCCTGTGAGGGTGCTGAGGCGCTGGCACAGGGTGCCCAGAGAAGCTGTGGCTGCCCCATCCCTGGCAGTGTTCAAGGCCAGGTTGGACACAGGGGCTTGGGGCAACCTGCTCTAGTGGAAGGTGTCCCTGCCCGTGGCAGGGGTTGGGGCTGGAGGAGCTTTAAGGTCCCTTCAACCCAAACCAGGCTGGGATTCTGTGTTAGAGAAATAATTGCCCCACTGGCTGAAAAGATTAACTGCTGCAGTGTGCGAACCCTGCAGTGCCTCTGCCTGCCCCAGGAGCGTGCGAGGACATGGGAAGCAAAAGGAAGGTGTTCCTCAAGCGCTGGTGGGATCGCTGTGAGCCGCGGTGGGACGCAGCGGGTGACGCTGCCGCCGGCAGTCACGCTGCGCCGCTGCTCCTTCATTCAGTTCGCTTTGCAGCAAGCGCAGGAATGTGGGTGTTTAATTCATTGCAAGTATAACATTGATTTCAGTTTGGAAAACAGCCTCAAGTGCCTCCTCGTGAAGCTAATTCTGGTATTGCATGTCCTCCTAGTCCTGTGGCTTGCATTTCTATGAGCTACCTCTGAGGAGCTGGGTTCCATACGTGGAGCTGAAAAGGATCGGTGTGTTCTTATGCTGACGAACCCACCTACGCTCTGTTTCTTATTTGCAAGCAGATCTCTGCATGATTTGTGTTATCCCAGATAAAATGGCTGATATTCCTGGAAGGAAGCATGCTGGCATTTAGGCTATTGATTAGCTCTTTTAGCGGGGGTAGGGGCTGTACTACTATTTGTAACCTTGGTTGTACAACCATCCATAACCTCTGGTGCCTGGATGCTGCCTTTTCACCTGGGAGTGGATGCAGTGAACCTGCAGTGGTGGGGAAAGTGTTGCTCAGCCATTTTATGGTTGGGGAAGTCAAGGTTCAGAGAGCTGATGCTAGCAAGTGCTGGTGATGCAAGAAGGGAAGCCAGGAGCAGAGAACAGGTCTCCTCACTCCCGGCCTGGTAAAGGAGGAACCAAGTTTGAGATCAAGAATGTGGTCCAGGGGAACCACAGGTAAAAAGCCCTGTCAGCCCTTTTCTCAGAGCACGGCTCCTGGTGTGTGGATCTGCTGTTTCACCAGGTAACTCCATGCAGAAGGAGGTGTATGGACAAGGAGGGTCGGAAGATGACCCTTCCAGCAGTGCTCTGATGGAAAGGCTTTACTGTCACAATCCTGCCTCGCTTGTGCTATTTTGTCCCCACTTATGGATGGGGACAATGAAGTATTCTGCAGTGGTGTGACCTCTGGAAGCTGGTTATTGCCTGGCAAGGAGAGCCCGAGGCCATGGCTCCCAGGCCATGCATCAGCCTCTTCCTCCCCTCCATCAGGCTGTTAAGGGAGATGGTTTATCACGTCATGATACAACCCAGTTTCCGGCCATGCTGGTGACTCACTCCGTAGCCGTAGTTCATTCCTTTCTGGCCCTCAGTTTCCCCATCAGTAAAACGGGATAACAACATTACCCCAGCCCTGCACCTGCTGAGCTGGTTGTTTGATTGCTTAATGGCTTCAGGTGCCCCACAGCTGCTGCACTTTAGGGTAATCAGGGGTTTATTGCCCACCACCTGCCCTGTGCTTGTTTCCCATAGTTCACTTTGGTGGTGGAAGAGGACATGATCCTGTCTCCCTTCTATGGGAAGACTCCAATGGATACCACAGACAGGGAGGAACAAGGACTCGGATGCAATTTGGATTAGCTAAATATTAAGCTATGTCCAGGTGGAAATGAGCACCTGCAGCCCGGAGCAGCATTCCTGAGCCACGGGTCACAGGACGTGTGAGTATGTGTGTAAGGTCCCTGGCACTGGCACAGGAGGGGATGTGGTGCACAGGCCTGGAGCCAGCCCTGTGCCATCGATTCTGCTTTGCCTGGAAAGAGTGTTCTAAAAATTGCCATAGTCTTTCCTAGCTAAAGTAGGTGAAATATTTATAAATCCAGCCTCTAGAGGAGACCTTTTGCGTAAGCATCAACTGCTCCGACTTTCAAACAGGCGCCCCCATCCCTCCCTTAAGCCATTTTCTGCTTCTGAGCCACAGAAGGGGCAACTTTAATTGCGTTTGTCTGGAACGGTTGAACCTATTTACGGGTACGGGAGGCCGCAGAGATGGTCACAACAGCAGGAGAAAAGGGATTTTGGGGCTTCCTTCCTTAGCTGTGCCCGGCTGCGGCCGGAGCGTGCTGTCAATGTGGACCAGGCGGGGGGTGGCCCCGCTTTTGGGTACAGAAAACCTCCAATGGGGCTACCGGGGGTGGGGGGAGTCAGGATGCTTTCGGTCCCCGGAGGGATGCGCTGGAATGGGGATGCTCCGGGGGGTGGAAGGGGGCTCCGTCGGGGCGGAATAGGGCTCCAGGGGGTGCAGGGGAGCTCGGGGGGGCTCCGCCCCGGCCCCGCTCCGCCCGGCCTCGGGAGGCGGCGGCGGTCCCCGGTCCCGGAGGCGGAGCCAGCGCCCGGCGCGGCGCCGCGGGCTCCGGAGCCACATCCTGCAAGGGAGGAGCGGAGCCGGGAGCGGGGCCGGGCGGCGCGGGAGCCGCGGGAGCCGCATCGCCGTGGCCGCCCCGCGCCGCCGCCCAGGATGTGGTGGGACGAGCGGGTGTCGGCGCGGTTCCGGAGGAACCTGCAGCCCACCCTCACCTATTGGAGCGTCTTCTTCAGCTTCGGGCTTTGCATCGCGTTCCTGGGGCCCACGCTGCTGGACCTGCGCTGCCAGACACAGAGCTCCCTCTCCCAGATCACTTGGGTCTTCTTCTCCCAGCAGTTCTGCCTCCTGCTCGGCAGCTGCCTCGGAGGGGTCTTCAAGAGGACGTAAGGCGCCTCCCGCAGACCCCCCCCCTTCCCCTTCCCGAGGCTTCGCCTCCCCCCCGCGTCCCTGCGCCGGGTTGCCGTGGCTGAGCCGGGATGCTGCGGTCCGCGTGGGAAAACCCGAGTGGAGCGGGAGGGGAGGGAAAACTGGCCGTGGGATGCGGGGCTGGAGCCGTGCTCCCCCCTCCCGCATGGTCCCGCACCCCGGAGAGAAGCCACCGGTTCCCCCAGAGCTCAGCACGGGGGGGAGCCTCGGTGTGAAGTTCCAGCCAGAACTTCCTGGAGGGTATTTTCCTTAACCTGGTTCTTGATCACAACAATATTATTGGAAGCCTGTTTTAATAACCTCGGAGTCGGGGATCGAGGCGCTGTTGTGCTCCCTGGGAGCAAACACGAGGCAAGATGCGAGCGGCCCTCGTGGTCCCGCTGCTGGGAGCCAGCAGCGCGCTTCATGGGCCAGCACGAAACCCGGACAGGGATTTGTTCAGGATGTGTTTGAGTAAGTCGCACACAATGGCTCAACCCTGAAGATGGCCAAACAGGCGTTTGATTTGAGGCTTGATGACGGCTGAGCTTCAGCTGGTTATTTACCTTGTCACTAGTTCTTCAGGCAGTGATGTAACGTGTGAGCTCGGGGTGTCTCTGATGTGCGCGTCATGTGTGTGTTTATCAGGGATAGGGGAGAATTTTGCATGAGCCCTTCACTGTAAAATGCTGTTTAAAGATGTTGTGTTCAACTCTTGGGAATTGTGGCTAATGAAGATGGCATTAGAGCACCTGTTAAATTGCCATCCTGGTACATTGAACTGCCCCAGTCCCCTTGTCTGGGCAGAGCCTAGAGGGTTCATGGAGCACCTCTTGGTTGGGCTCTGCCAGGAGAGGTGTCTGCATGGGAATGGGGACGGCACGTGGGAACCTTGCCCTGGGTCTGACATGGTTCTGGGGCTGCTGGGTCAGCAGGCAGTGCCTCTGGCAGCCCTCAGTCTGCTTCACATATGTTTGAAGGAGCAAATGCACAATTGTTTCCTGCTCTCAGCTTCCTCCCCAGTGCTCTTGCCCTCGCCCAGCCGGTTACATGCACCCCAATGGGTTTTTGTGCTCAGAGACTCCCAAACTTTGAACTCTGGGGAGAAGAGCGTGTGTGTTGCTGCTTGTGGTTACGAGCCGGGATGTGTTTGTGATCCCAGCCTCTCAGAGCAAGGGGCTTTGGCAAAGTGGCTGCGAGCCCCACCGCAGAACAGCAGCTAGGCAGGAGGGCATGGTTTGGGTAGTTGTAGCTTGTGAGCATCATGGGGGTTTACTCAGAGCGGCGTGATGTACGAGCGTGTGGGTTTGGATGAGGATATTAACTGTTCAGGCTCTGAGAGCATCCCCTCTCCAGGGATGGACACATCGAGCTGTCCTGCTATGGATTTCTACATCTGGGCCATGCTGCAGGCTAATAAATCAAAACCTGCCAGGCAGGGAGGAGTGCTGGACAGGCTGTATTTTCCAGTTAGGAGATGGCTAGCTGCTGGTAGAGGATCCCAACGCGTTGCCTGCCTGTGGGCTGGCCGAGCCAAGGTCTGGCTGCAAGCTGTGCTTGATTTCTGATGCCTGAGGAACGCAGGCTTTGCTGCTTGCTTGTGATTAAAGGCTGTGTTGGTCTGAGCTGTCTGCTCCGAGTGATGGACTGCACGCTGTATTAGTGGATTCTGCAGCAGAAATGGGTGGTGGGACCTAAATAATGGTTTGGTTCCTCTCAGCAGAGAAGCTGCTGAAGGCTGAGTTGTAGCCTCTGTGCTCTCAGCCCCGCTGGAGTCCTGGAGCACTGGGAGGACATAGCATAATGATGGCATCCGTCCCTTCCGTAACTCCGCGCGAGCTCCAGCATTCCCTCTGTGCGAGATTCCAAGGAAGAACAAAGTTTGCCATTGTGCCTTTCCCTGAGTGATGTGGAAATGTGATGTTTGCCTGTGCTGGAGACCCGGGTTCACTGCGTGCTCCCTTCCCTGGCTTGTTGCGGAGCTGTGGGAAGCTCGGCTCCCCATGGAGCTGCAAGACCCATTGAAGCTCAGGTTCACACCGGGCTGCTGCTCTCCGGTAACTCCTGCTTGGGGTTTGCTGGGTTACAAGCTCTGCTTCAGAAGAATACAGCTTTATAGAGGGTGTTTGCATGGTCTATGCTGGGAGGTGGTGGGATGGGACCCTTTTGCCCCTCTTCCTTTCATCATTACCGCTGGGCACACGTTGCAGTGTATGGCCCTGCCCTTCTCTCTGTTCTTTCCATGCCCTTCAGATTCCCGTCTTCTGAAGGTTCCTGCTCAAGCACGTGGCTGGGGCATGCAGGACACTTCTCACTGCAAGGGAAAGTAAAGCCTTTTGTGTCAGAGAGCAGAGGGCACAGTGATTTGAGCATGAGCTCCTCCGGGGAGGCAGTGCTCCCTGAGCATGGCCAGTGCTTCCTGCTGGGGACCTGAAGGCAGATGTGGTATAATCCATGCAGCTGGCTTCATCCCTGTCCTCGCTTCATCCCCTCAGGGCTTTGGGGTTTTAATTATCAGTTTTGCAAGTCTGAATTAGCCTGATTATAATTTTTCTTCTTGATGTGAGTGACTTAGAAAATGCTCCCTGGGGTGGGGGGGGAAAACATACTTGAAGTCAGAGTTCCTGCTGCAACAGAAACACCGGGGTGGGGGGGTCTATATGGTGTGTGGGAAGGAGAGGGGAAGCTCTGCTGGCTGTGGCTACAGGATAGCATTAACCACCCTAATCCTATGGAGGAGATAAGCCTAAACCTTTTAGGGGGAGCTGCAGACCTTCCCTCGAGCCTTATGGTGGAGCCAGGACATGCTGTGGGTGATCCTGAAACAGAGTCCACGACATTACAAGTTTCATATCATCAAGGGTTCAGCCCCCCTCTGAAAGCCATGGGGTTCCTCATTTAAGGATGCTTTCAAAGAGATTTGTTCCTAAAGAAACCTCTCAGCTGGTAGCTGGGTGCTGAGCAGTGTTCTGTGACTACATTTTGGGGATCTGGCGTGGGAAGCAGTGATTCCTTGGTCCCTTTAATGTCAGAGGCAGGGAAGGGGGCAGCAGGGTTGTGGCATCTTATTGATATCTTATGACTGGAGCAGGGGTTTTTGCTCACTGGGGAGAAGGGAGGTGATCTTTTTAATGCTTTTTAAGGACATAACATGGTCTGCAATTAATGTTTAACTCTGGTGATGCATGCGCTCCCTTAGCCGTGCACAACTGGTGCTGTGGTTGCTTTGCTGGGGCTGCAGAAGAGATGAGGGGTTGCTGGGATGTCCCGAGGGATGTTTCCTTGTTGCTCCCGGCCTTGGATTCCCCCATGGCTTGTGCTTCTGCCCCTCTCCCCTCTGCTGTACCCCAGAGGGTGCTCGACGCTGCTTCTCCAGCCTCAAAGCTGCTTCTCTCCCATTTGCTAGCTGGTTTTCCTGCCGTGACTGTGCACATCTCGCTTTGCTCCCTCCCTCATCCCTCCCCCAGGAATCCCACGCTGGATCCCCGTTTTGCTGTCAGAGGAAGATTAGTCCTTACAGCTTTACAAAGCACTGGCTTCTCCACCGTGGTCTGGGAGCTGTGAGTGCACACCAGGGCTCTGGTGCAGCCAGGGCTGTGCCCCACTGTGCAGCAGAAGGAAGGAGACCTGCCCTTGGCCTGGTTTTCTCCCCGGTGCTGGTGTAAGCAACAAGCAGGACGTGGAGGGATAAATCACTCTGGGGTTGCAGATGAACAAGGGCAGTGCAGAAATGCGGCGACGTGCCCAAGGCTGTTCTGGACGAGCAGTCAGGGCAGGAGGGTTGGCACCAGCAGCCTGTCCCTCCATGGAGCTCTCTCCCTCTTTGGGCAAAGCAAAGAGATGTGGGTGTTTTACTTGCAGGTTACGTGTCTGTGCTGGGGACAGGCATCTGTGTCCCACATCCCCAACTCATTACGGCAACTCATTTACAGCAAGCCCATTGCAATGGGCTTCTCCCAGGGTTTGGGAGCCCGGGTTGGGGTTGTGCCTGTGCTACTTGTTCTCTACTGTGACTCTTTAGTCCCATCTTTCTGGTTGTTTCAGTGCTTCGCTGTCTGGTCCCTGTTTCCTTCCTTCCTTCCTGCCTTTCCACTTGGCAGCTCCGGAGCAGCGCGGTGCCAGCCCGGGCGCCTTCTCCATGGCTCGGCTCGCACTGAGAGCAGGCGCAGGCAGGGCTGGGCTGCCGCCAGCCTTGGGGTGCCATGCACCAGCGTTACCTCTGCCACATGCAGCTCCAGGGCTTCTCCGATGGGTGGGAATCCACTGCCTGCACCGGGAATGGCAGCGGTGCTGCGGGAAGGGGTGATGCTGCCAGCACAGAGATTCCACAGGGCACAGAGAGGGAACCTCAGTGGCTCCCTGTGAGGCAGGATGGTACCTGCGGGCAGGTTTGGGATGGCACAGTGATGTGAATGCCCTGCCAGGAGCTGGGATTGCCCAGCAGCTCTTGTGCCTGCTCATGCGATACAGACCCATGTCCCTTTCCCAGATCTGCCCAGTTAACAAGGGGAGGTTGCTGGGTATTATTCTGCCTTGAAATGTGCAGAACAGGAGTTTGAAGGGTGGAAAAGCTCTCTTCGAGGTGTCACCATCCACACAGGAGATGGCTGTGGCTGTGATGTGGAGATATGGGGGTGCAGGGTGTGTAGCATCTCCCTTGTCAAGAGAGTGTGTGCTGGAGCTGCGTTAGTTGGAGCTACAGCCTCTGGGCACATCTCCTGCTAATGCCTACTCTGACCTGGGGCTGAAAACAGGAGGAAGGGCTGTGGTGTGGGTGCTGCTCTCATGGTAGTAATCCCGTCCTGTCTTTCCCTGTTTCAGGTTGTCCCAGTCCTTGTTTGCACTCTTTGCCTCGTCACTGGCAATCTCCTTGGTCTTTGCCATCATCCCCCTGTGCCACAATGTGGTGGTCCTGGCGGTGGTCATGGCTGTGGCAGGACTGGCCATGGGTTGCATTGACACCATCTCCAACATGCAGCTGGTGAAGATCTACCAGAAGGACTCTGCCATCTTCCTGCAGGTGAGCAGAGAGCCCTCATCTCCCCTCTGGTGAGGAAGAGGAGCAGTAACCCCCCTCCTTTACCTCCATGTCTCATCTCTCACAGGCCCTTCACTTCTTCGTGGGCTTTGGGGCGCTGCTGAGCCCGCTCATAGCTGACCCCTTCCTCTCGGACACCAACTGCATCCTCTCAAACTCCACGGCCAACGCCTCCAGCAACCTCCCTCACATCCGCAAGTCCTTGGTCCCGCATCATCCAGGGAACCTGTCTCATTACGACCTGCCAATGAAGGGCATGGTGGTCACACGCGTCTCCTACGCCTTCTGGATCATGGCCCTCATCAATGTAAGTGCCCAAGCTGGTGCTGGGGACATCCCTGTTTCTGGGCTTTGCAGGTGGCTGTGGTGTTTGGGGGTGTTGGTGGTCCCAATGGTAGAAGGACATGAAGATGAAGGACATGCTAATGGTGAGGATGCTTGTGCTGGTGCACAGCAAAAGTTTGGGTTCTGCCAAGTGCCTGGATTCCAGGAGGGCAGAAGGACCCTACAAACTGAGCCAGTGGTCACTGCACTGATAGATGTGATGGGGGATGTACCATCCTGCAGGGATTGGTCCCATCTCTCTGGGAGCAGGTTGTACCTCCAGCATCCCTCTGGGCAGGAGTTACACCAGCTCTTTCTCCATGGTCAGCCTGGGGAGGAGCTCGGTGGTGTGAGGCTGGCTCAGCGGGGCAGTGATTTCCGCTGATATTCATTCGTGCCCATCAATGAACTGAGTTATGGGGCCAAAAGCTCCATTGAGGTGTCTCTGCCTATTTGCTGGTGCCCTGGTGGTTTGCAGCAGATGCAAGAGCCCTGTGGCCCTTCCTTTGTGAAAGAGATGGTGTTTGTCCTCTTCCTTTGTCCCAAGGCTGCTCTTGTGATATTGCCCTATTCCTTACCCCCCAGTTAGCACCCAAATCCCAGCACGGTTCAATAGGGCTGGTCCCTGGCACAGCCTCGCTGGGCTGTGACTGTCCTGCTGGAGCTGAGCTGCTGCTGTCTCTTCCCCAGTGGCAGGAGCCCCGTGTGTGTAATTGTCCATGTAGATCTGGAGTGATGACACCGGATCATGTTGTTGCAGCGGTGCTGTTCATACCAGGATTGATGCTGAGGGCAGCTCTGCTGATGGGGTCCCCCCCTGTGAGCCCAGCCCTGGGCAGCCTGTGCTGTAAGGTGCTCTATAATCAGCCAGGCAGGTGCTGTAATGAGTTGCTTTGCAGGAGTACCAAAAGGAGCAGTCCCTGCCCAGGAGGAGAAGCAGCTTTAATCACCTCTGCCTCGGAGTGTGCCAGGGGAGAGGTGCTTTTAATTAAGCCAGAGCCTTCTCTATTCTGCCGGTCAATCCTGAGCAAACTAATTGAGTTTGAAGGCACTGTTTAATAGCTGCTTTGAATCCAGTGATGTGTCTGATACATAGAGCGTGGATGGGAGGGTGGCTGCCAGACCCCCCGCTCTGTTCCTAGCAGTGTCCCATGGGCATTTGGGGAGCATGGATGGGAAGTGGTGGAATCGCTGTCCCTGGAGGTGTTCACATACCGTGTAGATGAGGCCCTCAGTGACACGGGTTAGTGGTGGCCTTGCTGGGAGGCTGATGGGTGTTGGGATGAGGGTCGGGAAACAAGCACAAGAGGAACATGGAGTCGGACGTACACAGCTCTTGGGGGTGTCCCCTTGCCAAAGCCGCGCTGTTCCTGCCTTTCCCAAAGCCCGGCTGTGGGAGCTGACTTGATTCCTTGTTTGAACTAAATAACCCAACCCACAGCCTGCAAACACTGGGAGTAGCTCAGCTCAGAGCTGCTGACCCTTCTTTAAGCTGTAAACTTCAGGGAAAGAGGAGGATGATTTAAACCCCCAGGGAAGCGGATGGAAGGGGGGAGCTACAGAAATGGAAACCAGGAGCAGCAACTTGGTTATGAAATGGTCAGAGCCCCAGTTCCGTCCCAGTTTTCCCAGGGCTGTGTGTATTCTGACAAGACACCAGCTGAAATGATTCATTTCCATGTCTTGCTTTGTTTAAAGTGGAAACGTCTCAATTTGACTTTGGCATAGATGCAGCATGTAAAGCTGACAGAAGAGTTGTTTTGATGTGATTGCAGCAAAATGGTTTTGCTTTAGTGAAATGAAGTGGTTGAGCATTATCAAAATGAAGTGCTAGGATTTCTCCCGGCCAAAACCTTTCATTCTTAAGAGCAAATTTGGGGGTTTTCATCCAGATTTGGGACAAAAACATAGTTTTAAAATTCAGGTTTCCCACAGAACGGAAATTTCATCATCCAGCCCTTTCCAAGGGGCTGGAAATGAGGAAAATGTTCCTCCGAGAGAGATGTGTTTGTCCGGAAGGTGGTTTCCCAGGGGAAGTGCGGGATACTCCATTGTGCTTAGGTTGCTTAAAAGTAGCCTGGATACAATAGCAGGGAACAGCCCCGTGCTCCTGGGGGGAGAGACTGAAATAGAAACGGGAGGGAAGGAGCCTGGGTTATACCCACGCTGGGCTGCGAGATGCAGCAACTTGTGGAGCTTAGAATAATGGATAATGCTGGGATGCCCCTCATCCCCCTTGGAAGAAGAAAATCCTTCTGCTGAAAATGGTGAAGCAGAAAAACCCAAAGCAAACAGTTCTTGCACCAAAATCTCTGCCTGCTCAAGAGGGGTGGTCAGAGGTCACAGAACCCCAGAGTGGTTTGGGTTGAAGGGGCCTTAATGCTCACACAGTTCCAGCCCCCTGCCACGGGCAGGGACACCTTCCACTAGAGCAGGTTGCTCCAAGCCCCTGTGTCCAACCTGGCCTTGAACACTGCCAGGGATGGGGCAGCCACAGCTTCTCTGGGCACCCTGTGCCAGCGCCTCAGCACCCTCACAGGGAAGAGCTTCTGCCTCAGAGCTCATCTCAATCTCCCCTCTGGCAGGTTAAAGCCATTCCCCTTGTCCTGTCCCTCCAGGCCCTTGTCCAAAGCCCCTCTCCAGGTTTCCTGGAGCCCCTTTAGGCACTGGAGCTGCTCTAAGGTCTCCCCTTCAGGAGCCTTCTCTTCTCCAGGCTGCCCCAGCCCAGCTCTCTCAGCCTGGAGAGCTCTTTCCCCTGTGCCAAGCAGCCCAGGCAGCCAAGAAAACTGAAGCTGCTTCAGGAGCTGAGTAGCAGGATCCTGCCACAAGCACATGCCCAGGGAGCAGCGAGGCTCCTCATCACCACCCGACCCTCCAGCCAGGGCTATGATGGGGAGAGGGGCTCAGCACCCACCCAGCAGCTTGTGGCAGTGGCAGGGATGGTCCTCGAGTTGTCCTTGTCCTGTGGTTGGGATAGGCTGCTCCTGCGGGATGGGTTTGTCTGAGCAGCTCACGGCTGATGGGCTCAGAGCACTCGTGCACCCGAGGTGCTGCCAGCCTGGCGACAGTGCAGTGTGGATAGAGCAAAAGGGACTTTGACATTGCTTTAGAGATGAGGATGTGGGAAGCAAGGATACACCTATCGTTTGACAGGGAACTGGGCGAGTCTGCAGCTGGGGCCCTTTTCTGAGTGTTCCTTAAGGCTGGAAGTGCTCAGGGATGTTATCATGGCCCAGGCCCTCTGCATGGGGATGTTTTTTGCCAAATCTGCAATTTGGAAGAATAAAACCAGGTCCTGCCCTCCGGAAGGATTAGAACTATCAAGCAAATGCCTTTTTCTTCCATGGGACCGAACTCACTGTTCCTATTCCCATTGTTCCCAGAACAATGAAGTCCTCAAAAATGAATTCAGGCAAGAGAGGCGGGGTGGGCTGGGGGGGGGAATTCTCCATACATTTAAATCATGCCCCGAGCCAACAAAAGGCAGGAAATTCGGAGCTGGGGCTCCCACTTGCTCACAGACATGGAGAAAACAAGCACTGGGCAGCCGGAGGGTGAACTGTCCCTTAGGATTTCCTGGCTTTCTCCCACAGTTTGCTGCAGGATCAACTTGGCTGCGGTGGGCGAGATGGGAGGAGATGACAATGGGCTCCGGTTGCTTCCCTCTGCTTTCCCTCCCCAAAAATAGGGAAGTTCCCTCGGGCTTGAAGGTACCGTTGAGCTGTGGGTGTGCTCAGGGTGCAGAGGGGCTGATGCTGCGGTGCCTGGATCACTGGTGTGATGGATCCAGTGGCAGGTACAAGCCCTGAGGCCAGTCCCAGGTCCCTCAGTACCAAGAGGCTGTTTGAAGCTGTGGGGCTGTTGTTGGCCTGGGAACCACGAGCTCATCTCTTCGGAGATGCTGAGCAACCTCTGCTAATGGCTGGAGATGGGCAGAGCAGGTCCCGGAGCAGCTTGTTGTTCCCTCACACAGGGTTTCAGCCGCAGGTCTCCTGTTAGAACCCTCCTGCTCTCCGCAAGCAAAAGCTACTTCATTGTTTTATTCTTTGGGCAGATGCTTGGCAACCAGAACACTTTGGTTTTGAAGGCCTGGTACGGTGCTTTGTGAGGTTTGTATTTAGGTGCCTTCTGTTGCAGTGTCCCTGTCCCCATTCCCAGGTGAATTGTTTCCATCCCACAGGAACCTCAGGAGATGCCCCAGCCGTGCTTCACAGCAGGAGTCTTAGCTCTCAGCTTGTCTTTATATGTTTTTTTCCCCTTTTTCCCTTCCCTACCAGCTCTCCTAACAAACCTCCATCGCTCCTGCGGTAGCTCCTTATCCCACTGCCACCCTCTGTCCTTGCTCTTGGAGGTTAATCCAGGCACATAGGCTCATGGAATGGTTTGGTTTGAAGGGACCTTACAGCTCATCCAGTTCCAACCCCCTGCCACGGGCAGGGACACCTTCCACTAGAGCAGGTTGCTCCAAGCCCCTGTGTCCAACCTGGCCTTGAACACTGCCAGGGATGGGGCAGCCACAGCTTCTCTGGGCACCCTGTGCCAGCTCCTCAGCACCCTCACAGGGAAGAGCTTCTGCCTCAGAGCTCATCTCAGTCTCCTCTATGTCTCCATATGGGAGCTGCTCCAGCCCCTGAGCATCCTCGTGGCCTCCTTGCTCCAGCAGCTCCATGTCCTTATGCTGGGGCCACCAGAGCCGCACACAGAGAGCGGAGTCAAGGGGCACCTATTGCAGGTGCTCAGTGCGGTTCCTGCAGTGCTGCTGGGGGGGAGCTGGGCTGTGCCGTGCTGACCTGCCCCTCTCTGTGCCCCCCAGCTGCCCGTCCCCATCGCAGTGTTCTTCCTGCTCTACAAGGAGCGGATGGTGCCGTGCTTCAGCAGCAGCAGCCACCCGCTGCTCTCTGCCGACGAGCTGGCCATGGAGACGCGCCCGGTGGACAAGGACGAGCTCAGCACCACTGTGCAGCGGCCGCACGGAGCAGTAGGTGAGCTGGGGGCACCTCGGATGGCTCTGGAGGAGCAGGGGCAGACAAAGCTGTATTGGGATGGCAGCAAGTGAGACCCATCCCTGTTGTCTGAGGAGGGAACATTCCAATACATGAATGCAATCCAGAAGTGCCCAGTTTGGTGCCCAGTTACCCTCTCATTAGATGGGACCATAACCCCTGAGCAGAGGTCAGTATCCTGCTGTTGGGGCTCCAGGCTGCTTTCCTCCAAGCTGTCCTCAAACTCAACCTTAAGCACACGTGGAAGTTGTGCCCCTTTGTCTCCCTTTGGGTTTGGGTCAGGTTTTGAGCTGACTGTGGAGTGTAACCGTGGTGCTGCAGAACACTGGGTTGGATAAATGTGAAACGAATAAGGACGGTGCCTTTGAGGGGAGAAGTTAAACTCCAGCAATAGTTTGCTCTTGAACTTGTGACCACCCTCTGGTCTGTGGACAATAATGTTGTTCTTTGCTACCCAAGAGAAACCTATCGGAGTAAATTCATGGTTTAGGGTTATCAGAAGCAATTGCTTTACCTGGACAATAAAAGGGAATTTTAGGGAATACTGGAAGGTGGAGGCAGTTAGAGATGTGGTGAGGTGCTGCAGGGAAGGATCACGGATGTCCCTGACACGGTGGGTTCTCTGCTGTCTGGTAAGATTGTGCTCATCTGATAGCATTTCCCTTAGCCAAGACACTGATGGTTCCTTTCCTCAACCCCGCTGCCCATTTCCATACAAGCCACTGGAGCTTCATGTTCTTCAGGTCTCGGTCTTCCTCTTAAAAGCAGTTGGGATGAATCCTTTGAGAAGCAGGGTGTATGGGGAACGCTGCCATCTTTGACAGACACGTCTGTGCTGGCAAAACCCCTCCTTCCCCATAGGAGTAGTGAGGATTTCATCTTTACCATGCAGGAGCAAGCATCTCACCTGCACAGGACTCCTTAACACCAGCCCTTTGCACATCCCGGAGTGGGGTGGTAGAAGCAGGAGGATGGGAGAGTCGGGAATTCCAGGGGTCCTGAGCCCCGGCTTTGGTCTGTTCCAAGGAGGTGACAGGAGTGTGTGTTCTCACTCTCTTTCCCAAAGTTGGCTTGCTTGGGTGTAAACAGCATTTAGCTGAGGAACGTGTCCTGTGTGGTGCTACCAAAGACAAGGGGCTCTGAGCACGAGTGCTATGGTCAAATGGGCTTGTTTCTATGGGCTGTAAGAGCAATGTGGAGCTCCTAAATGGGAAGAGGAGCACAAGCAGCTACGGAAGGAGCAGTAGTAAATACCCTTGAGAGTCAGGATCCCAGTCTGTGGCCCATAACCGAGTCCATCTTCCTTGTGAAAGCTTAGAGGTAGGTAAAGCAAGAGGTGGTGCCAGCAGAGGTTAGCAGCGCTCCACTGTTGTTCATGGTCCTCTGTGAGTCTCTGTCATGCAGCTGAGCACAAAACAAACCCCCATCGTGGGCTGGCAACCACCCAGCCCCAGGGGGATGTTCCAGCTAAGTTTGCTTTGCATTGTTTTTCACCAGGTCATGATGACTTATTTAGCTGCTGCCAAAGCAAAAACTTCAGAGGGGCTTCTTACACCTACTTCGCAGTCCACATCACTGGGGCTCTTGTTCTCTTCATGACTGATGGGATTGTGGTGAGTTCAGCTGATAGAGAGATCTTCTCTGAGCAAAGCTCTGTGGCTTTCTTCCTTCCCAACCACTTAGAACAGCCCATAAAGCTAATCACAGTCAGGCTGATACATGTCCTGCTTCTTGGGAGGGTTTTGTGGCTTCTCCTGTGTTCTAGGCTCTGTTGTTGCAGCTAGATTGCTACTAACCCAACCAGTTCAGAGTTGTGATGTTGTCTACTTCTACACAGTGGAGGTCTCTTCTCACTTCAGCCAAGAGGCAAGAACAGCTTCATTTTAGTTCATAACAAGTGGTGGCTTTTTGTTCCATGGGTCTCCTGAGCCCTCCAAACCCAAGCTGAGAGCACATGGGGATGGTGCGGGCTCGGCAGTGGCTTGTCAGCATGGCCCTGGCCGGGTGCACCGTGTGTAGCGCTTGTGTCCGGGTGAGGAAGATGCTGGCAAGATGCTGCTCTTTGTCTTTCAACAGCTTTGGCTCATGCTGGGTCTTACTAGGGCATTAAATAGAGTCTAAAAGAGGAGCAGGGTTACACACAGTAGCTGTTAGATACAGGAACTCTCCAAGGCCTCCATCGTCAAGGTGATCAGCTCCAGGTTCTTAATGTGGTGTGTTTGAGCATGTACAGTTCCAAAAGGACAAGGCAGTCCCTAGAGATGAGAGCATCTCTACAGATAAGAGCTGAGCATGCATTTTACCCAGTAATAGTGTAAGTCTTGCCCTTTAGGAGAGCTGAAGTCTTGTGTTCTACTTCTGGTGGAAGCCTGTCTCCAGCTGCCAACCCTTGGGAACAAGGCTCATTGCGGTTCGGTAGCACATCCATAGGTGGGCTCCCCAGCACTGGCACAGTGTTGGGAATAACTGAGGGCAGAGCCTGGAAGTCATCACAGCGCCGTGACATGCTCCTGTGTTTCCCTGCAGGGAGAGTACTCGGGCTTCATTTACAGCTACGCAGTGGAGGAGCCGCTCTCTGTAGTGCACAAGGTGGCCGGGTACCTGCCCAGCCTCTTCTGGGGGTTCATCACGCTGGGCAGGCTCATCTCCATCCCCGTGTCCTACCGAATGAAGCCAGCAACGATGGTCTTCATCAATGTGGTAAGGCTGGTTTTACTATGGGTCTAATTCTTCTCGCCTCCAAGATGCTGCCTGGCTTTGGTGTTGATGTGCAGAGCTGCTGCTACTCTCGTGCATAGCCAGGGTAAAGCCTTCCTCTGCATGCCTGTAGCTGATGCAATGCATGAGGGAGCCAAGGCTTAGCGCTTGATTGCATTGCTTTGCTGAGCAATCCCCTGTTAATCTTAGCGTAGATTTGTGAAAGCGCCTTGTGAAGTGTCTGCCAACGTTATTGCACGTTCTCTTCTCTGGCATCGACAGGGAGCTTAGTGCCCATGTCAGCCACGGGAAAGGGAAGGCAGAGGTCAGTAAATTCTCTACTTGGACTGTGGCAGCTGGCAAAGAAACCACTGTGATGTGAAGCTTCTTAACTTAACCAACACATTCACTTGGAAGGGGAAGGAATCCTTTCGGGATATGTGAGGAAGATGCATGTCAGGATGTGGCAGCCAACAGGGAATTGTGCCCATTCACGGTTCTTGCACACAAAAAGGAACCAAGTGAGAAGGCAGCGAATTTACAAGTTATTATAAGCAGAAGTTATTTTCGTAGCAAGTTTCACAGTTAATATTGCAAAGCCAAGAACATCCAAGGGGGCGGTGACAGAACAGGAGCCACGGCTCTCGTGGGGATGTTCTGAAGAGTGAGGCTGATGTCTCTCACAGACAGGAGGCAGGTGAGGCCGCTGGGTTGGGCACTTTGCTCTGGTCACGTTAAAGGCTGAGCCTGGATATCAGCAGATACAGCCAAATGAACCGGCGTTGGTTTAAAACTGGGTGCAGCTCCCAGTGCAGCACTATGTACAGGTGAGCAGGGGAAGCTCAGCAGCAGCGGCTATGTGGCATGGACAGGCTGTGCATCTCCTTGATGCCTACTGTTGACCGCATCACTTGTCCAACCTGCATAGTTGCTCTATTAACAACCCTGAGGACAGGACTTCTGCTTTAGCTGCTGCTGATACTTTGGGGGGAGGAAATGGAATAGTCTCCAGCCCTGGCTGGAAGATGCCTCATGTCCCCTTAAAGCATCATGGTAGCGTCATCATTTGACTGTCACTGAACCCCTTGTGCAGTGCTCACTAGTGCTGCTGCATACAGGGAGGTGCAGTTCAGCATTACAGCAAACTGCATTTGGAATTCAGTGTCTCTAGAACCCAAACGGCTCTGGTGTACATGCACACCCATCATCGGGGCCTGAACAATGAAGAAACAACGTGTTGGTGCTGCAGAGCTCCCTCTGGTGACTCTGCCGTGGTGAATGGTGCATCTTGGATGCTTTTGCTGGTGCTGGTCCAAGCCAGAGGCGAGGGCAAGTGTTTAAAGGGAGCTGGTTCTTTGGCTTTGCTGCTGTGCCTGGTTTCTGAGAGAGTTCATTCCTTAACCTGCTCAAATAGACTCATCAGTGATTGAGATGTGACTATTATGGAAGTAGCAGTATTGTATTTAAAGCTGCAGAGAAAAAATTAGTTTTTCAGAAAGTCTTAAGTCTCTACCTAATGAAGCTGAGACCTAAGTACCACATTATGTTCTAAAGCCCTGTTATAACAAGTACCAAATTCTTTGCTGTAAAGGCTTTTATTTGTCTGGTTTCTTCAGTTTCTCAGATTGTGATCTGTTTTCCAGCATTTATTTTTCCTTTTCCAGACTCTTTTCTACATGTAATACAGTCTAGATCCTATTCTTGCAGCTCAGCATTCTCCACCCTCCTGACTCCATGTGTGTTGTTGCAGGTTGGAGTCCTGATAACCTTCCTCCTGCTCCTCATCTTCTCCTACAGCGTCGTCTTCTTGTTTGTGGGGACGGCGTCTCTGGGGCTGTTCCTCAGCAGCACCTTCCCCAGCATGTTGGCCTACACCGAGGACATCCTGCAGTACAAAGGTGAGCAGGGACCGTGCACGGGAAGCAGGCAGAGCCAGCACCTCCTTCCCTCCATCCTCAGGGATGCTTTGGAGGCCTGGAGGAAAGCTCTGTTTTTGAGCACAGTGTTTATTCAAGCTTGCACTCACAACCCAGACTGCACAATCCTGCCTTCACTGGACTAATAACTTCTGCAGGCAGAGCTCCAGCCTGGTTCTTAGTTTCCTGGAGCTTTAGGGCTCTCGGGGACTGACAGGAATGTCTCCTTCAGCGGCTTCCAGGGAGCCAGTTCTGAAAACATCATCCAGATTAGCAGTGAGCTTGGCCTCTCTTACAGGAGGCTTCTGCCAACCTCCGGCTCTGGGGCAGTGATACAGAAGCATGAAAACCTGGCACAGGGTGCCCAGAGAAGCTGTGGCTGCCCCATCCCTGGCAGTGTTCAAGGCCAGGTTGGACACAGGGGCTTGGAGCAACCTGCTCTAGTGGAAGGTGTCCCTGCCCGTGGCAGGGGTTGGAGCTGGAGGAGCTTTAAGCTCCCTTCAGCACACCCCAGGCTGGGATTCTGTGATTTGTATGGAGATACCCATGGCAGAGCAGGCTGCCCCTGCAGGCTGCCGCAGCATCACTTGTGCTGTTTCTTTGCAGGCTGTGCCACAACCGTGCTGGTGACTGGAGCTGGAATCGGGGAGATGGTGCTGCAGTTACTGGTGGGATCGGTAAGTGTGGACAAGGCACACCACAAACTGGCTGCAATGTTCAAGTAGAAACCTTAGGCCTGATTTTGAGCAGCTGCTGGGGAGAAACCACTGCATTACCTTGGAGCTATCAACTAGTAAAGCTCTCACTGAATGCTGACTAAGGTATTTGAGTGCTGTGATGACACATCTGCTCCCTTTCCCCCCTTTTAATTGCAGATTATACATGATCAGGGCAGCTACAGTTTCCTGGTGTGTGGGATGATCTTTGGAGGCTTGGCCTTTACCTTCTACGCCTTCCTCTTGTTTTTCCACAGGATGTACCCCAAGCCCTCAGCAGGTAAGAAAGCCGCAGCGCTCAGCCCTGCTGTATAATGAGAGGAAGAGCGGCACATGCATCGCTCCATAACCAGGGTGCAGTGCTTCAGCAAAATGCAAGGAAATGTTTATTTTGCTGCTGCTTCCTGTCCCCTCTTCCTGCTTTGACTTGCCCACAAAGCCTTGGCAGCCACAGCTCGGGGTTTGCTTGCTTTGCTGGTGGAGAAGCAAAGGGAAAAGTAGGACTCACAGAGGGACTGTAACTCCCATGGGCTGGCTGTGAAAGCACTGCGATGCTGCTGGACAGTAGCACAAGTTTCCCTGTGCTGTTCCCCTGGCTAATATCCAGGGAATGAGCGGATCTGCCATCCAAAGGCCGCTCCTGAGAAAAGCCTCACTGATGAGGATTTCTCTTACCTATCACCTCATTATGCATATGCTCTTTGGTTTTGTGTGCTCCCTTTGTAAAAGGTGCTTTGTGTGACAGGGAAGAACACTTGTCCAGGTTACTGGAAATGGAGGCCTGTCTTCGTGGAATGGTTTGGGCTGAAGGGACCTTAAAGCTCCTCCAGCTCCAACCCCCTGCCACGGGCAGGGACACCTTCCACTAGAGCAGGTTGCTCCAAGCCCCTGTGTCCAACCTGGCCTTGAACACTGCCAGGGATGGGGCAGCCACAGCTCCTCTTGACTTTGCTGCTCTTCTGATGCAAATCTCATGTCACTGTTGCAGACGTGGACGATGCCTCCCCTGACAAACCAGCAGCGAGAGATGACACTGGGCAGTACCAGCGCTAAAGCAGCAGCCAAGCCCTAGACAAGCAATAAACCACCACACAATGAAGCATTACTCTTACGGATGATTTCGCATTTAATGACTGAATCATGCAAGTTCTCTGCAATCAAAAGCACATTAGAGAGATTGGGTAAGTCAGAATCAAGAAAACATCCTAAAACACTGCGTCAAGCTAAGCACAAGTTGCCCGTGTCACACA
The DNA here is from genome assembly GCF_004027225.2 of Strigops habroptila. Lineage (NCBI taxonomy): Eukaryota > Metazoa > Chordata > Aves > Psittaciformes > Psittacidae > Strigops > Strigops habroptila. The sequence continues at coordinate 812,713 of NC_044294.2, forward strand.
CACCAAAAAAGACTGTCAGCATCAGCCTGACCCTGCGTCTGATGTCGGTGTACGGAGGGGTGATGGGAGCAGCTCCTCCTGCCGATGAACCTTCTTACCAGTTCAGGATGGAGGGGGCGAAGGAAAAGGTTCTTTCTGTCCCATAGATAAGACCGAGTATCTCCTGGCTTAGTCATTGAACTGAAGCTTTTTCTTTCGGCCTGTAACATACTGGATTTGATTCCTTTTTGTGTCACACTGACGCGAGTATCTGTCACCTCCATGTACACTGCCAAAGGGGAAAACCTACACCATTGGTAGAGCCAACCCACCAAGTGCACAGCGGTAGCAGGACCTATCTGTGTTTGCACAGTTGATTCTTCTCTCTCACACAGCATCAGCCATGTTCACTAAGACAGTGTCTTATGCAGCATGCTAGGGCCTCTTGATTCTTAAAATCATTAGCTTTCATTTTGGTTTTGAGTCAAAAATGACTTGTGGTTTGTTTTGCTTTCAGTCACTAGTTTAGCTGCTACGGTCGCAGTGTCTTTTAGGGTGGTTTTATTTCTAGCTTCCAGTTGAAGCTTAAACAGAGGTATTTGGGAGCCAGCCTCCAGCTGCTTAATCTGTGCAATACTTATTATCCAGGTGCCTTCCTTAAGGTACTCTCATAGCCCACGCATGACCTATTACAAGCGATGAAGAAAGGACTGGCTTTAGAAGAGTGTAAAGCTCCATCCATCTATTTCTTCAGTGAGTGATTGGACATGTACTTTTTGCTTTAACTGCTGTATGTGGGTGTACATATGTACGTGTGTATATAAAGCAGTGTTTAATTAAAGGTGATTGATTGCTAGATTCTCAGCATGACTGGACTCAGGTAATTCAGCTGGTTCTGGCCAAGACTGTATCAGCTACCACCTTTACCTTTCAAACTCAGCCTAAATCTAACAACTGTTTAACTTACATTTGTTTTAGTGGTTCTTTTTTTCCAAGCAGATCTTGCCTTCCATAAACAACCTTCCACAAGCTCCCACGGGTGGGTCTGTAGAGAACAGACTCCTTCAATTGCCTTTGTAGACCTAAAGCTGGGTGAGCATCAGGCCACTGCTGGAAGGAGGGAAATGAGGTGAATTCTGGGCTAAACTCATCCATTGTCTTCAGGTACCCTCCAGCCTCACATCTGGGTGGTACGTGCTGTAATTCTTCGCTGGCACCAGAGGATGCCACTGTGACTCTCCTTGAGATACCCAGGATGAAAAAGCATGTACTGCAGCAACCCCCCCCCCCAGCCTGTCATTAATAGAGGAGCCCCTCCCACCATGACAGCATTCTCTCCATCCCTGTACAGAGGAAACGAGCATGAAACAATACAATGAGGGGGTTTATTTGGAAAGAAGCCTGCTCAGATTCCACGTATGTCACACCAGGGACTGCGAGCTATTCAAAACCAGCTCCTGATGTCCTTGCAGCTTGCTAATACGCAGCTAAATGTCAGGGTAACAATTCTTTACGGTAGAGGTGTATTTGACAGTTCAAATCTCCACCCTGAGAATGGAGCTACTCCCCAAAGGCAACGTTCACCAAATAACACCTGACCTGGCAAAAAGATGGTGCAACAGGAACGCCAGCTCTTGGCTCCAGGCAGGTGGGACACGGGCCAGCCTGTGCTGGGGAGAAGGGGCAGGTAGGTTAGCTCGAGGTCTCACAGCTCCCTCAGCATCACAGAGCCAGCAGCTCTGCAGCTGTAACTTTCAATTTCCTCTATCCGGTGCCAAAAGAAAGAGGCAAAAAGAGCAGAAACTTTGTTAAAAATATTTATTTAAAAAAATACAATTGTTTTGCATGTCTGGTTGCACATAACTATTAACATATGATTGACTTGAATAATTTGCTACAATGCTTTTTTAAAGCCAGCTTGCATTATACAAAGCAAATCCCTCTGTCAGTTCTTACATAAAATAGTTTTCTTTAACTATTCCCACCCCAGTTTTAAAAAAGATTGCAATACATTGATTTTTTTTTTTCTTCTTTTTTTTGCACAAAAATTGAAGCAATAGAAAAGTCACCTGATTCCTCAGGAAAGACCTTCATTATGTTTGAAGAACAACAGCCAATGCGCTCTACAAGCAGCCCCTGTTACTTTGAAGTGTCATTACAGTGCACTTCCTCCAAAGTAAGTTTTGCACCTTAGAACTTTGCCTCCAAATTGTGTTCAAACCTGAAATGTGTTCAAATAACTGCAGATCTCCCCTAAGCAAAGTGATCAGATGTTGTGTTTTCCAATTGGATATCAACACGCTGAAGGTCTTCCTAATATGTTATCTTGGAAGGTTAAATAAAAGCAAATTTAGTAACACTGAACAATTACTGAAAACTTTGGCTATTTATGTACTTGCATTACATACCAGCATTTGTTTTAAAAACACAACGGCATTAAGATACTCTTCTTATAAGGTATTACTTTAAAAAGAAGTTAGACTGAGAAGCTATTCTCTCCCAGGCAAGTTCACCCAACTGCAACGAGAGCACCAAAGCGGTGCCAGATTGCAGCTGGCTCTAAAAGACTGTGTCTAGAAATAAAGTCTCCAGTGTAGGAAGTTAAGACACTCACTACAACATAACGTGCTTTGTCTCTTGACTTGGTAATATATATATTTATATATAAAGATAAATAAAATGCAGTTCTGTTCTGGAAAGAGCAACTGAAAGCGGTTGCGTTGCTGCTTTCAGTGTTATTTTTACCACTGATGGTTCAACTAAAATGACAGGAAAGTAAACTGAATCCATTCCAGATTAAAGAGTGAGTTCACTGATGTGAATGTCTGCTCAGCCTGCCCCAAGCAGAGCTGTCGGAGCCGCTGTGGGATAAAACCTCTGCAGACATCACTGCAAAGAACCCAGCGTCACCTGAACATTCAATTGAGCAGTAAAACACTAAAGGCATCAGGAAGTCACTTTCCAAAACAGACGTGCACTTCAAAACCAACCAGAACAACTGCCCCACGTTACCACAGCCTATTCGGTTGCTTAAGTTCTCTCAAATGGAACTTCAAGCTTCCCTCCCCTGACTTTACCCAAGCCCCAGCCCTGACTGGCAGCCGGGGTAAGTGAGACGAGTTGCAGCGAAGCCAATGGCTCTATTCTGATTTACAAGCTTCTGGCATGGCATTCACATCTGCCATCAGCTGGCTCAAAGAGTCACAGAATTCCCAAGACAAAGTCTCGCGCTGGTTCACGATCCCTATTCAGAGTCGTTTCAGTCCCAGATTATTTCCAGCTGCCATAATATACGTTAGAGGAGACAACCACTATCCTTACGTACATGTTGCTAGAATTTTCCCTTTTAGTCATCTCTATTATAAAGAATATACTTCTCAGCTATAAAAACGGGGGGGGGATAAGCATTAAATGTGCTACTGTACTTATCACAAAACACTGTGACGTACATAAGGCCATCTGGTAACACTGCAACAGAATACAAACAAGGTTTTAAAAGGGAGGTTTAGAATACAACTCTCTTTTTTTAAACTACAATGAATAATCTCAACCCTGTTCACAGAGAATTAATGTTAAAACTAGCACATCATATATAGAAACCTGTGTGCAACTGAACAACAGCAGAACAAAAAGTCAACACAATTCTAGAAAGCCGTTTCAAAGCCTGAAGATTTAAGACATGCCAGCCCCCAATAAAACACAACACATCTCAAGGAGCCTAGAGCAAGCCCAGGTATTGTAACCCCCCCCCCAGCACACAGCACACACACAGAACCATGCAGAGGCCATCCTCCAAGCCTTCCTGTGCTCAAAAAATAAGAGAAAAAGGAAATAAAATAACCCTAAAGGAATAAAAAACAGCTTCCAGTTATTAGTACAGCACTGCTGCATGTACTGCCCGAGGCCTGAACCGGCTCCGGCCACGGCGCTTCCCCTCTCCTGCCTGCGCTGCTCACAGTTCATCCCACGTCTCCGCTCAAAGAGCCCTGTTTTCCAAAGGTTCAGCATTATTCTGTCAACCCCCTGCCCAAACCCTGCCTTTGAGATGAAAACCTTCTGCAATGCATGGTCTCAACAGAGAAGCAAGTGTTTGAAGTAAAAGAGAAGTCCCAACTTTTGTTCCATGAACATAAAACTATTCAAAGACACAGTTGAGACACGTATGTTTCTCTCAGAAGATGTGGCATACACCAGTGTCAAAGGTGCATTTAAAAATAACCTTTGGCAACTAATTCATCCACACTGTGCTAAAATTGAGGACTAGAAACTGAAAAGCCTCCCAAAACCTCCCCAATGTGTGAAAAGTGGCACTGCAGAATGCAGTATTTGCTCTGATCTCTGTGGTAGCATTATTTAACGTTATTTCCACACATGCAAAGCCAGACTAGGTAAAGAACACGCATCCTTGCAGGCAGTGAGCACATGTGGCCACACGTATGTTCGCATGACAAGAGCTATTCCAGTCTCAGCTGAATGATGCATCAATTTGCAGCTCTCAAAGCCTGGTTTTTAGCACACATCTGGCAGAGCTCCCCAGTCAAAGTCTTCTATTACATTCTTTGGGAAGGGGTGAACAAAACTAAACTCTAGTCAGTTGGACTTTATTGTGTGGAATAATGTAGATGAAGTGGACACGTTGCTATCCCAAAAGGTAAGAATACATCAGCACACACATTCAAGAGACATCATCGGGTCCTGCCCAGCTTCCTTGCCTTGTTTTGCAAAGCATGGTTATGGTCAGCAAAGCTGCATCCTCCAAAAAGCATCAATGTTCTGCAGTGAGCACGCTCCCCCTTAATTGTGTTTGCTCTTTGCACAAAGGCAAGAGTAATATTCCTCAGTTCAAGATCCCCCAGACACCCAAACCCAAAACTTAACCCTTCTGCTTTAGATGGCACCAGGACAGCCAGGACATTTGGACAGAGGGTCTGTTGATGCTAAACACAGGCTGCAGAAACAGGGCAGCGCTGTCGTGGCTCCTCTGTTACAACCTTGTGCCTATCACAGGCTATGGAGAAAAGAGTTGGTTTTCCTGTCAAAAATCCTCTGTCAGGAATCAGCTTTTCCCAACGGCCCCTGCACAGTCAGTACTAGCCAGTGGAATGGAGTGTCCACAGATGTTGAGCCAGGAGTAACAGCCCTGAAGGACTGTGTAAAACTGTGTCACTGCCTTTTTATCTATCTTTTAATCTCCATCTGATGGCCGCTGATTTCAGCCCATCAGCTGCAGCATGGCACACATTAACCACCACTCAGCTCGGCAGCAATAGCCAAAGGCTTCTGCATTAAGCAGCTCTGCTTAACTCAGCCTGAACAGCAGCCATTGCCCATTACTGTTGAATTAAATTCAAATCAAACCATAAAAAGTCCTGTTTAGGCAAGAGATACCAGACCCCGTTAAATCATCCCAAAGAGCTTCATGATTGCAATTGTAATGGATTTTCGACTTATCTGCTGAGTGTAAGAGCCCGTGGGGCTTGGGCTGTTGGTTTGTAACACCATGCTCCATGATTCTTAAGACAAACTGAATCTCTCCACACCCAGGACCTCAGCACCCAGAAGGTACGTGTAGTTCTTACACAGGAGAACTAAGGAATGAAACAGAACAACATTGTTATGGAGACCCAAAGCTCAAAACATCAAGTTTTAAAATACCTGTCACCTTTGACAATGTTCCTTAACTACTGACGTAGTTTATTTTCATAGCTGACAATACCAAGATAGCCTCTTGATACAACACTGAGATGTGTCTTGTAAACAAATATGCATTAAAAATGGAAGAGGTTAAATAGTATAGTAAAACAAGAGTACATACAAAAATGCTATAAAACAGTAGCAAAAGGTAACTAAAAGATACATGAAGAAACCATGGGGTAGCCAACAGATGGTCAGAACTGGGGGTTCCGACCTCAGCACTAGAAGTGGATCAGAACTGGGCCTGTGCTCACCTGAGACACTGCATCAAGGCTCCAGGCTGGCTCTTTCACTGCTCTCAACCTGCAGAAGTTCTCACGTGAAAGCTGAAGCCGTGAGGGAATCTGACATCAGTGCAGCTCGCTGCATTTCTAAAAGCTGTGTAAAGGAAGATGTGTGCAGAAGCAGCCTTCACTGTGCTTCAAATGAACACCATGAAAACCCAGAAGAATCTATTAGCCAGATATCTGAGGTTGGAAAACACAGGAAAGGGAGAAATTATCCCAAACAAACCACTGAACAGCCAAAGCCTTTCATATTACAATGCACACTCCATTACACCAAATGGATACTGAAGCCTTAGGATGCTCTAAGTTAAAACAATGAATTCTCAAATTCAAGGAATTTTATCACTTCCTGACCTCCTGCAAAATGCAACTTGATTGTGCCAAAGCCAGTGCATGGGAACCACATTCAGCATCTCTGCTGAAGACTGATCACTGAAACAAGGAGCTAGACTTAAGCTGCTGTTAAGAAAACAAACCCAGAACTTGCCTCCATCACCCTCATCACTGGGATCACGTCCTCTGAGAAGAGGTGAGACAGAACAAATAGGGTTCTACAACCACCGGGTATTATTAACACGTTTCTGCTTCCCATGGATGGTTTCTGCCTGCAGCACGTGTTGCTGGTGGCATCCTGACAGCTCAGGATCTCAAACAAAGCATGACACGGCACGCACAGCAACAGCAGTGCAAGCTTTCTAACCCTGCAGTACTATTATGCAGCAGCAGTGACACGTAAAAGAGATTTCCAGAAGCAAGGCAGATGTTCAGCTTCCATGCTCATCCAGTCTAATTCTACCACCGCTGATAAATTAACCAAGCAAGTATTACCAAGCACTCAGCAACGCCATGGCTACTTCAGCAACATGAGCTGTAAGATGTTTCTGTAATGCTGCATTATGATGTTTTTAAACCAACACAGTGCTAGACCCATATTACACGCTGCTACCATGATAATCAAGAGAGCCAATATTAACCCCAGCCTTCCCTACATGAAAAACAAGTTGCAACGAGCTGCAAACTGCTCCTGAAGCGAGCTAGTGGAGTACCAGCAATGCACAGAACCAAGCTCCAAGAAGTCACAGGAATGTGATCCCAAAAAGCTGACAATTATACAATTGTTAGTAAATGTGTGCTTAATGAGGCAGCATATATACAAGATAATATTATCTTAAGTGACCTGAAAGTTGTAATGGAGAAGAGGCGGCAAGCTGCTCCTCTCCCACCTCCCCATCCCTCTCTATGTGCTTTCCCAACTGCCTCCTGAGATTATAATCCCGTATTTTCCTAGGCAGGTGCTTAAGAAGCAAAAGCAATCCTCTTCTCAGTGCTATTTGTGAGGAAGCTGGGTATTTCAGACTGAAAACAACACATACAGGCTGCATTTTCATAGTCATTTCCTCTAAGATGGCATTCCCAGAGGTGAATGTGTATCTCCAACCAGCTACACAGAGGGATCTTAGGAAGCTACGAGGAGAAGAGCATGAAACCAGGCCAAGCACAACGAACAAGCTACGTTAGCACTTGGATCTCCTGCATACCTATGCTGAAAGTGATAAAGTTTACACACAATTAAGTGCATGTGTGCACATACACAACAAATAAACTTGGCTTTTCTCCATAGGGGACAAGGAAAGGGAAGCAATTAAATTGCAAGTCTTTAGTGCTCATTAATTCTGTTTTAAACTCTAATCCTAGTCTGCAATGTTGCTCACGCTTGGTGGGCAATAAAATTGGCCAGCCTAAAACAACCATTAAAAGTGCTGCTATTTATACATAGCTATATATATATTTTCTAGAGCAGACTCACAAGCCATCATGCAAACCAGAGAATTCCAGGTGCCTGCTCTTAGTTAAGATCTGCAGCTTGCTTTCTGCATTCAAAATAAAAAAGGTCAATATTGCACATTGTCATCTGAAGAGCTGCTGGCACAGGAACTTCATCCTGCATCTGCTGATGTCTAAATGCGAAGCAGTATTATGCCTCTGACGTAACTGAACAGGAAGACAGTTCACCACATGAGCTCACTCCCTGCTACCTCCACCTCCTTCCTCCCACCTCCCACAGGCAGGGGACTTTCAGGATGAACAATGCCCAAAAAGCAACTCCCTCACCCCCCCTGCCCCGGGTGTTATGTCAGGAACACACCAAGTGGTTTCCAGGTTTCAATGCTAGAATATAGAAAGATAACGTCACTGCAGTAAAGTCTTGGGTATTGTCATATGCTTTAAAGTGAATTCAGAGCCTGCAAAAGTGGCAAAAGGAAAACTGGAAAGCTCGAGTTCACCACTTCTGCAGAAGATGGGTGCAATATATACAGCGTACGCTGTCAGCTCCTCTTGTGTAAAGGTACAATCTTCCTCTGCTCATCAGAACTTTGAAGACAGCCAAAGGAAAGAGATGGTCAGCATCCGTTTTCTAGCAGGTACTTCACAGAGAAGATCATCTTAAGTCACCAACTCAGTGTACACAAACAGAGGTTGCTGCCTGACATCAGATGCCCAGAGTAGAAGGGCACATCACCCCACACCAACAGACCACAACATCCAGCCTCTGCGGGGCTGTGAGAGGAGAGCCTCTCTTCTCTGATTCCTCTTAAATATTCTCTTAAAAGGCCTCCTGAGGTGTAGAAATCTAACTACAAATTCCATTTCACCCGTGTTTCAAATGGCTCTGGACACTAATCTTGGATTAATCCATACACACGTGGCCATCAAGAAAAGAAGCCCAAGCAGAAATTTACGCTGAGGTTGATAGGCCGTGGTACCCCTCTCAGCTAGCTGCACACACTGAGCTGAACTCATTTTGGATCTGAGTGCTTCCTCGAGTGAAAAAAGCAACAGATCTAATGCAAAACTTGAAATAAGAGCCGGTAGAAGAGGAGCTTCTCCACTTCAACTGTGGGGAAAGAGCAGTAACGTTAATGCTCAGACGTTAGTGTTCTCACCCACTGCTGGTCTGCTGAAACTCAAGCATCAGGCAGCAACCTCACCAAATCCAGATACACCCTCAAGACTGCGTGTAAAATCCACCAGCCTGGTGGTCTTCTAGCAGTGAGATTACAGGCTTTGTAACAGGTCTCTGGCACAAGAAATGTTTGGACTTCAGCATTCAAACCTTCTGAGAACTGAAAGCATCTAATCCCACCGTTCGTTTGGCTCCGGATCTTGCCTCCTCACTGAAGGGAGGGCGGGAAGAAGCATCCAGAAGCTATCCAGCTCACTTCTCCGAGGAGCTGGCCTGTGGGTACTCAATGCCATTGGAAAATTGTCCGAATCTCAGTAACACTGAGAGATTTCAATATTCCTTGAAAATTTCTCCCTGCAAAAAGACAAGGTGTTTTTACAGCAGAAAAGACGCGGGCTGTTCTGTTGCTGCAGAAGTTATCGGGCCCCAAGGCAAAGCTGAGTGCACACACCCCTTTCCCAAGCATTTCCTGGAATGCCAGCTTCGATCATGATTAGATTTCTTCTTGCCAAGCACAGGAAGCAGAAGAACAGAGGGTTTTTCCAAAAGTCCCAGAGAAAAAGACTTCTCTGATACTGCTTAACTGCAGTCAGTGCAGACTCAGTTACTGCAACACCAACCAAAACTCCCTTTAACCATAGGGAAGTCTTCCAATGAGAGGAGGGAAGAGAAGAGACTGGAGCTTCAGCTCCTATTAAGGCGTTTGCATATACATTCCCAACCTGGGTCTTCAAAAAAAGGGAATTTTGCAAAAAAGGCATTTGATTTGGGAATGGCAAAAACTATGATAACTGTTGATAATCTCTGTGGAATTACAAATTGCTCATTTAAAAAACATGGTTTCATGTAAGTGTCCTATCTTTCCCTTGCTTGCCAATCTGTCCTTCCCGTGAGTTCATGTGCTATGTCTTCTGGAGATCAGGGGAAAACGGGCCAGGGGTAGAGGGTCCATCCAGTCCAGACAGAGTAAATGGGCCATGACTGTTCAGCACTGATGGAAACTAAGAGACAAAACAAGAATGATTAGGCAAGAGGCCATTTCCATTTACCATTCCTTTCCTATCTGTGCATGTGGAGACTCCCCCAGGGAAAAAAAGACACCTCAAAACACAACAAAGGAAAAAAAACCCCAAATTTTCAATGACTCTTCTTGGCTTCCCCCAACCAATTCACTGTGATGCCCCTGCATCACAGACTGCAGCAACCCAGTGAGGACAACCTCTGCGCTGTGCACTGATGACATCCTCATCTAATAAGTGCCTTTAATAAAGGCTTTTGGGAAACCATGGTCTAAATTGTTCCCCAGTTCATTCTCAGCTTTGTATAGAGGAAAGTGTCCAGTGCATTTCCCCTCTACTCACAGTACATGCAAAGCTACCTCCTTCACCTCCACTGATATCACAGATACAAGCCCAAAAGACAACTAGTTAAATTTTACCCTTCGCCTAAGCAGACGTGTGGTTATTCCACTCCCAAAGCAAAAGGTGAAAGAGGAACATAAATAAGTAAAAGGATATATCATTTTTTTTTAAGGGGGGACTTTTTTTATATATATATATCAGTTAAAAATATTTAGGAAAAACAGTGAAGCTGAGGATTTCCAAAGAGCAGAACAGAGATCAGAAAGAACTGTGCTACATACTGCCGCAGAGATCCCACACACAACCTTCCTTCTCACTAGTGCTGGGATTTAATGAATGTATTTCAACAGAAGGGACTGTTAACAACAATTAAAACAACCCAATACAGTAGAAAACCTCAATTTTCAGGAAAATCTCCACCAGGAAAGTTACAGGGAGGCAAGTTTGACAGGAAGGACAGACCTAAAACCAATCTAACTACAGCAGAGGCTGCTATTCATTTAGAACATTTGGGAAATACCAACAGTTACAATATGCTTAAATAAAACTGGCTAAAGACTGAAATGAAATGCTCTCAGAAGCTAACACAGGGGATAGAAACCAGACAGATCAGTCTTTGGTTTCTACAAGAGGTATTTGGGCTGAAGCCTGCAGGACTCTGAGGAAGGCATTGCCACGCACGGAGGGATTGGCTAAACTTACCTGAAAGAGCGTGTTAGCACCTTGCAACCTGGCAGGACTCAGAGGAGCAACGGGGCTCAGCGTGCTCCAGAAGTGAATGCTGGAGAGCAAGGGACTGGGGGTCAGCAAGATGGGAGTCTGCAAAACACAGGGAGAGAGCAGCTGTGTGAAGCTGCACTGCCAGCAACGCGGAGCACGTGTCAATCCAGAGCCAGCATCCCAGCTCCTGCAGCTGCACAGGGCTGGCTCCACAGCTCAGGAACTCCCATTCCCTCCTTCTCCTCCCTCCAAACCCCGCAACAGCCACCACCATCCGGCTCTCCCTCCCCTTGCTGAGCAATTGGCCCCCTTTTCCCAACAGCTGCCAAACCCTGCTGTAACCTACAGCAGATCAGCTCCTCCTGCAATTCAGCACCTGCAGGCGGCCATGGAAAACTCAGCCTGTGAATTTAAGGAGAGCAGACTGCGGGCACACGCATGGTCTGGGTGACACTGACAATGTCCATCCAGCTTCTGAATACTCTGGATGTTCCAGGTTCACCAGCCAAACGCTTTGAAGGATGCCAAAAGATCAACTCCCCTCCATTTTTTCCCTGCCTGCAGCCATTTCAGTTTGCAGTCAGCAGTTTCCCTACAGTTTCACTCGAATTCGAATGACAGGAAAGAGATTCAATCCATACAGACCCATTTAACAGCCTACTTGGATTTGGTTCTCCTCCAAATTTTCCATGAGGCATAAAAACTTTCCTTTCCCACACAAAGATAACAACTAAATTAAGCAGCTGCTGTAAAGTCACAATACTCTGGTCTTAAGTAAATGCCTCCTGAACCCAGTAAAAGCAAGCTGCTAAGCAGACACCTCCGTGCTTCTCTATTTTTAAAGCATTTTCAGAATCAGCCTGAAGGAAAATGGGAGGGTTGAGGGGTTTAGGAATAATTTGGGAGCACCCTGGCAAGATTTACAAAGGCTCCTGCTGGTGCTGGTTTGGGTTTTGCCTCCACACGCCAACACTGCACAGACGTGTAGAGCTGACACACCACTTGGGCACACTTTGGGGGAGAAGCTAATCCCAAGTATGAATAAAATGGGAGTGCCAGACTAAGTTTCCAAACTCCAAACACAACCTATGGACTATGTGTTTTTCCACTTGCTTCCCTTACCATTTCAGAATAGAACACCAACACTATTGTTACTTTACAAACCAAAAAGCAGGCAGGGAATTGGGTTACCTGAGAGAAAAGTGCTGGAGTAAGAGAAGCAGTTGGGAGAGAAGGACTCAGAATCCCCAGCGGACTTGGATCGCTGCCTGTAATGACAAGAGTAGGAGCCAACTCCAGCCCTTTGGGTTTTTTGGATCTGGAGAGGTGATTGGCAAATTCCTTCTCCAGCACAGATGAATCCTGCTCTTTGGGCTCTGGGGATTGATGCTGAAGGCTCTGAGCCTGCTCCAGCTGCTGAGAAGCCACGGATTCGATGTCCGTGTCAATGTCCAGGTCAGGATTAGAGCTCAGGGGTGGTGACGGGGGCGTGGAAGGAACCTGCAGACTGGGAGACACTGAGGATATGGGTGGCGTTGGGGTGAAGCTGGTGGTTAGGTTTGGCAAAGGGGCTGGAGCTTCCGGGACGGCTAACTTGGGTAGAACGAGGGTCTCCAAGGTCTGGAGAGTGTCTTCTGATCCCATGGGAAGGGAGGATGCAGTTGAAGTGCCAGAAGCAGTGGAAGTGACAGAGACCGTGGAAGTGGTGGAGACCAGGGGGACAGAGGAAGGCTTTTTGGAGGGCATGGTCACAAACTTGATGACGGAGGGTGTTGGGTCCTGAGCTGGTTTCTTCTCTGCCAGTTTCTCAGCTGGATTCTCAATCTTGATGGACCTGAAGAGTTTGACGCTGGAAGAGTTGAGGGAGTTCAGAGTGAAAGAGGAGTACAAGCCTGAGTGGATATAGTCATTGCGGCTGGAGGATTTAGCACAGGACTGAGCCTTCTCCTTCCCACAGTTTTCCACATCCTTTGGAGCACTGCTAACTTCTGCAAAACCAGTCATTTCGGGGTCTCCTTCTATCCGGCCCACGACAAGTGGATCCATATTTAAAATCTCTGGATAAGAAACAAACTTGTACACAAACTTCTTCCCATTCACTTTCTTAATGATATTCTGTGGGTAAGAAGATATAAATATGCATTTAGACCTTCTTCAGATTAATTTTCTTCCTACAAACACTGCCTAAAATAGACAGAGGAATTCAGGAGTCTGTAATCTTTCATCAAAAATTGTCCCTCCTTTCTTTATTTAAAACCACCCTGCATTCTTGCAAGTCAGTTTTGCTCCTCAAGCAGCATCTCCAGAGCTTGCAGAATAAAGACTCTAACAGGTGAGCTTAAGCTGACATTAAACATACTAACAGCAGCCTTAAACCTTTTCATACGTTAAAGAAACAAAGAGCCATTCCCCCCACCCAAGATCACTGCCCTGTGCCCAGTGAGCGTAATCTGACAGGAGAACCTGCAGAATTAAAGCTTAGAGCTTTGCAGAATGGAGAGCTAATACTCCACATCAACCCACCTTTATTCTTAATAAGATGATAATAAAGGAAAGTAGGTAGCTGAACTAGTCAGCAGAATGCAGGCAAACCAGCTATTTCAATACCACAAAAGAGCAGATGCCAAACTTGTTTTGCTCCCAAGTGAAACGCCACACACAATTTGGGCCTAAGAAGGTTCTTAATGCCTCGTACAAGTATCATCAGTGAGACCTCTCAGTACACAGTGAGATTTGTGCTGCCCAGCAGTGAGCTCCACACAACACACCACCAACGGGGCAGGCTCCTCAGAAGCTATTTTGTACCTCCTGTACCCACACAGTAACAGCTGTGGGATAAATGCTCACTGAAACTGAGGTACAGCTCCCACGCTGTGGTTCTAGTTCAGCTTTCTGACACCACCTGAGCACTAAATGAAAGGCTCTCCAAGTTATTAGAAGACATCAGCTAAGTAAGAGAAGCATCTCACTGCGCTGGACCCAACCTGCTGACCACATCAGAGGTGCAATTCTGAATACATGAAGCAAAATACTTGGGCTGCTTCATTGAAGATCCTTGGTTTGATAATCCCTTTGCAGAGACAGTTGCAGACACATCTCAAGGTGGTTCAATGTTCACCATCTTATAGAATCACAGAATGGTTTAGGTTGGAAGGGACCTTAAAGCTCCTCTAGTTCCAACCCCCTGCCATGGGCAGCGACACCTTCCACTAAATCTCATTCTGCTGCTTGAAGTGGAGTGTTGAGGATTTTAACCCTTGCAAGGGCACGTATTTTTGGAAAGGGGATTAGTATTCAAGGACAGATTTGTATTAGCAATGACATAAATCAAAGAAGGTAACAATCTGCACAAAGCTACCTGGAACCTTAGAATGACCACTGGGGAGGAAATGCAGCAAAGTGATAACCAAAGGGCAAAAACCCCTCTAAAACTAAACTAACACACCTTAGTTAAGTCCAGAAGTAACACCTATCCCCTTGAAGGGAATGAAAAAGGAAACAAAGCCCATTAGGCAGAAGCTGGTAAGATGGATAAGGATTTGAGGTGGCTGTAAGGACTTTGTTACCTTCACATAATAGTATCTGAGAGCACGGCTGAGTTTATCATAGTTCATACTGGGCTTGTTCTTGCGGATTCCCCAGAGTCTGGCCACCTCCTCTGCCTGCAGCAGTTTGAACTCCCCGTCGTTGGAGGTCCAACAGATGATATTCTTGTTCTGAGGCTCTTGGAGGAGCTGGAGGAGGAACTGCCACAGGGTGATAGCACTGTCCATAGCAGTAAGCTGAAAGGCAGATAAAAGGCAGCAGTTTAGGAACAGTGCATTTTCTCAGTCTCCCTAGAAGGGGGTAAGGGAGCAGAGATGTTATTTCCAAAGCCAGCAAGAGTAAAAATTATTAGTCACCAGTCGTGAAAGATGTTCCCTGCAGAACAGGGGCTGAGAGCCAACTGCTGTCGTCTCCTCCCACATGTCAGTACTTTTCACATGGGTTATATTTAGCCTCATTTAACTAAATCAGGTCACTTTGGGTAAGTTGCAATGAGTCACTAGCCAAAAAATAACTTTCAAAGTTGTTCCATGTTCACCCACTCTGACTTGTCCTGAGACCAGCTCAGGTGCACCCAGGTAAGAAGCAAACCACCCCCTCGACACCTCCTTCCCCTTCCTGCACCCACCTCGGTACCACTAACAGGAATCACTTCATCTACATGAAGCGCAGAACTCAGTTCTCCTTCAGTTCACATTCCTCCTGCCTCTTGGTGAGCAGCCCTTTCCATCAACCCCCAATCTCCCTTTCAAATTCCCCTTTTTTCCAGCTATCATCCCTGTCTTTTCTAAGAGAGCAAACATGAAAGTAAAGAAAATGAACACAAATGCTGCCTTTGCTTTTCTCTTGATTCCTGCCATGTCTTCCATACATCAGTCATTTGGGCTGGGACATTCCAGGACTAGGCCCTTGATTCGTGCCCTTCCAGCACAGTTTTCCTGCGCTGAAGCTGGCAATGTCCTCATGAAGGACAGACAAGGCAGCAGAGATGACATTTTTCCTTGACCATATCTGACCACATGAATCTGTATTTCCACAGCTATTTCTAAGCAGAACACTAATAATCCTGTCTGCACAAGGGAAGTATAAGACACACTATGAATTAAACCTGATTAAATTATATTAATGAAGTATCCCATACGGATTCTCTTATTCCACAACAGAATGGCTTCTATTAATGCAGCTTAAAGGTCTTCCAATGAACTACAAACAAAGCAAATCACTCTGGAATAACAACCATCACAATGAATTACACTAAAACTGTTTTGCTATGTATAACTGCTGGGGTTTTTTGGCCCACACACAAAGTCAAACTCAACAAAGGCAAACCTATAGAGCACTGGGGTGATCTGCAGCCCGAGCCACCAAATGCTATCCACAAGCAGAAGCTCCACAGACATCAAGTCCGACTTCAGCGAGCAGGACCCACACCCGTATCGCCTGAGGTCCATGTATACGCACGGGTAAGCAAGATCCGGCCGGGGCTGCCAGTTCATCTTCGTTACCAAAGCCTTTTATTCCAATCTCATTACTGCCCAGCACTTATCCAGCCCTATATAAGGAAGAGAACGGTCTACATGTCAGAGCTTCAGAATTCAGTCAGCCCTGTAAAAGGATTACAGCTGACAGTTTACACAGGACTACACATTCTCATTTAAATAAGGTGCCCCGGGGCAGGTACTTTTTTGGGGCCCAGCCCAGTGCATTTAACCTATTTTTAAGCCTCCCTGCCTAATGGCACGCTTACCTGACTACACAGGGCTGCTCCATTGATCAAGCCAGTTAAATTGCTGCAATTACAAGGAACAATCTCCAAACGCAGGACACCCACACCACCCTGTTATGCTGGCCTAAGGTGCTTTCCTCGTTAATTGCTATCTGCATACAACTCCATGCTTGCCCAAATTAATTGCTCAGTACTCTAAGAAAGCATCAGCCGCTCAACGTGGTGCTTCGAGACTCTTCCCCCCGTGGCACCTGAACCATACGGGAACTCCAGGCAACCACATGAAAACTCTTCCAGGACTTCTCCTCCAACTTGGATGTGGATTTGCCAATAACATCTTGTCTCTGCCTGCTGGCAGCGCAGAGGCCGCGCACACTGCGGAGCATCATTATCCTGTCAGGATGATGCACATGCACGGGGTGTTGTGTAGACGTAGGGACTCGCTTCTACCATCCTGCCGAGCTGTCAATACCACTGATAGGTGTTAACAGAGAAAGAGCAGGAAAATGAAGTGGAGTGATTATTCCCACACTCCATTTAGCTCCAGCACTCTCCAAGCCCAGCAGCAGCACTGCACCAAGCAGCACTGCCTGATGCAACGGGAGGCAATCACGGCGCAATTGGATTAGCAGCAGAATTTGAGTGGCAAAAGCTTTTTTCTCCCTCCTCCTCCCTAAAAATCCATGCAAATTTCATCCCAGGAGTTCACCCCTATTATTTCATCAGCCTGCTTCCCTTTAGGAAGAAGTACCTTGCCACTAACTCACTGCTCACCAGCCTCTACTGCGGGCAAGGATTATTGCCCAGGTCCCCACGGAGTGACCAAAGTGATGGAAAAACCCCACCTTTCCCAGTGAAGAGCCTTGTTGTTCTCAGGAGCATTTACCAAAACAAGCGTTCATGCTGCCTAAATCCCCACTACTGCAGTTTTCCAGCTGGGAGGATCCTTCTCCCAGGGGCATTTACAGATTGTACTGGAGTGTTGGATCAATCAAGTTACTACTGATGTGTCTGACATTTACAGGCTTGAGGGTTGTCATGATTCTGCTCATCATTTGGAGGATACAGTACACATCCTCAGCACCCTCTCCTTATAAAAGTCTTTTGTTAAGACAAGCTAACAGGGTGGGAAAGGCAGAAAGCACTTTGGAATTGCTAACGGATAGGTTACATTGCACATGAGAGAATGAATGTCCCTCTATTAAATACTTATGAACAACGGAGAGATACCTCAGTGGGAGTACAGAGTTTTTCTGAAGATTATATACAAAGGGAAGGCCAGAAAATAACCTTTCAAGTTGGTGAAAGCAACAGATTCACATGTGAAACTTGCCCCTTCAGAGCCCAGGAGTAAACTGTAACTGGGGAAGTAGAATATGGGAACATGGGAGACAACGTGTTATGAATCAAGACACTCCATTTAACTTTAATAAAAAAGCTGCTTTGATTTTGCCAAAGAACACATGAAAGAACTGTTGCTTCTTGAGGAAGAAGCAGAAGAAAAGCAAACATCACACAAGATGTAAAATTAAAACCAGTAGAGGCGAGATGAGCACTTCTCTTTGTTTAAGGACATGGTAAAGAGGTTCTTCCTTCTTCAGCACCTGGGGCAGGAGGCAGCTGATGCCTTTCATGAGCCCTTACCTTGCAACCAGAGGACTGAGCAGCAGTGGCAGCTCCTTGTGCTACCCATGTTTTGCAGAACACCCTCAGCTGCCCTGGCATGGTGGGACCTGCTGTTACAGAGGCTGTTACAGCCATTTCCAGGGCCATGTACTTCAAAGCATCAGAAGAAAGAATTCAGAAGATTCTCTTGTCCTTTTCATTCAGACACACCTCTGCAGAGTGTGGGGTTTGGCGTGTTACAGACCCATCAGCTGGAGACACTCAAGAGATCAGGGTGAGGACAGGAACCTGCTGTGCCACTCGAACAACAGAGATGTTACTTCTCTCACCATTAATAAAAAGCATTTCAACTCCTTTCAAAACTACATCTCCTTTTATGAGAAGGCATCAATCTCCCAGCACAGCCCCCCGCCATCAGCACAAAAAGCCCAGTAGTTTAATTGCTTTTCCTTCAAGCTGAACACACCAAGCACACCACTTGTAACAGTCTTCTTTTGTTGGAGGTTATTTTCCTTCTATGAGTCCACAGAGAAAGGTCTCATTTGAAAAGACAATGAGGGAATTAGGCAGAGAGGCAACACTACTCCTGGTCACAACGGCCTTTCCAGTCCTGCACCAGCTGAGTACAAGGAAAAAATAGTTGCTAGAGGCAGAGGGCAGTTATACTTTGTAATGAGTATGCTAAAATAGAGCACTATTATTGTCTTGAGATCTTCTCTGACGCCTACAGATGACCCTTGAAGTATACTGAGTAGCTGACAGAATTTGGCTGCAGCATTCTAAATACAAGCGCTGCAAACTTGAGCTTCCTCACGTTGCTGCAGCTTCAGTTGAGGCGGCTGGAGCTGGGTTTGAGGCCTGGACCTCACCAAGCCATAAGCTTACAGAAAGAACCCGAGATACAGATCTTTTCCGGTGGCTTCTCATCCTTACCTGTGCCACAACGTGCTCCACGCAATCCCTGTGATTACAGAGCCTCCAGGCTTTGCATCTTGTGTGGAAGGAGTGTGCAATCCCGGGGTGGCACAGCAGGCAGGAGGAACGCTTTAGGAAGTGGCATATGGTAATGTCTCCTGTGGCCAGCAGCTATACTTACTGCTGCAAAACAGAGACAAGCGCTCATCCCTTCGTGCTCTAAGGGGAGAGGGACACCTCGGCACGCAGAGCAGGCAGGGGACATGCCCTAACCCCCGTCTTCAAGGTCTTCTGGCAGCTTCCCTGTGCTTGGCCTCAACACCAAGAACAGCTCGAGTAATCTTCCACCTCGCTCTGTTCCAGCAGCCTCTTACAAGCATCTGCAGCCTGATGACTTCTGCAGATGGACTGAATAAAGCAGTCAGGTCCACAGCTTCGTCAGAGCCCCCACAGGAACAAAGGATGGGACAAAGGGAAGAAGGGATGTCACACAGCAAGGGCAAAATCAGCACCACCACATATTTAAATGGCACGGTTACAGATGCTCAGATAAGCGACATCTCAAAAGCTGACTTTGGAAGCAGCAAAGAGCAGAGACAGATACACAGGGTGACACAGAAACCTCAGATCAGAAACAGTTAACAGGAAAAAGGAGCAAAAAAGGCAAGAAAAGAGGCAGCACCAGTAACATAGAGATAGTCTTGGGGACCTCACACTTAGTGCAATGCAGGAGGTGAGCAACACCACGCAGGAGCACTCCCCTCGTGTGCAGCAAAGCTGAACTGTGTAGACTTTGCTGCACAACACTATCCCCGTGGCTCTTTCCTGGTTTTGGATGGCCATGGTGTGTGAGCAGGAGGAATTTGTAGACAATAACTCCTGCCGCATTGTGCAATATTCCTGCAGACACAAGGCCTTGATGGTTGTTCCAGGAAAATAAACAACGGGGTAATTTTGGTTGAAGGAGATTTTTGGAGGTCACAGGCCCCACTCCGTGTTCCAAACAGGGTTAACTTCAAGGTTGGATCAGGTTTTTCGGTGTCTTTGCCCAGCAACTAACTAAAGGGCTCAAGGAGGTGTAACACGGCTGATAAAGTGTCTAAAAGGAACAGTTTCCAGCCAAACCCCAGCCTCTTCAGGGTGTGAGTAGCTACTGACATACTCTGATGTGGGGGGAAGCATGTAAGGGTACTCAGTCCTCTTCCAGAACACAGAGAGCATTGTAGAAGTAATTTTACTATCGCCATGACTTGTTTTCTCAGCTTACTTCCTCAAGACAGGTGAATCACCAGGTAGAAGCCTGTTGTATGTGTAAAGTTACCTTACTATTTACAAGGAATCAAAGTCGAGATGCAGACTTCAACATCTGCACCACCACCATTAAAAACCTCCAGAGCCAGGCAGCTTCCCAAGGCGCAACCAACTTCTACCTGCTCTAATACATACTGAAATCAGGCAAGAATAAGGAAAAGCCACCCTAAACTCCAAGAAATTCCTGTCTTCCCCTTGGCTCTGGCACTCACTGCGCCGCTGCTTCCAAATCAGTCAGGAAAATCAACTTGTTCTGAAGGAGAAGCTGTGGTTATCGAGGCAGGAAGCCCCGTGGAAGGAAATGCTGGAGGATGTCCTTGTGATAAGAGCCGCTCCAGAGGTTTCATTGCCTAATCCCGCTCCACGTTTGGCAGTTTTATTTACTTACAACAAACACTGCCAGAAATTTGGGGTTCTTGGCTCACAAACTGAGTTACTTCACGTGCAAGTCAGGGGTGAGCAAATACTTTGGGTTCCAGGAGCAAACTGTTTCAGCTTTTTAACTCCTCAGAAATAGGTGTTTCCTTTTCTTCAGAGGTATTTGCTTGCCTTCACCTTTCTGTATTAGCACACCAGCAACAGGAACAAGCCAGGAGGGAGCACAGTGTCCCCAGGATTTCCATTGTACTTATGGCTGAAGACTCAAGCTGGGAGAAGCAGATGAACCAAACAGCTTTAGCGCTTTTTGGGCCTCGATACAGAGACAACGGTGCCAGCTTTGGTGTCCAATATGGCTTTGCCCAGCACACCCTGACGCTTAGAAACCCTTTAACCTGTTTGAAGACAGCCAGTAACGGGACTTCACAGCACAGCCCATGTACATCCTGCCCTGCTGCAGCCGTTCTGCTCCTTCATCCCTGGCTAAGGACAGCGGACATCCCAGCGCAGCCACTTTTATGGACAGGAGACCTCATTTGCCTGCTTTTCTGTACTTTGGTGAAGCATCTCCCCTTTTCTACCTCTCCTTTTCTAGGATACAAGACTGAAGAAAGCACGGGAAGGTTTAGGACAGATAGAGGGAATGTTAAACTTCAGAACTGAAACACCTCGGATCAGTTCTGTGCTTGGTTTCCGACACTGACAGGATTGTTTCCGTGTAAGCCATAAATCCACTGATTTCTGCAGCAGCTCCTCACTAAGCAGATGACATTTGCTTCCTCCTCATCTGCCACCACAATGGGCTGAGGGGCGAGTTTACCAACAGGAGGTGAAATTAGCTCCAAACAGCACAAGGCTCTGCTGAAAGTCAAAGCATCCTCGGGTAAGGGGCCGGGTGTCCGCATCCCGCGCCGGAGCGAAGCCCAAACGAAAGGGTGAACGTTTGCCATCGTTCCTAACTTTATTATGGAAAGGAAGTCTCGTTGACGATGGAAAAGGTTTCCTTTAATAATGTTTATCATAAACTCAGCCCTGTTGCTATGGCGATGGAACAACTATTCCCTACAAACAGGCGCTAAGCCCCTAAAAATAAACAGGCCGGCGAAAAAGCAGGAACACGCAGCAGCTCCGGCTGCGCCTGCCGCAGGGATCGCGCCTCTTCCCGATAGGATGAGCATCAAGAGCCGCTCATGACGGGATTCTGCACCCACTCAACAGCGCGTTCGCCTCCAAACCCATCCTTGTGTTTTTCAGGAGCTGCTACTTAAAAACAGAGCCCAGCGAAGGCAGAACCGCGGGTTCCCCCCGCCCCAGGCAGCACAACAGTGGGAATCCCTGGAAGTTTGGGCAAATTAAGTGTTGTGGAAGCGCTCCCGAGGTACGTGTGTGTGTGCGCACGGGGAACGCGAGGGGAACGGCGGGGACCCGCACACTTTCTCCGGGGACCCGCGCGCTGCTGCGGGCAGCACCCGCGCCTCGCACACGCTGGAGCACACAAGTGGTAAAGAACAACGGGAGCGGAGCCGGGAGGAAAACAACCTCCGGCGTCCCCCGCCCCGGGTCCCGGCCGCTCCCGCTCGGTACCGAGTCCCGCAGCGCTGCACCGGACACGGGCGGACACGGCCCCCCCCCTCCGCCCCGAGGCGGAGACACCCCTGGCCCCTCCGCGCCGGCCCCCGGCCCCGGAACGGGCCCCCCCCGGCGCTGCCCCGCAGCCCCCGCGCCCCCGGCCCGGAAGCCGCCCCGCTGGGTGCCGCCGGGCCGGGCCGCCCCCACTCACCGAGGAGGAGCCCCGCCGGTCCCCGGTAGTCGCGGTGCCGTCGCGGCGCGCAGGTGCTGGAGCGGCTCCGCCGGCCGCCCGTCATGTCCGGGCACCCCCGCGGCGGGCCGGGCGCCGGGCCCCCATCCCGGGCGGGAGGAGCCGGGCGAGCAGCGAAGGGCAGCGGCGCCGCGTTACATGGCGGGACGCGCAGCGCCCGTCCCTCCGCCGCGTCCCTCCGCGGCCGCCGTACCCCACACTTCCGCCCACGGCCCCCCAGCGGCGCGCACGGCGGCCAATCCCCGCACGGGCTGACGGCGCCGGTGACCAATGGGGTTGCGCTGCCCCGCCCGCGGCTGGCAAGGCATGCTGGGGGTTGTAGGCCCCCGGGGCCTAGCGCCCGCCCGCAGCCATGTGCCCTCGGCCCGGCGCGGGCGGCCCCGGCCCGGCGGGAGCGGTTCGCGTCCGGTGTCACCGGTAACGCGGGACCCAGAGCCCAGGGGGGCCGCGGGACAGCGCGCCCGGGCACGGGCCGTGGCGGCAGAGAGGAAGCGGCTGGGGCTGGAGCAAGCTGCAGAACAGCAACAGGGTTCAAAATGTGTTAAATGATTGAAAAGGAAATTAAAGAACCGGAAAATAAATTTAAAATAAGAAAAAAGAAGAAAATGAAACAGAAAAAATAAAAATAATTTTAAAATAGTAAAAATAAAATAAAAATTAAAGTAATTAAGGGCTATAATACCAAATAAAATTAAAACATCATTAAAACCTCAATAAACAGCATCATCCTGCAGAGCCGGGGCACGAAGCAACGTGACTGCAACGGGACTCACTGCACCTTCCACTAGAGCAGGTTGCTCCAAGCCCCTGTGTCCAACCTGGCCTTGAACGCTGCCAGGGATGGGGCAGCCACAGCTTCTCTGGGAAAAGTCTGTGCCAGCGCCTCAGCACCCTCACAGGGAAGAGCTTCTGCCTCAGAGCTCATCTCAGTCTCCCCTCTGGCAGGTTAAAGCCATTCCCCATGGCCTGTCCCTCCATCCCTTGTCCAAAGCCCCTCTCCAGGTTTCCTGGAGCCCCTTTAGGCACTGGAGCTGCTCTAAGGTCTCCCCTTCAGGAGCCTTCTCTTCTCCAGGCTGCCCCAGCCCAGCTCTCTCAGCCTGGCTCCA
The DNA here is from genome assembly GCF_004027225.2 of Strigops habroptila. Lineage (NCBI taxonomy): Eukaryota > Metazoa > Chordata > Aves > Psittaciformes > Psittacidae > Strigops > Strigops habroptila. The sequence goes on from NC_044294.2 coordinate 836,146, forward strand.
GAGCAGAGCTGCTCCAGCTCTATCGCTGCCTCAGCCTAACAGAGGAGCAGCCGGAGCCCTGAGCTCCTGTATAAGCGCTCACTCTGACACCAGTTATCTCCATCAGATGAGGCAGCAGGAGGCGAAGCACCGAGCAGGCAGCGCTCTCCCCCCTCCCTGTGCTGAGCCAACAGCCCTCCCTGCCTCGCCATTGGATTCCCACCCATTGGCAGGGAAAGATCCAGGCAGCATCTCACTGCTGAACCCGGCACATGCCAAAACACGCAGCTTTCGGGTTCTCATGCTGGTGAAAGGTTACTGCTGAGCTGCTCTGCAGAGCTCCCCTGCACCTTCCCACCAAGCCCTCTTCAGACACGGGTAAAAGCCAAAGCACCACGGAACCAGGAACTGGTTGGGAAATCCCATCACCCCCAAATACAAGAGTTGTGCTTCACATCCCAGTTAAGCCTGAGCAGCCCCAGCTGCAGTTAATGCTGTTTCTATGAGGGCAAATTCCATGTCATTACCAGGTCACCTCCTTCAGCTGGTCCCATTTCACAGAGCCAAAGGACAACCGAATGGGAAAGGAGGTTTGTAAACTGGGGGCACGAGGTTGCGTTTCCCAATACCTTTAAATAACCCTTTATCAGCACTTGCTGCACAGTCACAGGAGATGGGAAGGGAGGTGAAGGCAGGGAAAGTAAGGAAGTTGAGGGAATTGAGGTGTCTTTTGACTACAGAAAAGCCTTACAGGGTTCCCCCCCCCCCCCCCAGAGTGTTTTGTCATGGAGGGGGAGGAGGTTTTCAAACATTAGTTATGTATTTGCAGAACTACCACATTTTAAGATACAATCAAGAGAAGTTTCCATTTTTCCCACCTCCAGTTTAAGGGGGGGGGGGGGAAAGGTGAGAAAGAATGGACAAAGCAGGGGAGAAAAGGGGAAAAGGACAAGAAAATCCTGCACAAAAGCCCAGAGTCAGTTCCTGCTTTCAAATTAACTAAAGCCCCTTTGCGATGCTCCACGTGCTGCTTTCCTTTCCTTTTTCCTGTGCAAAGCATCGCTCATCATTTCCACAGAGCGCTCCATGTTATCAGCGCAGCTTTTCCCTTGGGAATGCCCAAGCCAGGAAGCACTGACCCAGGAACAGAGGAGGCCCTTTTCCCATGGCTCTGAGCAGCAGCCTCCTCACCTCTACCTGATCTTCTGCACTGAGGATGACTCGAGCCCATCCAACGGGTGAGCCAGACTTACCAACACACACCACAAGCTTTAGGTCCAGCATTTCCCCCTTATCTCCTGCTGTGCCCCATCCGCAGCTCCTGCTCCCTTTGAAGCTTGGGCTCCCTTCTCCCCCTCCAAACCAAACACAGAGAACAATAAAGAAAAGCTCTTTCAGGCTCTTCCTGTAGAGCCACACGTGGGAGGATTGCCAACATCTGCATGTGTGTGCCTCCAACAGAGCTAAACCTGGCTCCTGGGAAAGGACCAGCACCGGGATGCGCACAGCTCGCTTGGGAAGCTGGAGCCGTTGTGGGGATGAACACAGAGGACTGGCACACACCATGCTGTTGCCTTCCCGCTGGCACTGAGCATCACTTACTTGCAAAGTGGGAGAGTGATACAGCTCCGAAAAGGAGCATTTCACAAGATCCACGACCACACAAACCCAGCATTTCAGCACTTGAGGGGGGCCCAGACATGCTTTGCAAGGCAAACAGCAGAGCTCCATCTCCCCACCACAACTCCAGTTTCTTCCCTGGTTTTGTTTCCATTTGCCAGCAGCAAAATCTCCCAGCACCCCCCCAAAATTTCCTATTTCCTTAGCAATCAGTTAGGAAACAACACATGAATGAACCCAAAAAGACAGCACAGGATGCCATGGGAGAGGGACAACAGTCACCTCCAAAGGTGCCACCTCCTGACACCCAAAGGGCTTCAGCTACAGCCGGGGTGACTCCCCTGACAACCCATCAGAGCATCTTTAGAGGGATAATACATTTCCTACTTCGTGCAACTCTCCCGTTGTTCTGCTTCCCCGGCCGTGGGTTTGCAACCCAACGTGGGCTTGTTCCTATCTTCGGCAACATCACAAGGGGAAAAAATATAGGACAGACAAAGGGATGGAATCCAATCAAGCAGGCAGCGAGGCAGGGCTTGGAAAAAGCTCATACGCAAAAGCCCTGCTAAAAAAGCAGCTCGTGCAGAGGCATTTTAAAGAGAAAGAGGCAGCACAAAAAGGAAATCAAACGACGTTTCAGTGGGGATTTCGGGGGAAGGTTAATCAGGCACCAGCGCCTAGAAATAGGCTTTGCAAGTTGGGAGCAAGGACAAAGGGAGATGTAACTGCCCATTGTGGGAAGACACAGGAAAAGCCAGTCAGGAAAGCACAGAGAGCTCCAAACACACTGACTTGAAGAGGAATCTTACTGCAAGGTTGGCTTGAGAGCGCGATGGGAGCGAGCAGAGGAGGAAAAGCACAGGGAATGATGCACCAGCTCATCAGGCCTTGCTCCAGAACATGGAGATGCTGGTCTAACCCAGCTCCCAACTCCGAGCACTGGGAATCTGCTTGCTTCCTGGCTTTCAGAAGAGCCACGAGAGGTTTCGTGCCTCATTAGCGAGAGGATGCGCTCACAAGGGAAAAGCCTTTAGATCAAAGGAGGGTTCCACAAGGAAAATCCGCTCATTGCTCTCTCTCCAGGGATGTTCTCAGGAAGCTGCATGTTCAACCCTTCCTCAGATCACTAAGGCTTCATGTTAGCACCTATCCTACAGCTCCCAAGACATCCTCAGAGGGGAAGGGGGAGAAGAGAAGCCCCCTCTCACTTTCCAAAGTGCCCTGGGAGAACACTGGCTTGTTGGACACAAGCAACAGGAGCAGCACGGATGCACAGAGGGATGGGTCCGGCTCGGGGGCTGCCAACCACCCCCTTACCCTATAGAAGCTCTACCATGAAGTGGGCACTAGTGCTGCTTTGCCTCCGAGGCCTAGATGGTGCTAGTCATCAACCTGCCAAGGGTACAGCAGGAGATGTGCTGTCACTCGGTTCTGCTTCCAACCCAGGTAAATGCCCCCCCCAGCACCCCAGGATGTGGTGGCTCTGGCTCGTGCGGGAGGTCAGCGCTTTGCAGAGGTCCCAAAGATGCTGCAGGATGCCCGCAAGGCACAATGGGGCCAACAAGTACCAGCTGCTGAAGCTAAAGGAGCATTTGACGGTGATGGAGTTCCCATCTTCACCTTCCCTTTCGTGCCCAAGCTGATCTCTCATTTCTCAGAGCAGATAAAGCCTTTCTGCACCCTGGTTTCTCAGTTCTCAGGGTTCCCTCTGCACGCTCAGGTCAGATCATGGAATCCCAGCTTGGAAAGGACCTCAAGGATCATCTGGTCCAACCTTTCCAGGCAAAGCATGACCTGAACTAGATGTCCCAGCACCCTGTCCAGCCAAATCTTAATGGTGTCCAACCCTGGGTAACCCATCTCTTCCCTGGGGAGATTATTCCAGTGGCTGATGTTCTCAGTTGGAATCTCCCCAGGAGTAACTGGCGCCTATCACCCCTTGTCTTTTCCATGGGACTCCTTGTAAAAAGGGAGTCTCCATTGTCTTTGTAGGCACCCTTTAGACACTGGAACATGATAAGGTCTCCTGTGAGCCTTGTTTTCTCCAGGCTGAACAAACCCAGCCTTCCCTGACACAGCTTCCCAGGCCTTGGATCATCTTTGTGGCCCTTCTTTAGCCTGTCCACATCTATTGTTGTGGGAAAAGGAGCCCAAGTGAACACGGTATTCCAGAGAAGGCTGGGGGCCTTCCAAAGGGTTCATCTCCACTGACTCAGATGGACTTGGAGGTGGTTCCAGGTGCTTATGAAAGTTAAGCCCTAAAGCTGTGCACTAGATCTCTGGCTGTTGCACAACGTTGCTAAACTGGTTTCTACCATGGTATCTACACGGTCCTTCCACTAAAAGCACCATTCCCTTTGTCAAGTTCCCACATCCCAAATAGAATTCCTAAATACAACTCTTCAAATCCACACTGGTCCAGCCCAACAGCACATGGTAACAACAGGGCAAAGTCAGGACCCATCGTCACCATTGAGATGGCATCTAGAATCCCATTTCAGAGGCTGCCAGCTCTGGAACAGCAGAGGTGAGAAGCAGACTGCAGCACGCTCTGCTCTCTTTGCAAGGAGCTGTGAAACTGCAGTGGGGAAGGAATCGGTGTAATTCACAGCAAAAAGCCAACGCTTCCAAAAGCGAACACGGATCCGCGGATGTCGAATCACATCCCTGATCCCCCCTCCCACCGTGTGCTTTCTAAGCCAAAAAAAGGCTTTGTCTGGGTGGATTTTCCCAGGGAAGGATCAGCCCTTCCCAGTTCCTGGATCAAACAAGAAATGGCACAGTCTGACCGTACACCCCCTGCTCTTCCACAAGCTCCAGGCATGGGATTTATCACCCCATCAGCAGGGAACCTGTCCCCAGCCAGGCATCAGAAAGCAAAGTGTGTTACCTGCAGTGGAGAGCAGCTCCCAGGAAAGGGGCATCCCTGCAAACAACGTGTCCTGAGTCCATGCTAAAAACAAGCATCCAGCCTGGGAAAAGATGCTCCACAGGGCAAGTGATGAGCGACAGCCACTCACTCAGTCACCTTATTCCTACATGGAGATGTTCTTCCCTTCTCCAGCCTCTTTGTGAGTGGACTGACGCCTGCTTGGAGCGCTGGTTCTGAGCAGGGAGGCAGCAGCATGGCTAGAGCAGGTCACACCAGCAGCTGGTTTAATTTAGCTCTTCTACTCATTAAGCTTCACCATGCCCTTAACCCTCTGTCCCCAGGGAGCTCCCCACGTGTGAGCTATTGCAGCCCAAGGCCACCTCTTTGCAAGGAAAACATTGCATTTGTGCTCCAGAAGAGCTTGAACCCCATCCCAGGACACCAATAAGTGGCTCTCATCCCTTTTGCTTCCAGCTTCAGGAAGTGCTGTTGGGCCACTTGAGGGTTAACACCTCCCCACAGGGCTGCAGAGCTTCTCCACCTGCATCCCTTTACCACCTTTCCCTACTGAGGGCCAGGATCTGGCCACCTGATGGCTGCCTGCTGGGGACCACTCAACTGACCCTGTGATTCTATGATCTTACAGATGTATTTCCAAAGGGGCCTTAAACCAGACTGTGGTTTGCACTGGCCTTACCTCCTCTGGAAGGCACGAGCTTCCCATGGGCTGCAGCTTGGGAATGTCAGTGCTGGCACAGAGGATGGGGGGCTCTGCACCACACACGGCTCCATCCCGAGCCCCGGCTGCACATGGAGAAACACTGCCTGGATTTCTCTTTGTGCTCTCCCCCAGCTCCTGCCTGCTTGCGCTTCATTGCTTACACAGCACTGCTTAGCAACCTGACGGCACAAGGCAACCAGTTCCTCCCATTCCCACTCCTCCAACTGGGAAACCATGGGAGGCACGTGGTGCCCGTCACTTAATGGCACCATCCGAGATGGAGCCGAGGTTATAACCCAGCAGCTCGGTGCTGTGAGGGCAGCTCGGGTCACCTCTTGGCAGCTCGGGTGTGTTTTTGTCTGTGGGAACACAGAAGTCCTCATCCCAACGCCGCAGATCTCATCTGTGCTTCCACAACCGACGTTGCTGCTGTGGAATAACATCCTCACTGGAGCAAAGGAGAGGTAATTACAGAGCCTTCAGTAAACCTTTTAAGCCGTTCACCCCAAGTCCCCAGAGGGAAGCAGGTGAGACTCTGATGTGCATTGCACAGGAGATACACATCTGGGGTGTTTGATTTTATAACCATCCCTCCCCTCCCGTTGTGGTTTCTTTAAAAGGAAAGGCAAAACAAACGTGGGGAGCTGCAAGGCACCGGCATTCCCAGCCCTGGCTTCCAGAATGGATCCACCCCGGCACAGCCTCTGCGGGAGCTGCTCAGCAGATGGAGAACAGAGAAGGACTAAGGATGAGGCAGAGCTCTTCTTGCTCCACAGCTTGGAAACACGCAACCTCCCCACTTGCCTTCAGCTGGGAGCGGACGGAGGCAGGATGGGGCAGGTCCAGAGCGAACAGGGAGTGCTGTGGAGGAGTTGGAAGCAAGGGAGAAGAGCAAAGGGGGATAGAGAAAAGCCTGAGACGGGCATGAGTCATGTTGGCGTGTGGCCTCCAAAGAGAGCCCCAGAGCAAAGAGGAGTGAATTCCCAGCCAGGCAAAAATCCACTCAAACAAAAGGCAACCCCAAATAGGCTTTGGCTCCCCGGGCTCATTGTTCAAGGTTCAGCATCACACGAGCTCGGGCCGTGTTTCGTGCTGGCATCTGGTCACACTTGGCCAGGCCAGGGCAGTGGTGGGAGCACCTGGGACACGAGGCTCTGGGTCTCCAGGTGATGGCTGCAAAAGCTGCCTGTCTTCCCTCTTCTCTTTGGGAGGGCTCTCTAAAGAGGTTGGGTTGCTTTACAAGCTTGTGTTTCGCTTGTACCAACCCTTAGAGCAGGACACCACATCCATCCCCACAGGTCTGGCTTCTTCCCTTCCCAGTGTCATCATCCAAAAAGGGCTGCAGGGACCGGAGAACCACCTCTTTGCTGTACAAACCTGCCCTCCACAGGGCAGGGAAAAGAGCTGAGCTCATTTCCCTCTCTCCGTTTTGGGTACAACCCAACACTCCTCACTAAAGCCAGCTCAAGGGCAGCTCCAGACAAGCGTGTGAGGTCCTACTCTGGAAGAGCATTGGGATAACAGCAGGATGGCACGAGCACACCTGAGCTGAAAAGAGCCTGCAGGTGCTAAACATCAGCTTGAGACACGCTGGCAGAGCCACGTAGGGAGGGCACACTGCCCAGCCCAAGCTCCCAACGCTCCCTCCTTGTTTGTACAAGCACCTCATTCCCTCCCTTCCCGTTGCCAAAGCTCGGGAAGTTGGCACAGCAGCGAGGAGCTGGCCTGGTATTAACCAGAAGTCAAACACAAGAAGGACGTCAGCACCCACGAGGTGCACCCTGCCAGAGCCTGTGGCTCCGCGGTGCTGGGGGCTCTCCATGCTGCTGTTCTTCCTTGTCAAAAAGGACTTTGCTGGAGCTGGGGACGTGTCTCCTGACCCCCTTTCAATGTGCCCCACTGAGGGAGCTGAACAGACGCACAGGGTGCCCAGAGAAGCTGTGGCTGCCCCATCCCTGGCAGTGTTCAAGGCCAGGTTGGACACAGGGGCTTGGAGCAACCTGCTCTAGTGGAAGGTGTCCCTGCCCGGGGCAGGGGTTTGAACTGGATGAGCTTTAAGGTCCCTTCCAACACAAACCACTCTAAGGTTCTGTAAGCATCCCAAATATTCCAGATGAAGAACAAACGAAGGATGTTCAGCTCCTTTGCTCCTGCGCTTTCCCAGCTGGAGGTTTTCAGCACTTTTGGGCTGAGTGAAAACTACCCAAAGCACTCAAGACATTTTACTCTCCCAGGTCTCCTTCCAGCTCTCACCTCTAATGCACTGGGGAGAGAATACCTGTGACCTTACCCTGGGTTTTCGGTAGCCAAGAGCTCTCCTGCACCTTGGCCAGCAGTGACAACATTCACGTCCTCTACCCACAGCAAGCTCTTGGGTCAGAAGCCTTGGTAAGAGCTCAGCTGGGGCTCCTGAGGCTGGGGAAGTCTTTGTTCATCTGCAAGGGAACACCACCAAGGTTATTTCCACGTTAAAAACCTCAACCTTTGAATAGAAAACATCAAAACTAGTCGGTGGCCTTTGTGTTTTGGGAATCTGTTGCTCAAACATCATGTGGGGACCACTCTCCTCTGCAGGATGCCAACAGGCTGCGAGGAGCTGGATTCCCCCCAGCAGCAAACTTCTCTGGGGAGTTTATGAAGGTAAAAACATACAATTAAACACTTCATCCCTCTTCCACCTACGCCAGAGGGCAGCTATGTGCTGCTACACGGCGCATGTGGCTTACAACTAGGAGTTAATTGAGATCCAAGAGAGGGTGCTGGCTTCTCCACAGTGCAACCGCTGGTACAACCCTGGCGCAGAGCTGTCACGGCTGCATGGAAGCTACTTTGGGAACAGGTATCGGGACACTCGGAGCCAGCCTCTGCCAGCCTGCCCGGGGCTGTGGTGAGGGCTCACCAGTGACCACAGCGTGGTGACACTACCTATTGGTGCCTCGACAAGTGGGTTTAAAGCCAGGTCTGCCCCTGCTCGGTCACACCTCCAGAGAGCATCATACACAGAGTGTGTGGGGTCAGCTCACGGGGCCCTCGAGGACACACACACCATGTCTCAAAGCCCAGCATCCCCTGGGTGGCCTCCAGAAGGTGACTGGTCTCACACATGGAACCCCCCAGGCGCTGGTGGCTCACAGGGATGGGAGCGCGGTGCCTGAGCACCCACAAACCATCCCTGCCCCTGCCAGACACACTGTGGAGGCCGCATCCTGCTCCTGCAGCACCTGAACCACCCCAGGAGGAAAGATCTTTTAATGTTTAATGCACAAAGGGAGTTTCTGAGAGAAAGAAACCCTCAAAGTCCTTTATGAACCTCTGCCAGAGTGAGTGAGTCCGTGAGGTTTCTGCAGAGCTGCAAACCAGTCAAGCCAGTCCCTGTCAGCGGTGCTCCGCAGGGTCCTGGGAGCTGGGAAAGGGAATTCTGGAGCGAGTCTGGGTGTGATATAAGGGCTCTTCCCCTTTAGAAGAAATAATCCCCACGTCCTTCAACATCTACTAAGAGCAAGATGTCGCATTGCTCAGGGCCATGTGCAGTGCTGCCATGGTCTGCACTGCACACTGCAAGGCAAGGTCAATGCCATTTCCAAGCTTCACTTGGCATTTCTCTTCCTATAGTTTTCCTGATCCTCAAGTGCTGTATGGAACCAGCAGATGTGCAGGCTGAGCACACAAAATGATGCGCCCAAGGTCAGCCAAGCAGGAGCTGGGAACTCAGCGGAGGGTTACAACCCTCCTCTGGTGACTGAACATGAACAAACACCTCCGGTGGTTCAGGACCAAACCAACTTGAATCCCTGCAGGTAGCAGAGGTGATGGCTGCTGCTGGCATCCCTTTGGATACGGGCTTTCATTGTGGGAGGAATACTTCTGGCATGGCTGTAGCGTGAGGATGCTGCTGTGATAGGAGCTGTGTGAGGTCTTCTGTCCTCGCTGTGGCTCCCCAAGGGATTCCTTTGAAGCTGTGCTCGAGGACGGCCTTGGGCCCCATGGAGCTGCCTGGGAGCAGTCCCCAGCACCTTTCCACTCTAAGTCGCCCGGTGTTCCTTACGGCATCAGAGGAGCCACACACCCTGTGATGGGAAACACAGCGTGAGTGACAAAGGGGACAGTGTTCTGCCCCAACACATTGATCCAAGGGAGGAATCGTGCTCAAGCCACCTCTAGGGTTTGACGGTGGCAGTGGTTTGGGGCCAGGTATTGCCAAGAGGCCCATTTTGCAGCCCCTTAGGAAAAGGGATTTCCTCTGATTTGCCCCAGCAAACCCTAGGAACCCTGGGAAAGGAGCACTGAATTCCTCTGCTTTGTAAGACCCATGAGCTTCTGAGCCTGACAAAACATCCCAGACCAGAGTGAGGCTTCATGGTTGACAAATAAGCCCCCAAAGCCCCCGCAATGCAGGTGGATGTTGCTTGGGAAGGGCAGCCCATGGCTGTCCCCTGACTCTCCATCACTTACCCCATGTCTCAGCTCCGGTCTCTAACACAGGCGCTGACCGCGCTGAACTCCGGGCAGGGACGGGAAAGCCTCCGCGCGTTGGGCTGCTCAGGTCCCGCCTCCCTGCGGAGCTCACAAGCGGCGGCGCTGACTCACAACGAGCCCGGTGCAGCCCCTCGGGATGCTCACGGCAGAGATCCAGGGGGAAAAGCACGTCCCGGGGGCAGCGAGAGGCTCCGCTCCCGCCGCTCGGGGGAGCCGGGACCGGCACCGGGACCAGGACCGGAGCCGGAGGGGCGGGGCCACCGCCGAGGCCACACCCCCTCCCCGCCCAGGCCACGCCCCCCCCGCCGCCCCGGTGGTGGCGCCACCCAGCGGCGCACACACGCACACACAAGCACAGAACCATCCGATAGTTAAGTCTCATTTAAACACCTTTTAATGCCTTTTTCCATAAAAATCCCGAACATCCCGGCTCCTCCCGCACTGCAGACAAAATATTCTCTCTACCGAATAAATAAAACGTGAACCTCGCGCAGACAGGCGGTGATCTCGCAAGCAAAACTGACATCCATGCACACATCCTTCCCCAAGGCGGGGATTCACAACAGCCTCGCGTTAAAACGACACTCTCCATCCTTCCTCCTGCTCCTCAGCAAACAATCACAACCCCCATCTCGCACAAGGAGAGGCACTGCGTGATTCACTGGGAGAAGAAAGCAGAACCATAGAATCATAGAATGGTTGGAAGGGACCCTCAAAGCTCAGCCAGTTCCAAACCCCCTGCAATGAGCAGGAGCATCTTTGACTACATCAGTTGTCCAGGACCACATCCAGCCTGGCCTGCTCAAGTGCATCCACCACCTCTCTGGGCAACCTGGTGTACCTGAAACAGAGAAGCTCATGAGGAGCTTGTACCCATACCCACAAGTGGTGGAGCAGGATCAAACCCCACAGAGGTTCCATCAGTAGCAGCACACACGGGATGTGCTCACCTGCACTAGGACATGCCTGAGCCCCCACCAGGTCTGTGTGTGATACACGTGTCCTCAGCAGAAGCCAGGAAGGACAATCTTGCAAAGAAAGAAGTTTCTCCACAGACACTCTGGAGCTGCTGCTTTACCACTTGGGGGTCTGTGATGAAGCATTTAAGGCCTTTCTCATCAAACCCATCCACCTGAAGTTTGGGGTGCAAGTTCTCTGTAGGGACTTCAAGAGATGGCTCAGTTCTCAAGAGCACTTTAGCCACTCCATGTGCTGTGTTCCCCACATGTTCAGCACTCAGGTAGGGACCTGCTTGGAAACTCCTGCCTCAGAGGTTACTGGTCACTGTGAGCATTTCTCCAGCCCACCTTTGGCGTTAACATTTTGCCTCTAAGACTTATCCCTGCACTGGACAGTGACCACGGGAGGAAGCACAAACAAAAAACTGTTTCTGTAGGTGGTTCAGCAGCTGCCAAATCCATCCCCAAAAGAGCTGCTGTTCAGCACACAAACCTTGTTGTGGGGAAGGGAAGCATATAATTTGTGAAGAAATAAACCCAAAACAGTGCCCCTTTACGGGAAAGAACAGTTTAAAAAGCTTGAGAGAAACCCTGGCAGGACCATGTGCAGACAGCAGGGGAGTAGCTTTGCTTCCACGCCAGGGAGGAGACGTGGCAAATATAGCAAATATAACAACACTTTGCCCTTCAGCAGAACCTCACAAGTGCCCCTCGCTGCCCACACAACAGCAGTCACAGGCTCTGGGTTTAGAGCAGCCAAAGGTCTACACCAGTTAAGGGCTGTTGAGCTTCCCCTGCGCACCCACAGCCTGGCCTCCAACAGACCAGGTCATGCTTTTCCTCTGCTGGAGAGGGACTGCTGACAAGTGCGTGTAGGGATCCCCAGGGAATGGCTTTAACCTGCCAGAGGGGAGATTGAGATGAGCTCTGAGGCAGAAGCTCTTCCCTGTGAGGGTGCTGAGGCGCTGGCACAGGGTGCCCAGAGAAGCTGTGGCTGCCCCATCCCTGGCAGTGTTCAAGGCCAGGTTGGACACAGGGGCTTGGAGCAACCTGCTCTAGTGGAAGGTGTCCCTGCCCGGGGCAGGGGTTGGAGCTGGAGGAGCTTTAAGGTCCCTTCAACCAAAACCATTGTGTGATTATAAGCAGAGTTTGGATCATTTCAAAGTCTAAGTGCTGACCGTGGGCCAGGCCCTTGACTCCTACTTGGTGTCTGGGTGGTCGTTGAGTGGCAGAAATCTGCCACCAGCAGAATTATTCCAGCTGACCCACACCTATGGGGAATGGGACTGGCCAGAAGGACACATGTGGCTGCAGCCACTCTGCCAGTGCAAGAGCCTCACACCTGGGAGCTAAAGAACCTGAACGATCCAGGAGCATTCAGTGCCATGGGAGCAAGAGGCACTTTGCCTCTCTCTATCAGGTAACTGCTTATGCTGTGCCTCAGTCAGAACCTCGACTCCTGTCTGGAACTAAAACACACTTTAAAAAGCCCAAACAAGTATAAATACGTAACGTGGATCAGCAAACCACAAACAGCAGCAAGAGTTCCTGTCCTGCTCCTTCTGACCAGCACACCGAGGACCAGGCTTCCCCTGCTCTGCAGGGAGCTTCCATCCTCCCCAGCTCCTGGTCATGGTTTCCAGATGCTCTGGGCGTGCTGGCAACGTGCTCACTCAGCCCCTGTGCCGGGGACCTGCTGCAGCAGTGACTGCTGCCAACTTCACCCCCCTGTCAGCAGGCAAGCAATCCCTGCAGCTTCCTCAGGAGAGCTCTGCCTGCTCCACCTCACCGTCCCAGGGCTGAAACCCCTCCAGGGACAGATTTCCCTTGTGATGTGGCAGCATCCTTGAGGGGCCAGGTCTGGATGTGTTAAGGCAGAGAGCAGGCAGCAGCTCCGAGCGCTGAGGAGAGGGCAGAGCGACTGAGGAAAGCTAAACACAACCATTAAAGCAAAGAAATTAAGAAGTCCTTTCCGTCTGATGCAAGCTGGTACATAGGTAAAAGATAAGTCACCTTTTGGAACTGGTCCTAATGAAACTTTAACTTGTTTTTCTGAAACAAGGCATAGTCGCTTTTCTCCTGATGGTTTCTCCCTGGCAGAGCCGAGCAGAGCCGAGCAGATCAGAGCAGAGCAGAGGTGGGAATGGAAGCGTGTGCACACACACAGGGGTACCTTAGCCACCCATCTTATTTTTTTCCCAAGGAAATCTCCTCCCAGTGCCCTATTTGCAGAAGTATTGCTCAAGAAGTTGAGTAGAACTGCAACAGGCTGGCGAAGAGGGTTCAGCTCTAACTGGAAAACACGAGAATAAATGATTCCTTCCCTCCCCTCGCCATTGCCTCTGCTGCTTAGAAAAATGACCCATTATTAAAGGAAAAATCAATTTCCCTTCTCCCCCCCCAGATAACCCCCTTTGGTGCTGGCTGTGCAGTGCTGTCTTTTGATAAAGGCACCTTTGGAAAGCACTGATGGCCCAAAGCACAATGCCCCAGTGCCTCACATTTACACCTGAGATTAGCCCTGCTGCATCTCTCCTGCCCCCAGCCCCAGAACTACCCCCGGGGCTGCAGCAGCAGCGTGGGGAGAGCAGGTACCACACGAGGCTTTGCACCAGTGGCCACATGAACACACACACACACACAGAGGACTCGTTTGGCCACGTGCTGCCCGTGTGCCTTCACATCACACCACGGACTTGGCCATGTCACTCTTATCAAAGACAACTTTGGTTGCAAAGTAAATGGCTACGAGGCCGAAACCAGCAGCTGACACCATGTAGGCAGTCACCGACTGCGTAAACTGGACGATGGAGCCCATGAAGAGGGAAGGGACAACCTGAGAGAGGAGGAAAGCACTGTCCAAAATAGCCAGGTCCAGGCAGATCCCTCGGCCGGGAGCCACCGAGTCCGGTTCTCCCACCATCATCCTGAGGGAGACGTCGCAGGAGGAGCTGACGCACAGAGCTGAGCTGGCAGCTGGGGCAGGGGAGGAAGAGGAGGAGGAGAAGAGGCTCCCAGAGTGTCCGTTCTGGTAAGGCAGCTTCTGGCTGGAAAGCAGGCCTTTGGAGAAAGCGGATTTCTTGTCCAAGCGAGCTGCAGCTTCCTCCTCTTTGCTCTTGTATTTATGCAGAAACACCTAAGGGGAAGAAGGAGGGCACGTGAGGAGGAGCGGGTCGGCGGTGTGGAGCCCAGCAAGTGAGGTGGGACCCCTCTCTTTGTGCAAGACAGAGCCACGCTGTGCTTTGTGCGTGTAGGGTCAGGCTGCCAGAGGCGGGCAGAGCCCGCAGCGAGCCTGAGATGGGATCTCCACGTGAGATGGGCTCCAGGAGCCATCCTGATGGTCCCCAGGCCAGCTCTTCCCGCCTGGCACAGGGTGCAGAGCAGCCCCGACTCACTGGGGATGCGGCCAAGTGGTGCCTTGGTTGTGCTGGAGCCCAAAGGCAGCCCAGGCTCTGCCTGGGGACACTGCGCTGAGCTTCCTCAGGTCACCTTCCTCTTGTCACCTCCTCACTGGGTGCCGAGGGAACCTGGGCAGCAAGCACAGCTCACCCCATCCTGAGTGAGCTGATCCTGCAGGACAGGAGTGAAGGGCAGAGCCCACTGTGGAGGTATCACACAGCCAGAGAGTCCACCCCAGTGCAAACTGAAGTGTTTGGAACTGGGAACCCAAACCCTTCCTGCAGAAGAGCCCATAGGCAGATAAATAGAGCCCTGGATGCATGGATGCATGGACGCATGGCCACTTCTCAACATCTGGGGCACTTGGAAGTGACACAGTGCTGCGAGCTCAGGAAAGACCTGGCATGTGTGACCTGAGCTGCATCATCTGCCTGACCTGAGCCTCCTCAGCCAGGCTAGAAAAGGGGGGTGGGAGGAAAAAGAATCTTCTTCCTCTCCTCCTCTTTTGCCCCGCTCTGCTCAAGCTGCGCGGTCTCTGGGGCACGGCTCACTCAAGCAGTATTCACCCAGAGTCTCTGGATCCCAAAGCTCTCCACATTCACACCAACAAATAATGGGCAGCCATGTGTGGCCAGGGAAAACAGTGCAGAAAACCTGGGGCATTTGCAATTATGCACCAGCACTGGTCTGCAAGGGGTAGAGCAGATAAGGCAGGCCATGGTGACCCATTCTGCACATGGGGAGGTTGAACTAACAAAGGAAAAGGGGGAAATCAGCACGTTTGAGAGCAGAGAGCACCCTCCCCGCTGCGAGGGGCTTGCCTCAGCCTGGCCACAGGTAACAGGAGCCGGGCAGGAGTGTGGGCACCCCAGCCCCGTTACAGCCACCCCAAAGCTGTGAGCAGCCTGGGCACCCACCCAGCTGCACCCAGCCCTGCCTCGTGTGTGTCAGCCTCTGTTCACGCTGCCCCAGGCCACGGCTGCAGAGCTGGGGCGCAAACAGCTTCAGGTTCAATCACCCAAGAGAAACCAGATGAAAAGCACTTCACTAAATAGCAACCCCCCTCCAAAGGCTTTACCTGGGCTCTGCTCAGCTGCTCACTGTACCCTTCAGCTCCTTAATTGTGCCTCGGATCATGACTTTACGCTCCAATGCATCAAGCCAGGGCTGTCGCTTATCTTCTGTGGAGCTTAAAAACCCTCCCACATGCCTGCTATTGCCATCAGACTTCAAAGCAACTCCAAGCCCAGCACAGAAAGGGCATTGTGTGAGCCAAACTAGGATGTCCCCCCCAGTTCCAGCCCTTCCTATTTGCCACTGATGTTCGCAAAAGCCTGCTCAGCTGCCCTGATGGCTCATGCCATGTTTTCCTGGTTTCTATAATGATCCAGGCTGGGACTTCAGAGCTACAAGTTCTGGAAGGGGGGGGGTGAATACCCAGTGTGGAGAATTAATTTAAATCCAGAGCAAGTGACTTAAATCCATATTCACAGGGATGAGCTTAGTGAGAGCTTCTGCTTTAAAATCACTCCTTGCAACAGGATATAACCACAGGAGCCACAGGAGGCTCAATCAACAGCTTCGTCTCAGAGAATCGTGGACTGGTTTGTGTTGGAAAGGACTTAAGCTCATCCAGTTCCAACCCCTGCCACGGGCAGGGACACCTCACACTAGACCATGTTGCCCAAGGCTCTGTCCAACCTGGCCTTGAACACTGCCAGGGATGGGGCAGCCACAGCTTCTCTGGGCACCCTGTGCCAGCGCCTCAGCACCCTCACAGGGAAGAACTCCTTCCTTATATCCAACCTGAACTTCCCCTGTTTCAGTTTAAACCCATTCCCCCTTATCCCATTGCTATGGTCCCTGATGAAGAGTCCCTCTCCAGCATCCTTGTAGCCCCCTTCAGACACTGGAAGCTGCTCTGAGGTCTCCACGCAGCTTCTCTTCTCCAGGCTGAACAGCCCCAATGTTCTCAGCCTGTCTCCATACGGGAGCTGCTCCAGCTCCTGACCATCCTTGTGACCTCCTCTGGACTTGCTCCAGCAGCTCCATGTCCTGCTAATGTTGAAGACACCAGCCCTGCACACAGTGCTGCAAGTGGGTCTCACGAGAGCCTCCCTCTGGAGTTGCTGCGCAGTGGTGGGAATGAGGAACCCGGCAGTCCCTAACCTCCTGCGCGAGCTGGGAATGCCACCACGCACCTCTCCCGAGCTTTCAGGTGCTGTTAGGACATGCAGGTGCTTTCCTCCTGTCCTAGGTGAGGTTTAGTGGCCATGCTAAGGAGAGGGCATGCAGGAGACGAGAGTGACTTACGGAGGGTGTGCAGAGCAGGGAGCTCCAGCGGAGGTGGCCCTGAGGCTGCCGCCAGCGGTCCCGCACGGGGGGGCAGCAGCAGGCACTGGGAGCGCCCCTTCTGCTGCTTCACTTCAGGAGCAGTGGTTAAAGAGAGGGGAAAAAACAAAGAAAGTAAAAAAGGAGAAGGAAGAGAGGAAGCAGGAACGAGGGAATGGGGGAAGGCAAACTAAGGGGATGAGAGATTTCAACAGGATGAGAAAAGAAGAGGACAGAAATGGGGAAGACGGGGAACTTGCTGCCAAAGGCACTTTAGGATCTACCTGTTTGGGGTCTCCCCGCAGCCTGCTGCAAGGTGTTTGGTGAAGGAAGGAGGAACTTTGAAGGCAGGGCAGAAGAAACCAAACCCAGCTATACCTCACTGGACTTGGAGTGTTTCCCTGTCAAGCCTTTGGCAAACAGTTGTGCACGTGGCCTTCACATTCCCACCCTGTGGAGCTGGGTTTTCATCCTACTGATGTTACGTCCATGGGAGATCCCAGCTTTTGCCAAGCAGAGCTGCTTTGCACCCCTGCTCTGACAGGTACCTGGCGCACATTGGGATGGGGTGGTCAGAAGTATTTGTTCATGAAGAACATCTGGATGCCTGTGGTAAAAACTCCTCCTCACTTCACTGCAGACCCCGCTGCCCCTGGGATGAAAGAGCTGCCTCAAACCACAAAGTAACTTTGCATTTGCAGCACCAGAGAGACTTCCATGAATCCAGTGTACAGCTCAAGAACCTCTGAAGACTCCTCCACATCTGTGGCACAGGATTACCAGCTTTTGTGCTGGTGTCCAAACTTTCACACCCTTTATTTCTCTTGGAGCGAGGGGAATAGGCAGAACCTCAGTTTTCATTGTACTGATTTTCATGCTATGGAAACAACTGCAAAGCAGGACCTCGAAGGGAGGAAAGTTCTTGAGGTTTTTAGCACATCTCAGTGCTGCAGATGTGACCTGGCTGCAGAATGCACACAGCTGTAACTAACCTGCACTAGCTTCCCTAACAATACGCAGGACACAGAGGAACACAAGACATCCCTTTTGATACACCAACCCCAGCTCGTTTCTCCCATCTTACCCACTCCCCACTTCTTAAACCTGCATAATGCTTCTTGTGAGCAGGGAATGCCTAAGGAAGGAAATGCTAAACTCTCTTATCAACTTCATTTCAGAGGAATCTCCAGAGAAGACACAGCCTGGAGACAAGAGGCCCACGTGGAAAGCCTTTGCACACAGGCATGTGTTTCTCTTCCATGTGCAGAAGAGAAGGACCGGCTACAAGAGGCTGGCCAAGCTGTCCTCACAGCACCCTGCCCTCTGGAGCTGATCCCTACCTGTTTCTCATGATGATACAGCGATGCCAGCGTGTAAGGCAGGATCTGGAGTGCAGAGAAGGTGAAGCCTGTCAGAGCAGCCGAGACGGTGACGACGGTGACGCTGTGGGAGAGGCACATGACGATGGCAGCCCCGGGGAAGAACACCACGCTGCTCAGGTACACCGCGCGCGCCCCTAAGCGCGTCACCATCCGGTCCATGATTGTCGAGAAGAAGATGGATGTGATGCACTGCAGGAACAGGCCCAAACTGCCCATGCGGACCCCTGCAGGGAAGCAGAGGCGGTGAGGCTGCACCCAGGCTTCATCCAGCATATCCCAGGGTTGCACCAGCCACACTGCAGCTCCCACCCTCCACCAGCAGCAAGTGTTTGCCACACATGCTCCTGGGCACCCCAGTCTAACCAGAGGGGCAATGGGAGATAGGAATCCAAACACCATCCTTGTCTTTGGAAGCTGTTTGCACCTCCCGACTCTTAAGCCAGCATCTGTCACCTGCTCATGAACCAGGATCTGTTGTTACCTGATGCCAAAACCGGCAACAGAACGAAAGGAACAAGGAATTGTGCTTAAGCCAAGGTAAAGCATACAACATGCACTGAATCACTGCAGTATCCGGTAGCAATCCGGACCTTACCCTTTGCAAAGATCTATCAGATTTCAGGGAATTAAAACCATTAACTCTTTGGAGCAAGGATCATTACTCAACATACGTTTCTGTGACAGCGAGCACAATGGAGCCCTGACCTGCTGCGAGCTATATAGTGCAAGTGTTAAATAATAATTAAGCTCCCTCTAAGTTAAACAGACAGTCAGCACAAAGAGGCAGTGTACTGCAGAGCTCACAGAGGCAGCGAGTGGAAAAATCAGAGGGCAAGATGTACAGCTGGAGGAGGAGGAGGGCCAGGAAGGTGCCTCCAAGATTAAAAGGCTTAGATCCGGGAGAGAAGGGCCAGGAGCCAGTCAAGGCTCTGGCACCACGCAGCAGCCAAAACGGGACAGCAGGCAACAAGAGCAAGCAGGTAACGTGCTGCAGAGAGAGTATCCCGTGATGTGGACGTGGCAGCTACAGACTCCAGTGGTGAGCACTATCAGAAAGCACTGGAGAAAGGGGTGAGAACTGGGGGAAGCTGCTTGAGGGCTCCCCACATACAGGTGTGAGATGGGAATCTCACCGTACAACAAAAGGAAGGTGCAGCCAAGCCCATCTCACTGCTACTGAGCATATCCTGGCCTTCCAACTGCTGCTCTCCAAGAGATGGGGGCACCACCACCCCTCTTGTAAAAAGGAGGGAAGACCAGTGAAAGGACCTGGCAGTGGCAACCACAGTTTGCAGACAGAGCTGCTCAATATACAGCCTGCCACTGAACAATTCAGCCCCAGGCCAGGGCAGCTCTGCCAGATCCAGCTCTGAGCTGGGTAGCTCGGAGGACCAAGAGGCATTTCCCTGTTTGATCCACTATGCAATGCTCCGAGGGCCATGGGGGAATGTTTTTTCCTGCCCTGCCTGCAGAAAGCAGTCTCCTGCAATGTTGTTCTGCATTACCAGCAGAGCTGAGCCCATTCCAGCTCCCACTCACTGCTCCTGTCCTAGGGAGCAGATGCTGCAGCCTCAGAGCAGCTGGTTCACTTCTCACCTTCATCGTAGTGGCGTCTGGCATCCGTGCCTGGCTTGGCCCTGGGGACACCGTGGTACAGCCCTTCCCCAACAAAGTCTGTGTAGAACAGCATGAAAGTCATGAGTGCCATCCAGCTGCAGAGCTCGGCCACAAACAGGCGCCGGATGACCTTGGGGATGCGGCAGTAGAGGCTGTGAAGCCGTGGCACCAGCGTGCAGAGGTTCCTCAGGGCCTGCATCATGTGCCTGGCCTGCAGGAGACATGAGCTCCTGGAGATGTGGCAAGAGCAGCAGGCAGGAGGTGAGGGTTTAGGGGGAGCATCCTTCAGGGCTGGGCCATCCAGAGCATCCGCCTGGGTGGCTGCCTCCTCTGTCACAAAGAGCGTGGCCAGCACACAGCCGAGGAAAATGATGGCAAGGAGGCTGAAGAGGCAGGTCTCCTGCCCTCCCAGGTATGGGGCCAGAAAGCTGCCACCCCAGTCGATGGCTGGAAGCAGGTAGCCAATGCAGCCCCCCAGGCTGATCATGAAGGCATACATGGAGAAGGCCTGGCGGCAGTTGTCTGGCTCCTGGAAGAGGTCTGAGAGCAGAGCCTCCAGCGGGGTGAAGCAGACCTGGCCACAGAAGTCCAGTAAGCCGATGCCCAGGATGAGGAAGGCAATCT
The DNA here is from genome assembly GCF_004027225.2 of Strigops habroptila. Taxonomy (NCBI): domain Eukaryota; kingdom Metazoa; phylum Chordata; class Aves; order Psittaciformes; family Psittacidae; genus Strigops; species Strigops habroptila. The sequence continues at coordinate 856,126 of NC_044294.2, forward strand.
CCAGAGGCCGAGGGTTGAGGGCAAACAGGCTGGCCAGGCTGCTGGCGTGTGGGATAACGAAGAGGCTGAGCAGGACTCCCAGGCAAAGCATCCAGATGAAAGGTCTCCTCCGGCCATAGCTGCTGTGCCAGTGGTCGCTGGCGGATCCGATCAGCGGGACAAAAACCAAGCCAAGGACAGGTCCTATCCCTGGCAGAGAGAAAGAGGTGGTGGTAATGTCTGGAGCATGCTGGTCTGTATGCACTGCTAAGAAAAAGCCTGGGGCATTTCAGGAACTCAGCATGCTTCATTGGGACACAGCCCCCTCCTCCAGAAACAGGCTGCCCTTGATGTACGAGTAGAGACACCCCTCAGAGGCAAGCCCCCATGCCCTTATTTGCCCTCCAGACTCAAAGGGAAAACAAGCACTTCAAAGGTGAGAGAAAAACTGCCTACCCAAAACCATGGTCATGAACTTCTCCTCCACACCCACTTCCAGCAGCAGCGGAGGCACGTAGGTTATCCCTGCAGCCAGGCACACCTCCAGGCCGAACGTCAGCAAGTTGACCAGCAGAAGCTGGGTCTTGCTGTTGTGGAAGAACATGCTGGCCCAGGCTGCCTGCCCCGCGCTGGCCCAGGCTGCCTGCCCCGCGCTGGCCCGCAGCCCTAGTGCCAGTGGGCTGCGGTGCTCCGGCTGCGGCACAGCCAGGGGTGCCCCACAGGCCAGGTCTGGAGCTTCCCTGCCTGCTCTGCTGCACAGATGCTGTCTCCCATCTTTAGCAAGGGGGAATGAACTGTCTTTTCCTCTTCCTCTTCGTGCAAGATGTGGCCCCGGCGACGCCGAGTCCAGGCGTGGGCAGGCACGGGTCCCACTCCAGGCTTCCCCTTCTGCTCACATGATATGGTCTGTAAGAAGAGAGAGCTTGTTAAATACAGCGGGGTCCGGGGCGGGGGAAAGGGATAGAACCAGGCACGACACAGACACATCATCGCTGAAAGGGACAGTCTCCATCCCAACAGGCTCTGCAAGGCACAGGAGGGTGATGAGAGGACATCTGTGAGAGCAGCAGGATTAAAAGACACAACCACATCGGTGCCAGGTTCCTCTCCAAGGGCTTGTGACAAGTGTCAGTCATGGTTTGGGGAAATGCAACTCTGCCTTTGGGCTAAGGGAGGTCTAATGTCCAGCCTCATCTCAGAGACGGGCAGTTGTAGCAGACAAACAAAGGATTTAGGGTCCTCTCTCCCAGTGAAATCAATTAGCAGCCCCTTCAAGGATCAGGGCTGCAGTCACACAGGGTCATCCCCAGAGACCCACCCCACTGCCTAATGACAGGGCATCATCCGCACCGCTCCGCAGGCTCCCAGGGGAGCAGTTTCACCCAAATCCCATCTCCAGCCCCTGAGACAGGGCACAGGGAACAGATGGTGCCTCCATGGAGTTTCACAAACAAATCTGACCCACTTTAGCCTCATCTAACAGTGAACAGCAATTACCTTACTCATTAGTCTGAGTCATTTATTTGCCCTGTAACAGGCTCCCTCTCTCTAGCCTTCTGCAGAGGGGAGAGGCCACCAGCGCAGGACAGGGGCTAAGCAGCTAAGGCCAGAGTGAGCAGATGCCTCTTTGTAACCTGTTACGAGCCTGCCACTATGTCAGTTCCCAGCATCTAGTCCACCAAAGTGCTGCCTTGCTAAAAGCACTTACTGGTCCGTAGTTATGCTAGGGAAGGTGGAGTGGGTTAGCAAGACATGAAGCTCCTGCACAGCTATTGATTCAAGAGTAAAACAAATCGCTGCCTAGTTCTCAGGATTCATGTTCCCACTTTGCACAGAAGCTTCAGCCTCCTGTGCCACCACAGTGCTTTGGGTCCTGTGGATGGAGGAGGCTGAACACAGTGTGAGCCACGCAGGCACTGGGGTTTATCTGCACTTGCTCCCCCCCTGGCTGTGGGGAAGCTGTGGCTGTGTGTGTACCTGCTGCACACCCCATCCACGCCACAGCACCGCTCGTACAGTTTCCCTTTGCTGCAGAGAGTGAACCCATCAGACGAAAAAGAGGTGAGAATCCAGCTGTGCAGCCTCGTGCCCCTCTAACTTCTTTGCCTCCATTACAGGGGAGAGGAGAAGATTCCTACAGGGAACGTCTCCAGCACTGCCCTTCCTCCTCAGCAGCGGCTGAACCAGCGGTGCTGGACCACAGCCGTGCCACAGCTACACTGGGCAGAGAGAAAACTCCATGTGAACACCAAACGTGGTGCCAGTGAGTGTTCCCTAACCCCACAGAGCGCGTGCATTTGATGTCCATCACTGCATAAGTGAGCACACAGGTACAGCTTCTGCATTCTCACTTTTCCTTCCCCTCTTCAAGTAAGCCCCATGGAGATGAGTGGGTGAGGATGTGTGGTGATGAGGTTCACTCGGAGGTGCAAGCATCACTCTCTGCCTCTTGCTGCTGCAGAGGGGAGGCACCTCCTGAGCTGAGGAGCTGATGGGCTGCCAATGACATGCAAAAAGGACTAATTATTTTCCTTCATATCTCTCGCCTCCCCCCTCCCAACAGCTTAGACCCCGACTGGCACAACAGATACCTCCTTTTAACAAGTGTGAACATTCAAATGACTTGCCCAAGGTCAAACAGCAAGCTAAGGCAGGGGGGAACAGCAACAGTTTTCCTTTCATCACTAGACACGGCTTCAAAGGCGCGCTCGGAGGCCCCAGACATGCTCAGCCTTACTTCAGATCACTCTATCTGCAAGGGCTGGGGGCAGCAACCACCTTCCTCAGATGTGGGCCACACACAGGATGTCTCAGCCCTGCTCGTGGATGGTGGGTGCCCAGCTGGCTGACAGCCTTGGGACGGGAATTCAAGCTCCAGCAGCACAAGCCTTGGTGCTGCTGGCTAAAGGGAGCAGATTCTCAAGCCAGAATGAATCGAGCCACCATCACTCTAAGACAGACCTGGGAGGGAGATGTAATGTCCACTGACTGCTGTAGTCCAGGCTCTGGGGGGCTTAAGGAGGGGGCTTATCCCTCCTTACCCCAAGGTAAACTCCAAACATTCAATAGGAGATGTCTTACACACACACACAGAATTTCTCATCAGTAGGGAAGACAAGACGTGCCTCTTCCCCCTCCACACCCTCACAGGGCTTTAAGGATGAAAGAAATCCCCGTGTACCCAGATGCAATACTCATGTATGGTCAGAGATGAGAAGCTGCCACCAGCAACCAAAGTGTAGTTCCAGTTGAGCCCTTTCCTGTTTAAATTGCATTTGGGGTCCCAATCCCCACCAATGAATTGGTTTTTACTTTGTTCCCAGCGCACAGGGAGATGCTTTGGCTTAGCTGGACAGAAACGGCAGCGCAGGCCAGGGAAGGGTCCATCTGTGAGGACGGGGCAGAGGGATGGGAACAGAAGATTTGGGAGGAAAGGAAGCAAAAGCCAGGACTCACCTCCTGCAGCAGCGCGGTCAGAGGTGGTCCCTGGTCCCTTGAGCTGCTCCCCAAGGTCCCTGCAGCACTCGGGAGAAGCTCCTTAAGCAGTGGTGAGGCGAGCAGAGGTGGAACCAGCGGCAGGTACACGCAGGGTTTGGTTTCAGGGCCCTCCCTGGTGGGGTGTGATCACCGCAGCCACGCCTGCACCCTCCCCTGGCAAACACAGGCACCAGCGCGGCGATGCCACCGCCGGAGCACAGCACCAGCGCCTTGCTGGTGTGCACAGACCGGGGTTTGGGGCATGGCGTGGATGGCTGCTTGTTACAGATGAGATGTTCCCTGCAGCTCTGCCTCTGAATAACAATCCCAGCAGCAAGACCAAACACTTCATTTAAACCTCTCGTCTCTTCCAGGACAATTCCTCCGGCAGACTATGGGCTGGTTTGGTTCTGGAGCTCTCTAAGCCTTGTCTGGGTGTGGAAGGAGTCAGTCACCACGTCCTAGGGGGGGATCCTGGTCTAACAGCAGCATTTACACCTCACACACAAGGGAGCTGGCAACGGCCTGTCCAGCCCAGAGGGATTTGGCACGTTGTGATGGGGAGGCCCTTTCACAGGCAGATGGGGGCTGCTCCAAAAAGCTGCAGGACAACAGGCACTTCTTCCCGCCCTCCAGCCCCAGTTTCCCCCAACTTCTACCATAGGGACAGTGTCTGTCCTTCCCTACGGAGCACAATGCCAAGCACCTTGCAGATCCTCCCCAAAAAGGGACACAGAGCCCTCCTGTGAAGGGCTCCTGCACACAGAGCAGAAGGGAGCCACATGGGGGGCTCCTTCACAGCTGCTCCCGAGCTGTCGTGCCACAGGGACATCATGTGCTGCGGAGCAGATGATGCCTTTCTCTGCTCTTCCTCTCCCCCGCCTCGAGGAGAGGTAAAGCGTCTTTAAACACCAGGGTTTGAAATGCGAAAACCAACCTTTTCCCCTCCTTTCTCTGCAGAGAAACAAGAGATCAACTCCGCGAGGCTGGTTCGGCTGGCAGCAGGTAGGAGGGCGCGTCCTGGGGCAGCAGCAGAGTGCCAGACAAAGGCAGAGAGAGAACAGAGGAGAGGGCTCCGCTACCCACCTGCACACAGGAGCCTCTCCAGCAAGGGCAACCAAAGCAGAAAGCACTGCACCTCCTGCAGCCCCGGCATCTCCTGCTTCTCTGCTCCCTCCCGCTGCAGCAGCCGGCAGGGCAGGAGGAAGCAGGCAGCGTGCCTCCGCGGAGCACAGCTCGCCCGGCAGCACTAATGGGGAGCAAGAAGGGGTGAAACCAGGGAAAGCCGCTTCCCAGAGTCCGTTCCTCTAAAGGCTGGAGTCACACGTTTCCCCTACTCAGAGCTTGTTCCCTGCTCACATGCTCCACATAAAGCTTTGACAAACATCTTCCTGCGCCCGACGCAGCCCTGAGACGCAGCCGGGCCCCGCATGAGGAACCCCACGACGTGCACGTGAGAAGAGCAGCAAGTGCACGGACACGCGCTGGAACCAGCATGGAGCGTCCTGGTGATGTCGGACGTATGGACTCACACACAGCAGCACCAGCACAAAGTTCACTTCCCATTTCCTTTCCCTCAGCCGGCGCAGACGTGGCTCTGAGCACCCGCATGAACAGACCCTGAGGCACATCTTTCCCTTCTAGAAGAAACCAACCCCCAAATCCCTGGAGAAAGAGGACTATGTGCACTGATGGACACGCACGAGCAGAGGCTGGAAGCAGTCTCCCCTCCTCCCATCTTTCCAACGTAGGATCTTACAAGTAACCACATCTAAACAGTGCTGAGACAGAATGAAGATTAAGGGATGTGGCAGAGAAATCCTCACTTATTCCTCATAAGAATCCGTATCTTGATACTCCACAATCCTTCCAGTCTCTCACGCGGATGCGGAAGGGACAAGAGGTGTTATTCAATGTGGTTGCAGCCCCTCTGATTTGTGGCAGTTGTGCACCTACCCCACGGTGCAAACAGCCACAGTGTTGATCACACAACAGAGAATTGGATTCATCAGCTATCTGTGACCTGCCAGGGCTCTGTAATAACCTGAGCCCTGTCTTATATGCCGAAAAAATTACCCCCCAAAAGCCTTTTCCTTAGCAAAGGAAAAGCCTTGGCTTTTCGGAGAAGCTGGTACTGGCCAGTGCAGGAGATGGTGGGAATGTGGAGGGCTCCAGCCCAGCACTTCCCAGGCGATACAGACCCACAGCACCACAGGTTGGATGCAGGAGCCTATTGCCCCCAGGCAGCAGAGGGAAGGGAGGGCGAAGGGTATTGCCAGCCTTTGGCTTTCCATTCATAACCACAACGGTCCATTTCCAACCTTCCAAGGGGCTCTTTCTGAGTGTTATTAATTCCCCGCTCCCTGGAAGCCCTTTGGAAGAAAGGGTGGGAGAGAGCACAAGAGCAAGTGCTTAGGGAAGGGCTGTTCATCCAGTGCCAGATCCTTTCACAGCTATCAGTGTCCATTCACTGCAGCTGAATGGGAAATACACCATGGAGAATAGCTCTGGCAGGCCCGGCGGGATGAAATGGAACCCTCACCTGACCTCTCCTGACCCTCTCCCCTTCCCCCTCCCTTCCCAAATCTCCTTGACCCCATTCCCAGTGTGGGGAGAGGGGAGTGCTCATTAAGCAGGGATGGGAGAAGGGCGATTTAGTCCCTCTGAATTAACTCTGCGCTTCCTTTGAGCTCCATTCTATCAGCTCGGCTTAAGGGAAGAGCAGCAGTAGGTGGAAATCCCCTCGGATGGGAACAAGGAAGACTCAGGCCACAGATCAGTGTCCAGACACCAGGAGATATTAATCCAGGACAAATGCTAGCTGCTACAGATGCCTCCAGAGTCATGGGAAGCTCAGAAGACTCCATGCAGTTTGGTTCCAAGGGATGCAGTTGAGTTCGGCAGGACCAGGGGTCGGTTCTTTCCTGCCCCACTGCAATGTTTCACTGCAGCACCTTCAAAGCCATCATCCTGCTGCTTTAACCTTGGAGGCCGATCAGTCCTGACCATTAGCAGGGCTGGTTCACAAGCCCAAGGGAACTGGTTCACATCTGCAGAAGCTTTGGGAAGTGTTTCTTCCAGGTTCCTTCAGGTAAAGGTGTAGCTGTGAGGGCTGTTGAGTGTCTTCTGTGGTTTTTGGCTGCCCTGGCTCTAGTGTCAGCCCGACTGACCAGCAGCAAATATCACAGCAGCCAAGAGTGGTCAGTTCTAGCCCATCCTCCTCCTCCTCACCTCGCGGGTACAAACAGGAACCTGTCTGTCTGTCTGTCTGACAGGGTCAGTGCCTCAGCAGACAAGGGGGAATGGCTTTAACCTGCCAGAGGGGAGATTGAGATGATCTCTGAGGCAGAAGCTCTTCCCTGTGAGGGTGCTGAGGCGCTGGCACAGGGTGCCCAGAGAAGCTGTGGCTGCCCCATCCCTGGCAGTGTTCAAGGCCAGGTTGGACACAGGGGCTTGGAGCAACCTGCTCTAGTGGAAGGTGTCCCTGCCCATGGCAGGGGTTGAGACTGGAGGAGCTTTAAGGTCCCTTCCAACACAAACCAGCCCATGAGTCTATGAATGGGACCGCTCGTGCCTGCCACGCGGTGGGACGGTCACGCAGTGTTTTGCCTCCTCAGGACTGGCACATAATCCCCAAAGTCCATTAAGCAAACAGAAGCCTCACACACTCCCAAACACACACAATGCAACCAAACCAGCAGCATTTGCAGCTTCTGCTCTCAAGAGCCTCACTTCTTCTGGTCACCCTTTCCCGTGCCAGCATCAGGTCTGCTACAAACAACTCCAGAGAAGCTTGGCTGGCTCTCCAGCGCAGCTTTGTTTTGCTACTGCATGCCCCAAGCTTTTGCTTTTATTCATGAGAGGAGCCCCTGCTTTGGAGCAGGAGGGGAAAATGAGACACGATCTGGTTCTGCTTTTCACTTGAGCTGGTGCAACCTTTGAGCCCATCACCCTGGCATTTGGGCTGGTTCAGCCCTTGAGCCCATCACCCTGGCATTTGGGCTGGTTCAGCCCTTGAGCCCATCACCCTGGTATTTGGGCTGGTTCAGCCCTTGAGCCCATCACCCTGGCATTTGGGCTGGCTCAGCCCTTGAGCCCATCACTCTGGTATTTGGGCTGGTTCAGCCCTTGAGCCCATCACCCTGGCATCTGGGCTGAGCCACCCTCTTCCCCCATCCCCTCTTGTTATTATTTTTAGCAGAAGAATACAAATGTAAATTGAACTGGAAGGGGGGGGGGAACAAACGACCCCCCCTGCAGGTTCCCCCCCCCTTCGCAGCGTGCTCATGGGCACAGATTCCATCCACACGAGCAGGGCCTGTATTTACGTGTCAGTGTGTAACACCCCCCCCCCCCGCTGAGCTGCCTTTTCTCTGCCCGAGCCCGGGGGCTCCTGCGCCGCGTCCACTCCAACAGGCCCACAAAGGGGATTAGGGAGAGCCCCGCAGCCCGCAGAGTAATCCACCACATTAGCCCTTGCTGGCGTTGCTGTCCTCTTGGGGAGGGGGGGAAGCAAGTCCTCCAAAGGCTTTTAAAGGCGCTGAAATTACACTTGAGCCTGAAACACTCCACCCAGCTGCTGCAGCCCCCAACAATGGGCTGGTTGTAAAGGGAATACCGGGAAGAGAGGAAAAAGAGCTGGATGGTGTTAAAAAGGGCAGCAGCTTCTTCATGACTGAAACACCAAGAGGTGGCTCAGACCCCCCCATTACATCCATCCACCCCTGTTCCCTGTGGAACGAGGCCCTGGGATGTGTTTCATAGAGTCATGGAATGGTTTGTGTTGGAAGGGACCTTAGAGCTCCTCCAGTTCCAACCCCCTGCCACGGGCAGGGACACCTTCCACTAGAGCAGGTTGCTCCAAGCCCCTGTGTCCAACCTGGCCTTGAACACTGCCAGGGATGGGGCAGCCACAGCTTCTCTGGGCACCCTGTGCCAGCGCCTCAGCACCCTCACAGGGAAGAGCTGAGCACTGACAACAGTGACACACAAGTTTTAAATCACTAGAGCTGAGTAGAAGGAGGATGATTTCCTCATTTGTTAGAAGAGATGGGAGCTGCTTCGCTGTTCACAGGACTGGGAAAATGGGAAGTGAAACTGGACCTTCTTGTTTCCAACACACAACTGCTGTGTAATGGGACATCTGACTCCTCACAGCAAGCTAAGGCCATGCTTGGGTTTCTCCTGCCTCCAGCACGTTGCAGCTCCAAAGCAGCTCTAGGGCTTCTACCCCATGCTGGAGCTTCATCATCCGTGGTTTATTTGGAAAGCTGTGACAGTCATGGGGCCAGCTGGGTCTCGGGGTCATCATCAGTTCTGATGTGCCAGCAAAACCCAGGGGCCAGAGCAAAGGCCACGGCTGGTGCTGATACACAACACTGCAAATTGAGCCCATTGACCGTGGCTCCTGGGCCAGCAGCAGCCAGGAGCTCTGCAGAACCAGAGCCCTGAGCCCTGGCAGAAGGCCTGAGCAGTACCCCAAGGGGCTGCTTATAAAGCAGGAGTGAGGGGTCTGACATTCAAGCACAGCAGGAGCTGCTGACACTGAACACGAAATCTCACCTCCCCTCTTTTTGGCAGAAGTCATGTTTGCCAAGGCCTCTGCCTAGGAAAGAGGGAGAAGCCAAAACTCCACACATGGCGGTCATGGAACCAGGTTGGAAAAGCCCTTCCTCAGAGAGCAACAGGCACGGACTTAGTCCCTTTGGCTTCAAGTTTTGGGAGCGTAACCTTGTGCTCTTCCCCAAAGGCTGTACTTTGGATCCCAGACGCACACAGAACTCATGAGCTCTTTCGTAACCACATGGCAGTTAGTCCGTTTCTCCATGGTAATTTTCTGGTCTGCAATCCCAGTTATTTGTGTCCCTGCCGGCGCAGCCTGACGCTGACATATCTCTGAGCGAGCCCTCTGACCTCCAGTGGCAGGTTGGTGGGTTTCTCCCTCTCTGTTTTCTGTCTCTAAAATGAGGTCATGGCTTTGACTGAGACAAAGAGCCTTTGCAGCGCGAGGAATAGCCCCGAGACAGGCATGAGGACAGAACCCCATCACTCACACCAGAGCCTGAGCGCAGGAGCGCCAGGCAGCCGCCCGCAGCCCTCCTGGCCACGGCTGGGATGCTCTGGGAAGAGATCCTGCAACTGCTCCCATCGGAGCACGGAGGGATGCGGGACAGGCACCACCTGTGGTGGGAGTGTTCAGAGGGGAAGGGAATAATGCAAAACCCTCGCAGTACTTTGGCCTCCTGGTCCACCTCCAGCAGCCAGCACGGGGCTTTACGCCAATGTGAGAGATTGCCAGCAAAGGCATCTGCTGTCACACCAGCACCTTCTGCCAAAGGGACGGGTGAGGAGCACGTGCGCATTGGCACAACAGGCTTCCTCTGGGTGCTTTAAGGTCAAAGACCACGTATCAGAGTCCTGAGGACTTGTCACAGCAGCAGCTTTATGTGCCCACAGCAGCAAAACCCGCACAAGCTCCGACTCCTGCGGCAGCAAGTGACTTCCCTGTGCTCATGAGGGCCCTCACATCACTGCTGGAGCTGGGAGAGTCTTCTCCTTATCATGCTGGACCAGTCATGAGGCCTGGCTCTGAAAACAGGAGATTCTCTCATTTTCCTTGTGCCTGACATCGTCTGGGCAATTGCGAAGATAAGGAGCAATCAGATTTTAGTGTTTCAAACAGATAAGTTTCACTGGAAGGTCTTTACGGGAAACATAAAGCCTTTTCCTTTCCCCATTCTATCAGTTTCACGTGTTACAGGCCCTGAACACACCAGGACTTCACATTAAGCTGTGGCCACTCACACAAACCCCACAGCAGCACCCAGCATCTGGTGGGGATGTTTGCCACTGTTCAACAGCCAAGGCTCAAAGCTGCCCTACTTTTACCACCCTGTCCCTCCTTATAAACAGGAACCTAAGTCCCATCTTGAACCTGGAAAGGATCTCAGTCCTAAATCATGAGCTTTCTAGTACCTAAGCACGGAGTTCAAGCTCAAAGACTGTGCTCGCTGAAAAGCTCTGCTGGAAGAGCAGAGGATAAATGGCAGTTTGTGCGTTTCAGGCTCGGAGCAGAGGCAGGATTTCCCCTCCACACTGGGCTCTCTCTTGCGTCTATTTACTGGAGTAAAGTTCAGTGAGCTCCAAATGAAGCAGAAAGACCTCGGCTATACCCACAACATGCTCCAGGCTGCCTTGGGCAAGCAGCCAGGGCACCTTGGGCCAGCGCAGCGCTGGCTTTGCCCAGCCAGAGCTGGGAAAGGGCTTATCCCCAGCACCGAGCTGGCCCACTCTGCCTGCGCATCAGCCCCCGTCACAGAGGGGACAGCCAGCACGCCCTGCCCTTGCCCAAAAGGCTCATACGCTGCTATCAGCACTGGCCACAGGCAGGGATGAACGGGAGTAGCTGGGGGCAGCACAACTGCAGACTGTGTTCCCAGAAATCCAAGATGAAAGAGGCCCTGTTGAATCATCCTGCCCCCGGCTGCCGGGGACTGCTCCCAACAGCACATCTCCAGCGCTTTGTCCAGTCTGGATGGATGGATCTGGAGCACTGAGGTTGTAAGAATTTGCCCTGAAACAATATCCATGGGCTAAGAGATTTAACAGCCGAGAAGCGTCCGTCCTTCCTTCCCTCCCCCTCCAGCTCTTCCCTGTGTAATTCCACGCTTCTCCTGGTCAGACCCCTCTCCAGGCTACATCCAGCCGCTCTCCTGGACCTGCCACCCTTCCCGGCGCACTCGCTGCTCAGTCAGCCTTGGCTGTAGCACAGCAGCCTTTTGTTGTAGCACTGCTCCAGCTGCTCCCACCGCCCCGCACACACAGGGGTCGTTTGTCAGAGCCATTCCCAAATCCACCTCTGGAGTCCAACAGCAACAGTGCCCACACAAAGCCCTCCCCTGTCACGCCACCAGCGGTACCTGGTACACAGGCTGAAGCCACTGGCATCTCCTTGCTCCTTTGTGCTCCATCTCTTTGTATTTAGGCGCTGCCTCTCACCACAGACCTAGGAGGAAGCTCCCTCTGTGAGCAGAACAATCCTTCATTCTCTTTGCACAGCAATAAGCAATGGGAGAGGTTTTTGCAGAAGCCAGCCCATGGTAGCACAGTGATAACCAGTACACCACAGCACTAACAGAGGATGCTCAGCACCAACAGGGGCAGCTCAGGTCTTGTAGAGCACCAAAATGCTTTGGGTACCCCGGCTCCAAGCAGAAGACCCCAACAGAAGTGGCACTACAAGCCCTGGGAGCAGCAGCACATCCTGGAGCAGCAGCAGATGCTCCTCCAGAGGCAGAGGACAGCTCATCGCTTCCAGACAGAGCACTGCTGCACGCTTACACCCCTGAAGAGCCAGTTCTGCCCATTGCTTCCAGACACAGGCAACTGGGGGGAGATGGCAGAGTAGTGTTAGATTTGGGGGTTCATCTTTGCTGTAGCAGGTCAGATCCCTGCAGGAATTGCTCCTCATGTTTGGTAAAGAAAATGTGATCCACAGATTTCACTGCATGCACCATTTCATGAGAAGCCCTAACCCACAAATCTAAAGATTTAGATGTTATCCACAACTATGTACACACAATTCCTGGAGCTGGCTCTAGCCTGCCCTGCAAGAACATTAATGTCTTGTGAGTGCTGACAGCTCGCAGGGATTTCCCTCGCTGCACTCACTGTTTTTGCCTTTCTCCTGAAGTCCCAGCTCCTGGAGTCAAACCCCTCCAGAGAACTTCAGCTTCCAACAACGTGAAGGTGGGAAAACCCTTGCACCTTGATTGAAGAGAAGAACCTCAGCCCTCACAACCCCAAGCAGTGCCCATCAGTGGTTTAAGTGTCTTTTTGTCAAATCAACCTCCCTATTTTGCCAGGGGCCATCCTTGCACCTTCTGAGTGTTCCCAACCTGGCACCTAGGAGAATTCATCTGTGAGTTCATGTGTTACTCAAACAAGGCTTGCCTGGCTGTGAGACAGGGCCAGCTCCTCAAGGTCTGGACGAGCAGCATGTACAGTAAAAGAAAACCAAGTGAGAGCCCCAAATCAAGCACCTGCTTGTTGCTGTGTGTGTTCCAGCCACCCTCCAGCTCTGAGACAAAGAAGCCATTGGGGCCACATTCCTCCATCCCAGTTCTTATTTTGCCAGACAATATTCCCGGGGCTCTGTTTCTCCTCTTCTGCAGGCTGGCAAAACGTTAAACTAATATTTGGGAACTGCAAGAGGAACTGACATTTTGGGATATGAAAACAAGGAGGAAGGGCCTCAGTTTGAGGACCTCCAAGGAGCAGCATGTGTACACAGCATCATAATGAAACGGTGACTGTGGAGCTCCACTGGGCTGTTTTCTGAACAAGCAACTCAAGAGCAGAGCTGGTGGCCACATCAGCAACTTCTGCAGCTCTGCAACACAAGATCACACGCAGACTCTCACAGCAGCACAAGAAAGAGAATGGGTTTCAAGGGATACGTGGATTCAACGTATTGTCGGTCTCAGATAACTGAACAACACGAGCACCAGGACACAGAAACGCAAAACTAACCCTGTGCTGTGCTCTCTTCCTAGCCTTTTGTTTGTGCTGGGTGCAAGAGTGCCTTCACGTTGTGCAGCTCCACGCTTACAGGCAGTCCTCTGTGAGCACATACACTGCTTGACTGCCTTGCAGAGGCTGCTTTAAGGTTTCCCCCCTTTTTGTAGGAGCAAAGATCCCTCCATGAGGGGCTCCGTGCCTGGCTTAGCTGAGCCCTGGGGCTCCTGCTTTCACATGGAGATGTGGTGTCTGATACGAAGCATTCAGAAACCAGGGCAACATTGAAAACAGTTGACAGCTGCTCACGAGCTTCTCATGGGTTCAAACTGAAACTGGGGAAGTTCAGGTTGGATCTAAGGCAGAAGCTCTTCCCTGTGAGGGTGCTGAGGCGCTGGCACAGGGTGCCCAGAGAAGCTGTGGCTGCCCCATCCCTGGCAGTGTTCAAGGCCAGGTTGGACACAGGGGCTTGGAGCAACCTGCTCTAGTGTGAGGTGTCCCTGCCCGTGGCAGGGGGTTGGAACTGGATGATCTTAAGGTCCTTTCCAACCCAAAGCTGTGATTCTATGATTCTATGACTCCCTTGCTCCACGCAACACAACTCAATCCTGGGTTTGGCTGCACGGCTGAAGGTTCACAAGGCTCCACAGGTTGGCTGCCTGGGCTTAGCTTTAGTTATAGTCACTGTCCTACACTGCCTGTCCCCCACCTCCTGCAGACACCACAGGGCACAGTCAGATGATGGAATTACTTGTAACAGCAGAAGCTAACTGAGGAGACTCACCACGTATAATGCTCTTTGGTTTCTGCGTGTCCCTCTGTGTACCATCTGCTGCCTACTTCCCCTGAGGTACAAGGCTCCACAGCTAACATTACCTGGTCACCCCACCATTACCTGCAGTGCTCTCTGCCCCCCTTCTGGTCCCTTTGCTTCTGCTCCCTCATAGCCTTGAATCCGTCACAAACTCCACAACTTTCACCCCATGGGTCAGGTGTTTTCCCTTGATGTTGCCTGAGCCAAGATAAGGCCACAGCAACACACACATTAAAGAAACCCCAAAACAGTCAACTGCCAAAACAAGGCACTCCTTGGATGACGTGCTCCAGCATAGAGAGAGGTGAGGGATAAACACAAACAGAGGTTACTCACAGTGCTTATTGCTCACCTGAAAGCTCTGCAATCCCACTGTGACATAAGTGGTATAAACCTTTTTTAGAGGTTGCAGTTTTTGCCCTGTCAGTTCATCACACAATGGATTTGATGCTTTTCAGACCAGTTTGTTGGTCCATTCTCTAAGCAAAGCTTCTCCTGCCATCACCTTAAACTCCACAGGGAGGCTTTAGAGCAAGAACAGAGATGTGAGACTCAGGAAGAAAACCCAAAGCCAATACCCTCACTCCTCAAACACTGCCCTCGAGTGCTGCAGAGAAACCAAGGGGAGAAGGGTAACAGGAGCTCCTGCTCCTCCTCTTTTCTAGGGCTTCTAACTCAGGGATCAGCCCAGTGATTTCAGCATCTTATGCTGTGGATGCAGCATTAAAAAGCTGACTTCAAAAAGATGCTGCCTGTGGAGTTTGTCCAGAGGACTCTGTGGTATCTACTCTATTACGTGACAGTGATGAGCATCGTGGAGCCTGCAGGATGCTCACAGATAATGTTACTGTTACCTCCAGGCAGCTTCTACCCAAAGACACGTGGCTGGGACCTTCTGGCAGCAGCTCAGTGTTGGGAAACACCCTGAGGTTCAGGTACTTCAACTGGAACCTCTTCAAGAGGACAAGACACTCACAGAGGGCACTGCACAGGTTACACATGAGAAGCTGTAGGGGCAGATTCCCACCAGAAGACAGCACGAGAAAAATCCACCTACAAGGAGAAGTTTCCTACTGAATCCCGAGACTGGTTTATGCCCTGAAATGCAGGGATTTACATCCCTTGTAAAGCTCTCATTTACTTTGCTATTAACTCTGGTCCTTCTATCTTATCCATATCAGATTTCTAAGCCTCTTTTCAAATCCCACAAGCCAATTGCTCTTGGCTTCCACGGGGCTTTGGGGGATAAATTCCAGAGTTTAAGGCACTGTCAGGCTGGCAATTCCTGGCTCCACCACCCCTCCCCACTGAGTGGAAGGCTGGTAGTAGCTACGGGTGAGGCAAGAAAGCCCAGGTAGCATCACACATTAAAAAGGGAAAGGAAATCGGTGGTGGGGTGAATAATAGCAAGGCTGGTGCATGTTCTTCAGGAGTGGCTGCATGACTTCAAGCCCAGGTCATTTGGGTGCTTTTGAAGTCCTTCCTCATGCTCTGGTTCTGTACATTTCCAGTTACTCTCACGTTGCACGTACAGACGCTGCGCTCTTGAACTCACATCCAGAACCAGACCAGTGCCAGGAGGGGACGTGTTGAGCCTGGCCACTTGCTCTGCACTGCTCATGAGCCTGGCAGATCTAGATGAGGACCAGGAAAGCTGTTCCTGACACGTTTCCCTTCCAACTTTTAACTTCCTCTAAAACATCAGCATGGAAATCAAGCATCTTGCCAAGCCTGGCCATCACCAGTATTAGTTTATTCTAGTGCTTTTCTCTTCCTCCTAAAACTGTCATCTGGGGGATGACAAATTAACCTTGCAGTTTATGTTTATCATAAACAACTGAGGCATTTGACCACCACAGTCTCCAGTGCTGACACAGTCAGTAACTCATAGAACATCCACGTTATGACTCAGGTACCACTTTTAAGTCAACAGCCCCCTCAGGCTCCTGCTACAGCTGAAGGGGAGAGACCCTGGGGGCAAATCTAAGCAGAGCCTACCATTAGGTGCAGCGAAAACTTCCCGATGCCAAGCACTGGCTTCCCTTCGACCGGACGGATTCACTGACCTGTCCCTGCAAGTCCACGGTCACATCGCGCTTCCTGAACCCTTTTGGTGATCCGCAATCTCGAAAGCGAACTTGGTCGCAGCAGATGCCTCTGGAACAATGAGAAGTAGGGGAAACCCTCGTGCCGCATCCACCGAGGCGTTAACACGGGCTGGGGAGGCCCGGGGGGCGCAGCCCTACCTGCAGCCGCTCCCGCTCCGCGTCCCGGCGCACGGCGGCTCCGCAGGAGCATCAGCAGGACCGCGGCGGCCGCTGCAGCCGCCCGGCCCCGGCCGAGCCGCGCTCTCTTCCCGGCTGCAAGTGCAAGCGCTGCGCTGAGCGCCCCGCGCCGCCCGGCAGCCCCCGCTCGCCCTCCCCGGCCCCGCATCCCCGCCCGGGCTCCCGCCGCGGCCCCCGGCCCCGGCCCCGGCCCCAGCCCTACCTCCGGCGGCGGCGGCTGCCGGGGCTCTCCCGGCGCCCGGCCCCGCTGCGGCGCCCGCGCCTCCGCCGCCGGTTAAATGGGCAGGTTCGGGCCCGGCAGGGAGCATGCGCTGCCCCGGCCGCCCCCCCGCCGCGGGGCAGCCCCTCTGCCCCCCCAGCCCGAGCGGGGCTGGAGCCGGGGGGAACCCGCGTCCCGCCGCCCCCAGCCCCGCCGGTACCAGCCCTTCAACGCGAATAACGGGCTCTTTAAACCAGCCTTTTGCCTTTTCTTCCTCCCTCCTTTCTGCTGGAGAACTACCCGCAACGATGAGTAGTTTTCTTGTTCTCTTTGGGTTTGACTAATGTGTTAATTACTGGTAATTGCTCGTTGTATGCAAATGGGCTGCCGAGCTGTGGGAAGCTCGTGACCTGCCCCTGGACATCCTTCATGGGAGATGAAATCACATGTGTGCGTGTGAGACACACAATGTATGTGCTCATACGGAGAGCTCCATCCGCCCGGTATCAAACTTGTCCACAACTGTGACTGCAGGAGAAGTGAATGCTCTCATTCATGCACAGCCCTCGAGATGAGAGCCCTGAGGAAGAGCAGCTTTCCTTAAACATCTGCATCAACAAGGATCTGGTTTTGCGTGTGAGTGGAGAGGAGAAAAGAGACAAGAGTGTGGCTGAGGAAAGCAGCTGTTCTGCAAGGAAGGTTGGGCCGGTCCCTCAGCTGATCACTCATCAGACACTCAAACTAGTTTATACCATGGAATGATTTAGCCCTACGTTTTGCAACGTGCTCACCCAGCCCTCCTATAGCTGCAGCAGCATGCTAAAGTCCTCATTCTTTGCCATCTTCTTTTTCATCTTTGAGCCACTTTGTACCTCTCAAGGTCAAAAATCCCATTTCCATGTCGCGTTTCAGCTGGGATCAGCAGGATAAGTCTTGTTTTCACTGTGAGGCAGCTGTTCCCTCCCAAAGTTTGCTGAAAGGACTCGCCCTGCATAGGAAAAGCAGAGAAGCACCTGCATGTGTTGTCACTTGGAGTGATGGGAACTCGCTCCCTGACAAGGAGAAATGACACCGCTGTTTCCTGGAAAAAGAATACTCATACAAGCTGGGTTTGGCACTGCAGATGCAGCCACGAACTTGCTGAAAGACAAAACAAAGCCCAGACCAAATGCAGCAACAAACACTGAAGAGCAGGGCCAGGACTTGAGCTGGTCAAGTGCCAGTCCAAATTTGGGTGGGGAGAAGTGCCCCTGATTTCTGGCCAGGGAAGTTCACAAGGGATTAAACAGCCCTTAGTGCCTTGACTCTCAGTAGGTGCGTTCCCCGCGCTGTGCAGGGCTCAGTGGTTAGACCAGCAGCATGAACTGGAGTTTCCTATCGTCTGTTCCCGGCTCTGACTCACCGGGGGCTCTTGGTCCAGGCACAAGCAGCCAGTTTTAAACCAGCAATTGCAGGCTGTGGTGGTGGATGCTCCTGTGGTGTCACCGAGAGGAGGCTCCGCTCCTCTCACTGAACACACGGTGCTTCAACAGGCTGGAGCTCGGAAAATCATTGAATCGTGGAATGGGTTGGAAGGGAACTTAAAGCTCATCCAGTTCCAACCCCCTGCCACAGGCAGGGACACCTTCCACTAGAGCAGGTTGCTCCAAGCCCCTGTGTCCAACCTGGCCTTGAACACTGCCAGGGATGGGGCAGCCACAGCTTCTCTGGGCACCCTGTGCCAGCGCCTCAGCACCCTCACAGGGAAGAGCTTCTGCCTCAGAGCTCATCTCAGTCTCCCCTCTGGCAGGTTAAAGCCATTCCCCTTGTCCTGTCCCTACAGACCCTTGCCCAAAGCCCCTCTCCAGGTTTCTTGTAGCCCCTTTAGGCACTGGAGCTGCTCTAAGGTCTCCCCTATAAAAAGGGCACTATAAAAGTGAGGTGCTACTCAAATATTTCAGCCTTCCCCTCTCTCATCAAATTTTCCCTTTACTAAAGCTGTGATAACAATATTTACACGCTCTGACAAGCACTTGGCAACTTGTTGATAAAGGCTCCAGTTGGTGCAACGTGTCTTTATTACAATAATCCCTTCAAATTCCAGCCACTCTGTCCCTCCATGGAAAGCACCGGTGGGCTCTCGCCGCAGGGGAACACGGCCCCAGCTCCTCACTCTGCAGCTTAAGCACATCTCATCGTGCTGAGCTGCTATGTCCTGTAGTAGTTCCTGTCCAAGGAGCACAGAGGGAACCCTGAGCTCTTCTACATGGTTTTTCTTTGCATGGCTTTTGCCCTTTCCTCTCCACACCACCACTGCTCTCAGTCACTGCCTCCTGCTCAGGACAGTTCAGTTCTCTGGGACAAGGCCATGCTGTTTCTAAGCTGACTCCTGCACAGATAAAGATGAAACCAAGAACTTCCACTCCTCCCTGCTCGGGCCCTCTGTCCTTCCAGACCTTTACAGATCTTTTTACAGCTGTCACTTTTACAGTGACAGCTCCCCACAACTGAGCAACAGCAAAAGACGAGGCCTTTCCTAAGCGCTCCTGTGTGCTCCTGTAACCCATCAACTGACCAAGCGAGGACTTCAGAGCACGTTATACATGTTCCTGTTGTTGAGCCATGGCGGGTATCTAAGCAGATTAATTTATCAAAAGGGAGAAATAGAGTCAACTGCCATCTCGGCTGTTCACGCCTGATTAGATCAGAGCATAGATTTGCCCTTATCTAGGTCTCATGTACCCAGCCCGCTGGAGCTCGTGGGACGGGCTAACGTATCGACAGGGGCTTGGCACCAGGACGTGTGGCAAATAAAACACGGAGCCAGAGAGCAAGAGACCATCTCAGCTTTACCCTGGGCACAGGGTGTGCTGTGACAGCTCAGCCTCTTCTGCTGAGAGCACGCACGATGCCCATCTCTTCTAAAGACTTAATCTTGCTGCACAGGAGGGGTTCATGGATGCTCTGATTTACTCCGACAGCCACAACAGCCCCAGACTGGCCAAAGGTAGCTTGAAGCCCATGTTGTGCTTGATGGCAGAAACCTCAAGTCCTGAACTCCATTGCTGAGTCACAACACAAACCTTCCACTCTCTGCAAGCAGAGAAAGTAAACCCATGGCCAGCACCCCACCCAGGGAGGTTCGGAGTGACTATTTACACAGGACTCCCATACCAAGGTGGGAAAGCTCAGAGAAATGCACAGGAGAAACATACTTCAGTGGTGCTTAGTGCTGTTGCCTCGAGAACAAATTCACGAGGGATACTTGGGGCTTTTAGAAGGCTCTTTTTTAACAAGCCAACAGCTCCAGACCCCTCGTGCCACTTGGGAATGATGCTGCCAGAAAGATGGGCTTTGTATAACTTGGGTCTAATGCACCTTGAAAGAGAAAAAGCCACTAGAAGAAACAAAAGCAGCGCCCGGCTGCGCAGGGTGTTTATACTGGAGGCAGCCAGAGCAGGCGGCTGCACTTTGGGGCTTATCTTCGCTCTCTGTCTAAACAGGAAATGTATTTTTGTCTCCAGCATTTCAGGAGAAGCCACCAGACTAAAACGCTCAGAACGTGGGGTGCCAAAAACGAGCCTTTCAACTCCCTCGCGAGCCCCGAGCCGTGGTGGCTGGGCAGCAGAGCAGCAGGGGTGGCTATGAGCCAGCAGAGGAGCATCGCGGGGCACCGGGGTCCTGCAACACATCAGCTGGAGGGAAATCGAGGGGTGGAAGTGGGGCTGTGTGTGCAAAACTGCCGCAGTCAGCAGGACTGAGGAGGGAGAATCTGGGGCAGGGGAGCTACCGAAACTACACAAGCCCCATTTGCCATTGCAATGGGGGTTCCTTGTGGAGGTCTCACCTCCCTGGAGCAGTGCCAGGCTGCAAGGTGCCTGCTCCTGGAGACTGAAGAGAACCACACACCTTCGTTGTTCCTCTGCAACAGCAAACATCCCACAGGTTTGCTATCTCCTACTAATGGTGCAGGCAGCCTGTTTTCTCCGTGTAAGACTGCAGGAAGGACACTGGCCTGGCACAGTTTTTAGCTCCCCCAGTTCTGCCGTATGTTTCATGATACTTGGTCTCAAAGCCGTGGATTCGGTGAGATGGGGCTTTTTGTTGTTGTTTTCTGTTTCTTTTTGAAAAGACCCATTTTGGATCTTTTGGTTGCGGAGTAAAGCCTGGAAATGTGATTGGCCTCAGACTGCCAAAACCAGAAGGCAATTCATCTGGTTTTCTTTAATTTGGAGTCTTGAGACTAAAACAATCTCCTGGGTTTTGAGACTCTGCAAAGCCCGTCTCAAAGTGGAAGGGCTGGATTTGGTCAGAGAGCTTGTCTTGTTTGGTCGGGAGATGGGGTCACTGTGTACCACTTACTGGATTCCAAGGCCTTCGCAGCCAAGCAAACAAAGTTGCTCCCTCGTCAGAATCCTTATTGATACTGGAATGGCTCCCACTGTTTGCTGTTGAGCGTCACCATTCCTGTCCCTGCAGGCGACGCAGGAGGGAAGAAGCCAGCCCTCTGACTGCGTGTGCGAGCCTGGAAAGCCGGGTTTGGAGTAGGGCACATGTGCTCTATTTACAGAGTGCAGGACAAGCATTTTAGCATTGCCCCCGCTGTTCCCCGGGCTGCATTCTTAACCTCTGCCTCTTCCAGCCAAGCTCCTTTCCCCGCACACGGCATCACGGGCTCAGTGGCCTTCTCTGCCTTCCAGGATGCAGCCGGAGTTCTGAGCGGTGCCACCAGCCAAGCAAGCTGTGGCTGCCCCTCGCCAGGGCACTGCAGGACATCCCTGTATGGGTGGGCAGGGAGAAACAGCAGCAGAGAATCCAGATGGTTTCACTAAGGGGAAGTTCAAGAGGAACTGAACAGCTCTGCTCAATCCTCTTCCCCCGCTGTCGCTTTTGCTGCTGTTAGCTCTGGTGTGCAGGTAGGGCCAAACCTGCCCCTGGAGGCAGGAAGCACTGCGCTGCTCTGGTCCCCTGCCCCACAGCAGCCTCACTCCAGCTCTCTGAACCTCTGGCTACCCTGAACTTTAATCCTCAGCACTGCACACCCCAGCTCCTTTAACCCTCTGCACCCCAAGGACAGTCCAGCACCACTGCGGGAGGCCACTGTAAAGATAAGGAGCACTTTGCATCACCTTATTGTGCAGCCTACAACACATCTCTGCCACCACCTGCCTCTCCTCCCCTAACACATCCCTCCTGAGCCCTCTCAGTCCCTTCCTGAGGCAGGGACAGCCTGATAGATGCCAGGTTGGGAAGGATCCCACTGTCCTCTGCTGTAGCTCCAGCTTTCCTCACCAGAGCATGAGGTAACTGCTCACATCCTGCCCACTTCCTTCAAACTCTAAACCCAAGAGGGTTCTATTTCACTGCAGCCAGAATCCTCACCATGGGCAAAGCAGACAACTCCAGTGTCAGTTTATCATTTCCAGCTCCCAGGATAAGATTTGAGGGTGTTCCTTGTGAAACAGACTATTTTGATTCAAATCTGGGTAAAGCAAGCTGCCTCTGATTGAGCTTGTTCCCACCCTGCATGTTTGGTACCTGCAACTTCAAGCTACTCTCTGCCTTGCTGCCCTTTAGTTCTGGCTAAGCTAGAGACAAAGCAAGGGGATTTCTGTCTGATTCGGGTGCCAAGGAAACTGTCAGCTCCCATTCAGCCTCCAAGCCATTCCCTGCAGCACATTTGCTCAGTCGCTTGCAAATGATGCACCCCATGAGCCATCCACTCGATTTCCCAGGCCAGCTTCAGCGGCCAGCGCGGGCCCTCGAGGTGGGTAACGGATGAAAGCAGGGGCCTGGTATGCAGGAGGCTCATGACCTTCCCTGAACAATAACTTACTAATACCAGTCCCTCTTGACAACCAGATGACAAAGCAGGTCTTGCAGCTTGTTACAGTTGGGGACCATCTCATTTCTTCAATGAAATTCTACTTATTTGCAAAGGGACAGAAGAAGTTGCCCATCCTTGACTAAAGCAGGGCCTAAACCATGACAAATGCTGCCTTTGATGGCAAATCCAAACCCTTTCTCCAGGCAGTACCTAATGCCACAGCACTCAGCTCACACTGGAGGTGTCCCAAGGCTTGTTCTGACAGTGCCCTTGGCTTTTCTGCCCCGCTCACCTTATTTTCTTCCCATGCCACATAGCCACAACTCCTCCAGTCCATATCCAAGCCCTGCTGCTGGCGTGGCAGCGCCCAGCTTTGCCCGAGGGTTTTGTGCAGAACGTGAAGCCAGTTCTTTCAGAGTAATTCTCTGGCTCCATCACAGGCTTGCACGGTCCTGCAGGTGTCCTGAGAGGAAACGAAAAGGTGGCCACAGGCCTAGATCTTGACTTCTGAGCGTAGGAGGAGATAGGACAGATGGGAGTAAAACAAACATGAAGAGGGCAAGTTCCTCTTGCGCCCCAAGAGCAGTTTGGGATGTGGGCCCAGTATCTGGTTGTACTGGGCCCACTGCAGGCAATGATCTATGTCTAAACACACGTTTTACAGTCTGAGACCAAACTCCATCCATAAGGTAAAGAACCAGGCACTGTTGTGGATACCACCAGAGAGTTCCAGGGGGGTTTGCTCCAGCAGCTCAGCTGTTAAGAGCAGCATTAAAGGCAGCAGAGAACTGCCACGATTCAGCACTGCTGAATGAAACAGGAAACCTGAAGCAGAAAATAACCAGAAAATACTTCCAGAAAGTGCCCCAGCCGTGTTTGCTGAGAAGGAAATTTCTTGTCCGACCAGTTGATCGAGAACAATTTATCTGTGAAACTTCTAAAGATTAAAACTGTCCCTCTTCTGGAAGATACAATTGATGGGCAGATGTTTGCTGGAGGTAAACACGACGCACCCTGTTTACAGCACACAGTGCAAATACTTCCCAGCGTGTTTATTCCGAAGTACTTGTACTGCACAGGCAGGAAGCGACTGGAGAAGACAGACACCCAAACTGTGCTCCTTTCCAAAGCACAGCTCGGGAGCAGCTGTTAGAGAAATGGGATCCTTATGGGATGATCATAGGCTCACGGAATGGTTTGGGTTGGAAGGGAGCTTAAAGCTCATCCAGCTCCACCCCCTGCCACGGGCAGGGACACCTTCCACTAGAGCAGGTTGCTCCAAGCCCCTGTGTCCAACCTGGCCTTGAACAATGAATCCTGCCTTAGAGGAACTGAGATAGTAGAGATGGAAAAGAATGAGGCCATACCCCTGCCCACAAAGAGACATGGAAGTGGTCCTGTAGAACCGGGAGAAGCTCGACTCTAGTTCATTCATTAAAAAAACCCCAAAACAACAAAAAGGGATCATCAAAAGAATTAGAAAGTGGTGTAACAGGGCAAACACTACCTCATTTGCTTACCATCCTCCCAGGTTTCTGTGTCCTCACAGGTCCTGCCCTTCTCTCCCTTTAATCCCTCTAAAAGCTGTTTGCCTGTGTCCCACTTCTCTAGAGTGTCCATTGTTAGTCCCAGCCGGGAGGCAGGAAGGAGGCATCGGCTCCTTTGCTTCTGCTATTCCCAAACAAAACAGAGCATGTTAGTGGCGAGTGTGCATTGATAACTGCAATTAATTCACCTCCTCACCAGCCTGACTATCTCAGCTCCCAGGGATGGCTTTGACCTGAGTGTTAAACTTGTTCCATGATGACCCCTGCAGATATTATTGTTGACAATCCCGTGTCATTCCCAGCCCCAGCAGCTCAGGAGACTTCCTCAGGGGTCACTGCCATTCAACAACTCATTGTTTAACAAAGGAAGAGTTGCCTGGGGTCGACACACACCAACATCACTGGAGACCTTCCCCCGCAGTGATCCCACACAGAGCCACCCCCTTGCTCCATATGGTAGAGTGAGCGCTCAAATCTGATGTGATGAGCACTGTCAGAATGGGATCAGCTGCAGAGGACAAGCTATTTACCCCCCTTAGTCCCTCTTTTTAAGGAGCTGAGAGACCTCTTCTGGAGTGGGTTTAACTGTCACTGGCCTTACTTTTATAGGGGGCTTTTTCTCTCGTGGAAGCCCGCACACAAGAGCTGGAGGAGCTCACCCAGCCATGCCCCCAGCCCTCACACAGCACTGCCTCCTCCACAGCCGGCAGCTCCAGCCACCCCCTGACAGCCCATGGCCACTCCTTGGTGACAATAGAAGGAACAAGTGCTCCAGCTGTGCACAGGGACAAGACACATGCTGGAGGTGCACAGGACTCGGCGGCCGAGCCAGCCCCACGAGCACAAGTGTCCTTGAGGTTCTTCCTCCTTTGCCTGACTCTTACACAGCATTTCTCATCTTTTCCACCACATGACCCCTTGGTTACACAGAAAGAGAGAGGCTTCTCCCCATTCAGCCGTAGCACAGGGGTAGGGCGCAGGGCTCTGACATCAAGCCTTCTCCTCAGTTCGATGGAGAAGATTGCCAAGAACATAAGTCATTTGTTTCAACTGGCTTTCCCTTTGTTTTGGTCCCTTCAGATCCACTCCAGTGAGGAATGTGCTGTAACCAGCAGCAGGTGGAGTCCAAGGTTATTATCAAGGCTCACTGCACACCAGGACAAAGTGTCTCCATTCCCTGGTATGCCCACACAGCCCCTGGAGCAGATGCCACGCGTGCCTGGAGATGGCATTGCCCAGCTTCTCTTTGTTACAGGTCCATGTGCTTCAGAGAGAGATCAAACCAAGTCCTGAGAACTGTTACAGCAGCAGCAAGGAAAAGGAGGTGGGGTATTATTCTTCGTATTATTTAAAGCATGTTATGCCAACAGCTATTCTGCCAGTGCTGCCAGATAGACCAGGCTTATGTTTAAAGCTGGGTTATTTGTTTTGGTCTCAGCAGCACCTTCAGGCATTTAAAGCCTGGGAAATACTTGTTTATTTTCATCAGCACAGTGTTCCAGCAGCACAGCACAGAACTGTGCTCTCTTCCTTGTTGGTTTGAAGCAAACTGAACGTGCAAAGAGCAGAATTCCCCACAGCTCACTTCCCACGCTGCACTCGGGCACGTTGGTCCCAGTTGCTCTTCCCAGCTGTGTGGAATCCTGCTGCAGGGGCACCCACATAAAGCTGGATGTGGGGAAGCAATACTCTGAGGCAGAGCTGTTCTTCACTCAGTCAGATTTGCCAGGCCCAAGGGAGCTGATTTCTCCTCCCTGACTTGTCTCAGGGTCCAAGCTGTAACATGCAGTTTAGCAGTGGACTTAGTAGCGTTAGGTTTATGGCTGGACTTGATCTTAAAGCTTTTTTCCAACCTAAATAGCTTAGGCCCATCTTAAAGTAGAGCTCATAGTGTCTGTCCTCACCTACACACAGCACAGCCGTACAACATAGACCTGGGCAGTGGGAGGCAGAGCCCAGGAATCTAAACCTGACTGAAGATAAAAGAAGGAGATGGGAAAAAACACTTTCAAGTCCCTTAAGTGGTGTTACAGACTGGAAGGTGCAAACACAGTTTAATGGGAATGAGACTGAAAGAACCAGAGTCACTTCCAAATGGGAGACCTTGGAGAAATGTGGCACCTATTTGTTTAAAACTGATGTCATGAACTGTTTTCTGGGAACAGGAAGAGCTGTTTCAAATGCAGTCTCATAATTAGCAGGGAAGTAAAATTCAAAGGGGGAAAAAAAAAAGCCAGTTTAGGGAAAAAGAAATGATGGCTCTATATAATAAATAGGATTATACTCCAACTATGCCTTCCCTTCATTCGTCTGTCAGGAAGTGAAGCAGAAACACAGCACATGCTTTACGAGAGACTACAATAATATCCTCTGTAGCAAACCTCATTTATCTAAAAAAAGAAAAATCTAAGCAGAAAGAGACATTTTCTTTCTAAATCAGCACTAACTTCATCTCGGAGAGCAGCAGCACACGAGTTCTCAGACAGAACCCCCTGCAATCAATCCCAAGTGTTTGAAAACGTTTGCCATGAACAGAGCTAACAGACCTCGCTGCTAAGGAAAGCCACTATTGCTAATGGGAACCAAACCCTCCTCCCCAGGCCAACTGCCTAAGGAGAAAAGAGAGTGTGACAACAGGAAATGTATTGCTGCTGGTACTGTTATCTCCTCAAAACACAAATGTTATTCGACCTGAAAGACAAGAGATTATTGAAGTAAAAGTACCAGCATCTCTTCGAGCCACAGAACTCGCAAGCAAATACAAAGCAAACCCTGAACTATAAACCAAACCGTATCATTTTGAAGGGTAAATGAAATATTATTGAAGAGACAGGGTAGGAAATGGCTTTGGCTTTGTGCAAGATTGTTTTCATTGATTGCCCATCAAACCCCACGCGCACGCAGGGCGGCAAACTGCAGCCATGGGTCAAGGCCAAGGGCTCAATTTGACCTAGAGACTTGAATCCAGCATTGACTGGAAAAAGGAGCTATCCCTTCCTGGTCTTTTCATCCAGGGGGAAGAGTGCACTCTGCAGCTTGCCCACAGTGGGATAACAGCACTTGAACCTGACCTGTATCTGTGGGAAGACGCAGACAAAACCATTTCCTGGTGTACATAAAGCTCTGAAGCTGGAGATGTGTGTTAGCCAGGATGTGGTTCTGAACGCACAAGCAGCGCTCCCAGGTCAAATTCGAGTCTCGCACATCACACGTTAGAGACGTTCAGTGCTTTTCAATCAGTGCACAACCAAGAGGCACCTTTCAGAGCTCCGCCTTCTCCTTACCCTGTACCCTCAGGACAGCTTTGCACCAGCCCCGCAGGAGTTTGGGTTATTAGTGATACCTTTCTATACCTGGTTTATCATACAGTATGGTACGTAGACCCCCAAATACCAGTGTCCACTTTGTGGTTTGCTGCATCAAAACTATACCTTAAAATATGCTTTTAAAGTACAGAGAATTAGCTGGGAAATATCTCCATTTCCACCGTTTTTCCAGGCTTCCTTCAACATGCAAAGTGGGCAAGAACAGAGCAGCAGCTTTTTGAATCAACTTTGTCCCATTTTCTTACTCTTTCAAGGCCACCTATAGCACCAAAACAAGCTGTACTGCAGAAAACAGACCTAATCTTGAATTCCACCTTTTGACTTGATTTTTGTCCTATAACCAAATACTACCAAAAGAAACACAAACAGGATATTCCTGAGGCAAAATTTTGCTAGATTAAAACTTGACAGCTAGTATCCTTTGCCAAGGGAATCTTATCCCCCCGCTTTGGCAGCGCTTGCTGTAGTTACAAAACCCTATGTGTGTCCACTTCTCAGATGCACAGCCCTTAAATCTGAACACAGACTGTTTCTGGTATTAATTCCCTGTGAATACTACTACAAAGACAGTGGGAACTTTAACTTATGCTGGCATAGCATCTGCCTACAGGACTGAGCAGTCAGTAGATACTCTGGGTCCAGAAGAGCAATACTGAGGAGAAAAGGAGCCAAAGGCTGCATGTGCTAATAGGATGGTCAAAGACTAGAGGCAGTGGGGAAGAAGAGCAGCTCTTGAGAAAGAGCTTGCAGAGCCTGGCATTGCACCAGTTCTTGAAGTGAGTAGCACTTACTCCTGGGGACAAAAGCAGCACCATATGTGCTAACTACTAAGTAATCCTAAAACTGAAGTAGTGTAGCAGTGCCTGAAGATAACTCTGTAGTTGCTCCCAATAAAGAATGATGTGAACAGTGCAACATATAACTGCAGGTACCACAGCAGGGAGATAGAAATACCTGTTAAGGTTCGTTGCCTGGTGTGTTTAGAAAGAGAGGAATACCATAAGCTGTGCTATTAAACCACTGCATTCCAGAAGCCTGGAACATCATCGTTTCAGCAGCTTCCAACACAATGGAATAAACCAAATGGAACAGGTAGAGAGGCAGGACCTGCAGCCAGGCACCAGCTGCCAAAATCATTTGGTAAGGTCACAAGGGGTTTTACCACACTGAACCATTGGAAAGCAAGGTACCTCAGCATCCCAGGAGCAGCTTCATCCTAAATCTTGGTGGAAAAAAACACTTTCAAGGGTTGATCCTGTTGGAGCGAGTCCAGAGGAGGGCATGGAGCTGCTGTGAGGGCTGGAGCAGCTCTGCTCTGGAGCCAGGCTGAGAGAGCTGGGCTGGGGCAGCCTGGAGAAGAGAAACCTCCTTAAGAGGACACCTTAGAGCAGCTCCGGTGCCTAAAGGGGCTCCAGGAAACCTGGAGAGGGGCTTTGGACAAGGGATGGAGGGACAGGCCAAGGGGAATGGCTTTAACCTGCCAGAGGGGAGATTGAGATGAGCTCTGAGGCAGAAGCTCTTCCCTGTGAGGGTGCTGAGGCGCTGGCACAGACTTTGCCCAGAGAAGCTGTGGCTGCCCCATCCCTGGCAGTGTTCAAGGCCAGGTTGGACACAGGGGCTTGGAGCAACCTGCTCTAGTGGAAGGGTTGGGGCTGGAGGAGCTTTAAGCTCCCTTCAGCACAACCCGTTGGGACGCTGAAGCCACCAACACGACCCCCCCGCGGCGCTCACCACAGGAGCGGGCGGGAGGCCCGGCCGCGGGGCGCCCCCTGCTGGCGCAGCGCGGGCAGAGCCGGGGCCGAGGCCGCCGCGGAGCGCCGGGCCCCGCCGGGCCGGGTTTGTCTGAAGCTCGGTGCGCACCGAAACCGCCCAGGGACGCGCCAAGCACCGAGCAGCGGCCGACCCGCCGCCATCCGCGCTGACACCCGGCCGAGGACAACCGGGCGCCCCTTCCCACGGCGCACGGGCATCCTCTTCCACCCGACAGCCATGCAGAGGCTGTGCATCTCCTGGCGCTGCCCGCACCCACATGGTGAGATCGGAAGGCTATGGATTGCTGAGGGAAAGGTCCTGGGGGCAAGTGTGACAGGGGGAAAGCTTCATCTCTCCGCAGCATTGCTTTCCATAATGGGTTTTGAACCAAGAACCAACTCACAACCCCACACGGGTCGTGTTCCTTGGAGCCAACACAACCTCATTCTCTCCATCTTCCCAAGCCTGCCCCCCAACTCACGGGTAGCACCGGGAAGGTCATCACCAAACTGCTCTGTCCGAAACCTGACTGATGCTCCTCAGGACACCACATGAGCTCTGTGAAGGAATGAACCCCGCAACCATCAGACATGTTTTCTGATACACGTTTTCACGTCTAATGTTCACAAAACCACTGCAGAAAACCCTTAAATAGCAGAAAAATTACACAAGTCATGGTTATGGGTTATAAAAGCCCTTTTATAAAGCCATTTTTAAACAAAACCAAAAAGTTTACAAAAGAAAATAAAAGATACAGAAGAATGAGTTGCTTAATATATTCCAAAAAGGAGAAAAATAAAAGAGGGGACACAATTCCAACATGCTGAACAATAAAGGGTTCTTTTTCTTTGTGGTTTCTTTTAATACAAAATACAAGCGAAGGATACACATACTTAAACCAGAGCTCAGGAGCAGGTATGCAGTCCTGGGAACCCTTTCAATAAAAGCAAAGCAGGGTTTTGTTTTTGTTATTTTTTTTTTTTCTCTTTTTCTTTCTTTGCAGGTACATACAGAGACTGGAATATGTAAAATTAAGTAGCACAAAAGACCATCACACAATTCTACCAAGGAAGGTTGTAGCTAGAAAGTCATGAACATGGTCAACAGTCATGTTCACTTCAACCCCTTTCATTATAATAATTAAAAATAAAAAGTGTTGGGTTTATTTTAAATAAAGCATTAATGTTACATTCAGACTTAACTCCTAGTACCATGCGGTAGATCTCAGTGGCGTCAAGGTATTGCAAGAGGCACCAGCCTGATGGAAACACCCCCCCCGATGGCACCAGAATGCTGTTTGCAGCTGCCCCTTTCTCTCTCTGCTACAAGGCACGAGCAGGGGAACTGCAAAGAGCCTCACTTTTAGCCAAGCTCACCAGGGGATTGCAAATACTCCAGACAAAGTCATTGCATACCATCTACCGCTGCCCTGCTGACGGCCGGAGGCCCAAGGCCCTACCTGGAGTCTCCCTCCTCTATCTTCCAAGCGATTAGTCAGGGTTTGCTGTGACACGATGTTCATGGTTAAAACAAAAATTAGGTAGCTCTTATTTACAATTTTATTTCGTAACAATTGCTTCTGCGGGGGAGGGAAGGGGGGGGGGGAAGAAAAGTAAAACTCACAACTCTGCAGAACACAAAGGGAAGAAGATGTCGGACGCTCCCATGCGCGCACTCACACCCGCGCACTCACACACAAAATACTTTGGGGGGCTTTTACACACATTATTCTGGCTTAAGCTGATTTGAGTATTTTCTCCATCCCACCCACTACCCCTCCCAAAATATATATATAAAAAACCCTCGCCCCAATATACAAAGCATATGCACAATGGTGTTTGCAGTCACACTGAGCATGCTCCGGCGATGGACCCGCTCGCGGTGAGGGGGGCAGGCAGTCTAGAGAGTCATTCCCGATAGTGGTCGAGACACAAGAGTCAGCACGTGGCGAGAACTTGACTAGACTTAAGAAATAGTTGTGGTTTGTTTTTAATAGGAAGAGTTCAATGAAAAGACATTCAAATGCCAGTCATCTACTGAGGTGGGAAGTCTAAAACGAGGATACACTTGATTTGGGGAGGTCTCAAAAGGACACTGTCATCTTTCGGAGCTCTGATGCTCCTCAGAGTACTTAAACCAAAAGTCATCTTGGACAGTTAAGAACAGAATAGTTAGTGTTGCTTTCTATTGTCATTAGCAGAACTTGCATTTAAACCTCCCAACACTGTAGGAAAATAGTCAAAGTCCAGGGAAAATTTTCTATTTGATCATATACATATAGAATATATAATTTCCACATATAGATGTGACCCACCCCCCCCAAACTAACATCTCCTATATGCCAGCAACTATTTTGTGACAGTGTCCCTTTAAATATCCATCTGCTTACATTTCCATATCCTGCCTCCCCCAACAGATGAACATCCACTTCTCAAATATTAAACTCATGGATCAGTTTGTAGATTTAAGAACCATGTGTTCAACAATATGATCTGTTATAAAAATAAACACTTCACAAACAAATTACATAAAGCAAAGCACCAGTTTCTACAGCTCAAAAGCTTCCAGCATGTTACAGTTTACTTCCCTCCCTCCTTCACCTGGGTGCCTCAGTGTTTATTGTACCTTTGTGACCATCACCAGTGGAGGGGGTAAAAAAAAAAAAAAAAGGAAAAAAAAGGAAACAAAAAAAGGAATTCCAGCACATCTTCTGCCACTGCCCGGGAAGGCCATCGCCGCCTGATGCTGCCCCGTGGTGGCACAGGAGCTGAGCACACTCAGCACCGAGACCTGGCGGTGGCGACGTTCCCGAGCAGAAGCCACTTAAGGTGTGCTGCTTCTCTCCCCACATGCTCTTCTGCTTTGATGAAGCTAAAAGAGAATGAAAAGCTTCTTGGCTGCCCCATTTCTAAGTCTTGCTCTCCCCTACAATCCATTCCGAAACCCCATTTTGCTTGGCATGTTTGGCATTCTCGTGCTGATCAAATAGAACGTGAAGCAAATAATGCTCAGTCTGAAATTCCAACTGAAATTGCAAGTTTTTACTGATCAAGCCTTGTGGCCTACTAAAGGCTGTGCTATTGTCCTAGAGCTGCAAAACTGAACATGGTGGTGTGGATTCAGAAACAGAATGGACGAAAGGATCTATAATGGAAGTTAGTTATGAACTACCATTTTAAGAGTAAGACCAGGGCACTAGTCATCTGAACTTTGGAATAAATCTATTTACCTCTCTGCAAAGGCTCCAAAACTACAGCTGTGGAACAGAAGACAATCTTTTTCAAAGCCTTCTTCTGTGACTGAAACTTTCTGCTCCGTGAAGAACTATTCACACTCCTAAAGAAAGGCGTTTTTCACAGCTTTCCTTCAAGAAAACAGAATGCTTCATACAAATTAAGTAAAAAAGGACATTTAAAAATGGTAAGTCTGCCACTATCGAAAAATGTCGTGTGCTAAAAAACAAAAAAGTAGCAACCTTCACAATTTTCTTCTATCTGTAAAAATACAAACCGCTGTGTTTCTAACAGGGGAACCAAGAGACCATTTGGGCTTAACTTAGTGTTTGCACAAAACAGTCAGATATAGAAAAGTCACAAAATCCCAGTAGGAGGACAGGGCTGACATCGCGTTTGGGTTGTGACAAACTCCAAGAGAAGCATCAAGCAGCCTGTACCAGCCGTGAGACACAGGGATGAGAAAGCAGAACGGGTTGGTTAGAGCAAGGGCTGAAACTGCCAGGCATGAAAGAATCCAGTTCAAAACCTGAACTGAGAACAACAGAAACTCATTTTTCACAGCCTTCACTTCAGTTACCTGTGTTAGATAATATAGTGGAACTTACAAAAGACAGTCCTCGGGAAATAAAACCTGGTTGAGCAGGTAAAGAAGCAACCTTTTGACCAGTCAGCTAGAGGTATTCTACAGTTAATAGCAAAAAAACTCCCTAAGAATCCAACAGACAATAGCTTGAAACAGTCTGGACTGAAAGGGAACAACTATGTGGACCAGACAGTCACAAAAGTGTATTCTATCCCCAATTTTAATGCAACTGGTTTTGAAAACTTGGCCGCTTATTTTCCCCGTATTACCCAAGAAGTGGAGGTAAGAAACTGCTCTCCCAGAAACCTGGAAGGTGGGAAGAGGGGTGGGAGAGGAGAGGGGATCACATTCGCTTCTTTATCAAGACTTGATACTTCAAGTCCAGCCTTAAGCTGTTCTGCAAAATTAAACCACTTAAAAAAGCAGATTTACAATGGAAACACCGATCATCTTTATTGTAACGGCAACAGTAGTTTCATTAGAGTAAAGAATATTAGAGAACTTAAATTTTTATAAGCCAAGGTAAAGTAATTTACCAGCCTCCATAAAATCCATGGCTATGAATCACATAAGACAATCACTCGGCTGTTAGATTAATAGTCATTCCACATCTTAGGCTCCACACTGTGCTCATCAGCATCTCCAGGCTTCCTACGCCAATTCAGCCCAACGTCCTTCCTGGTCATATTAGTGTCTCTCTCTAAAATCCAGATAGGATTAAAAACCTGGTAGCACGTGCACCAGAAATCCACCTAATTAGCTGCCTTATGTTAACCTTCGAGAGGCTGGTTACAAACTGTGTAATTCTGTGACAAAAAGAAAGGATGCAAAGCTTCTCGGCTATAGATAACTGTGAGCGACACAG
The DNA here is from genome assembly GCF_004027225.2 of Strigops habroptila. NCBI lineage: Eukaryota > Metazoa > Chordata > Aves > Psittaciformes > Psittacidae > Strigops > Strigops habroptila. Next base: position 889,511 of record NC_044294.2, read on the forward strand.
AGAAAGCACAAAAGGGTTTAAAAAAGAGAAAAATGGCAGGTCCAGTTTTGAGTATTTCCACCAACAAACAAGGCAGCAACCTCTGCATCAGGGTGTGAAACCCAAGGCTTGGGTACTTGGAAACACAAGGATATGGCTGCGTTGATAAAACCACATTTAAATGCCACCACACACATCTCAAGTGTCTTGCATTTCGAGGGGGACATCCTGCTTTCTTATTAGGGAACCACAGCCCTGCTACACTGCTTCCAAACTCCACTTCCTCCCAACTTCATCCTTTACCACTGGTCCCTAATCAGCACTTCTCAGGCTTAGGGAGCAGAATGATGACCAACAGTCAGAAGCAGACATGTCCATGTGGGAGCAAAGCCCCCCACACTGCAGGATGAAGGAATGGAAGTGGGATCGTGGTGATGTGCACTACCATGGAAGTCTGCTGTCCAGCACTGGAGCTGGAGAGGCTGAGGTCTGACTGCACAGCCTCCTGAGGCCAGATGGAGGGAGAGAAGAGAAACCCTTCAGCGTGACTCATGGGATCCGAGACTGACCAGAGCATTACAGGAATCCTTTGCTTCACATTTAGGAAAGGACATCCCTCGCCCCAAAAAGCTAAAGAATTTAGTTTTACACTACCCATTGATTCTTTGTTTTGTCTCCTTGGAAAAACTTTAAGGACATTTTCCACACTACCAAACTGGAAACCAGAGGTTTTAAAATGGTTTGCAATTTCTCTTCCCTATTCTGCCCACCTATAGCCAACTGTGGAAGAATTAATGGATGGGAGAAGCTTGTAGGTTGTCTATGTGGATTTGCAGAGAATGAACTGCAATTTCCTTATTGCAGAACAGTATTCTCTCCAGCAAAGACAAAAGATCTTGCACCCTGATCAGAGGGTCTTTTCTAAATAGAAGACAGTGGCCCATCTACAAGCCTCATGATTGCTTTCCATGCAAAAAGAGCCTGAATCCAAGAAACACAGGTTTCCTCCCCGTGTTTCCTCTTCCTCAATTGGAATTCCTATCCCACTACATTGTTTTCTGAGAGTGCTCTTGTCTCACCAGCAGTCTGTTAAAGCATAGCTTCATTTCCCCCCCCAGATTCAAATACAGAAGAATAGTTTGAAAGAACTCTTACCAGCACTGGGCAATCTATTCTAACAAGGATTTGTAAGTATGGTTTCCACGTATCAGTCTCAACCCTTATTGCTTCACAACTGCAGTTATCCCTTGAAAGAAAAATATATATATATATTCAAAGGTCTGTTAATTTGTCTCCAATGGCTTTCAATGGGGGAGGGAGAACAGAATGGCCAACAGAGAACATTGACTTCAAAACAGGACTGTGGAAGGGTTTCCTCTTATTAAAAAAAGGATACACTGTATTAAAGAGCTGAAAGGAAAGACAGCATTCAAAGCCCATGAGTCAAGCCACAGCCAAAACCGTGTTCTACCCCTAAGTATGTTTTCTTTTCCTTTTTCTTTTTTTTGTTGGGTTTTTTTTTCTTTTTCCTTTTTTTTTTTTTTTAAAACAAAGATTTCCTCAACTGCCCATTTAATCTTCACCAGAGGGGGCTTCATCTTCAGATCCCTCATCCCCTGACTTCTCTGGTGGAGGGCTGGCTGATTTCTTCTTTTCTGGGGGGCTTTCAGGCTCTTCATCCTCTTCTTTAGGGGATGGGGTCTTTTCTTTCGTTGCCTTGGAAGCTGTGGGGCGGCCTGCCTTCCCTTTGCCTTTCACTGGGCTGGGGGTCACTGGAAGAAGAAAGAGCTTATAAAAGTTATGATCAGCAAGAGACAAAACTGTCACGAGGCTTTGTACAACCAGGATTGACAACACGTAGCATCAGCTTTCATTTTGCTTTGACCATACCCCAACACATGGTGTGTTTTACATCAAGTGTTAGCAGAGTCACAGAGTCAACCAGGTTGGAAAAGCCCTTTAAGCTCATCAGGTCCAACCGCCCCCCAGCACTGCCCAGGCCACCACTAACCCATGGCACTGAGGCCTCGGCTACACGGGGTGTGAACACTTGCAGGGACGGTGACTCCAGCACTGCCCTGGGCAGCCTGTTCCAATGCCTGAGCACCCTCTGGGGAAGGAATTGTTCCTCAGCTCCATCTAAACCTGCCCTGGTGCAGCTTGAGGCCGTTTCCTCTTGTCCCATCCCTTGTTCCTTGGGAGCAGAGACCAGCCCCCTCCTGGCTCCATCCTCCTGTCAGGCAGTTAGTAAAGCTGAACTGAAAAGTTAGCTAATGATTTAAAAACTATTTAATTCCATGTCCTGATCAATCACTAGATATGACACCACAAGCACAAATTGTATTGTTTGGCTATGACAGGTAGAAATTCAGACTGCAGCTTCCCAATAGGGAAAATTTTGCCATCTATGCAGTTTTTCCAACAAGACAGAGATAATAATTCAAGCTCTTAATTAAGAATTAAAGCCACCTTATTATTATATTGTGTTGCTTTAAATCATGGCCTGTTACATGAATTACACTGCCTACAAGAAACCTGGAAAGGAAAGGGGCTTTGGACAAGGAATGTAGGGACAGGACAAGGGGAATGGCTTTAACCTGCCAGAGGGGAGACTGAGATGAGCTCTGAGGCAGAAGCTCTTCCCTGTGAGGGTGCTGAGGCGCTGGCACAGGGTGCCCAGAGAAGCTGTGGCTGCCCCATCCCTGGAAGTGTTTAGTGTGAATGCTACTGATCCCAAGACTTCTACCAAGCCTTCTAGAGCAGAAAAAGGGAATACTAACCTCTGAAGCAAAGAGCAGAGTTTTCTGTGCATACACTTACCTGTAGCCTTTAGCCTGGGCTTCGGCATTTTCTTTTCTTTCCTCTCAGGCTTGGATTTCTTGGAGACCTTTTTGTTTTTCTTTTTTGAACTGCCATAGTCACTATCGTCATCGTCTTCCATGAGGAAGTCTTCGTCGCTTCCTGAATCTGCTGGAAGCATAAAGAGATTTCAGTTTTTGCTAAGAAAAGAAAAGGGAGCAGAAGATACAGTTGAGAGATCTGCCAGTTCAACTGTGGAGACGGGAAACGAGGGCTCTGTGACCTTAGGAGCTGCCACCTATCTGCTGTGCTACATGACACAGCAGCCAACTTTATGCTGGTAGGAATAAAGCACTAGTATGGTGACACAGCAAGTGTTTTGAGGTCCTCTACAGATGCTCCATCACCTTAATAAGTAAGAGAGAAAGAAGTGAACTTCTCAGTGGTACTCTTAACTCCACTGTGAAATCGTTTGCACTCAGTATTTCAGGTTTCATTACCAGCAGAAGCCATCTCTTCTTATGAAACAAACCCTCCTATCTTGATTAGATCAAGGATAAAAAGTACTTTTATGTCATCTGAAAGGAGCATGAAGGCTTCAAGATCAACTGGATAGCAGCAAAAAGGATTAAGAATTTCACAAGTGTTAAAGCTTGGTCTGTTGGACCAAGTTACTGAGAAGAACAAGTTACATCTTCACTGTCACAGTCAAAAAGCAAACCCTTTGCTGTCTGGCCAAACCCAGAAACTTCTGTTTAACTATACCCACGTTACATTGATTTTAACTTTTTACAATCCCATTTACTCACTCTCCTGGAACTGTGCTTCATCATCCTCTTGTTCTTCCTCCTCGCTCCCCACATCATCCATAAGCATCTCTCGTTGTTTGGAAGCTGCTTTGGACGCTGCCTGTCGTTGCTGACGCACGTTTTTGTGGTCTTCTTTTTCATCCTCACTGTCCTCTGCAGCAAAAGTCACCAAGTTACAAGGAGACAGCGAATAGAGACCACCTTGAGGTAGCACAAGGGTAAGACACAGGTCAGGGCAATGATGAGAAGGTGAATCCAGATGCTCACTGATTGTTTCTTACCTGCAGGCCTTTTCCTGGATTTGGAGGCTGCCCTCTTATTCTTTTCTGGTTTAGCCTTTTTTCCTTTTTTGCTTTTTTGAGAGCTCTCATAGTCACTGTCAGCTTTGCCATCATCTGCTCCTAAGTCATCATCTTCACTGCCAAAATCTTCATCTGGAAGGAAAAGGTACAACTATGAAGTTCCTTCTATCATTCTGAACTATGGACAAGAAGTAGAGGGAAGAGATTTACAGACATCTATCTGCAGCATATTACAGCACAAAAACATGTTCTCCCAAACCAGGATGGGAAGTAACAGCAGCAAGAGGCAGCATCCAGCTTAAGTGTATTAGGAAAGTGCACACTTCTCTAGTCAGAACCATTTCTTTCCTATGCTAAATCCTACTCCTGTAACTCTTACAACCTGCTCTTCATTTTGAAGATATGCTATCAGCACAATGAGGTTAGTTACCTGCCGAGTGTGAATCATCTTTCTTAGTCTTCACATCTTTTTCTTCTGAATCCTCACTGAAAATGAGAGAAAGACAGGGTTTGGCTGCTGTTTTAACTTTGCTTTCAGTCACTGACACATGGAAAACACCAATTTGCAGAGAGCAAACTGATCTCTAGGCTGGGAACATGCACTTTTCCTGGACATCACTGTCTTGTACTTCAGAATTACTCAGCTGGGAATGGAGCGATCATGGTTGGAAAGAGAACGTTCAACCTCTGAATCACAGGCAAACTTAAAGGGAGTCAAGTGATCCAACCAGGAAATAATAAGGTTGAGATGAACCCTGCACTTCACTCTTCACCCTACCAATAATCCAGGTCTTCCATTTTACAGTTAGGAGTTAAGTTTTAAATGCTAATGCATGGCTGAGTCTATAAATAGCATAAAGTTTTACACTGAATATTACAGTCATCACTTTATGTCACTGCTTTCTTTGGACTCCTTCATCCTCTATTGCTTTAAAGCACTTAAGTAGCACATATTTGGTTTACAATCTCTCAAATGATCTCATTTCTGAGGGAGTTTCACCACTCCTCAGCAGAGGATATCCCTATCAAGCAGGTACTCATGCTCCTGTCCAAACCCCTGTTGTTAGTCATTCCCACTGGCCAGAGAGGGCTTTCCTTCCAGCATGTAAGGACATGCACTCCAATCAGGGAGCAAACAAGTGTTTTGAGCAGGAGTGGTGAGGACTCTGGTAAGGGCCAATGATGTACAACACAAGCTTTGGGAATGGCTGAAGTGCCAAGGTCAGGAAGTACAACAGATCAAACCTTTGCTGCTTCCCAATCCAGCACTTTGAGCTGCCACACAGCACTTCAAGAACTCTCCTAGTTTAAGTAACTTGTCACACCACAGCCCCTCAGGCCTGCATGTTTTCTGTCTTATACAGATGACTGTGGGTTTCAGTCCCTTAAAGACATGAGCTTGTTTTCCATGTAAGCCCTCTGTGAGGTCTGCAATACATATAGAACTGTTCTTACAGATTCAAAAATCCCCAAAGCTAAAAGGACATCAAGGTCAGCTTCTAAACTGCTTTGGGAGCTGCCCAGCCCTATTTCTTTACATGTCATACCCATTAAATCCTTGATTTCAGGTATTCCAGGCATCTGCCAGGGTGAAAATAGTCTCTCCCACTCAGTTCACAACAGCAGGTGGACCATGGAAGTATTCCCATGCCTACATTCATGGAACAGGAGGATGATGGGGAAGCCTCCTAAGTGCACAGTGCAACAGCATCAAGAGACACTTTGGGCTTACGGAGTATGAACAAACTCCATCCCTGAAGCTGGTGTCTGTCACGAGGACAGTCAGTTGACTCAAGAGGTGTTATGGCAATCGTTTGCTGACCACAGTTACTGTAACAAGGAAGATACCTTCACTCTACAGGAAAGACTTCCACTATTCAGTAGGACATCCCTTAGAACTGCTGGAGCAACTCAAGTTATCAAACCAGGTTACTTTGGTTATGAATTAGACAAAACTCCAAATGAGAAACAAAGAACCACAACACACTGCCCCAGCTCCTAACTACCATTGTACTGTCATGTTTAATCGTTAACCACGTGGGGGAACGGCTTTAAACTGATAGAGGGGAGATTTAGATTAGATATTAGACAGAAGCTCTTCCCTGTGAGGGTGCTGAGGCACCGGCACAGGGTGCCCAGAGAAGCTGTGGCTGCCCCATCCCTGGCAGTGTTCAAGGCCAGGTTGGACACAGGGGCTTGGAGCAACCTGCTCCAGTGGAAGGTGTCCCTGCCCGTGGCAGGGGATTGGAGCTGGAGGAGCTTTAAGCTCCCTTCCAACCCAAACCATTCCATGATTCTATGAATGCTCCAAGCATATGGAAAAGACATGGAAAACAGAATGCATCTTGCCCCTGACTTACCTGGATAACTTGAACAGTTGCCAATTTTTGTGCCTGTGATCATATTCCTTCCCCTTCCCACCGTCTAGCTCTGGAAATTTTAATGACAAAGTACTAGTGACAAGTACTTTCCACATGATTTCTCTGTCTATTCGGATGAGAAGGAACCACCCCAATCTCCACACTGATTACTCAAGCTTTGTGATGGAGAGTACTGTAACTTGCACTGCAGACCTTGAACTCCACTTATAATCACTCCTCTCAGAATTTACTGCTCCCCAGATACAGGACAAGGTTTGGAGCCGTGTTTGTAATGGATGAAGTGCTGCTTTTACCTGTCCTCCTGAGAGTTCTTCCCAGATCTCCTCTTATTTTTAGCCTCCCGGGGAGACGAACGGATTTTCTTGGATGGGGGACCTGAATCTCTTCCATAATCTTCATCTGGATGGGACAGTACAAAATGGCTTTGAGTCAAACTCCTGGTTCCCAGCAAACTGACTTCCTCAGCTATCACTTAAACCGACCATTTCATGCACATCAAAAAGAAGCCCTTCAAAAACCACCAAACCGACACAACAACAAACCCACAAAGCTTCCAACAGAACTTTGTAGCAGCAAAGTCCTGTCTTTAAGCAGGGATTTACCTTTTCTTCCACCAGCAGCACACTCAAAACGCCCCACATGAACCAGTCTCATTTTACAGACAGAGTTATTATCTAAGCCTATTACAAGTTAACATCCCTACATATTTCTTCATGCTTTTAACAGCCCTTTATTTACTGTGCTATGATGGGAAAAACACATGTCATTGTGAAGTAGTTTACACAGTAACTTTTTACGACTATTACACAATCTCTTATACAATATGAGAACAGGGCTGCAATGAAGAACTATGCATATTTGTTTCCATTATCAGTGCAGCAAACAGTAGCACTATGTGTGTCTTCTAAGAACACAAAACACATTCCATATGGCTTCTAGAAACATTCCATTAATTCACAGGAACATAAAGATTTGGGGTTTGGAGATGCAATTCCCCCAAAATGCCTCCTGACATTATGGCATTAACTGGAGTCCCACTAAACTGGAAACACATTTTACGGGAGAAAAAGTGGCATCAGAGAGATTCTGCCCCACAACATAACATAGACCAAGGAAGAAGATGGTTCCTGCCAACAGCCTCAAGGCACTACAACAATACAAGCATTAAATAGTAAGATTTCTATCACCATTGTTTGCTTAATACAAACCATATGAGAACCATTACATTTTCAAATACTCATTAACAGTGGAGGCTGTGAAGAGCAGAAAGTCCTTCGAATGTAAGTTAAAGATGTGACTAGAAGCAAAACAATTGATATGCAAAGCAATAAATGAACTATAAATAAATAAAGCTCAAGATCATTATATTGGTAAGAGAAAAAAAAAGGTCATTTACCAGCATCATCTGATTCCTGAAACTGGGAATAATCGACCACCTTCCTGTTCCTGTTCAGAAGCAAGGGGAAAATATAAGTTAGCCATTTGAGACGCAAAAGCTTTCTGCAAGTACCAGGGAAGTGCCACATCCTTGCTTCCAGTGCAGGATTTGCAGCCTAAAAACACTCCACAAGCAAACTCTCCTAAGCAAGCCACCTACACCTTTGAAGTCAGAAACGAACACACAGTATATTCTAGCATTTTCCTAAGGAGCTGTTATAATAGACTGGATTATAGTGTTGGAATCGAGAAGTGCTTTGTGATAAGTAGCGCTCTCTCATGGTCACGGCTGCAGTGAGGAAGAGCCATCTTAACCTGCACTACATGGTTCTTTCCTTATTCAAACTAGGCAGCTATCACTATGTATCACCACACTAGTGAAAGCCTATTTTAAAGCAGTGCCTCCATCCCAAGATTAAAGATGCATTTCAAGAAAGCACCAGCCTGAACTTTGAGCCGGAGCTCCCCCTAACACTCCGTGGCAAAGCTGTATTATTTAAGACCAGGATTCCAGGTGTAAAACAAGCACACAAATAGCAGCATGAATTAGAGAAACATTTCCCAACTGCTCCTTTCTGAATATCTGCCTCTCACAGCGCTCACTCTCACACCTTCTCCTGGAGATTTGTGTTTTCCCATGGGATCCCCCTTTCTAAAGCTGAAGTTTCCACCAGGGGCTCTTAGGAGCTCTCTCAGGTACACGGATGCTCTAAGATGTAAAGATGCTGTTACAATCCTTAACTGTACAATTGTTTCCCAGCCCCTGTGACCCAAAGCCAATGACAAAGCTGATTTTGCAGCAATCACCACCCGAGCCCACCTCTACAGCCAGGAAAGTCAAGCAAGTGGTAGGACCTGGCAAAGAGAAGCCAACACAAGTCCCCTCCAGCACACGAACCACAAGGCCCTTCCCCTCTCCTGCACTGCTGAACTCCACACACCAACTGCACTGCGCTTTGTAATTAACATCACGCATTGCTGCCAAAAGCATCTACTTGAAAGATGCCCCAAAAGTCACTGTTGCCTTCTGGCTGTTGATCCATTTGAAATCAAGTCTGCGTTGCCCTCCTGCACAAGAACCTCTCCTCACAGCCTGCAGCAACAGGCACCAAAAGACGAAGGAGCACAACTATTTTATCTCAACCCTGCACTGAGCCTCTTTAAAAAACTCCAAAAAACCCCAAGCTGTCAACACAAAAAAAAGCCCCAACAAGCAAAGAGAAGGGAAGCAAAACCAGTCATTAGATTGCTACAGGCTGACTCGCATCCAAGCTGCAGAGTACATGCAAGTGGAACAAAGTACAACAGCACCGTGCTCCCGAGCACTGCTCACTCCCAGCCCTGGCACAGGAATACACCAGTTCAGGAATACAACCACTGGCAGGGCTTGCTACAGTTCAGGGACCCCAATTCCTGTTCCAACAGGTAGCCTGCCTCCCAACCCACCTCCCATGTGAAAGCACTGATTTTATTCCGGTAAGTGTGTGAAGAATAATGAAGCTCCTAAATAAGATGTTGGATCACTTCTCTAACAAGCAGGAGGGAAGTTGCGATCTTGCCACCTTGTAGTAAGTTGGTCAAACACAGCTTCATCTTATTTATTTCAGTCAGAGACCCATATTAAATCAGGTCCTCAAAATGTAGCACAGACAGATAGAACCTTAGTGAAAAACATTGTCCCTGTGGAAAACATCCTTCCTCTTTCTAAGCTCTGCAGCCTGTGTGCAGCTAGACAGTAAATCCCACCAGGCTCTCATTACCTGCTGAACAGAGGCAGTGATACTGGTATTAAAACCCAATCACTATGGCAGAAGGAAACTAGAGGGAAGGCTGTCTGGCTTGCTTCATCTGATTTTTGCAGAGCAAAGAGAAGAGTAGAGGAAAAGGAATAACCTACAGTGAGATTCCTGCAGATAGACACTTGCAGGTCTTCCCAAGAGAGCCAGAGAAGCTCCCAAGGGCAGAACCAGCAAACAAACTGCTCCTGCCTCTGCTGTTCTCCTCCCTCTATCCTCAGCAATCACTCCATGTACATCAACTTCTGCTTGGCTGCAGACCTGCCAACAGCACTGATGTGCAGTGCTTAGTAACTACAAGCTTGCAGAGACAGACTGCATCTTTTATTATGCCAAGGTGATAAAACCCGAGTAGATAAGTTCCCTGGGGCCCAGGGCCAGAGAAAAGTAGTGCTGGTTTTGCCAACGAAGAGTATCTCTTTGCCACCAGCAAAAACTAGAAGCTGTTAAGGCAAGCTACCAGATATAAACGATTTCTAACATTGAGTTAGACTGAGCATAAGAAGAGAGTCCCAGGCATCAGGGATGGATATTGTTCAAGCTGGTTTCAAATACACACTGAAACTTTAAGGTAACTTACTTGCTAATTCAGGTTAACGGTCACAGTGTGCACGTGAGAAGGAATTGGGGGAGGAAAGGCAAAGAAAGAAGCTACCATAGTCTAAGTTTTAAGTAACAGCAGTCAGCCCAGTACTTCTGGCATAAAGAGTAACTCTTCTAGCAAGTCCTCAGCACTTCCTGAGCAAAGTAATGCTCGAGCCATTTACTAAGAACTCAGAAATGCCCAACAGTTCTTATAACCCATACTCAGTGTCCATCCAACTGAATAAGGATTGGACAGCAATACCCCATCTTCAGCTAGTAAGTTCCCTAAATCCTGAGCCTTTGGAAGTCAACATGGCAGATTGCAACCAGTTTGAAAGCTCCCCACGTATTTCCACAGGTATTAAAATCCACAGATGAAGTCCCAGTTTAAACAAAATAATATATCTGCTCCTGAAAAGCAATGCTGGGAGTCCTCAAAAAGCTGGTGACCCATTGAGCACTGAAGAGGGAAGTTCAGGGCAAACAAAAGACAGATTAAATGGTTACTGATGGGTTTTTTGGTTTTAACTCCAGCATTTAACCACCAAACGAAGCATTTGTGAGGAACACCAGGGCCCTTCCCTCAGTGCAGGTCAAACTGTTTACTTTCTAGTTCTCTTTCCACCTGGTGAAGATGTCCCACTTTGAGGGCAGCATCTTACCAATACATATCGCCATTAAAAGCAGCCCTTTGCTGCCTCTTTTACCCAGAGATAAGACAGGCAGGAAGTGTTTTTCCCAGGTGCTTCCAAAGCTGTGCAAAACAAACAGCCAGTGCTGGATTTAGGCCTTAAATGATCCTTCACTTACAAGGACACAGCAGCAGCTGGAACGTCGAAGCCCAGTGACAGTTCTGAACCCAAACCCCGTCACTTTTAACCTGTGTTGTTGCTGGTATTCTGATTTCTGTTGTACCTGTGCCTTGCTCTCTGTTTCTCTTCAGGCTGAATGTTTTCAGAGCAAGGATCACATCTTTTTGCTTATGTGGAAAGTGTCTATAGCTTATCTCTGGACACTACCACACATTATTCCTTAAGTTAAATCCCCAAAGAAGCATTGCTTTCCCTCCTACCCCATGCCAGGTTTCCAGCGTCACAGTATTTATACTTTACACTGTCCAGGTACAAGACTGGCAACAAGTTATATTTAATAGAGGAATCTATCTTTTCCTGCAAGTAAAATGCCAAAGGCTCCCCCTTCCCCTGTGGTGCCAATGGAAGACTGGGATTCAAGAGTTACTAATACAGCAAAATTAAGTGCCTTGAAGCACTGAGGTGGATCAATTCATAACTGGCTTTAATCTTAAAATGAACAAACACAACCCCCTGCGATTTCTCTGCTCGCCCAATGCCTGCAGGGGAGGAATTACCAGCGAGTGAAAGCAGCCAGCAAGGAAGAGCAGAAGCGAAGGCCATCCAATGGGAAGCCCAAATTCTTACTTGAAACACATTAATTGATGCTCTTTATAAAAACAGTGCCTCAAAATTGGGTGTTTCATTTGTCTTAAGGAATAGGAAGGGATGGCATGATGTAGCCACCAGCTCCAAACACTCTCTGCAGTGCTCGAGGGGAGTCAGCCACATGAAGCAGAGGTTCAGTGACTGAGCTTCCTTTCCTTTCCACTTCTTGCCGTTTTCTAACAATAGTGCAGATACCATCACTATCCACCCAGGAGCAGTTTAATTGTGTAGAAAGTACTTGGGTCCAAGTGCCAGGCACATGAAGCCTGTAAATACCAGGATTTCATTACCACTTCACACCAATGTTAAGGAACCGGAGTCTTAAGGCAGTATTATTCTACCAACAAGTGGAGGAGAAACAAGGATCTGGGTTGGACTTTATGCAGTTCATTGTTTTAAACACTTATATATTCACCAGAAACTAGCAAACATAATAAATTAATTCAAAGAGCACTGAACAGAGGAAAACTTTTCCAACGCCCAATCTTATTCTGATGAGAAACCTTTCACCAGACTTCCATGGTACCAACAGCGAGCCAGAAAAAACCCCAAACCCAACAACTGGAGAAGTTTTTGATTTAAATCCATGAAGAGAGTTCTCCAGTCACTCCCCAGCAGAGCAACAGGCTGCAGGAGCCACTGAACATTTTTCCCCTGGGAGGGTTGTTAAACACAGCTACATAGCGGATTGCTCGAGCTGCTCCTCACACGTGCCAAAGGCTTTGCTGCTGCCTGCAGCCTGCTGGACTTTGGCACCTCATTTTCCTGCAGAGCAGTGCCTGTCAGCTGGGGTGACCCAAGCCAGGTCTTTCACAACACTGCACATCTCTAGGCATTAATTTTGTCTGGAAATGGTGGCTCAGAATGTTACTGAACGGCAGAAACCTTGGGAGCTCCACTTGGAAAGACACAACCCTTCCCTTACCTGTAGCAAGACTCGAGTGCTGGCGAGTTAATCACCCGCAGAACAGGCACTGAAGTGTCAGCCTGAGCAGCAAAGTCACCTCACCTCTGTACTTCAGAGCACAGGCACTGCCATTCAAGATCAGACCACCAGTCCATCTCATCCACCAGCCTGCCTTGCAAAAGGCCAAAGCCTGATGCTGCAGAGCAGGGAATATCCACTCTTATTAATCCACCTTTTGGACCCAAGACAATTCCCTAAGACTGAATCTTGAGCTTTATTTGCCCCTACCTTTGCATGCAGGAACACACACTATTGGGCAAAAAAAGAGAGCTATGACAAAACAACTGTTTCCCTCATCACTGTGCCAAGCTCCCCTACTTAGCACAGTCCTGGTTTCCAGTTAGTTAACTCTTGTGTGCTAGGAATATTACTTAATACGAAGGTGACCACCTATAAACGTACATATGTAAGTTTTTACAGCCATAATTAATTTCATATTGATTATTCCACAAGAACCAGAACAGCCAGGACCCACAGCTCAGGCTTACTGGGAATCAGAGGACAACCAGTTCCTTAAAGTATCTTGAGAATGAAAACATGTCAGAGCATTCAAAGAATACCCTATGAAACCTCTTATTTTTGCTATAAAGCCCATTTAAATCTCAAGTTCACTCTCTGAGTGCTTTCCAGTACACTCACCCCAGCACAGATACATGGCACGTACATGCCCTGGGTTTTCAAAGCTACCACGATTCAACACCGTAGCTAAGGTTACCTGTAACTGCCCGTTCCAGACACCACCACCACGACCTACCTCCTCCTCTCCAGCTGAGAGCACAGCCCGTTTTGCTAAGCGGCCCACGGCTTCCTCCTCCCCACGGGCTAAAACCAGCGCTCCCGGGGGGAAGGGGGAAAACACCGGTAGGAAACGGGCCCGGGGAGCGCAGTTAGCGACCAGGCGAGAGGCACAGGGCGTGTGTTCAGCGCTGCTCCCACCAGAGGGGGCGGCTCCTCCCAACTCCTCCCCTAAACGTGGTTTAACTCCATGCACAGCCCCTCGGCCCGGACCCTCGCTGGGCCGGGCGCTGGGCATGCGGGTCCCCTCCCCCTGCAGCGTGCTCCGCTTCCCCCCCGCGCCGGGGGAGCGGGGCTGCGGCACCGGGCGGAGATGCGCTTTTCCCGTTACAAAACGCTGCGCGCAGCCTCTCCCCGGGCCTGCAGCGCAACAGCCCCCCGGCCAGGCGGCGAACCAGGCCCGGGCCGCTCGGAGCGAGCCATAAATAACACGGAGCGGCAAGGAACGTGTGGAACCGGGCAGGCACAGAGGGGAAACGGCCTCCCCGCGCCTCACCCCGCCGCCCTGCCGGCCTCGCCCGGGCCTCGGGCTGCCCCTTCCCCAGGCACGGCCTGCGGCGAGGCCTGCGGCAGGGCGGGCGGGAAGGCCTGCAGCGCCGGGGGCCGGGCCCGGGCAGGGAGGGAGGGAGCAGCGAAGGAGGGAGGGAGCGAAGGAGGCAGCGCTGGCGCCGCGGGTGGGAGGAGAGGCGGGAGCGGGGCCTCCGCGCCCCGCCAAGGACTCACCTGACAGGCCTGGACATTTTCCCCGGCGGTTCGGGCCCGGCGCGGGGAGCGTCGCCCGGCGCGGAGGGGAAGCAGGAATCGAGCGGTCGCTCGGTGCGGGCTCGGCGTCGCCCGTCCCCTGCCCGGAGCGAGCGGGAGCGCTGGGCCCAGCGCCTCGGGCCGCGCCTCCGGAGCCGCCTCTTTTCCCCCCCTCCTCAGGCGCTGCAGCCGCCGAGCACCGCGCCGCGCTCCCCGCCGCGGGAGACTCCCGCTGCTCTGCGAGGGCCGCGCGGCGCCCCCCGGCCCCGGTCGCCGCCGCCGCTCCCGCCGCGGTGGCCGCCGCTCAGCCGCTCCCCCCCGCAAAATGGTCGCGTTCGCACCGCCGAGAGGATGCGAGCGGGGAGGGGGGGGCGGCGCAGCCTAACCCGCTGGCACCACCTCCTCCCCCGCTCATTGGTTAGGGCGGGCGGAGCGCCGCTTCCCATTGGCTAGTTCGAACCATCACGGCGGGTAGAGCCTGCCCACTGGCCCCGCGGGGAGAGGAGGGGGGCGAGGCCGCCCCGCACGCTCAAGCTGCTGTGCGCGGCACGGGAGCGGCCCCGCCGCGCTCGCCGCAGATTCGACACCGGGCCCCGGCGCCGCCGCCGCGCTCCGGGCACCCGCCGGCCCGCCCGGGCCCGCCCCGCCGGCCCCGCAGCGCGTTAGTGCCGGGGCGCACGGCGCCGGCGGGGCCGTGGGGCCCCATCCGCAGATTCGCCGCGCGGGGCCTGGCGCGGTTTTGGAGGGAAGCCGCGGAGGACGCGGCCGCCCGGGCCCGGCTGCTCGGGCCGGGCCTGCCCCGGGGCGCCGCGGTGCCTAGCGCGGCTTAGGCAGCGCGGTTAGTGCCGAGCGGCGGCCCTTTGTCATGCAGGAGCGCCGCCATTGAGGGACGCGCTGCCTCCGGGAATACACTAACGGGGGAAGCGCCGGGAGCGGCTCCTCGAGCGGCCCGCGCCGGGCACGGCTCAAGTCATGGAGTGGTTTGAGTTGGGACCTTAAAGCTCTTCCAGCTCCAACCCCTGCCACGGGCAGGGACACCTTCCACTAGAGCAGGTTGCTCCAAGCCCCTGTGTCCAACCTGGCCTTGAACACTGCCAGGGATGGGGCAGCCACAGCTTCTCTGGGCACCCTGTGCCAGCGCCTCAGCACCCTCACAGGGAAGAGCTTCTGCCTCAGAGCTCATCTCAATCTCCCCTCTGGCAGGTTAAAGCCATTCCCCTTGGCCTGTCCCTACAGGCCCCTGCAGTCAAAAGTCCCGTTGTGTGATGGAATCTGCAGTAAATCTATAGATTTCTGTATTTTGATCACACATCACTTGTATTGGCTTTACACTGACCCGCTGTGAAATACTTTTCTTCTCAAGAAATGCAGAACATACACTTCAGCAGGCGTTGATTTCATTACCAGCACCGATTTCACCACTTTCCCCCACTAGCCCACAAAGAATGTGCACAACTCCCAGGTCCAGGGAAGGTTTTGGGTTCTGTAAATTCCCTAAAACCCCAAATGACTCCTTTTGTTTCGAAAAGGAGCTGCCATGGCCACGGAAAAAGAAAGCTTACTCCACAGTCCATTAAAATGGCAGCTTCTGCAATTGCAAGTTAGCTTTGCTTTGCCTTGCCTTTAGAGAGGCTCCTTCCTCTGTTTCATTAACAACTGTACTTAAAAACATGTTTTTAAGACGTCAGATTATCTGACAGTACAACTATGGTCAGGTTTTTACCTCATTATGGGAGTAATTTGAGTTCATTTAATGCCCTGCTTGAGCTTAATTTGCCTCCGTTGTAATTGCTGCCACTTCCCTGATCAATTCAGACGTGCTCTGTCCTTGCTGCAAGTCAATGCTCCTGACAATCAAAGCGATCACGAAAGAAAGGGGAGCATTCAGAGCAACTGCCTGCAGAGCCAGCCCCAAAACACGCTCTGGGAATTCCTGAGCCCTAAGCAAGAAGGTGTATTACCAACCACCACATCAAGGCATCCTTTTCTTTCTCCTTGGAGCTGGCTCTATTGGATTAAAAGCCACGAGGACTGACTCAGAGATGAAGTTCTGCATGCTGACGTCCTGCCTGCAGGTCACTAAGACCGGAGTAATTGAGAAAGAAAGAGATTTCAGGAGAAAGGATCTAATTTGCTTTGCTGGCAACACGGAGCCATTCACACTTTGTGTTTTATACATACCCTGGTTCCAGGTTGAACTTGCGAACCCAATTGTTTGGTCTGTGGAGACAGGAAAGCACCACCACCACCACAAGCAATGTCAAGCTTTTATTTCAAACCTCTGCACCACTGCATCAGTGACTGATTGAGATGGAGAAAACCTCCCAGCAGTTTCTTCTCTTTATAATCAACATGGTAATACTGCAACGTTACAGTAATCAGAACCCTGTCTCTAAAATACTTCTGTGCAACAGCAAGTGGTTTAAACAAACAAAAACAAGGCTAAGTTTTACTATTATTGACTTATTTCTGAACTATAGTCCGCCCTCACGCTTTCAGATTCAATTACAGGAAAAGTACCCAGCTATGTGGCCCCCCAGCGTGCTGTCATCAATGTATAAAATACACCCTTACACCTCATGTGGTTTGGAGTCCCACGACCACAAATGAAAGTTACAGGAAAGAGAAACACCACGTGGAAGAGAGGGAAATAGGTGCAGCTGGCTCAGAGTCACACAGAGAATACACAGTGAAAGCAGGCACAGCAGAAGGGGAACTCAAGTGCATTTTCCTTCCTGCTGCAGGCACCGGTGGAGCAGAGTTGATCACAATCAAGCTAAAACTTTCCTGATTCCTATTTGAAAGATTCAAGTTTTTCTCCATCTGCACGAACGAGGCTTAACTTGGTTTAAAATACTTCTTGCAAACTGCTTTGCTCCAAGTTGGCTTTTCCCTTTCAGGTGTTTGAAAAGGCAGAACCATTTCCAGCAGGACAAGCTGGGCACAACCCATTTCACAGTGTTCCTCCCACACTGCCTGCCCCGGCAAGGAGCACTTCTGAACCCCTTTGTTTCACAGCACTATATCAAAGGGGGAGTTGGTTTGGTTTGGTTTGCTTTTTTGAGCACTTTATGTGCCCCAGAGCAAGCTGCATCTGCACAGTCAAATCCTTTTCCTGTCTGGTTGGGTTATGCCCATCTCAAGCAATGACTCTTTCTGTTGTGCACACTTGTTTCCTGACACTTGGCTGCTGTGTTTAGTAAGATGTGAACAAGCAGCAACCAGTGTGGGAGGAAAACCAAGGCCAAGGCATACACCGGCCCTGGAAACCACCGGGCAGAGCAGAAATCATGTATCATGGAAGACGACCTTGAAAGAGCTTTCTTTGGCTTTTTGCTTGCTTTTTAGAGGCACTTGGGAAGAAGAAATACAGGTAAGAAGGTCCAAACACCAAAAAGGCACTGGCACGAATCACACCAACATGCACAAGGTATAAAGGCACTTTCCTACAAGACATACGAGCAGCTGGATCATGGAGACAGGAATTAGGAATCTTCTTTTCAGTGCCAAGCTCTGACCTCAGGGAGTGGGTCCTGGGCAGAGATTCCCACCGTGTGCCTCAGTTTCCCCATCCATAAGGACAGCTCTAACACTCGATCTCTTTGCTGAAACACTTTTGAAGTGCATAGAGAGAAATCAATAAATAAAACATGAAGCTTAAATGACAAAGCCTTTAAAACACTAGACCCTTCTTCCCACGTTCCATATAAAGAACTAGAAAGATTTATAGCATTAAAAAAATGACTTTTTTTGTCTTTTTAACACAGTATTTAGGAAGTAAAATTCAACTAGACAGTTCCATTTGGTCGCTCACCACTTCTACACGTTTCACGTGTTTCTACAGTGAATCCAATGGCACAGAAAAGGGTATGTTTAAGTGCCCATAAAGCCAAATTTGGCAGTATTTGCATGACGGAATCCTAGCCCAGACATTTAACACAGTGGAACAGAACACCAGTTCTCCATTTCTCAGCCCTCACGGTTTCCTTAGCAATCCTTTTCAACTCCAGAGAGTGAAACCCCACATTTTAATGTCCTTAGTGAAGGCAACCAACCTTCTTACCACCTTCTCCCTCCACAGGTGATAGAAAGTCAGCAAAGAGAGGCAGAAGGAAGACTTTGCCAGAGGAACACAGTCCTCCCTTAGCAGGAATGAGGACAAACCAATTTAAACATGGTAACTATCTAGTCAGCTTTTACCAATTTATTCTTGCTGTTGGCAAGAACCACTCTCACCAGCGAGTAGCTGGGGATGTGCTCTTCATTTCCTTCCTGTCCTGCAAAGTCTTCTCTTTGCTCCCCCCTTGCACCACTAAAACCAGCGGGTGGGCTTTCAGGGAGCTCCCTGTCCCACGTCAGCCCTGCCACCAAATTCACTCCCGGCTACAGAACAGTTATGGGAAAGCAATTCATCAGCAATTGCAAAGCTATTTGAGATGGTAGGCTACAGGGTGTGCTATGAGTGAAAAGGACTGTTGTTCCATCGTACAAAGGAGTTTACAACCTATTCCTCATTCCACTCTCCATGCCCTAAGAAAGTGGCAGCAGAACAGAAGACATGGGATTGTGCTAGACAGAGGCTGAGTGAGAAGGGACAGAGGCAACTGGGTGATTCTTGTTGAACGCCTGAGGTCTCTGCTGTAAAGCACCACAGTTGGGATGTACAAAAGCAAGGGCTGTGCTACCCCATTTCTCAAATCACACCAGTGATTTCACAGGTCTGGTTACACAGGACACCAGCTCATCCACATCTGGCTCCCCATCCTAAGGGCAGTTACTGGCAATGAAGAGCTGTGTTGGTCCCTCCAGCATGTGTAAGCAGAGGTCTGTAGTTCCAAAGCACAAGGAAAAGTGTTTGCTGCAATCCCACGCTGGGAATCCACAGGTATAGAGAGTGTGCATGGAATGAAGGTCACTTAATGCTTGGGACTGGTGCCCTTGGCTATGGTGGGTGCAGGCAGTGGGGAATAAAAGGTGCAACAGTATTAAAAATATACCTTTGCCATCCTTCGCCCTGCTCGAGGCCAGCACGTGGCAGGGGCTGAAGTGCTCCAAATCAGTTAAAATTAATCCAAGCCACATGCTTGAACACGGACCGTGCTCCATCGCAAACAGCAGAGCTCCCAGTTGCTGCTACACAAGAGCAAGAGGAATGTTCTCACTCCTCTCTTCTTTCCACTCCTCGCTCCAGGTCATTGTAGCGATGCTCTGCTGAGGAGGAGTTTGCACTGAACACAAGGCAGCTCGTGAGCAGGTAACAAAAGTAACCCCAAAACCACTGACAGCCAGGTTAGGAAAACACGATGGTGCTAACAACAGGAGGACATTGCTGCTAGAGCCAAGCAGACAGCCCCGTCAGTGCTCTAACAGCAAGCCCAGCCTCGCGGGGTTGGCTCTTTTATGTTAATATAATCCCCGCTCCTGGCAGCAGAGGAACTTCCATCACCAGTGGATGAGGACATCATCTTTTCAATGAGGACTCTAGAAGACAAACACACGTGAGTTTGGTTTGGGTTGTTTTTAAACAGGAGGCACTGCGCCAGCACTACAGCAAAAATCAATGGCAATTCATTCCGGAAGGACACAGAACTCCAGACCTTGACTAAACAAGCAGGTTAAGGAACCTGAGAGCACTGACAACAGCGTTACTGCCATTACCTGCCAGCATCAGAAGACCCTGCAATGCGCGGATAACACAGCAACCACCAGGTTAGTCCAGGTTAGGACTGGGACACAGCAAGCAGCTCCCTATGCACAGACTGCCCACCCTCCAGATGAGGTGCAAAACCCCACTCTAACGCCTTTCAGAAAGGCCCAAATCCTCCACTGAAGGATTGCTGCATCACAAAAGAGTTTCTAACGCCTTTGCACAACAAGTCCCCTCCTCCTGGTAGAGGGCAGCACATGAAGAAACATCCCTGGTATTGTCCAAATGATTTTCTGTCACCAAAAGCCCGTCAGAGCTTAACCAAGGACAGAAAGAACCTCTGATCTTTCAGAATTCAGGTTCTCTTTGGGAGATTTACTTGTGTTTTATTGCTGCTGTTTGTTACTTACTGACAGCACCTCCCCTCACCTCAAGGACCGTGTCTGAGAGAGGGAATTAGCTCTCTGGTGGATCACCAGCCACTGTGCCTACCTCATGGACTCATTGATGTTCTTGTTTTCCTTCACAGACGTCTCCACCCAGCCAGAAAAGCCATTTTCCTTGCTGAACCGATCCACTTCTTCTCTTGTCACTGCCCACGGGGAGAGGTCGCACTGGAAAACAAGAACCACTCATCTGAAGTTCAGCCTTTTAGTTCTTAGGCTGGGAGGGCAGTTGTGCCCCTCAGCAAGCGCTGCCCGTGTGCAGGCAGGCAGCAGGCTCAGCCCATCGCAGCTCCCAGATCACAA
The DNA here is from genome assembly GCF_004027225.2 of Strigops habroptila. Taxonomy (NCBI): domain Eukaryota; kingdom Metazoa; phylum Chordata; class Aves; order Psittaciformes; family Psittacidae; genus Strigops; species Strigops habroptila. The sequence continues at coordinate 909,958 of NC_044294.2, forward strand.
GCTGATAGAGACTTCTTGGGGCAAGGTTCTTAATGGGATTTTGCAAGCAGCCATCTATTTATCTCCTCGGAGATGCTGACACACCTCAGCCAAGCACGCATGGAATGGAGGTTCAGGGAAGCATTGTCACTCATTCAGAATGTGCCTGGCCTCTGGGCACCAAGGAAACGTGTTACCTGTGTGGTGGGAAGGGGCAGGGGGAAAACCTGTCCCATCCCTGGGCGGGGGGTGAGGCTGGAACCCAGGGGCTTGGAACTGGATGAGCTTTAAGGTCCCTTCCGACCCAAACCAGTCCATAATTCAATATAGATAACATCTTGCATTAGGTGACTGCAGTGTGACAGTCGCACAGGTTTCCTTAGTGCAGGCAAACTGGTAGCCTTATAACAGCCATCAGGGGAAAGCATACTTGTGAAGAAGAGAAGAACAGCCACTCTCCTGCCCACCCATCATGGTTTTGACTCAGCTCCAGTTTTAGGCTCTCTCAAAGGAGGCAGATCTCAGGCTGCATCTGGGAAGCTGCTGAGCCAGCGCAGGCATGGGAAGAGCATAAAGGTAGGCTTTAAGTGAAAGAAAAACAGATGATGAAAAGACAGCAGCTAATCCCCACAGGGAAACTCGATCCACATGAAACCAGGCATCCCTCTGGCAGCTCAGAACAGCACCCACAGCACCACACACAACCTGCCCAGCCTACTGCAACTGAAAGACCACAGCAGAAAAGCTTCATAATCCAGGAGCTGCAGAGCTCGAGCTCCCTCAGCACAAGGTGCTGCGTCCTGGGAGAGAGCAGCTGATAACGTCTCCTTGGTGCCATCTCAAATCGAGTCCTACCAGTGTGCTGCTACGGAGGAGAATCCTCATAGAGGCAGAACATTCAAGGAGTTAAGGAAGGGATTAAAGAGACCACAAGCCATGGGACAGCTCTAGGCCAGGCTTAGTGCTAAAGGGGGCTCCTTCCCTCTCGCACCCCTGGGCACACACCCAAGCACACAGAGCACACACAGAGCTGCTCACTTTGTTAGCCAGCAGCAGGCAAGGCACGGGGTTCCCATCTGGCAGCAGGAGCTTGCTGTCCAAATCCTGCTTCCACTTCTGGCTGTTGCTGAACGTGCTGATGTTGGTGACATCGAACATGATAACACAGGCTGAGGCCTCCCTGTAGTACAGCCGGGTCATGGATGTGAAGCGTTCCTGCCCTTCGGGATCAAAAGGGAACAGAAATTACCCCCCCAGAGTTCCCATTTCCAGGTTTGTTCATGCAAATAACATGTTTGTCACAGAACATCACATGCATCCTGCTTGGAGTGCCTCAGTGCTGCAGCAGAACTGGAACCAACAGCTCAGGTGTCCCACAGATACCTGCATTACTCCTGGTGCAACAGTTTAGTGTCCCTGAGCACACATCCAGCTCCCTGGAGCTGAATCCCACCAGCCTGGCCCCCAGCAGCCATCCCTGCTCCAGCAGGACCGTGCCACCAGCACTGACGTGTTGCTGCAGGCACCAGGCTCTCAGGAGGGAGCAGTTCCCCTCAGAAAGCAGCACAACTCACACGCTGTTGGTGCTGTTTGGTACTGCCTGTGCTACCAACACTGCAGCCAGGGAGGAACTCCACAGTGCTGCTGTGTGCTTTGATTGTATTGTGTCAATGGGGACATGTCCCAGAGTGTTCATGTCACACCCCATGGGTCAGGAGCACGGTGAAAACCAGCATTTCTGACACCAGAATCCCAGCCTGGCTTGGGTTGAAGGGAGCTTAAAGCTCCTCCAGTTCCAACCCCTGCCACGGGCAGGGACACCTTCCACTAGAGCAGGTTGCTCCAAGCCCCTGTGTCCAACCTGGCCTTGAACACTGCCAGGGATGGGGCAGCCACAGCTTCTCTGGGCACCCTGTGCCAGCGCCTCAGCACCCTCACAGGGAAGAGCTTCTGCCTCAGAGCTCATCTCAATCTCCCCTCTGGCAGGTTAAAGCCATTCCCCTTGGCCTGTCCCTACAGGCCCTTGTCCAAAGCCCCTCTCCAGGTTTCCTGGAGCCCCTTTAGGCACTGGAGCTGCTCTCTAAGGTGTCCTCTTAAGGAGGTTTCTCTTCTCCAGGCTGCCCCAGCCCAGCTCTCTCAGCCTGGCTCCAGAGCAGAGCTGCTCCAGCCCTCGCAGCAGAGAGAACCCGCTCCCTGACCTGCCTTCCCTCAACCACGAGCTCTCCCTGTGGGCTCCCTCAAGCCACCCGAGCACCCCTGCACACCGCCGGGGTGGGGAGCAGTGTGTGGGGACCATCGGTGTGTCCATCCCCTGCTGCTCAGGGCACCCCAAGAGCTCTGTGCCCAGCGTGGCCCCTCGGCTCCCACATTTTAAAATGCCTTTTTGGGGCTGAAATTGAAACCTGTTTCTTGCTGCAAACTTCTCCTTCCTGATTTCTTTTTTAAGGATTCCAGAAGCATGTGGCCGAGCAGAGGAAACCACAGCCCCGTGTTCCCCACCCTCCACATCCAGAGATGCTGGTTTAGGGCGGGTGCTCCTTGCTCTGCTGCATCGCATCCAATGCTGTGCCCTGGAGCACTCCCTGCTCCCGACCCAGCCCCATGTCTCCCCTCGCCCTGGGTGCTCCCAAGGGATCCACTGGCTCCGCTTGCACAGGTCAGAGCAGCCAGATCCAGATCCAGCAGATCTTGGAGCAACCTGCTCTAGTGGAAGGTGCCCCTGCCCATGGCAGGGGGTTGGAACTGCAGGAGCTTTAAGGTCCCTTCCAACCCAAACCATTCCAGGATTCCCGGCTATCGTGCCAGAAATTGGGACTTTAACACACGCTCATTGCTGAGATGTTACACACGTAGCTAGAAATGAGCCCTTTTCCCATTCACTCTGCTCTGGCTTTGAAATAGGGAAGAAAAGCTGATGGATCTATCACCTGCGCTGCTGCTCCCTGCAGATGGGCTTCTGACTGGGTATTGAAATCACCCCTGCAAAGAAGAAGGAGCCCCTCGGAGCAGAGCAGTCCTGCCCCCCGCAGGCTGCCGGGAGGGGGGTCTGTAACACACTCCGACTGGAGGAAGGGAAACGGAAAAAGGGAAAGAGAAAGAGAAAGAGAAAGAGAAAGGAACAAACCATTGAGAGCTTCAGGTTCCATCCTGCAGCTCCCAGGGTCGTGTGAACATACCTGCGATGTCCCAGAGCTGAAGCCGCACCATCTCCGACTCCGACCACTGGACCACCTTCAGAGCAAAATCCACTGGAGAACCCCCAGAAAGGAAACCTCATTAGGGACATTCTGCACCCAGGGCTGGTTCCTCTGCAGCCTCCCACCATTCCCCAGCACAAGAGGGACGTGGAGCTGTCAGAGTACATCCAGAGTACATCCACGGAGCTGCTGCGAGGGCTGGAGCAGCTCTGCTCTGGAGCCAGGCTGAGAGAGCTGGGCTGGGGCAGCCTGGAGAAGAGAAGGCTCCTCAAGGGGAGACCTTAGAGCAGCTCCAGTGCCTAAAGGGGCTCCAGGAAACCTGGAGAGGGGCTTTGGGCAAGGGCCTGTAGGGACAGGCCAAGGGGAATGGCTTTAACCTGCCAGAGGGGAGATTGAGATGAGCTCTGAGGCAGAAGCTCTTCCCTGTGAGGGTGCTGAGGCGCTGGCACAGACTTTGCCCAGAGAAGCTGTGGCTGCCCCATCCCTGGCAGTGTTCAAGGCCAGGTTGGACACAGGGGCTTGGAGCAACCTGCTCTAGTGGAAGGTGTCCCTGCCCGTGGCAGGGGTTGGGGCTGGATGAGCTTTAAGCTCCCTCCAACCCAAACCCCCCCGTGGCTCCATGACAGAAGGATTCCATCACCCCCCGCTGCTTTGGCTGCTCGGGGTACAACCGGGGCCCCTCCCGCTCCTTACACCGACCCTGAACAAGGAACAACCGGTCCCACTCCCCCTGTTCCCCTCCTCCCCGGCCTGAAGCCGCCGGTTCCACCCTCTGCCGCGGGGGGGGCCCGAGCTCCGGGCCCGGGTCTCACCTCCCACCGTGGACTTGTACTGGCGGCTGAAGCTGTCGCTCGCGAGGCGCCGCACCAGCGAGGTCTTGCCCACGGCCGCGTCCCCGACCACCAGCACCTTGAACATGCGATCGCGGGGACCCATCCCGCCGGGACCAGGACCGGGGCCGGGGCCGGCGCCGGGGCCGCCGCCCGTCACGTGGAAGCGGGCACGTGACGCTCGGCCGCGCCGGTCAAGTGAAAAGGCAGCGGCGGAACCGGCGTCTTTAAAAGCGGCGCAACCGGGAGCGGACACGAGGAACCGCGTTACCGAGGAACCCCCGAACCTGCCCCCTGCATCCCCCGGACCCGGCCCCTGCGCCCCCAGAGCCTGCCCCGGGCACGCCCGAACCCGGCCCCGGGCAGACCCGGCCCCTGCATCCCCGAGCCCTGCACCCCCGAACCAGGCCCCTGCACCCCCCGAACCCTGCCCTTGCACCCCCAAACCCGGCCCCATGAACTCCTGCACCCCCCAAATCCCACCCTATGCACCCCCAGACCCTGCCCTCTACACACCCGCACCCCCAAACCCAGCCTGAGAATCACAGACTCAACCAGGTTGGAAAAGACCTTTAGGATGATCAAGCTCCATGCACCCCACATCCCCAAACTGTGCCCTGTGCACCCCTGGCTCCACGCAGCCCTGCACCCCGATGTTCGGGGTGTGGGGATGACCCACAGCACCGAGAAGCGGGAGCCAGCGAGGTCCCGGTGGCTGCTCCCCAGCCCCTGGCGGAGGGCAGGATTTGCTCTGGGAGGGAAAACAGCCCCAAACCCGCACCCGGGGAGGATGGGAACCCTCCAACAGCCACGACCGAGGGGCTGAGGGTGTCCCTGAAGGGCTGCAGCAGCATTTGGTCCCTCACGCCTCCATCAGCAGCCACAGCCCACATGTAGGGAGCCCCTGTGGCAGCAAACAGCTCCCTGTGTCCAAGGAAGGGTGACCCCTCAGTTCTACACATCCCCGCCCTCCTCCTGCACAGCCGCTCCGTGGATAACTCTCATTCCAGTGCAAGCCCAAAGAGCTCCAGTGCAAGCAAAAGTAAGATGCAAAACATAGAATCACAGACTGGTTTAGGTTGGAAAGGACCTTAAGATCATCCAGTTCCAACCCCTGCCACGGGCAGGGACACCACACACTCTATGTCACCCAATAGAAGAGAGACCTTTAACCAAGTGAAGGTGTGTGAAGGGAAGACACCAGAGTCCACGTAAATAAATGTCATCTTTATTTAACCAAATATAATTTATCCGTGAAGTTGACATCTGGTAGAGGAGCTATAAATAATTAAAGAGTCTTTTTTCCTTGAATAGAAAGAGTAAACCAGTATTTCCAGCACAGGGCTGGGGAGCAGGCATGCACGAGTGCAACTGCGGGGAAAGGGCTTTGACCATCAATCTGCAGCTTTAAATCACGTTCTGCTCTGACCTGTTCCCCCCACACACACCCTGGACCTCACCAGCAACGCTTTCAGCCACCTCTGGGGCTCCTCCGTCTGCAGGAGACCACAAGTGGTGGGTGCTTTGCTTGGGGAGCTAAATAGTGATGTGACACCTAAAAGACCAGGAGAGTTTCTCGTCTATATACACAGAAAGGTGTTCATGGAAGAAATCCCTATTCCTCAACATTAGGCAGAGAACGTGGGGCAGCAGCAGCTACTCCAGGGGGAAGGGTGGGTTGGGTGGGTTTGGTTTCTGTTTTGAACAGAGCTTTGGCCAAAGGAGAGCTGTGAGAAGTCACGTCAGCAGAGCACGAGGGTCAGAGCTATGGCCATGACACGCTGCCAGCGTGAGGAACAGGAGAGCAAACCTGATGTTCCATGAGGAAGGGAGAAAGGGGAAAGGCACCCCCAGGATCTATCACCTGCTCTTCCGAGGATCCCATCTCTGCCTCCTGAACACCACCAACTGCTTCAGCAGCAGCAGCAGCAGCACTCGGTTCTACCCAGGGGAAGCAGGAGAGGATCCTCCTACAGCTTCAGAGGGGAGCAGGCAGGAGCCGGGTTGTGTTTGGTTTGGATACATCTGCTCCCGTGGCTTTCCAGAACTGGATTCCCACTCCCTAATCCTGACCTTCCTTTCCAACGTGCTCATCTCTGGAGCAGGGCCCAGCTCTGCAGCCACAGCCCTGGGCTGGGACAATCACAGGATCAACCAGCTTGGAAAAGAGCTTTAAGCTCCTCAAGCCCAACCGTTCCCAGCACTGCCAAGGCCACCACTAACCCATGGCACTGAGGCCTCGGCTACACGGGGTGTGAACACTTGCAGGGACGGTGACTCCAGCCCTGCCCTGGGCAGCCTGTTCCAATGCCTGAGCACCCTTTGGGGAAGGAATTGTTCCTCAGCTCCATCTAAACCAGTGCCTGACCCCAGACTAACTCTGGTCTTGGACCCTAAGGGTGCAGGAGCTGCTCTTAAATCACTCCTTACCCAGCAAGCAAAGCTGCCTGCACTTAGGCAGGGCTCTGGAGAGCTCAGGTAGTTGTGGCATTATCCAGAGTACCAAAGAGCTCTCCAACCCAACCTGGCCTCATTCCAGGTGAAGATCAGCATTCCCAGCACTGCAGGGCCCCACTGCCCAGCCAAGCAGAGATGCCCAGTGTTGGTGGGACACAAAGCCTGAAGGAGAAGACAAGCACTGGTTCATGTGAGAGACACAGAAGTTAACCTAAGGGGGGAGATTAGGCCAAGCACGGATGGTCGTGTCCTGCTGTCAGGAACACGCTCATAGCAAGGGGAGGAGCAGAGAACACATCCACAGCTCACAAGTTACATTCTGGAGCTGCACATAAGGATGGGCAGTGGCCAGGCCAGGAGCGGAGCTGCAGCACAGCCAACTATGACAAGAGCTTTGCTGTCATTCCAGGACTGGGATGCACTGGGATACTCCACCGAGTGCTGCAGCCATCCCCCAGCACTTGGGAAGATGCTGGCAGCTCCCAAGCTTCGGGCAGTGCAGCACTGACGTTGTATCCCATGGGATATCCTGTGTTTTGTCCATCCCTGACAGATGTGAAGAGCTTTATCCACATGCAAATGGACATTCAAGCTATATTCATGCCCTGGAGCCTGTTTCATAGCCCTGCTTGAGCACATCAGTTCAACCTGGTGAAGTTTCCAGTTGATAAACCCCCCTCACATGAACCTGGGCTCAGTTTCTTGAATTGATTTATACCCAAATGGGCAAACTACAAAGCACTGAGTGCTGACAGTGTTCCTGAAGAACAGAGCAGGGAACCCTGTACTGGACAGTCCCACACAGAGAGCGCTGCACTAAGAACCAGGGCTTGGGTGCCTGACTGTGCCTGCTGACCTGTTCTCCACCACACAGAAATCCCAGGGATCTCCAGGGGAGGTCTTGGGTGGCTTCTTCCCAGCTCCAGCGGCCCCTCAGCAGCACTCAGCAACTGAAAGAAAGTCTTAATACACAAAATAGGATCTGTTTTTCCATCCACCCCTCCAGGAGAGTCAACTGCACAGAACAGGCTGCAGTGCTGTGCCCACAGGAGCACGAAGGGAAGCTGGGGGACACAATCCACAACTGCTCCAGCGGGGCACTGGCAGGCAGGGGGGGGAAGGATGGATGGGGAGAGCCCTCGGCCTCTGCAGACTTAGCGTAGCAGGAGCTGAAGCCAGCTCCCAAGGAGTCTGCAGCTTGAGATGCTGCCTGAGTCTGCCAGCAGAGACCAGGCCTGGAGGCTCTGCAGTCCTCAAACCCCAACCCCCTCACTCCCCTGCGGGCACACAGGGATGGGGCTTCTGGCACAGACAATCCTTCCTCATCATCCTCATGAATCCCTCTGCCAGAGACTCGAGTGCTTTGGGTGCCAGGCACAGGAGGGGCGTTTGAGTGACCACGAGGGAGGAGGGCGACAGGGCAGAGGTGACAGGAGATGCCCAACGCCCTCAGCCATGAGCTTGCGCTTTGCTAGAAGGTGCCTTGAGTAACATCAATCCTTTCCCTCCAGTATTTAACACGCTTATGAAGCGAAAGAAGCAGCTTTTCACCTCCAGGGACAGGGACAAGGACAGGGGGGGCTCCCTGCGTGACCCAACTGACCAGGAGCTTCCCTGTAACCTTGGTTCAGACATACCTAAGATGAAATTGCACTTGGTGATTGTCTCGTTACACTTGGGGGTTTTTTTGTCCTTCCTAAAACTAGATTTATTTTCTGTACAAACTTGGCTTGAAATATAAACCACATAAAATTCCCATTGAAAATAATGAGAATCCAGTATCAAAGATGAAGTCTCAAGAGAGACAAGGGTCGGGGGGAAGAAGCAAAGAAGAGCGAGGGGGCAGGAAAAGGAACGACAACAACAAGAGGAGAGGAGGAGGAGAGCTGGGAGAAGGGGGGAACTAGTCTCCCACATCGGAGTCCCGGTCACCAATGAGCCAGAGGATGTGAAAGCTGAGAGCAAGGAGCCCTGTTCCAATCAGGTCCCCCAGCGCTGTCAAGTATGGGATGGAGAAGTTGTCAGGATCGAGGTCCCTGCCCCACATCCAGTGCACCATCCAGTCAGCAATGTATAGGAGAATAAGAACCTGGGGGGCAGGAAGAGAAGAGCCACATCAGCCACAGATCCAGAGCTCTGCAATCCCAGGCTTCACGGGGGCAGCTCAGAGACACACAACCTCATTCCCAAGGGATCAGAGGTGGTGGGAGCTCAGGACCACTTTGGAGGGTCCTGCCTAAGATCTCAATCTCCTGCGTCCTTCCCAGCCTCTGCCCTATCCCTATTTAGCTTTGCACCACCATCAAATTTAGGCTTAAAAGGGAGAACACTGGAACTCAAACACTAGAAAGTCTAAATTTTGCATCTGGGTTTTCAGCTCTAACCAGAATAAGCTTAAAGAGATTTGGGCAAAGAGGGGACTTGGAAGCACACAGGGAATATTTAATCCAGAAACAAAAGAGCAACTGCCCAGCAGGTGAAACCACCCGGGAGGGATGTTCCTCCCCATCAGTGCAATGAGAGGCTTGGGTTGGTGTCTAAAGACAGAAGGAACCCGAAGTGGATCCTCCCAAGTCTTAGGTCTGGGACAAGGATCTGAAGTGGCCACAGCCTGTTGCTGAGGGCTCTGGTGCCTCGGGGCTGCGAGGGTCCCGCTCAGGACCCACCACTGTGACACACCAGGGGTGTTGCAGAGCAGAAGGCCCCTCCAAGGGCCCAAGCACCCGGCAGCAGTTCACACCCTGAACCCGGCTCCTGGCTGCCAGCTCTGCTCCTGCCTCGCAAGGATGCTCTGGCTCACTTCCCCACGCTGGCCTGGGCTGTTGTTAGGGGGCACTGGAACCAGGCACAGCTCCCATGAGAGGAGCTGGCTTCAGCAGGAAACTCCCCACCGGGGTCCCTGCTCATTCCACAGCCTGTTTTCTTCACCAGCTGCTTTAAACTTGCTAAAGCACCACATAGGATAGATCACCTCTTGTGTGTTAAACACTTCTCCTACCAGAAGGACTTAAAAGAGACAAAAGAGAGATTCAAACCTCGCCAAGAATGGCAGGAAGGAAGAGTGGTGTGTACAGGTATCAACAAAGAAGGATTTATTCAGTTTGATACCAGCTTATCTGACAAATCGAATCTACTCGGCATAGCTCTCCCTAGCACATAGATCACTTACCTAGGGACAGGGTTCATGGCTGTGCCTTCACGAGTGTAGCTACAACTTAAGGACATGGCAGTGCCCCCTTATTCCAGGCTGAGGGGCTCCAGCTTACCTGGAGAAGTGCAGCCGTCATGTAGAAGACGATGAAAATGAGGGTGAGCGTAGTGTGTCCTCCTTGCATGGAGCTGATGGTGTAAAGGAAAACCAAGTGGCCAGGCACCACCAGAAGAAAGAGCACACGAGCAGAGCGGGAATTCACATCTGCAAGGACACGAAGATGGAGTTCAGGCTTGAGACAGGCTCGAGCACACACAACTCTGCAGCCTACCCGGGCTGCAGGGGACGAGGCAGCACAGCTACAGCCAGGTCCAAAGCAGGGACCAGCACACCGGACCCTCAGCCCTGCTCTGCAGATTTAGGCTGGAAGTCAGTGACCCAACTGCCAGGACACCCAAGGACTCTCTGCACCACGCTCAGGAGGAGGCCTTAAATCTGCCCCCAGAGCAAAAGCTGCTCTGACCTCAGCTGCCAAAAGGCCTCACGTCCCATTTTGACAGTGCTGAGTACAGAGGTGCCAGGAATTGACTGGGAACACCGATTCCCTGGAGCTCTGTCTGCACCTTGGCTGGGGCTGTGTTTTCTAACAGATCAGCACCACACCGCAGACCTGTGGCCCCTCCTTGCCCAGAAGGCCAGGAGCCAGGCTACCAAAGCCTCTCTAGGAAGTCTGGAGTGTAACCACCCCTGCCCTCACTCTGTGCTGGAATGTGAGGCTGGGCTGTGCTCTGCCACACAACTGCCACAAATAACAGAGCTGCTTGAAGCCTTTGTCAGCGAGAAGCTTCCTGGAGCTGCAGCTCCACAACGCAGCAGCCTCAAGGCAGGTTTCAGTATCCTGGACACATCTGGAAAGGATTTAGAGGGTGGAGGACTGGCAGCATTATGGCAGTCAGGGCAGGGGACACCCAGCAGAGCTCCGTCCTCTCGCACAGAGCCTTTGCTAAAGGTCTCCCTGTCTCTAGAGGGCAGCCCAGGCCACATCCCTGAGCTCACCACTGCCTCTGAGCAGGCTTCAGCCACCATTTCCTACGGCACTGCTGCAGCCGCCCTCACAAAGGTCAGCCAGAAGGGAAGCTATTTCCAGACCCAAGGTGACTACCTGAGCTGAAGAACGTGCTGCAGGGGCTGGGGCACTTGCGAGGGGCTGTGTCGGGGCTCTCTCCAGGCATCCCACTCATGTGCAGGTACGTAGAGATGCGACTCGCCTGCACGGCCACCAGGTTGCCACCAACACCTGCAGATCAGGAGAGAGCAGTAAGAAGATGTCCCCCCCCCGCTATAAAGAGCTATTTTGAACAGCCTGGAATTGCCAGGTGCTGGAATCATGCAGGCCAGTCTATTTTTGACCTGAATTCCACTTCTGCAGGATGTAAAGAGCCGGGACAAAGCACACTGTTCTACAGTTTCCCCTTAGGCCCCTTAGTAACACAGATGCAATTCCATCACTGCAGCTTTGATTGGAAGGAAAGAGGTGAAACAAAATGATGAGTCAGGCACCAAAACAGACACAGGAAGTTTAAAGTTACTCGTTTTTGTATGAAGCTGTGGAAGCCACTAGCACAAGATGCACTGGCTCAGAATTAACCCCATTTCTTGCAGTAAGCAATGAAATAAAGGAGTTTTCCTGGTTCATTGAGCACAAGGGAGGCCAAAAGTTTCTACCTTTCCTGGCTCTGAGGTGCAAATGCAAATCTTTATGTCACCAGGTGCCACAAGGCACATAACTGGGAGATGGGGCACTTCCAGCAGGCAGGAGGAACCAGGAAATGAAGACAGTTTGTGTTGGGCCCCTGGAAAACATCTTGCAGGGCAATGGCCTCCCAGGGACAGGCTGGCACCAGGGGGAGCCAGGCTGCTGCAGAGCTCCGGCCAAACCACCACCTCGCCGGCCAAAAGTCTCCTGAACCCATCCGAAATCAGGCACACGGGACAATCCCAGTGTTTTCCAAGCACTGCAGTCCCCGGGCGGGAAGAACTCACCGTTGATAACCGGTGTGAAGACGGCCATCCCAGCGAAGTTTGGATCTGAGACTGTTCTGTCCAGAATTAAACCCCCGACACTGCAGAGGGAAGGATGAAGAGGTCAGTGCTGAAAGCTCAGGGGGAGCACCCCCACCAGGCACAGAGGGTTCTCCCTGCTGCAGCGTGTGCACCCAGGGGTGGTACATACACCCAGTAACATGCACCTGCGGTTGTGGTTGTTGCACGTAAGTGTCAGTATTTCATAAGAGAAGACAGTTTTAGCAGGATCTTCTCTCATTGCTGCCAAAACCCACCCAAGACTAAACCCCTCAATGCACAGTTTACTGCAGTGCAATAACCAAAAGCAATCCTGCCCCTCAGGGGGCAGAGGGAGCTCTTGCGCAGGGCACTGCTAATGGGATCTGTGCTTACCCCCGGCCATGCCAGTCTCCCTGTGCAGCAGCTGGGACATTGCTAAGGCCCTGGATTCCAGCAGGAATCCCTCCTGTGCCCCTGCAACCCATGTCTTTGGCTAGAAAACACAACGTGACCTCCAGTTTCCTAGCAGGGTGGATTATGGAAGCAGAAGAGGTTTGGTTCCCTCTTGCTCCAGACCCTAGCAAGGACTAAGAGGTTGAAAGGGCTGGGGGAAGGGGTGCTTTGCCCGGCTGTGTTTGGGGGAGAGGAACCCCTCCATGCCTCCCTACCTGCTGATAGCCATTGCAATGATGACAGGCTCCCAGCCAGAGTACAGCACCTCCCGGGTGGCCGCATTCTTCTTGGCAATGATGATCCAGATGGGCAGCAGGGCGATGAAGAAGGCGCATACCAAAGGGTTCACGTAGGCTTTGCTCTCTGAGGGGGAAATAAACAGAGGCAACACATCAAGGACACTTCCTGCTGCAGCGAGGTGGGGTGCTGAGCTCCCCAAACCTGCCTACACGCTGCTGCCAGCCCTGGAGCCAGGAACTCCAGTTAAGGGCAGGCAAACTGGACCTCAGCTCTGCAGGACATGGCGTTTCCTTCTCCTGGTGTACTCCCAGGGGCTTTAGCAGCAGCTCCAAGCGAGATCTCTTCAATTTCAACTGCTCATTCCCACTCCTGGGCAAGACCTCCCAGTGTCGCTTCACCTTTGGCTGAACCTGGCTGAGTCACATCCCTTGGCTGGTGGCAGGGAAGGAAGGTGGAGGGCAGGGAGGAGGAAGCGTAGAGCCTGCAGCTGCAGCTCTGCACTGAGGATCCCCCGCTGGTGCTGACAGAACAGGACACAAAGCCCAGAGCTGCCTTCTCCCGCTGCTTTAACCACAGCCCAGCCCCTGGCACTTGGAAGGGGACAACCTCTCCCTTACCACTTCACCTGGTGAGAGGGAAGTATGCAGAGCACTGCCAGGACTGGCTGCAGCTAAAAGGCAGTAAGAAGGTCTGTTTCCTCCCCTCCTCAGTTCTGACTAGGTCTCACCTACTGAGGTAGCTTCCAGACCCCCCCGAGAGCAGAACGGGTAAAGGAAAAGGGTGAAATTGAAACGAGAAGGATGCAGCAGCACACGGAAGCACCATGGAGAGACAAAGGCCTTCTCTTGCTCCTCACCCAGCTCTTTGTACAAGCCCCAGCTGATCCCTGAAAGCAGAGCCAGGGTGATGAGATCCCCCAGGCTGGCAGCAATTGGTGTGGCGACGTTATCAGGATTGATCCCCATCTTCCTGGATCCGATGATGACCCCAATCATAATCATGCCTACAGCAAAAAGAGGGAGAGAACAGGATGAGGCCAAGGGGAACCCAGCATTTTAGGAAGAGGTGTAGGGAGCGTGCGCAGGGTCTGTCTCTCACCCAGCACAAGGGAAGCAATGAAAGCAGTAGCCACACTGCTGGCACACAGCAGGACAGCATGGTCAATGCTGAAGTGCCCATCTGGGATCCATCCGAACACCACGGCTGCGATGGAGGCCAGGAAGCCAACCACGGTGGCCTGAACCTGCAGATGAAAACCAGGCAGTCACTGGGAGCAGAATGGTGCTGGGCTCAGGGAAGAGGGAAACACCACCCAGGGCACCCCTTCATGTGTATTAGCAGGGAAACACCAAGTCTAACCTACAGGGCAAATTGCTGTGGTAAGTGGCTGTGGGACAAAGAGGTGCCATTTCTCTCCCCATTAGAGGTGCAATATTGACAGTGAACAGCAAACCCCAGGCACCGAAACTGGGCTTGCACCAACTACCAGTGTTTCCACTTCTTCTCCTTTTTCTTACCTGTATCAGAGCCATGTTCCCTGTTATCATCTTCCAGAGCTCTTTGGGTGTATCCATTTGGCCAATATTAGCCTGCAAGAGGACATCACATCATCAGTAAAGACTGACAGCATTTTGCACTTGTGACCAGTCAAATTCCAGCCTTTCAGCCATGCAGGTTTGTGCCAGGAGCAGGAAAGAACAACCACCTCACATCCTTAGCTCTTAGGGGAGAGCAATTCAGGAGAAATGGGCTGTGTGTACCCTGCATTACCACCCCAGCCTGTGAATGTCACTGGGGCTATACACCCCGGGTAAGGACAGTGCCTCTTCCAACAGTTATTCCAGTCTTGTACTCCAGACATCAAACCTGGTCCCAGTTTCAGCGTCAGCATCTTCTCCCCAGCTGCAGGAATGGGCTGACACTGCACAGGAGTGCAGCCAGGGCCACTACAGAAGGGGTTTTGAAGGGAGCGTGAAGGGGAATCGACGTCAATAGAACGTCTGATGAACCATCTTGCAAAAGCAACAAGATCCACTTTGTCCCCAGGCAGAGTCACGCACTGCTGCTTATTTACTCGCTGCATTCGCTCCACTGGTGACCAGGCCAAGCCTGGCCCAGGCCCAGCTGGGTCACGCTGCCCTGGGGTCAGTCAGCCAGGGGGGACAGAGGGGTGCAGGGACCCCGAGCGCGGCCGCGTGCCCCAGCGCCAGGCCAGGGCGGCAGCACAGGGGCAGAGGAAGTTTGCAGCAACAACTCCTGTTGCAGTTCAAAGCTGAGTAAACAAGGCCAATGCCACGTGGAGACCCACTGAGTAGCGGGAAGCAGCCGTGGCACCCGGGTCACCTGGCACTGCTACAGCCACAGCGGAGGCTCAGAGGAACCACAAGTGATGGGAAGCTGCTTTAATTCCCTGGTGGATGATCCAGGTTGCTGGTTACGGCAGAGCACAAGGGTTCTGTTCCTCCCTAGCGCCTTCTAGGTTGGAAGAATGGATAAGCTTATATCTAATCTTGGATTATTAAGAAGCTGATGAACATGATGAGGCAACAAGGGAGAGGCTCAAACAATTGCGACCAACTCATCTTTCTGCTCTCCTCACTGCATGCTCTGGAGAGAGCTGCCAGCTCTCCTCAACCAGCACCGGGATGTGCCCATCTCTGGGGGGAATTATTGTGCTCAGTTTAGTGGAGGGGAGAAAGGAATTGGGGGGAAAACCAACAAAACGTTGACTGAAGTAGCACTGAGCACATCCAGCACAGGAATTTGAGCTCCATGTGAAGCCTGACCTTAAAATTCCAGCCACATGGCAATTAGGTTGGGATTAACATAACCTAGCTGTAGTCACTGGCAACAGGACTGTAATCCTTTAACTAATGGGAGAGTTTTGATTCTTAATTGTGAAAGGAATTTCTGAGGTACCTTAATGCAGCGCTAATGAGAAGGCTGAAGGCTGAGAGCGCACCTCAGGCTGCTTCCCTGCGGCGGGAGCACGAGGCCCACACTGTGAAGCCCCACAAGGGCTCCCCGCGCTGAGGGAAGAACAGGGCAAAGGAAAACAAAGAAAGCCCGAGAGATCATCCGATCCCACCATAGAATCCCAGCCTGGTTTGGGTTGAAGGGACCTTAAAGCTCCTCCAGCTCCAACCCCTGCCACGGGCAGGGACACCTTCCACTAGAGCAGGTTGCTCTAAGCCCCTGTGTCCAACCTGGCCTTGAACACTGCCAGGGATGGGGCAGCCACAGAGCACAGCAGAGGGGCAGGATCCCCTCCCTGACCCACTGCTCACGCTCTGGGGGTGCAGCCCAGCACACGGGGGGGTTCTGGGCTCAAGCACACACTGAAGCTTCTCATCACCCCAAGCCCCCATGCATTGATGTAAGAGGTAGAGCACGCGGGTAAGGGATGTGTGTAGAGGCAGCACCACCAGGGCAAAGCAAAGCAGAGGACACAGCCTGGGTGCTGGCCCATGGGGCTAATACCACCCGTCAGCCATCAGCTGAGGGGCGGGAGGAGGCAGCAGCCACCCAGCACAGATGGATGGGTGCTCTCTGTGCCAGGTGCCTCATGACCCTGCTGCAGCCACCGGAGCAGAAAGTTTCACATTCCTGGGACTTTCTGTCCAGCCTCGGTTCCCTGCCAGTCCTGCTCCTTGCCAGCCCCATAGGGAAGAGGATGGAGAAGTGCCCTGCTGCCTTCATCCCAGGAGAGCCAAGCACCCACGCAGCTCAGCAAGGGCAAGCTGGCCATGAGGGAGAACAGCCTGTGTCTGGGACAGCAGGATCCTGAACAACAGAGAGTGAGGCAAACAAAGGGCTTTGTTTCCCAGGACGAAGGGGCAAACAAAGCTCAGGCTCTGTCCCTGCAAGCCCTGGCACCAGAGCTCAGCGGGGCTGGGGCAGCACGAAGCCTCCCAGCAGCTCTGTCCTGCCCCAGCAGCACGTGGGGAGAGGAGACCAGCACCAAGGGGACGCAGCCATGGCCCAGCTCCTGCCTGTGATGCTGGCACAGCCATCCCCAGGCGGCTCAGCACCCTGCTCCTGCAGAGAACGGGGAGTGAGGGCTGAACCCCAGGAGGTGGTCCCCTCACTGGGCAGGCAAGGGCAAGCCAAGGGAAATGCTGTTTGCACCCCTGCTCCCCAGGGCTGCAGGGACAACCTCAGACTCTACAGAAGACGATGCTCATGTGCCACTGGTTCAGTGGAGAAGAGCAGCATCCTACAGGGCATATACAAGGACCAGTGTCAGAGGCTGGATGAACAGCTCAAACCGTTGGCTCTGCTGCCATCCAGGAACGCACATCGAGATGAGGCCAACAAGAAGCTACTGAGGAGCAAAGAGTCACTGCTGGGATCTCCCCATTGCTCAAGATGGAAGAACAAGAGAGGAGCCAGGAGAGCAGATATACAGAGACCTCTTACAACACTCTCCTGTGCTTTCTCCTGCAGCAGCCAGCAAGGGGAAGGCTGAGAGGGAGGGAGCATGCTATGCTAAGCTAAACTAAGCTAAGCTCCCCGCTGGCTGTGCTTGCTGCTGCCCCCCAGGCAGACAGGTCTCCATCCCTACACCTCAGCGCACTTCCTGGGTAGAGCTCTCAGGCCAAGGCACATCACCTCCTCTGCAGTGCCAAGGTGAAGACCAGGCTGCTTGCTGCAAGGGCAATTCACAGCAGAGAGACAGAGCCTGGCAGCAGGCAGCTAACACCTTGCAGATGTAAGGCTCAAAGCTAGATGTACTCCCATCATGGGAAACAGAGACATCAGGCAGTCACTTGCTGTCATGCTCCAGCAGAAGGTGCTTTGCAGAAGGAAGGAGTATTATGGTCCCTGTGAGGAGAGGATGGCAGTCTCAGCTCAGCTCCAGAGACAGGCTGCTGCGTTACAGAAGCCTTTAAACACAAAGCAATTCATTTTCAGCTGGACTAACCCAGTATTCTGAGGAGCTGACAGAGCCTGCCCCCTTCTCGCACAGGGAGCTCACTGTTTCCCAGGAATCAGACTGAATTCTAGCAAGCGGAATGCCCAGCCATGCCTCTCCATCAACTTCAAAAGGCTGCCAAACCCCTGCCTGCTCTCACTGCAAGGTCCCCTCTGCTTTAGCCTTGGCTGTACAATCCTCCCCGGGCTCTCTCATCCCTCCTGAACCTGGCTGGCTGCAGCCTGCTCCAATGATATGCCTGCACCCAGCTTCCTCATGAAGAAAACTAGATCCAAGCCAGTTCGGAACAGTTCAAACTGGCAAAGCCAGCTCACACACTGTGCCTCCAGGCCCACGAGCAGCCAGGACAAGGAAGGGAACTGTCAGCAAAGCTTAAGGACTATTAAACCTTCAAATCTGATCAGTGCAGTGGAATGAAGACACATTCCCAGCATGCTAAACCCTGCGGTCACTGATGGATTTGTGTCTGCCCAGCCACCACACACACACACAGAGGCCTTCCCAGCCCCTCCCAACTGGGTATCCCGCTCCCTCCTTCCCTCAGCTCCCTGGATACTCACAGCTGTGGACAGGCGAGATGCCAGAGTCATCTCCAAGTTCCCCTTCAGGCCCAGCAATGCAGGGACTAAGATAAAGACCTCAGTCACATATTTGAAGACATCCCAGTGCTGCAAGAGTAAAACAAAGACCAGTAAATAATCACAGACTGGTTTGGGTTGGAGGGAGCTTAAAGCTCCTCCAGTTCCATCCCCCTGCCACAGGCAGGGACACCTTCCACTAGAGCAGGTTGCTCCAAGCCCCTGTGTCCAACCTGGCCTTGAACACTGCCAGGAATAGGGCAGGATTCCCGGCTGTTGGAATCCTTTGCTGTGGACTGAGTGTCACTGACCCACGGCCCGTGTGTGTCCCTGAGCAGACAACCCAGTTCCTCCTCTGCCCCAGTCCAAGTTCTGCAGTGGTTTCCTGTGGTTCTGGTGTTTGTGTAGTAGTGACCACACGTTCCTGCTGAGCCCGAAACCAGGATCTGAAGATCCCAGCCTGCAACTTCCCGTTCAAAACCCCCCGAAGATGAACCACTGACAAATGTTGATGCAAACAGAGGGAAGGATGAAGAGACTTGGCCCAATACTTGCAGTCTGTGGCAGAACCGAGTCCTGAAGCTTGTTCAGCCTCAGCTGGGAGCCGTTCCCTACATGTGTGTCTCACAAACACAGTTTGGAGCAAGGCACCCCAGCTCCCTGATCCTGCCAGCCCCCAAAACCCCACCGTGGCCTCTGCTCACCCTCCCTCACCTGCACCTACACTACTCGTAGAATGGTTTGGGTTGGAAAGGACCTTAAGATCATCCAGTTCCAACCCTGTGCCATGGGCAGGGATGCCTCACCCTAGACCAGGTATTCACTAACCCCTCTGTCAAGTCAGCTCCCTTGGGCACGAGGCAGAAGAGGCAGCCATGGAAAGAAGGAAAGAAGGAAGAGTAATTGCAGGGTGAGCAGTCTCCTGGGAGAGCAGCTTCCAAGAGAACACAAAACCACTCCAAAACCACACAACTGCATTTACCCCCCCCCGCAAGCCACACAAACCTCCCTGCCCCGTTTGCTGTTGCCGGGAATGTGTTGCAAGAAGGCCCCATGTCCAAAATAACTCCTGCTTCCCACATTGCCCCACTGCCACATTGCTTAAAGGACACTGAGCCCAGCTGGAATGGTGCTGCCAGCAGCATGGAACATGCTCACAGCCTCCTGCAGTCTCCTGTTCCCTGTGCAGGGCTCCATCGCCCTCCTTGGCAGTGCCACACAGCAGGACACCGAGCCAACAGGACACATATTTCCTTCTAGGACCAGGAACACTCCTGGCCAACACCTTCCAGCAAACACAAGTCGCTCCACCTGCCTGACTGCACCTTCCTGTGGGGAAGGACTGAGGTTATCTCTGTTTGGTTTTCCAGCCTTTGTGCTTCTTGCCTCCACCACCCAGCCAACCAATTCCTGCCGGTCCCGTGCAACGCCACAGTCGAGCTGCACTCACCCCAAAAGCCATTTGGGAGCAAAGTGTGACCACAGGAGACAGCTGAGTGCTCCACAGGGATGAACTGGGACCGCTTCTCAATGGGAAAAACTGCTTTTCAGTCAATAAAAATCTCCTTAACATTTCTGACAGCTTGTTAACACAAGCTGACCATGTCCAGCTCCCACGGGCAAGGATGGAAGCTGCTCAGCTGCGTTATAGAATCCCAGCCTGGTTTGGGTTGAAGGGACCTTAAAGCTCATCCAGTTCCAACCCCCTGGCCCGGGCAGGGACACCTTCTACTAGAGCAGGTTGCTCCAAGCCACGTCCAACGTGGCCTTGACCCTTCAGGCACAGCCACAACCCTCTCTGTGCTCGAGGACAAGGCTCCTGAGGATAAACCCAGTCTCCTCTCTGCCGTGCTGTGCTGGGCAGTGCTCCAGGAAACCACAGTGGGGCCTGGTTCCAACCCCCTGAGCTTTGGAGACCCTTCCCCTGCACTGAAGTGCTCTGGAGGGGCACAGCTCTGCCCCCAGGCAGGGGACATCCGAGTTCAGTGCTCAGGGCTGAGCAGGGCCGGAGAGGCAGGAGGGAGAATCCGCCTGGAATACTTCTCCAACACGGTGGCATCCCAGGCTGTGCTTCCCTTAAGGTCACATCTGGGCAGGCGAGCGGGGCTCTCCTCAGCCTATTTTTAGCCATTCTGACTCTTTTGCTGCTCTTGCATCCATGAATCCTTTGCCACGACTTCCCTTTGCAGTATCTAGCGCTCAAGGAGCAAGCAACATGCTCCCGCTTCCCAGCGGGATGAGCTGGGGGTCACCAGCATCACTATGAAAGGAACATCAGCATTAGTCAGCCCACGGGCTGGCTTTGTAAATGACCCTTTAAAGGAGGCTGTGCTGGAAGCTGGTGCTGCTGTAACTCCCTGAGCAAGGCATGGGTGTTCCTGCAGAAAGGAATAAAAGCCATCTTTGGGGAAGGAAAACAAGGAGATTTGTGCAGACATCAGCAGCTTGCTCGCTGCAAAGAGCAGGACCCGTGGGCTCCTGCCAGCTTTCTTAATCTAAGATGTTACACAACATGGGTCTGCGGGCATTTAGGAGGTCTTGAAGGTCTCCCTGGATCCTGCAGAGAGCAAAGCTCCCTGCAGAGACATGTGCCCACACTGTGGCTCCAAGGGGACAACCAGAGCCGGCCTGTGTGGGGAGCACAGAACAGGGAAAGAGAAGAAGAAAGAGGAATTTCAGTTCAGGGCATTGAGCTGTTAAAATCCCTTTTTCCCCCCACCCTGTAGCAGCCCTCTGAGAAGCACAGAAAGAAGCTGTTTCGAGGGGTGAGGAGGGAAGGTAACACAGCACACGGGAGCCTCCAGCCTGCTCCACAGAGGGGAAGGGACTGCACTGGGGAGCAATGGGGCTCCAGGGGGGCTTTTGACAGAGCATGGAAGAGAACCACAGGGAGAGGGACTTCATGTCCAGCACCTCCTCCTGCCCTTTGGGACATGGAGCCGAGTGACCATCACCACTATAGGTTTAACTTCTTTCAGCTTCATTTTCTACTAGACCTTTGAATACAAATCTACCCTGATACCAGAGCCCTGTACCAACCCTCATCTGGGACTGGGGTGCTGGAGCCAGCCTGGTCTCTCCCATGCAGCACTGGAGGGGGAAGACAGAGGTTCTGGAAGAAACATCAACCCCAGATGGTGTTTTCAGCTTCCTCCATCTCGCTGCCCTTCAGAGGCTTTGCACCTGCACGCTGGTGTTTCCTGGTAGCAGCTGCCTCTCCCTGCTGGCATTTGCAGTCACTGTTGAGATTTACAGGAGTCATGAGCGTGGTTTTGCTCAGCTGATAAGAGCGTGGTGATTCACAGCAGCTCCGAGGGGAGGGGATGCTGCAGGTTGGAGCTGTGGCTGCTTCACTCTCAACAAAGCCAAGGACCAAGCCGCCTTAGTAAGAGGGGTGCAGCTCCAGAGGGATGCTGACACCAGAGGAAATGAGCAGCCTCCACCTGGAATACCGTCCATCCCGTGCAAAGAACCCGCAGGGAGCAGGCGGGGCTGGAGCACAAGCAGGGCTCTGCTGGGAGAGGGGACGGTGCCAAGAGCCCTGCGCCGCGCACGCAGAGCAGCTGCTTTGCTCACACATCACCTGGCCCAGAGGGAGCAGAGGCAAATCCCCAGGGACACCGCAGTGGGACAGCACGGCTAAGGGCCGCGGCTGCGGTGTTCACAGTGGCGACACCAATTACAGCTGCCTAATTAGTCTGCGTAGCCAAAATAGTGGCAACTGAGTGGATGGAGCCCTCCATCCATCACTAACCATGGCTGCATCCGACACAACGGGGCTCCAGCCACCCCGGTGCACCACCCACTCCACGTGCACCCTCCTTTCATCCAAGGCTTTGGATCTCCAGGAAGCCAGTTACAAGATCAGCTCCCCAGGCAAGCAAGCAGAGACCACACGCTTCCCTTTTCCACCCTATGGCATTTAAATGCCTCGTTTAGTCCCAAGGCTAAAGGGCGTTAAGAGGAGTTGGCAGGACACGCTGCAGAGCCACACGCTGAGCTGCTGTGGGACAGAGGAATGATGAGCACACAGCAGCACAGCCCCGTGCTGCAACATCCCACCCCTGCCCAGCTCCTCCTCAGCACAAAGGCTGCTCCTTCCCCAGGAAAGGCTTTAGGTTGGGTTCAGATCCCTGGCTCTGGGAACCTGCCAGAAGAGCGATGAGTTTACGGGCAGCCTGCAAAGGCAAACCTGCTTGGAACGGCTGGCTGTTGCAGCAGATTACTCTCCTGGCTTCACTTAGCCCAGCCAGCCTTTCCTGTTTTGAGTCACTCCACAGGTTGCATCAACAGAAGCCGTAAGGATGACCAGCGTGCAAAGGCATGCAGGGAAATAGCCACCAGGGAAAAGAAAGCAGGAGAAGTGTCCGCTTGGCCACCCAGCAACACAAACCTGACTGACCCTCCAGGCACACAGCTCAGGTGAGAGGAGCCGAACTCGAGTCTAAGCCAACACTATGAGGGTTCACCCCACTTCAGCAAGCACAGGAGCTTCAAGCAGAACATTTTTGGTTGGCCACAGCTCCAAAATGGCTGCCTCCTCCATCCAAATAACCCTCCCCTGCTCGGCTCAGGGAGAGCTGTGCCTCAGGCACCGCTTTGGGCATCAAACCAGCTCCGTGCCTCAGAGCAAAGGAGAGGGGCTGAAACAGCTGATGTGCTGCCAGACACACGAGTGGAAAGCACACGGCCTCTACTCCCCTCGCTCCAGACACCACCAGGATCCCCACTGACCCAACCAGCACCCAAGGTAACTGATCTCCCAGTTGCTATCTGCTGACCTAGCCCTGGCATTCAAGTGTCCCCTGCCTTGGGATTAAGCCATGGTCTACAGAGACAGGATTCAGAGCCCAGTGCCATGCCAAGGAAAGCTCAATCCTACCTGCACAATGTCCAGCACCATTCCAGCAGCAACTGTCCCAAAGCCTGCCAGGAGGAAGGGAAAGAGGACTTGCAGCCCGATGGAAAAGGAGGTCTCCTTGAGGGGAGAGGCTGGCTCAGGGCCTCGGTCCGTGCTGGTGTCATCACTTTCATTGCTCTGGCTGCCGTTCTCCAGCAGGGCATCTTCTTCCCGCACCCCTTTAGCATTGGCACGGGACTCCAGCACCACCACTTCCACCCCAGCTCCATCAGGCCCCAGGAAATCCGAGGGCTCCACCAGCTGCCCTCGGTCCGGACTGGCGAGACAGTCCACGGGCACGATGGGCAGCACAGCCCCGTTGGCCTGGTGGGTCTCCTTCTGCTCTGGCTTGGAAGACATGCTGCAGAGAGGCTATCCTGACCCTTGGCTTGGTGGGCCTACAGCCAGCAGCTGTTCCAGAGGAGATCTTCTGCCAGGAGCTTACACAAATGGCCTTTCCAGCATCTAGAGGCGACCTCCCCTATCCCTGCTTGCCTGCCTTGAGGTGCAGAGACTGCTCCTGCAGCAGAGATCCCCATCAAGCAAAGTCCAGGAATGGAGGACACCAAGCACACGGAGCTAGCAGGAACTAGGAACGCTGCAGGAACTGGGAATTACAGCAGATTCACTCCAATCCTCCTCCTCCCCAGCACCGTGCGGTACAGCAGCCACTGAGACAGGATCCAAGCTCTTCTGCTTTGATGTATGACACTTTAGCGCATCTTTCTCCAGATTCCTCTTCCAGCAGCACGTCTGCTGTGACGGGGTACACAAGGCAGAGAGAAAACCAGATGAAGGAAAGACCACTGAGTAACACAGAAGCTCAGAGGGAGGAGGAAGCAGCGAGTAGATACGAGGGGCTGGATTTCAGAGATGATACAATCTATAAAAGCTCTTCTTACTACCAGGGCTTTGGTACCTTCTCCACTACGGAACTGGAGCCTGAAGGCTCTGGGAGGGGGTTTGCTTCTGCTGTTTTGTGTTCTCAAAACACCCAGCAACACCAACAGGCTCCGAGTGTCACCGCTGGCCTCTTCCAGGAGGATTTCTCACCTCACAGCACGAGTCAATGAGAGCTCTTATTTAAAGTAACAGCAGGCTCCCAGTTCAGGTTACTCACGGGGCTGAGCAGGCTGGAGGGTGGGAGCTGGCATCTGAACAGCCTCCGGCTTCGGGGCACTCTCCAAGAATTCCTCTTTCACCTGAAGTACATGGAAGGAAAACAGATATTGCATTGGCTTGCGTGCCATAACAGCTCATTCATTCCCCTGCACCTTCCTCCAGCACACACTGAGGGTACAACCACCAGCCATGCCACCCCCGGCTCCCCAAACCTCCCCTTGCACCCCTTTGAATGCTTCGGGGGCTGTGTGAGGGGTGGGGCGGGAGTCCCGCTCTCTGCTCCCCGCGTCCCAGAAGCGAACCCGCGGCAGGTACCCCCCCACCGGGGACCAGCGCTCCCTGCCCGGAGGCCAAACCCCGCACGGACCCACCGGGCAGCGGCGCTGCCCCGCGGGAGCCCCGCGCGGCGGCGGGCCCGCGGGAGAAGCGCTGCCCGGAGGCCGTCCCGCTCTCCGGGGGCCGCAGAACCGCGCTGCCCGAGCCAGCACCGCTCCAGCGGCCCCGGGGAAGCGCTGCCCCGAGCGGAGCGGAGGGAGCTGCTGCCGCCGCCTCCGGCCCGCCCGGCCCCGTCCCAGCGGCAGCGGCTGCCGCAGCCCCAGCCCCGCTGCAGCCCCGGCCCCGCCGCGCCCGGCGCTCACCGCCGCGGGGCCACCCGCTGCCCGCCGCGCTCCGCCGGGCCCGGGGCGGGCTGCCCCGCGCCGCCCTGACATCACCGCCCGCCAATGGTGGCCCTGCCCAGCGCGCCGCGCCGCACACCCATTGGCCGGGTGAGCGTGGCGTCACGCCTGGCCCCGCCCCACCGTGAGCAGTAAGACCCCGCCCCTTCTCCAGCGCAGGAGGCGTGGCCTCAGGGTCACGTGGCGCTGAGCGCACATGGGGCCGGGGCGCTGCGGCCGTGCCCGGGGGAACGGGGCGCCCCGGACAGGGTGCTGCCGGGAGCGGGGTCCCGGCTCATGGGTGCCCCCATCTCCCGGGAGCGGGGTCCCGGCTCATGGGTGCCCCCATCTCCTGGGAGCGGGGTTCCCATCTCACAGGGCGCTCCCGTCTCCGCTGGGGCAGCCGCGCTGGGCAGAGCCGCGCTGCGCTCCCATCCCCAGCGGTGCCTGGTCCCCCCCATCCAGGGATTGACACCGCCACAGGACAAGGCTATTCCAGCCCCAGCCGGGCCGGCTGGGAAGGGCCACGAACAGGCACTCCATCACTTGCACACTGAGCACGGCTTTGGGACCTCGCCTGTCAGCCCAGGACCATGGGACAAGCAGCACGTGGAGGCTTTCAGGCCTCTGACCCGGCTCAAAGGCTTCTCTGAGACAGTCCAGCCAAGAAAGCTGGGAATGCTGCCCCATCTCTACACCAAACCGTCCCACAACAAACACACACGTAAACAGCAGCATCTTCTGCTACAGTCAGTGACTCACAGAACTCCATTCCTGAATGAAACCAGCTCTTCTGAGTCATGTTTGCCTTTTCTTTCCTTCTCTTTTTTTTGCCTTTTTGCCCAAGTGGAACTTCTGACCAGTCGTCGTTTTTCCTTCCTGCCTTTCCTTTCCTCCCAGGAAACACTCAACAGCAAGTGATTACCCAGAGCCATGACGTGGCCCCAGCCTCGGAGGCAGGTCGTGAGGCAGTAACGGGCCCCGTGACCCAGCACGTGTGTGAGGGGAAGAGGGGGAGCAGCCCAGGGGCCGGAATCCCCCCCGAGACACTGAGTCAAGTGTGAGCAAAGCTGGTGACTTCATTCCTTAAAATAGGGAAAGGAAGGGAGTCAATGGCAGCAGGAGATCCACTGGGATTGAGACCCCTCTGAAGCTCTGGGCTCGGCTGCTTCCTTTCTTTCTGCTTGGGTTTGAGCAACCTGATCTAGAAAACTTCCCAAGCTCAGTTTTTCATAGAGCCATGGAATGGTTTGGGTTGAGGGGACCTTAAAGCTCCTCCAGCTCCAACCCCTGCCACGGGCAGGAACACCTTCCACTAGAGCAGGTTGCTCCAAGCCCCTGTGTCCAACCTGGCCTTGAACACTGCCAGGGATGGGGCAGCCACAGCTTCTCTGGGCACCCTGTGCCAGCGCCTCAGCACCCTCACAGGGAAGAGCTTCTGCCTCAGAGCTCATCTCAGTCTCCCCTCTGGCAGGTTAAAGCCATTCCCCTTGTCCTGTCCCTTGTCCAAAGCCCCTCTCCATGTTTCCTGGAGCCCCTTTAGGCACTGGAGCTGCTCTAAGGTCTCCCCAAAGCCTTCACCATAAGCTCTGTGGAACTCACTACAAACCTGGTCTGTCAGGCTCTCCTTCCTGCCTCGGAAAACCCGCATCTCCCCCAGAGTGACTGTTCTTCCCCCAGCTCCCTAAAAACATCATGCACCAGAATGTGACTTTGCTGATGACAGAGGGCCCAGCTGCACGCTCAGGAAGTGGCGGCGCGGAGACAAAAGCTGCCTGAGACAAGGAAACAGAAATAGATAAAATCCCCCCCCGAGATCAGAAAGGCCGAGGATGAAAGGGCAGGAAATGGGTTTCCAGTTGCAGGGCAGCAGGTACCAACAGCAACAAAAGGCTTGGAAAGGAAAGAGTTCACCACTGCACTCCGCTAGATGCTGGAATGTCGTGCCCATGTGTTCCACACCTGACTCTGGCTCTCCCAAGCTGCCCAAGCACTCACCACAATGGGGAGAGGAGGATTTTCCCCTTTTCACACAAGAGTCCAACAAAATTAAGTGGTTTGGCCCCAGTCACTCAAACAACCCACCTCTGGCAGTGGTCACAGAGGTCCCTTTGCTCTGTTGAGCTCCGCTGCTGTGTGTCACAGATCTAATGCTGATCAGGATGGAGCCCCAGCTCTCTCTGACCAAGGATGCTGAAGGAACCTGGTTCTTAGTTACTTGTAACCAGGAATCTCAACAGGCAAACTCAAAGACTGAATAGGTGCCTAATGACTTATCCCTACCGAGGTCAGTCCAGGGCAAAAGCAGCTCATGAGGGCAGGAACAACGTCAGAAGCTGACCCTAATCTGGTCCTGGCATGGGGAGCACGGAAGTTGTGCTTTACCAGCCCGGAAGCAAACCAACCCATCACCATCCTTTTTCCAAGGTCCATATGACCACCGCTCCCGATCCATGTGTCCCCCACGTGCTGTGCCTGCTGTGACAAACACAGGTCAAGCTCAGGCAGGTCCATCCCGAGGGCTTTCTGCCACGTGAGAGCATCTGGCAGGGAGGAGCTGGAAGGTCTTTGCTTCCTGCGTTCCACAAGGCAGCAGCTGCTGCCCCAGTGATAGCACAGGCCCCAACATCCCAAAGAGGAGTAACCTTTTCTGATCATCATACAATCATGGAATGGTTTGGGTTGGAAGGGACCTTAAAGCTCATCCAGTTCCAACCCCTGCCACGGGCAGGGACACCTTCCACTAGAGCAGGTTGCTCCAAGCCCCTGTGTCCAACCTGGCCTTGATGTCTATATACAACCAGGCAGCACTGCAGGAACAACATTTACAAGTGCTCCAGGGCAAAGAATTACTCTCCTGAGTACTTGACTGGCTGTACAAGTAGGCTGAACTCAGCCCTGTACTGAAGCTAGACCAAGATCAGTAGGCGAGCTAGGATGTTTAAAGGTAGATTAGATATGCACATGCCACATATAGTGGTTGCAGTACAGCCAAGACAGTTAAAAGCTGGAAAAAAACCCCATTCAGGGTTTCTCCTATGGGCTTCCATACCCTAGGGAGGAGTTATACCCCTTCCTCTGGCCACTGGATCCATTCCTGGTGCTAACTCACTGCTGCCTTTCTCTGATCATCTTCACCATACAGAAAACATGAGAACGACCTGTTTAGCTGGGGTAACTGGACAGGGGGCACATGGAGAGCCTCAGCACTGCCACAGCACAGCCCCTGCGCAGAGTGTTCCTGCCATGAACTAGGAACTGGTTACCTGGTGAAACAGCTGAGCTGCAGCCAGGCCCTGCCATGGGGCTGCCTTCCTACTGCAAGAGCAGGCAGAGTGTCCGAGTGATCTGAGCATTTACAGAGCTACAATAGAACACACAACGGTGTTGGATTAGAAAGAGAAACCCAAAGCTGGGATGTGCTGCGTGACTTGCATGTGGCTTCTCACACCCCAACTGCCCAGGTACATCCACCAGTGCCAGAGCATTCCCCTTCTGTCCCTTCCCCCTGCACTAACCACCTTCCATGCGGTCATTTCCCTTCCTGCTGAGAGCTGACTGCAGCTTCCTCTGGGGCCCAGCACCACAGCTCTGGAATGAGGCAGAGGGATCCCTCCCGAGCGGAGCAGGTCACTCCCTTCCCCACCATGCTGAGCTCTTGATCTCGCCCGCCCTGGAAGCTGTGGAACAGGAAAGCAGGAGCTGAGCCCCTGCACAGCAAAGCTGACACACACACACAGAGCCTCCTGCATGCCCCAGCCTTGCTGTGGGCACTGGGAGGTGCTGACATGCCACTGCCAGTGCTGCACTAGAGACCTCCCAGGTCAGAGCAGCGGGGTTTCCTTAAAGAGTTATTGCAAGAGCCTGAATTTGGGGACTAAAAGGACAAGTTCCAGAGCTGCTGGAGCTCTGTGAGGAGCTGCAAAGAGGACTCAATGCAGTGGCAAGAACCTGTGAGGGTTTGACCTGGCAGCAGCAGGCAGCAGTGAAGAGCTCTGAAGGTCAGGCCAAGCAGGAGGTGAGGGCTGCTGCTCTGTAATGTCAAAGGATGCTACGACTGAGCCACCTCCAGGTTCCTCAGTGTGTGTCTTGCTCTGCAGCACTCACAGCTCTAGGGCTCAGGGGAGGGCTGAGCAGAGTGCAGAGCAGAAGCTTTCCCAGCACCTGCTTGAGAAAATGGATTTCACCAGCCCCATGAAATACCAAGAATATGGCAGAAGAGCCAAGAACGCAAGTGTCAAACGCAAGGCTGGAGGAAAGAACTCTGTAAACACCTTGTTCCTGTATTCTCCTCCAGCTCTGCGCCTGACCTCTCCATGGTCACTCGGAGCTGAAAATAACCCAAGCCCTTTGAAACAGAGGCCAGCAACAGAGCTTTCTTTAGAAAATGCAGGTGTGGAACGTGACCTGTTCTCCATGGTGTAGCAGCCCTCCTGACCCCAAATCAGCTGCTCTGCTCCCCAGCAGCCTGCTGTGGCCGGACAACTACACACGGGATACTCGGAGTAACTGTTGTCAGGAGAATGGCAGCTTTGTAGACCTGGCTCCATGCAGGGAAGGAAAGGAAGTTGCTAGGGATGTAACACAGGAACATGTTAACACACTAATACCAACAGCATTTAAATCCCCTTTAGGGTTTTGATACCAAGTTATGTGCCTTCAGAGCAGAACCTCGGGCTTTTCCTTCTCTGATGAGTCAGAGCTGATTGCTCTACATGCTCAAAGCACAGTGACTCAGTACAAAACCCCAGGAAGAATAACTCACAGAGCTATTAATGTGTTTTCATGATGTACTTGGCATTAGAAGGTAACTACTCCTACAATGCCAAGTTGTAGCTGAAAAGGGCAGCGCATCATCCTTACACTGCTATTTACATGCAGACACTAAGATTTCAAGTGAAGAGACTTGAAATCTGAAAACACCTCATGGGAGCAGTAAAATGAGGTGGAAAGAGAACACTGGATTTTGCAAGATACAGCTTGTTTAAAGCACTTGAGTTTAGCAGCTTCAGGTTGTAGCAAAGCTCTGTTGAACATCTACTGGGTGCAGAGGCACTGCACGCTGCCAGCACGGGCTGATGAGCAGCACTCAGTGAGGCTCTGCAACAAGCTGCATTAGCAAAACCTCATGGCACACATTTGCACAGGACCTGCCAAACCAACCCTGCTTTCCCAGTGCTGTTTGCCCTTCACTCTCCCTTCAGCAGCAAAATGAATCTTCAGATGAACGTCCTTTAAAGAAACAATCCTCACAGACCCGGGATAGGAGTGATTTGGGGTTGGGGACAGGAGGTTACAAACAGAAAGGATGCTTTATGTCTTTAGGACCCATCTGCTATTGAAATAGGCAACAAATCCCAGCCAGTCCCCAGCATGGGGTTATTCCTCCCCACATGGAGGATTCTGCATTCCCCTCTGCTGAACTTCCCAAGAGTCCTGTTTTCCCACTGCTTCAGCCTGTCAAGGTCCCTCTGAACGGCAGCACAACCACTGGGGAGTCAGCAGCTTCTCCCATTGCATCATAGACTCATGGAATGGTTTGGGTTGGAAGGGACCTTAAAGCCCATCTAGTCCCAACTCCCTGCCATGGGCAGGGACACCTTCCACTAGAGCAGGTTGCTCCAAGCCACTGTGTCCAACCTGGCCTTGAACACTGCCAGGGATGGGGCAGCCACAGCTTCTCTGGGCAAAGTCTGTGCCAGCGCCTCAGCACCCTCCCAGGGAAGAGCTTCTGCCTCAGAGCTCATCTCAGTCTCCCTCTGGCAGGTTAAAGCCTGCAAAGATTTGCTGAGCACACACTGTTCTACCACCCAGGTCATGAATGAAGACGTTGAACAGTGCTGACGCCATCCTGCCAGAGGCAAAGTGATGGCTTTAGGCTCAGTCATCTTTATACACACTTTCCAGAGGAAAAAACCCAAATCCAAAGCAAAGAACAAAACCTTCCTCCCCCTCTCACTGCCAGGGATGGATTTGATGCTGTGCTGTATCCTGACACATGGCTTTTGCTGTGTCTGCAGCAGGAGTTTGCAAGAGGACTGACACCTTCACAAAAGAGCCACAGACACGTGGCTGAACAAATCCATGACATTAGGGCAAACAGTCAAAGGGAAATAAACCTGTGCAAGCTATTTACTATCCAATAATGCATAAACAGAGTTAGCTCATTTGATATAGAAAGGGGAGCATCAGGGAGGGTGCAAAGATTAAAGCAGGCTGGAAAATATGTGGATTTGTTTTGATGGAAACTTTAGGACTTGCTCTAGTGTAGGATCAGGTGTGGAAATGACTGTACTGCAATTATACAGTTACATAAAAAGATTGAATAATAATCAGGAAAGAGGCTGCATTCCTTGTTTTATTAGATGAAAATGCCAATCTGGTTCCAGTTATTTAGGAGATGGATACAGCTTGAGCCCATTGGCTGATAAGATCAGGCTGCAAATAAATCCGAGAATGGAGAATGGAAAGAACAGGAATCACGGTTCCATTGCTGATTTTCAGGATACATTTCAGGGTGTTTCCTGTACATTCCAGTACCTTTTACACTAGGAATTTAGAGCAGACCACCCACCCATTCCAGTGTATAACTCAAGTTTGGAAAGAGAGACACATCTCTGCAGCAGTGCAAGAGGAGGAGCTGCACTAGTACCTGAGGCCAGTGCAACCAGGCAGCTTTCACCCACTCTTGTCTTTGGCTCACACCTAGCTGCTAATTCTTTGTTTAATGAATAATGGTAACCCCAACTAAAAAGACTCTAAAGGCCAAAAGAATGCTTAAGCTTTCAGTGCTAACAAAGGCAGGCGTGCTAGTGCAAGATGAAATAGGCAACATCAAAAGTCTACACCAGGAGTCCCAAAGAGCTGAGTCAACACAAGCGCTGCAGTGATGTGAAACTGCTGGCACAGGCAGTGCAGGAACAAAGGCTCCTGCTGCACTGGAAGAAACTGAAGGGCTTCAGCAGCCTTCCCAAGCAACTTCCCAGAGGAGCAAGAGAGAAGCATCCACTGCAGAAGGTGATTCAGTGAAAAGAGAATGCACAGGAGCAGACAACAGCGATGCACTTTGTTACTCCTCACTCTGCCACCCACCACCCAACACCCCCGTGGCCATGCCAAGGAGTGAGACAGGCACAAAGTCCCTGACCAGACAGGGAGAAAAGCTTTCAGCACCTCTGAGATCAGGGCAACAACAGTTCAAGCAACTCACTGGAACTTCGGGATCTCAGTTTCATTTTAAACTAGAGGCAGAAATCAGTGCACACATGGGAGAGCTTAGTGGGAGCAAGTTACCCCTGGCTGAGAGCATCACCTGGGGAAGAAGCCCCCACTAAGCAGCAGGGCAAGAAACAAACCCTTAGAGTAACTCTGCCAGCCACATGAAACCCACACCATGGCACAGACCTTCCACATGAGCTTCTGACACACACATCACCCGTGAAAAATCCATTAACTGCATCAAATGAGTTAACAAAAGCACCCACAGAAGAGTCACCTCTTTTACTGACAGGTGAGTGGCTGCTGATTATAGCTCAGATTTAAGTGACTGCCAATTTCAGAGGCTTAAAGAAAGTGCTCAAAAAATTAACACCATCATTAATGGCTGGATGTCAAGAGCAGGGAGGAACAGAAACCAGGGTTAGTTGTTGTGTTGTGTCCAGCAAACCACACAATTGCCTAAAGCAGCAACCAGCAGTTTTTCCATCTGTATGGAAACCACAAGGTACAAATCCCCAAATTCCAGATGTAGCTTAACACGCACCACAAGCACATCTCCTGGCCCAGAGCCCTCCATCCCCTCATCCACCTCAGCAGTTGCTCTTCTCAGGGGTGTTCCTCACAGCTCGTGGGAGCTGGCGTGAGGCTCCGGCAGCTTCTCAGTGTCACAGTTCTGAATCAGGTGGAAAAGGAACTCAACCTGCTTCTCATAACCCTCAATGGAGATCCTCTCGTTCAACCCATGGATCCTGGAAGTAAAAGAAGAATGTTTTTCAGTCCGGTGTGTGTTTGTGACCCACCTGCATGCACCCAGCACCCTACTTGCTTGTTCACTTCATAACGCAATGCACAGCATCAAAATACAGCAAAATACACCAAATACTGCACTGCAACTGCAATGTCTGGTCCTCGGGCAACCAGATGGACCGATTCCAAGGCTCAGAGCACACCCAAGTTCATGGTGTATGTGGAAAAGAAAAAACAGTATCCCAGCTCCCTGCCTATTACTGTCCTGGCTACAAGAGCTCTCCTCCTGTATCATCTGCACCTCACTAAAACAAATCCAGTACGTGCTAAACAAGCAAACAAACCCTTGCATAATGATGTTCTTTGTTATCACTTTGCTCCAGGAAACCTAACTTCCAGTTTTAAGGAGCAACTAAATTCAGAGTGGCACGTGTGCAAACAGATGGATAAAACTCTTAAAACAATGCCAACTACCAGAACACCACCTTCCACTCTGCTGCACTGTATAAAGGAGCCAGTGAGCTTCCCAGCATTGCTGCAGTGCTGAATGGGACACCTGCACGAGGTCTTGTCTGCATGTGAAGAAGTGCTGAAGCTCTCCCAGCATTAATTCCCACCCATCCCCTCTTTGTGCAGCACCCAGGTCTGCAGGAAATGGGTGGCCTAACGGAACGTGAGGCAGCGCCGCCACCACGCCAAGGTACACAAGGGTGGGTTTCCTCCTTCTGCCAAACACTGATCATCTTCTCTTTCCCTGCTCCCCACCCCAAACTGCTGCCCACGGGCACACAGACAGTACCTGGGAAGATCATCTGATCTCAGGAGCAGGGGGTTAAAGCGGTAAATAGCGTTTGTGACGTTAGTGAAATGTCTGCTGTCCGTGTTCCCAACGCACGTGCCTGGAACACAAACCTCAGCTTCACTTTGCGTGAAAGCAGCAATTCAATGAGCCCCACTTTGCCCAGCAGAAAGGAAAGGCATCTGATAACAGTTTGTTATAACC
Source organism: Strigops habroptila (assembly GCF_004027225.2). Taxonomy (NCBI): domain Eukaryota; kingdom Metazoa; phylum Chordata; class Aves; order Psittaciformes; family Psittacidae; genus Strigops; species Strigops habroptila. The sequence goes on from NC_044294.2 coordinate 943,489, forward strand.
CCCCAAAAAAGCCCTGGAAACAGTTCATTGGTACAGGCTGGAGGAACATTCACTAAGAGCTGAACGTATGATTCAGTCACTGTAAGAACACCCAAGGCATTAAGCCTCCACGAAAGTTTAAGCTTGAAACTGCAGTCAAACAAACAGCACAGAACTAGGAAGGAGCTGTGAGGAAGGGAAGGGGCCGGGATCACAATACAGAAAAGCAGGAATGGCTTTGCCAGCTATGAAAACAATAAAAGAAGACCTCAAGCAAGAAGACCTCTTACTCTCCCTCACAATTCCTTTCTTCCCTGAAGAGATTCCTTTGTATGTGCAGAGTCAAATGCAAGGCTCATTGTTTCTGTCAGTTTCCTGTTTGCTTTTTGCACTTCCACTACTAAAAAACAACATGAAAACTTTGAAAACATAAAGAGGGAAGAGAATCAAGAGGAAAAACCAGCTGTTTCCAGCAGTTAACAGCTGGGGTGGAGGAATACACACAAAATGGAAACAAGTCAACAGTGGGGGATGAGGGAGAGCAAAGCAGGGCGGAAGCTGGAGAGGAAACAAACATCATCCTGTGCTTGCTGTTACCTGGGACTACACTGTCAACATCGGGGAAAGTATCCAGGATGGTCCTTTGGAAAATATGGACTCCAAACGACTGGTCATCCCAAGGACTGATGGGGAGTGGGTCAAATGCCTCCACGACATCAATCTTCACTCGGTCGTCAGCAATGATGTTTCTAACTGCCTCTAGCACCTGTGGGTAACAGACAGGCATTAAACAAGCCAAAGAAATGAGAGAGATGGCCACAAATGTTCCACTTTCCAGAGAACATCTGTCAGTCAACTGCCAATTGTGGCTGCAAATACAGCTGCAGAGTTAGGACTGAAACTGTGGGGCAGCCTCCCTTCCTCTCACTCAGTGAATGGCTGATACTTAAGGGAATTGGTTTTGACCTCAGTGTAATCAGATGCACACCACTGTCTCCTGAACTGCATCAGTCCTGACAACTTGGTAGTTAGGTCATCCAAGTAACTAATCCAGGAAGAGCTTCCAGAGAGGTAAACCTCCAGCAGAAGCTCGGGAAGGGAAGATGTTATTTCCTGCCAATGTTTCATACCTGCTGAAGTGTGCAAGATTCCCATATTCTCACAGGTCACAAACCTTAACGCTTCCACTTCATAACCACACATGATCCACAAAAAGGCTTCTGAAACCTGCTCGATATAACTGCAAGCCATGCTTTCAAGCTTGGCCTGCCTCTTGCTCTGCTCCACATTCAGAAGCCACAGTAAGCAATGCACTTTGTAATCCATCTCAAAGGAGGAGGAAAGGCATTTGATAAGCTGTGTTTCTGACAGTCTCCAGAAAGGAGCAATTCCCAAACCTTCCCCCTCTACTGCTTCTATGAATACAGGGGGAGATGAAATGGCCAAGTGTCACCGTGAAGTGTTGGAGGCTGGAAGTACCTCGGTGGCCTTCTCTGCAGAGTGGATGCGGAAGTTCACGGTTGCTTTTGCAGAAGATGGGATGACATTTATCTAAGAAAGAAAAAAAGGAAGAACCAACACTTAAAAGGAAGTTCAAACCAGATGAAAATGCCAAGTGCAAACTCAGAAACTGCTCAGACAACCCCAGCCTAATGCTTCACTGTTTCCACTAACATGAAACGTGGGATCTCTTTCTGTACTCTGGGTTAAAACACTGTAAACCTCATCTAGAATGCAGATAAATCCATAAAGAAATACTCATCAATTCAACAAAAAAAATGAAGTTTGCTGATAGACACAAGTTTTCCTCTTGAGACAAGCCCCCTCCCTTCAGAAACTTCATACTGAGAAAATCTCAAAGTTGATGTTGGTCTTTTTAAGCAGTATTTGTACCTCATCCTCATATTACTTTTCCCCAGTATGAGACATGTAAGTCACTTAAATGATGTTACTGAAGACTCTTTTCCTACAAAAATCAGTATTTATAATTTTGTTAAACAAAAATGGCATAAACTGTAAGGCAAAAACCCCAAACCAACAAACAGAAGAAGAAATCAGGGTGTCACTTCTCTCCTGGCCACTCAGTGTCACTGTTCAGCTGCTGCATCTTGTTTTCTTGTCCAGTGATGCTTTTCAGTAACAGAGTTTTCAGGGACACACCAAACAGCCTGCTTATCTTCCAGGGCTACAGTATTTTTGGATAGCTACACCTCCTTATCAGGGCAAGATCTGGCTGTATCAGCCAGAACCTGTTATCACTCGGTCCAGGGTGCACATTCCATACTTGAACGAAGGTAAACGCCAGACCTGTGCTCACAAACACAACCCCACCTGGGCTAGGGAAGTGTTTAGGACTGTGACTTTCAAATACTGCCATTGATACTTTGATCACACAGAAAACGCTCTTTTCCACCCTAAAATCTTGACACTAGTTTACAGAGATCTTTTTGTGACAGAGAGCAGACGCTTCTGACAGAAAGTAATATTCAACCGTGGCTAAACCCAAGCCACACCTGGAGTAAAAATGAGAGTGGTGGTGACACCACACAGGGTCCAAGACCAGGGCCCATACTGATCTTGTAGCTAGGTATAAACAGGTGGACACTAAATGCCCCAATTCTCTCATTGTACATGGAGAAAGGTCAAAATGAAGCTACCTTGATTCCTGAGTTAAACATCGTCACCGCCGTAGTCGTTCGAATCAAGGCGTTGGTGGAAGGTTTCCAGGCAAGAACTCTTACAAGGAAGAAACAAGAGAGAAGTTTAATATCAGTAAACCAGAAGCACCATAAGTCCATAGTCCATAAGCTGAATGATGGCCTATTCAATTAACAAAGTGGTTATTAACAGGAAAGCACTGACATTGTCTAAGCTATGAATCAATAGAACTGATTTCCTGGGAAGACTAGAAATGGCTCGTGGTCTTCATCTTTGAACGGGGAGAGGTTTGGGAATGTTTATCAAGAATCTGTTTTCTTACCTGCTGACAACAGGGGAAAACAGCCACAGATTGCTCATGATGAGATTGAGGGGAAACGTGAACTAAGTGGAAGAAATAAAACCACAAATCAGAAAGTTTTTAGTTTTCAAGACAACATGGAATCACTCAGCTCTTGTTGAAACAATGATCTGGGAGAAAGGCAGCTTAAGCCTTCTTCTTTCCAGGAACTACGTAACTACACTCTAAATTCATTGCTCTCCACTTTCCAATATGAAAATCTGAGAATGAAATCACAGTTCTTTCCTCACCTCTGATGCGAGGTGCTCCATAGTCATGAGTTCTGGCCCATGGCCAAACAGGTTGCGCAAGGGATTCTGCTCCAGTCTACAGCAAAGCACATCAACATGTGACATTTAGAACCCCTCTGACTATCATCACTCCAGAAGATCGATAGGAATTTGATTTCTGAAATGCATCCATGGATTTGAGATGCAATCACACCGTCCTCTCCTGCTAAGTACATCTGCAAGCACAGCTCCCTGACTGAAGTCTGAGCATTCCAGTCCCATACAAAGACTTTCTTTGAAGAACAGCTGGAAAAATCCCAAAGGCTGACACTTATAAGGAATAGATGGAAATCTACAAAAATATCACACCAGATTCCAGCATATCTTGACATATTAAGTTTTTCTAAGATACATGTTTATTAGCCAATCTGATATCTGAGAGACATGTAAAGAGATGATTTCCCCGGACACATTCCAACTTTTTTACTTGGCAATTGTCCCTTTGCTGGGGATTGCATTGCAAAGGGAATCACAAATTTCAATGTCAAATATATTTGGGGAATCTGCAAAATATAACTATTCAAATAGCCACACAGCAGTGACTTAGGAGTCTGCTGGACTGTCTTGGATGTCAGATGACAGGGCAGCTCTCACCTGGCCATCGCTGCTGCAAGAATGCCAATACTTGTCTCCTTCGGAGGAAAGGATGAATGTCCTGGCTCTTTTTCCACAGTGAAGTTCAGTGTTATTGAGCCCTTTTCTGTGATAGCAATTCTGTTCAATGATAAAGTAGTAAATGATTAATACAACTCCAGACACACATGCACAGACCATAGGTGAAAAGAACTACATGTGTATTTTTACTATCGTAAAAACCACTAAAGCAGCAGCAACATCAAATCCTCAACACAAGCTTTAGATGTTTGGAGGGCTGATGTCTTGGCTGCTTCTCCCGTGAGCAGACACTACAGCAAAAACATGCTTGCCCTGGCTAAATGGAACCTTCTGCTGCTGTCAGCATAGCTGCGATGGACAGCAAGCAAACACCAAAGGTCCTTTGCTTGCACTTTGTGCACTGCTGCAGCTTTAGCAGCACCAACACTGCCACATGCCTTGAAAACATATTTTATTGCCATTAGCAAGGTCATTTCTTACAGATTAATTCTTGAAAATGGGTACTTTTCACCATGGTCAATGTGTTCTCTCTTACACAGCTACTGGCTTCTTCACCCCCATGACGATGCCATCTAGTATGGCACTGCCCTCGTCCAGCAAGAAGCAGAGCTTCACTCCTCGTGCTTCCAACAGAGCTGCCATCTCCATCGCTCCCTTCCGACCAAGCACCTGTGGGAATCAGCCAGAGGAACTCATCAGGTGAAGCAATCCCATCGGGAAGAACACTGGAAAATATCTTGCTGTTGACAGTGCCCAGTGCTACAATGCAAAGAATGCAAGAAATCCCCTCGTGAGCAGCTCCAGAGCAACCTGGCAGCAGATCCTTCCCAACAGAACTCACTGGAGATCATTAATGGCCCAGCAGCAGATGAATCGATATCCACACTGGGGAATGCTCCCATCCACAAGTCACTGAACATTGCTTTGAATCCTTGGTTCTTGGACAGGTGATATATCAGAGCCATGAGCCCCCAGGTCACTCTTTTTAAAGAGGTATTAACAATTCTTTCTATTTTGAAAACGAATAAAGAAACCCACCTCATCTGTCTCTGCACCATTTCCTAGTGGGCATTCCCACAACAAACAGGGAATATTTTTGTTTGCTCTTCCTGACCATGTGCAACAACCATATAAATCTTAAGCCAGCTTTTCATGTAGTGTATGTACTCCAAACGTGACTCCTGCTGCACCTTCCATGCAGAAAAGAATTTGAACGAGCACTCTCCTGTGTTCTTTTCCCTTTGCTCATCACACCAAACCCTTTGTCAATGTCATGTAAAGCCAAACAATCAATATTAACCACGACCACGTACCTGACATAGGATCTACCCACATAACCAAGAAAAACAGGAAAGACTTTCTAAGCAAACAGTGTTTTAAAATCAAGCCTTGTTACATACATGAACAACGCAAACAAGTTGTTATTTCAGTGAAAGAAAATACCTCTTCATCATGTCCAATACCAACATAGAAAGATCTGCGGGGTCTGTAATTTCTTCGCAGCAAAAACTCTAGAGCTTGAAGAATCCCCTGCAGAAAAAAAACCCAGAGTGTACTGTGCTATTCTTGGGTGTTAGGAAGGAGAATAAATATAAGAGAATGCAATGTGGTGTAAAAGAAACATGATGCATTCACAGCCCTTAAGGAGACTTTGTCCTGTTCACAGTCGAGCTTTTATTTCTACAGCTCCTACTGGGGATGTTCACGTTCTCTGGAAACACACTGATCACTGATGTTTAAGACTTAGTGTGCTACACAGTGACAGTGTGCGTACACAAAACACACTGTCAGCTTGTTCTTGCTGGTGCAGTCAGTGACAAACTGCACAAGAAGCCCAACAGAGTTGGGATTATCCAAGGAACTCACTGGTCTTTAAGCTGTCCAACATGCAGCTTGGCTCCGACTTGAGCTACCAAATCCATTTACATGAATGAGAACTAGATTTTGTACAAGAAGTGCTGACAAAAACAGGAGAAACTGAACCTGGAGAAATGAACTCTCCCATTTGCTGCATTGGTCCATCTCCCCTGGTTGTTCAATTTAAGCCAGTTCATCTTTTCTCTGAGAAGAAATGACACTGCCTTTACCTTGCCAGCTCCCATCTTGCCATGTTCACTGCAATTGTTCATTGTCATTGTCCACTTGTGGAGTTACTCATGCACTTCACAGGAGAAGGAAGCATCAAACCAAAGCTGCAAGTTGCAAGGCTTTGATACTGATGGTTAAACAACCTGAAGAAACTTTCTAGGAACACAGTCTATGTAGCCACAGGATGTGTGACACTGCTTTACTAAACATCTATTTAAATTGAAAGAGAGGGCTGTCTTGGAAATGATCCTTGCAAGTCACAAAGGACTATTTTCCTTATTAATTTTTCCATCAAGCTTTTCCCAACTGAGAAACCTTTCACAGATCAATCTATTCTGTACTTTATTCCTCCCAAATGTACTCAGTACAACAGCTCTTTGTTCTGCCACAGACTAGATAGAAGCTATTTGACTCTAATATTAAACAAACAGGGTTTATTTTGAAACTCGAGCCTTTTCAAAGGGCCAGGTTTGGCTGTGAATGCCCATATGACACCTGGGAAGAGGTACAAGGTCTATCCCTGACTTCAAACACAGCATTTGACATACAATTTAAATATGGCACATTAGCCATATTTAGCCTCTGTGAGTATGTTTTTCTGCATCTTCTAAGAGCTTTCTTTCAGCTTTCCTCAGTAATAAAAGGCCACTCCAGCCACCTCTAAGAAGTTGGGAGAAAACTGCAGGGTTTAGGAATTTATCACTAACATCCTGCATGCAAAGAGGGGCAAGAGAGACCATATAGTGAATTTGAAGAGAACAGACTCCTCCAATCTACCTTTTGTCAGGCTCTGTATCTCTCTGAAATATTACCAAGGCGACGTACTATGGCAGAGTTTTTGTTATCCAGAGCTCCTCGTCCATAGATGAATCCTTCATGCTCTGCAGCTGAGAAAGGAGGGAACTGCCAGCCCTCCGGGGGAGCAGGCACAACATCCATGTGTGCAAGCAGCATGTAGGGCATCATTTGAGGGTTAGAACCCCGGACAGTAAAGAGATGGCTGTATTCCCCAACGACTTCATGTTGAATGAACTCCGAAGAAAACACAGCTGGGAAGACTGTGAAGAAAGAAATGAAAAACACGTGAAGAATTAATAACATTGTCCACTTCTATCATTTTCTGCTCCATAGAGTAGTCACCTATTGAGCCCCAGGGGGAGGGAGCACTGACTGGCCGCAAGGGAGCTCCTTCAGGAAGCAGATGTGCAGCTTCCTTCTCACACTTCTACCAACCCATTTAAGACAAAACAAGAGCTAGTGAGCTGTTGTGCACCAGTGCTTCAGTTCTGCAGGTAGCAATGATGGGACTGCCAAAAATCAGGCTGAAGCATGGGTATCCATCCTATTTTGGTATGTTTTAATGGCAAGGTCATTTAACCAAGCCAACAACCAAACCCCACCACTGGAAAAAGCCATTTGAACCTTCTCTGTTCTAGCTGTGGCCATGCTACACCACTGCATGGTGCCGAGGTGACTTCTGTGTGCTGGTTTTGCCAGTCCTTTCTGGAGGAAAACCAAGCTTAAAATCTGTTCCATTCTATTCAAGACCCACATATACACTCTTCAACTTGTTTACTAAAAGAAAACTGAGCAGCAGAGATGGTTAAGAGTGAGTTTAGTACCTTTCCGAATGTAATTCCCAAACTCTGCCATGGCAGTTGTATTCAAGTCCTCTGGAGATACGGAAACAGTTGGGATTTTAATAGCACCTTCAAGGGAATATGAAATAGAAATCATTCGACGCCAAAATCAGTCACACAAGACTTAAATTGCATTTCAAAAGGGAAAGGAATATTTATGTTCCTATTTTCCAGGCTTTAAGGATTATCTCACAGGATAATAAGAACTCCACTATCAAAAAAGACTGATGTACCTCAGCTGAGCTGTGTGCAAGCAGCACATCAGCACTTCCAGTTTCAGCCAAGGTATTTCCCTGGATACTTCAACTCCATTCTTCATCCTAATGTGTTGAATGATACTGTCTGAAGTGCCACTGTCCAGAAGCAGCTGCATTTTGCTGGGGTGACCCAATTCCTCACTCTCACAGACTATTCTGGCAGCTGCCAGATGGCAGTTCAAGGCTCTTTTTCAATAGTAAGTGAGGCTGTGATAACAATATTGTTTCATAAAGACAAGTCTTTTGTTGGTCCTTCTAGCCTCCTCCTGTCATTTAAACAGGGTCAAACAAGGCTGCTCTCCAACATCAAGTCACTGTCATGCAAAACATGAGTCCCGATCACAGCTTTCCTAAGAGCATCTGTCAACTGAGGTTACAGATTTTATCAAAGGTTGTGCTATTTGAGAATCATAGAACCACATGGGCTCAGAGAATCACGGAATGGTTTGTGCTGGAAGAGACCTTAAATCTCCAGTTCCAACCCCTTGCCATGGGCAGGGACACCTTCCACTAGAGCAGGTTGCTCCAAGCCCCTGTGTCCAACCTGGCCTTGAACACTGCCAGGGATGGGGCAGCCACAGCTTCTCTGGGCACCCTGTGCCAGCGCCTCAGCACCCTCACAGGGAAGAGCTTCTGCCTCAGAGCTCATCTCAATCTCCCCTCTGGCAGGTTAAAGCCATTCCCCTTGGCCTGTCCCTGCAGGCCCTTGTCCAAAGCCCCTCTCCAGGTTTCCTGGAGCCCCTTTAGGCACTGGAGCTGCTCTAAGGTCTCCCCTTAAGGAGCCTTCTCTTCTCCAGGCTGCCCCAGCCCAGCTCTCTCAGCCTGGAGAAAACCAACACTGGAATAAAGTTGGCTCCAGGAGAATAAACCGGTTTCCTCGCAGGGGAAGCAGCCGAGGCAGCGCCCCTGCTCACTGCTGCCCTGTCCGCTCCCACCCATGCCCCGTGCCCGGCCCTTGGCGCCGGGCTCCCTCCCTGTGGTCAGAACCGCCACAGCCTGGGACGAGCTTGGGACACCCCGTGAAAGCAGGGGGCCGGCAACACCCGCCGCCTGCCGGGCGGCCCGGAGGAGGCGCAGTGGCCGGGCGGGCGGGCCCAGCCGGGCCCCCTCACCTCGCAGCGCCTCCTTGAGCTCCAGCCTCTCGCCGGCACCGAAGGCGGCGGCGGCGGCTCCGCGGCGCGCCCAGAGCCGCGGGATGGCCGGGGCGCGCAGCACGTAGGCGCGGAGCAGCAGCGCGGCCAGCAGCGCCAGCCCCGCGGCGCCCAGCGCCAGCCCCGCGGCACACACCGCCCGGCCGCTCCCGCCCGCCATCCCCGGCGGACTGCGCCCTCCCACCCTGAGCCCCGGCAGAGGAGGGGACGGGCGGGGCCGAGCACCAATCATCACGCAGCAAGCTCGAGAGCCTGGTCAATGGGCGCGTTGGACCCGCCCCCTGCGCGCGCGCGCTGTGGGGCCGGTGCCCGGCTGTGCTGGGCGGTGGAGATGGCGGCGGGAGGGCGGCGAGGGGGGAGCGATGGTGTGCTGTGCTCTGTGTGGAACCGCATCTTCCTTGTGTCAAAGGGACGCTCTGGGGACGTGGTGAACCGTGTCCGGTCCTCACAGCAGCGGGCGATAACGGGAGCGTCCCCTCGACACAGCTCGGGGCGTGTCTGGAGCCCGCTGAGAGCGCAGGGGCTCGGGGTGCTGCTCCCGCAATGCCGGGGTGCCTGGGGATGAAGGAGGTACCCGTGGGGAGGTGCTGCAGGGCCACGGGTGAGGCAGGAGGACACCGGTCAGTGAGGTGGGATGGGGATGGTGGTGTCCCGCTTCAGTCCGTGCTCCTTGCGTTCCATCCAGGAGCGCAGTGGGAGAATTGCTCTTCCCTTCTTCATGGCTTGAAGATTGACCCACTGGCAGCACTGTGTGCAGGGCTGGTGTCCTCAGCGTAAGGGCATGGAGCTGCTGGAGCGGGTCCAGAGGAGGCCACGAGGATGATCAGGGGCTGGAGACAGGCTGAGAACATTGGGGCTATTCAGCCTGGAGAAAAGAAGCTGCGTGGAGACCTCAGAGTAGCTTCCAGGGTCTGAAGGGGGCTACAAGGATGCTGGAGAGGGAACTTCATCAGGGACTGTAGCGATAGGACAAGGGGTGATGGGTTCAAACTGAAACGGGAAGTTCAGGTTGGATCTAAGGCAGAAGCTCTTCCTGTGAGGGTGCTGAGGCGCTGGCACAGGGTGCCCAGAGAAGCTGTGGCTGCCCCATCCCTGGCAGTGTTCAAGGCCAGGTTGGACAGAGCCTTGGGTGACATGGAATAGCGTGAGGCATCCCTGCCCATTGCAGGGGGTTGGAACTGGATGATTTTAGGGTCCTTTCCAACCCAAACCAGTCTGTGATTCTGTGATTTAACCCATCTTCCCATGGCATAATCTGTCCCGAGATGCTTCATCCTGGATGGGAGCTGCTGTGGAAAGCCTGCTCTCAAATCAGCAGAAGCAGCAGATGGTTGTTCACACATTCTTTATTACCAAAAAAAAAAAAAAAAAAAGGAATGAAACCAATATTAAATTAAATAAATTACAAACATTTCTGAGCTGGTTGTACATCATGCGTTTACCAAGTAAGGCTTCAGAGCCATTACGCATCAACATCGCTTACTTTAAGAGCAATAAAGGGACACTGGAAATGCAAATATTCCTACCCCAGCGTGAATTTCAGCTTCCCTAATTCACTTGCCCATGCACTTGGAAATGAAGACTTCGAAGAGGCCACACTGTGCCTCCAGCAATGCCTCTTGCCCACTGATGTTATGTCGGTTGCCACCTCAGAGATACAGAAATATTGACTAGCTGCTGCATGAGAGTTTCTTGTTCCATTGCACCAATTTCTTGGAGTAATCACCCTCAAACATAATATAAGAGAATTCATCTCTTGATTTTACCTGATAGAACAAGCTGTACATGGTTCTGGAAAAAGCACCGTTGTCTAAGATTAAAATAAGTAATAACCATTACTTAGTGGGGTTTTCCTGTTGGAAACTAACCTTTTTTGGTTATATTACTCTCTCCTGCACCACATAATCAGAAACTGAGGTAGAGAAATGGTGACTTAGTTACCTAAAACCAAAGCAGCAGGGTCCTGCTTCCTTGAATGGGTGTCTGTGATGGTGCATGAAGCTCTAGCTTCCTGACAAATGAGACATCTGGGAGCTGGAGGAAAGCCCCAATTTCTCTCGCCCAAAAGCCTTCTAGCAATGGGCTGGTGAATCAGCTGGATAATGCATAGGTAGCTCAAAACTGTACATTAAAGCTTGCTAGTATTTTTAATATCTTAGAGTAATAAAATAGAAATAACTTCTTAAATTATAATTTAGGTTCATTATTAAGGCCATTATTTTTTGCATTCATGGAAAGATCACAACAAACTGTCTGCTTTTACTTCCATTACCGTTCAGTTTCTCTTGTTGACTCTTGCATTTTATCCCAGTGCTGGAAATACTCCATAGGAAGATTAGAAATTCAAACAAGAGAAATGGTTTTCATTGCAATGTGTCTTTATCTTAAATCTTTTCTAATCTTATTGTCATAAAAGCCATATTGGAGGTTGAAATGCACCGAAGAAAGAAGAGATGCTTTAAGCCTTGGCTTATGCTTAGATTTTTCAGGCTTTATATTGTCATCTTGTCATTACTGTCACAACATCAGCACTGGGTAAGAAGGGAAGGCGTCAGAAAAGGAAGCTAAAATAGCAGTTGTTATTAGCATCACTCAAATAGAAAAGAACGTCAGGCTTAGGAATGATGAAGCTCTCAGCTGTCTGTCTCTGGGTTAGTGAGGCAGGCTCGTTTGCCTGAGATGGGCCTGGTCTCACTAGTTGCAGGCATCAAATACGCTCAGACTTCAGTTTGGCTGCTGGGCAGAAGCGTCAAAGTGTGAGGCAAAGGAGAGCACTTAGCAATAGTAACTGTGCCCCGTGTTAAGGCACCCGCCTTCAAACGATCTCCCTGCTCTTCTGTAGCTCATGAGATGGCATTTCCTGAGTTCCTGGTTCCACAGGGTTTCTGTAGCCTGCTCCAGAGTCTTGCTCTCAAGACCAGAAGTACAGCAGGAGGGAGGGAGGAATGTACCAGTTCAAGAGGTGTGATGGCCTCTTGCTTTGCAAACTTATTGTAATCCCCCAGGTAGAAGTGCAGCTCTTCATGAAGGGATGGCAGAGAGGAGTCTCTTCGGGAGGGTTTGTAGCCCTGTGTGCTGAGGCTTCCCGTGCGCTCACAGAGCTGTCTGGGTCTCTGAGTGGAACATGCTTCCAAACATCTCCTAAAGGGCACACAAGACACGCTGGGTTAGGGCTGACACCATGGCACACACCCAGAAACACAGCTCAGAAGTCATTTGGTCACACAGAGAAATGACACCAGCAACTCCAGCACTTCCCAGCCTTCCTCCGCAAGGGAAAGCTGGTGGCAGGGAGGTCACTTTGCTTCCAGCCCTGCATGGGTAGCATGAGGAAGGTCAGCGTTGGAATGTATCTCCTCCCATGGCCTGGGGTTCAGTGGGTGCAGATAACTTCAGCATTAACGAAGTGTGCTGAAAAACTTGACCAGGGACTATTCTTTTAAGCTTGAGATAAACCTGGTTCTCCAAGTTCACCCCAGTGCATGGAGACCACAGGTCTGACGATGAAGCTGAGCTACATGACCCAGAATGGATTGAAGGATTCCCCTGTGGGAAACCAGAGCTGCTCCTCATCCAGATGCCCACCAGAGCTCCCCAGGACAGGGGTTTTAAATCAATTTTCAGCTATTTAAAGCATTACTGTTTTTAGCAGTTTGCCTGGCACAGGGGACTTCCCATCTCATTGATCCCAGCCACAGCTTCTGATTGCCACCTTATGTCCGCAGCTGAACAAGTGACCCCTGGCACTAGAACTCACCTCCTCCAGGTTCTTGAACTCTGTGCTGCCTTCATCCACAGACTCATCATAGATGGAGAGCTCTGTCTGATTTGGCCTCTGCGCAGGAAAGAATCAAATCCATGAATTAGCAGAATGTGGGGTTGAAAGGAGTGAAAAAGGCTTAAAACATCACATGTGCTCAAAGGGAAATGCCCAGGAAGAAGAGGCACAGAAGGAATCCCTTTTCAATGGTTTATCTCCTCTGACTGAGCTGGCATTTAGATAGCTCTCTGCTGAGGTATGAGATACCTTCACTTACTCTCATGAGATAACTGGCTGACACTGCCCTGGTTCCAACTCCAGCTGTCATTCAATAAACCAACCTGTATTTGGGGAAGTAGCCTGTGTTGTGAGCATGTGCCACATCCCTGCCTCGGCCTTTTCTCCTCCCACCAAGAGAAGCATTCACGGATGCTGGGGCTATTCCGTGCTTTTCCTTCATTTCTAGGGGTCAAATTCTGCCTTTATATGCAGCTGCATATTCCAGCCAACACCAAAATGAGGGCATAGTGTTGGAACAGCTCTTCTGGCTTCTCCAGGCTGGGACAACATTCATCTCCCAGATAGGGGTTTGCAGAAGATAGTTACAGTTCTGAATTCCCATTGAAATCAATTCAGTCCGTAGGTGCCAGCCCATACGTGAGAATTAGGAGATGAAATATTTTGTAGGATGTAGACCTTTACCACTTGAGATAAAGAAGAAAGGTGCAGCAGTGAGTTATTCTTCCTTTGTGCAGTGTGTAAACCTAATAGTAGAGTCCTGCGAGCTGGAGAAACCCTGGGGAGCAAATTTACCTCTTCTGAGATGGGCGGGTGGACGACTTCTTTGATGTTTGCCAGTGCAAACAGAACAGCATCATGGATTGTCAAGAAGAGGTGATTTCGGTCCAGGCCGCCTTCCTCAAAGACTCCTCCTGTGCTAATGTCATTGTACACCTGGGCTGAAGAAAGGAAAGGCCTGTGAGCAAGAAGGACACCAAAGAAGGAAGGCTCTGAAGGCTGATAATGGTCTTCTGAGCTAAAGCAGGGCTGGGATGCATAGAGAAGCAGCAGGTTTGCTGCAGAAATTAGCGTAGGGATCTATTTTCCTACATGCTAAACATGGAGAAGTTCCAGCCATGTCACTTCCCAAATGAAAGGAGCTATTTGACACACAGAGAACAGTGTTTCTCTTTCCTTTCTTCTGTTCTCTTCTTTCATCTGGTCTAGTTTGGTCCAACAAAAGGCTGACAGCTCGCCCAGTTTGCATAAAGGACACAAAAAGATCTCCTGTCTGCCAGAGGCACATAAATGGGGGAAGATCACATGGAAATATGTTCTTTGTGGATTCTTACCCTGCACGTTTGCCAAGAACACTTTAATCCCAATCTTCTGATAACTGGAACACAACTAGAAGGGATGAGAAGGGAGAGAGCGGATTAATATCACTTCTGCTCCAGCTTTGTATTTATACATAAAGTCTTTTATCCAGGGCTTTCCATGTGTCCTGGGAATGCTGAAGGAGAAAGCCACACAAACCTTCTGTTGAGGAGGGTAAACACTTTTATCTGAGCTGCCCCAGAAGGTACCTGTTGCTTGGCCATGTTTGTAGTACAGAACTAACCTTGCCCAGCGCCTTTGTGCCCATGAGGTCAACAAAACACACTCCACTCATGTCCAGGATGATGGTGTGGAAGCTGATATAGGGTGGTGCTGTCATCACAGGGTCAAGCTCTGCTGTAGGCATGACACTGAAAGTGCTTCCTTGTAGAGTATGAGTGCTGCCCAGCTCGCTGGGGGGGTGCACTCGCCCGGCACCATTGGCTGGTGGATGGAACGTCACATGGGAGATGCTGGCACCATTCGCGGTCGTCTGGTTGTTGTTGGTATCTGTTGGAGAGCTGCTTTCAAAGTCTTTCTGGAGCTCTTGCAAAGACAAGGTCTACAAAGCAAAGCAGAAATGCACAGTCAGGGCAGGGCATAACTATCAGCACAAGCTGAGACCCTGACATGTGAATGCACCTCAAGTAGTCAGTGGCATGAAGTGGTTTAATCTGGACTAACTCCAGCCTGGTGCTGGACTGAATGTCCCTTGGGGTTGAAGTACGTTAAGTTAATTTTAAATTATTCCTGTTCACATGCTTCAAGGCTGCTCCAATGAAGCTGGGAAATGTGCTTCAGAAGGGCACTTTTAAACTGAAATGCTGACATAGGGCATCTTTAAAGAAAGAAGGCATGCCCAGTTCCTAGCAGATCATTTACCCTGTTTCCATTCTAGCCATCTCTACAGCTGTCTTAATCCCAGCCATTTCCAGTTCTCCTTAAGGTTTTGGCTGTTGGGATGAATGGAGATGTGGGTGGAGAAAGGAAGCAAAATGTGGTCAGGAAGACAGTGCAGAAAATCCTACATCAAGAGGAGCTGTTTGATGGGGACGTGGGGGCTTATTCATCAACACAGGAACCCAGATTGAGTTACCTTGTTCTGCCTCAGCAAGAGTTTGGGTAGGTTTGGTGGTGGTTGTGCTGTGCCCTTCTCCTGCCGTTTCACGTACTTCTTCCTGGCCAAGTACACTTTGCCAGGATCCACCCCGGTCTGTGGAAAAGAGGGTTTGCTTTGGAATAGTCTGCTCAGCCCCATAGTCAGGGGCTGCTGTTGCTTTCCTGCTGGATGTGACCATCTTCTGTGGCCATCCCAGGCTGAGTTAACTCCACGTAGCCATGCCAGAGGGAGCAAGGGCCATTTGGGACTGGCTGCAAGCAGAAGTGTGTTAGGGCAGTGCTCACCTTGGCTATAATCTTCTCACGGAATATCTCCGAGTTGGCAAAATACAGCGGTGAGCAGTAGGTCACGATTTTAATGCCATTAAGTTCCTGCACCTGCAACAGAGACAAGAGCTCAACCCAGGCCTGCCGGGGGGGTGCAGGGTGATGGGGGCTTTGGGCAGCAGGTAACTGAGCAGCAGCTCTCCTACCACCCCTGAAACCAGCAGCAACCAACCTCATTGAGACAGAAACATGGGCTCGAGTGTCCTCAGCACATTGTGGCAAAGAATGGCGTGTTCTCTGAGGATGCTTAACTGCCCATGGCAGGGGGTTGGAACTAGATGATCTTGAGGTCCTTTCCAACCCAAACCATTCTATGATTCTGTGATTCTGCTTACCTTGTTGTAGGCTTTCGGGTTCTTGTAGACGTCAGTGGAAGTGATCTGGCCCAGGGCAGAGCCGTTTCGGCTAGGAGAAAAGAGGCAATCAGCATTAGCGTAAATGATGCAGGGGAAGCAAACTGCTTCGCTCCACATTCCATACCAGGGGATGAAAATTTCCTTTATGAAAATACTTAAATTTCATCCCTGCAGAGTTTATAAGGCAAAAAATCCCAAATAGTCAGCAGTTTGAGATCCCGGGCTGGGAAATATTAATAAAGAGCTTTAATGGATTAAAAGCGGTGTGAAACCTTCACACACCTCCACGGGGCTCTTTCCTTTTCTGAGCAGGACTGTCTGCTGGGAACTATGCAGGTAGCCGAAGTAAATACCTTCAGCCTTCCCCCTGCCTTGGGATGTGCACATGGCCGGCAGTAAATTAGCGCCTGCCATTCCTGTTTGCACATTCCAGGAGGACACCTGCACTCCCCCGGGCTCCTGCCGCACGTTCCTGCCACACACGGGCCAGAGGTCGCTCATAAAAGGAATCTGTCGTATGGCTTTCCTTCTCTTTCGCTCTTTGTAGCTACTCCCGGTACTTACAACTGCGTATGGAAAACCACAACCAGCACGGAAAATCCCACACCCACAGCGACTCCGTAGGGAAGGCTCAGGAAGAAGGCGGACAGGAAGCTCACCAGCCAGACCAACTGCAGGGAGAGAAGAGCATGGCAGGTCATTTTGCTCTACCAGGGACTAGAGCACAGTGAGGGGTGGAAAATGGCTCTGTGCTGATATCCTGCACCCCAAGAACTACACAGCTCGGGATGAAAAGACCAAAACCTGAATTCATAGAATCATAGAATGGTTTGGGTTAGAAAGGACCTTAAGATCATCTAGTTTCAATCCCCTGCCATGGCAGGGACGCCTCACACTAGACCAGGTTGCCCAAGGCTCTGTCCAGCCTGGCCTTGAACACTGTTAGAGATGGGGCATTCACCACATCTCTGGGCACCCTGTGCCAGTGCCTCAGCACCCTCACAGGGAAGAACTTCTTCCTTATATCTAACCTGAACTTCCTCTGTTTCAGTTTGAACCCATCACCCCTTGTCCTGTCACTAGAGTCCCTGATGAAGAGTCCCTCTCCAGCATCCTTGTGGCCCCCCCTCAGATATTGAGAGCATTTCAGAAGGAATGAGCATCTATCTGAGCACTTGCTAGAAATGACCTGAACACAGAGCAGATTTGCTGACAAAGTATGACAGAGAATACCCAAACCTGCACCTCCTCCCAGCCCAGAGCTCTCTCATTTGTCATTTTCCTATATTAGAACTTGAGCATCTCCCTCTGTGTGAAGTTAGTTCTGCCTAAGCATATAACCATGCCCTCTGAGAATCAGCATCAGGTTATTTTAATCCCATCCTCAACCCTGATAAAACCTAACTTTGGGTTTGGACAAATCAGGGTAATTTTGATTATTTCAGCATCTTCATTTATATGCACTGTGCATATAAAGGGGTTCCCTCCATCCAGACTTCACTCTCGGCTGTGAGGGATCCCTGCAGTTAGTGCTGAAACACAACCAGTCTTGAGGGAATGAACAGCGATGGGCTGACATCACCCAAAAACAGTGTTCCCCATTTTGGGACAGGACACTGAATCCAGTTCAAATTCCAGGGAGATTAAGGTCAGGGAATGCAGTTCATTCCTTTGGCATCTGCCTGTCCCCACGCTCCCTGCACATGTAGGCTCTCTGTGACCGCCGTGCCAGCAGCTCAGTGGGAACACAGCACAGCCGGGGCAGGGGGTCTGGCTGTGCCATGGGGGACAGAGGATTGGCACAAACCAAAGGGGTCTATGGCCACTGTGGTGGACACATCCAGAGATACACGCTAGCACCAGATGTGTGGTGTCCCACCACACGCCTGCACTCAGGTGCCTGCCTGAGCTTTGGTTGGTCTGTGCTCTCCTTTGTGGGCTCTGATAAAGGGTAATAACTTCACCTGCTCTCGCACGAACAACCAGAGCAGACCAGGGACTGTCGCGATAGGACAAGGGGTGATGGGTTCAAACCAAAACAGGGGAAGTTCAGGTTGGATATAAGGAAGAAGTTCTTCCCTGTGAGGGTGCTGAGGCGCTGGCACAGGGTGCCCAGAGATGTGGTAAATGCCCCATCTCTAACAGTGTTCAAGGCCAGGTTGGACAGAGCCTTGGGTGACATGGTCTAGTGTGAGGTGTCCTGGCCCATGGCAGGAGGTTGGAACTGGATGATCTTAAGGTCCTTTCCAACCCAAACCATTCTATGATCCTCTGATTCTGTGCGTGGATGCAGTGTGCCTTTCCATCATGATCCCACCCCTCTGAGCCCTCTGCTGACCCATCTCTTCTCCAGCACTGTTTGAGCAGTATTTTGGGGAAGCTCTTGACTCAGGTCAGCCCCTTTGGACTCCTCATTTCCCTGATAGGGTGATTTGCTGGGCCCCGACAGGATGTTGGCTCAGTGTCCACACGCAGCACTCAGCCGTGGGAGCCCTCTTCAAACACTGTCTTTTTATGTCAGACACTTCCAAATTCCGCTCTCACTCCCCCTCACCCCCTGCCTGGGTTTATACATCAACCAGTGCCTGGAGTCCTTATCACTGTGAAGGGCTCTCCTCACCCTGGAGGGCTATTGTGTGAGTTTTGAAGTCATGACTCCTAGATATTGAGCAGGGCCGGTTTGGCTAGTTCTGGGCAAACAGGCTCCCGCGCTTGATTGGCATTTAAACAGAGCAGGGAATAGTTCAGGCCTCTCTGAGACGTGCACTAAGCATGAGAGTGCTCAGCTGGGCTCTGCTGCTGCTCCGGACCCCGTTGGCGAGGGGTTGGAAGCATGAGCACACCAAAACCACCTTCTGCAGCGGGGTGATAGTGCCCTCCTGCCCCCCAAACCTCTGCCTCTGCCCTGCATGGGCATGGGCTGAGCTGCCTCCCACCGCGCCCAGCACTCACGCAGTCCAGCTTGCTCTTCTTCCACAGGTAGAAGGGATCCGCCAGCTGCTTGAGGGAGTTTTTCAGGTTCACCGCGATGAGGGCTCCCAGGACAGACTGTGGAGGAGAGGGATTGTATCAGCCAGGAGGTGCACGTGCAGGTGCTGTCCACGGGGTCTGCCTGCCTTGGTTCAGTTACCAGAAGGGGCTCAGACTCATGGGCTGGTTGGGTTGAAGAGACCTTAAAGCTCACCCAGCTCCAACCCCTGCCACGGGCAGGGACACCTTCCACTGGAGCAGGTTGCTCCAAGCCCCTGTGTCCAACCTGGCCTTGAACACTGCCAGGGATGGGGCAGCCACAGCTTCTCTGGGCACCCTGTGCCAGCGCCTCAGCACCCTCACAGGGAAGAGCTTCTGCCTCAGAGCTCATCTCAGTTTCCCCTCTGGCAGGTTAAAGCCATTCCCCTTGTCCTGTCCCTACAGGCCCTTGTCCAAAGCCCCTCTCCAGGTTTCCTGGAGCCCCTTTAGGCACTGGAGCTGCTCTAAGGTCTCCCCTTCAGGAGCCTTCTCTTCTCCAGGCTGCCCCAGCCCAGCTCTCTCAGCCTGGCTCCAGAGCAGAGCTGCTCCAGCTCTCTGAACGGGAAAGGGTGACACAAAGATCTCACTTGGATCTGAGTGTGATAATTCAGACTATTCTCGCTTGCAGAGACCCAGTGCAAACAGGCAGGAACACACCGTGCCGTGCAGCAGTTTGCATCAGGGGGTTTGGAACAAGCCTCTGCCTTCCCTTGGGTGTGTGGAGCGCATGATGCAACGGCCACGCTGTTTGCACAGATGTTTGTTACCTTTGGAAGAGGTTCGAGGTAGATGCCCAGCGCCAGCATGGTCACCATGACCACCATGGCCACAAAGAAACTTGCCACCTGCAGCAAAGGAGGAAGGAAAGAAAGAAAGAAATCACTTACAGAGACATCAGGGGCTTCCTAAACCCCCTCTGGGCTTTTCTCTCCTGCTGCTTCACCCTGTGGCATAACTGGCCTCTGCAGTAAGGTAGAGGTGAGGATTCTGCAGGTCTCACAGATAACCCCAACCCTCCCTCAGGCGGTGGCTCTGCTCAGTCAGGGAAGCCAGGCTGGGATTTACAGCCCTGCATCAGCGACCAATCCAAAGAATCATCCAGGGAATGAAACGGGGTTGGGGAGGGAGGAAGTTCTGCTTTAACAACAGCAGCATGAAGCGCTCCAGAGCTGCAGCAGCGATGTCAGGCTGGCAGCATGCAGCAGCCACAGGGCGTTGTGATCACAGTAGGGTCATGTAGGGAAGAGAGGAAGAGGAGAAGGTACTAACTTGTGATTTCCCTCCTGCCCCGTCGACGGCGAGAGTGACAGAGAGAGCGCAGCAGATCACGTGGATTTTGAAGAAGGAGCCAAAGAAGTTGCTGCAGCCCAGGGCCAGCATTTCCTATGGAGATGAGGAACATGGTCATCAGAAAGGAGAGGTGCCCGTCCTGCCCTGCACAACGTGTGTGAGCTGCCAGGCAGGAGAGCTGCTGCCTGAGCCTGGGGCTTGTGTGGCTAGGGAAGGGACCCTGTGGTGGGTCCCAGACCCTTTCCTTCCAGTAGGAGCTGAGGTGGGCTCTGGTATAGCAGGGAAACCTGGAAGCACCATTCCATATAAACACGTTGTCATCTGTTGACACACTCAGGGCAGGGCTTCAAGTGGTATGTGTGGCTGTTATTGAAAGCTGCCACTGTGCCAGTGATGACAAAAGAGGATTATTTAGTGTCCTGCCTCTCACAGTATCTAGGTGACACACCAGGAATCCAGGTCTTTCTCTGCTCGGTGAGAAATACATGTGCCTCGTTGTGCTCCAACAACTGCAAACACGCCGCCTCTGCCAGCACTGAGGGCTGAAGCCTCAGCTCTGGAGGGAAAGCAAAGCAGGGAGCTCAGCCTAAGGCTTGCTTCCCTTCTGCAGGCTCTCTCCAGTCCATGCGAGATGGATCTGCCATGCCCTTTCAACCTCTCCATGGCAAGCTGCCACGTGAGCCTGCATGCATGCGAGCAGCACGGCTGGGTTGAGCAGGGCACGTTTGAAAGCCTCCCATTCATGCAGTGAGGTTTTCCTTTCACGCCTGAGAGCAAGGGGAACGCTCCTTGGCTGCGTCCTTCCAGACCAAGCGTTACCTGGTTGGGGTCCACGTCGTAGCCGTGCTTGGCTGCCAGTGTTCTCCCCATGGCCAGGTTGATCACGTAGCTCACGATGGCGAGGGAGAAGGCTGTGCCGATCATGTCCTTCCACTTGTTCACCAGGGGCAGGGTTGGTGCTGGGAACCTGTGCTCGGAGCAGAGGAGGGAAGCAGTTGTGACACAAGAGTCTGGAGGCTGCTGGAGTGGGTGAGGAGCTGGTGTGTTTGGGAATGACATAATCCATGTCTGCACTGTGGACAGCTTGGATGGATGCTGGCAGTTGTGTAACAAGGTGCAGCGGTGCTGTCTGACAGTCCTGGAAGGGGACTGTCATACAGCAGGGAAGAGTGAGGTGTTTTCCAGGCTGCAGGAGGAGGAGGAGGAAGGAAAATGAGCTGGAAGTTGAGTCAGACCTGCACATGCACTTACCCCATGCTGATCTTCCCAACTACTGGCATGCCGTACTTCTCAGGCATGTTAAAGCTGCCAGAGATTGCAGTGGCAACTATTACCTGGAAATACAGAGAGTAACAGAGCAGTGAGCAGAAAGAGCATGAGCTCTCTCAGGAGCACTAAGTTTGCTCGACTCCTGGGGCTGACAGTACAAAATTAGCACCAAATTTGGGCTAGGAAAGGAGACAACTTCTCCATCAGGAGTTATGTTCCTCATCCTCAGCATCACCAGGATGCAGGTACAGTCTAACAGGGATGAGCTGGGCATCAGAGGTATCCTCCATGAGGGTGGCCCAATGCATGTGGGGATCACATCCTAGTCACAATATTGATGCTCTACATAAGGGGCCCTGTGTGAGCAGAGGTGGGTGTCCCAGGGCTGTAAGGGGAGGGGAGGGACTGGCTCCTGCAGGGCCTAAGGAACAGCTCACGTGTTACTTACGATGATGATCTCCATAGGGATGGGCATCCGGATCTTCTTCATGTACTTTAGGTTGAGCTCCTTGACAATGATCAGGAGCACAGCACTGACCAAGGCATAGACCAGGGAGGCCACATTGGTTTGGGGCAGACCTTTACAAATATCAATGAATGTCTAAAGGGGAGAGAAGAGGAGAAGGTGTCAAGGGGAACCAGAGACTCTGGACAACGTGGACAGCATCATGGAGATCACTTGGTACCACAATCAACTGCAAACACCCCGAGATGGGATGAGGGTGAGAGAAGTGCTGGAAACCCTGCTGCTGAGAGATCAGCAACCAGCTCTGGGGCTGTGCTGTCCACTTAAATGCAGTTCTGGCTGCATCGATGGAGGATGCATCCATGGGAGATGCAGGAAAGCCCAGGAACGGGGAAACCTGCTCATAGGAAAAGTTTCTGTTGCTAACAATTGTGCAAGACTCCTGCTGTAAAACACAGTTCATATTCTCCCCAAATCCCAGGCCCCTTTCATTAGTTCTAATTAGAAACTAAGGAAATACAATGGCAGCAGCTGCGGACACCCGTATTCCCCCTCCCTCCACCCTTTCCTTCTCTCCAAGCCCCCCTTGCCCTTGCCCGGGTGCCTGTAGTGGGGTGGTCACTGGGGAAGGAGGTGCAGGGAAGGCCCCTGTCCAGAGCACCCACTTACATAGACGATAGCTAAGGGCCCGGTGTAAGACGGGACTGTCAAGCCGAAGACGTACTTGAGCACGGAGATGAGGATCTGCAACCCTGCTGCTGTCATGAAGCCCCTGATGAAAGACTCGGAGAGGTAGATAGCAACAAAGCCAAACTGCACGAATCCCAGGCACAGCTAGGGTAGGACAGACAGGGTGCTGTTAGGAGCATGCCAGCCTCGGGAGGTGCAGAGCCTGTGGTGGGCAGCCTGCTCCACTCCAGGAGAATGTCACACCAAAACAGGGATCCCCCCTAACCCTCTATTCTGAGGCATCATCCACTCCAAGTGGGGCCTCTTCTAGCATCTACTGCCACGGTCTCTGCTTGGCTGACCCATGTGGGTCAGCTCTGGCCAGAGGTGGTGCAGCGAGTCCTTACTTGTATGATGGCTGTCAGGCAGGCTAAGGTGGCTGAGATCTCCAGCCTGGCCGCCTCCATGGCTGTGGTGTTCACGATGGTCTCATTAGTGGTGTGGTTGAAGTACTGGAAGTCCGACTCTGGAGCCAGCTCATTGCAAACGTTGCCAACAATAATGCTGATGACTGCAAAAGTACCTGCAGCACAACACGGTGATGTCAGTGCTTTTCTCTAGAGAGCATCCTGTCCTGGAAGGCACTTGGACCGAGTCACCCAGCCCATCGCCACAACCAGCCCCACGGCAGGATGCGGCCGTGGGTCACTGGGGTGAGATCCTGCTGTGCAGCCGGAATCTGGGATCTCATAAACCCCGGGCAGACCAAACATGCCCAGACATCTCTATTCTGGGACACACTGGGTATTCCCAGCCAGTATTTAACTGCCTTGTGCAGCCAATTGCTGTGCAGACTCTTACCTGGGACCATCTGATGGATACCCCCAAGGAAGAGGTATGTTATCAAGGGGAAGAAGGAGGAGTAGAGCCCATTGACAGGAGGCAGATTGGCCAGTAGTGCAAAGGCCATCCCTGGAAAACACAAGGGAAAATGGGCAGTCACCCAGGTCTGTGCAGATGGTGTCAGCCCCCTGCCGTGCTCACACTCATGTCAGCTCCAAGAAGGTGCTGCGGCTGCTGCCTTCTGGGCAGAAGAGGCCAAAAAGGGCAGGGAAGGGCACTACAGGGAGAGAAAGGGACAACCAGGTCGGAGGTAGAGCCTGGGTTTATGCCTGTCATCAATAAAGGCAGCTAATCCCCCCCAAACTGGACATCTGCAGACCTTTACTTGAGCTGGCAAAGTGCTGTCCCCTCTCGGTGACCCAGCAAGTCATCGCATCTCACCTTGTGGCACTTGGATCGTCCCCGCGCTGACCCCACCGAGAACATCAGGCAAAATGTACTCCTTAATTTTATACTTGGGAAGCCACACGAGGATTGGGAACAGGCTGAAGAGGATGAGCTTGAATCTGGACGCTGAACATCTGGAGGAGATGGAAAAAACAAGCAAATAACAAGGGAGGAAGCAAGGGAGCAAGGAAGGATCTGCCTCGGAATGTCTCAGTCTTTCTCCCACACCAAATCCTGAGCCCAGTGCTTGGTGCACAGCCCTTCCCTGCTCTTGCAGCTGTATATGCCATGGAGGACTATTGTGGGGACCTTCCTGAATCCCTGGGATGTCCCCAGTGCTGCCGCGGTTGGAAGGACAACCGGCACGGAGTGGAGGATTTAGCTGCCCAATACCTTGATACCCTTCAGATAGGGAAGAGGTGAGCTGTAGGGAGGAGACACAGCTCACAGGCTCACAGGGCAGTTGCACAGAGCCAAAGATGAACATTTTTAGGTCTTTGGTCAAAAAAACCCCCCTCCAAGTGTGGCTGAAAGACTGCTTCTGGGTTGGACATGCAATGTCTCTGCCAGCTAACATGTATGGTCCTGCTTCCCTGTATTACTGCCTTCCTTCTTCCAAGGAATGGAGCTAGATTTCCAAGACAGCGATCAGCCAGATTATTCATCTTTATTTGCACAATTATTAATCTTCCTTTAAGGAAGGGCAGTGCTGTTTTTAATCAGGAAGCTGATAAAAGAATATCCCAGCTGGAAAGCTTAAAGAAATAACCCACACCCCTCATCCCTCCATCGCTATTAAACAAATCTTGGAAAACGGAACCCCAAATCCCGAATGCGCTTAGTGCAAACTGTTCCTACCAGCAGTGAGAAGAGTAACCAGCTTCCCTTGCTTCAGTACAATTTGCATTTCTCCTGTGCCTTTCATCCCTCAAAGCCCTGAACATCATGGAGGTTTCCCAGGATAGAAATGGAAACTATATCCCCAGGTCTGAGTTATAACGCAGTTCCAGACCAAACCTGGTCTCCGGTCACCCCGTGCTCTGTTACCTGAAAAGGTTCCTCAATTTGTCCCCAACAGGGTAAATTCTGCTTTTCTTCTCAAACTCCTCATCGAAGAGGCTGAGGGAATAGGCAGGACGTTCGATGGCATAGCGAGGCCTGGCCTGGGTCATCTCTGGATCATTGAATTCTTCTCCCAGCACAAAACAAGAGGGAAAAGCAAAGGCAAGAATGTGAGTGGAGCTGGCCCCACCTGCACTATAACAGACCGGACACCTCCAGCGTCTGGGAGCCCTCCCCACACATCTCCACCCTAAATAGTTTCCCTGTGGCGCAGGGGCAGGTCCTGGGAGTGGCTTCTCCCAGCGCCAGGGGCTGCTGCTCCCCAGCACTGGGATTCTTCACCGGCTATTTGGAGGTGATGCTAATGAGCGGGAAGGGGACCGGAGCGTGCCCTGGATTGTGTGGCAGGTGAGCATGGGTGTTAATCTCAGCTCTGCCAGTCACTGCCTTTTTGCCTTGGGCAAGTCACTTGACCTTTCTCATGCCTCAGTTTCCCCATCTGCCGCTAGGGTTGGCCGCGCTTTGCAAGGCAAAGTAGATACTGACTAAAGGCAGTTTCCATCCGAGGGCTCGTTTCCACTGCCAAAGGGTCTCATTTGCATCCAGCAGCCTTCCCGCTCCTCACTTGCCATGAGACAAGCCCTTGGTTTATTCTAGGAAGTGATGTGCAGAAAGATAACTGTTGCTGTTTCATTTCAGTGATGAAGATGCCAAAATATCTGGATGGACTAGTCCTGCCCAGTATCTGGATCTCACCAAAGATGAGAAATTCCAGAGAACCTTCATTTTACTATGACCAGCAATGCCTGGGAAGTGGGGAGGATCATTCTGCACTGGAGAGCCTGGGAGTGGAGGAAGGAAGTGGTCAGATATAAACCAAGGTTCTTGGTAATTATTTGTGGTATGGCTTGTATCTAAGTGGGTCATTGCCCAACACAGGAGTGGAAGAGGGGGTGGAAAAAGCTGGTGATTGAGACAGGAGAATGCATCAAGAAACAACATCCACGTTGCTGAGAGCTTGCAGAGTGATTTGCATGCAGGAGATCCTCCTCTCCCCTCTTTTGGCACTGCTGAAGGCAGTGAAGGCACTGAGTTCCCTGCAACCAGCAGGAGCAAAGTGTCCATCCGCAGCTCTAATGTCAGCCCTCGCTGATAAGCAGTTACCTCAGACTAGGGGCTGGAAGACATGAGTAACAGGGAGCAGAGTGGCCCAACAGTCCAGGGCAGGAAGGGAAGTATGATGCAGGCAGCTGAAACTTGGGAGAATTTAGGTCAATAGGATCATTATGCAAATAGGAGCTAATGGGTTTACAAAGGGAGGTCATGGACCCCACTCCTGCAGTGATCGCGGGGGCACCCCAGTGCATTTGCTGTAGAACAGCTCCAGCAATGGTGTGTTTCTGATCCCAGGCTCTGGTGCTGACTTGGAAAGACCCCAGCCTATGTCCTTGGAGGGCCAGCTAGGGGAAAGAGGAGACATTTCCAACCCAATCCATGCTACGACTGTGTCCCTCTTCCTGCATTACCAGGTGCTGAATCCAGTGCCCTCTGCAGGCTCGCATGCACTGGAGTCCCTGGGGCTCCCTTTCAGCTAGAGATACCCTTCCAAGAGCAATTACAAGCTTTACCTTTCAGAGGGTTGGTGCAGGCCAACACTAAGCAGTGTCCTAGGCTCTTTCCCAGTCCCGACGCTCATGCCAGAAGCCCATCTGATAAACAGTCATTCCCTGCTTTTCCCACGTCAGGCTGCAGGAGCCTTGTCCCTGCCTCCCGATCCCGTTGCTGGGCAGGTTCCCAGCATACCCAGCCTTTCCCCAGTTCCCAGCCCCACAGCTCTGCTCTCCATTGCCAGTTTCCATTGTGAATACTGCGCAGCCCAGGTCCAGGTTCAGCAACAGGCATCTAAGGGGTGAGAAACCCCCCCAATTTCTGGGGCAAGAAGTCTCTCTTGATTTCTTTCTGGGCTCCATCACTTGCCTGCCACCAGCCAGCCTGAAGCAGCCAATTATATCCCAGCTCCTTAATGAATTTCCCCTGCTGAGCGAAAGTGCTGGCAATCAGGGAAAATAATAAACAAGGCAAGTATCAAGGGAAAAATATCCCCATGATTAAATTCCATCTTAAACAAACAGGCTAATGATGTCAGCGTCTCGGACAGAGTCAAGTTCTTGACTTGGCTTATCACTGGCCTTGCCCTAGATCAAACAGCAGGTTAAACCTTTGAGATTTCAGAATTAAAGGGAACGAGCTGGGGGACTGCTCCTTGAACAAAAGGCAAACCCAGCTGGGCTGGTGGTGATGGGATAAGAGCACGGCAGGCTGCAGGGCTGGGGCAGGATGCTGGAGCAATGCGGTGGGCATGGAGAGAGCAGCAGAGTGCCAGGGACCAGGGTTTTCATAGCTCTGTTCCAGAATGGTGTGGAAATAAAAGGACGAGGTCTGGGAGAAGAGCTCCAAGTGCAGAGCTCCTCTTCCAAGCTTTTCAGGCAGCCTATTCCCACAGTGGGTGATGCTGAGAAATGTGAAGTTTGGCCTCACTGATAAATGCCCTGAGAAACTGTGGCACAGTGAGGACATTGGAGCAAGCAGCAAATGAAGGCAGAACTGCTGAGCAACAAGAATATGATGTGGGTGAAAGATATTGTCCCAGTAGGTCATCAGCTAGGAGTCCCATCAGCTCCTACCTGGCTGATCCCTGCCCCACCAGTCTCAAACCAGTGCGTGCATGCCAGGCATGGACCTTTCTTCCAGTGTTCGTCTTGCGCATGCACTTACTAAGCTCTTATCTTCCATCCCTGCACTGGTGATAGCTGTGTTTGGGAAGAGAAAAGTCACATTGAGGTTTCTGGCCAGTGCTGATAGGAGTCACTGGCGTAAAGCCACTTGCCTGCGCTGACATGGAAAGCGACTCCAGACCGAGAAGCGTGAGTGGGAAAGCAATCTGTGCACTGCCTTATGTGTGATACAAGGGCCCGGATTGATCCCGGTACAAGAGCAGGACATTCAGGGAATGCCTCTGCTACATTTTAGGGAGCAAAAGTCAGTGCTCTGGGAATAATGTTTCTTCCTTTGTCTGCCCTTTCTCCATGCCCCTTCTCCTTGCACAAGGCGATGCACACACACATCTTGCTGGTTGCTGTTCAGCTGATGGAGTCCAGAGGCCTGCTCTCTTCCAAATCCTGGGTGAATCCTCATCAAAACACCTCTTTCCCAGCAAAATTGCCCAAGAACAGGTTGTAAAAAGCAGCTCTCCCCTTCCCCAGCAGACAAGGTCTGTCTGCACAAGGCAAGCACAGGTGCAAGGGTTCGGTTGCGACACCAGGACAAGGTCTTGACTTCTGGTCCCCTCGATCAGTGCCTTCAGCACTGAATCCACCGCGATTCCCAGCCTCCCGCTCCCGGCTCTGGCTGCAGGTGCCATGGAAGCCCTGGGGCAATGTGGTGAAAGGGCCCAAGTGCTGCAAGGTCAGTGAGGAACCTGTCACCTCCTCCCCTGAAACCTGTGCTGTGCTTCCACTGACGCATGGCGTGGGGGGGCACAGGGCGGCTGCACTGCCAGGCTCTGCAGGGCCAGATGTTGCAGTCCTGTCACATACCTGCTTCCCGTTCCCTTTCACACCTCTGGTATGGAGCTGGGCTCGCAGAGCACACAGGCAGGAGGAAAAGGAGGTTTCTGCTGTCAGTCAGTTCAGAGATTGCAGAAGGATGTTGTATAATTCACTTCCTCTATTGGGTGCTCCAGGGTTGTTCCCTCTTTCCAACCTCCTGGCATCAGGGACCAGCCAGGACCGAGTCTGGATGATGGTCCACATTAGGAGCATGTCACCAAGGGGCCCCTGGCACGTTCATCGGGGTTAGTATCTTCAGACACTGGGCACGCCTCTTTCCCCATAGTTAAAATCACTCTGATCCAATTGAGTTTTGTTTTCCCTTTGACTCTGAATAGGGTTCGTCTATAACTGAAGTGATTCAGGAAAAAATCACCTTTGTGGGAAAGCCAGATCTAGATCCCACTTTTCTGGCACAAGCATATTGGTAAAATCACCTTTCCTGGTGAGCTGGGGAAGGGGAAGGCAGCAGCAGGGCAGCGGTGGCTGTTTCAGGCTGCTGAGCAGCCAGCACATGAGGCGCCACACACTGAATACGCACGTTTGGAGCTGGGGTTTAGCAGATGCTGATGCTGGGAGAGCAGATAAATCAGTTATGAAAAATATCCTATCCAAGAAGGGCTTTTAGCCTCAGAAAAGGCAAAATGCCAGAGCTCATAAAGTTCATAAAACCATAGCTGTTTCAATCAATTCTCCATCAGCAGCACACAAGGACCCATCATGATGGCTGGTGGAATGAACTCCAGACAGAGGGAGACATGGAGAAGGAGGGAGACGGGTGCTAGGAGGTGTTAACTGGCCCTGCCTGATGTGGGGAGGCACAGAGGGATCCGCACACCGCGGGTGCAGGGCAGGGAGGAGACATCCCTGCTTCCCTCCAGCTCCCACCTTTCCATCCCATGCTTCAGCCTCAGCGTTAACATCCCCCTTTGGGAGCAGCCGAATTCCTCCACTCCTGCACTGTTACCACGAGGCAGCCAGGCATTAAATCAGTGTTTTCTTCTTTTGTTTAGATTAAATATTTGGCGTGTTCAGTAGGTGATTTCCATCGGGCAGATGGCTCTTTGCTGGTTCTAAGTGACCCAGCCCAGTGCAGGCACCGGGCAGGAGCTGGACTCTTGTTCTGCCGTCGCTGGGCCGGTGCCAATGTTTGATGTACCACTTCACACGAGTTTCTAACTAAACTAGCTCTGCACTTGGTAACCAGCATAATAAGATCTGCAGATGTCTGCCATCTGCTGCAGGTGAAGCCAAAAGGTGTTTATTAAGTAAAATGCTGATATTCAGCAGCTCTTTGTATGCTGTTCAATGCAGCACATGCCGTGGGCATGGGCCATCTGCCCCGCACTGACAAAGGGGAGATGGAGCCCAGATTTGGCCTGTTCCTTGTGTGGTTTC
The DNA here is from genome assembly GCF_004027225.2 of Strigops habroptila. Taxonomy (NCBI): domain Eukaryota; kingdom Metazoa; phylum Chordata; class Aves; order Psittaciformes; family Psittacidae; genus Strigops; species Strigops habroptila. Next base: position 973,507 of record NC_044294.2, read on the forward strand.
ATTAACTCACTTGTTCCCCACTCTCACTCTCCATTGCTTGTGCTGCTGCATCCAGGGCAAGGGAGGGCTGGGCTGGGGCCAGGCAGTGGGCACAGGGCCTGGGATGTAGGGCTGTAGGGATGGACCCATCACAGCCTTCTGAAAGCCACCAGCTTCCCTGCCCTGCATCCCCAAGAGGTGACACTGTCACGTAGCAGTGCTGGGATCAATCGCATTGGAAGTGGTACGTGTCCATCCTCCCCATCCCCTTGCTGCACAGAGCCTTCGGGATGGGGAGGAGGAAAGGTTGGAAAGTGCACTTAAAAGAAGGAGAAATGAAACTTGGGCTTCCCTCACAGGAGTCTCTGCTCTCCACATGCCTCCAAGACAGACCTTGCCCTCTGCCTTTGAAGAGTAGGTAGGCAATGCAAATCCCAAGGAATTACCAAGTTTGCAGAGTGCAGCATTCCTGCACTTATCCGGGATGCCTGCTGCAAATGCTCCTTTGGGAAGGAAAAACACCTCTGGGGTCACCCAGTCCATCCTTTCCCAGAGGTCGAGGATGAGGTAGTGTTTCTTTACTGGAAATCTCTGGCTTGGGGCAGAAAAACTGTGTGGCCAGGAGCAAATGTCACTCCAAGGACTTATCTTCAAGGGAAATATTAGGACAGGTCCCCAGCTTTTGAGCTTGCTTACAAATAAGGTGTGGACAACTTTTATCAGGGCAGAGCGGAAAGCATCCCAGCTGCGTGAACAGCAGTTTACCCAGTGGAGCAGGCTTATGGGCTTATCTTCTGTTACCTGTGTATGTGGGACACGGCCCAAACTGGACCTAAACATCCCACGAAATGACACCGGGAGCAGCTGGAAACGCTGTGCCCAGCCTGGGAGCGCTTCTCATTCCCAGCTTTAATACTCCTTCCTCATCTGATTGCATGCCCACATGCATCCATGCACCAGCAGCTCTTGTGCAGCAAAGACCCTTTGCCTAGGTTAGAGTCCAGCTCACAAATGCTTCTCCTCTCCCATTGCCTCCAGGTGCCTGTATGTGCAAAGTCTACAGCATCCTCAGGGCAGGGACCACTTTCCATAGTCCCAAGCACAGAAAGCTCTGATGATAACAAGAACCCAGAAACAGAGGCTCTGTCATCAGTATTGCCTCTCCTATCCCAGGCCAACCCCCCCTCCATGGAGCGCAGCAGGAGCCAGGATTTATTCTAGTAATAATTAAGTCACATATTTGGCTCTTCCAGCCTCTCTTCATCAATCAAGCTCTTGGATCCTTGGTGTTACTAATGCCTGAGTAAATCTGCTGCTGGAAAATCCCCTTTTGCAAAAGGAGGGAGAAAAAGAGAAGGGGTGGGGGGGGAATAGAAGTACCAGTTCTCCAAATAGTGCAGCTCCCACCCGGAGCTGTGCAAATCCCCCACGCCCACCCAGACAAAGAGCACGATTGTTGGAGCCGCGTTACCTGCGCCGAGGAAGGGCCGATGCTGGAGGGGAGCTCCGATGTGGCGAGAGGTGCTGCCGAGGAGCTGCACCAGGGCTGTGCTCAAACCAGCCCGTGAGTCATTTATAAACCACCTCGGCGAAGGGGACCGAGGGCTGTGCTCGGCGCCTGATTGGCCTGGGGCAGGTAATTGCGAGCGAGTACACCCAGGCTAAGCCCAGGAGATAGTCGGGGGAGATAAGGAGAGATCTGAAGAGGGACAAGGGCTTTTTTGGATGTCCCCCTTCACCCCACCCCTTCCCGCGCTGGCTTGGGCTGTTTGATCACCTTTGCAGGTCCCTCTGTGCTCTCGGTGACAATAGCTCATATTCACCATCACCCCGGCCCCCTCCCTCGCCTGCTTTGGACCCGGGGTGGGAGAAGATGCTTTTGTTGGTCCGGGCGAGCTTCCCAGCGCGGTGGGCAGCATCCCCCGGCCTTTGTGCTCTGTCTCCGGGATGGACAATGGTGAGCTTTGTGCCAGCACCGGACCCTCAGCTCGGGCTTTGAAGATGGGATTGGCAGTGGAAAGCAGTTTTTTTCTTATTTCCAGGTTCAAAGGGATGAGAGGAATGGGGAAGAGTCGCTTCCTGGTCTAGTGGGGACATCTTCCACTAGATGAGGAAACAACCTGCTCTAGGGGAAGCTGTCCCTGCCCATGGCAGGGGTTGGAACTGGATGAACTTTAAGGTCCCTTCAACCCAAACCATTCCATGGTTCTATTTAACACGTGGAAGGCGTGGGCTCCATTCCCCTGTGTCCCCAGCCTCCACTGGCACCCCTGTGCTGAGCTGTGCCTGGGCTCATGGTCCCTTCTCCTCCTAGAGGGATTCAGGAGTGCAGGAACTGGGTACCAGTCAGGATGTTGCAGATGATGACATGGATGGGGACATCAGCAGGGGACGTCACCAAAGGAACAGGTCACTAGAAGGAAGCTGTGGGGAGTTATTTGATGTGGAAGGAACTGATCCCTGGTACCTTGTGCATGTAGAAGACATCAATATTTACTGCCAAGAAACCTCATGTTCCGGCAATCAATCGTTGTGTCGGAGCGTGCCAAAGGAACACCCTGCCGGAGGGTGACAGGGGAAAGGGGGCTGATTCATTGCACTCTCACGGAGGTAATAATTGCCAAGCAGTTATCCTGTAAATATCATTAATAACCCCTATCGAGTGTTATTTTTAAAGGCCAGCCTGATATGCATGGAGCCCTTTGAAACAGAAGCGCGTGACATGGCAGGGCCAGCCCAGTGTGGTCCCTGTCACGGGGCAAATCCTGGGAGCACCAGCACCCAAAGGTCCCAACCACAGGGATCCTGTTCACAAGGCACTACAGCAACAGAGGAAACAGCACCTCTGCTGCAGAGGTGATGCTGGTGCCGCTAAACTGCCTGGACAAGCAGCTAATGCTAAAAGGGGCTTCTTTGCCCATCCTAATCACAAAGGATGGAAGAAGGGCAAAAGGGCAGGGTGGCTGTGCAGCCAGGCTGTGCCTCCCGAGGGGACCGGTCTCACTGCAGGGACCAGCCCAGCACTGAGCTTTGGGAGCCACATCAGCTCCATTTCAATCTGGCTGCCATGAGCAGTAAAATCCCAAATCCGGCTCCCTGCATGAGCTCCAGGCGAGGAAGCTGCTGGTGCTCCTTGTTCTCCAAGCTGTGCGCTCTGCATCAGCCCCTGGGCAGTCATGCTGTGTAGGACCCATCACGGGCAGCAATGGGGAGGCCAGGTCCAAGGGGACATCACTGATCGCCAGCAGACAGACAGTAAAATGCAGTCGCACCGGGGTGCAAAACCAGCCTGGCCAAAGGCACCCAGTGGTGCGGTTGCCTGGGGCTTGGGCTGGGGCATTGCCTCGATGAGCTGCTCCGTGCCCTTCAAACCCGGTATCCCTCCTGCACAGACAGATCCTGCTGTGTGGGGACAGGCTCCCCATTGCAAGAGCTGCTATTCCAAAGTCCCAGAGGGTGTGATCAGGGAGATGCAAGGTCTTGCCCTCTGGAGACAACCAGCCCTGTACAGCCACAGATGGTCCTTTGGTGTGTCTTGCAATGGGAGGTGCAGTCCTGGTCAAACTCCATCTGCAGAAGCTATAAATACAACCCGATTCCACCTCCTTCTGCTCCGGCCAAACTCACCACATGTGGCCCAAAGCACTCTGCTGGGATGCGCCCACTAACACAGCGGCCAGGAGGATGTGCAGGGCATGGATGGGTGCTTGGGGAGCACCGGGGCTGCCCAGAAAGGTGGGAAGTTCTGGGAGATGGAAAGACACCACAGACACACACAGCGCCTCGGGTACACGGACTGCTGAGCTGTTTATCTTGTGCTCCGATAACAGCATACCGAGTGCTGGAATGTGTGGATTTATTTGCAGATGATTAATATTAGCAGATAAATTGCACTTAATGAGGGCAATAATTCAGTGGTAATTTACTGCTGGAAATGATGAGAAAGCTGCTTTGGAAGCCTGAGGTTAGAGGCAGAGGGGAAAGGCAGCACGTGCCCTGGCGCAGAGGGGGCTGGTTCCTGGGAGCTCTGATGATGGTGGGACCTGCAGGGACCCTTCCTCCCTCCCTTCTTCCTTCTTTCTTTTCCCCCCTCCCTCGGACCTGCAGCCGGAGCTGCTTCTGGCTTTCAGTTTTGCCAAGGAAAACAGGGCTCCTACAGCCACAGGCGTGGGTAGGAGCTGGGCTCTGGGATGGATTTGCTGCTTCCCTGTCTATCCATCCCTTCAGGAGCTTTTGAGATCAGGAATGTACCTCAGCCACATGGGAAAGCAGAGATTCAAGCTGCCAAATTCCCACAGGAATGAGGCGGCTGTTGCTGGAGCAGGGCTGCAGGATGCCCTGGGCACCCTGTGCCAGCACCTCAGCACCCTCACAGGGAAGAGCTTCTGCCTCAGAGCTCATCTCAATCTCCCCTCTGGCAGGTTAAAGCCATTCCCCTTGTCCTGTCCCTACAGGCCCTTGTCCAAAGCCCCTCTCCAGGTTTCTTGTAGCCCCTTTAGGCACTGGAGTTGCTCTAAGGTCTCCCCTTCAGGAGCCTTCTCTTCTCCAGGCTGCCCCAGCCCAGCTCTCTCAGCCTGGCTCCAGAGCAGAGCTGCTCCAGCCCTCGCAGCAGCTCCGTGGCCTCCTCTGGCCTCGCTCCAGCAGCTCCAGGTCCTTACGTTATTGCTGTTCCCAAGGGAGCGGTGCCAGGGGATGGGGACCCAGGTCCCACTTGAAAGCGAACCGCCAACTTCTAACACTTTCCTTCTCTGCAGGTCTCCCCAGTTGGCACAAGGTTCAGCAGCTTTATCAGGGGAGCAACGAGGAACACAATGTCCTGCAGGGACACAGCAGCGTTATGGACAGCACCAGAATAAAGGGTGTGATGCTGAAAGGTGTTGTGAGCTTCAAAGCTGCCCCTATGGTTCAGCACCACGTTGACGTTACATGAGGTTTATTTAATGATGTGAATTTAGAGCTGGGGAGAGGCACTACAGCCTTCTGGTTACCTACCAGAGGGAGTTGCTGTGTCTCATCTGCTCATGGCCTTTACAACCTGCTTTAGCCCTGCAGAAACATCTCCAAAGGCAAGGGAAGGGGTCGCCTCCTGATAAGACAGTGCCCCCTGCATGTGTCTATGGAATAAGCCCTGTCACATTGGAGCTGGCCCTTGTCTTCAGACGGAGACCTCACGGGAGAGCCCTGGGCCACACCAGCACGAGCACAGCATCCCCGAAGTGAAGGCTTTGCAGTGTAAGACATCCTTGCTTGAGGAGCAGAGCGTGTTCTGTTGGTTCGAGCCAACCCCACTGGCTCTGCTCTCCCTCTGGAGCCTCCAGAGCAAGTGTCATCCCGAGAAGACCCTGCCCAGCAGAGGGGCAGCCCTGCAGGGTATCGTGGTGGCACCCACGGGGCTGTTTATCCTCAGCAGGGTGCTGAGGCCAGACGGTCCCACATCCCAGCTCTGCCTCCGGTGCCCTTGAGCAAGGGCTGTTATCTTGTTTGTGAAAGAGGTGCGAGATAGCTGCCTTCTGCCGGGGAGCACACGTGTGCGCAGCAAGGTCTGCCCAAGGCCCAGCAACGTGCAGGGTGCTCGGCAGCTCCCAGGGGCTGGGTGCACTCAGACATGCAGGGATTGCAGTGGGATCACCCCAGCCCGCGGGCTCCGTGCGTGCGGAGCATCCCGCTCGCCTGGAATCCGGGCTCTGCCTCCCCCCACACTCATTGCTTCCCCCCTCAAGGCTTTCTGCCCACTCTGAGTTAGGAGATGCAGGCGAAATGAGGCTTTTTTGCTTGAACAATTGAATTCCAGTAAAGGGAGGTTTTCCAATTTGAAAAAAAAAGAGGAATTTTTTGGCCAAAAAATGTGGGAACTGCGTGGAGGAGGGTGGGAGAAACTCAGCAACAGCTTCTCCCTCCTTGACACCAGGGTTCGTGCAAGGTGGTGCAGAGCCACGGGAGCAGGGGGGCAGCGGGTGAGAAGCGAACGTGGTCCCTTTGGAGCAGGAGCCATCGTGTTAGTACGTCCCTCGCCTGCTATGTGGCCTTGGGCAACTCATTAAGGCCCAAATGCTGAAGCCTCAGTGATGGGAGATAAGTCACTGAAATAAAACATCTCATTATTCATGGCTCTGAGGTCAGTGTCTTCAGAAGACACTTTCAAGGCAGGATGGCTGCGGTGGAGCTCCTGTCACCCCTGGTTAGAGAGATCAGGAGCCAGATTTCAGAGGAAAGAGCTGCTTTGCCTGTTTCAGAGGGGTTTTGGGCAGGGTGTTGCTGGGTGCTGGTGGCACAAGGCCAGGAGCCAGCTCGGGATGCCAGGCTGCCTGGAAAGGGGCAGTGGGCATCTCACAGAGTCATCATTCACAGACTGGTTTGGGTTGGAAGGGACCTTAAAGCTCACCCAGTTCCAACCCCCAGTGCTCACGACCCTCTCCACAGCACTCAGCAGTTCTGGAGGGCTTTGCTTAGTGCCCATTGACCCCAAGGAGGGGTGGAAGCCACTGCAAGCAGAACATCCCCTGGCTGGTGCCCCACAGGACCCGCGCTGGAGCAGACCTGCCCGTGAGCCCCGTGTCCCTGAAGCTCAGCTCGCTGCTGACTTCAGCATGTACCTTGGCTGATGGGGGAATGGCCACAGCCCCTAATCCTCTCTACGTGCCGCTCGCAGCCCCCACGGCCCCGCATGACCCCGCATGTGGACACTCACTGCAGCAGGGACACAGCAACAACAGCTCCTGTGTGATGGGTTTCAAGGAGAAGCATCAATATTTGCCATGGACAGGCAGAGAATGAAGCAGGGGGTGAAGGGATGGTGTCTGCTCCCTCCTGATTGTGCTTCAGCCAGGCCTAATTGTGCGTCCCTGGTAGGGGAAAGTCACACAAATCCCATTAGTGTCACCTGCAGTGTGCTCACTGCTGGTCACTGGAGGTGGAATAATGCAGCATTGATTGAGGGAACAAAGAAGAGCCATTCAAATAATGAAGAGCAGCAGCAGTGCTCATGTAAAGAGGTGCTGGTGTGCTGTGGGATGCTGCTCCACGTGCAGCCACAACAGCAAACACAGCATTAATGTCCAAATGGTGCCCAGCACACAAATGGGACCAGGACCATCCAAGCACGGCACATGCAGGCTGCAGAACCTCTTGCTGGCACCCTCTGGCTGCAGTTGCATCCCTGTTGCCCCATGGCACTGGAGGGCAGAGGAACGGCTTTGCTTGGTGCCATGATCTTGTTTTTCATGTTCACAGGGAAGAGCTTCTGCCTCAGAGCTCATCTCAGTCTCCCCTCTGGCAGGTTAAAGCCATTCCCCTTGTCCTGTCCCTACGGGCCCTTGTCCAAAGCCCCTCTCCAGGTTTCCTGGAGCCCCTTTAGGCACTGGAGCTGCTCTAAGGTCTCCCCTTCAGGAGCCTTCTCTTCTCCAGGCTGACCCAGCCCAGCTCTCTCAGCCTGGCTCCAGAGCAGCCCTTGGAGCATCAAAACCCTGATTTGTCAAAATCTGCTTTGCAGTGTTTTAAGCTACTTTCCAGCTTTTAAAGCCACTTTCCAGTGCCTCGATTCTAATTACCACAAGTTCCACAGGAGAATTTCATCCCACCCTGCACTCGGTGCTGCAGGCCAGGGCTGGTGCTGGGGCTGCCTGTCCCTGGCCTCTGGGGATGTGTTTGCAGGCAGGGAGCTGCCGAGGAGCTGCTATCTCCAGCCCTGCAGAGGGGCCCTTGGCAATGCAAATCCACAGGCTCTAACCAGGCTCCCTGGAACCAGTCAGAGCTCAACCATCTGGTTCCACCAGGCACAACGGAGCTCGCGCTGCATTGTCAGAGCACATGGGATGGTGAAGGGTGGAATGGGAGTAATGAAACCTCGGCAGCACTGCAGCGAACTGCAGATCAAAGATCTAGAGTGAGTGTCAGGCGCTAATGCTGCAGATACCAAGCGCTCTTGTGTATGTGCTGATGGTTTCGTTCCATCATCAGCATCCTCAGGCTGAGGTTTTACCTGTTTTTGTGTGTATGTAGATGAAATGAAATGAAATCAAAATGAATGAATGGAAACCTGTAAAGGTGGAAGAGCAGGGCCCAGCATCACTGCTGAGAAGCATCTCTGGCGTCTTAGATGCAGCAGCGTGGGACAGGAGGGTGAGAGCCGGGGTGGATCCTGCCCCGGGTGAGCCGGTGCCGCTGGCTGTGCAGGAACTCACTGACTCACACAAGGCAAATATTTCTCCCTTTGATTTTCAGCCTGAGAAAGTCTCGAGCTGACCTTGTTAATCTCACACGTTCCAAACCCCCCCGTCCCGTCCTTCGTCGAGTTTCGGCTGTGGGATAATGTTACCAGCTTAACACCTCTGGCCGCTCCTGCCAGCATGCTGCCTGGCCCAGTGCCACCCCAGCAAGTCTTCCTGGAGCGATCCCGACTTTCCCAGGAGCACGCTGGTGCTCCTGCCCTGAGGGATGGAGGGAGAAGGAAAGCTGGATGGCTGCAGTTGGCTCCAGCACATCTGCAAGGTGCATTAGCTGCGTCTATGGGATGGTGATGGCATGAGGGATCCAACCAGTTCCCATGGTTGCAATCTCTGCTGCAGAGGTTCCTGTGTCTGGAATGGTGCACTGTGGGCTCCATCCCGCTCAGACCAAGCCCAGCATCCCAGAGCCCGAACAAGGGCTGTGGACTGAGCTGAAGGTCTGAGCACCCGCTGTGCTGAGCACATTTGTCTTGCTCAGCTCCGAGCGTCCAAATTGCTGCTTGCTGGGATAAAACAGATGGAGTCTGCATCTGCCTCCAGCACTGAGAGCTGCTGGAGGGAGGGTGTAATTAGGAACAACATTGCTGTTGACACGGATGGTGCTTAACATCCGCTCTCCAAACAGACCCAACCGAGCGCACTGGATGATGCTCAGCCCAGGGCTGTGCCAGGGTGATGGGCATTAGGGAGGGCTCTGGGCAGCGGCTGCACTGGAGAGGAAAGAGTTAATGTCCCTCACATCCCAACATTAAGAGACAAATCCTCTCTACGTCCCTCTGTGGAGACCAGCAGTGTGATTCCAGCGCTGCAGCCCTCCGTGCCCCCCGGCTTCACCCTGCCTGCACCCCCCTGCCAGCCCCCTGCCGCTGCCAACTATGGGTGATGCCCCACGGAGACCTATAGGGCAGGGTGCACACAGGGGCACTCGGTGCGTCCATCCACCCCCAGGGATGTGGGCAATGGCCACGGCCACCTCACCGGCCAGCCCCAGCCTGTGCCTCCACAGCTTCCTGAAGGATGGATGGAGGAAGGGAAGCGGGTGCTGAGCTCAGCTCCCAACGGGCTCCCTCTGCTGACAGCCACCCCGACCAGGCCCCTCGCCACCGCTGCACAACCTCTCTGTACAGGACCACAGGAGCACGTGTATGTACACGTAGATATAAATAAAATTGATATCTAGAAATAAAAATGAACGATTTAATTTCCTTTCCTTAAAAAAAAGAATCCCTGACAAAGTGCTTTTCTGAGGATCCTCACCAGTGAGGCGGGAGGTGACTGACAGGGCTTGTGCATGGGAGCAGGGGAAACTGAGGCACGCAGTGGTTGCATCCGCAGTGGCTGACCTCAGGAGGGGACCTGGCTGGGCTCAGACCTGCGCCGTGGTCACCAGCCCCACTTCTCCCCGCAGGACACACCGTGAGCGCTGTGCATGCCGTGGGGCCACCATTCCATGCGCTGGGCAGGGTGACCTGCAGGGCCATGGAAAGGCATCGGAGCAGTGCCCAGCTCCCTGGCACTGTCACCACAGGGGGATCACCCGCTCGGGTGCCAGCGGATCAAGGGGAACGTTGGGAGAGCAGGTGCGGAGAGGTGGGAAGCAGCAAGTCCTGGGATGCACAAGCAGCTGGTCCCAGTGTGTTGAGTGGTGACTGGATGGGGTCCTCCGAGGCCGGGATGGCCACGGGCATCGTGGGGTGCAGCCTGCCTGGGCTGTGCTTGCACAGGGCAGGCCGGGGTCAGCAGCAGCTCTTCTTGGGCTTGTCGCTGGGAGTGAGTTTGATGGAGTCAGTTAAATAACTCTCAAAGATCCCTTTGTACTGGAAGAAAGAGAAGAGAAAGGGTGAGTGGTGCCAGCTCCGAGCCAGGCTGAGGGACTGGGCAGCGCAGGCTTGATTCTGATTCACTGTTAAAGACAAAACCCAGGGAAAAGCCACCCGGAGGAGCAGGGCTTACTTGGTGCGGGGACACGAAGGTCCCCGTGGGACGGCCGCTAGAGGACAGTGCTGGAGCGCTGTGCAGTGCCACACGTGGGCAATGAGAAATGGCAAATCTGGCTCTTTTCTAGCTGATTTAAGAGCTATTTTAAGGACTCAGTCACTGATGCGTGTCTCTTTCCTGGGGCTCTCCTACACGGTGTAAAGAGGATGCTCTGCACCGGAGGGTGGGCTCACCGTTGCCAGCGCCTGCTTTGCCAGGGTCTCGAAAGCCTCCGCGACGTTGATGTTGTTCTTGGCGCTGACTTCAAAGTAAGGGATGTCCTTCTCCTTGCACCAGGCTGAGGCCATCTCCTTGGGTACCTGCGGGAAAGGTGGATGGAGCCACCCCACAGCCCTGAGCAGAGCTGGTGGAGGGGACACTGATGGCCACGCAGGCTCCGCTGGGTGAGGGCAGGATGCTGCAGTGCGGGCAGCTCTGAATGAAGCAGCCAATGAAGCTGAGATGCTTCATTCCTGGGGACAATCTCTGCTGCAAAGGGCAGTGGAAGGACCCTGCTTATACCCTCCAAGAGGCAGCAGCACTGGGAGCCCAGCAGCTCCTTGACTGGGAGCCTGGTTTTCATGGGAGCATAGGAAGAAGGTTGGTTCTGCAGGTGAAGGACCAGCATTAGGGCACTAAGATGTCCCAATCCACGTGCCCCACTCTCTCCTCCACCCTTACCTGCCGATCGCAGAGGTCTATTTTGTTCCCAAGCACGACCATGGGGAAATCTTGCTCCCTTGGAATCACCTTCTCCAGAAAATCATCTCTCCAGTTGTCCAGGGACTCAAAGGACTCCCTGTCTGTCACGTCAAAAGCCAGCATGCAGCCGTCTGAGCCTTTGTAAAAGGTGGACACCATGGATCGGAATCGCTCCTGTCCCCCTGTGTCCCAGATCTAGGGCAGAGAAGGACACAGGTACAGACACACGTCACCAGCAGCCCTGTGCCATGTTAAACTCAGGGGAGCAGCTTCAGGGAGTGCTGAGCCCCCCAAACTCATGTGGGATTGCTCATGGAGGCTGAAAACCAGGCCCTGCGAACCCAGCCCCGTGCCCCATGACAGTGGTAGGCACCTGGGGACATGAGGGCACAGTGGGACACATGGCTCACCTGCAGCTTCAGGGAGGTGTTGTCCACCTCGAGGACCTTGGTGAGGATGCTGGCGCCCAGCGTGGTGCGGTAGTCCTCATAAAACATCTTGTGCACGTACTGGTGCAGGAGGGAGGTTTTGCCCACACTGGCGGGAGGGAAGGGACAGAGAATCACAGAGTGGTTTGGGTTGGAAGGGACATTAAAGCTCCTCCAGTTCCAACCCCCTGCCATGGGCAGGGACACCTCACACTAGAGCAGGTTGCCCAAGGCTCTGTCCAACCTGGCCTTGAATACTGCCAGGGATGGGGCAGCCACAGCTTCTCTGGGCACCCTGTGCCAGCGCCTCAGCACCCTCACAGGGAAGAGCTTCTGCCTAAGATCTAACCTGAACTTCCTCTGTTCCAGTTTGAACCCATCACCGCTTGTCCTGTCACTACAGTCCCCTTCAAAGCCAGGCTTAAGGGGTTGCTGGCAGCAAGGACAGGGGCTGCCCCAGGCTCCGCTGTGCTTCCCTCCCATCGCCAGCACCACTCCTTACCCCAGTGCTCCGATGATGATTATCTTCAGATCCACCTTCTTGCTGGCATCCATGGACAGACCCTTTGGGACAAAAGGGAGACACGGAGCTGTAGGGATGGGGCCGGCTCCCACTGGCTCCCCATGGCCTCTCCCTGCTCCCACCCCGACCACACCGTCCACAACACGCCAGCACCATCCCGTGCTCACTTCCCGATGGTTTTGGGAGCAGAAAGCCCTGTGCTGAGCCTGGCCCATGCTGCAGCCTGGAACCGGCTCCTGAGGTGCCAGTGCACGTCCAGACACGCCACCCCGCTGCACCAGAGCACACCATGAAGAGCAGCTAAGAGCAATTCCCTGCCTGTCCCTCTCCCTCGGAAGTGCCATCGCACCCCCTAAACCCGGCACACACCGGGGGGGGGGGGGGGGCCCTGCGGAAAAGTACTTTTATTAAAGGAGTCTGGAATTCCCTGGGCTCCCCCAGCACAGCCCAGGGATGCCGGGAGCACCCCGAAAGGCTCCCCAAAAGCTACATCGCCATCCTTGGTGTCCCATGTGCTCTGTGCCCGGCCATCCCTGGGGACAAGCATCCTCCCGCCTGCCCTGTCCGCATGGCTCTGTGCAGATGGAAACACTGACAGCCTCATCCCTGCATTTTCCCGGATGTGTTGGCCAGTCCCTCGCCGTTCCCACTCGGCACATCCCCCCTGCCTGGGCAGTGGGGTCCAGGCTCTCCCGCACCCCTCTCCCACCACATCCCGGCTGCTGGCATCATCCTTGGCACAGGCAGCGCCTCGTGTCTCAGCACACACAAACTTTCCAGTCCTTTTGCCAGCGTTCTCGGAGCTTTCAACTCAAAATGGAGTTTCCCAGCCCTTTTTTTCCCTGCCGGCTGTTGCTCCACGTTCCCGTGCTCAGCCCCGGGGGCCGCGGGGATGGGGGGCACCGCGCTTACCTGCCGGGGCATCCGTGTGTCGGGTGGCCGAGGCTCCGGGCTCCGCTCCAGCCGGCGGCGCCGGGGAGGGAAGAGGCGAGAGAGGAGGATCCAGGGAAGGGATTCCCGCCCGGGGAAGGCGGCTGCGGGGCCCCGCGCCGTGACATCAGCAGAAAGGGGCCGAGATGCCGCCGGAGCCACGGGCGGGCGCTGGGATTCACGCACCGCTCCCCTCGGACCCGGGATCGTTTAACCCGGGACCCGCGGTCCTGCTCGGGGGTGATTTAGGGCTGAGCCATTGGCAGCATCCCCGCGGGAGCCACCCCGGACTTTGCTCAGGCAGCTCCCACAGGGATGGGATAAGAGGCTTTGGGAGCTGGGGACACCGGGGGACGGCGGCAGGAGCGAGGTGGGGCTGGGGTTTGGACCCCAGAGGTGGGGAGCAGGGGGGCAGGGTCCCTTGGAAGGTGTTGTGGGCTCTGCAGCTCCTTTGTCAGGCAGGAGAGGGGCAGGGTGGGAAGCAGGAGCATTCGCAGCCCTAGATTGTGCTTTTCCACTGTCTGCCCTCGTTTCTGTTGGGTTTTTTCCCTATAAACATCCCCTGTGGGATCTCCGGGGAGATTCGCTGCACTCAGCAGGACAAACGTTCTCCTCCTATTTCCCACGTGTAATTCTGGGACCTGTCTGGCCAGAAAAATCTGTTTTTTCCCCCACAGGGCAGGCGCTGGGAGGAGCTGGGATGAGCAGCAGAAGCTCCTGAGCCGGTTCTCACCGGTGGTGGGTGAAGGCTGATGTTTCCCTGGAGCAGCTCTCTCCTAATCCCTGTTTTCAGCCTGTTTCCATCGTGCTGCTTCACCTTTGCCCTTGCAGCCAGACTTCGTTGTCCGACCTCTCCCCTGACTACTTGTGCCCTCGTTCCTCTCCTTGTGCCCCTCCAAGCCTGGTGTGATGGAGGTTGCTCACCCAGTCAGATGATCCTTGCCTCTCCCCGCTGGTGGGGATGGGGTTTGCAGTTGCATTGCTAAGCTGATGCCTGCAGCCACTTCTGCTTTTGGGCAGGAGGGGCTGTGCCCAGCGGGGAGCCCAGCACCGGCTCCAGCTTTGCTTGGTTTCACAAGAAAAGGGATTTTCCCAAAGCTCCTGCTCTTGCCATTGCTCCTGGTGTGAGCTGCACCCTGGATGGAGGCAGCGGGAGCCGTGGTGGAGAGGAGGTGATGGCCGAGACGCTGCTCAGCAGCTCCTGCAACCACAGCTCCAATCCTGCCCTGGTGCTTCACCAAGTCAGCACTTCTGAGGAACAAGAGCGTGGGTTTTGTGCCCTGTGACTATGAGGAAGGTCTCGCAGCTGGGAGACCATGAACGCAGGCTGGGGTCTGCCACATCCTGAGGACAGGCTCATGTGGATGGGGAGAGGTCGGGCTATGACAGTGAGGGAAGGGGAAGAAAGCAAAAGGCATTGGAAGGACTAAACTTCCCTATGGATTTTCAGCCATCTCTGCTCCCCGGCTGCAGCAGGAGATGGGTTGCTCCCTATTGGAATGCTCAGTATTTGTTGGAGCAGCATCCCCTGAGCATCTACCATGTGTGGGTATAGAAGGAGATGATGCCCCAAACCTGCCAAGGTGCCTCTGGATGCTCTGGTGTCCCAGAAGCACATGGCATTGAGCATTCCTGGTCCAGTCCAGGCCTGGAGATACTGAGTGGTCTTTGTCATGCTGGGGAAGCTGGATGCTCCTTTGCTGCCTGCAGCTGCAGTGATGGGTTGGTGCCCAGCAGCACCTTGGTGTGCTAAGAGTTAAGCTCCAAGAGGGAGTTGAGACCTTTGTCCAGCAGCCCCAGCACCTTATCTTCTAGTGCTGCCTGGGGAAAGCGCAGCTGAGGTGAAGTCAATACAGGAACTGGTTTCAGAAGCCATATGCTGGTCAGTGGCACAATCGATCCTCTTGAGTAAGGCAGATATTTTCTTTTATGGCAAACCACAAAGTTTACAACCAGATCTCAATTTTCAGCACTCTCAGACCCAACCCTGAAGCCTGTTCCTGGTCTGGGGAAGATGCAGCAGCCCCAAAGCCAGGAAGGGGACCCCAACCCCTCATCCTCAACACCAGCCACTGCAGGGCCTTGTCTCAGTGTCAGATCTGGAGCCACGGATAAAAATAACCCTGCTCTGTGCTTCCCTTTCTTGCTGCCTTGGGATGCATCACTCGTGAGCCGTGATTGCTCCTGCTGTCTCCTGCACCCCTTGCACCAGCAGCAGGTCACAGCAGCCCCACCCAGAGCCCCTCAAAGCCCCCCACAACCCCCTAACCCATCACTGTGGCAGAGCTGTGCAGTGTTTTGTCCTGCTCCAAGCACCCGCAACCACGTTGTCTTTGCAAGTTCCCCAGAGGATCAAAGCAGATTTCACTGGAAATCACCGGTGTTCCCAGAGGTTTAAGACACAGAAAGAGCCCCAGGGCCTCTCCAGGCTCCTCATCACCTTCTCCTTTACCAGCACCAGCTCAGCCTGCTGAAGAGACACAGTTTCCCTGCCTGGGGCTCGGTGGGATGCTCTGGGATGCCCACAGCCACCTCTGGGGTTCTACCTGGGCAAAGTGTCCTCTTCTGCCTATGTGGAAATCCCACAGAGGCTGACCTTTCCCATCCAATCCTGCCCATTACGACATGAGCATGGCAGGTTTTGGTTTATGGAAGCTTTTATTGGCACGTGTTTAAAAAACCCCCCGAGAGAACCCACAAAGCAGATCACAGAGCTGCTGAAGGCATTTCCAGTGTGGAATGAACCTCTGCTGTGCTCTACAGCTGCAGCCCTGGTGCCTTCATCACCCCCAGGCTCACTGATGCAGCGCTGAGAGCGCCTGCCCTGCCGAGGCTCCATTCCCATCCTGCTCCATGGATGCTCAGCCTTAAGGGGCGGCGGGTGCCAACCCCACTCTGTTATTTCCACGGTCAAAGACGGAGTAAAACTGACGGATGAAGACATCACCCAAAACCCAGAGGGGTCCGGCAGGAGGGGGGATGTCCATGCCCTGGAAGCCGCTGGTGCAGAAGGCCATGCCATCACTGTATTCCTGGAAGGAGAAGTGTAAAGCTGGACACGCACCCAAGAGCACATGGAAACATGCAGCAATGGTGACTGCGGGTCCCATGGAGCGTGGAGCTCGTCACCCGCTGGGACACTGGGAATTGGGGGTGCTGGTGGAGATGCAGCCGTACCATGAGGGTGTAGGCCTGGGCGCTGAGCGTGTAGGGCAGCCCGTTGATGGTGAAGGTCACGTCAGGCATCACGCTGAGGCTGCTGCACTCCACAGCGTACTGCAAAACAGCCTCAGCTCAGCGCTGCTGCCCCACAGGGCATGGGGGGTCCCAGGGCTTTGCCCCCCCTCCGCTCCCCACCATCCCTCTCACCTCCCCATCCACAGGAGTGGCACCAATAGAGCTTTGCAATTCCTTTATATCCTTGGAAGGACCTGTGATGAGCGATGTGCCCGTGTCCACGATGGCCTGGCAGCCGTTGGTGCAGAAAGTCACCGTCCCACCGAGCTGGACGCTGGAGGAGGAGGAGGAAAGGGAGAAGGAGCATGAAGGACTCGTCCTGCTCCTCTGCCCCAGCCCAGCCCTTCCCTCCCTGCCCTGGACTCACTTGTCCAGCTGGATCTGCCAGTACCCTTGCTGGGTGACCGGCACCCAGTTGAGGGTCCCTGTGAAGCGGGAAGGGTCAAAGCCACCAAAGAGCAGTTCTCCTCCCTGGGATGATTCGGGATTCCTGGAGGGAGGAGGAAGAGGAGAAATGAGGGATTTCCTCCCTCTTACTTCGCACATCTCATTTTGGACAGGTGGATTTATACCCACTTGCTTCCCACAAATGCTTTGGGTCATTCCCTTTATTCCTGCAGTCTGTGATGCTCAGCATGGTATCAAAACAGGGCAGATTTAGGCTGGATATAAGGAAGCCCAGAGAAGCTGTGGCTGCTCCATCCCTGTCAGTGTTCAAGGCCAGGTTGGACACAGGGGCTTGGAGCAACCTGCTCTAGTGGAAGGTGTCCCTGCCCGGGGCAGGGGGTTGGAACTGGATGAGCTTTAAGGTCCCTTCCAACGAAAACCATGCCATGATTCCACAATGAAAAAGCCCTTTACTATCTCAGTAAAGATTTTCATTTTAGCAGCCCCTCCTGCTCCCTAAAAACTACTCCTGAGTCTCAGCCACATCCCGGAGCAAAGCCACATCCGTACGTGCTCAAGTAGACAGAGAACATGGGCAGCTCCACCAGATTTTGTGCCATCATGTTGTCGAAGACGGGGGTGACACCTCCCACGGCCAGCGAGGGATAGGCCAGCCCCAGGATCCCATCGAACGCAGCATCCACAAAGGTTTTTCCTGGCTCACTGACGCTCTCTGCAAACTGCTGGTTGCTCACGGTGAGGCCCTCGACCTGCAGGGAGGAGGGTCAATGGTGATGCTGAGTCTATAGGCAAGCCCCAGGGATGTTGTCCAGAGCAGGAGGAACCAAAGGTGACTCACGACTACTTGGTCGGATCCAATGACCCCCGTCAAGCTGCCAGTCCCGTACTGGATGGAGAAGGGGGTTCCCACCACCTGGTACGTGCTGGATTGTGATGGCTGGAACTTGGCGTGCTCAGCTGGGGAAGGGACAGGAGCCATCAGCAGGAATGCCATCTATCTGCACAGCCACGGTGCCAGGAGCCCTCACCATGGCCAGCGGCAGGGACCAGATGTGGAGCAGAGTTTTCTCCCTCCAGAGTGTAAAGGGAGTCACAGTTGCAAGCGTTGGACCAAGGGTCTACTTAGATACAGTTCAGAGTTTGGGGGCATTTCATAGGGTATGAGGATGGACCAGGGCTGGGCTAAACCTGAACCCGGCAGTGTTCAAGGCCAGGTTGGACACAGGGGCTTGGAGCAACCTGCTCTAGTGGAAGGTGTCCCTTGCCCATGGCAGGGGGTTGGAACTGGAGGAGCTTTAAGGTCCCTTCAACCCTAACGTTTCTACGGCTCTATGATGCTGTGATCAGCACCGCTGTTCCTGTTTTGCAGACAGAAGCAACCCCACTGGCTCTGCTGTATCCAGCCCCTCTGGGGCTCTGTTGAAGCACCCGAGGAGCTCTGGGGCTGGCTCATCGCTGACAGCCCCAACAGGCCCAGGGCAGCCAGCCCGGAGCCGTGCCACGCTCTGTGCCTGCCTCATCCCTGCCACCGGCCCCTTGCTCACAAGCTGCATTATGTGCTATCATCTTTGCCTGTTTGTTTAAAGGCTTTCCCAGCAGAATGGCCCAACGAGCATGTCCCATATCTCCAGGCTGATGGTGCTGGGTCCCGGTGCTGTGATTTGCCGCCTGCGCCTGAGCAAACAACCCCGGGTCTGTGTTATCTGTGTGTGCCTTGGAGAGCTCAGCTGGGTGGGGAGGTCCCCCAAGATCTCTGTGTGCTGCTGACCCCATGGCCTCACTGGGGCCACCCTGGGGGTCACCCCACTGCTGGCTGGGCAGGGAGCCCCTACTCACCACAGGCTTTGCTGACGCAGTAGACAGAAGGCACCCAGAGGTTGGAGGAGCCCGTGTCAAACACCACTGTGAAGTTCTGGGGAGGTGTCCCAATGGAGATCTGCCCAAAATACTCCATCTAGCACAGGGTGGAACAGAAACCACCATTAGCCATTGACACACCAGGAAACACTGGCAAAGGGGAGCCTGTGCTGGGGTGTCTGGAGAGGACTGATGGGTTCAGTGTGGGGGATGGCTGGCACCAGGGCAGCACTTGATCTGTCACAGCCACATGGTGCCACGTGAAATAGAGGCAAACATTTAAGGAACAACAAGGCAGGATGGTTGGTGCAGGGGCCGTCACCTTCCTGCTGGGCTCCCAAGGGAACCCTTGCCACCAGGATGCAGACAGTGGCAGGGGCTTTGGGGACAGGACCTTCATGCTGCTGGGGAGTGGGGTGGACCTGAGGTGGTCCTTTGTGATGGGGTCTTCTCTGATGCGTGTGATACGTGTTAGCCTTGGAGGAACTCTCTGCTTGTTGTGTGCCTGAGAGCACTGCAGGCTCGGGGGGTGCAGCAGGCAGCGCTTGCCATGAATGTGCTCTCTTGTCCCTCGTCATCGTCACATTCCCAGGCACAAAGGCGCAGGCAGGAGCGGGCGGGCAGTGAGCCCTGGCATGCTGGGACACTGGCTGCAGTGTGCTCTGTGAGCAGGAGGGAGCTCTGGGGTAAGCCTTCGGGCATTGGGGACCACTCATGCTAACTAACACTCTTTTGGGGCTCAGCACCCCCCAGCCCTCGGTGCTTACGTCCAGGTAGTTGATGAGGGGCTCGTTGGTGTCCATGGAGGCGGAGCAGTCCTCGCTGTACTGCACCATGTCCAGCCTGTGGGCTTTCCAGAAGTGGGAGAGCTGCCCACGATCCCGCAGCAGCTTCCGCAGGGAGCGGTGCCGCCTCAGTGTCACCCTGCAGGAGCAATGGTCCTGGTCACCCACCCCAGTCCCTGTGTCCACCCTGAGGGTCCCAGCACCACCGGGATGCAAGTCCAGCATCCACCACCATGATGCTTTCTAACAGAGCGAGATGGAGGGACTTGATCTGCTTTAGGAGACAGCAGATCGAGGGCAAAGCTGACAGGAGAGCTCGCACACCCAGTGCTGGCATGCTCGCAGCCATAGCATGGCCAGGAGCTCAATGCGACTGATGGAAAGGACCTTCAGGTTGGGAGAGGGGACGAGGGCCAAGGGGAATTCACGCTGGTGTTTTCTGCCCTGTCTGCTTGCACAGACCTCAGCCTACAGACCTTGCCACAGCCCACTGCTGCTGATGGCTCTGCTCAGGGGGATGGAGACAGCCACGGAGCTGCTGGACTGATGGGAGCAGAGCAGCAAAGCACCGCGTGGTCCCCGCACCGCGGTGCAGCCGCAGGGTGTCCGTGCTGCAGGAGCTCACCCATCACAGCCACACAAAGCCCCTACAAGAACTCAGGGAGCACCCTGGGGACCCCCCTTACCTTTTCAAGCTGGTGGCCAGGGAGAGGCAGAGCATGGCGAGGAGGAGGAGGTGCTTCATCTCAGCAGCTTGGCAGCAGCACCGGGCTCTGCGGCAGCGCCGCGGCGTTGTTCTTATACCAACATCACACCCTCACCTCAGTGCGCGGCGATAACGCCCCTCTCAGTGTCAACACAGGCCTTTGGCAGCAGAAATGAATCACTGGCCACGGCCCAGGCGAGGCAGAGCGGGCACACCGGGGTCAAGTTTGCTTTTGTGGGCGAGGGGCTGGTGGTGGTGGAGCAGAACAGCATGTGGGGACATGTGGGATGGGGCTGCGTGGAACAGGATGGGGTCTCCATCCCGGCACCAGCCCCTCACTCTTCGGCAGTCACTCAGCCCAGCTGAGCCGGTGGAACCTCCCAGATGCTTTTGGGGAGTGTTTCCCCTTTCCTTTGCCCTGCCCGTGGCCATGGGGGGGTCCCACACCCCAGCATGGAATCACAGAGTGGTTTGGGTTGAAGGGGCCTTAAAGCTCATCCGGTTCTGACCCCTTGCCATGGGCAGGGACACCTTCCACTAGAGCAGGTTGCTCCAAGCCCCTGTGTCCAACCTGGCCTTGTGTTTGCATAGGGGCATTTAAGTTGGGTCCCAGTGAAGCCAATTGGAGTGGCTGGAATTGTCTTGTGCTGCTCTTCAGGTGCTCCCTGCTGACCTGCGATCCCACTCCAGGTTCCTGCAGGAAAAGGGATGTCTTCGTAGCATGGTGCAGCTGCTGAACAACCTTTAAAAGGCAAAGCCTGGTTTGTGCTGAACTGCTCAGGAATCTGCTCCTTCCGCTGTCCAACAGCAGCTTGTGCCAGCAAAGCACCATCAGGAAGAGGCAGCTTTGCACGAGCGACAGTTACACGTTGCTTTAAGCCACTAATGGTGGCTCATTTCTGTTTAACACAGGATGGCTGCCTCATGGAGCCTCCGTGAATGCAGATGAACACATAAAGCCTCCAGATAGAAGGGGAAGGGAGTTGCGGAGGGAGGCGAGGATGTTCTTGCTCTCTCCAACCCGTCCTGGAGGCTCGTGGTGATGCTGTGTGGTCCCTGTGGTTGTTTTCCATGTTTATGGCACTGGAATAACTGGTGTGGGTGCCACAAAGGGACGTGTTTTACCCAGGGACCACCGTTCATGTGCAACTTAGCCCTGTGCCAATCCACTTCCCATTTCTCCTGGTTAGTCTATTTTATCTGATTAAAGGCACAGGTACGGGGGATGCTGACGGCAGATCCAAGTCTAATCCAAATTCCCTGCATACCCCCAGGATTATTTTGCTGAGTAGCTTTTAAAAGCTATCATCTCTTTCCTTTTTAAGATGCAGTTGAATGTACCAGCCTCCCTTCTT
This sequence comes from Strigops habroptila, assembly GCF_004027225.2. Lineage (NCBI taxonomy): Eukaryota > Metazoa > Chordata > Aves > Psittaciformes > Psittacidae > Strigops > Strigops habroptila. The sequence goes on from NC_044294.2 coordinate 994,619, forward strand.
GTCCTCATCATATATTCACAGAAGGGATTGAAAACCAAACCCTTCCTAAAACAAAAGCCATTGCAAGTGCCAAGATCAGCTGAAAGCAGCAAGTTGATTGTCACAGACATGGTTTATAAGCCAAAAATCCTGTAAGCAAATCCAGCCTGAAGGGTCGTTTGGCTTCTGAGATAAATATGAGTGGGCGCTGTAGGACAGACAAGCCGAGTACTTGAAGCAAAACAGTTTATTTAGTGGAAAAGAGCCCAAATTGGATCATCGTAATCTGCAGACTCGGGACAGTTGATTCAGCATTAAATTATGAAGATGAAAGAAAGAGGCAAAAAGAAGTTTAGAATAAGCAAATCTATTTTAACTTGGATTTAGCTCTTTTAAAAGTCATTTTAAACCCCAAACTCTTAAAGGCAAATCTGTAAATAGTCCTGTGGTGCTTCCAGGCAGCAGCTGTCCTAAAGTGTATTTAAGGGGATGTCATAAAGGGGAGATTGAGATGAGCTCTGAGGCAGAAGCTCTTCCCTGTGAGGGTGCTGAGGCGCTGGCACAGGGTGCCCAGAGAAGCTGTGGCTGCCCCATCCCTGGCAGTGTTCAAGGCCAGGTTGGACACAGGGGCTTGGAGCAACCTGCTCTAGTGGAAGGTGTCCCTGCCCGTGGCAGGGGGTTGGAGCTGGATGAGCTTTAAGGTCCCTTCAACACAAACCATTCCATGATTCTATGATTCTGTGTTACCCGTCCAGCTTTACACACTTGCCCTCGGACACGTTAGAAACAGGTTATGCACCGTGTGTGGGAAACATGCCTCTCACCCATTCAGTGCGTGGTGCTTTACTCATTTTAAGAATGCTCCTTTCAGGTTCTAACTACGTTATCTCTGTTCTTTTTTTACATTTCCTTTAGTTTAGCCACTTCCACGATTAGCTCTGAGTGACTCAAATCACGCCCAAGCAGCACTTTCTGACAAGCCTTTCTCCTCTGTTTGTCAAATGCTAATCTGTTTATCCAGCACTGAAAGAGCGAGACCCTGCAACAGCAAACCCTCGCTTTTCAACACGAACTACAAACAAGCTTCACTTCAACAGTTACCTGTGGCACAGAAGCTGTGGGTGAAGCAGGAGGGACTGGGATGGAGCTGATGGATGGCACAGTCCCCGTGGGCCCAGCGGATGAGAGACAGAGACTGAGCCATGGTGGGGACCCATCAGGGGACCCCAACTGGAGATGCAGCTCCTGGGGGTGAACACACTGTGAGGGGTGCATTGTGCTTCTCTCCTTGCCTTTGGGAAGTGCAGGGGGATTCACTCAGGTGCTAGGATGTTATCTGAGTGCTGCAGCAGCGTGGTGGTGATGGAGGTGTTTAAACAACAGCACTGTCCCCATGAGTCAGGAACCCCTCAGGTAGGGGGGTCCCTTGCTCCTTGGCCCTCTCCTGCCAAGGGAAGAAGTGCAAGAGAGGCCAAGCTGCTGCAGGGTATGTCCAGCACCAAAACAGTGTCGCAGTGTGAGAGCTGCAAAATCGGTTCCAATGGAGCAGCGGCCCAGTGCTCCCCACAAGAGCGGGTCTGCCAGTCTGCTGGTCACATCCCACCGTTACTGAGTGATGCTGCAAGTTACTGCTGACCAGAAAACATTCCCAGAAAGCAGAAAACTGGGCATGTGGAGGCCTGTTCACCACCAGCAGACACCACTTGGTGCCAGGCTCTGGGACCATGTCCCTTACGACTTACAATGTTTTACCCCTATAGAAGACTTCTGCTTAGAAGCACCCAGAGCAGTTTTTGCATGGCAGCTGAATGGCTTGGTGCTGAGCCAGCTGCACTGCTGAGCTCTCTGCCCTTGGGATCACTTCACTGCCATGAAGCTCAACTGCCTTTTAGCACCCAGCTGCTGGAAGATGGAGCAAGAGGGAGAACTGCCCGTGGGGATGGAGGATATACAGCCCCAGAGCAGAAGCGGCCACAGAACAGCAGAGAAACACCCAAATCTATTCAAATGAGGCAGTTGACAGAGTTGAAGCGTCATGGAACCTCTTGTGGGCTCGTTCCTGCCATTGCCATAGGGGTAGAGCGAGACCGCATCCGGCATCGGGGAGCGCGGCTGCAGCGCTGAGCCCTGCTTGGCCACCCAAAATCCTGCCCAAGCAGCCTTAACTCCAGCTCCCTCCAAGGCCCCGGCTGCCCAGTCCTGCAGGGAAGGGAAGGTGTGGGAAGCTCTTTACCCTCAGGTAAAGCACTGTTGGATATGGCATTCCACCGCCCGCTGCACGCGATGCCTCGTAAATCAGAGGGGTTGAACATCAGGATGGGAGCTGGGTTTGGTGCCCACATCCAAGGGATGGCTGCAGGCACATGTTGCTGCCAGGCTGAGCTTTAGCCTTAATGTGGGGCAGCAAGGCCTGACCGAAACGGGATTAGAATAGTTTGAGGCATCCCCATGATTTTGCTTACCTTTAGATGGAGTGTGGACGTCTTGAAGTCACTCCTCGGTACCCCCAAGCCTTGATTGCAATAGAGCATCGTGCTTGAGGAAGGGTTAATGTGCTGGGGGCTGGAGGGAGGGAGGCTCACAGCAAGTTACCTGATACACCAAAAAAGTACATGTGCTGCCAGCATCTTCCGAGCTGTTATCTTCAAACCAGACATTTCAATATGCTTATGCGTATCATCGCTTCGATCTCGCCGTGGCCCATCTCAGCAAAGAAGCTGCTGCCACTGATAGTTGGATTTGGGTCTTATTTTGCAATTTCCTTTTGAACAGCTCATCTTTCAGATTGCTATCTGCTGCTGCAGCATCTGCTGCCCCACCATAGGAAATGAGGCATTTAAGAATGACAACCGGTTGAGAAGGATATTTGGGGACAGAGCAGTTCAATAAGGGAGGGGGGAAATTTCAGCAAGAAACAGACTTTTAGCTCGGCACTTACCAAACGCTTTGGGGAAGTGGAATTTCACAGGAGATTGGTGAGGTTTTGATTCATTACTGTTAGAAATGTGTCGCAGAGGAAATGATAGAATCCGATCCAGAGGATGGATAATCCTTTGCTCTAATTATCAATCCATCTATCAGTCTATGAACCATATTATTACAGCTCCTTTAATCATCGTATCAAAGCTTTAGTTGAAGACTCCTCCCCATGTCAGCCATTTAGAAATAGTAAGTCTACAGGCACTGAGTGAAGATTTAAAGTGCTTTTTTGCTCACAAAATGAAAACACTCGATTCCTTTATTACAACTCTTTGTTATTATGTCCAAAAGTGCCAAGCCAAGGGGCCCACTTCAGGCCTATCTGTCTTCTGATCGTGTCCCCTGAACTTCAACTGGGTTTAAGCACTCACGCAGAATTAAATCCAAGGTGTTTCAAATGCTTCTGACCTTTCTGGCTGGATCTTGACCAATGCAAGAGCCAGACATCAAACCTGTGGCCTCCTTTTGGTTACTCTCTTCTATGGTGGGGGTTTTTTTTCCAAATTATAGTTATAATATTTTTACGGATTAAAAACCCCCAGAAATGTGAGAGAGGATTAAAGTGAGAAGAATCAGTTCCAGCTGCAGTTACCATTAGCGCCGCGGTGGAGCCCAGAAGCTCCACTCACGTATCAGATAGGACCAAGGCAGCAGTGTATAAAATCATTGAGCTCAATGATAACAGCAGGGGCAGCCTGTGGCTGTGCAAGGGCTGCGTATGAGAAGGGCTCCTACAGCCAGAGCCTCGCGCAGGGGGCAGGCTGGGTGCCTGCATTCGCATCTGCAGTGCCAGACCACTGCTTCCAAGTGATCTCCGGTTGACGTGGAGCAGCATGGAGCTCAACGGGACCGTTCTGGTTGGTTGCCACCAGGGCTAGCTGCCTCTGCCTGTCCCCCCCTGAGCCCCCAGGCGCTTCACTGGGTGTCACATCAGCTGCCGGCAGGATGAGTGCTTGTGAGTGGTGAGTACAACCCCCCGGGCTGAGATGCTGCAGGCAGCGAGGGGAACGCTCTGTGATGGAGGGATCAATGGGGTTGCTGTGGCTGCCCCATCCCTGGCAGTGTTCAAGGCCAGGTTGGACACAGGGGCTTGGAGCAACCTGCTCTAGTGGGTTGGAACTGGATGAGTTCTAAGGTCCCTTCAACCCAAACCATCCCACGATTCCATGATTCTATGATTCCATGATAACCGCTGCTACAAAGAGCCTTTCTGCTAAGTTTCTCGGTCCTCACTGGGTCAGGCTCTGGCTGCGGGATGCTGTGCGCTTAAGATGGGCACCCAACGCTGAAGCGCAAGCAGCAATAGTCATTTTTGAAACTGAAGCCCCAGTTTTGGGGCACGTTGCCTTAAAGACAGAAACTGTATGGGCAAACCTTGGTTTAAACCATGCTTTGAAGCAATGGCAGCCAAACAGCACCCAAAAGGTTTAGAATGATTGGGTTATTTCTTTCACTTGGACAAACCATTTTTCTCTTGTTCAGGAAGGTGCCTGTTGCCATCTCAGCTGTGACCCTGGTCCTACACGCTCTCCTCTTGCTGACACTTTACATCATGCTCAGCAGGAAAATAGGTAATTTACTGTCTTGTGAACTTTACCCAGTTTTACCTGTTGTGTTCCTTATTCTTGCTCACAATCCTCCAGTTCAGGGATTCAAAGCCATTTGCCCCAAGCTTCAACATTCCCCAGGCTGTAAAGCACAACCAAGTCCTTGATCTGGGTCTGGTTCTTACTCCTGCTTCAGGGAGTGACTGGTGGTGCTGTGAAATGTGTGCAGGAGCTGAACCCCCACCCCAGGGACCGTCCAGCCCCCCATGGGACCCACTGGACCCCCGGCTGGGCCAAGCACCAATGTGGGACAGGATCAGGGCAGGGACTGACCGCCAGCACTGCGGCGCTGTGTCAGCCTGGTGTGGGCAGTGTCAAACAGGGGTTTACATCCTGTTGTTGTTTCAAAACTTGTTTTCTTTTATTGCTCTTCTTAGTGAAGGGGTGGGGAAACGCCATCACAATCCATCTGCGAAGTGTTAGTTCAGATGAAGCTGCCATTTCCAGCAGGGCTGGAGCAGGATGCTAACTCGCCTCTTGGTTGCAGCCAGCCACTCCTGCAGCAAAGCGGTGAGCAGCAGCCCCACGGCACAGCCCCAGCAGCCTCCGACCTCTGCAGTGGGAGGGGAAGGGCTGCAGAGACCAGGCTATGAGGGTAAGGAGGATTGGTCCTGGAACATGAGGATGCTGAGGCGCTGGCACAGAGAAGCTGTGGCTGCCCCATCCCTGGCAGTGTTCAAGGCCAGGTTGGACACAGGGGCTTGGAGCAACCTGCTCTAGTGGAAGGTGTCCCTGCCCGTGGCAGGGGTTGGAGCTGGAGGAGCTTTCAGGTCCCTTCAACCCAAACCAGGCTGGGATTCTATGAATCTATGAATATAAATGCACACGATTGTATCTGTGCAATGCGCTGTGAGGCCCCTCACGGGCTGCCCTGGGGGAGAAGAGGGAGCGAGGGGCAGGCGCAGCACAGTTCCAGCTCCCTCCTGCCTCCTCTGGGCTTTCCCAGCCCGGTTCCCCACGGGCAGGGGGGTGAAGGGGGGGGGATCACACTGATGATTTTTGGGTTTTCACTTTTCATTCCTGAGCGCGTTTTCTTTTACTCCCTGATTATTTCCCCCTTTACGCCCCGAGGAGCGATGGAGCTCGTAACATTTCCTGTTTTTAAGGGAGCAGTGACACGTCTTCAGAGACCTCGGAGGACTCGGACAGCAGCCCCTCCTGCCCACAGGTACGATCACAGGCAGCAGCCTTTGCCATAAGCCACCACGGCAGAGGAGCTGGTGCTGGCTTCAGACCCACGTAGGGGACAAATGCATTGAACCTCATTACAATAAGGGCAATGAGGCTGTATCCAACATTCCCCATTTAGAGGGGAGCATTCCCAGGAGCCAGGGACATCCCTGGGCACTTGAGCACTGGAATGGCTGCATGCCTTCATGTGGGCTCAACGGCAAAGCCACCCTGGGGAGATGCTGATGCCTGACCTGGGGCTCGTGTCTGCTTCTGCAGGGCCCTTGCGCAGGAGACAACCTCGATTACACATCCCTGGTGTTCCCGGGGAAAGGCCACGGGCCGGGATCCACCACCGACTACGTCAACGTGGACCCAAAGAAGAGGAAAGCTGATTTCTGGCCCTGCTCCAGCCCCGTGGCTGCCAAGTGCATCGAGTACACGGAGGTGAAGCTGTGACACCCGGGATGCTGCAATGGGAGATGCCCAAAGCCCTTCCCCTTCCCCTCACTCTGTGCCTGGCACGGGCTGACTCCTGCCAGCTTTTATTCCTTGTGACACACGAACCAGTACAGTTTGCTTGGTATGTGCCTTAAATGCATCACTGTTCCTGAAGGCTGCTGGGCGCGGGGCGGCGCAGGGAAGCGTTCCTCCCTGCTCCCCGCTTCTGTGAGATGGCCCTTTCCCTCATCTCCTGAAAGCAAAGGAAACATCACCCCTCACCCCTCAAAATGGGATGTGTTTCAGGGAGGGAAATGCAGTGGTCTTCAAAATATCCCCCCAAACTGGGTGGCAGCTCCTCTGAACGATGCTCTCTTTGCTGTCATAAACCCCTTTTAAACACAGTTTCTCCACCAGCTTTTCCCTTTGCTGATTCACTGCCCTTCCCTGCACCCCTTTTCCTTTGACACCCAAGCCCCCATTGCCCTCAGGGCTGTCACTGGGGCTGAGGTGGCTGCTTGAGCCACCAAGAGGGATGCTGGGGCCAGGGAGGGAGCGTGGTCCTGCCCTGGAGCTTCCTTCCCCAGCTGGAAGCCGTTGTCATCAGCGCAACTGGCAAACAGATGGGGGCTTCCCAGGGGATTTATATCCCCCCTGTGCAGCTGGGGGGCCTGGGCTGGCTGCTGGAGGGGCACAGGGCTGGGCCACAGGTCTCCATGTGAGCACAGGCAAGTGAAATCCCTTTGTCTTGTGGGGGGATGATGTTGTCTGTCTCCCACCTTTTGCTTTTCCTGCTTTCTCCCTGTACCAGATGTCCTGAAGGAAGGGTTTGGCACCTCCCTACCTGAGTGATGCTCATACCTAGGACAGGGAGAGGCTCTGTTACGGGGCTCCCAACACAGTCCCCCTTCCTCAGGGATGGAGCTGCCCCAAGTGTGTTTCCAATCAGCTCAGCAGCGATGAGCTTTAATGAAGGGATGTGAGATGATCAATTTGGCATTGATTTGGGGACTTGGGCACTCTGGTTTATGACCTTGTGTAGATCTGGCCCAATTTGAAGGGTCCAGGAAGGGAAATGGTCAGAAACCCAAACAATAGCTGGGAACATTCCTAAAGCTTTATAGAGATGAGTCCAAACGGAGTTTCTGGAGGAACTGATTCAAATGCTTCATGATGAAGTGAAAATAACTTAAGATTTAGAAATACTTTACTCTTCATGTGTTATTTTTATAGATTTAGCTAGTGATAATAGAGGGAAGAACACACCTTGCTTGCAGGGAGTTTGGTACCTTCAGGGCTCACTTATACATCCCCCCATCAGCAGCTTTTGAGCTCAACTGGAGCAAAGGGATGCTTTCACCTGCCTTACGCTTTCTTCTTAAGCAAAACAGCTTCTGGGAGACCCACAACATGGGGTCTGGGAGAAGGGCTGGGACTGCAAGGCCAGGGCTCATTCCTGCTGCTGCTGCCCTCCTCTGTGATCCCAAGTATCCTGAAGTTTCCAAGCCCTGGGTGGCTTCTGCTGCCTGATCTCTGCTAATTTAGACATCAGCAACAATCTGTGTCTTCAGTGGGACATGGGGGCTGCTGCACAGTGGCCTGGGGCTGTGGGGAAACACGATGGGAAGTGCCAGGGCATGGGGGGAAGTGAAGCCCTGGGGATCACAGAACCACAGACTGTTGTATGTTGGAAGGGACCTTAAAGCTCATTCAGTTCCAACCCCTGCCCCGGGCAGGGACACCTTCCACTAGAGCAGGTTGCTCCAAGCCCCTGTGTCCAACCCGGCCTTGAACACTGCCAGGGATGGGGCAGCCACAGCTTCTCTGGGAAAAGTCTGTGCCAGCGCCTCAGCACCCTCACAGAGAAGAGCTTCTGCCTCAGAGCTCATCTCAATCTCCCCTCTGGCAGGTTAAAGCCATTCCCCTTGTCCTGTCCCTACAGGCCCTTGTCCAAAGCCCCTCTCCAGGTTTCCTGGAGCCCCTTTAGGCGCTGGAGCTGCTCTAAGGTCTCCCCATAAGGAACCTTCTCTTCTCCAGGCTGGGGATGGGAGATGAATAACTTGTTTGCAGGCAGCTCTCAAGCAGATGTAGCCACATTGCCTCCTGCTGTGCTCGGGCTGCTTTGCTGGTGTCTGTTAAACACCCAAAGCTCAAGCCCCTCCAGGCAGACACACACATCCCCTGGCAGATACCTGGCCTGGGTGTGAGGCATCCCTGGAGGAGAGCAGCCGGGCGGTGAGCGGCATCCCTATGCATGAGGGATGTGGATGCTGTGTTCGGGCAAAGCTGATGGGGCTCTGTCCATCTCCCCCACTGCAGCGTGTGCAGTAGCAAGCACTCGAGGGCAAGATGCTCCCTGGGTTAAGCACATGGCTTTAGGCAAAATGAAATGCTGCCAGATGGGGAGAGACACTTCTGCAGTGGCAGCGCTTGTGGTGTCACATCTGGCAGCAGCTGTACCTGGCGACCAGCCGCTGCCGCAGCCTAGAGCGTGCCCGACTCAGTCACCCCCTCCTCGCAGGGGGGGTCCAGGATGTCCTTGGCGCTGCCCCCGTGCAGGGGGAGGCTCGCGGGGTGGCTGTGGCTCAGGATGGTGGTTTTCCTGCTGCAGAGGCTGCCGGTGGAGGCCAGTCTCCGCAGCCCGGGCCGGGGGCTGCCCCACAGGCGCAGGCAGCGAGCGGCGTCCTGCAGGAGGTGCCCGCTGAAGAACATGTAGATCCAGGGGTTGCAGCAGCTGCTGAGGCTGGCCAGCAGCATGGTGATGGTGAAAGCCACGTTGGTGGAGTCTGAGAAGGCAAAGGAGAGACCTGAAACACCCACTGGGCTGGGGGCTCCTCTTGGCTTGGGCACATGCCCTTTGTCCCATCCCAACTGATGGGCATTCTTTGGGTAGGAGGCAGAGCCAGGCTCTGCCCTTGGCTGAGGGTTGAGGGTGGGTGAGGTGCTGTAATGGGGATGTGCTGGAGCACATCCTCAGGGAGAGTGCTGGGAGGTGAGACCCAGCAGCTTTTGGGCCTTCCTTCAGCCTGTTTGCTGGCCAGAGCGTCTCCTAGAGGCTTTTCACTCTTGGATAAAGTTCCTTCTGCCCTTGAGCAGGCCGGGAGAGCTCTGAGAGCTTCCAGAACAAGCAATGACAGGACTCTGCAAGCAGTTTTCTATAAACACTGCTGGGGACCAAACCTGTTGCCTTCCCCATGACAAAACAACAGCTCTAGTTTGTTATCAATGCAAAGGGGATTCTGCGTGCCCCAGGCTGCAGCCCAGCATCCCAACCACTACTCACCATCATCAGGAGCGTCCTCGTCCCACACCGACCACATCTGCATGCTGAAGAACGGCGCCCAGCAGGCGACATAGGCCACCACGATGACGAAGGTCATCTTCACCGTGCGGATCTTGGCACGGGAGATGGTGCGCACGGAGCTGACCCGCGAGGGCTGCCCGCTGGGGCTCTTCTCGGAGGAGCAGGGAGCAGGAGGGGCGGCCACTGTGGTCCCCCCTGCGCTGGGGGCACCGCTCTGGGTCTTGCCCTTGAGGTTCTTGCAGATCTCGTAACAGATGAGGCTGTAGCAGACGGTGAGGATGCTGATGGGCAGGACGAAGATGCACAGTGTGGTCCAGGTGATGTAGGCTCGGGCTCCCCATGGGTACCTGAAGTCTGCCCAGCAGTCCAGCACCCCCGAGCCCTGGCGCACCTCCTGCAGGGAGAAGATGAAGATTTGGGGCAGGCTGAGGAGGCAGCTCAGCACCCACGTGGCCCCGATCATCACGTAGGCCTGGCGGCTGGGCTGCTGCAGGCTGTGCAGCGGGTGGCACACGGCCATGTAGCGGTCCAGGGTCATCATGATGAGCATGTAGGTGGAGGCGAACATGCTGAGCACCTGCAGGTACTTGACGGCCCTGCAGAGCGGGTCTGGCCCCAGGAAGCGATATGTCACCTCCCAGATCATCTGCGGTAGCACTTGGAAGAGGGCAACCCCCAGGTCGGTCAGCCCGAGGTGCAGGATGAAGAGATGCATCCGGCTCATCTTCTTCCTCCGGCGGTACATGGCCAGCAGCACCCCCACGTTGCCAATGGTCGCTACAGCCAGGATAGTGGCCAGCACCCCGATCTCTGCCTTGGCCAGCGCCTCGTCCCGGGTGTGCAAGAGGGTGAGGTTGGGGTCCCACGGCAGAGTGTGGGGGCTCAGCAGCCCCTGGCTGTGCCCAGGCCGGCTGTGACGAGTGTTGTTCCAGCCCCAGCCTGGCTCCATCCCTTCAGGAAGCTCTGCAGGAGCAGAGGCAGCTCTAATGCTTGTCTCTAATGGTCTGTTCAACCCTTCCCTGTCTCCTAGGGCTGAGCTGCCATGGTCAGTGCTGCCCCTGAGCACCACAGCTCCTCTGCCCCTGTCTCCTCTGCCTTGTGCAGCTCAGCATCACACCACCCCTGTGCTGGGCGGCTGCAGCCCCCTTCTGAGCTGCTCAATGCAAATATTCCCATTAAGCAAAGCAGTGCAAGAAGCTCTGGTTCAATCCTCGATCTTCCTCTCATCTGCACTAAACATTCCCAAATCCCTTTTTCCTCCCTGGATCACTCATTCTGTGCATCCCCTCTCCCCCCTGTGCTGGTAAATTGAAGGGGGAAAGGGAGTCCTTTTGCTTCTTCTCAGCGCAGTAGAAGTAATAGAGAGCGCTACAGAGGCTGCACCTCTTTGGCCTCTTCACTCCAGGACCAGGAGAAGCCAGGCAGCGGTGTCCGTGTGTCGGGAAGCGGGTGGCTGCTGCTGGCTCTGTCCCCATGCGAACGCTGCCTGGGTTTTATAGCCTGGCAGCTCCCCTCCCTGGCTGGCCCCAGCATCCCGCTCCAGCGGGAAGGTGTGAGCTGGTTCCCCTCCTGCTGCTCTCCTGGAGCTGCCGTCCCCGGGCTTTGCCGAGGGCTTTTCCCCAATGGGATTCCTGGGCAGGTGCTGGAGGCCGGGAATCTCCCCTTGTCCCCCCTTCTGCAGCGGGTCAGGGCTAGGGATGCTCTGCCCCCGGTTTGCGCTGTCCCTACCACAGACCCCACCAAATCTCTATCCTTGGCTTTTCCTGGCCCAGGAGGAGAAGCCTCTGCCCTGGGAGCCTGGGAATGGGGGGACCTGGTACCCTGGAGCAGCTCCCACAACAGGACTCGGGCATCAGCTTTGTGGGTCTCAGCCCTGCAGCAAAGTCAATGGAAACCTCATTTACTGGCACTGTGTCCTGAGGCTGCCTGTTCTGATCTGCTTTCCTTCTGTGTGGGAAGGGGATGGAGATCGTCCCTGAGACACAGCAAAAGCCCCAGTCTGCCTGCTTGATCCTCAGCTAAACGCTGCTGGCTTACTGCATCCAACAGAAAACCACCCTGAAGGTGGGAAGTGGGATTGTGCATCACGGAGCAGCCTCTGCCTCAGGCTGTCAGCATCTGCCCTTCTCTCATGCGCACAGAGCCTGGAAAGATCAAGGGAAAGGAAGAAATGATGGGAAGAAGTGAGCTTTCCTGAGCCTTCAATGGGTTTTCCCAGGTGCTGTGTGATTGCAAGACATTTTCATTGCTCACATACACAGATAGAAGTGTGTATGTACATCGTGTCACTTCTCTTTTGCAACATTAAGGCTTTGTTTTCTCCTGTCCATCCCATCCTAATCCATCCCAGTCCTGCCCTGTCCCTTGGGGCTCTGCACTGCTGGTTACTGCTGCCACAGGGTGACTTGAGCCCTCAAACACTGTTGTCACCAGCTTCCTCCCTTCCCTCTGGGTGTGATGCTGATGTATGGGACCATGAAACTGCATTTTGAAGCTCTTAACGCTTGGTTTGTCAAGGTAACACTGTGTTACGTGGCTGACTTTTGGCAGCTGATAGCATCAATCCCCCATGAAGCACACTACATCAAGTGCTGTTTCTATCACCAAGAGACAACCTGTGCTCTTTAAGTGTGGAACACAGAGGTAGAGGGTTTGGGATTGCTAAATCGTCTGGCTCAGGAGCTGGGGACTTTGCTTAGTGGGTAGCTTGCTGGGTAAATGAATATATAAAGCTTGTTTGCCTGGGTTTACATGCTGATTTGGCTCACTTTTCAAAACAAATGTATGTGTGGTATGTGATGGTGTTATGTCCCTGACAGCACGGAACAGACTTGGTCTGTCTTTAGCATTTAATCACTGAGATGCTTTTTGTGGTTCAGGTCAGGAAAATGCAAGATTTGGTCATTTTGCACTGCTTCAGATGCTACAAATGAATGGTGTTGCAACCGCTTTATAACAGCTTGGGATCATCTCCTTGGGAAGGCTGGGGGCAGGAAGGAGCGCTGGGAGTTCCTGGGATCTTGTGCTACTTTTAATGCCAACTCTCTGTCAAAACGAAGCCATGAACGACTTCCCCTTCACCTCCTGGAAATAGGAACTGTTGAGACTTTCCAGGTCTTAAAGACCCAAAGCCACTGACCCAGCTCCATAGAATCATGGAATGGTTTGGGCTGGAAAGGACCTTAAACCCATCCAGTTCCAACCCCCTGCCATGGGCAGGGACACCTTCCACTAGAGCAGGTTGCTCCAAGTCCCATCCAACCCTGAACACTGCCGGGTTCAGATTTAGCCCAGCCCTGGTCCATCCTCATTCCCTGTGAAATGCCCCCAAATGCTGAACTGTATGTAAGTGGACCCCTGGTCCAACGCTTGCAGCTGTGACTCCCTTTACACTCCGGAGGAAGAAAACTCTGCTGTGTAGTTGAGCAGTATGGACTGTCACACAGCTCTGCGGAGTGAAGACAGGAGCTTTTAGAATCGTAAGGTAATTATGAGGCAGATGTGTCAGTCTCCCTTTTGCTCCCCCCTTTCCCTCATCCAGATTTGGGCTTTTTTCCATTTAATTAAACCCTCTGATCCTGCTTAATATTAGTGAGTATGTCTGGGAGCATAAATAAATATGCTAAGCACATGGCAAGTGCCCCAGAGCGGTGGCTGGTGGGGACACTGCTGGGCAGAACAAGCAGGTTTGATTTGACTGGAAAATCCACGTGAAGCTGTAAAACAAGCAGGATAACAGCAGCTGAGAGCGCTGCATTAGAGAACTGAACTTTGAAATATCACTGCTTAAAAACATTGCCTTGAACCTAAATCTGGGGGGCTGCATACATGCTGTGAGTTGGACCCAGCCCTGCAGAGCATCGCTTCCTTCATCCTCTGTGCTGCTCCTGGTGCCTCTGCCCTTTGGGGACAGCTCTGCCCACCCAAACACCCTGAGGCTTCCAAAACCATCTGCAGAAGCACATGTCCCCCCCTTAGACCCTACAGAGACAAGCCAGCCTGTACCGGTGGGTTTGGAGCAGCCTCTCCTCCCTGCACGGTGATCCAGGAATACTTTGCAGGCTGGTGAAGAGCACTGGAAGGTTGCTGTTGGATAAAATAGATCCAGTCCTGGGGTTTTATTGAAGCTAATAACTCTATTAGTTTACTTTTTCCTTGTTGTTTCACTGTGGCTTTTCATTTCACCCGTATGTGTGGAAACAGTCTGCTTAAGCAGAGGCAACTGCCAGAGGGAAAATTGAAGCTACAGGCATCTTAGAGACAGCAGATTACTTGATTATCATCCTCACGTTCTCCCTGTTGGCTTCCTTGTACAGCCCAGGGATGTTTAAAGACTTCAGAAGCTGTGAAATGCTTCAATTTCCTTCCCCACTCCCTCACCTCCTTTTGCTGTTCTCATCATTAACATTTGAAAACCAGGCTCAGGCAGAGCATTTACAACCTTAAAACCAATAATAAACAACCCCAACGTTACATTTCAAGGCTGGAAACAAATGGCTTTTCCTTGTCTTCTCCTGACAGGCTGCCTGGGGGAGATGTATGTCTGTCAGCTCTGCTGGGGACAGACAGACAAGTTGCTGGGCAGGAGAACCCACCTGGGTCAGAAGTCCCACCAAGGCAGCCGTGACACCATGGCCAGGCTGGGAAAGGTCCTTTCTTTAGGGCCTGTATTTTGCTCTGTACAGTGCAGGTGTGATCTGTGCGCGGGGTTTCAGGCCCTGTAGCCTATAGAGATGAGATGGTTTGTGTTATTTTTCATAAACCCCTTGCTTGTGTTGTTCACATGGGTCATTCCCAGGCTCCAGTCCCAAGTGTGGTAGAGCTGGCACCCATGGGCAGCCCATGGCACACAGCGGATGCTTGGGCTGCTCTGGGCATCAGCATCTACAGCCACATCAGCCCAGTCACCTTCCAGCACCTCCAGTTGAAACTGGGGTTGTGACAGTCTCGCTGGGTGCAGGGATGCTGGAGGCATCCCTGGGTCTGCCATGGGGGGCAGCTACTGCCCCCCTTTGGTGCAGACAAAGCAGAGTGCAGCATTTAATGTACATTTAATTGCAGGTCTCAGGGGGGATGTGAACAAGAACCTTTCCATGACCTCGGCTCTGCTTTGTCCACTGTTCTCCTCCTCACCTGCTGGAAATGCTGCAGCTATTCAGAGCCCCCATTGCCTTCCAGGTAAGAGGGGCATCAATCAGGGTTATGAAAGGAAAGGAGCAGCTGGGTCAGGACAAGGTATTAGGAAAGGATAAATCATAGGGAAAAGGCTGCACTGGTCTATACTATCCCTGCTAAAGCAAAGGTCAAGGCTGCATGATTAAAGGCCGTTCTTGCCTGTTTGAGAGTCAGGCCCAAGTTATGCCCAAATACAGGGAATCTTACTTGGACTCTGTGGCTTGGTGAGACCTCTTCCCACTGAGGGCAACTCATCTCATTTAGTTAAAACACTGCCCTGATGTTATCACCCTGATGTTATCGCCCTGACAGCTCTTGAACTGTCAAGCAAAGGGGCTTTAAGATGCTGAGAGACAAGTTCACAGCACCAGGACTTGCTCACTGGAAGCACTACTATTAGACACGCTGCTTCTCTTGAGCTGTTTCAGCAACTTCTTTCCTTTGTGTGTCGGAACAATAGGACAAAATAAGCCAAATGAAGCACATTACTGTAGTTTCACTTGTAGTTTAGCTCGACGTGCTTAACAGATAAGAAGCGCCAGTGGAATTACTGCCTTCAGCTTGCATGAAAAGTGGGTTGGGTTTCCCCCCCACCCTAGTGTGTGAAAATCTCCTAGGAAACAGCTCTAATGGTCTGCCTCCTCCTTTCTGCAACCGAAGCAGAAAGCTGTGCTCTAAATATGCTGCTTCTCCTAATTAAATGGCTGTGGGCAGAACATCCTCGTGGTGTTGATGGAGTTGTAACACCAGGATGCTGGCTTTGTTTGGCAGTTCCTTGCTGATTCTCTGGTGTCTGTGCTTCATCACCAACGGAGGTCCCAGGAGAGCACCACAGCTCTGCATGCCACAGGAGATGCTGCCCCAGGCCTGTTCTGGTTGTGACCCAGGGGAGCAGAATTCCCTGGTGTGAACTGGGAGATGCAGCTTCAGCCCTTTGGACAACAGCAGTGGGTTTGGTGAGAGGTGACACCCCATCAGAGAGCCCTTCCCTGCACACCGACCCACTCTTCCCAAGGATGGGGACGCTTCCAGCTCCTGTTTGGAATCAGGCACCAGCTCCGAGGGCTTGCACAAGCCCTTTATTAACACCCAGCCACCACCTCTTTGTCCTTTGGTTAGGACAAGAGGAGTTAATCCTCCAACTGCTCTTGTCTCTGTTCCTGGCAGGGGTGGGAGCCTTTGGGGAGGCAGTTAATGCTGTTTAATCCCCTCCTGATGTGGGGTGGCCGAGGAGAAGGTGATAAAGTACAACGGCTGCACATAATGTGCTGCCTGCTGGCGAGGTCAGATCAGGCAGCCCAGGCCTGTTACTGGCTCTGAGGGATGTGTTCTGCACCCTGCAGCACAGGCGTTGAGCTCTGCTCCCCCTGCTCTGCACTGGATGGGTTTGAAGACCCCATGGACGCTGCTCCTCAGCATCTGGGACATCGAATGGCCACTTATTGCAGTGGGGATTTAGGGTTATGCCCACTAATGTTGGTGTTATGAGTGGGTGTGTTTGTCACCTAACTCAGGTTTATGTCCCTGTGTTTGGGGGATTATTCAGCTCCATGGGAAATCTGGTTTAAACCTTCCAGGGGTAAACATCTGAGTATTCTTCTGCAGCTCAACCTTTACTTCTTCTTTACCCTGAAGTTCAATCTCTGATTCATTTTGGGTTCTTGTGAAGAAATGGGTATTTCTGGCCTGCGGAGTAGGAAGATTTCTGAAGCTGACCAGAGCTGCTCTGGGGAGACAGCAGTTGGGATTGAGAAGGGTTGGTTGCTTTGATGGTAAAGGCAATGATCTAGAGCTCTTATAAACCCAACTTGTTTCCCTTCAAGCTGATTGCCCAATAAGATATTCAAGCACCATGGAGTAGAAATGATTCTGCCCCTCCTCAGAAACTGATTGCAAGAAGTAACTGGCTTGGTGCCTCGAAGTACCTGATAATGGCAAAGGAAGGTGAAAGCTGTGGCAGGAATAAAACTGATTTTTCAGGCAGATCATGAAGGGATTATTTCAGTCGAAGGTTGGGTTAGTCTGTGGCAGTCTGGTTGGTGTGAATATTGGTTAATGTGAGCAGACAATGGCTTTGTCTCTGACTCTTCCCTGCATGTACAGTGCTAATTGCCAAAGCATCTCTGAAAAGCTATTTTCACATGCATTTGCATGACAGATTTGAAAGGCCACAGGGATGTACTTTAGAGCTGCTGTAAGTGGGAAATGTTGCCCCACGTTTCAGAATAGTGACATTTTGGAACCTGCCAAATGAATAGTTTTATCACTTGTAATTCAGATGATCTGTGGACCAGTATTTTTGGCTGTAATGGATTATCACTTCATCACACAAGCAAATCACAGCCTGTAGTGAGAGCCTGCTGGTAGCGAAACCACAGGCTGAAATCAATGGGTTTCTTCACTGGCCTTTACATTATCTCCCTGTCTCACCAAGCTGCTGTTGTCTAGAAAGTGAACCAAATTAACATGCAGGTCAAGCATCAACCAGTGATTTTACTTTAGGGTTTCTGTATGAGAATATGGGTGTTGCTGTAGCGGCGACAAAACTACATCTGTTCTGCATCCTGCCTTCTGGGGAGCTCCCACGCTGGGTTAGGCAAGCGTGGGGAGTCTCAGAGCCTGTTTAAGGTGGGAGGGAGGGAGAGAATCTTGTTTCTCCATGCGTTGGTTGTTTGAGGTTTTATGGGGTTTTGTTTGGCAATACAAAGAAAACTGAGAGAGACCATGCTCTGATCGTAGTCCTGTTTCCAAATTAGACAGGGATTTGTGTGTGTGTTTCTGCCCTGAGTCTTTCAAAGCCCTGTATTTGCTTGTGTTTAGTAGATAGTCTGCGTCTGGTTACATCTAAAGAGCTTTTGCTTGTCTATCACTGCTGATCCTGGCAGGAGTTTGGGACCATAACCCAGCGAGCTGTTGGCTTTCCTTGCAGATCATTCATATCTGTTCAGAGCACCAAATCCCACCCCAAGGCTTAGCAGAGCATTGTGCCTGTCACACCAAGGTGAGAGCAAGCGCAGCCACTCCGCGGGCAGCAGATTTGCAGCTAACTGTTGGATTAAGATGAGACGTGAACATCAGCGCTAAACCCCTCGTGTTTAGCCAAGCGAAGCAGGGAGGCTTGAACCTGCCCCTGGTGCCTTGTGGCTCCAGGGTCTCTTCAATTGTTTGCTTCCACGGTGAGACTTCAGTGTAATTCAATTAATGCTGGAGTCCTCCAAAGCTAATTGGGGAAGGATTAGTCCAAGGGGAAACCAGAGCTGCAGGGGGAAAGGGACAGTTCCCTGGTGTGACCTGTGCCTGCTGCTTCAGCGGGTGATGAGCCAGATGCTGTTTTCCCTCCTGGTGATCTGTGTGTAACAGAATCCCAGCAGCCCATCCCAGCAGCCAGGCAAACCCTCAGCTGCACTGATAACCTCTCGGGGTACATCTTGCTGCATGTCTTTGCTGCTGTCGCCCGGATGGAGAGCAGAGCAGCTCTGGCACTGCAGCAGGAGAGAAGAGCACGAGGTATTGCCTGGGGAGTTACAAAGGTCCCCAGAACCCTGGGCGACCCCATTCAATTACTATCCCAACTTCTGACAACCAATATCCACCGTCCTGCCCCCCAAACTAATTGATTTTATACATGAGTGAATGTAACACCATCATTTAGCTCTGTCTGCTGGTGGAGGCTTTGAAGTGCAAACTGATTATGCAGGGAACAAGCTGGGAGCTGGTTAATAAGTTCCTACAAAGTGTGTACTGCTGGGAGGCTGTGCTAGATTAAATGGAGGATTTTATTGTTGTTGTGTCTTGGACTTCAGCGTGGAAACAAGTGAAGCAGCAGCAAAGTCTGTCACCAGAGAGAGAGAACTGCAATGAGAGTGTTGGGAAATGCTTAAAAACCGCATAAGTGTTAATGATGGGGGATCTGACTCTGCCTCCTCTGAAAACCTCATTCTTCACCTCATTTGCTTGGGTTTGCCTCATTTCAGGCAGGCTGGTGGTTAATGGAGGAAATTGAAGTGAAGCAGCTCAATGATTCTGCTGTTGTGGGGCTGACTGGTGTAAAACATGAACTTGTTTCAGTCTGAGGTGTTTGAGGGTGCTGAGACATTCTGGGGTGTGCTGAGAGGTGTCAGCTGGCCCTGCATTGGGATAGAGAGTGGGTCCTGATTTCACCTTTGAGCTTCTCAATCTGAACATGTGGGGTCTCTGGAGACGCCGTGTTCGTGGCAAAGGGCTGAAGCATTAAGGATCTCTTCTGTGCAGCATTTTGGACGGGGCTTGGAGCAACCTGCTCTAGTGGAAGGTGTCCCTGCCCGTGGCAGGGGGTTGGAGCTGGAGGAGCTTTCAGGTCCCTTCAACCCAAACCGGTCTGGGATTGCCTCCGGGGCTGGGGCGGGCGCACTGCCGCCGTGCTCCGGCAGGTGGCGCCGTGGCTCCGGCTGCGGCGGGGCGCGGCCGGGCGGTGTTCGGGGGTTCGGGCAGTGCCGCAGCCGGGACCGGAGGCTTTGGGGCTCAGCCCCGGGCGGGCATTAGCCCGTTCGCAGGCGGCGGAGGCCGTGGTGTGGAACGGGGCTGGAGCCGCCCGGGCAGGGAGAGGTGTCTCGGCTCCCGTTTGCCTTAATCCCTTTTAAAAGACACGCACTGCTTGAGTCACCCCGCAGTGCTCAGGGGGAACGGTGACACTTCCCCCTTTGGGGCCGCAAACGCCGCTGGGCAGACGTTGGCACTGATTGCACCCAGTCACCCCAAAACCTCTGCTACCAGTGCACGGGTCAGTGTTGGAATCACCCCCCCTCTGCAGCATACCTGTTGTCACCGGGACTCGGGATTTCAGGACACATGGGACTTGCCAAGCAATGCTGTGGCTGTTGCCTTCCCACTGGTTAATTCCTGGCCAAAATCCTTGCCCCGTGCACGCTGCCATAGAATTCTTTCGGTTACACATAAGCAGCAAAACATTTTGGAACTGGTTGGGACGTTTTCACCAGTTTAAAAGCGAGATTTGGGTGTGATTTGTTGTGTTCGACATGTGAAATGTCTGGATGTTTTCCTTGTGTCTGGCAGGAGCATTGCAGTGAGGGAATAGTCAGAGAATAAGTGTTCAAGGCCAGGTTGGACACAGGGGCTTGGAGCAACCTGGGCTAGTGGAAGGTGTCCCTGCTGGATGAGCTTTAAGGTACCTTCAAACCAAACCATTCCATGATTCATACACTGATCTTGGTGCCTTTCCTCAAGGTGTATTTATTCCTACCACCACTCTATCCATACATTGCCTTTTTGACCCCTGTTCAGACTAAGAGAAGAATAATCTCTAACATGCTTCTAACTGAGGGCAGTGGGGAGGGTTATTTCTGTGGCTGACTGGGCACATCACACGCAGACCTTGTCTCGATGTGCACATTAACCGTGCCTGCACAATGCAGGGTTGATTTTCCTCTTCTTGCCTTCCTCTGAAGCTTCTGACACAGCCCCTGGCTCCAGGAGGATCCAGCAATGAGGAACAGGAATATCAGCAATGTTTCTTTGGAGTCTAACAGCGGCATTCCTTCCCCCTGCTGCATGCCTCCAGAGTGACTCCAGGCTTGCAAAACCCATTTGGCATTCCTGCTTCGGGGAGCTGATGGTTTTGGCCACTTGGAGCTTCTGATAAATGTTGGCACATCTGATTTATTGTCTGACTCGGTTCCCAAGGAGACCACATATGCAGCAGCCTGAGATAAGCAGCTTATAACCTAAAGGTGAATGCCTTAAAATATCAGTGTCCCTTTCTCTGTTTCCATTGATAGTGAGCTCTTGCTTGTCCCTGATATCTCCATTTCACTCTATTATCAGGGAATGAAATACTTTGTGTTGTGTTGAGGAACCTTCCTGCCGTTACAACTGACTTGAGTTATAAATGCAGTTGGATTTTCTGTTATCTCTCTTACTGCAAATTTGTTGAGCATAATAGAATCATAGAATAATAGAATAGTCAGGGTTGGAAAGGACCTTAAGATCATCTAGTTCTGACCCCCCTGCCATGCCAGTGTCTTCTATGCTGTGACCTAATGACAGCTCCTCTGCTGATACCCAGGGCTGGAAGACTCCCTCATCACTATGGGACATGCCCATGCATGGGCTGTACTGTACCACCCCCAGCCCTGCTTATCTGTGTGCTTCAACCTCTTCCTTGGTTTGAAAGAGACACAGTTGACCTGTCCACCAGCTGGAGAAGGCATCTGATGTGTGGGGCGCGATTTGGGGCAGTGGTAACCTTATGTTGATGCTTTTCCAGTAGTAACTTCAACAGGATGACAAACTATAACTGTCACCTCCAGCGTACAGCAACACCATGAGAACGCAAGAGGGGTTCTGGGGTATGGCTGGGTATGGTGGGGCTGAGGAAGGGGTTTTGGGGGCACAACAGGCTAGCAGCAATTTACACCAGAAAAAAGAAAGCAAGCCAGTTTGTCAAGCATGAAACAGTTGGGTTTTAGCATGAAACCATTACTGGGTTGTGTTTGGAGGTGGGAAGAGGAAGGAGTTGGGTTTTCTGTGTTATGAAGGATTTGGAAGGTAATAGAGGAGGCAGAAATGTTCCTGCTTGACTTGTAACAGGGTTTGGATATGTTCTTAGAGCTCTGGAAGCCCTGTCTGACAAGATACGGGGGTATTCATGTGCTGTAGAATAGAGACAGTTGTCCTGAGGCAGTAGCCAGGGCAAAGGGATGCATGTGGGTTAGAGGGACCAGCAGCCTGCTCGAGCGGAGCAACAGGCCCATCTCTTGCTCGGATTGGCGTGCCCAGACATCGCTTGGTAGGGAGCCAGCCTCCCCACCTCTCCAGCGAGAGAAAGGGTGAGTCCGCTCAGCTTTTTATACACCTTTTTCCCCTGAGCACATTCCAAGTGGTGCAGTGCCTGGGGTCGGTTTGGGAAGGTGTGTGCAGACCTCGCAGGTTGGATGGATTCACAGGTTCACCCGACTCAACCTGTACTTTGCACCTTCCCTCCCACTGCTTCGTTACACCCCTCTGAGGCCACGTCTTGCCAACAGCAGCCTCCTTTGCAGGAGCAAAAGAGACAAGATCAGTTTTGATGTTGGTCTGTGTCCTGATCAACAGCCTGAGCACATGGTGTGGCAGTGGAGGAGGTGTCTGTGCTGTGAAATTTGGCAGCACAGGGAGTATCCTGGGTTGGCTTTGGCTGTTGGTGGCTCCTGTGGCCCCAACAACTCTCCTCTGGTCAGGCTGTGATCCCACCAGGAGGGTGTTCTCCTTCATCTTTCTAGCTGAATGTATGCTTCTCCCTAACTTGTACTAGGCACGGTTTGGATTTGTGATCCAAGCTGAAGGTCCTGTGGCACCACCTGAGAATTCCAGCACTGTTCCGTTTTCTGTAAGCAAGTCACCAAAGGGAAGATTGCCTTTTCCTGATCTTTCTCCAATCATACTATGAGCAGTGTCTGTGGAATTGGCCACCCAGTGAAGCAGCCATAAACATCTCCCCTTCCTTCCATGGGGTGATAGACTCCTGTGTAGTGATTGCTGAGCAGGGAAGGTTAAGAAGCAGTCACTGTCTCTGTGCTGTGGCATCAAAGCCTGCGTTGGTGTGGAGTTTCTGCTCTTCAAAGCGCATGTTTTTGAGCCAAGATACACTTGGTTGATGTCTCTTCTCTCTAGGTCATTTGCAATCCAAGCTGGTTTTCTAGGAGTAAACTGGGCCAGTGTGAGTTTTTGTGGGGGAGAGGTAAGTGACAAAGAGGGGAACCAGTTCTTTTTGTAGCAGAGAGGTTTTCAGACCATAATTAATGTCTTCTCCGTGCATGTATGTGCATGCACACACCCAAACATAGCTGTCTTTGATCTCTCCTGGGAGGCCAGGGAGAACACTGAGACTACAAAATCAGAGTTATTACCAGGGACAGCGCGTGGGGATAACAGCACTGCTTTCCCTTGGGCTTTGGAAAAGAGCAGGCTTGGATCCACCTGGCATCTCTTGCTGGCCATTATAGCGTACGATGCGATGTGACTGCCTTAAACACACCAGCAAGGCGCTGGGAGGGGGAAGCGATGCTGGTTGCTGTCAGGTCTGGCAATGTACACTACAATTAATGCCACAGCCATCAGCGCACACATTTTGAACCTGCTGGCAAGAGCAAGAAGAGGCTCAAGTGATGCAGGAAGAGTGGCAGGTTGTTATCAAAGCCACTGCCCCAAAGCTGCCTGTTGTTAAGTCCTATGATTTTCATGGTTGACTTGCAGCAAGTGCTGCTCCATTTGCTGAGCGTTGCTTGGTGCCATCCGAGTGGCAGAAATGTAAGGAGCAATCCAAGTTCATGCATCACTGGCATGTTTGTATCCAATAAAAGTGGGGAGCCAGGTAATAAGGCAAAAGGTTTCTTATAGTGGCCAATGCCAGGTGCTTTTAAGCAGTTTTTAAACTTTGATTTCCCAGAAGGACTGGAATGAAAGGAATTGGACATATTCTGCTGAATACACACTTCGTGACACTGCTGAATGCTGCAGAAGAGATGGGAAAATGTATTGATCTGAATTTTAAATTCCAAGCTGCAAAGAAAGTCATTTGGACTTGGGGATAAATTTGGAGCAGAGTAAAATTCACTTGACAGAGTAACATTTGCTTCCAAACTGGGGTCCAGTAAGAAGCAGAGAGACACTGCGGAAAGTCTTATGCTGGGTCTTTGCACAAGAGCAGATTGCTTAATTTTTTCCAAGCATTTTAGGCGTTCATTGCCATCTGAGTGGATGTGGGGTGACACTGCGGGAGCTTTCACAACCTTCCCTCCAATGTGACCCTCTGTTAGTCCATCTGCATTTTTAACCAAATAACTCTCTGACTGTGTTGGCTTTGACCACTCTGGGAGGAAACTATTGCAGCTTTAGTATTCTGGTGCTCTAAACCCATCTGCTTCTCTCTCTGGGTGCAGTTTGGGTGATGAATCAAGAGAAGAAGTGCATTGGCCACAGCAAGTGGAGCTCTAAAGCACCTCAAACATCTGCAATTGAAAATTGATAGATTTTAGGTCTAGCAGCCTAACACACAGTTTTGCTTGAATACATGGGGTTTGAAGGTGCATTCTCAGTCCTGGTTTGGGCATAGAGCCTATCTATGCTGTCTTCAAGTGGTTTTGGATCTCTAGCTTCACACTAGAAGTGTGTTTTTAATATAGGCCAAAGTCTGCTTGCAACACCTGCGATGAGACCTGGCGCTCCTCTCATCTGAAGCAGCTTTCTGCACCCTATCCTGTAGCTCTTCCATTGCCAATGTCTGCTGAGAAAAGCTTTCTGGGCATGTTCTGTGAGTTTAGCAGCAATAACAGACCAGCTTCATGCCTGTTGAAGCTTTGCTGGTCTCAGAATTAAATGTGTACTTCTCCTTCTTAAAATGAAGACAAATTGGTAATAAAAGAACAGCTTCTGACAAAGCCTTCTAATGGTGTGGACAAAGAGGGCGTGAGCTTTGTATTCCCAGTTTCCTCA
The DNA here is from genome assembly GCF_004027225.2 of Strigops habroptila. Classification (NCBI taxonomy): domain Eukaryota; kingdom Metazoa; phylum Chordata; class Aves; order Psittaciformes; family Psittacidae; genus Strigops; species Strigops habroptila. Next base: position 1,018,742 of record NC_044294.2, read on the forward strand.
ATGTCCTTTGGGCCTGAAAACCCTCTGCTTATCTGGGCAGTCTGTTGCTGGAGCCTGGCATTGGCTCTGAGAGGCAGATAGACAATAGGAAGAGGCAAAATCAGGTGATGTTTTCCCTACTACTTTAGTTCTTATTAGTTTGCCTTTGTGTATGGAACCATCAGAGGCTGGACCTGTTTCCCTTTGGTTTTATGTTCCCATGCAAGTTAGAGTCCCCAAACACCTGCATTTCCAACATTGTCTCTTCTGTTAGTGGAAATTTCCTATTCCAAAAGAGGCCATATGCTAGAGTGGGATGAACTAATAAGCTTCTGCCATGGCACAGCAGGGATGAATCCAAGTGTGGCTGCAGCTACGCCGGAGCGATACTGGGTTATTTTTAATTAGCACTTTCCTCCAGGAAATCAGCGTAGTCAGAGCAATGCAAAAGATCAAGTCTTCTTTATCAGCCTTGCTTTGGAACTGCCTGCACACATTTCTACAGACGCTGACATGCAGATGGCAGCGCTGAAGAGTGCTATGGTGCTAATTTCCCTTGTGTGGCATTACCCAGAGACATCAAGCTGTCAGCGTTCAGATGACATAAGAAGTGAAGCACTAGAGATTTTGTTTGGCTTCTATTTGACCAGCTTTGTTCCCTGTTTTGGTGGCTTTTTTCGCCCTTCATTGCTGTCCAAAATGTGAGGCATGCTTTCTAATGAGAAATCAATAGAGTGCAGGCTCGCTTTAAGCTTGTGTCACACATGCAAGATGACAGGAGACACTGCAGACAGCAAAGCACCTCAAATGTCCCCCTGGCTAAGAGCTGCTTGGAAATGCTGATGCTTTTTCAGGGAGCAGCATAGTTGATATTCCTGATGAGAAGAGGGAATGTTGGGTGGTGCATCAACAACTTGGAGCTAATTTCACAGATGTTCAAGCCAGGCATCCTGCTTTTCTCTCCTGTCATTCTTGTATAGCGCATACATTGAAGAGCACATCTCTCAGTTCTCTGAATGCTGTATTTACGCAGGTTTGGAATAACCTGTTTTCTTTGTAGGCTTTTTATGGGTATTGGGCTAGAGGCGATATCCACGTTGTGTGCTAGAGCAAGAGGAAAACCTAATAATGCAGTAGAACTCCAGAAACACTGGCACAGAGAAGGATCCTTGCTTTAAGTATGAGATGATCGAGTATGTGTGCTGGAAGAGCTGAGTCTATTCATAGACTTGCAAATGCCTGTTGGAATGGGAAGAAGTGATGCATGGCTGCAGGAACAGGCACAGCTCGGTTCTCTCTTGTGATCTTGGAACTAAAGAGTCTCTTTTTCAGGCTTACACAGTTGGGGCTTTGCCTCTGATCAAGCCACTGGTGCTGTTCCCTCACCGTCCCTTGACTGCCGCATTTACAGTGCGAGCTCTCTGAACCTACAGGTCGCTGTGCTCGTAGTTTCTTGCACAATAGGCACCCATAGTTATACTACACTGGCCCATAGACACTCCCTTAATCCAAATAATAGCACACAAAGGCTGTTTACTTGGGACGTGCACTGTTCCTTGGGGTATGCTTTCAGAAACCACACGGTCTGCAAACATAATAAAATATGCAATAATGACCTCTCATGACAAAGTAATTGGGTGATTTATAATAAATGACCATCTAACTTGACTTTAAAAAGCATGCCAGCTCTTGCAGGCCAGAGAGAAGAGCAGAAACTAAAAGCCACCGTGGTAATTTCTGTCTCTTACCATAGGACTCTTCCTCAGATTCAAACCCAGGGACTCCAGGTTCTGTCCTAGGAGAGGTGACCCATCTGTCATCTGGCTTGGAGTGGATGAACTGCATTCCAGGCTGTGTAAGAAGAGTGTCTTTCAAGTTGAACCTCCCTTGGTAATCAGCATATCAGTTTGTACTGATAGAGATCACATATGGAATTTCATTATGGACTGATGCTTACCCTGGTCCTTGCAGCACGCTGTCTATTTGGCAGCTGCTTTGCATCCTGGAGCTGGCTGCAGTTCAGTGGTAAAAGAATTCTTAACTGTTTGTCACTGTAAAGCACTTTGGGATGAATGGTGTTGCATAAATATAAGGTTATGATTAGGTATTAATCTGTTCTGGAATAATTAAGAGTTTTTAAATGTGCTTTTTCTAGTAAGTGTTATTGAATATGGAGGGGGATTGATTTATCACTGTCTTGCTATGACTTTCTCCTACCCCTCCAGCTAGTATTGTGCGCTGCAGAGTATGCATAGCAGGAAAGAAAATAGTTGACTATCGATGGCAGCGTGATTAGACAGGTCCCTGTGATTTAAAAATCAAACCAAAGCTACTTATCCTCCAGTGGCTTTTGGAATTCGACTTCCAAATATTTTCCTCCAAACAAGTCTGTGACCCTGAACCCACAAGTCTGTGTTACACAACATCTTATAGCTGCTGGGAACAGCCCTGGCTCCGTGTGTGACCGGCCCATGCCCTGTGGCAGATGCGATGCTGCGGGTGTTCCGGCTGGCTGCACCCATCTCGGCTGTGCTGCTGGTGCCAGGAGGCTCTGCAAGTCTTGCAGAAGTACTGACTTTGAGTCTAGACCCTTTGCCTGGTGTTCAGTGCCTTCTGAATAAACCCAGATCTGATTAGAGGCACTAAAGGTCTTTAATTACTTGCCTTGTGTACCTTAATGAGCAGAAGAGAAAGGCCTTAGGACTCAGTTCTTGTTTTTCAGCTCTGCGCTCTGCTTTTGGCTTTGGCTGTACAGCAAAGATCACATCAAGCCTCACTCTAAAATCCTTCCCACAGATGACGACAGCTGCCTGGCTCTTTCTGTATCAGGCTGACCACGGATCTATTGGGAAGCTGAACCCTGCTAATACATTAAATTCTGGACATTATCTGTCTTAATATTCAGCATTATTATACCAAATGCCTTGCAAGCATCACCTTCCAGATGATTCACGACAGATCCCAGGGTTGTGCTACAACGTACGTATCCTGTATATGAAGAGTACAGAGCAAAAAAACCCGTAGAGACCTGAGTTGTTTTATTTCAAACAGAGCTTTGGGTGGGGTGAAGCACTTGGGGGAGTGTTTCTAGAAATACTGATCTGGTTTTATGCCTGCTCTTTTGTATGACATATATCTGTCAACCTGGAAAGTCTTTCGCTACAAAAGGTGATACTTGGAAACTTAACCCAAAACATTAAGGCCCTGTGAATAAGGAGCAGTGGCTTTACCACAAACTGCTTAGTCAGATCTCTCTTTAATTTCAGATAGAAAGGATGGAGGTAGCCCTAGACATGATTAGCTTGTTTGGTCACATTCATGCCAGCCAAGGCAATAGATGATGTTTATTTACTTTGTATATAATACCTATAGCTTCTTTAGTATCAGAGAAAAAAAGGACTGAACTTACTTAAAAGTTGGCTCATTTCTTATTTGAAGCTGATGCCTGGTTGGGGTGAACTAGCTCAAACAGGCCTGTGTAATTAAAATAGTTCATAGTAGAACTTCCAGTTCTATGTGTACAAACAGATAGGGAGCAAAAACAGAAGGATGGACTTAATGTGAAGAAATTACAGTCCTCTACTTCCCTGTGGGAGAATTGTTCTGCAGTCAGCTCTGCCACAGCACTGACTTGGAATTGGGAAGGTTCTAAATGGCAAGCACTGAACTTGCACCAAAGCAGAGTTCTCTCGTGGGGATTTTGTTTGAACTATTGTGCTACTTAGACAAAAACAATCGGATGTATTTTTAGCTCATGAATTCTGTTGGAAAAATCTTTGTGAGAGATGTCACCTTGCCAGCTTAGTGCTGTAGTCACAACGTGATCAAATTCCTGCAGCACAGAAAACTGGAAAACAAATGGAGTCTTGTGTTACAGAAGAGTTAACTGACTAAACACCTTTATGGCTGAGAAACTATCAGGTTTGTCCGAGGCTTCTCTCAAACAATATCATAAAGAACCTAATAATTAGTTTAATACATGTACAAGCTGCTATTTCATCATTTTGATTATCTGATCTCATTGTATCTCCATATTTACTACAGCCCAGAAGACTATGTAGTCCAAGCCTTTTATTTTATGAGCAGACATAACACAGGAAGTCAAACCAAGACACACACACACATACAAATATATACCAATATACATTTAAACAGTGCAGAAGAGGTAGTACCATTAATTAGGAAATATATAACATGCAGTAAAAAATACTAAGACAACTTGGATCTGTCCTCGTTGCACCTCTTCCAAATATCACAAGAGGCTATAGAACGATTTATTCTGCACCGACCCAGATTTTCAGCTGTGCTCTGCTCTCTTCCATGATCGTACCTTTGAGTTTCCTAAGGGTGATCCTTCAGCTGACTAGCTGAAGGGGACAGATTTGGTTCTTAAGTTAAATACTGTGGCTGTAACAACTTGGATAATGAGCTTTGAATCCTTTACTTCTTATAGGATTGTCTGTACACTTCAGATGTAAGGTTAGGTATGAACACCAAGCATTTATCCTGATCTCTTTTTGTTCTTTCTCTAAGACCTGATCACAGAGTTCCCCTTTTGGAGGGATATCTGCCCTGCAAGAGGTAAAAAAATAACATTTAAAACTGGACGGATTTTGTTGTTGACCTTAAGAAAAAAGAATCATAGAATAGTTTTGGTTGGAAAGGACCTTAAGATCATCTAGTTCCAACCCCCCTGCCATGGGCAGGGACACCTCGCACTAAACCATGTGTAGCCTTGAAGTTCTATTAGACAGGAAGTAACTGCAGCAGTTGGGGTTTATCAGGGAGGGGGAACTGAACCTGATCTCTACAGAAACATGATCCTGAAAGTACTGAAAGCAGATGGGAAGACTATAGGATAGTTCCTGAGTCTACATCGAGGAGCATCCTAGTATGCTCCAGATGCCCAGAGAACAAGCACGAGAGCCCAAACCTAGAGCCAAAGCTCCAATCCTTTCAGCCACTTACTCAGCAGCTTTAGGTGCTCAGAAGCTCTGGGCAGTGGTGTGTCTGACCACAAGAGCAGAGCTCTTTCATAACTTCATCAACCAGACTGACTGTTCCTTAAGATTTTTAAGCTGTATTTACAACTGTGAATACTGTTTTAGTAAAGAAGTAACAAAATACAGTTAAGAAGGATTATCAGCTGCTGAGACTTTAATGTAGATGCAGCTTCCATCTGCATTTCCAGCTCCAACCAAGGCGTGTGTCTGTAGGCAGAAGATACACACTAGGCAGATTCCAAGAGCCGAAGGAAGGCGACAGTGAAAGAGGAGGATGAGATGTTCCTTTTTTAGGATTGTTTTCCAGATTTCCTGGTTTCCTGTATTATTTAAGCTCTGATGGGTTAGCAGGAAAAAAAATCCAAGCCAAGCAGCAATGCAACGAATCGAGGGAAGATATTGTAGTATCCTGTAGATCATATTTATCTGATATACTCCTCCTCGGAGATGCAGGATGTATCTTCATCTGTGCTCTCCTCCAAATCTGGCAAGTTGCCCCAGAGCAATACATTGACACCTGGTGGGAAGGAGGTAAGGAGACAAAGGAGGGAAGAAGGAAAAGAAGAAAACAACTATTTTTGGATTGTGACGTTATTTTTAAGTTGTAAAACTCTGTTTTCAGAGAAAATAACGACTCCAGTCATTGCAAAACCTGGTAAGTCACCTTCGTGATAAATATATTGAGACTATTTCCTACTTTTCTTCCAAAGTGGTCTCGAGTGGTGGTGTTTACAGCATCATTCGGAGAATAAGTCCCTGCCCACAGATGCATTTATATAGCTCATTCATGTAGCTATTGATAATCCCCTTGTGACTGATTTATTTTGAAATGCATTGATCTGAAAGACAGGGTGACACTGAAAGGTTTAGACAAGAAGTTCCTCCTGTCTGCAAGGAGGAGGGATGATTTGTCAGAACGCTATGCATTCCTGAGGACTCAAGGCAAATGATTCCTGACACTTGGCATCCAAACAACACCTACCTGTAGAAACTAACTAGCACGAGCTGCAACTTCCTATTGAGCTAATGAGGACCTGGTTATATAGGGGCAAAGTGACAACATGACTCACCCAAAGCGTGTCCCTTGGGCAGCTGCCTAACAGCCCAGGAGAGCTATACATGCCGCTATAAATAGCAGCTGGTGGCTGTGTATATACTCCTTTGTAATATTGCTTCAGAAAATCCTGACTTCTGCCCACAAAAGGGGCAAGTTAAATTGTCTGATGAAGATAAATTTCCACTTAGAAATCTTCATTTACAAAGGAGCTGCAACTACAAGTAGTTCATGAGATTAGCAGCACTGTAACACTTGCCTTACACCTCCATATGTTACGCTCCCTCCAGATGCTTTAACTATACTGAGATGCCTCAGTAGAAGGAGGACTTGGAATTCAAGATTTTTAGGGAAGAGAAGGAAACATAAGTGTTCCTTACCAGAAGGGTCTAGTCTGTTGATGCCAAAGACTGCTTGGCTATGAAACATCCAGAAGTGGCCGTTATTGCAGGAGAGCAGGCAAGGTTTGCAGGGAGAAATCACATGATAACCAACAACATTACCACTAGAAAGACAAGGGAAATAATGAGCAACATAAACCCAAAAAGACAGATGTTGTTGGCTTTTGCAGCTCAAGCTAATGTTTAAATAGCCAAGGTATTGTAATGCTCCTATTTTGGTAAAGTTAAGGGAACATAGTTAAACGAGCATCTTAAATATATAGAGAACATCTGTCGGGAGTTACAGAATATCTAAGGTTTAGATCTTTGGCATAGAGAGCCATTTAGTAACCTGAATTGTGTAATCAGATTAGTTTACATACCAACAAATGGTGGGGTATTTGTTTTTTTGAGGCCCAGTGATTCCATCAGAATCAGAAGTTAATCACACACGAAACACCCATCTGTACAGAATCACTGTGCAGGGGAGAGTATCAGTAGTAGGACCAGTGAGACTGAGACTATCAAAGCCTTATCTACTCTCCTCGGTTGAGACCTAGAACAACCATTTTTCTATTTTCTCAGCCACACTCTGGTGAGATATTTCTCTATTTCTATCTAAAAAATATAATACTGTGTTCCTATCATAACCCCCCCATCGTTTAAATCTGAACCAGGCACCAGTGTGGCTTATGAAGTGGAAAGGATCATCTCAATTAACTGTGAGCTCTTTGAGAGTTGTTGTTTTTACTCTTAAATATCAGAAATTAATAAAGAGGATAAAAGAACTCCAAGAACTTTAGTGACAGCATGTTCCATCTGCTAGCAACAGCTAGATCTGCCAAGAGGATGTTCTATTAATTAGAATATGAGTAACTACTTCTTCCTGCGGCCTTATTCACACAAGTATCTCTGTGTCGAAGCAGACATTTAATCAGGCAGGTGGCACACAAGCTTTCCCATCTACTCACACTACTGACAAGGTTGTCACATCTCCACTTGGGACTTGCACAGAAATAGACTGGCAGCCAAGCCCAGAAGTAGTGGGCTGAGTTTCTATCAAGCAGCATTACATCTGAAGTAGCGAATGCAATCTGTTCACTCAGCACTCAGCTCTTTGCACTGCAGTAGGCTGCAGTGGAGGGGTTGCACATATTGTGGTGTGCTCGAGGAGGCATTAGTGTCATCAAAGGGAGTCCTTACCACTTTAAACACGCGATGTTCTTCAGTTTGCATTTGCAGATGTCAGTAAAATAGCAGCTTCCAGTGAAATCAACAGTGCTAGATGTGAAGAAAGTCAAAATATAGGAGTTTAGATGTGGCTGTGATTCCTACTGTGATGTTTTGATAACACAGGTTGGAAATCACAAAATGATGTTACCATTAGGCTTGTATGTTTGGTTGTTTTTAAAACTCTCCCAAGATCACACAACCCCATTTTCCTATCAGCTACCAGCCATACTCATATGGAAACTAAGAGACACCCATGTGACATTATATGAATCACAATCATAAAGTGGTTTGGGTTGAAGCGACCTTAAAGCTCCTCCAGTTCCAACCCCCTGCCACGGGCAGGGACACCTTCCACCAGAGCAGGTTGCTCCAAGCCCCTGTGTCCAACCTGGCCTTGAACGCTGCCAGGGATGGAGCAGCCACAATATATCCTGAGTTCTCTGAAATGAAACCAGAAACTCTCTCAGTGCTTGACTAACGCCTGCTCATCACTGCAGGCTGCAGGGCACTGTCAGTCCAAAACCTGATTAGAGACATTGCCCTAGTTCCTGGTGAATCTCAGCTGAGACTATGGAATAATAGCTTAAAGGCTAGGACATTTAAAACCAGACCTTTGATTTCTTATCTCCTTTACAACCCGTGCTGTCTTATTAACATGTTATTTTGCAACCTGATTTCCTTAGTATTCAAATATTGTTATGGGAAAGCAAGACGCGAGCGGCGGGGAGGAGGAGAGCCGTCCCGGAGCCAGCGCACCGTCAGGTTTGTTCTGTTTGCAGGTATTTATTTCAATTTCTAATCTTTGCTCCAGGAAGGAGCTGCAGGAACTCCCTGTGGCTTCACCTTCCCCAGGAATAGATCAAATGAGGGCTCTGGTTTCTGGGTGAGGGACAAGCTTTGCTCTTTGCTGTCCCGCCGTGGCTTCCCGGGGCTGAGGGAGACCCGGGTGGAACGGGGGGCTTTTGGGGGACCTTTCCCAGCAGGCTTGCAGGAGCCGGCCGGGGCGGGCTCACCCCGCCTCCCCCGGGGCTGACAGGCTGCAGCGCCCGGGCCATGGGGACCCCGTGGGGACCCTGTGGGGACTCTGTGTGTCGTGGCCGCCCCCCGGAGCCCGGCGCTTACCCCGAGGGCGGGATGTCGGTGGAGTAGAGGTCGGTGTCGGTGTCGGCCAGCAGCACGGCCTTCATCCCCCGCGTGCTCAGCACCTGCTGGCAGAACCGGCAGCACAGCACCGACACGCACCGGTCCTCGAAGGTGCAGCTGCTGACCGACATGGCGGCGGCCACCGCCGGGCCGGGCCCCGCCGCTGCTGCTGCTGCCGCTGCCGCTGCCGCTGCCGCTGCCGCTGCCGCTGCCGCTGCCGCCGCCCCTCAGTCCCCTCAGTCCCGGTCCGGCCACCGCCAACGGCCACGCTCCCTCCTGTCAGTTTGAATTCCCGACCTCCGCCACCCATTGGGCGCGCCGGCACCGCCCTCTCTATCTGATTAGTGGAGCTCAGCAGCACGGCCCGCCCTCTCCTTGCACGCCATTGGAGGAGATGGGTGGCACCACCCCTACCGCCTGGGTATTGGTGGAGAGGCACGCCCTGCCTCGCTCTCATTGGCCAAGCCGGCTGTCTGTTTGCATGGCTTGCCCCGCCCCTGCGCAGCCCTGGGGCGGAGGTTAACTGCGCGGCCCTGCGGGGCGGTGCTACGAGTGCCAGGCGGCGGGAAAGGGGGTGGGACAAGCTGAGCCACAGAGCCATCTGATTGGCTGTGGCTCCCGTCGCTCTCACTCAGCAGTCTCCGCTGATTGGGCGGGCCCGCGGCGGGGCGGGGCGGCGGCGGGCTGGTGAGGGGGACCCGGGTGGCGGGCGCCAGCGGCCGGAGGACGCTCGGCTGCGGGAGGCGGCTCCGCAGCGCCCAGGTAATGGCCCCGCTCAGGCCGCCGCGTCCCCTCCGCTTCCCCGGACAGCTCCGCCGGCCGGCTCCGGGCAGCCCCCGCCGCCTGCCCCCCTTGGCGCGGCCCTGAGGCGGGGCGCGGGGCCGCGTCCCTCAGCCCCGGCCCCCCCTACCGGGACCCCCCCTCCCGCTTCCTCTCCCCGCCGCCCTCATTGTTCTTCCCGGGCGGGATGCGGATCCGGCGGGTGCCGTGTTTATTTATTTCTTCCTCCGTACGCGCATCTCCCGCGGGGGCCGCGGCCCCTCCCTCCTGGCACAAGAGATTAAAAAAAGGGGGGAAAAATAACAAAATACATCAAAAAGCGGGAGAAAAGTTGCGTCCCGCCGCGGGCCGGCCCCCGCCCGCCTCCCCCCGCATCCCCGCTCCCACCCGCACACCGGGCGAGGGGCCGGGGGACCCCCATATAACCCAGGAGCCGCGCAGGGACCGGCTGCGGATGGAGCCGGCGCGGCCGTGGCGGGGGGGGGGGGGTCCTGCGGTTCCCGCGCCCGTGTCACTGGATGCAGGTTCCAGCGGGAGATGCTGCGGCTCCACTGCCGGTCCTGTCCCCGGGGACCTCCTTCCTCTGCTTCCCTCCGCGGGGAGCCGCGTTCCGAACGAGCCCGTGCTCCCCCCGCCGGAGGGGCTGGCGGCTGCTGAGGCGTTTCCCCGCCGGTACCTGGCCGGTGTGCAGGTCTAACCCCTGCCGAAAGGACGATTTGCAATGTCAGGATAGCTTTTCTTTCAACGGCAAATTCGGGCTGTGCAGCTTGTGCCTGCTGCCTGCAAGCTGTGATTTTATACATCTATATAATATGTATCTATCCTTTTATCTGTATTTGCAGGCATACCAAAGAAAACGGCTTCTCGTCTTCTGTCTGGGATTTGATTTACATCATCTCTGAGCCCATTTAAAAAAAAAAGGAAAAGGCAAAACCAAACCCACAGAGAACATGTTGTGCGGAAGGACTTCCACTCCCTGGCTGTGCTGTTAACGCTAGCAATCAGGAAGAGCCTTTGGGGGCTGCAGGATCTCGCTAGTCTGATGCTGCTGCTAAAGGTTTTGGTGCAGGGAGACAAAACTGCCGCCTCTTCCATCCACTGAGCTCTTCACATCTGCATTTTGCTGCTGCTGTGCTCGTCTCACACCCTCTCTCCATGGACTGATTTATTTTCTTTTCCCTTTTTGCGGGGGGGGGAAGGACGAGCGGAAAATCCAGGCACCGCATTGAGAGGAGGGAAATTGCATTTCGGTCTCGTGTTCTGGTGGATCGGGTTTGAGGTTCGTCTTTTTTTGGGAACAGAAAACATGACGTCGCCAGCAAAATTCAAAAAGGATAAGGAGATCATAGCTGAATATGACACTCAAGTTAAAGGTAGGAATGGTTTTATATTCATCTCTGCTGCTATCGCAGTCCTGACTGCAATTGTAGGAGTTTGCAGGAGATGTTTGGGTGGGGAAGGGAGAAATCATTTGCAGATTGCCTGGAATTTGCAGGGCTTTCTCCTAACACAATGCTGGATCGGGTTTGCAATGCTTTTTCTCGTCCCCATGGGGTAGGTTCCTACTATGGAATTGCTGTTTTAAGGTATCACGGGAAGGGCTTTATTTTACAGCATGGAACCGATTTCTTTTTGAGTTCGGAGAGCCATATTTTCTGACTGCTGTTCTGAAATATGGCTTTGCGTTTGAAATATGAGAGCTGCTTAATTGCTTTTTAATCCTCCTCCTATCATGGGAATCTGTTAAAAAATCTGTGCAGTGTCAGAGGAGCATATTTCCTCTGGTAGCCACAGGGACTGTGCTGAGGGTCCCTGGGAAGCTGCTTGTGCTAGAAAGTTCCATTATTCAGGATTTTGCTCTTGGTGACTCCATAATATCACTGCCTGGTTTTTCTTGCTGTGCTCTTGAGTGTGACACCTTAAGGTTGCAGCGCGTGTGTGTGTGTAGTCACACGTATATAATGCATATGTATATAAATGAATACAACTAATGCATTAGTGTTATTCCCATCATCACATCATCATAAGGAAGGCAATAAAGAGTCAGAGGCGTATTTGCAATGATTGTGGAAGTCGTCTGCAGAATCCACTTGGCTGGGTTTCAGGCTAGCATGTGCCCTAGGTAAAAGAAAGGATGGTGAAATGTCTGCTTAGCTGCTGCTTTTTGCAAAGTTCTCAAGATAACGTGGATTTAACAGATAATTCTGACTTGGGCATGGCTTGAGCTGTGGCTGGTGGGAAGTTCTGAGATGTAATGATTTATCTAATCGCTCCAAACTTGCTTGGTATGCTTGTAGCATGCAGGAAAGATGGCCCTTGGGCAGGGCTGATGGACTTAAATCAATGTGAGTTAGAGAAATGCCATGTCCGTGGGAGCAGGAAACCTCGATTAAACCTGGCAATTAAAATATTGCTTTGCAGTGATGGACTTAGTTATTTCTCACTGGTTGGAAATCATTCAGCCACGTTGTGTGTCCTACGCTGACCCTAGTGCTCTGCACCTCCGAGTAGTTGTGCCACTGCTGTTCACAAGGTTTACCTGAGCGAATCTACCAGTGGGTAGGAGTTTATTTTGATTATTTATTTAATTTCAGGCTTCTTAAAGTTAGAAATGGAGAAGAGCGTGTTTCTTTTTCACTACTTTAGTTTCTATTCCTGTTTTCTGGCTGTCTTTGGAAATGGGGATTGAAGTCAGTGTAAAACTGGAGGCTTCTGTGTTCTTTCTTTATTTACCCCATCAAAAGGCATGTGATGATACGAACTTGTAGTCCCAATATTTGTGCATTGGGTGCAATAATAAGACACAAAGGTTTAGAATTAGCAAAGTGCATCTTCTCACCTCTCATTTTTTTGCAGGTATCAGAAATCTTTCCCTTTTCAAAAGAGACCCCAACAGTGAAGAGCCTTCACTGCCCATCACTGCCAAAACTCTGCAGTGACCTGTCAATCAGTCTCTAAATGTGGTCCCAAAAGCAAATCACTGTAGTGGCATATAGATTTTTTTGCTTTTTTGCCTTCTAAGGTGTTCCTGCTGTAAAAGCATGGGGTTAAGAAGAGCAAGGCTGTCTAACTGGCTCATGTGGAGCTGGGAGAAGGGGGTTTCCTTCCTGAATTAGTGCCGAGGGCATCTAAGGGTTTGTCTGGGATATTCCTCCCTAGTGCAGTTCAGCTTTCCCTGTGCAGGGCACTCCAGACGTGGCTGATGGGAGGTGCTCATCCATCTCCTGTGCTTCCCTGGAGAGGGGGGTAGAGATGGGCCTAACAGCTCAAGAATCCAGCACAGGAACAACCCTCTCCCCGTCACCTCATGTGCTTTAAAGTTCAGGGGGAGCTTCCCTTCCCCATGTGGCTTCAAACCTTCCCCATGTGGCTTCAACCCTTCCCCAGCTGCTCTGGCAATAGGGATTGTCATGCCTCTGCTTTTATGTATGGGGTTTGGGGGGAGACTTTGAAGTTAAGCACTCATCTTAAAACGTCATGGAACTTGCTTTACCTCTCATAGATACCATGTCTGTGAGCAGGGTAGTGACCCGGCTCCCATGAGCAATGGGACCTCTTGCTTCTCTAATTCCAGAGGTGTTCTGCTTTCCCTGCCACAGTGGAAAGATGAGGTGGGACTAAAGACACACTTCAATCCAAAAGTGTGATGCTGCCTCCTCATTAAACACACCAGGGTCCTTAACATAAAAATGTTGGTGTCCTGATGAAATTCTGACCTGATCTATGTTCACTCTGACCATGGGTTGTTTGGCATCTTTTCTCTTGTGTTGTGAAATGATGCCATGTGGGAGTGAGATGAATCGGGTGTTGGTGTGCTCCGTAATTATAAGGTATCATTTGTTCCTCAGATGAGAAAACTCAGGTATTTTTTTACACTGGTGTTTGGGAGCTGACTGTTTTCTGGCTCTGCATTGGAAACCGTGTTTAGAGGCTTCATTTAAAACCATTAATCCACCAACATGTACTTAAGCTCTTTAATTTATTACTAATGGAATGATTGAGCTTTGCTTAAAAACTTAATAGCCTTAAGTTGTTAATCAAAAACTATTTAACAGATAGTTTGGTTATGGCTGGTAGATTGTTGGTGTGTAGAGGGTTTGATCTTCTCTTGCTGGATGAGCTTGGTAATTTTTGTTGTGGAAGGTGTGGAGGGCTGACAGGGTGTTGGTGAGTGAAACTCTTCGTTATCACATGGCCATGAGCTGCAGGTATCTGTTGTCTTCTTCCAACAGCCAGTTCTTTGCCTCTCTTGGGTTGGAGTTAGCTTGTCCCATGGTTTGTGTGTGCAGCTAATGGCAGAGGGGATCAACAGTAGGATGAAATGAATTTCGGAAGATGGAGACTATTTACCTCTTACACACCAAACTTGCTGTGCAGTGGTCAGGGGACACAGGGGGAGTGATGTGTTTCTTCCTAATTCCTTGTGCAGGGTAGTTGAGGACAAGCTGGTCCATGTGTCCCTCCTTGGAGGCGGCTGGAACCAGGCTGGATAGAGCCTGAGTTACTTGGTCTGATCTTGGAGCTGACTGCTGGAGGTTGGGCTGGATGACCTCCTGGGCTCCCTCCCAACCTGAGTTGTCCATGACCCCGTGGATCCTGGTGTCTGGAGGTTTAGTTACAAACTTTTTCTTCTGCAGAAGTGAATTAACCCACAGACAGGGTGGGTTTCCTCAGGAGCTGCCCTGACCTTGGGTCTTTTGCCTGTCGATGATGCAGGCAAGGTCCATGATGTCTCTGGTTGCGTGGCTGTGCTGTCTGCACTTGAATGCTCCATGCTGTTGGCAAGGAGAGGAGAGGCTGCCAGTATTAGTGGGCTCTTCTTGCAAGACTTGAGAGTGCCCGTCTCTTTGAGGAAGCTCTGCAATGGCCGCGTGTCATGCGGGAGGAATTCTCCTGACAAGATGACATGGGGGGAGCTGGGGGGGGGAAGTGCTGCTTTGGTACGTTTCTGTACCATGCGCTCGCAAAGATTAGGAGTTCTGTGAAGCTGGAAAGTGAGATTCTGTGGTCTCCATATGGAGCCTTTGATATCTCCAGCTCATCCCCTTGTCTGGATTGTCTCTCCCAATTCCTTTGTGCAAGTTGTGGTAAAGCAGAGATAATGAATTGATGCTGTGCAGTGTGTTCCATGTGAGATGTGGATGCTGCCTCTATCTATCCCAACCAAGGCCTGTCAGACTGATTTTTGGTTTAATGTATTAAATTGGAGTGTACATTTGCCGAGGAAAGAAAAGCCAGTGATTTATCTCTTAATTCTTCTCTTCTTTCTCCTCATGTCCCGCGAGAACCTTATATTTAATTAGTTTGTATAAAGCTTCAGTAAATAGCTTCACGGTTTGGGCTACAGAAATGGAATCCTGAATTCTTTTGCACACTGAGGGTTCATAAAGCACTCCTGCCCTTGAGTCGTCTCTAGCAAAGGTTAAAATGCATCTCTTGCAGATCTTGCAGCGCAGCCCCAAAAGCGCCAGGAACATGAAGAAGAGTTGAGGTGATTTATAGCAGGAGTGAGCACAGCGCAGAGGTGCCCGCGTGGGTATTTACCTGAGTGTGTCTTCAACTAAGAACAGCTTCAGGCAGAGCCTCCCATCAGATTCAGGCTACTGGAATGTCTGAAACTTCCTTTTTAATCTCCCCCAAATTGGTGACAGATTTCAGAGAAGTCCCTTTTTCCTCTCTGGCTGTGTTTGGTGTGATTGGGATCTTTTGCCTTAGATGCTGTGCAAAGCCTGATTTGAACGATACAGATGAGCACCTTCAGTGGTGGTGGCAGTTTTTAGTCCTGGTAAACTCTTGGAGTCAAGCTCCTGGGTGAGCAGCTGTGATGTGGGGGCTAGAAAGGAAATGTGATGCTTTTGGTGGTGATTTGAAGCAAAAGTGGCATTTCTCTCAACTGTTGCAAGTCTCCCTGTTAACACTGCACATGCAGCACTCATCTAGAGAAG
Organism: Strigops habroptila; assembly: GCF_004027225.2. Taxonomy (NCBI): domain Eukaryota; kingdom Metazoa; phylum Chordata; class Aves; order Psittaciformes; family Psittacidae; genus Strigops; species Strigops habroptila. The sequence continues at coordinate 1,034,259 of NC_044294.2, forward strand.
GTATTTGTAGAACGGTCCCTAGATCACCGACTCGAAATCACTCTAATGTATTTTGTTGCTAAACCCTGGGGATTTTCAGTGCTGTTGACCTTAGGTATATAAATGATGATTTCTCTTTCGTGTTTGTCTTCTGTTCAGCTGGTCACTGCACGCTGTGGCAGCGGCTGCACAGCCCAGCAGCACGTGTGTGTGCTTTCCAGAGCCACAGCTCGCCTCCCGGCCACTTCTTTGGCAACACCTATTTAACACACTGTGTAAACGGCCTTTTCAGCCACGCACCCCGGGGTGCTGGACGGGAATAGTTTTGAGCTTTGAGATTTTGAGTTTGTATGTATTGGATTACCATTTACATTTAAAATGTAAAACTACCTTTTAAGGGGTTTTTACAGTCAATCATTACTCTGTGCGTGTAAGTGATTCCATTTGTTTGCAACAATGACTTGCTCCAAACTCCGGCTATGGAGTTGCTGGAGAATCATCTGGTTTGCTGCAGTTCTTGATAGTGCTAATCCCTGGAGTTTTGGAGCTGGATCAGACCAATGAAGCAGCCTGCTGCTAGAAAGGGGGAAGGGGCTGTTGGGAGGCTGGTTTGATGTTACAGCAATAGTTTGTGTTTCTTTGTCCTATGTACGGTTCCTCCTAATGGCTTATTAATGAGAGTAGGAAGAGGTGAAAGCATGCAGAGTCTTCCTTCGTCCCTCTTCATCTCCAAAATCCCTTTGCTGCAGATTGATCACAAACTGCAAGGCTGGAGACCAAAGCTGAGCAGAGGAGGCAGTCCCCTGAAGTGCTGCAGTTCCATCCAAAGCAGAGGGAATTCCGGTGTAACTCCAGTAGGGTTTCTATGAACACTTCACTGGCGATAGCCAGTTTTCCAAAGTGCCAACTAAGGGAGCCCCAAGACACTTTTCCTTAGCTCTAAATGATCTCCTTTCGTGGGAAGGGTACACATCAGTATCTTTTCCTTTTGCTGTTAAAGGCTTGACTCTCTTTTTTGCATTTAATGCTTACTAATTTTTGCCCATTTTGGGAACTGACTTGGAAGAATCTCTTTGCCTGGTCAACGTTTTCAGCTGTCTTTATGAAGAGTGAAAAATCTCCACCTTTGTTGAGATGGAAAGTATGTTTGAACACATGTTCTTTTCGCTATGCCATGCACAGTTGATCTTCATAACTTAGGACTTGATTTAGTTCACTTTTGTATGACTTTTGCAGATTTCATGCTTGCTTTCAGAGAATTTTGACAACATCGTGGGAGTCCTGCTCTCTGAATGTGGTCACTGTTTTGTAGGCGATGGAAGCGAATGCAGAGTTATGGTTTGATTTGCTGAGGGAGAAAAGAGTATGAGATAATACAGGGAAAGGGTCTGGGCTTTGCAGTAATTCCATCCTTTGAGACCATTCTTCATGTTTGACTTTCTCCTTTCCTTCCAAAATAACAGTATTACAAAGACAAAACAGGGCATTCTTTTTGGGGAAATCTCGAGGTAGTGGTCAGGGAAACTCAGAAAACACATGTGGGTCCAGAGTAACTGTGTCGAGCTGGTGTTGTTTCTGAGCAGATGCTGCAAATGGATTGGAACCATTTAAAAGGTTATTTTTCTTTCTGTGGAAGTAACTACCTACTGTTGGTAACCTAAAGCTTCTGAGCCAGCTACTTTGCTTGGAGCTGCCCTGGTGAGAGTTAATCGTTGCTTGGAACAAATAGAAAGGGGCTGGGAATGAAAAAAGAGATCACTTCCTCTGCAATCCTGAGTGTAAAAGGCTCATGTGTTACAAGAGCTGGAGTTATCTGGGGGTGCTGCTCGCGCTCTGAAGCAGCGTGGGCATGATGTTAGGATGGCATTATGCAGCCTTTGGGGATGGGCAGTGATGAGGAGGAATTCTCAAAGCATTCGCAGGGTTCCTCTTCTCTTTAATGAGCTCTCTTCCTCCAACACTTTCTCAAGGTGTTGCTAAATGTGCTGCAAAAATCCTCGGGTCTTCAGCGTTTTCAGCATGCTGCAGAAACAGCTTGTGCTTCACATCGATTGCTGCGAAACCGGCTGCGTTAGGCAGGAGCTGCCTTCTCCTGTGGCACATCAGCAGCTCCTGGCTTTTTGGCTCTTGAGAAGGAGCCAAATAAAGAGATGAACTCCAAAGCAAGAGTGGATTTTAATCTGCAGTTGTGAAGTGCTGTGGCAGGGTTGTTTGGTCAGTCCTCCTAACTTTGCACTTGGCTTTTTTGGATCGTAGGACTTTCCAGGAAGAGCCTTTTGGCTTCCCTGCTTTGAAGTAGGGAAGGGTTTTTGGTTTGGTTTTGTACTGCTGTCATTGGACAAGGGTTTTCATGCAGAGAGTAAGCCACGGAGCTATGCAATTTATAGATGGGGAGGGCTTCAAATTGAATCTGCCTAAAATAACACTGGTTGTTGCCTGGGAATTAGTCGCTGCCTCTTTCTTTGGACAGCAGCGCAGGGACAGGCTCTGATGGTCCCACGAGGAAGGGGGGTTTGTTCCCGACAGCCCTGTAGCTGCCAGGATTGCTAAACTGCTCCCTCTGAACAAGTGGATCGATTGTTTGCTGACCAAAGATCCTAAGCCTCAGTCAATCAAAGCAGTTCCATGTCACTGGCGGGTTTTCACAAGGCAAACACTACAGGGCGATGGACACGTGTTTGTTTCTGCAGCTTTTCTTTGCTACCTGAAAAGGGAGAGGGTGATAAGCACAAACTGGTGCTTATTCTCCAAATGTATTTTCCTATTTTCTTTGGTTTTTTGCCTCTGCAGGGCATGAGAGAAGGCTGAAAAGCTGCATTTGTTTGGCTGCCGGGCACATCAGCATTGATCCCTACGGTAAAGGAGGGATCAATGGCTTTAAGCTGTTGCTGTAACACATGGTGTGTGTTGTCCCCTGCCAGCATTTGCACCTTGAGGCTTGGTAATGATGGATGAGGTGCCATTCTGTTTCTCATTTCTCACCCTCCCAATTTCCCTTCCATCCTACTCCGCCACCTCTAGAAACAGCGTGGATGGTGCAGCAGATGACATGGCAAATGCTGATGATTTAATCACCAGCCCATTCAATTTCCTTCAGTGCGTGTGTGGATATTGCAATAGTAAAATAGGATCCCGGTTCCTGCTGCTGGAGGCTCAGTGGTGAGAAATCAAGGGGAAACCCACCTTGTGGTAGGAAGTCCTTCACAGCAATCCCTCTTTGTTGGTTTAGCAATTTGAATGAGATGAGGCAGGATTGTCACTTCCCTGTGTCAACCTTCTATTAAGCATTGATCCCTTCCTTCCCCTTCTCCGCAGGGAGGGAATGATCCGTGGAGGGCAGGAGGAAACCAAATTGATGGGCAGTTTCAAGGAGCTTCTGGGTGGTGGCATGTTATGTATGATTATGATTGGGGAATATGTAAGATGCCTGTTGGGTGAGGTTTAAGTATAGTGGGATAAATTACTCTTGTGTCTTTGAGGATGCTCCTGCTCATTTGCACTGAAGTGTTATGAGATCTCCTACAAAATCCTTTTCTTTGTGCTGGTTAGGACTGAGCAGTGCTCTTGCTATTCTGCTAAGAGTATCCGGTATCCAAAACACATCTTATGTGACATTCTTGCTTTTAGGAAAATAATAAGAGTAAAACCAAGTTATTCACAAGTTTCACTAGCACTGTTGTTGTTAAAATGTGAAGAAACTTTACACAGGGACAGGATAATGGGTCCAAGAAACTTCCACTGAGCTGCCAGATGTGGTTCAACTTGGGCAGTGCTGGGGCAACAGGGCCAGATGGTGGCTGTGTGCTCACTGGTGTATGGGAATTCTCCTTCCTCCATCCCAGTTCATGTGGGGAGGGCTGCCTGAAGTGTTTTACTTGGAATAACCACCCAGGCAGTTTAGAAATGAAGCTTTCTTCATTTCAGATATCAAACCATGGTGTACCAAGGGTGTTACAGACTGCGGAGGTGCAGAGCTCTGAGCAGGCCTGGGGAGGTTTTTCCCCTGCATCCCGATAACCAGTTATTCAGAAACATAATAAACGAGTATCTCTGTGAAGTGGTTTTGGAGAGAAGCCTGGTTTTGCTTTGGTCTCTTTAATGAAAGTAACTCTTCCTAACTTTGCTGTGTTCTCTCCATCTGTTGAAGAAGAAAGCCTGCTTCATCCCGGTATTTCTGCTGCATAGTGGGCTGCTCATCCCTGTCTGTGTCCCAGCTCAACAGGGTGGACTCCAGTGCTGCAGAAAGATGCTGAAATAGGAGCAAAAGGCTTTGCCAGTAAACGACTTAAAAGCGTGCAGCTGGAAAAGGGAGGGGGAAAGGGCTCCAGCACTGCGTGGAGGGAGGAACAAATGCAGCACTACAAAGGTCACAGGATACAGAAATGATGTTTGGATGGAAACTCAACTTGCTATGAATGAAACTGCGCTCTCGTGTTTTCCCCCTGGAGCTGAATGGCTAAAAACTCTGGATACTCCTTGTTCTGTTTCTTTCTTTTTAGCATTTTCTTTCTCTGGCTTTTGGGAGCTTCCATGAGTTGTGCTGTAGAACTGAAAAACCAGGGAGATGAAGGATGGGCAGCACCCACACATGCTGGGAGAGGCTTAAATACCTGAGTCTCCGCTGGGTTAATCAGAGCTGTGGCATGATTCGTTCTTGGTTACTCTGGTACCACCGTTTGCCAGTCAAAGGTTTGTCTGTGCTAAATGTAAAGTGTCTTCGCAGGGAACTGGCTACGTGACCAAAGATGTGTGCACTGCTCAGCAGGGCTGTTGGATACACTCAGAACTTGGGCTGAGCACCCCTTAGAGCCGGCTCTTGGACCCCTTGAGTGTTGATTTAATTTCCTGTGTGCTGTGAAGTCTTGTTACTGAATGCTGAACTGCCTTTTCTTCCTCCATGTGCTCTCATCCCATCCAGATTGCCTGTATTTTCTCTGAGGTTGGTTTGATCTTGTATCAGTCCATATGCTGTTGTTACCTTCCATTATATGATTAACTCCTGCCTGTAATGATAAAATACTTCACCCCAAAGTGTAAGAGAAATCCTTTTATTTAGCCTAGTTGCCTAATGCCAAACACATTCATACTCATTGTCTTCATGCTTATCTTTATTTAGGCTTTAGATCAAATCATGTCCCCCATGCCCATCAGAATGTGCTTGACAGAAGGCAGCTGTGAAGGGCTCCTTCCATCCATTAATTTCCACCTTTCTTTCTCCACAGAAATCTTGGCTAAAAATACCCCCCCCCAACAAACGTGCCCCCAGAGGTTCAGGGTAGTAGGTTCATTTCAGATTTAAAATAAAGGAACCAAATCTGGCACTGGCCTCTCTGGAAGATCCCTGTAGGTACAGTCCTGTGTCCTGAAAGCAGTGACAGCAAATGAGAAAGTGTTTGCTTTTGGATTTTCCTTTTATTTTGTCCTGAAATGTCAAGTTATTCTGTGGTTCTCATACTCCACCACATAGAATGATAGAATGGTTAGGGTTGGAAAGGACCTTAAGGTGTAGTTCCAACCCCCTGCCATGGGCAGGGACACCTCACACTAGACCATGTCACCCAAGGCTCTGTCCAACCTGGCCTTGAACACTGCCTTGAACACTTGGTCATTCTTGCTGTGATTTATCAGTCTGTTTGTTACTGATGAGTTTCTAGCTGGAGCTTAAGGAGCAGCCAGATAGGAGATGACACAGTCCTAGAGTCCTGGAGGAGAGAAGGCTCCATCGGGATTTTGGGAAGGAGCTTGAGATTGCCGGACCAACATGTATGGAGCGGATGAGATGTCAGTTGTTTCTCTGCTGCTGGAGGTTCCTCCAGAAAGCAGCATCTGTAACTTGTGAAGTTCCATAATAAACACTTACTGGAAGCTGAGGGAGCAGCTATAATTTTCTCCCTGCTCTGTTGCCTTTTCCAGCTCACTCGCATCATTTCAGTGGTTTTATGATTAGGCTTCATGCAAATAGTTCTCCTTCATCCCCACCCTCTACCAAACCCAGAGCAGCACAACCAGCTGCTATGGTTGGGATGAAAGTGCTGCTCATTTGCTGTTACCGTGAATTGAAGGATTCTGGCCCTGGTGAAAGGTTTGCTGTTGTCTGTGCTCTGAGAGGTTATTCCTGTGTTGATCAGTTCTAAAAGAGCAATGCCTCTCCTTTGAAGAAGGAGGTTGCTTTGGGATCTCACATGGAGAGGTGCATGCAGAGGGTGATGGCTGCATGTGTCTGTAGGAAAGAAAGTTGCTTTGTATTTGTAGGTTTTGGGCTGTCTGTTGTGGAAAGGTTACGCTGTGTTTACAGGACTGCTTTGAGTCTTTGACAGCAATAAGAATAATAAATTCAACTCTCTGCACTAAGGGCTCAGGATGTACAAGGAAAACAGGTTCCTTTTCCTTCCCGGCCTCCTTTTTGCTCTTTGCTTCTAGTCATGTGCATCTCTCAAAGCTTATTTTGTTCACAAACTGGAGATCCCCCTGAAGCTTTGCTACTCCTGCTTCTAGCTTATGGCAGCAATATTAAAACCTGTTGACCATTAACTTTCCAGAGCATGGGTGTGCTCAGTTCTTCTACAGAGTGGTTTTTATCACGTATGTGGAAAGGTCTTTGAGATTTAGATGAGATATTAAGAAGGAATTCTTCATTGAGGGCGCTGAGGCGCTGGCACAGGGTGCCCAGAGAAGCTGTGGCTGCCCCATCCCTGGCAGTGTTCAAGGCCAGGTTGGACACAGGGGCTTGGAGCAACCTGCTCTAGTGGAAGGTGTCTTGTGCCTAAGAGCTCATCTCAGACTCCTCTCTGGCAGGTTAAAGCCATTCCCCCCTGTCCTTACAGGCCTTTGTGAAAACCAATTCAGATGGTTTGGTCAAAACAATTTCCATGAATGAGTTTGTACAGTCTAGAATTGGATTCCCAGGGTGAAATGTGTCCCTGGGTTTGACTTTCTCCCTTCTCTTTTCTTCCTCCCTGACTTCTGCCATGGGGAAATGCTTTGGGTAGTAAGTAGGAAATCAACACTGCCCTGAAGTTTCCGAGCACAAACAAACAGGTTTGCTATTTTAAGTGCCAGTTTTTTTGATGATGCTTCCAAAGTTCTGTTTGCTCCACTGGGATTGAGTCTTGAATGAATGTTTTCTTTAAGATTTATTTTTAGGAGTTAAAGGCTTATGCGAACTTCAGTGCTGGCAGAGATACTCGATTACCAGTCCTACATGTCAAATATAGACTTTAAAGGTTTTAAATCTTGAAGCTTCCAAGAGGCTGGTTGAGAATATTCAAAGAGACGCTCTTTGCATTGCCTCTTGTGCTGGGGTTTTGGTGACACTTTCCTACGTCTGTGAGAAATAGTTTGTGCTGGAGCAAACCTGCCCTGTTCCTAAAGTCGAGCTTCAGAGTGTTGTGAAGGTTTTCAGTTTAAATAGCACAAAGTTGGTGAACGTTGAGTATTTCAGTGCTTGAGCAAGCAGGAAACACTTGTCAGGGATGATTCCCTGGCCTCTTCTTGTGTTTAAAGTGCTCTGGTTCTTTTGAGGGGACTCGCTTGGTCCCAGGGGATGTCTGTTTTGGGTTTGTGGGGAAGAGGGGCTGTGCCAGAGCAAACAAGAGCAGAGACCTCCTCCTTGGTTTTATTGCTTGGTGCTGGGAACTGCCTCTTGTTTCTGACCCATTTATTTTGTCCAGCAAGAGGAGGGTCAGGAGGCCGCTGCGAGCTCCTGTTTTCAGGAAGCTTTCTGCATGCTCCCAAATGCTGGGAAGCCACATGAAGGTGTTCATGCTGGTTTGTTTCATTCTCTTGTCAGCTGGGACTAGACTAGACAAGGAGACCAAGCAATCGGGTGTGTTTGAGGAGAGGAGGATGTGTCAGGAGTGAAGGAAAATCCACTTTGCCTTGTTGGTAATGAAGGTGGGCTTAACTTTCAGCAGTGCCTGCTCCTTGGGGATATCACTTTGTGCTGTAGCTTGGTTTGAGGTTAGACTCTTCACACTAACGTGTTTCGCAGAGTGGATGTTCTCTGCATAGCACTGACATGGGTATGTCTGTTATTACTGATGGCAAACCGGCTTAATAATGTGGTTACTCTAAATAAACTAACAGTGCAGACTGTGTCTTTCCATGCCTAAGTTAATATTTTCATACACCTACTATTAACTTCCTGATGCGGGGATTCGAGGGGGGTTAATTTTAGTTCTTTTGCTCAGCTCGAGGCAGTTTTTGGTACATCAGTTCTGGAACCATCCACTCACCCCTTCAGAGAGTTTGAACAGCAAGCGGTGGCTCCTCCCTGGGAAGGCTGGAAAATGCCATTTAATGCTGCAGGCTCATGGCTTGAACTCATCTTTTATCAAGCCAAGCAACTTCCTAATGGCTTTATTGCTGTCATTTTGATTTGCAGAGAGGTTAGTTTCAGTTTTCTCCTGTTGGCAGTGTCGTTCTAAATGAAGTGAGAAGTCCAGTGAACACAGTAGGTGGAGGGGAGCTGGGTGTCTATAAGTCCACTTTTGGGGGTGGCTTTTTCCTTTGCTTGCTAAAGGCTTCCTTAATTATATTTTTCTCTAAGATTCTGTATGTAGCAAGCTGCAAATGGGGAATAAGTCAAATGCAGTTTAATGAGGGAGAAGTCAGTGTGGGTGACTCAACCGTCATCTTTTTTAGGTCCCGATTCAAATTCCTTCCCTGTTTGTAGCAATTGAAATGTTACCAACTGTTCACACTGTCGGCGGAGTCGGGAGTGACTCCTGTCTCCATGAGGGATTATTGCACCCCGCTGCCGGGGGTGGTGGGCTCCGGCTCCTCCTGGCAGCTCCGGCGGGGAAGCGGGAGCCTGGATGGGGAGTGGGAGGATGAATCACTTCTCTGCTCCTCTGGACCCAGATTGGAGCTGGGAGGAGCGTTTGGCTCTGCGCGCCTGCAGAGAGCATGGAAATTCTGCCTTGGATTGTCGTGAGTGTCAGAGCCCCTGTGTCCAGCCTGGCCTTGGACACTGCCAGGGATGGGGCAGCCACAGCTTCTCTGGGCACCCTGTGCCAGCGCCTCAGCACCCTCACAGGGAAGAGCTTCTGCCTCAGAGCTCATCTCAGTCTCCCCTCTGGCAGGTTAAAGCCATTCCCCATGGCCTGTCCCGACAGGCCCTTGTCCAAAGCCCCTCTCCAGGTTTTCTGGAGCCCCTTTAGGCACTGGAGCTGCTCTAAGGTCTCCCCTTCAGGAGCCTTCTCTTCTCCAGGCTGCCCCAGCCCAGCTCTCTCAGCCTGGCTCCAGAGCAGAGCTGCTCCAGCCCTCGCAGCAGCTCCGTGGCCTCCTCTGGACTTGCTCCAGCAGCTCCTTGTCCTTCATATGTTGGGACATCCTCCTTGCGTTACTTCCTCTAGTACTGTTCTAAACACAAGATCCACCCTGCGCTGCTCAGTTAGTGAGCAGCGGTTTTGAAACCCAGCAGCCTCCAAAGGCTGCGCTAGCTCTGACTTCGCAGACAGGGCTGACATTCAAAGAGAAACTTGCTTGGCTTATACTTTAAATAGCTCAGGGATGGGGAGGTGGAGAGTGAGAGCACACAATGTGGCCAGTGCTGGGTTGTGGGGACTCTCGGGGCTATTCTTAGATGACAATAGCCGGAATGAAAAGCCATAGTCACTGCCTTGTGCTCGGGCCATTGTGTGTGAGTGATGTTTTGAATTCGGAGAGCCAGAGGTCTTTCAGGATCTCCTTCTCTTATGTTCCTCATTGGAGACCTCTTGCTATGTTTCTTTGCTGGGGATGGTGGAGGTTGTGAAGGGAAATGGCTGCAAAGTGGCTGCTTAAAAGCAGAGTTTGCACATTCTGCTTGCACAGGGTAAGGTTTAAGCCTATAACAGGTTGTATGTGTTCTCCCCAGTGAGTGCTTGAAAGGTGCCGGGTTTTGCAAAGACGAGTCAAGTGGAAGTTGCAGATCTGCCTGTCTCGGTGGCTTTTTGTTAATGGTTCTGTTTGCAAAAGGAGGTTCAGGCATGCGAGGGACAGATGATGATCTGTGTATGGAATACGCTGAAACCTGGGAGTTGTGGGGGAAGCTGCTGTAGCTGAGTGGAGCTCAGCTCAACCCTGGCCGATGTCAGGAAGGAACAGGGTTTCTTGGCATTCTGCTGACTCAATCCATCACTGTTTAGGGGTAACAAAGCCTTATTTTTTAGGGAACAGGGGTTTTTTGAGTGAGCAGGTGTAAGTTCTTTGCAAGAGGTATTGGTTTGTCATCTCCGGCACAGGTTACTCAAGCTAATTCATCTCTGCAGATACATCCATCCACAGATGTGGCCATGTCAGAGAGAGCTTCAGTGTCAAGGGCCTGCAGTTTCTGGCAGCTGCATGGATCAGGAAAAGAGACAGCACTTAAATATTTATATTGCAAAACACAACCTTATTTGAAGGATACACAACTGTGTCCTATTTCTCCCAATATGCTGTATGAAGTGCCCTTTTCAAGTCTGGTTTCCTGGTGCCTTTTTCCCTTTATCTTCCCAAGCTTTAGAGGTAAAAAGCAGCAGTTCCACAAATCCAGCATCATTCTGGCATTAGGAGGAAGTCCTAGAAGACAAATCTGCCAGTTTCACAGTTAAATAAAGGCATTTTTCATGTGTGATGCTATAGAGTTGAACCTCTCTTAGTGCAAGCCCTCCAGACACTGTCCCACAGCACTGAATATACTTCTATTATATGAATATAACTTTTAGAGCTCTTTACGTGACTTCTTTCCAGAGGGAACTCTTGCTCTGGTTTTCCATCAGCACCGTATCCTGGTTTGGCCTCAGTTTTGTCTGGTTAGTGATAACTGATCTTTCACTTTCAGGAATATTAAGTTGAGCAGCCAAGAATAACGGGCAAGTGTCTGCTTTTGGAGATCTGAAGGTGTCAGACAAGGAACTGTCTTGTCGTAAGTCCTTGACGCAGTGTTTGAAAAAAGGGAACCGAAACCTCTTGAGGAAAGAATTTTCTGTTCGTTCTGAGTCTCTTGTGAAATCAAGGAAAGTACAGACTAATATTAACCTTGAGCTTTAGATAGTCGTGGATGCTGCAGCAAGAGTCAGCGCTTCGGGTGAAGTGTGTGGTCAGCGAGAGAATGTATTCATCAGGCAGTCTTGCACTAACACTTTGCCTTGAGACTCTCCTCTTGCAGGATGGTCATCTAAAATCCTCCCTACAGAGCACAGGGGGAGAAGCAGTTTCTCTGACAACTTCATTTTCAACTTCATGTGTGCTTCTGCTTCCAGCGGCCGCCGTGGGTCCGGCCACAGGGGAAGCGGCGGCTGTCACCAGCCGCGTCGGCTTCTTCCTCTGCAGGCTCTTCAGTTTGAGGAAGATAATCTGCATTGCTTATACAAGCTCTAAAGGGAGAGCTGTTTGTTTCTGGATGTCACCTACGACGATGCGTAGGGGTGCTGCTGAGCGTCACAGCGGCTAAAAAATGAACTTCTTCAGTTTGGGCTGAGGTGGAAAGCCAAAACATCTCGGGCTGTCTTCAGATTGATTGGCTTGACTTCCTTCCCATGCAGTGGCTTCTTAGCTCCACTTTAGAAGGAGATTAAAAGCTGGACATCCTGTTCTTGAGGAGGGTTTGCACTTCTGGCTTGCAGTGGAGGTTACTTGTAAGTCAGAATGCTGCACCGACTGATGCCTTATGCTTATCTCATTAGTGTGATGGTATTCCCTGTCCAACACAGAGCAGGCTTCCAGCCGTGCTATGGGACAGCCAACTGTAACGTCAGCAGCTGTGCTGAACACAGGCCTCTTCAGTGCAGGGGATTTTCTTACAGGGTTTTTTTGTCTGCCCTGTCTGCAGACACAGAAGGAGGAACGAGGGAGAAGGCAGGGTTAGGGAGGAGAGTCTTAATATGGACAGGGGAAAGGGTTTGTCCTGCAGTGAAAGGGCTGTTGTGTTGCTACACACACCACTTTACACTTGTGTTCTTGCTTCTTTGCAGTGATACTGCAGTGTCACTGCATTTCTTACTATCTTTTTTCCTTTTGAAATGATGCCGGATATCTAACAGCAAAAATATCCTTTGATTTATCCTTTATATCCTTTGGTTTTCTTCTACATGCCTTAAAAGTAAGTTACGAACAAACTGCTGGATTTCATCAAACAAGAGCCTGGGCTTCTTAAAACAATGAAATACTTGAGACAGAGCATCCACTTTGATTTGCACAAGCTTTATTTGTTGGAATTGCGCTAGTATGTGTAATTCAGGACTTTAATGTTTGCTGACTGACTCCTTGCTCTTGCTGAGGAGCATCCTCACTTCCTATGTAATCCTTTGGCTTCAGGAAAATAATTGCAAATTGCGTCCAAGGTTTTTAAAGCATCATTTTACTCCTTTTTAATCAGAGCATCCTCTGCAGATGTTGGAGTGTCATAAAAATGAAATGTGGAAACAGATGTTAAGTTGTCACGGCTTGCTCCAGATCCAAGATGGTAATCGAGCTGTCAGGAGGAGCAGTGGGAAGTTCAGCTGACTTTATGTGTATGGCCTTTGGCAAGTGACGTATGGACTCCTTAGTGGGAAAGGCAAATGTGAAATGAACTCTATTCAGTGGTTTGTCTGGAGCAGTGCATCTGCTTTAGCAGATCAAGGATAGGAACTACCCTGGATAATGAAGTCTAAGATCAGGGCGTTTATTTAGTAGCTGGAGCTGTTGGTGATGGTGGTTGGGGGAAATGGAGGTAGAAATGAGCAAAACCAGCCAGGGGCTGGGTATTTCTTCTTTCTGGTTGGTAAGAAGAGATGGCACGACCTCAGTGCTGGGATGTTGCTGGTGCAGCTCAGGAAAGCAGCTGAGGAAGATGGGCTGGCGAGTTCAGAAATGCTTCTACATGACAGTGGCTTAGGTGGGAGACATGCCAATTCTTACGGCAACCGGTGATCTGTTGATGTCTCTTGGACTCTGCATTACCTGCTCTGGGGTTTGATGGCTGAAAACATTGAAATAGAGAAAGATAAGTCATGAGCTGATCCCAAAAGGATTCCCATTTCCTGCCCTCTGTCTGCTTTCAAAGATTTTCTGGCCGTCTCCCACACGTTCAGCAGATCATTGTGTGTAATCCTGTCTGGCCGTGCAGTTCAAGATGTTGGGTTTTTAAAGCTCTTGTCTGAATGCTTTGTGCAGATGGCCTCGGGGTGAGTCAGGCTCTAAGGTGCAGTGTCTTGCTTTGATAAGGTTACTCCTGTACAGATAGTTGATGGCTTGATAGCAGGAGAAGAACAGATCTCATGTTAATGGGAAATTGCCATTCACTCTCCTGAAAATAGGAGCAGAGCATCTGAAGCTTTCACTGCTCATTTCCCACTGGAAGTTATCCTGATGTTCCTGCAAAAGTGTTGGGTTGTAAATGGTAACAAACCCGTCTGGCCTGGAATGCCAATAATGGTCAATCACTACCAGAACTATCACTACCAGAGCTATGACGTCAGTCATAGCTTCAAGGTGTTAATGATTTATACATGTCATGAGCAACGAAAGAACATGAAATGTATTGTATTGATAATGCATAGCTCAAGGATGTCAATAACTGGATTTCATAAGTTATCAGAGGTCTTGTCAGCATTTAAATCCTATCTAAGTTGGATTGGAAGTTACATGTGTAACTTTATCAATGGAGATTTTACTACGCTATTGATTTTCTTGCTGCAGATTAAGAAGTGTTAGTCACAGCCCTTCCTGACATGGGCTTTTGTTTCCTCACATAGGCTTTGCTAAATATATATATTAACCAAAACAACACCGCCCGAACCAAATTCTCCACTGTCTTTGGCATTTTAAATGAGCACCAGGGTATTCCTGCACTCTTACATCTCTGCCTAAACTGGCATGGGAAGGACATTTCCTTTCTTTCATTCACAGTGCTTTTTTCAGAGGGAGGATGGAGAGACCTGACCCTTGATTCACACTGAAACTGAGAATGAGCGGCCCATGACAGAGTTGGCACTCTGAAGCCTCTTTGCTATGTCTACTATTTCTCTGCTGGGCCGGTTGGTCGGTTGGTTGCTGTGGGTGTGTTGTTTTAAGGCCCTGCTCGATGAACCAACACAAACATTCCTGGTTGGAAGGCTGGCGGAGGAGCCGCAGCTCAGCTCCCGCTTCCATGTTGCCTTTGGCTGGTGCCGCACGGGGCGGGCGCGGGGGCTCCTTATGGCCCATGGCTGCAGCTTCAAATAGGGAGGGAAAAGAAGTCCCACCCGGTACCCGAGTGGCACCAGTGAATGGGTTCCATGTGCTTTGGTTTCCTCCTGTCCAAATGGCTTTAATAAATCTTCATTTAAATGGTTTATTTTTGGTGATGTTTTCTAGGCACTGAGTAGTTTTTGTTTCGTGGAGTTGCATGAAGCAAATGAGAAATGAAGTGAGTTGTTACTCAGGGTTTGGGTAGAGCCCGAGCTGGATGGGGGATGCATGGAAAAGAAAAGTTTTCTAAACTCAGTATTGTTTTAGGGGTCCAAACACAAGCTAGGCTGTTAAACAGGGAAGTTCAGGTTAGAGATGAGGCAGAAGCTCTTCCCTGTGAGGGTGCTGAGGCGCTGGCACAGGGTGCCCAGAGAAGCTGTGGCTGCCCCATCCCTGGCAGTGTTCAAGGCCATGTTGGACACAGGGGCTTGGAGCAACCTGCTCTAGTGGAAGGTGTCCCTGCCCGTGGCAGGGGGTTGGAACTGGAGGAGCTTTAAGGTCCCTTCCAACACAAACCACTCTGGGATTCTATGACTTATCATGCACATCTCCCTGCCCCAGCTGGGGTTTGGAGACAGGTCTCTGGGTCTATTAGCCGTGCTTAGGCTCTTCCAGTTCTCTGGATATCGGCAGCAGAAGCTAAAATCCACCTGATGTGATCTGTGGAGTAAAGCTCCTGGTTGCAGGCTTTTATGTGCACTGAGGACCATAGACTGGTTTGGGTTGGAAGGATGCTGAAGCCTCCCCGACTCCCCATCCTCATCCTTGGAGGTGTTCAGGAGACACACGTTTCTTTCCTGCTTTTGCCCAAAAGGGCTTTTTGTTCCTGCCTTTGGAAAACGTGCGTGGTTGTGAGCTGTGCTTGGGGCTCTGCTGAGAAGGAAGAGCTCTCTGATGGTGAGAGGTGCTGAAGGACTTCTGTGTCCTCATGTGGTTTTTTAAGAGTGATAATTTTTGTTGTCTAAGGGCTGAATCAAATCTTGCAAAGCTTTACCTTCTGCGCCCTTGATTCAGGCGTTTCTCACAAGTGTCTTCTCTCTGGTTTTGCCCAGTCTTTCCAGTGCTCTGTTAGAGCAGGATGATTTCCTTCCCTCTCTCCCTGCTTCCGGCTCTTTGATAAAAAGGCTCCTTTTGGCTTCTCAGAAGTGGAAGGAAATGACACTGGAAACACTCTGCTTTTCAGTGAGCATGTACTTGATGTCTGCAGTACAGGATGCTTCAGCTCAGGGAACGCTTTGATTCCGTTCTCTAATTGGTGCTGGGAATCCTGATGAGTCCCTGAGTTTGTGTCTCATACTCTGGCTTCAGCTCATTCCAAGTTGTATGTGTATGTATATAAATATATAAAAGGTTTGGGTTTTTTCTGCTTTTAACTCTGAGTCCTGTTTCTATGTGATGATTGTAATGAATGGCTGCAATCTGTGTGCTGGGTCGCATCTTTGCTTCCTTGGAAAAAGCTTTTTCTGGGAAGTTGGTGGTTTTCCCATGGGAGACTGGGGAGGGGGTGCAGGGAGGAAACATTTTCAGATGAAGGTTTGAATTTGGTTTTTATTGCAGAAGTTACCTGCTGTGCCAAACCTGGCTAGAACCTTAGGTACCTTCCAGTGTATGTGCTTCTGTTGAACTGGGAGTAGTGTACTGTGAGAGCTGGAGCAATAGCAATGGTTCCTCAGTGCTCCAGTGTGCATGCAGGTGTGTGTGAAAAGGAGGACCCGAGTTTCAGTGTCAGTTCTGTGACAAAGGCACATGACAAATGAGCATCTCCTTGTTCCTGCTCTGGCCTAAGCCGCGCTGATTAATGGGTGTTGCTGTAGCTGACAAGGGATTGATAGAAAACTGATGATTCACGTAATTCGAGCTCTGCAGGCTCTGTCAAAGACTCATTTCCCTCTTTACAAGAGGTGCTATAGAGTAAAATACAAGTTCCTTTCAAGGCAGCAGCCCTCCACTTAGAAAGCTGAATATTTATAACTCTGAAGGAGTCACTTCTGTTTCCTAGGATTGTATAGGAAAAGCCTGCTTGGGTTATCTTTGCTTTCAGTGAGTATTCTTGGAGTAAACTACTTATGAATGTGAACAAAGACTGAGCCAGAGAGCACCAGGGACTTATGAAAGAGATTTTCTACCTATTTTTTGTGTGTGTGGTTTTAAATGAGGCTTTTACTTGCTGCTACTGAGGTGTACTCTGTATGAATGACAAACAATGCTCCAATTTGATTTCGTGTCTAAACAGATAAGCCTGATTTCTTGGGAGCTCTCATGCCAGTTTAAGGAGGCGTTACTTTAATTTATGGAATGGTTTGGCTTTAATGGCAGGTTTTAGTTACGATAGTGGGGAAAATAAGAGGCTGCTCTGGTGGAAACCAGCTCTGTCATCTGTGTCCACGGGTACCACAGGCAAATAACTTGGACCTTTTTGATCTTGCTGAAGTCATCTGTGAAATGTCTGCAGTGATGCTGCTTATTCACCTCTCCTGGAATGTCTCTGCTTAATGAATAGCTCTCCAGAGCTCCCAGAAACACGCAGGGCAGTGGCTGTGGGACTGACAGGGAGGCTGTGACGGCTGCATCGGGCTGCAGAGATATATTTGACTCACCTCGCTGACTTCTTGGGGCAGTTGTCTTCCTTCTCGATGGACTGAGAGCCTTCCCCGGCGTTCCAGGGAGAAGGGGAGCAGGACTGTGAGGAGCCGGGCTGCAGCCATCCTTCATGGTGCACTTGTACAAGTCTGCAGGCTGCTGGCCTGCAGCCGGCTCGGGCGCTCGCTGGGTCATTCGGGACCGACCAGGTGGGTCTGTCCTGCTCTGATGTGGTGTCCAGGAGCACATCCAGCCTCGGAGCGTCCGGGATGCAGGAGCTGGGAGCTGTGCGAGGACGTGGGAGGGCTTCGGGGCTGATGGTTGATTTTGGACCGCGGCAGCTCCCAGGTGGGGTTTGTCTGAATGAGACCGTGGACCAGGAGGGGAATGTGTTGGTGACACCAGGATCCTTCTGGAATAGTGGTACCAATCCAAGGTTACCTTTCACTGTGAAAGCGATTTTAAATTGAAGCCTCTTCCCATTCACTTTGTTGGATCTTTAAGAAATCTTCCAGGTAAATGGGTGTTGGTTCTGCAGGATGTTGGCTTAACGCAAAGGTGAAAATCCTTTGCTTTTGAAAATCCTTTGCACTTAAAATCCAACCCCGCGTTTCTCTGTCTTTCTCTGCCTGCCTGAGACAACAGTGGAATTAGGCACTCTACTGGAAGTGATTCTGCAGTTGAGTTTACTGTGCTGGAGAGGTGTTTACGTGTCCCTTTCTGTTCCTCTTCATTTATTTCTTGATCATTTATGCATATTAATGTGTGAGTTACCAAAGAGGAGAGGGAGGAGGAGGAGAAATCCTGAGGTGAAATTAAATCAGACACCAGCATTAATCATTCTGGTTGTGTCTCTAAATAGATGACATAATTCACCGAAGGATTTTCCTTTTCATTGAAGAGATTAAAACATGAAAGTCCTAAATTGCCACTTCTGTTGTAGCAATTTCATTGATTTGAGAAATACACTTGATGTTATTTGGCATGAAATACTTGTGTCTGAGAGCGTAACGATCAGCTCTGATTGGGAAGAAGTAATAATTCATATTAATACTGCTGCTGGCTTCTTGCATCCCAGTGTCTTTCAGCAGTTCCAAACTTTATTAACCTTTGGAGCACCCTTGACAGATGGAGAGATGGAAAATCATCATGCCAAATTAACTGAGTCTTTGCAGTAGTTCCAAAGGGGGCTGGGAATTGGGGCTGGGGAATTTGGCCCATCCCTGGGCTGTTTTCCTGAGGAAACAATTAGCAGGAGGGAGGATTGAATGGATTTGATGTGTCTGTGTATGTGTGGATGCTGCTTTCTCACCTATAGATGCTTCTGCATGTGCACACGTCTGCCTGTGGTAGCGTGGTGCTGTATAGTGTACAGTGAGTGTAATTTGGGATTCCTGAAGTGAATTGAGGCAGTGAGAACATCTGGCAAACGCCAGAAATAATGATCACATTACAGGTTTCTGATGAATAATTCAATTCAGTTTAGGACTGCTCCACCATTAAAAGAAACCCTTCGCAATATTTGACATAATGCAGCTGAAGCACTTGCAGAAAACAGTTTGGAAGGCAAAAGGAGCAGTTGTTTCACTTCTGTTTTAATCCCCACTGGTTGAGGAAATCTGAGTGTTCAGGATGAAGATGTGTGTAAAGTTCTTTCTTCTGACCTGGAATAATTGTGAATTAAACTGCTCATAAGTCTGGGGCTGCAGAAGTTAGAATAGGAAGTGTCTCTTTTGTCTTCTGGGGTCAGGTAGCTAATGGCTGATGGTTCGTTGACAGGGGTAACCAGCCCCCTTTGTCTTTGGTTGCATCTGAACTAAACCCAGAGATAAAGCTGATAATTCTACGTTTTACAATCCACTTTTCCAATCCATTTGGCTCTTTTTGGTGTGTTTCATGTAACACGTAAGAGAAGGATTAGTATGTTGCAGAAGGATGCAATGAGGATGATCTACATCTGCTTCAGGGGGATTTCAGGGTATAGTTTGAGCTGCTTTTCTTCTTCATTTTCTTCTGGCTTCCTTCCTTAAGGGATGGGTTTCCAAACTGCTTTCTGTGGAGCACGCTCAGGATGGCGTCAAGAAGGGCATCAAGCTGGAGGAGACCTGCAGAGGTGTCCACAGCCCCCGTCCTGCACGGGGCCAGGAGCTGGTGCATGTCTCACTGGCGGAGTCTCTGCTTCTCTTTGTTGTCATGGACCTGTTCTGCTGTCTCTTCCTGCTGCATTTCCATCCTAGAATAAACAGAAGTTTCTGTTGAAAGCAAGTGCCAGCCTCTCCCTTCACAGAGGCACTTCCTTTGTGCCCCACGAAACACTGCAGTGCAGCATTCTTCATTCAAATCTGCTGTGTTGAAACGAAGAGCCCTGGCTCCTGGATCCCCTCCCTCCCTCCTTGCTCCACACCCAGGCAGCTTGTTGCTTCCAAATGAATTAACATGGTTTCTGAAGGGTGTTCCTGTGCATTTCCCACACTTTTGGGTCACTCTGATTAATTCTCACGCTCTGCTGCTGCATGGGGAAGCCCAGGATTGAGCACTGCCCATGAGCCTTGCCCAGGCTTGGTATTTCATTCCTTCACAGCTTTTCCGTGGTTTTTAAAAGCATGGAATCGTAGAATGGTTATGGCTGGTAGGGACCTTACAGGTCATCTTTAATTGAAGATGGTAAATAGTGGTGTCAGTAGCGTGCTGGACAGCACAGCAAGTGTTGGGAATGGAGGGTGGTTGGAGAGGAGGAGTTAAACAACTTCCTTGGAGCGCAAGCGCCTTGTGTAATACCCAGTGGGAATCCCCATTCCTGTCCTCTCTCCCAGAAAGGATCCAGAAACTTAGATTTCAGTGATAGCCAGCCTTGGTTTCATGAGAAATCAGGACTAATTCGGTTGGAAACGTGTCCAGTATGTGCTTAGCTTTATTCCTTACTGAATCATAGAAACACAGAGTGGTTTAGGTTGAAGGGAGCTTAAAGCTCATCCAGTTCCAACCCCTGCCCCGGGCAGGGACACCTCACACTAGAGCAGGTTGCTCCAAGCCCCTGTGTCCAACCTGGCCTTGAACACTGCCAGGGCTGGGGCAGCCACAGCTTCTCTGGGCACCCTGTGCCAGCGCCTCAGCACCCTCACAGGGGTTTTATCAGGGATTTATGCACACTATGAGTTAGTTACAAAGACGAGGACTTGTCTGGTGTGCGCAGGAGGAGTTACCAGCTCTGCTGCTGGAGGTAGGGCAGTGGGGCAGCTGCAGTAAAGGCAGAAGGCACCGGCTGCCGCGCTGCTTCCAGAGGCGCTTCTCTCGTGCCTGGAAGGGCTGGTACACCCAAGTAATCAGTGATGCAAATATATTGTGATGTAGGTATGAAAATCAAAGCTGACTGTCCTCAGCACCTCGCTGAGATGGAGACCAAGCTTGATTTTGCTTTTCAGCATGTCTCGCTGCTGCTTTTACTTCACCGATGCAAAACTTCACGCGCTCATCTTGCACCTCAAACCATTATCAGGCTGGACTTGAATGGCAGCTCCTAATGCCTACAGTCCTGTTTGTGTGCTTATAACAAGGGATTCTTGTCGGTGTGCATTACCCAATGCTATGATTTCTCCAATGGGTAGGGAATATCCTGGTTTTTAAAGGAAAATGTACCTTCTTGAGGGCGTGTGGTCTCTGACAGGATTGAGAGCCTGAACCTGAATCTCCCTCCTGGCTCTGGTCTGAAACAAAAGACTGTATTTCCTCCTCTTCTATCGTTCTCACTTCAAAGCCTGGGTTGTAGATTAGCGGGGAGATTTGTAAGGCTCTGATGATCAACAGCTTTCGGCGAGCAGTGTGGTCTGTGCTGGGAAATCCTTGCTGTTCCTGCGTAAAGGCTTTTCTAAGTCACTAAACCTCCCAACCACGGCTGTTGGGCTGTTGTCTGTCACTTGTCACAGCCCTGTTTGGAGTCATGTACCTAAAATATACTGAGGCTGTTTCATCCAACTACAGAGTCTTTCACTTTTGGAGCACAGGCTTTCTTAACGCATGATGATAGGAGAATTCTTAGCAATATGCTGGGAATATGTCAAAATGTGTAATCCAAAACACTCTCTAAAACTTAATTACATATTAAATGGTTCTAAGTTCTACTCAGAGCTGGAGTGTTGGTGGGTTTTCATTTCTGGAGCCTGAATGGAGTGTTAATTTCAAACTAAACTGTAATCTTAACCTAAACTTCCACAGGCTTTGCAAAGGGAGGCAGGGGATGCCTGTACCACTGTTGTCTCTGATGTTCAGCATCCAAGTGTGTGGTAGCTTTCAGGAGACAGGGATTTAAGGCACAAGATCTACACCGAGATCGTTCAACCATTCTATGGTTAAAATTGCTGCTCCAGTGTTCTCTATGAAGTGGAGGTTTTGTTCATTTTGTTCTGCTTTGTCTTTCATGTGCTGCTGAATAGCCTGAAAGATAAGGTTGTGTTAGAGCTGTGCACACAAGTTACTGCTTGGCATCTTCAATCCTTCTGCATATTCGCTGCCCGTGTGCCAGGCCGGGGTCCTGGGATGTCAGGATAACATGCTGAGGTTTGAACCTGCTGGTTTCCACCTTCCCAGCCACGGGTTGAGTCTGTTTCCCTTTGATTTTGACACGCTTCCTGCTTGTCTTGAGCTCATCTGACCTCACCGAGGAGGAGGAGGGCTCCTGGCAGCAGCCATGGGGGGGACCGCTGCGTCCAGGCGGGAGCAGGGCCGGT
Source organism: Strigops habroptila (assembly GCF_004027225.2). Classification (NCBI taxonomy): domain Eukaryota; kingdom Metazoa; phylum Chordata; class Aves; order Psittaciformes; family Psittacidae; genus Strigops; species Strigops habroptila. The sequence goes on from NC_044294.2 coordinate 1,055,720, forward strand.
TTGGGAGCTCAGCTCCGGCAGTCGGAGCGCGTTTGTGTGGGTGAGAGGATCGCTGTTTCATCTGGGCGGGAGCTGGGGGTTGCTGCTTCTGTTTTATTGTCATCCCACTCCTTTCCCAAGCTTGTCATCTTTTTATACAGCATGGCATTTGGGAGAGGGGTGGGAACGTCTTGGGAAAGCTACAGTGCGCAGGCATGGAGATGGAGCTAGATACTGAAAAGCAGCTCAGGCTGCTTGGGTCTTCTCCTGGTGCTCTGTGCTACGCAGGCTGATTCACTGTGTCACTATCCAGTTAGAGCAGTTAAAGCTTATCAGTGGGAAGAGTTGAAACCCTCTTTGGGAGGATTCTGATCCTGGGATCTCAGGGTCCTGAGATCCAGGGATCTTTAGGAGACAATACTGCTTGGAACAGGAGCATTGCTTAGAGTGAGAGATGACTGGGCAAGGTAGTCTCCTGGGCCTGAGTTCATCCCAATAGCTCTGTGCATGAGCTGCTGAAGAATGAACAAGTTAGTGCAGAAATGTCTTTGTTTCCATACTTCCAGCTTCAGTTTATAAGATGCTTAAGCCTAAAGTAGTGATTTGGCAAATTCTTTTGTCCCAAGCTGACTGTTGGATGCTGTAGCAGAGCAAGGTATCGTTCCAGTCAGTGCATATCCACCTGCTCTGAGCATGATGGGTTTATGATAGCACAGATTCTTGCCAGGAGCTTTGCAGAAACCCATCTCTTGTTTGTAGTTTGAGAAGCTGCCACTGTTCAGTAGAGGTCCGTAATTGCACCACAGTTCTTATAATCTGCTTAAGGGTCATAAATGAATAAAGGATAACCTACTATTAGTTTTCGTTTACTGGATCCTTCCCAAGATTGTAGGGTAGGAGTGTTCTGGGGCCTTGGATCTGTGTACCTAGACATTGGTCTTGTTAAACTATCAGGCTTTTCCAAGCAGGAACAATCAGTTAATGAAGATCATCCAGATTTTTTATGCCCGGGTATGGTGGTAGCTTCAAATGTAGTGTGTACCAACTTGCCTGTGATGGATACTGCCAGTGATGACTCTTCCATGGAAGTATTAGAGGCATCATTGCTTAAATACCAGCATTTTATTCATGGACAATAACTGAATGGTAATAATTGTGCCTATCAATGCTCTGTATGCTTCAAAGCTCAGTAAGGAAAAAGAAAATTATACATTATAGATGCTGAGAATGACAAACGTGGCCAAAATACAGGAGGCAGAAGTTCCTTCCTTGCCCTTTGGATTCATTAGAATCTAGCCCAGCCTGCTGAGTGCTCCAGGGAATGCTGAGGAGGTGGTTGCAGCGAGGAGGAAAGTAAAACTATGCAACTGTCTAGTATCATACAGCTCTGTGTCCCTCTCTGCCCCAGGTGACTCGATGGATCTGGTGATGGGAGTGAAGAAATGGTTTGTTTTAAATGGATGGAAAACTTTTCTGTTGCTACTAGGGATGTTTTATTATGTAGTTGTCAGCCACGTGAGCTTAAAATACAATAGAATGGGTTCTGCCATCCAGGGCAAGGCTTAGTGTGAGAATAAGAATACCTGGTGTTTAATCCCAATTCTTCTATGGGCATCGTGACCTTGAATTCAATGTGTTTATTCACCTTCGGGCACTTGAAGCATTGGCAGCAGGAGCAGGGTGTTGAGGAGCTTGTTCCTTGTCTTGAATGATCACAGTGGGTGGGATCCTATTTGAACAGGGAAGGAGGGGAAAGGCTTTTTGGTGTTTCAAGTGGCTGTTAACCTAACAACCTGGGGAAATGAGGAGATGCAAAAGCAGTGAATTCCAAATGAAAGCGGTTGTTGTGACTGCAGACATGAAAAGGTCCCGTGCGATGCGGTGCCCCGGGGGTTAGAGCACACACGCAGCTCCGGCTCGGCCGTGCTCGGTCCTCGCAGTAAGTCCGAGTTAAAAACCTTTCGCTTGTGTAAGCAGTGGGAAAACAAGCAGACACTTCATCCTCTAGAAAGCCCAGTAAGCCTCAGGAAATTCCTGCATTCTTGATTTGATTTTGTGGCAGAGGGCTGCGTGGTGTGCGTTTGAAAGATGAGCAAGGTTGCCCTCTCCAGCCCCGCTCCACAGGCTCGATAAGCTGGAGCTAAATAGCTCATTGTTCCCCTGCGGGCAGCCCCATCAGCTGTCCCTGCTCCCCGCCACAGACACGGAGTGTAGTGAGAAGGAAAACGTGCTGATACTGCATTTCTTACTAAAGGAAAAGGTTACTACTTCTTGCTGCTGTTCAGCAGGCGAGCTGCGTGTGAAGCATCCCACCTGGAGAACCAAGAGCTTGAGCTTCCTTGTAGTTTTACAACTGAGATACCTGTGCTCTGCTGATCTCCTAGTCTTGGAGATCTACTAGTTTTTGGGAAGTGGTACTTTGGATTTCTACTTTGTCTGCTGGGGCTGGTTCCTCAGTCTAGAGCTTGACTGATGGAGAACGTCAGCGTTCACCAGGTTGTCACCCTCGTGCAGCAGCCGTCAGTGGTAGCACAGTAGTAGTGGGTGACCACACCAGTGCACATCAGTCTCAGCTGAATCTGGGATGAACTGTTCCTACCCCAACCCTCTTTTCAAACCTGGCACCTCCTGTTCATCCACCTGATGGGGAGTACTTCTGAAAATGAACTGAGCAGATGCTTGAGCCCGAAGTGCACAGATGGACACATCATGAACCAGGAAAATACCTGCTGCATTTGGATTCTCTGCCTCCTCCTTTATTTGCAGAGCAGAAAATGCCATATCTGCTCCAGTGGTTTTTTTGGGTGATACCTTTTTATGGGGCTAGGAACTAAGCCACTAAAATGGTTTTGCCCAGTGACTGCTGACAAGGTCGTGGAATTGTTTCTATGTTGGGATCATCCCTTTTGATGAGGAAAGGGTGGAGGAGAAGACAAAGGGAGGAAGAGCTTTCTAATACTTCTTGCCTTGAAGGACATTCTTTCATAATGAAGGATTTATCAAAGATTTAGATTAGTTATTAGGAAGAAATTCTTCGCTGAGAGTGCTGAGGCACTGGCACAGGGTGCCCAGAGAAGCTGTGGCTGCCCCATCCCTGGCAGTGTTCAAGGCCAGGTTGGACACAGGGGCTTGGAGCAACCTGCTCTAGTGGAAGGTGTCCCTGCCCATGGCAGGTGTTGGAGTTGGATGAGCTTTAAGGTCCCTCCAACCCAAACCAGTTTGGGATTCTTGAATGTCAGAGCTGAGTGTTAGGACTGGGCAGGCTGGCTCATTGCAGCAAGGAAACACTCCGTTACTGTGCCTTTTGGTGCGGTTCCCACCTCGCTGCCTCACCTTCTGTGCTGCGTGAGAGTCCCGATGACAAAGCCACAGGCAGAATGGGGTTGTCTTGTTTGCATTGACTAAACATGGCACTCATGCAGGGCTCTGCAAGTCCGTGAGTAGCTTTGTAACTGGGGATGGAGCCGGATGGAGATGATATGCACAGCAGTAGGGATTAGCAAATTGCATTTGGAAAATGATACTCACCCCTCTTCGGTTGTGGTGGTGAAGCTGCAGGTGCCTGTGGTTGGAATGTGGAGGCACAAAGCTGTGCATGCCCAAGACCTGCATGTTCCTTACTTTATTGTGATTCTGAATTCAGCTTGGAGCCACACATCTCTGAGAACCTTTGGCAGGAGCAGCAATCGGAGTCAAGCAATAGCAGGCCTCTCTGAGGTTGGAGTGCTCAGAGATGGAAGTGCATCTTTTATTGTTTTCATGTTGAGTTTATTGCCTGTATAAAAGCCAAATAACCTCCAGTAGCTGCATCACTGGATATTTCTGCATTTTTAGATTAAACTGACATGCTTCTGCTGTGTTTTTGTGCCCTATTTAACCATGGGCCAAGTCATTTCACTCTCCTGTCCCTGAAATCAGACTTGGTAAGATGAGGAGAACACCCCGGCTTAGAGGTCTAATGGGAGGAGTTTTCCTATTTGTAAAATGCTTGAAAACTGTTTGTAAAATATTGTGTGCATATAAATAGATTACCTTCAGTAATAATTCTGCATAATAGAATGTTAGCACCTATATCTGTGTCATGTATGGGTCCTTTAGACATAGATATTTTATAGCCTTCCTGGAGATAAGTCTCCCAAGGGAAGTGCCATCATGTTGGCTCCCAGGAGGAGTGTCTTTATCTCTTTTGGTGGCTTTTGGTTTATAATGAGAGCTGCACAGCTGGAGACTCAGGAACTAACTGAATAATCCCAAACTGGTGCCTTGGGGGAGTGTCCCAGTGTGTGCAACGTCTTGTTTCGGCATCAGGAGTAGCCTGCAAAGGAATTGGATAGGAATTCCCTCAAGTGATTCCCTGAGCTGATGTGGGGTATTGCAGCATTCAGTCCGCTTTCCAGGCTGAGATTCAGTACATTTTTAGGCAGTGACCACTTCTTCTTGATGCCAAAAATGCACTTGACACTTGTAACTGATGCACTCTTCAGCAGCAAAGCTCTGCTCCAAGGGCTGTGCACGGGATTGCAGGATATTGGATGGTTTTCCTGTGGCTGGTGCAATCACTTTCTGTCTGCAGATACACTTCATCCTAATGGAGCTTTGCTGCTATATGTTAATGAGGGAACGTATTTTTAACTGTATTTTACTGGAGAATTTTGATGGTGTTTTCTCTAATGGGATTTCGTTTAATCTCTAGTGCTTTTATTTGTTACAGAGATCCGTGCCCAGTTGGTAGAGCAGCTGAAATGCCTTGACCAACAGTGTGAGCTTCGGGTCCAGTTACTGCAGGACTTGCAGGATTTCTTCCGCAAGAAGGCAGAGATTGAGATGGATTACTCAAGGAATTTGGAGAAGTTGGCTGAGAGATTCCTGGCTAAAACTAGGAGCACCAAAGACCAGCAATTCAAGTAGAGTATTTGCCTTTTGTTTTTGCTCTTTTTTTTCCCCCTGTAGATGTGGTTGCAAGGATAGGAATGCCAAAAGAGAGCTGATAGAGTGGATGTAGGTACCAGCACTTGTGAATGTCAGAATCAAATGTTTCCCAAGTTTGTGTTAAACACAGAACTCATTTCATCTTTCTACACAGCCTGGTTGCTAACTACACTTCAGTAATTCCTGGTAGGTCATAGTTGTGAGTAGGGAATGGAATGGTGAAAATTGGCACGTCTAAAAGGAGTCATTTTGTCGGGAAGGTGGGCAAAGCTGTATGCCAGATTCAGTGGACAAAGCCAGGATTTCCTTCATGGCTGGTGGCTATGGTCTGTTTTGTTTAAAGGGTAACTCTTTCCAATCTGTTCTATGCTGTGGGTTGCTGTTGCAGCTCTCTGGTTTCAATATCCTACACATAGTGTAGGGTTTAAGATTGTTGTATCTCTGTTCATAGAATTCTCTGCTACTACCCCTTCAAAACAGCAGAGAAGTAAGGCCAATAGTACTTCCAAAGAGAGCTGTGCCACGGTGAGGGGAATCCCTAGATACTAACTGGTGGGACTCAACTAGAATTTGAAGATGTCCTCATTGACAAGGAATTGTCCCACCTGCCTGAACCATTATTTACAGGTAGGTCTGCCCATACTGCTTTGGTTGTTCCCCGCTTAGCTCTTGGGATGACTAACGTGGTCATGGTTTCATGGATTCAGAGCCACCAGATTTACTGCCGAGTCCTGCCTGGAGGAAGGTGGTTTTCCCAGGAGGGGTGATGCAGGAGAGGATGTACGTGTGAAGAAGGGGCTGGTGCAGGCTGCGTGGCTCGGAGCCATCAGCCCCATGAGTAGGTGGCCAGCACAGAGCCATGGCCACGGTGCTGCTGTAGCTGACATGGGGGCAGTGCACAAGCTGGTTGGGTTTTGTTGTCAGGGGAGCAGCTGGGGAAAACACGGAGCGAAAGCAGCCTTGGATCTGAATCATTCCTGCTTTGGACAGTTTGGGCTGAGAGGATCCATCTGGGTCTGCCTCCACCCAAAGTGCAGTGTCACAGTTAGCGTTGTTGGGGTCATTGTCTGTGTTTTGGTTTGTTGTTGCTGTGCTTGGAGGGATATGGGGATGTATCAGCTTTCCCCTCCCACTAGACATTCACTTTGTGAAAGCCATTCAATAGGCACCATTTTATTTCCTTTCTGGGCAGCTTTGATGTCACTTACTTCAGTTCTCACTTAAAACACACATTGTGCTGCGCTCTGGGGAAGCCTGACTCTGAGCATCACTGTTTGACAGGTTGGAGAAGAGTTATTCTGTGCATCTATGTACCTGTCATGGTCTTAAATATTTTTGTTTCCTTTACAGTGGAAGTGTTCTTACAGCTTTAAGCTGCACATGCCTTTAAGATGGCACTAGAGAAATGATGCCTTGAGCTGTCATTTTCTTGTGCATTATGATTGGTCTTTTTCAGTTGATTTTTGTCCTTATTCCTGGTGAAAATTGAGGTGGTTTCCTTTATATTCCATGATCTGAAACATCCCATCAGAAATGCTGCTGTGTTCAGCTTTCAATGTTGGGAATGTTGGATCTAGCTTGCTTCGTATTTTGACATTTGGAGTGAATTTTCAACGTGGAAGTTTTTACCATTGTTCAATAAATCCTACATGGTGTCATGCTTCATGGCAATTAAATCTGCCAGCTGTGATCCTGCAGGGTGTCTGTTCTAATGCATTTTTCCCACTGCCCCTGGTTTTTGAGCTGTTTGTACTTTAGATGGGCTTTATAAAGTTGTACTGACCTCAAATATCCCACTTATTGAGTGTAGCCTCGATTGGGTGGGTGATTCCGTCAGCACGTAAAATTTTCACTCGAGTTGCTGAATTAAAGGTCAAGTCCAGAGCATTGCCTGGAAGAATCTGGAAATCCATTAGGGATGGGGCAGCCACATCTGGGAGCTGCTCTAAGGTGTCCCCTTCTCTTCTCCAGGCTGCCCCAGCCCAGCTCTCTCAGCCTGGCTCCAGAGCAGAGCTGCTCCAGCCCTCGCAGCAGCTCCGGGGCCTCCTCTGGCCTCGCTCCAGCAGCTCCACATCCCTCTTGTGCTGTTGCCCCAGAGCTGGACCAGGACTGCAGGGGGGGTCTCCCCAGAATGGAGCAGAGGGGGAGAAAACCATCTTGCTTTTGGAATATGTTACCCGTGCAAGGCTTGAATCCCAAATGTAGAAGCTGGTCAAGAGTTAGAATAAAGGGGAAAAGCGATTGTTAACAGTGAGGCTGCTGGGTGTGCGGGCAGGATGTGTCCCAGCTGTGGCTGTAAAGCTGTCTGACCTGGGCAGCTCCATCTATGACTTGTCCAGTCATTTGCTGGCTGTAACATTGAGAGATGTGTCAGAATACCACAGGGATCAGTAAGGAAGCAGTTCCAATTATAATTCCAACTATCCCCAACACTCCTCTGTCTGAACAGCAACTTGGCTGGTACCTTCTCTATAGCTGCTGCAGCTGTAATCTCGTTTGGAAGCCCCCGAAAGAGCATTTGATCAAAGCCAACCCTCATCTCTCTCCTCCTGAGCAGCCTGGTATTACATGACTCCAAGACGTGCACGGGCGGGTGGCTACTCTGTAATTGCCTGGCTGTGCCCCTATAAATACACAGTAATAGCATGTTCTTCCCATGAGATGATGATTGTGTCGGAAGGCACCGTATCATTCAGGGAGTGCTTACCATGTCACTTGCCGTTTTTAGATCCCATAACACGCTGTCAAGGAGGAAATCTGTCAGGCAGCTACCCTGTAATTTGCATGTGCTTTCATACTCAAGAGCTAGTATGTAATTGCTGAGTTGCTCCCGATGTGTTCATTTCAGGGAATACTGTCAGGGGCAGGAGGCTTCAGGCTGACCCTTGGAATTGGCTTGTGTGGCTTCCTCCACCATCCAGCTCCCGGCTGCTGAAAGCACACCCTTACAGGAGGGAGCAGTGTGAAGTGCAGCTTGTGTTGGGTTTCCAACAAATGCGATGCATGGGGTGTGTTTTCCTTAGATGTGGCTGCAGCAGAGGTGATCGGGGGCTACGTTTTCCATATGGGATTTGGAATGTAGGTGGTTGGGTCTTGACAGCAAAGAGTGTATAGCTGGTGATGGGCTTGGAGGGCGCGTGCCCCTTGCAGAGTTTGAAGCTAGCTTCACTGGAGCATCTTAAAATGGTTTACAGAGGTAGGTGTATGTTGTTCTCATTTTATATCTTTGAAGAAGGGGAACAGATTGTTTTAGCCAAGGTGACATCTAAGTTGATGGCAGTTGGATATATCCCAGGTTCTACTTGCTTTTAACTACTCTGCCATGGCTGTTATGCTTCATCTTGCCTATTCTCTTTTAAAAAATTATATTTTAGTTACAGAATACTATTGAAGAGAATAGTCATATAAAATGCATATATTTGGTAAGGCTTTTTCAGTGCCCATTGGTAAATATCCTTGCACAGCGTGTAAGGACTGGAAGGAAAAAATGCATTGTACAGCCCAAGTCTTACAAGTCCAGTTGTTAAAAGAGCTTGTTGGCCACAGGTTTGGTGTATCATAGAATCCCATAGAATCTGCCTAAGATCTCACCTCAGTCTCTCCTCTGGCAGGTTAAAGCCATTCCCCTTGTCCTGTCGCCATATGTCCTTATCAAAAGTCCCTTCCCAGATTTCTTGTAGGCCACCTTGAGGTATTAGAAGACTGTTGTAAGGGGCCTTCTCTTCTCCAGGCTGAACAAGCCTGACAGTTACAAGGTGTATAGACTACAAGGTGTAGTCATTGTTCCATAAAGATTTGCCTGGCTGACCATCTCTTTTTTGGCAGTTAGATCAGAGCATCCATCTCGGTGTCCCTCTTGCCTGTGGGTTTTGGGGTCCCTGCACGCAGCAGAACTGCTCTGACATCCATCCTCAGAGGAAGGCTCTCTCTCACTGCAGGGAACCCCCAGGACCTTTAACACCAAGCTTCAGTCCTCCTATTTCATGTGATTTTGTCCAAAAGGCATTTGCCTATTCAAAGAATCAGTGAAGACTATAAAAACCGTGGCAAAGCTTCAGTGATTCCTTCCAAGGGGGAAAAAAAGGGAAAAGAAAAACCAAGAAAACATGAAAATAAAATGCTATTTTAAGGCCATCTTTTAGATGAAGATAATCTTTAGAAGTAGGATACTGAGTAGTGATTGTCAGCTGGATGTCCAGGATATCTCAGCATGAAATTCAGATGGCTTTCTGGCAACCTTTGCCTTGAAGAAGAAGATGCAGAATAAGTCTGGCAACCTTCAGGCTGGGCCCTCGTAAACAACAGATGTTCATAACTGGAATCTTTTGGAAGAGGAGGGCAGGGAGCAGCATCCATGTCCATGCTTGTAATCCTCAAAATTCGCAGGGAAGGCTGAGCTGTGTCAGGAGCACTTTGAGGGGAAATCAGACGTGGATGTGAATGAGCAGCTTGCAGAGTTTTCTTAAAGCTGCAGTGATTTCTTGCAGGAGAGATGACACAGGCTGTGAGGGAGATAGTAAAGCATTAGTGTCACGTGGACTTCAGTTATGGTGGTGTTATAATTATTATTATAGGCAGTTCTGACCTGTGATTCCTGCTGATGGAGCTGAGCCCTAAACATTTCCCCCCCTCCAAGTCTTTTGTGTAACAACATTTGGAAGATTTTAGAAGCAAGAAGCATTCTGTCCCTGCTCATTGCAGGGGGCTGGACTGTCTGACCTTTGAAGGTCCCTTCCAACCCAAACTTATTCTATGATTAATTTATTCAGTGGCCTCGCTGAACCCGCAGAGCCAGGGATACGTGACCGATGCATGTAAAACCCAAGGGAGGATCTCTGTGGTGTGTTCCATCATATCGATGATCTCAGTATCTCAGCATGTTGGTTGGTGTGATTGTAGCTGCTCTTGCAGAGGACAAAGATCAGACAGGCTTGAGAAGGTCTATACAGAAACAACTACAACTCTGCTCTAACACTTGGGGTAGCTCTAGCTCTGATGGGTTGACAGTTGCATGGGTCTGAAAAGAACTTTTCCATCTCTCCCTTCACCTTGTATCTGATTTCAGTGGCTGGTTCAGGTGAGCCGCACTGAGCTCAGTGCTGCAGAGCGGGCACCCTGCAGAGCTCAGAGACCTGAGCCCGCGGTCACCGCTGAGGTGGGAAATCAATCCAGGATCCCGATCACTATTTCAGCATGTACCAGGTCGCAGAATCCCAGCCTGGTTTGGGTTGAAGGGACCTTAAAGCTCCTCCAGCTCCAACCCCCTGCCACGGGCAGGGACACCTTCCACTAGAGCAGGTTGCTCCAAGCCCCTGTGTCCAACCTGGCCTTGAACACTGCCAGGGATGGGGCAGCCACAGCTTCTCTGGGCACCCTGTGCCAGCGCCTCAGCACCCTCACGGTAATGAATTTCTTCTGGAAGGAGTTCTTCCAAGATCTGGGAATATCTGTTGCACACCTCTAGGAAATAAATCCTGAATATTTTGGGGAGACAGAGGGAGGTGGAACAGGAAACTTCAGTTTCTGTGTGTACCACCAAGAGTCTTGCTTTAAACCCCTCAGTTCAAAGGGAGATCAGTCGGAGAAGTTTTCTGTTCACACGGGTGATGTGACGTGCCTGTGTTATTTAAATGTTTCGTTCTATTTAGTAACATTTTCATTCCCATCTGACTCATTCCCTCATTTTGTGCTCCTTATGGAAACCCAATATCCCTATTCCTGGGTTTTGGGTGTGGTGTTTTGTTTTTAGTCTCTTGTGGGGAATGAAGTTGTCTTTTAAGGTCTGTTGCTCTGAACAGGGTTACCTTGCAGTGCCCAACTGTCACTGGCCTTTGTCGCTGTCTCCTACTTGCCTTAAAGCAGATAAATCTTGGATTGTCTCTTCCTTGTATGAATGAGTAATTTAATTAAGACATTTCAGATACTTGGGGCTCAATCTTCCCTTCTGATCTCTTGAACCTTTGAAGTGGAAGTTGCACAGGGCCCGATCAAGATAACACCCGAGAAACCACAGAGCTTCATACTTTGTGGTTCCTTCAGAATCTGTGCACAACTTCCTCTTCCTGCTCCCAAACACCCCCGATTGCTGTGAGCTGGAGCTAACCTAAATAAACTCTCCAGATTTCGCTATCATCACACCATCTCGAAACTAGTATAAATAGTGCTGGAAATAAACCTGGATCTTGGCATCTTCCCCCTCCTTCTCTCCTTGCGGGGCAAGTTTGAGTCAAACAGTTGTGAATGAGAAATCATCAACACTTTGGGCAAGTTCATAGCCAGGTCTTAAAGCTTCGGGTTGATCTCATCCATTTTGCTGCTGAAGGGTGAATACAGACTCCAGTCTTTCTGCAGAGCCAGTGGAAATCAAGCTCAATGTCGATGGTACCCATCGGTCCCTATGGCACGTTTTATTTCCCTTTCCCATCCCTCCTCCGGGGTGACATGAAACTGGAAGCAGAGTGTGTTTGCCAGCTCCTCTGAGGATTGAAATGGTTAATGAGAATGGCAATTTGCTTCCCTGCCATCTGCTTGTGGTTACGATAGAAAAGGGTCTGTTGTAAACAGTTGTATAACTTCTGCTCGGTGTTGTGAAAACTGTGGCCGTGTTCCACCCCTGAAAACGCTGTGTTTTTAGAGGTGCTTCAACAGTTAACGTGTGTGTAGTTTTAAAGGTGACTTGGAAGGTTTGAAGCAGCTAACTGCCTCTTCCCTTTTCTTTTTCGTTTCTGTCTTAAGACCTGCCTTGATCTGCTTTCTTGCTGGGAAAGCAGTCACTAGTAAGTGAGGTGAGGTTTTGTCTCGCTTCCTCTAAAAACCTTGCTGGGAAAGCATTGAACCTGCACAAAAGCAAGAGAGACCATTTTAAGGAGGCACTGAAGGGGTTAATGAAACCAAGAGACACCAAGAACTTAAAGGCATTTAAAGGAAAAGCTGCGGTTGCTGAGGTTGAGCTCGGGGTGTGGAGCTCCCTGCGCAGACCCGAAGGTGACAATCCCGGTGGCGGATGGGCAGCGTGTGGGGACGTGATGATTTTTTCCTGCAGGATGGTCTTTCATGTGTAACCACACGGAGTGTGTCAACAACCCATCTGGCGCCATTAGACACCAGCAATTTTACTCGCCATGCTTTTCATGGGCTCTTGGTATTCCTGCTATGTGGTGCCTTAGAATAGCTTCGGGGGTTGTGGTAGGGCAGCCCGGACAGCTGGGAATTGTCCAGTTAACTATTGCATCTCTCCCAGTTCCCTTTGGAAAGCAAGGCACTCACACTGTGCCGCTCTCTTGTCCCTTGGCTATTGCCATAACCCTCAGTCCTTGATGCTCACAGCTCATCCAAGCTGCTCAGGGTGGGCTTGGCCGGATACCTTGGTAGGAACATCCATGAGGAGCCAAGTGCCCTTTCTGGAATAGAGAGCAAAAATTCATAATGAGATGGAGGATCACAGCATCCCAGCCTGGTTTGGGTTGAAGAGACCTTAAAGCTCCTCCAGCTCCAACCCCCTGCCACGGGCAGGGACACCTTCCACTAGAGCAGGTTGCTCCAAGCCCCTGTGTCCATCCTGGCCTTGAACACTGCCAGGGATGGGGCAGCCACAGCTTCTCTGGGCACCCTGTGCCAGCACCTCAGCACCTTCACAGGGAAGAGCTTCTGCCTCAGAGCTCATCTCAATCTCCCCTCTGGCAGGTTAAAGCCATTCCCCTTGTCCTGTCCCTACAGGCCTTTGTCCAGAGCCCTTCTCCAGGTTTCTTTCAAAGCTACAAGAAACCTTTGCTTCAGTGCTTTAGGCTCTGGAGCTGCTCTAAGGTCTCCCCTTAAGGAGCCTTCCCTTCTCCAGGCTGAACAAGTGATGGGAGATATTAAGGATCAAACCAGCTGTGGTTTTGGGTTGGCAGCTCGAGCAGAGGAGTGGTACAAAGCCTGAGAAGACAAGTCAGCAGCCTGCGCACAGCTGGGCTGCTGCTGGCTGCTTGGAGGAGATCTGTGGCTGCACCAGTCTTAAGAAGAGAGTGAAGCAAAGTGATGAAGCGGTAACAGGCTGTTGGGGGTTTTGAGGCAGGATTTCGAACAGCTACAACACAATCAGGTGGTGGAGTCTGAGCTTTTTGTGCCTAAGTTTAATTCCCCAACTTTTCCTGGTAGTTGATTAATTTTCACTTGCCGTAGCTCTTCCAGCTTTAGAGAGCAAATACTAAGTCAGTGGGTAAAGTCCTTTTATATCACTGATGTAAAGGAGCATACCGAACCTACTTTTAACTTCTCTGAATGCTGTCCTTCATCAACTTCTCTTTATAATCATCTACAATTCTGTCTTCCTTAGTTTGCTTCCTGTTTTCTACCTGAGTGAGTTTGTTGGAGGTGGTGGTTCTGCAGATGGTGTGCACACCTCTGGCCCAGCGCTGCTCCTTGGAGAAGCTCTTTCTGGAGATGCGTTTCCTCCTCCTGCCCTCTCTTTAGTGGAAGAAAGCTGGCTTCTTGTCTCACCTAAATTAGAAAAACCCTTACTGTGTATATGGCCGTCTTTTGTGGTGGCAGCTTTATATCTCCATCAGATAGTGTGTGCCCTTGGAGGCTGCTGCAGCCTGCTCAGTGCCCATAGATTTACACTGGGTCTCACAGTTAGTATTTAGCTCCCTGGCATAGTAACAAAACACACGGTGTGCTGCAAACGCTGACTGCAGATGGGAGGGGTGGTGGTGACTGTTTGATTTATAGAGCTGAACATCTGGCAGTTTCAACCTTGTGCAGTTCTGCATTTTGATCATTCCATCTGGTTTTGCGCGTCAGCAGTATCTGCAATACAGGACATACAGTAGGAAGGCAAATACTGTCTCCAAACAATCCCATTCTTTATCTTCTGTGATTCTTTTACTCAAAGCACCAGGAGAACCAAAAGCCCAGAATCCTTTTTGTACCCCCTCCCACTATACACACACACACTCCAAACCTTGAAGCAGGTTTGGACATCACAAGTTGCAGTTATTTCCTGAGCTTTTCATATTCTCTTGAGAAACAAAGCATCAAGATCAGCTGTTCTGAAACTATTCTTATCTAAAATTACCTGTATTGCACTGCAAATCCAAGGTAGATGTCATGGAAAGGGTAATGAAACTCTGCCACAGCTCAATTTTCATGTTTTCCTGATGTCTTGCAGCAGATTCTGTCCTTTTCAGTGCAGAATATTCCCCTCTTTCAATGGAAATGAAACCACGTTTCTTTTAAGAGGAAAGAAATGGGATGCAGTTGCTTACAATAATCAAGAGCAGGGTTGGCTTTCCTCCAGATCTGCCTTACTCTTCTCTAAATAACTATTACTCTACTGTAAACAAATGATAAACGGATCTAAAGAGAAGTAAACGCTGAGTTCAGACTTCACCTCGACGTGCCAGCTCCAGCCAGGACCATGCAGCATCCCCGCGAGCCTCCTCGCTTTCATCTAGTGCCTTAAGAAATGGTGCCTTAAATGATTTACTCCCTTTAGTAGATGAAATGTTGATCTAAATAAACTGAGGTTCCTCTCATCTGCCTTTATTTTTGCCCTTTGTATTGCTTATTTGCAGGGTGCAGAGTGAATCAGCTGTACTAAGGTGGAGGAAGTTCAAAGATGAGAAAATAAAGCTGGTTGTATGAATGTTGCCTTTTCTTTTGCTCAGGACAGATGCAGATGCTTGAATGTACATGAAACATAACATTTTGTTTCCTATGCAGATGCAATTTAGCATTTGAAATCTTATTATTGTGGTGAAGTCACAACTGCCCGAGACAGCGCAGGGAAACCTGGTGTCAGACAGTGGAGCCATCACTGTCCCTCAGGCACTGTAATTTGTGCACAGAATCTTGGATTCAAAAGCAGAAATGAAAGCCTACATTTGGCATCCTGGAGCTTGCATTTGCCTTTGTTTGTTGGGGGACAAAAGCCCGTGGCCATGTGAATGCAGTCATGTCACTGAGGGTGTGTTTTCTGGGTGTACAATAGCCATTTTATAGCCTTCCTCTGCCCTTCCCTCCCTCAGCAATCCAGACATCCTGTAGCTGAGTTTCTAGCATTTATAGCTACAGAACATCTGGAGCAGAATGGTTTTGTGCACTTCAGGTGCAGTCCTATCCAATTCTTGTTTCTGTTTTGTGTCCGTTCTAGGAAGGATCAGAACGTGCTGTCACCAGTGAACTGCTGGAATCTCCTGCTCAACCAGGTGAAGCGGGAGAGCAGGGACCACACCACACTCAGTGACATCTATCTCAACAACATCATCCCACGCTTCGTGCAGGTCAGCGAGGACTCGGGGCGCCTCTTCAAGAAGGTAACTCAGTGCTACAGAACTTCCTTTGTCCCTTCTGAAACTCCAGTTTAGCTGTTACTGGTGGATCGAGTGACTGTGCGAACACATGGGGCTTTCTTCCTCTTTGTGGATAACTGTGCTGGGCTTATCTTTGATTTCTTCAGTCATTTTCTTCTGGTAGTGGTTTAGGATGTTCCCCAAAGTGGTCAGTTGAGATGTGTTGGTCTAAATTCAGGCTATTTTTTCCTCTTAACCTCCTCATCATAGTTTGATTGAGTTTTGAAACTTCCATTAAATATGCAGAAACCCTCCAGGTCTTCAACTCTCAATATAGTCAGGAACAACTCTCTCAAACTAAGTTTGTATCTGCCATGGAGGAGAAACTACTGCTAAAATTAAAACTGAGGAGAATTCCTACCCTGCTACATAAGAAATGGATGTATTGTCCTCTCTGGAAAAGGAGAAAATGCAGCTGATGTCTCTTTGGTTAGCTCCCCTTGATTCCCACCTGGAAAACAGCGTGGGAGGGGATTCTTCTATTAAGACTCTGTTCTTCCAGTTAAAGAAACATGATATGGCAGCTTTGAAGCTCCTCTTGAATGGTAATGCCTGGTCTCTCCAGTCAATGGCTGTAACATCTGTGAGGTGACATGTTAAAAACATTGCAAGTCTGACTTTGAGAGCCATTTCTCTTCCCTCACCCCCTTGCAATGACATTGGAGAGTTATTTCTACTATTGCAAGGCCTGGAGAAGGGGGTTGCAGAAGGACTTGAGCTTTCTGGAGAGTACTTTTGTGGAGACTTTTCCTAAATCACATAGAGTCTGTGAGAGAAGTGGGAGAGGAACAGTGGTCATCAGAAGCTCTTGGTGTACTTTCATGTGTGTCTTCTTGCCTTCACTGGTGTCAGTTGTTATGTTAAAACAGTGTCAGTAGATTAAGATCTGGTTAGGTGCAGTCAGCAGTAACGTTGGCTTTTCACTCTGGTCTTGATAGTCTTTCAAATGTCTTGAGGAAAGAGCATTCAGGTATTTCTTAGTGTCTCTCTATTGCAGTCTAAGTAATGCAGTCTGTTTAGACTGCTAAATACAGCATGTGTGTGATGTTTCATGTCAGGATGCTCTTGAGGGACCAGCACGTTGTGTGTTACCTGGAGAGCAGGATGTGTTTGCTCTTTTGCAGCAGGTATTCATGTGTGTTGGCAACTGATTCCTGCAGGAGAAGGAAAACAAGTGGACAGTTGTGTTGCGTGTCCTCTGTGTATTTCTTGAGTTTCTAATAGATAGGAACAGAGGATGAAAAACATATTCAAGTGTTAAATTCTGGTTTTCTTTTACTTCTTCTTTTGAGTCACTGCCCAAGCAGAGGAGGAACCTTCTCCCTCTCAAGTAACATCACACTAAGGCCTTTTTGACCTTTTAAAACTTTCTGGTAATTACATTATGGTTGATTAGATACTTACACGGGATTATTAAATGGCAGCTACTCTTCAATTCCCCTAATCCTTCCAAAGGAGGAGTAATCTCTCCACTGAATTTCAACAAAGGCTGTGCTTGAGGAAGGTGGCTGAGAAAATGCCTCAGCAAAGTACTACATGGAAATTGATATTATCCCAGTTTGGCTGGAAAGTAGCAGCTTAATTTTCAGCCCCTTGTATAAGCCTTGTATAAACCACAACAATGGGTTTGCCCTGTTTGGTTGGATTTTGGGTAGAGGAATAAAACCAAACAAAGAACTGACCACCAAAACAAAATACCCCTCTGGTGTCTTTCTCACAGCCCAAACACAAACAAAAGGCACTTGTTTCTAAATCCCAGCTACTTGTCTCTGACAAGCTGGGCTTTTCCTGTTTTCCGGTGGAAATAGTAGCTGTTGGAATTGGGCTGCCAATCTTACTGCTGGTTGGGGAGCGCTCTGTCCTTGTCTCATGCTACACAGGGGACCTGTGTTAAAAACAAGGACACTTTGCTATTTGAAAGTGTGAGGAACGTTATTTTTTACACTTCTGCTTGGAAGAAGAAAAGTCAGATGTGTGTGGCTGCTTGCAGGTGCTCTGCTGACTTACATTTCGGAGCTGCTCACTGGGTTGTAAATAATGCTGTGAAATGGAGAGGATGTGATGCAGAGCGTCTCATTTATTGAGAGCAGTTGAAATCAAATCCTGAGGCATGAGATCCTTTCCTTAGGCCATTTATAATTCAGGGCTTTCTCGAATCACTGCTTTGTGTCATGCAGGGGTTGAGCAGGTGGGCTAAGAGGGACAAGCAGGCTAAAAGAAGATGTACTTAAGATCCCTTTTGTTGCTGAACTCTGTATCTTGCGCTGTCTGAAGTGGTGAGCGGCTTCAAAGCAGAGAGATCCAAGTGCAGCGTGCAGCCGTAATCCAGCCCGAGGGCTGCGGAGGGCCTGGGTGAGTGCGATAAGGTCTGAGCTGGGAAGGAAGCACATCCCTGAGGGGGGCAGAGATGCGGAGGGAAGCGTAGGAGCTGCTCTGGTGTGGCTGGAGCAGCACGAGCCCGAGGTGGGCAAACCGGGTATCACTGGGACTGGGGGGAGCAAATGTGGGTTTGTCTCTTCCAGTGGCTCCAGTGGAGAATCCTCAGGCTGTGAGAGATTGTTGTGTGTTCCCTCTTGGACCCCTGGACCAGTTATACGAAGGGTACAGCGGTGCTGATGGTCGAGTTTGGACAGGCCTGTCCTGAAATCAGTGACCACCTGGAATTCCAGCAGTGGTTGCACATGGGTTTTCCAAGGGTTTATCTTCGCAGTGCCATGGGAAGCCCGCGTGGTCTGTGGCGCTGCTCATGCAGTTCTTCTGTTCGTGTCTCATGATGAAGAGATCCCTCTCCAGGGCTGTGTTACAGTGTGGAGGGTCTTAATTGTCTGAGTGTTGGAGGGAAGCTTGCCAGCCACTTCAAAGGTAGCTTTGCTGATAAGAGAAGCTGTGTTTGCTGCCAAAGCCGGCCCTGAAGTGGTGCTGGATGTACAGCGTGTGTCAGCCTCAGTTCTTCCTGCCTCTGGGATCTGTTCACTTCCCCAGTTAGCTCTCCCTGCAAAACCTTTCCGTGTCAGAGCACTGGGCTGTTTGCACCAGACATGGGGTTAGAACTTACTGCAGACCTGCAGCCTGAGGTGGAGGTATTTGAACAGTCTTTCCATGGCCTTTGTTTTGGGTTCTCCTGAGGGATCACTTTTACATTTCAGTAGATGACGTTGTCAGTCAGGGGCTGGAAACTATAGCAGATAAATCCTGTTGGCATCAGTGGGGAGCTGGCATTTGGCCTCAGGAATGGTGTCAGCTCAATTGTGCGCTACTACAAAACAAAAGGAAGATAAATGGTGACATAAATAACCTCTCGAGCAAATAAAACTGAATGGAATTGTCCTAACAACCAACTGTTACACCTGGGGAAGGAGGTCATATATCCTTATTTGTGCAGCAGTTAAGGGTTTAGCCCTGGGTTTCGTGCAGGGCTGGTTTCAAGCCCATGTGCCACCCAGCGTTGCTATTCTGGTCACCTCTCCCTTTGCTTTGATGTTGGTGCCTTTCCTACTGCTGTGGACAGCAATCCTTTGATTGCTTCCTGTTTATCCTCCTTCAGCGTGGCCCTGAATATATATATGTGTGTGTGTGTGTGTTCAAGATATTCTTCCATTTAGGTAGATTCTGGGTTTGATTTTCCCTTTCCTTTTCACTCTGTCTCCCCATCACCCCATCGTTGTAATGTGGCCCTTCATTTCTCTGAGTGAGGGGTGAGAGCAGATCGTGAGGGGAGAGCAGGGGCAGCCATGGGCTTTGAGGGGTGGCCACGAGAGGGGATCAGTTTGCCCTTAGTGACATGGTTTTGTGGTGGGCTTGACAGTCCTGGGGTAAAGGTTGGGCTCCATGATCTTAAAGGTCTTTTCCAACCTGGTAGATTCGATGATTCTATCTGATCCTATGGTACAACCTTTCTGCTTCTTACATGGTTATCAGGTTTCCTTGCCGAGGGATGTGTCTTTTTAGTGGTATTACTTATACATGTATACCCTTTTGAGAAGCAGTCTCTTAATTTGGGATCTTTAATCACTCCTCTGTTGTCTCTTTGAGATTTCCCTGGAAGCAGAAGCAGACTGATAGTGAAGTGTAAGGGGGAAAAGAAATCTTTTTAAAAGAAAGGACTGTGAAAGCCTTTGAGCAGCTTCTGAACAAATGGATTTTTCTCAGTTTGACAGATTTTTACATAACAAAACTGTGAAGTAATTGGGAAGTGTTGATGGGCAGAAAGGCAGATTTATTCTGCATATGCACAAGTTCCTGTGTCTTAACGTAGAACCACACTGGAGACTCTCTGAGCAGTGACCCCATCCTGCGTTCTGGCTTATTGAGGTGGGTTTGTCCTCCTGGTATAGTGGGGACAGGGAGGGGTGGTTGCCCTACAAATCCTGCTTTGAAAGCACAGCATTCCTTTACACAGTTGTATCAAGTTCGGTGGTGATATTTCTGGGGAGAAGACCGTGTAAAACATGAAGAAAACAAAACTGAGGATTTAAAATTCGCTTCCTGTTTAATAGCTTTGATCATGGGGAAATAAACCAGTTTATCTACTGGTACACTGTGCTTGATGTGAAATGGAAAATCCACAATGAGTTGCTTGAAAGCCTGGTGGTAATCAAGGAAGAAGAATTATTAATTCTCTTAAGGAGTCCGTGCTTAAGCTGACCTACTTTACAACTGCAGCGTGTCTCGTGGCTGCATTGGTACCAGCATATGAAAGATGTTAAAACACACCACGCAGGGAAAACCCATGCACAGGAAGGAAAGCACTGGCCAAAATGCTGGGCACTTGTGAAGATATTTCTCCATAACAATGTAAACATGTAAAGAGACAAATACCATCGTTAAAACTGTGGTGCAGACTTGGTAAGTATGTGCTGTAGCTCTACTCTCACGTGTGCATCCTTACCCACTGCACTCCTCTGCCTTAGGTGCCTCAGGAAATAGTAATGTTGAGTTCTTCCTCTTGTCCCCAAAGGTAAAGGATACAGAAGCCTGTTGGGAAATGATGCTCTCTGATTTCTCGCTGGGGAAATGAAATCTTCCAGTTTTCCTACCTGCTTATTTTTAGAACAAGAGGAGTGGAGGAAGGGAGAGGGAGTGAATTCACCAGAGTGGTGCTGTAGTTGGAGTGATGGTCTCTGTTACGCTGGTAGCACTTTGTACCCGGTCAGATACAGAGATCAGAGCCTGATGCCCAGGGAGATGTACTGGATGCCAGAGGCTACAGCTGGAGTAATTCTGCTGCATGTTACAGGCTAAAAATGTCACTTCTGCATATAGATTGGGCATGAAATACACTGCATTTGGCCCCGGATTGAGAGCAGCACCGAGGAGAAGGACTTAAAGTCCCTTCCAACCTAAACCATTCTGTGATTCTGTTTAATATGTGAAAGTAATCCATTGTTACTACATTTTGATTCTAATTCCCTGTGGTCTTTATTTTGCTGCAATGTGAATTCAGGTCACCCGGGAATGAGGTAACAGCACTTCTCCACTCCAGGTCGTTCATCTGCCTCTGGTCCCCCCAGTCAGTTTTTCCTAGAGCTACATCCCAGCAGGTTGAAGAGGGTGTTGGTGGCAGTGAGTAGCACAAAGCTGTCCTGCAGAGCACGAAAAGTGGGAGCAGAATTACAGAACGTGACTTGGGGTGTTTTACAGGACTTCCCCACTTGCCGGTGTAGGTCTTGTCACCTTCTGAGGCCCGTTTCACATGCGGTTCATTCAACGAGGGCAAATGTAGCTGGCTTCACAACAAGAATGAATGCTCTCAGCCATAAAATTGCTTGGTTTGTTGGGATTGAGTGCCTGAAGCTCAAGATTCAATAGGATCAGCACAAAAAATAAGAGAAATAGGATGTAGAGGTTGTTTGGAAGAGACTCTTTAAGCCTGGAGTATGGGAGGCAGTGGTGTGACGTGGTTTCGTGTAGGAATGGCTTTTCAGAGTAGAGTATTTTGCTGTCATAAGGAAAATTCCTTATTACTGACATAGTGGTGAAAGAAATCACTAGTGGAGAAAACTAGATAATACAACTGTAAGTTACATATGAGTGACCGACGCATAATGGATCATTACACTGGAAACTGATGATCTGTCTTCCAAAATATGCATGTATTTTGTACGGCATGACATAGGATTTGTTTTCCTAGTTTTGCTTTAAATTCTGGAGAGCCTGAAGCTGTAGAAGAGGTCTTCACAGAATTCCTGTTTGCAGGGCCCTGTGATGATGGCCAAGCACTTTATCCATGAAAGTTCTTGCAAGTCTTCTCTTTAACAAATGTCTTAAGTTGATGTTAACTAATGCATGATATTTAGTTTTAGATTAGGTATTGGGTAGAGTGACATGAGCCCTTAGGCAGAAGCTCTTCCCTGTGAGGGTGCTGAGGCGCTGGCACAGGGTGCCCAGAGAAGCTGTGGCTGCCCCATCCCTGGCAGTGTTCAAGGCCAGGTTGGACACAGGGGCTTGGAGCAACCTGCTCTAGTGGAAGGTGTCCCTGCCTGTGGCAGGGGGTTGGAACTGGATGAGCTTTAAGGGCCCTTCCATACAAACCAGGCTGGGATTCCATGAATAAATACCCTGTGTTTTACCTTTGGTTTAGACAGGAATAAAAAGGATCTTGAACATCTGCGAATTTCTTCTCTGGTCTCAGCAAGGGAACTTGCCTCCAGCTCCCACTGTTGATTCAAAAACCAGAACATCTATTTGTTTTCCACCTTTGTATATGTAATTATTCCTTTTTAAATGACGGAGAGAAATGGTCTTGTTAGAGAGCAGTTTCCAGGCTCAGCAGATTTGGATTCCAGTTCCAGCCCTTTCACGGGCTGACATAATTTTCGGCAGTGTATTAGATAAAATCTCTTATCTCCGTGTGTTACTCATTCCCCCTCGAATGGCTTCTGAGTGCTTCCCTGCTGTTGTGCAGCTTACACAGAAAGCATCTCCTGAACTTCACAGTGTGTTTGGTTGGAAGCTGAACCATCCTTCTATCAGATTTGGATCTACGTTACTGAGGCTCGAGATCCGGCGCATGAAACGTTGACAGCATTCCGCAGCTCTCATATTTATTATCCCCCCTAAATATTTTGAAGCTGAAGTCGTTAATGTTTGCTGGAATGTGGAACAGCCAAGCCAAGTAGATCCCAAAAACATCTTGATTAAATTAGCAGGGAGGTGGAGGGGAGGAGGCTGGAACAAAGAGGCTGTTGAGGAGCTGGCACCGCGCGCTGGGAATCTGTGTTCCAGCCAGGGGTGGCAGCAAGCTCCAGCGCTGCACATGGTGCATATACCCCCTGTTGTAACAAAGGGGTATGTGTGCATGTGTGAGCGTGTATGTTGATGCATGTGCACGCTTAGGGCAGCTTCTCTCACTTTCCTCTTTCGGGCTGGGGAAAAGGCAGCTTGTGAGAACACTGAGGTTGCAGGTTAGTGCTGCTGTTGTCACCGTGCTGAAGTGACGTGGTTGTTCTCTTGGGTGCTGTTGATCCTCTTCCTTATGATACAGAGCCTGTGTGTGTCACTGAGCAGTGCGTAGCTCTGGTGAGGTGGGGCAGGAGCCCTGCTCTCTGCTTCCCCAGCCTCAGGCATGGGGGGCTCCCATGCTGTGCCATCATCCGAGTGCATTAATGATGCATATCGAAGTAGATAATCTCCCAGATCAAGAGGACAAGTGTTTAGCTCTGATGGGATGAGGAGATGACACGGTTTGTGGGGACGCTCCCTCCCCACGTGCACACTCAGTTTGTTACTGGAGCCAAGGAGATAAGATTGGGTTGCACAAGCCCTTCCTCGGCTTTTTAGGGGATGTACAGACAGACTCCAGGTGCAGGTACAGCCAGGAATAGGTAAGGATAAAATTTATCAGATTATTTTTTTTTGCTTTTATTTACTGCTTCTTCCTGGAAGGCTGTTTACAAAACGCATCATTCTAAACCCCATCTGCCTTTGAACAACATAATAAAGACATTGATGTTGAAATAGCATTGTTGGTACCTGGAGACGTTTGCAAGTGCAGAGATGATGTGGTTGCTTTTCCTTGGCATGCATTTTAGTTGTAATTCCGTGCCACATTCTAGCATGAGCCTGAAATCTCTCCTGCCTCTCTGGTGCTGGTTTTAACCTGGATGCACTTGGAGCTCCATGGGACCTCAGGAAAGTTCTCTGTGTGTCAGGTCCACCACCTTCTACAGCACTTGAGCAACAACTCTTGTGCTAATGTCTAAGGCGTTTTCCTTTGCCTTTCTCAAACTAACCCTTCTGCTTCCTCCAGTGCCTGTTCATTTACCAAGGTCAGCAAGCTCAGCTTTTTTTCTCCCTAAACCTGTTTTTGGTGATGGAATCAGTAGAGGGAGCAGCAGTAAATGAACAGTGCTCACTGCACAGCTCTTGTTTTCATGGCACCTGTGATCTATCTTACCTTCATCTTAATGGAAGTTTTTTTCCAGTCCAGCACTCTGGCAGTTCCTTTCTTGAGAGCTCATTTGGAAGCACAGTTTGGTGTTTTGACAGTTCGGCACTTAAGCTGCTGCTTTTCTTCTTCAACCTGAGCATGCATTAAAATATTCATTTTCATCTCTTTCGCATAATTGATGCTTCAGCAGTTTTACAGTGAATGAGCAATTCTATGCAAGAAATAAGCAAATGGGCTGCAAAGAGCTGGGCGAAGGGCAGACGATTGGTCCAGTCTTGAACCAGCACAGCTGAAAAGCTCCTTCTGTGCGAGGAGTTCAGTGCTCAGGGCACTTCAAACAGAGCCAGTCACTTCCATTAATCATCTCCAATGGTGAGGGAAAAGGCGCTCATAAAAATCTTTGCCACCCATATCAGTGCAGTGATGAGCAGCAGCTCCAGCTTGCTTCTTTCAGAGATGGAAAAACTGGCAGTGGGTTGGAACTGGATGCGCTTTAAAGTCCCTTCCAACCCAAGCCATCCTAGGACTCTGTGAAACACTGCTTCTTCAGCACGCCATTTCTCCTGCAGTACCTGAAGGTATTCAAGAGTGACTGTGCCCTGGTGAATCCAGGAAAGAGATTTAATGATGTGCACACAAGTGAGAGCTGGCAGACCTTGCAGCAAGGCTTCCCTCCTAGATCTGTGTCCATAAGGCTTTGCCAGGCCCCATCTGAGCAACCTCATTTCCTCAGGAATCAGTACAATGAGGTGGCACCGGCAACTCGTGACGTGTGCGTGTGGTTGAGGGACAAGGAGTAAGGATGAGAGGGGTGGGCAGGCAGTGCCAGAGGGCTGGCAGTGAGGTGCAGGGTCAAAGGAAGGAGCAGGAGAGCTGCCTGCAGAGATGGCAGTGTGAAGGACGTGGTGGATGGCTGTCGTGCAGCCTCAGGTCTGTCTTTGTCAAGGGAGTACCTTACATCAGCACGCTTCAAGTATTGCCTGGTTCGTGGTGTGATGGAAGGTCATTCCCGTTGGCTTCCTCATCCTGCCTGCCTTCAGCTTCCATACCAACCTGTCCTACATTCATAGTTCTGCTTGATCCTGCTACAGTGGGCAAATCTGTGTGTTTCCAGGCTTGCAATGTTGAAAATCCCACGTTCTCTGGTAATTTCCCTGTCTCTGGACTGTCAGCCTTTTCTGCCTGTGCATATGTAACATTTCACTTTATTAATACTGTTTGTGCAATTTGACCAGAAGTGGCTCTGGGCTGAGCAGTTATTGGATTTGCTGGCATAAATAGCAGTGCTTAATCGAGCCTACAGTATTTCTAGCTGGGGAGCATGCTCACTTCCTCTGCCTTTTCCCTGTCTTCCCCAATTAACTTTCATTTCTCTGTTTTGTTGCAGAGCAAGGAAGTGGGATTGCAGCTCCAGGAAGACTTGATGAAAGTCTTGAATGAACTCTACACGGTAAATCAAACTGATTTTTTTTTTTGGCATCTTTTCAGGCAGAAGGAAGAAGTGTTTGACTTCTCCCAGCCTGCTCTTCCAGCAGGGACTAAGCACCAAGACTGATAAATGTCTGCAGGCTGTGCAGCTCGAGGCGGCTGGTGCTCACCAGTCTATAGAGCACCATAAATCTCACTTTTTCACTCTATCCTGCTGTTGTTTCAGCTCTCTAAGTGTTGGCTCCACTTCTCAAAGATCTCACCTTAATGCACATCTGCTACTAGCTGCAGTGTTGGGTTTAAAAAGAATGAGACATATTATAGACCTTGTAGCAGTCTTACAATACCTAAAAGCTCTAGAAGAAAACTGGAGAGGGACTTTTGGCAAGGATTTGTAGGGACACACAAGGGGGAATGGCTTTAACCTGCCAGAGGGGAGACTGAGATGAGCTCTGAGGGAGAAGCTCTTCCCTGTGAGGGTGCTGAGGTGCTGGCACAGCGTGCCCAGAGAAGCTGTGGCTGCCCCATCCCTGGCAGTGTTCAAGGCCAGGTTGGACACAGGGGCTTGGAGCAACCTGCTCTAGTGGAAGGTTTAAGCTCCCTTCCAACCTAAACCATTCCATGATTAGGATTATTTCCAAATACACTGGAAATCTGCAGTCCGTGGTGCTGTGTGGTCTGAGTGTACAGAAGGCAGCACACAGCTTCAGCGGGGGGACCCACTGTATTTATTTGTTCCTCAGTTCTTTCAGCAAAACAGCTCCCTTTAGAGTCATTCTCCTCCATCTGTGCTTTCTGCTTCTCAGTCTGTCTGTTGGAGACACTAAGAAAGAGGCACTGCCTCGGGAAGGAGAAGGAATGTGTTCATAAAAGTTCATATGCTGCTCAGGGACTTCTCTGCTCACATAGATGAATGGAAAAGCCTGTTGCTTGATTAAATTCTTGCTTTCTGCAGCTGTTACTGAGCTGGTTTTCTTTTAAAAGCAGAACCCACACATGGTTTTGGTGCTCAAAATGTCTTTTTGTTTGTCCTTCCTTAATGACACGTTGGGTCATTACACTGAGGTGCCTTAAAGCTCCTCCAGTTCCAACCCCTGCCCATGGGCAGGGATGCCTTCCACTAGAGCAGGTTGCTCCAAGCCCCATCCAAAGGAGTGACAGAATCCCTGTTTTAAGGCAAAATGGATATGGATGAAGTCTTTAGTTTCCCTCCACAGATAAAACACAGAGGATTATAATGACCTGTAAGTTTTTGTTAGGAATTGTCCTGTGTCAGCCCATGACTGTGCTGTTGCCCTCCGCAGGCAGAGCTTGCGGGTGGCAAAGCAGCACCATCAGCAGGATAAAAATCATTAAAATTGGGATTTCTCTCTCTGCTTCTCTTGGTTTTAGCCAGAAAAAAGAAACTACTTTGCATCTATTATTATAAATGCCTGCTTTATAGTCTAAGCATATGCAGGAACTGAAAGTGTGTGTGTGTAAATTATTCAGTGAGTCTCTCTCTAACACTGGCTGCACTCACATGC
This sequence comes from Strigops habroptila, assembly GCF_004027225.2. NCBI lineage: Eukaryota > Metazoa > Chordata > Aves > Psittaciformes > Psittacidae > Strigops > Strigops habroptila. The sequence continues at coordinate 1,082,305 of NC_044294.2, forward strand.
TCTTTCATGTTTAAATACAACATCTCTTTGTATCTGAAAACCTCTGCTGATCACTGCGGGAAGAGAGAGCATGTGTCTTCCTTATGTAAAATTATGTTGTGGTTCAAACTGAGGTGAAATAGGTATAAATGGGGGTTCATCTGAAGTAATTGGTTTGCAAACAGGGTCTTTATTAATGCTGGAAGGACACTATTGGGGTGTCTTTATGGAACTGTGCATTTTTTGGGGCCCCTATCGAAATTGTATCATCGTGATGTTTGCTTTGGTATGTGAATTGAATTGCTTTGCATTGATGGATGAAGAAAGCTTGTTGACATATTATGTCCTTTTTGTTCTGCTTCCTTAACACAAAGCTAGACATGAATATCCCCTGAAATGAAGGGGGAGGTTGTGACTTAGGGGAATATTTATCTATACTTATCAAATGTGTACTATAATAAGAGTTGTCTGTACAGGGTCCAGTACAGGCCTCCCTGAGCAAAAGAACCACACTCTTATTACTATTTTTATTAGATAAGGTGAACAGAAGGACTTCTACATATCCAGTTTGATTTAAACAAATGGAACCCGAGTTGCTTTGGCAGCCGTTATGTTCAGACTATTGATCTGCAAGACAGTTCCTTGGGATTTGGGATGTTTAAAGGCCTGATTTATCCAGGTGAAAGACTGACAGGCATTCCTTCTGCAACCTTACCTGCTGATGAAAAGCTGTCATTTCCCAGCATTGGCATGTAATTTCCCTTGAATAGTGAGGAAGCTGGGTTTAGTCTGTGTCTTTTTTTGGTTTCTATGCCTCCTTTATTGGATCATGCAAGCAGGCTCATGCCAAAGTGAAACAAAGAAGCAGCTGCAGCATCACCCACTTTGATTTCAGATTCATTCCGAGAGCCGCACTTCCACTCGTGCATCTTCTGCCCTGCTTTTCTGAGATGGGAAAACTCCCATTTTGCCAGTTCCCAGTTACCAACCAGATGTGGCTTGTTGGGCACTGTTTGAATGCCTTTGCTTAGTATGATATATGAACATGATGGACATTTATATATACTATAAACGTGATGGGCAGCTGTTATGAGATAGGCATGTTAAAGAAACATACAGTTTTGGGGAGTGCATTGGCCAAATATGTTGAAGCATATGACCTCTTTCTTAGGATTTTGTCCTTCTTCCTCACCTGTGAGCTTTCCACAGATATCATTCCTGTTCTCCCTAAGGCTTGGTCATGCAACTAAAGTAAGACAGAACATCTGTATGCCTCATTTTTTGGTTAGGTAAGCCCATTTCTTCCTCAGCAAGTGGAACTGTGGAGCTCTCTGACTCTTGGCTATCATTTTCTGCAGGTTATGAAAACCTACCATATGTACAACGCCGACAGCATCAGTGCTCAGAGCAAACTGAAAGAGGCGGAGAAGCAGGAGGAAAAGCAGATTGGGAAGTCAGTGAAGCAAGAGGACAAGCAGACACCGCGCTCCCCTGACTCAACTTCCAACGTCAAGTTTGAGGAGAAGCATGTTCGGCGAAGCTCTGTCAAGAAAATAGAGAAAATGAAGGAGAAGGTACTGCCCTATTGCTTGTGTAGAGTGCTCAAGGAGGATTTAGGCTCTGAAAAGACCAAGTTTAGGCCTAGCTTCTGTTGGAGGAGGTGGGGTGCCTGCAACAGCCCTCAGACTACCTATGGGCTTCTATTAGCTGCTGTGGTAGTGCTGGAGCTGGGCCGTAACCTCATAAACCCACCTTGTTCCTTCATTCTAACCTCAATCTTCCCCAACCTGTAGTCTGTTTTAAGAGAAGACTTGAAGCGCAGAACTGTTTAGTATAGTACTGCTTAAAAACATCCAAATAATCAATCTAAATCTTTAAGTCTTGATAAAACTGGAATCCAAATGAACAGAAGCTGTGTGAGCACACTAAGATTGTGCAGTGTTCTCTGGTGTTACTAAGAACGCTCCTAATCCTGCTGCACCTCTTTTTAAACTCTATTCTGTTTGTGGTTCTCTTCTAGCGCCAAGCAAAGTACACAGAAAACAGACTGAAGGCTATTAAGGCAAGAAACGAGTATCTGCTGGCTCTGGAAGCCACCAATGCATCTGTATTCAAGTATTACATTCACGACCTGTCTGATCTCATTGATGTAAGTGCTGCTGCTTGGGTGCCTGCAATGAATATCGTTGCCACTAACCCTCATGTGTCTTTCCTTCATTCTTCAGCGTCTTCTACATCGGTATGACTGGTAACCTCTGTGGAATGAGGATCTTGGATGGGCAGCTTAGAGGGTAAAAAGAAGCATAATAATTGGTCACTGAGCTGTTAAGTGAGCTTTTCTTCAATGAGTAACTCGAGTTTTGTTGCACAGATAGAGACTCGCACAAGAAACCTGACATGGAAACGTGTAGAAGGAGGACTTGCTTAGTTAACATGAAACTCAGCTTCAGTATCACAGTTGCTTGGCATTTTCTATTTACTATTTTAAGCAGACAAGCAGGATTATAACTCAGAGGCACATTTTCAAAAAGAGTGATTACTGTAGAACCAGTGAAGCGGTTGGTAAAAGAAATTGAGGACAGAAGCATTTTCTAAAGCTGCTTTTAACTTGTTTTGCAAAATTTAATCTATTTCAAGGCTAGTGCTTTCTCTAGCATGTTTCACGAGAGGGATGAACCTCCCTGCTTTTTAGACCTTCTGTTCTCTGATACCCCAACCCACCAGCTCTGCAGCAACCTGATGCATTTCTTATGTCACTGCAGAGCACTTTGAGTGCAGTCCTGAAAGGTGTCAGAGGAGTGTCAGCAGCGTTGGAGGTTCTGCTTGCCTCTCTGTTCACACAGAGAAATAAGAAATTAACTGGTTACAGAAACCAGTCCCCCCTTTCTTTAGGGTGCTCGCTGCAGAAGCTGAGTAATAGAACAGGAGGTGGAGGGAGCTTGTTCCCCTGCTACCTGCAAGCTCTTGCATTCAAGGGACATCATGTCTGCTTTTAGTAAAACACACAACAAACACCACCCCCGCCCCCCCCAAATCTCTCCTCCTTTAACTCAGTAAAACCAGTGAGGAATCCGGAGATGTTTCACAAATACATAACTCCCCTCTTCACCCAGCAGAACTGGAGTACCAGGTACACTGAACACCTTGTGTCTGGGTCACTGCCTGCTGCTTGCTCGTACTCTGCTTTGAAGCACTGCTAGAGCCACTCTGCTGCAAAGCCTGGAGGGAACTTGCCTTGTAGGAGGGGGAGGTAATGATAGAAGTGTCTCTAGACACAGGCAATAAAGAGCACTCAGATCTTTATTAATTAGTCAGCTATTATCATACCTAACAGTATATATAATGCATTTATTCAGCTGATCATAAAAAGACATGAAGTGCACTTCTGCTGGGTGTTTATTTAAGCCTGTCCTTTGGAGGTCAGGCTCCTCAGTGCTGCATGGGTTGGGAAGCACTGTTATTGTGCAGTGTGATGGTTTGCACAGTTGTGGGGCTGAAGAGGCCTGGTTGGTTTGTACCTGCTGCCTGTTCGCAGCTTTTAAACATCTGCTCGACCTGACTTGTACCATTTGGTTTGGTTTTGTAACAACTGATGACTTTCTGCTATTGAAAGGTAGGGATTCGTTTCACTGCCATCAGCAGAATTCAGCTCTCTCATTTTTAATGTCCTATCTGTAAGTCCTCCCCCAATACAAATGTGCTTGGTTCAGTTGTTTGCTAACAGTCTGCTCCTAGTACGTTTTCAGGATTCATATATAGTAAAGAGTCTTATTTGGATTTCATAAACCCAGAGCAATTTTAGATTCCTTTCATCCTGATGGATCAAAAATGAACAGTTAGAATGACTGATGGTTATCTGAAGCATCTGACTTAAAAATGTGATTTTTAAGCCAGCTCTTAATTCTTTTCCTTGATTTAGTCATTTGGTGATACCGCATCTTGAAATAGAATCTAAAAGCAATCTTCAGTGTTGCTTCCAAGTAGATTGTATTTGGGCAAACAGCATTAAACTTGTCATGTTTGTGCAGCACATTGTGTGCTTCCAGTGTGCAGGGAAGGGTAACAGTGAGTTAATTCTTCATCGTGAGTTCAGAGCAATAAATTGTTCCCGACATAGCCCAGTAGTTTTGAATTTCCTGACTTTGGGGACTGAGGCAGCTCTTTGATGCTAATGAAACATTACAGTAATGGGGAAGTTTGGATTAACTCCTATTTATGAAAGGGTCACTGGGACAGAATCTAAAAGAAGATAAAAACGTGGGTGTATGTGTGAGTCCTAAAGCTTATTTCGCTCTCCCAGGAGCAGGTTTACTATTGGTGTTTACTCCAGGATCTCACAGTTTCCTTTCCAAGTGTAAATTACATTCTAAACCAAGAGGGCTCTTCCTTCTTAAATCTTCTTTTTGGGACCTGTTTGAAGCTGCTAACTGGCAAAGGGTTAATGATCTGTCGTGTTGGGAAGTGAATTTGAATGAGTTATCATTAAATTCTTATAAAAAATTGATTTCCTTGGAGAACGATTTCATCAAACATTTATATAACCCAGAAAAGGGATGGGGAGACTGATAACGTTTATAAATGTGGTACCTGGCCTCTGAAAAATGTTCACGAGGGGGAGTGGGCTGAGAAATGTTTTCTGTCACATAAGCCAAATGTTTCAGTAACATAAAGCCAAAAGCCTTTGTGTGTTCATAGAATCACAGACTGGTTTGGGTTGGAAGAGACCTTAAAGCTCCTCCAGTTCCAGCCCCCTGCCACGGACAGGGACACCTTCCACTAGAGCAGGTTGCCCCAAGCCCCTGTGTCCAACCTGGCCTTGAACACTGCCAGGGATGGGGCAGCCACAGCTTCTCTGGGCACCCTGTGCCAGCGCCTCAGCACCCTCACAGGGAAGAGCTTCTGCCTCAGAGCTCATCTCAATCTCCCCTCTCGCAGGTTAAAGCCATTCCCCTTGGCCTGTCCCTACAGACCCTTGTCCAAAGCTCCTCTCCAGCTTTCTTGTCTTAATGCAGTCCTGCTGCTCAGCAAGGTGGTGTGTGAAATAGGAAGTCCCATTTGACATTCCAGTCCCACCAGTGACCTCCCCTTATGCAGTGGATCGGCTTTTCTGCCGATGCGGATGCGTGCTGGAGGAGGGCGAGCACAGGGAGGGCGAGCTGCTCGCCCTGGGTGGGCATGCAATGGTCTGACCCCCAGTAGGAGGGGAAGAGGAGTCACTGCTCCTGTTAAATCTGGGCTGATCCTCATCCCGGCTGGACTGTTGGCCCAACTCATCCTGGCTTCCCCCAGATAACTGCAGAGAACAGCGCTGTGATGTGCATGCAGAGGAGCGGCTGTCGATCCAAGACTGCCTCCACACGTGCACATTCTCAATCAAGCATCTTTTGTTGTTGGGGTTTTTTTGGGGCTGGTTTTTGTTCTTTCTGATTGAATATAATATCCTTTAATTCTCTGCCACCAGCCTAACCAGCAACTGCAGCTCTTTTTACCAGGCTCCACACCTGCCACAGCTGGTTGGCACAGGAGCCAGGCATCGAGCAGCATGTGGTGACAGCAATTCTGAGCAGGCAGGGAATGGTCTTCTCCCTCCCTCTTTCCTCCCCTTCCTTTTCTTTTTGCGTTTGCACACAATGACAGTGATGAGACCCAAATGATGGGCGAGGAGGAGATTTCATGTGAATTTTGCTTACAGAGCAGTGCAGCAATCAAGCAGATGGTCTCTTTCTTTCGTGTTGGATATTCTCCTAGCGTATGTAACCTTGCTTGTAACTCCAAGAAGGTGGGCTCCTTGCTTGCTCCCTTTACTGGATGTCTGAAGAATTCAGGCTGGTTCCGATCAGAATGAAAAGCTCCTTTCTCCCTTCTGAAACATGAAGAATTGGCTGCGCAGCCACAGTGGAGATGAAGCTCCTGGATTGTCTTCCAGTGACATCACCCTGGTGTCACAGCCAGGAAATTCTTGACCACGACCACTTTCTGCTGGAGAGTTTTGCTCTTCTGTTTCACCCCAGCAATGAAGTCATCCCAGCCGGCTGCTCCTTGCTTTTTGGATGACTCTGCTCTTTATGCCTGTGATGTCCAGGTCATGTTCTTGCTTCCTGAAGTACACTGAATTGAGCAGCTTTCTGTATCTTGGGTAGAATTATTTAGATGCAGATTAACTTCTGCACATGATCCAAATCCTATGGCTTGTTTCTCCAGATAGTACTTTAATGCCTTGTTTTCCTCTTACTTGGAATAATTTTGTGTAAGGATTTTGGAGTGTGTTCAGTGGGAATCAATGCCCCTAAAAGTAAGGTTAGAATGTAAAGAAATAGACTGCCATGTTATTGAACTTCCAGGGTGCTTTTGTTTAACACCGTGAAATGAAGTCATTACTACTCCATGACTGCAAGCTGTTGTAAGTTTAAGCTGTTCTTGTCTTGGCACTAATTATAACATGATGCTGACATTTGGTGTGGGATTATAGGTTGAGAGCTCTGTTTAGGGCCAGCTCTTAGGACCACAGTCAAGGTGCCTGTGCAGTCGGTGAGATGATAAAACATCCACAACTTACTACCCATTTAGATAACTTCTGGCTTCAGAAGCATTTTAATATCCATTGCAGGATTTCGTCACTTGTTCATATGGAATTGTGTGTGTTTTTCCAGCAGTGCTGTGACCTGGGATACCACGCTAGCCTCAACCGAGCGCTCAGGACATTCTTGTCTGCTGAGCTAAACCTGGAGCAGTCAAAGCACGAGGGTCTGGATGCCATTGAAAACGCCGTGGAGAACCTGGATGCCAACAGCGATAAGCAGCGCCTGATGGAGATGTACAACAACGTCTTCTGTCCACCCATGAAGTTCGAGTTTCAGCCGCACATGGGTGACATGGTCAGTTTATAGTCCTCCAGCTCTGTAAACACTTCCAGCTCTGCCTGTTTACTTCCCTTGTCTTTGATAGATAGACCCACTACAAGGCCACCTGTTTGGCTCTATTCTGGGGAGGAAGAGAGGAGCTTTAACCAAGGGACCTGATGTAAAGATTAAGCAGAGGCTTATGGCATAGATGTCAGGATATGACTGACTCTTACTTTTTGGCTATCAAAGCTACTGAAGCTGAAAATGCTTCATTAAGTGTTGTACTTCATGGAGTATAATACTAAGCGTGGATAGGAAACACTTTTAACCTCTCATTAAACCCACAAGTTTACCCCTTCACTCTGAGACAAACTGAAGTTAGAGATTTGAAGGGGCAACAAGAAACTTAAATGCTGGTTTTGGGAGGGGTTTGAGTGTGGAATTGTAGAGTATAAAAGATTTACAATGGTGCTTTGTGCATCTTCCCTATGAGGCGAAGCCATCAAAAGACTTTAGGTTTTGGCAGTGGAAATGTCTCTCTTTATAGGTTTATCAAGATGTGGTTACCCATCTGGGAGCTGTTTAAAGTTGCACAAGCTGAAACCAGTTCTAAATGGGAACACATGTACAATGTGATAATTTAGGTCAATTGGTTGGATTTCTGGATTTTCCTCCTGAACACGGAGGAAACAGTGTCAGGACTCTTGCAGCCAGCCTCTTCTTCTGGTCTAAGAATTATAATCGCTGCTTAAGGCTCCTCTTTGTCTCTTCCCCCTTAAGTGAAACCCTCAGACTGCAAATGACCTCTCTCAGTTGTTCTGTGCTTTAGCAGTATCCTCTGAGATCGTGGGAAGAAAAAGAATCACCTGCAGGCTGTCATGCACTTAACAGGCTCGTATTCACTGAATCATTTATCTTGGTTCTTCTCAAGGCCAAGTGAGGGTTTATCAATGCAGGCTGATGGCCTTGTTGCAATGGTCCTGCATATACCACATTGAATATATGATGTTGTGTGATAAAACTCTAATTTCTGCCTCTAAGAAATAGCCTTATGCATGAATTGTGCCTGTTGCTGCAGTGTACAGGTCGTTCAGCTGAGCCTGCTCCAGGGTGCCTGGCTAATGCATTGAACCACATTCTTCCTGATGTTCGGTGGGATTTAGCCTAATATCTGTAATAAAGCACGTCAGACTTCCAAAACACATGACAAGCTTATACGACTGCAAGTAGCGAGTATTTTCTACTACTTCTTTGATATTCACGTTCTCTCTTGCTCCCTTTTCAGCACAGTCAGGAAAGGAGCTGCTATTTTTGAACACAGACCTTTTCCACTGGTTGAAATCTGGAGCTACAAAGTTTTAAATGAAGAACTTTGGGAGATGTTTGCTGCTAATAATTGAATGAAGAAACTGCAATGTTCTTGATTATGTGTTTTTTCCCCCTAGCACTCTAAAAGCAGTGCTCTTTCTCTTCCAGGAGTCACAGCTCTGTGCCCAACAACCAGTCCAGAGTGAGTTAGTGCAGAGGTGCCAGCAGTTGCAGTCTAGATTATCGACACTTAAGATTGAAAATGAAGAGGTGAGCTAATGAACCACAGATCAAGAACCCTCTTACCACTTCCAGTGGGGACTGGGGACTGGGGAAGGAATAATTGAGTTTCTGTGATCCTCTTTGGTGAAGACTTGTGGCCACCAGTACCCAAGTATGTGATCTCGCATGGAAGCTGGGTGTGTGGAGAGGATCCTTTAAAATATCTCTGCGTATCTCCTCCCATCCTTGAGCTGATAGGACTGGCTGTGTTGCAAAAGTTATTACAGAAGATGATTATAAGATCATTCCAACACTCTTTGCTTTGAGGTTACATTTCCAGACACCTCCTCCTCATCCCAGCCTATAAGATTACAACTGTTGTCCTGCTCCTGGCAGGTTCTGTGTGCTGCCAGCCCTTTTGTTTATATGGACAGTACTGTTAATGACCAAAACCTGTACCTTAGTTATGGCACACAGGATGTGAAACCAGTAGTACCTGTTTATTAGTAGGAACATAAAATGGTTTGTGTTGGAAGGGACCTTAAAGCTCCTCCAGCTCCAACCCCCTGCCACAGGCAGGGACACCTTCCACTAGAGCAGGTTGCTCCAAGCCCCTGTGTCCAACCTGGCCTTGAACACTGCCAGGGATGGGGCAGCCACAGCTTCTCTGGGCACCCTGTGCCAGCGCCTCAGCACCCTCACAGGGAAGAGCTTCTGCCTCAGAGCTCATCTCAGTCTCCCCTCTGGCAGGTTAAAGCCATTCCCCTTGTCCTGTCCCTACAGGCCCTTGTCCAAAGCCCCTCTCCAGGTTTCCTGTAGCCCCTTTAGGCACTGGAGCTGCTCTAAGGTGTCCTCTTAAGGAACTTTCTCTTCTCCAGGCTGCCCCAGCCCAGCTCTCTCAGCCTGGCTCCAGCCCTTGCAGCATCTAGTGAAACACTTCAGGGTACTTATTGCCTCTGTTTTTTCACTTGTAACATACTGTCTTCCTTTTTTTAATGCACTCTCATTCTTGCTGGCCAGGTTAAGAAGACTATGGAAGCTACACTCCAGACAATCCAGGATATAGTCACGATAGAGGACTTTGATGTCTCGGACTGCTTTCAGTACAGCAACTCGATGGAGTCTGTGAAATCCACCGTCTCGGAAACATTCATGAGCAAACCCAGCATTGCCAAGAGACGGGCCAACCAGCAGGAGACAGAGCAGTTCTACTTCACAGTAAGGAGTTAATTTGCAGTACAAGCACGTGTAATGTATTTAGAATTACACTCACAAGAGAGTGCAAACTGATGCTATCGCCTTGCAAAAACGCTGCTGTGATTGATTTTGGACAAGCAGAGTAAGTATCTTAGGGTTTAAAAGCGGGTGCTTTGAATTCTTGACAAATAAACAGGGATCCCTTTGTTGATGCAAACTTAGGCTGTGGATAAATTGTGTAAAAATTTGATTTCTCCTGCATCTAAAAGGATTTGTCTGAGGGAGAACTTAAGAGCTTGTAAATATCAATTTCAGAAATAATGCAAACTAAAAGAATGTTGAGCTCTTTCGTTTTTTGTTATCATCTTACAGCTTCAGCTCACATCAGCTTTTAATTGAGTCGATGCATTTTTACAAGATGCTAAGAGCTTTTTAGATTGAATTTCGTAACACACTCAGTGTTGTGGTTTTTTTTCCCCTAAATTAGATTGATGTTGAACTGTTGAATTCATTTCCATTTACAAGATATTTCAAACCAGCAGATGAAAATCATACCTCTCACCCTGGTTACTTTGTCAGTCCTTTGGGCATCTTTTGCTATACTTAATGCCCTTTACATTCCTCTTCCAAGAATGGTGTTGCTTATTAGAAGCCTGAAGTTTCTGTACAGATGAAACTTGCTGGCAGGATGGCCTCTGTCAGGCTTTGACTTAAATAAATGAAAAAGCCTTTGTAGAAGGTGAGGCTGGTTATTGAAACTGTGGAGAAGGGAGCTGGCCATGGCAGCCCTCTCTAACCAGCCTAGTCGGATGCTTGGTTGATTGATCTACTGCCCTTTATTAGGATTTCAAGCTTTGAATCTATAAGGAGCAGGTTGTTCAGCGTGTGAGCAAACACTCAGATGGATGTTAATAAGACTGAGGACAGAGCTGTGCAGTGATCTGGGCGAGGCATTCTTTGTGTAGGGGGAAAAGCAAAGTGTAGTGCAGAACAGAGATTTAAATCCCCTCATACCTTATGATGTGCTAAATGCCGAGGAATAGGAATGGAAAGGAAAATACTTATTTGAAAGAATATTCCATATTAGTGTGTACTGCATTGCTAGCAAGGCAGAGCTCTTAGGTAAAGATAGTGATGCCACCATGGGGATTGAACTGAAGGAGTACTGCTTGTAGTATCTCTATGCTAGTATAATCTGTATTTCCACTAGAGGCATGTCACTGCACTCTGGTGCCAAGACTGCTCTGTTGTTAGGGCTTTGAAGGAAGATTTGTATTCAGAATAGAAGCTTAAACTTCCCTGTGTCAGTGAAAGGCATAGGAATGATGATTGACTTAGCACCGGGCTAATGCAGATAGCTGGATAAGGAGGCAGCAGCAACTTCAAGGAGGCAAAACTGGGGATGTGGCCTGGGTACCACTGCTGCGAAACTGGAGCCAGCATGAGGATGCCTGTCAGTGCTGAACTCATACTGCTGGGTGTAATCCAGCTGGCATTCCACCCTACCTGAGAGGGGAAGGGGAGAGGAATGATTTAATCCCCTTCACCTCTAAAACGTGATAATTTTAGTTCTTAGAATCATCATAGGATCCCAGCCTGGTTTGGGTTGGAAGGGTCCTTAAAGCTCCTCCAGTTCCAACCCCCTGCCACGGGCAGGGACACCTTCCACTAGAGCAGGTTGCTCCAAGCCCCTGTGTCCAACCTGGCCTTGAACACTGCCAGGGATGGGGCAGCCACAGCTTCTCTGGGCACCCTGTGCCAGCGCCTCAGCACCCTCACAGAGAAGAACTTCTACCTTAACTCTAACCTGAACTTCCCTGTTTAACAGCACAGTTTGTGTTTGGTTTGATTATATGTGCCACCTGACCAGGGATTCTCACTGGAACAATACTGCAGTGGGTTTGGGCTCAGAGAGGGTGCCAAAGTTGCATGGTTGTGAGGAGCTGGTAGGTGCCAAATGCTCAGTCTCTAACAACACACTTTCCCCTCTTCATTTTTACAACACCAGGATAACATGACTTGAGGATGTTTCTGCTGCTTTGCGTCTGATTGTACTTAGTCTGACTCCAGCTGTGCTCTGCTAGAAATTAAATCCTTAGGAGTTCTCCTGTAGTTTGATTATTTTCTTCTTTTTTACTGTTTTTATTAAGGCACAAATCAAATGCTAATGGCTCTTTAATTCATTGAAAACAGCCTGAAGCCTTATTTTAAAATGAGGGTTTTTTATTCATAAGCATACTTGTAACAGGCAGGGTACAGAATGTTAGGCATGAGGAAACAGAATGCATGAAATGCTGCACTGGGTAGAAACCTTCTCTTCTGCTCCCTTCAAACAATCCCTGGTGCCCATCTGCAGGCAGGCAATGGTCTTAACAGGCCCATCGTTGATGCCTCGGAGCCAGAGTGATCAGCGTGAGCATGGGCGAGTGCCAGAGCGTGCTCCATTTAACTGATGGAGCAAAACACACAGCTGGGACTTGGGGAGCAGATTCTGCAGGGAAATGTCAAGAAATATGGTCATTTTTTTTGCCACAGTGATCACACTTCCTGTTTTCTTCTAAAACAACAACAGAAAGTTGAAGTATTAACTACAGGAATAGGAAGTGCTGAGACACTCCAAAGGGACTTAATTCTTGTGATATTTTTCTTCCAGTGTTGTCAACCAAGGGACATAAAACACACACTTTGGCAGTTCATTAAAGGCCCAACTCAGACATTTTTGTCTGTGCTGTCAGTACACATGACTGCTGGAGAGCCCGTGGTGGACACTTCCTTAGTTCCTGGAAGGTTCCCCCCACCCTCACTGCTACTGCTGTATATCATAGAATCCCAGCCTGGTTTGGGTTGGAAGGGACCTTAAACTTCCTCCAGTTCCAACCCCCTGCCACGGACAGGGCCACCTTCCACTAGAGCAGGTTGCTCCAAGCCCCTGTGTCCAACCTGGCCTTGAACACTGCCAGGGATGGGGCAGCCACAGCTTCTCTGGGCACCCTGTGCCAGCGCCTCAGCACCCTCACAGGGAAGAGCTTCTGCCTCAGAGCTCATCTCAGTCTCCCCTCTGGCAGGTTAAAGCCATTCCCCTTGTCCTGTCCCTACAGGCCCTTGTGCAAAGCCCCTCTCCAGGTTTCCTGGAGTCCCTTTAGGCACTGGAGCTGCTCTAAGGTCTCCCCTTCAGGAGCCTTCTCTTCTCCAGGCTGCCTCAGCCCAGCTCTCTCTCTCTCTATATATATATGTATATTCCATCATGGTTCTTCACATCTTGCACGGAGGCTGCTATTGTTATGACCTGCACAGGACAAGCAGGGTCCAGGCACTCTCATTGTTAAAATACTGTTCTTCACCTCAAGGATTTTCAGTCTAATTTGGCTATACTAGACCAGAACAGGAAGAAAATGGATGGACTTGGGGAAAGATGAAGACAAGAACTGGGACATTTCCTTATTAAATGAGAATCCTTTCTTTGTGTTCATTTCGCTAGCTGAATGTTTCACATATCACAGGGCCATTCTTTAGAATCATGAGGTATTTGAAGAGTTCTGGTCTATGCATGTAAACGTGTCCTAATTATAATGTGGACAGCTACTGTACAGCAAAGTGTTTTATGCACTGCAGCACCCTGGAGATAAATAATGCTGTTCTGAACTGCAAAACAAGAGATGAAAGAGCTGTAAAAAAAAAAAAACCCAAGCAATTGCAGAGCTGTGAAAAACCAGAAAGAAAGGGGGGTGGAAATGACTGCATGATTGTGTAATGTTTCACCCAGAGAACAAATCTGAACTTCAATAATATCTGTATTTGTTTTGTCCCGTGCCCCCCCTGCAACCCTGAGTATCATCCAGCGTGGAGGCAGACGTACTATTTGACAAGTAAAGTGGGGTGAGGGAGGTTAAGTGAGAGAAGCAGCACAGTAGCAGCCTTTTAGTTTGTTAAAACAGATTGTTCATTCACTGCCCGTGACGCGCGAGGGAAGTGCATTTCCATTCCACCCTGTCTGCAGGGGAGAGGCATGACAGCTTCTCAGATGGCTTGAAAAGATGCCAAACATTCAGCTGATTCCACAGTGAAACAATAGAAATTGCACTGCAGATCTGGGTGGACTGGCCTCCAGGTTTGCTTTAGAGAACCCAGGAGGACTTAGATCATCCTTTGCATGCTAAATGTCAACGTGATTCATAGGATCATGGAATCCCAGATTGGTTTGGGTTGAAGGGACCTTAAAGCTCCTCCAGCCCCAACCCCCTGCCATGGGCAGGGACACCTTCCACTAGAGCAGGTTGCTCCAAGCCCCTGTGTCCAACCTGGCCTTGAACACTGCCAGGGATGGGGCAGCCACAGGTTCTCTGGGCACCCTGTGCCAGCGCCTCAGCACCCTCACAGGGAAGAGCTTCTGCCTTAGATCTAACCTAAATCTCCCCTGTTTGACGCCACCCTCTTGTCCTATTGCTGCAGTCCCTGATGAAGTGTCCCCTCCAGCATCCTTGTAAGCCCCACTTCAGATATTGGAAGGCTGCTACGAGCTCTCCACTTTACAGCTATGAGCTCTTCATTCTCTCTTCAGCAGCATGTTCAGAATCCAGTAACCTAAAATGCAATCAAAGAAATTAATTTTCCACTCACAATCTTGGTTTTTTTCCACTTTCACAGAAAATGAAGGAGTACCTGGAGGGCAGGAACCTGATAACGAAGCTCCAAGCCAAACACGACCTTCTTCAGAAGACCCTGGGAGAAAGTGAGTCTGGGGCTGCTCCTCACTGCTGGTAGCCAGGCTATTGCACTTACCCAGTTAGTCAGCTGTGTGCAGTGGGCTTGGATGTCTGATGCAGAGTGGCCATACTCATGGTTTGTGAATTTATCTTTCTGATCTGCATGCTGGAGAAGCCAAATGACCTCCATGGCTGTTGGATTAATGGTGCACAGATAATGCTTAATGAATCACTAATGGATAAGATGAAGCACACACCCCCTCGTTCATCTTGTCCTCTCCCTGTACATGCGTGTTCTACTTCTCACTTCATGATCTGTATCAGGGTAAACCTTGAGATTTCCATTTTACTGTGGGTTGAGCAGTATTTCCTTGTTAGCCTGGGCAGACGTTTTATTTGCGTGGTAGTTCAGCTGCTGCTCACCGCTGTGGCTTCAGTCCAGACCAAACCAGTGCATGTGAGCCCAGGCTTCTATTAGAAGAATCAAACACATTTCAGAGCATGTCAAATATGTTGCCTATCCAGAGGGCATTAGTCAAGGGGCAGCAGCCAGAACTGACTGTACATTTGCTGTTAGTGTCAGAACAAAGGCAGGTTTCTTCCCCTTCATGGTATGGGCAAATCCTGTTGGCCGGACACACTTCAACTATGCATCCAAGTTTCCATAGAAACCTGCCTGCCTCGTATTTGCAGAGGAGAAGGTTTTAACAGTCTAAATGTCAGGTCAAAAGAGGGCTCAACTCATTCCTGGGTTGGTGTGCTGGAGCAGGGCTCGTGTTTTGATCTGGAACTTAACTGGACTCCCCACAGTTTACGGTGTGCAAATCTTCTGAATGAAAACTTAAACAGCATGTGGCTTTTGAAGTGCTTTGCTTTCCGTTTAAAAATGCACTATAAAAACTACAATACTTATTGCTACGGTAATTAAGAGTTTCGTGTTTAGCAGACCAAAACCACAAGGTAAGGGAAGGATGTTGCCATCATTTTGAGCTTTATTGTTTCAAGTTGCTCGTCTCTTCAGCTGTAGAAAGGGTGGTTGAAGCCAAAGATCTGTGTCCTTAGGGTATTTTGCTTCTGCTTCAAAATATCTCCAAGTGACACCCGGGCTGCCCTGTGACTAATCACATTCCTGGATCATAGCTGACCTCTGCATACCGAGCCCTGTTTCCTCTTAACCTGCCTGCCCCCTGAACCCATCTCAAGCTGTGGTGGAGGGAAAAGAAGAGGAAATTAAATGTGATTCCTGTATTGCTATGCAGATTTAAAGGCTGCTTCTGTTTTCTCGTGGTTGCTTTGCAAATCAGAGTTTCCTCAGTCCCCCTGTGAAGGGACCCAGTGTGTGTCAGGGAGAGCTCACTTTGTCATCTGGGAGATCAAAGGGAGCTGAGAAAGGGAGGTACATTACAGCTCCAAACCACCATTAGCAGGTTAATGGTACAAACTGGGGACCGTGCCTAGACTTATCCATAAAATGTCCCTTAATTGGGAAATGGGCAAATAAAATTCCTTTCACAAGTCCCTGGGGTGTGATTAGAACCTTTAGTGAAAAATAAGCTGCGTGTCCTCAGTCGCTGCAGAATTCATGGGTTTCTTATAATTCTTCTTCTTCTTTGCCCCATCCTCAGGTGACATTTATTAGTCCTCTTGTAAATTACCTTAATCTAAAGATGACAAGTTCCAGTAATAAAAATAGCAGCGAGTCTTCCTATCTATAAGTAGTTATGTCCCTGCCTACTGTACAGGTTTGTCACCCTTCCATAGGAGCCCCTTGCTGTTGCCACAGCCATGTCATTTCTATATATGAATATTCTATGATGGGAATGGGACAGGTGGCTGGAAATTCTGCTTCAGAATAACATTTTCCTGTAAATTATGCACTGTTTTGGCTCTGCGTGGGGAGAGGAAAGTGGCTATCAAGATGTGTGCAACTAATTGTCAGCCATCAGCAATTAGATGTTTCCCTCGTTCACTCTTCCAGCTCCCCAGGAGCAGGAAGGCAGCCGTAGGGAAGGGGGATTTTTAAGCTGTTGTAAATCAGCGTGGCTTCACTGATGATCTGTACCAGCAGAAGGCCTGGCCTGGCCAATTCCCAATAGCACAAGTTTTCTAGGTCTCTTTCCTTGTGCTGTTATTAAAACGCTGCTGCATTAAGGAATCCTTAGCGTGGGGATGGGCTTCTGTGCTCTCTCCAGCAGTGCTCCTGGCGGGGGGCAACCCCTGTCCAGCTCCCCAGAGATGCCTTCTCCCTCTCCAATGGCTTTTCTCCTCTATCTCCTTCCAAACCTGGCTTTACAAAGCTTTTGAAAGTGTTATTTCCATTCCTAATGCTGTATTTCTTTGTCTTCTTACCAGGTCAACGGACTGACTGCTCCCTTGCCAGGTAGGTGTGGCTCAAGGGATCATGTTTTAAGGCCAGTCTAGTCAATTCTAGATCTATTACCAGCCCAGGATCTGTATCTGTTAGTTAAAAATACTTATTTAGCTAATATACAAGCAAGTCCATGCTGGTTCATATGGCTTTGAATACCATCACAGTTACCTACATCAGTGCAAGGTGGTGGTGCAGCTTATGTATCTGTTTAGTAACCTCTGGCTGGGTGTGTAAGGAATATTTCCTTTGATGCAGAACCTGCTTAAACACCTCCCGTTGCTTGTTGGGGCCCTGGGCTGCCACTGCAGTTGTGAGACTACATCAGGAGGTTTGGGAGCTGGGTTGGGGTTCAAAATAACCAAGGCTGGGTGGGGAAGAGATCCGTGGAGGTCTTGCACTTCTTGCATGTGATCTGGTTGAGGAAGGGGATGGCTAGGTGTGAGAAGCTGTTTAATTTGGCACTGTCACCCAGAGACATTGAGATTTTGAATGTCATGTTAAGATTAAATTAAGATTTCAGATCTTCAAATGAAGATTTTTATAAGCATGTTCCTATTCCAGTAACAGAGATGGCCCAGTGGCTCTGCAGGGTTTGTGTACGGGGCTGATTATCAGAGAATCCCAGCCTGGTTTGTGTTGGAAGGGTCCTTAAAGCTCCTCCAGCTCCAAACCCCTGCCACGGGCAGGGACACCTTCCACTAGAGCAGGTTGCTTCAAGCCCCTGTGTCCAACCTGGGCTTGGAACACCCATAGCCCCTTCAGGCACTGGAGCTGCTCTAAGGTCTCCCCTTCAGGAGCCTTCTCTTCTCCAGGCTGCCCCAGCCCAGCTCTCTCAGCCTGGCTCCAGAGCAGCAGCTCCGGGGCCTCCTCTGGCCTCTCTTTAGCAGATCCACATCCCTAAACAAACTGGAAAACTCTTCATCTCATTGACACTCTCTGGATTGTAGCACTACGGAGGTTGCGGAGAATTAACTTTTCATTTATAATTAGCACCAATCACAGAACCATAACTAAGCTTCTCCTGATGGGCTTTTGCTAAAACATAACAAATCTCCATCTCCAAATTGATGGATTCCAGGAACTCCACTGGGCACGAGGAGCTGGAGCAGGGGCTGTGCATCATCCTGCCTTGTTAACAAAAGGAAGGTGATTGCTACCGATCTGGAGTCATTACTACTTTTCACATCCCTTCCAGCAAAGCAAAGCTGACAGGTCCTAATTAGAGCCTGACATCTGTAATAATAAAATATTATTCATCATGAAGCTCTTTTAAATAGCAAAGAATCATTACTGCTAATAGCTTAAAAGAGACCTTATTGTCGGTGACAGCCCATGGAATCACATTTCTTTCCCTTCATTCAGGTTTTGATTTTGATAAAAGGAATTTCCCCTGAATTAACACATTGTACAGCCTTTGAAAAAATCACACTTCTCATCACCTGATTTAGAATTCAGCAGCCATCTACCCTAGCAGGGAATTGGCTTCAGTGCTACAATAGAGCCTCTCTCCTACTATCACTCATGCTTCATTTTTACAAGCTACTATAGGAATTTTAAACCCCAGTAATCAATTTGGAGGGGAAGAATCCTGGCCAAGCAAGGCTTTTTTTTTCCCTATTTTTCTACAATTAATGTCTACCCACAAAAATAAATGAGACCACGATGGTTTCTACTGACAAGGCTTCGCCTGGGTGGTGTGTGCCGGTGTTTGAGGGTTCCCCAGTGGAAGCTGTTAGCAGCACGGTAGGAACCAGCCTGCTCCCACCTGCTTCTCCCCTCCGTGGAGCAGCTCTTTTGGAGCACAGCTCTGAGCAATTAATAACAAACTTCATCTTCACCAAGGGGCCCTATAGGACAGATTTCCACGTGGCTGGAATTAGAATGTCAAGGGTAATCTTCTGTCAAAGCAGCGGACTCCCTTGTGTCTGTTTCAGGTTTTTAGTGATTTAAAGTTACTTAAAATCTTCCTGAAGTTCCATGAATTGAATGAGACTAAGTCCCTGTGATTGACTTGTCTGTCTGGCTCCTTCCCTCCTCCCAAATACGTGTGGTTTGGAATTCCGACCGGATGGACAGGCATGGTAGAGGATTATCTTGACTTTTCTCTTCTGTTTTTCCCTCCTGCACCCATGGGCGATTCCGCTCTCCCCAGCGGCAGGCGCAGCTCCACCGTAAGGAAGCAGGTAACAAACATCTCCTTAAGTAACAGAACAGGGATGTGTATGTAGAGGAGGATAGAGGGAAAGCAAGCAAGTGCTTCTTATCCTTCCTTCCTCTCCTACATGGAATAGTTTGGGTTGGAAGGGACCTTAAAGCTCATCCAGTTCCAACCCCCTGCCACGGGCAGGGACACCTTCCACTAGAGCAGGTTGCTCCAAGCCCCTGTGTCCAACCTGGCCTTGAACACTGCCAGGGATGGGGCAGCCACAGCTTCTCTGGGAAAAGTCTGTGCCAGCGCCTCAGCACCCTCACAGGGAGGAGCTTCTGCCTCAGAGCTCATCTCAATCTCCCCTGTGGCAGGTTAAAGCCATTCCCCCTTCTAGTAGTAAAGACCTACAACAGGGATGCTTTGTTTCCCTGGCTGTGACGGATAATCTGTTACCCTTTAATACGTGATGAGCTCAAATGTGTTTCTTTGAGATAGGGAAAAACCCAAAGTATTTCTTGTTGATACTGTAAAGATAAAATTTGGCTTGGAATTTGATTTCATACAGTCCACCTTGGGGGGCTGCTTTGTAGTTTTTAGGCTCTTTGTACATTGGAAATGAAGTAAGAGAGCAAGTTGTCTTTTTGCCATGCAGAGTCAGACCTTTCTCATTTTCTAAGCTTAATTGTTGTCCCTAATTGCTCTAAAATGGTCCTTTCCTATGCTGCAAATGAAGCCTGTGTGTGCTGTGATTGCCGTTTTCACAGGTAGTTTTTGAGGTGTCTCAGAAGCATATTCTGCCTCTGGTTTGCAAACCTGAATTAAAAAGTGATGTGTTTGCAAACCCTGAACCCACAGCTCAGGTTTAATGGGGTTTAATGGGGTTTTGGGATTGGCACCTAGCATTTAAACCAGAACTGCTTGGAGAGGTTTAATCTCTGCTGGGGACCCAGAATATGTGATTCTCTGCAAGTTCCTACTGCATAAACAGAAACTTGAAGTATTAATCACATGGTAATTTTACTCACTGGCGTCTGACCTTAAGCAAACTGCAGCACTTTGGTTGCTTAGTTGCTCTTCCCCAAAATGGGAGGAATAACTGCAGCCACTGCAGAAATTCAGTTGTCTGGGAAGTAATCTGTGAAGCAGAGACCAGCAAAGTGTAAAAGCTCATTTCCATACTGAGTGTTGTATAAGCTGGAAACTGGCCATCTAGAAGATGTTATTGTGCTGGGGCCTTGAACTGACAACTCTTTGCCATGAGCAGAGACCTTACTGAATGAATTGTGACCGCAGGTCACTCTGGGCTATTCACTAAACACATGTGGAACTGCATGGAAGCAGAAGGTGGCAGATGAGAGGATAATTTTGCTTTCAATTCTTCTTCTTTTCTCCACTTTTACCGTCACTCTGCATTCTGACTGCTCTTGTTTAAATCTCTCTCTCCAGGACTCCTCACAAGCCATTCCCCTGGTCGTGGAAAGCTGCATACGATTCATTAGCAGACATGGTGAGTTTATGGACAAAAGGGATCCTTGCAAATGTTGTTCTTCCAACAACATCCCTTTGTTTCTTGTAAAATAAGGTTCCCATCCTTAGATACCACTCGTGCCTCACCACCACTCACCTTGCTTTGAGCCCTGAAGTGTGGCCTTCACCACCAACAATCAATGCTTTTCCTAGAGGAGGAGGAACACACTGTAGGAGGTCAAGTAGTGAATTAATTGCTTGCTGATTGCCACAATGAGATGATTTATACCTGTTTCCAAGGTTAACTTCACAGCCTTGGATACATAAAGATTTTATATGTTTATTGTAATTTGCTTTCATTTTTAATTGGTATCGTTTGTTAGGAGCATGTAAACCAACCTTGAATTAACATATTTAGAAAGAGATGGAATTTATCTTCATTAACCACAACAGAGTCAGGTAGTGGGTCCCATTTCCATTTTCCTTGTCTAATTACCAGTTTAGAAACTCTAATCTCGAGCCCCATTCTCAGCATCACTTGGAAGAACCGAGTGCTTTAATCCTTTATTAAGGCCATACTTGGACTTTTGCTGGAAAAATCATTGAAACCACATTGCAGTGAGAACTGGACATGACAAATGGGGTTCATAGAATCATCTAGGTTGGAAAAGACCTTTAAGATCATCAAGTCCAACCTTTACCCCAGCACTGCCAAGTCCACCACTAACTCATGTCACTGAGGGCCTCCATCTGCACATCAGGAGGGTTCATTTCTTAGACTCTTACTCCTGGGTTAACTTAGACAGATTTTCCCACAGACTCAACCGATTCCTGTGCTGAATGTCAGATCATGGCACAAAGGTACAGTTTGGAGCTGGAAGGGATGTGATTTTTATACCACAAGCCCATGTTAGGCAGAAGCAGTGCTAAAGCTGCCTGACGCACTTGCGCTGCAGGAAGGAGTGTTGTTGGAGGTAGCCTGAGTGACATTTTGAAATGTTTCACTGCGGAGGTGTGGGATGAATGTCATTTTCCTTCTTGCTTCTCTGCACTTGGGATTGTTTCTTTTCACTGTTCAGAGCAGCATGTCACAGCTACCAGCTGCAGCCACGTACTGCAAAGGTTCCGTTGTGATAAAAACAGTTGCAGAAATGGAGAGAAAGAGGCCACAGACACATTGAAGAGAATCATAGAATCCCAGCCTGGTTTGGGTTGAAGGGACCTTAAAGCTCCTCCAGCTCCAACCCCCTGCCACAGGCAGGGACACCTTCCACTAGAGCAGGTTGCTCCAAGCCCCTGTGTCCAACCTGGCCTTGAACACTGCCAGGGATGGGGCAGCCACAGCTTCTCTGGGCACCCTGTGCCAGCGCCTCAGCACCCTCACAGGGAGGAGCTTCTGCCTCAGAGCTCATCTCAATCTCCCCTCTGGCAGGTTAAAGCCATTCCCCTTGTCCTGTCCCTCCAGGCCCTTGTCCAAAGCCCCTCTCCAGGTTTCCTGTAGCCCCTTTAGGCACTGGAGCTGCTCTAAGGTCTCCCCTTCAGGAGCCTTCTCTTCTCCAGGCTGCCCCAGCCCAGCTGTCTCAGCCTGGCTCCAGAGCAGAGCTGCTCCAGCCCTCGCAGCAGCTCCGGGGCCTCCTCTGGACCCGCTCCAACAGCTCCACGTCCCTCTTGTTTTGGGGGCCATAAAAGAGCTTATTAGTTTATAGCCATTATTACAAGTAGAGCAAAGATGCTGCAACATTTTTTGTTTCAGAAGTTAAAAGGCTTGAGTGAAGGGGTGCTGATTTCCCTGCATGAAGCATATACTTTGTTCATTAGTTGATTTATAATGGTTGTTCCTCATCTTAACAAGTGCCAGCAGAATTGTTATGATGGTAGTATATTGGAGCGTCTTGCCTCCTTGATAACAGGGTTTTATGATGTTGCTAATGCTTACTTTTTAGCAGGAATGGCTTAAAGGCTCTCCTCAAACCCTAGATAGCAGGTCAGGCTGGGGTAATTAAATGCTTCTATTTTAACTGGCTGATTTGCTTTGGGCCTTTGCAGTATTGCTCTTGCAAAATCAAGTGCTTCCTTGTGTCGTTGGCCATATTTTACTTCTGGTTGATATACTGTTAGTTTACGACTTCCTCTGGGTTGTAAAATCCTTTGGGGATCCTTCAGGGCAGAAGATAACACACGTGGCAGTTAGAGCCCAGTTACTCTGTCAGATTACAAAGAGGGGTTAATATTTTTTCTCCATGTGCTGAGTTCTGGTTTTACATATTCTGAATGTGTCTGGACATATAAGGAAAATATGGTGTTTTTTTTGCCTGTGTTGCTTATGTTTCCTTTCTTATCTAGGCTAATAGCTGATGAAAGTGCCAGCTTATCTTATCTTACTGTTATCAACATCTCTTCTTGTCTTATAGGTTTGCAGCATGAAGGAATATTCCGAGTGTCTGGGTCACAAGTTGAAGTAAATGACATAAAAAATGCATTTGAGAGAGGTAAGGAAGATCTATTCCAATATCTGGGAAGGTATTGCGAAATGTATGTATTTATCCTAAAAAGGCCTGGTGTGAATGCAGCTTGTGATATTTCGTTCCTTTGATGCTTGTGTTTCCTCAGTGAGTCCAGCCCAAACACCTCCCCAGTGCTCATTAACCTTGAACGCTCACTTGTTTGGCATTATGCTTTATATCTTGTAGAGCGTCTGTATAATAAATGCTCTGAATTCAATTTTCTCTCGTGTCTGATAGCTTATTGATTATTTGTAACACGAAAGGATATAGAGAATTTCATTATCGGGTGTAACCGCATTTCTCTACCCTCTCCCCCTGTTCTTTGCAAATAGGCTGGCTGCTGGAGGGGGCAATTTGATGTTTTCCATGTTACGAAGGCACAGCTAGGCTACATTTATTCTAAATGTCAGCAAGGGAGAGAGTACATTTCAAGCCACAGTTAACTTGACACAGCTTTTAATAGATTGGGTTTAGGATGTGAAGAACCATGCCCTACACAGGCAGGGAATGGCTGGGAGCCTCCAGACCCATGAGTTTCTGGCTGGGCAGGTTCAAGGAACATGATCCTCAGGCAGTCCTCACAGCCTGCCTCCCCAGTCCTCCTTGGGTCACTGGAAACATCAGGGCTTGTGTCAGTTCCCTGAATACATCACTGTAAAAGAAGAGAGTTAGTGTATTCTATGCTTGAGAGACAGCTTTTAATGAGGCATAGCAAGTTTATTTTGCTTTTGAGAAGAGAGACATTTAATGAACAATGTGTGAAATGTGGCATCTCATTTCCCCTGTCTTCATCTTCCATCTACCTGAGAATGAAAACCCTCAAGACTAGAGAAAGCAGAATGTGTCTTACAGGCTGAAGGTAAAGGCTTTCTAGCAGAATCAGGCCCCTTTTCACATAAAGCCAATACCAGTCATTTTGGAAACAGAGCCAGTTGTTCCTGCACTAACATGCGGAAATAAAAAGGTGATGTTATATTTCTTTACTTCATCTTGCTTGTCTCCATGAAGCATATGATATACAGAAGTGACAAAGCTAACAATAATGTCTCTGCAGTTTATTACTTCAGCCAGAACCCTTGGTGGCACTTAATATCAAGGATAATGCTCCGGTTTGTAGTAGCCCATTTATTATCCTGGGTGTTACTAAGATAATAGGCAAGCTTTGGTAATTTCAGTCACATAATGGATATATATAGCTTCAATTTGAGGATTGCCCCATCATTAAATCTAATTATATCTGATAGGGAGTTTTCCCTAGGGAATAACGCCTTAAGTGGGTATCTTTTCTTTTGTAATCCAGACAAACTGTGGCGTATCTGCAGCAACAAATTATCTGTCAGAAACTCCCCCCCCCCCCCCCCAAGCCAATTCAACATTAGATGCTTGTGGTGCTGTTGGAGTAGGTGGGATTAACTTGGTGCTGCATAAATCCTGTTCTCCAGCTGAGGTGCATCCTTCCAGTCCGGTGCTTCTCTCCAGTATTCTGATTTTTCTTGCCTGCTTTTCTTTGCTTGTCACAAAGGGGAAGATCCATTGGCTGGGGACCAGAATGACCATGACATGGACTCAATAGCAGGAGTTCTGAAGCTCTATTTTCGAGGGTTGGAGCACCCTCTCTTCCCCAAGGACATCTTTCATGATCTGATTGCCTGTGTCAGTAAGTATATGAAGAGCTGAAAAGAAATAGGATTCACTTTTCTCATCTCCCACTTTTCTCTCCTCCTCTTCCCCTTTTTCCTGACTGCAGAGTAAGCTTTGTGGGGTTACTTTGGTTGGGTTTGTGTTGCAGTGGTATCCTGGTCTCTGTTAGCTATAGACTGGGCAGTTACCTGCTCGCAGCCAGCCTTCCTCTAATAGTAATTTTGCTATGAATGAGCAAGGAGATAGAAATGAATAGATTTTAAGGGCTGTGTCGTGGATTTTTCTGAGATGCTGCTTGAGGACAGGATTCTCTTTAAAACAGAATAAACCCAAAACCTCCACTTGTGAAAAATAACCTGGAAGACCTCTCATTAGAAGGTGTCAGAAGCAGGTTTCTTGCTCTCGGTGCTTTCCTTTGTGTTGTTAGATGCACACTGCCTGTATGGCTGCTGCCATGCTGCTGCACGCTGAGACCACGACATCTCTTCAGCTGGCAAGGCAGCAGTTGTTTTTAGCTTTTAGCTTCATACCCACGAGGGGCCATCTCTTGACTCCTGTTAAAGGATATCAGTCAGGAGGACAGTCACAGTCGAGCTGTTAACATTTTGGATGGTCTCACAAGGTGGTTCTGGTAGGCAGAGGGTTGTTTGTGGGTTTTGTCTGTGAACAACCTCATTTTAAATGGCCTGGCTACTGCCATGTCCTTCAGAATCAAAGAATGATCCTATTGTCCAAGTAGTGACATGGCCTTTGCGGTGGCGGCCTTTGAAGTAAAGCAGAAGATAAGTGCTTCTAAAACAGCTCGTGGTTTTCTTCTCCTCATAAATGCACTGACAGGGCTGAATTCCCATTATATGAAAAGAAAAATCTCCTTCCAAATAAGTTCTCCCTTCTGAGATGATTTATGCTGCCCACTTCTTTCTCAGCAGGCTGCTGCACACAGAGCGTTTTGCCTCACCCTTTAACTATGTTAATTTTCCTCCGAGTGTTATACAGTTTCTGTTTTAAACACCCACCTTTCTGAGCTAACTTGAATGAGCTATTGTGCCATTGTTGAGGCAGATGACATCCAGTGCTCCCACGCTAGGAAGGAACTTGCAGTGAAGTTCCACGTGTTGAGGAGCCTTTATTGTCAAAGGTTCTTTGCAGCAGGTTCTGCAGCCGGGCAGCGCTGGAGGATCCTTCATCCTGCTGCTGCTCTGTTCGCTGCTCTGCTAAATCATCCTAAATTTAGGAACCATCATAGGATGCTGGTTGTGGTTGCACTCAGTGGCAAGCTGCAGGTAGGATGACTCTGTGTTGTTCTTTCTTCCTTTCAGCAATGGATAATCTACAAGAGCGAGCGCTCCACATCCGGAAAGTGCTTCTGAACCTGCCGAAGACCACTCTGATTGTAATGAGATACCTCTTTGCATTCCTCAATCAGTGAGTATCCTTGGGATAACATGGAAGAATTAAAGACAATGTCCTTCTCCGGGAAAGGCAGCGCTCAGTACTTTCCACAGTCTCAAGCTTTCAAACTCCCTTTGCAGTTTCTATTGCATTTCTGTGAAGTGCCATCAGTGTCTCACTTTTTACACGGACCCAGAGCACTCATGTCGCGGCCGATCAGCTTTAAAGAGCAGAAAGCACAAAGCAGACCTTCAAGCTCAGCTGCGTGTCTCTAACAGATGATGCTGATGCTGATGTTTTCTGTTGTTAACCCTCCTCCCCACTTCTGTCTTTTTTGCAGTTTATCTCAGTTCAGTGAAGAGAACATGATGGATCCCTACAATTTAGCCATCTGCTTTGGGCCAACGCTCATGTCTGTGCCTGAAGGTCATGATCAAGTCTCTTGCCAAGCTCATGTCAATGAATTGATCAAAACCATCATCATCCAACATGAGAACATCTTCCCAGGACCAAGGGAGCTGGAGGGTCCGGTGTATAGCAGAGGTGGAAACACCGAGGATTACTGGTATGATAGAGGAGAAGATGAATGGTTGGATATTTATTTATGGATTAGCACGTTCTGCTGGTAGCTGCCAAAATCAATCATCTTTAAATCATTTCTGTTTTCCCCCCTTCCTTCTTTGTTTTCTCTCCTGCTTTTGCCTTTTTTCCCTGCTTGTCTTGAGTGCCTTTGCTTCAGACACAGGGGTCACTCGCAGCTGAACCTGGAAAGCTTGTGCCATGGTTTAATTTTCAGGGCAGAGCGGCTGGTGGGGGAGGGAAGAGGCAGGAATGCAAAATCACCATTTCCATCCAGCTTAAAGCTCCCGAGGCCCGGCCGCGTGCGCAGCCCGAGAGGCACATCTGGAAGCAATTCAGGCAGAGCGGCTCCTGTCATCTGAGGTGGAAGGTTGGGGAGTGGGGGAAGGAAAGGAGGTGTTTGCTTTCCTACCGGCCAAGCTGCTCTCTCCCTCTGAAAATGAGGAATGTTAACTCGTGTCCTGCTTCTCCCCCCGGCTCCCCTTCCCTCCTCCAGTGTCCCAGGAATGCAAATGATTATTTTCATACACTAAAATAAATCCAGTTTGGAAAGGCAGGCACTCTGGTGACAGAGCAAGCCTTGTCTCCCTGACTTGCTTCGGGATAGCTTTAACTATCAGCTTGCTCCACGTACGCGGGTGAGGAGAGGCTCCTCCAGACTAACTGCTGTGTGCAGAAGACTTAACTGCACTTCCAAAAGAGGTTCTGGCAATTTTACCCCTTACTCTGATGTTTTTAACTGATGTTACATGTGAAAGAATTGTAGAGAAAATGAAAATGCAGAATCTTGGTGACCTTCAGGAACCACATTAACTTTGCCAGGAGGTTTTGTCCCATAAGGTGATGGGAATCCGAATGTGACATGTTTGCATGGGTGACACCTCACAGGAGCATGTAGGAGGTAAAATATCCTGGAAGGTAATAGTGATTTTCTGAAGGCATTCACTGCCTTTCCTGACCACCCAGACCTGAGAGCCTATTCAGGAGAGGAGGGTAGAAGCAAGCAAGGGGGGCTGCTTAAAGCCAGGAAGAAGCATCTGGTTCCCATTCAAGCCTTCTCATAGCCCTGGTATTTAGATAGTTGTTAGTTATTGCCCATAGGGCTCCTCAACACAGAGCGTGCAAGAGGCAGAGAGAATCCTTGTAGTTCAGCTGAATCATAGAATCCCAGAATGGTTTGGGTTGGAAAGGACCTTAAAGCTCATCCAGTTCCAACCCCCTGCCATGGGCAGGGGCACCTTCCACTAGAGCAGGTTGCTCCGAGCCCCGTCCAACCTGGGATGCTGCAGTGGGAAGCACTGGGCGGCTGGGTTTCACCCCATGGCAGTGGGCTGGGAGTAGGGGAGCTTTAAGGTCCCTTCCAACCCAAACCATTCTATGATTGTGTCCCGGGGCTCATGTGACAGAGAGACTCAGTCTGCAGCAAGGGCAGGGGGGTTCTGGTGGAAAGTGCTGTTGGAGGCATGGATAGGAAGAGGCACGTGGTCTTTGTGCGGTATTTGGATCTTTAACGCTGGCGTCCGCACCATTACTTCACAGTCTGTGTGAAACTTTAGCCCTCAATGCTGTGTTCCTCTTGGGACTTCCATTTGGCTTCAAATTCTTCTGTAACTTTATTAAGTAGCATAAAGGCTGCTGCTTTGCTTTTTCTTTCTGCTTCTGTCCCATGGGAGCTGCTCATGGAGCTTCTTACCAAAACATAACCTTTGGTTGCCACTTGTTGTCTATTGATCCTGTGAAAGCTTTTCTTCATAAATGAACGCTCGTGGTGGTTTACGTGCTCTGTGGATAAAGATTTTAGGCAATTAATCCTGCTGTGGGAGTTGTTTGGTGAAATGAATGGGACAATTTAAGATCGTGATAAAAGGGAAGGAGGGAGATGGCAATGGAAATATTTCAGACCTGGAAATATCATTCTGAATTGAGACATTTCCCTTGGGAAGTGGCAGCTCAGTCGTCTAAGGGGCTGGTTACAGCAGCGGAACAGTACAGCTGAGGGTGTGATTCTGGCGTGGCAGAGAGGAGCTAGGCCCAACATGCTGTCTGACCTCTCACCATCTCCAGAGGTCTGGGTTAAAAGATCTGTAGTTGGGCTTTCCTGGTGGTGTACAAGAAGGCTATAATGAAGGTGTTCACTTTGCTTGATCACTCAGTGAAAACTGAGCTTGGTTTTTAAACACACTGGCTAAAGTATGTGCAATGTGGCAGTGGAACCAAGCTGTTGGTGGTGAGGCACTGGAACAGGGTGCCCAAAGAAGTGGTAAATGCCCCATCCCTGGAGTGTTCAAGGCCAGGTTGGACAGGGCCCTGGGCGACAGGGTCTAGCGTGAAGTGTCCCTGCCCATGGCAGGGGGTTGGAACTGGATGATCTTAAGGTCTTTTCCAACCCAAACCATTCTGTGATTCTATGGATGTTCCTAGTCATCTTTGATTGTTGTAAATAAGGAAACTCAATTTCTACCAGTGTAAAGCACCATCTCTATTTCCTTCTCCTATAGTGAAAGCCCTCACGGGGAGAGAGCCTCAACAGAAGACTCTGTTCAGGACGTTGCTGCTGAGCACCACACCAGTGATGATGGTATGTGAAGTCTAGTAGCTGCTTGGTTAACTGGTGCAACCTGCTGTGGGGGAGGCAGAGAAGACAGTGCCGTGCAATTTAAGTTCAAAATGAAATCCAAAGCAGAGTTTAAATCAGAATAGTCACTTGAAATGTCACATACAGCATTTGATGCCAGAAAGTAAAATCGTACAGGATCAACAGGAATCTTCACAAGTTACCTGGCTGTTTTGAAAGTATACCTTCTTTTCAAGGGTATCTCATCTTAGCAGGGCTGTTTGAGCTCATCTGTACCCTAGAAGGAACCTAGAGTTGGAGAGCCAAAGGCTGGATGTGTTTCAGCGCTCCCGTCAGCTGGTGCCAGGCATTTCCCCTTTGGGAAGCTTTGGCAAGGGAATTGGGAGGGCTTTAAGCCCCAGTGGTTCTGCTTTAAGGAAGCAAGCACAATAAAATCAAAACCTGTTTGTCTTCCACTGAGAGCCAGGTTTTAGGGTAGAGGGTCCTCTCTCATTGGGCCTCCTTGGGGAACTCTGCTAAATGAACAGTAAAAAGGGGCCAATGCTGGCGATTCCATGGTATTTCCTAAGGAAAAGATGATGCTGCAGTCTTTGAGTGTCTGTTCTTGATGCTTCCAAAGCCACCTCCTGTGATGGGAAACTGCTCTATCCATGAGCCCCATCCAGAGCAGAGGAAAAGGTTATGTTACTGGTGTGAAATGCTGATCCCCAGAGCACTGACCAGCACGTAAAGCAAACTGACCAAAGCAGGGCAGAAGATGTTTTTATTCTTGCTGTTTGGCCCCCTGCAGTTGTCAGAGTAAGTTCTGTGGCAGTTTTACTTGTGATGGCCTCAGTTGTAAAGGTGGGAAGCAGGGAGCATTCCCTTAAAATTAGGTGGTGTCCTTTTTGAGCTGGCCTGTAGGAATTTATTCAATAGCCCTACCATGGTCTGTGCTGCTTTCTGCTCTCTTTGCTCCAGCAGTTGCCTAACAACCCTTGCCCATGGCATCCCTGTGCCTCCTGCTGGCTTCGTGGTGTTCACACAGCAGTAACAAAGTAAAGGATGGTGAGCAGTGCTTAGCAATGCTGGAAAATCCATTCTCTCTCAGTAGGGTCAAGCACTGTCACAGCAACTCCTCACGAAGGTCTTTGGAAGGAAACACAAAGCGTACAGGAATGAAACAGGAGTTCATTGTCTGTCTTGAATAGTATTCTTCCTGAAAGGTTTTAGCTTCTTAAAAATCCATGAGAACATGTCGTTTGTGAGTTTGTACCTGAAGAAAGGGCAATTTCATTGCTCTAATGATGGAAAAGCTAACTCATCCTGCACTGTAAAGCCCAGGACTAAAGCCTGCAGGCTGGTGTAGACCGTGCTGTGCACTTGCATTGTCTCTGATGGGATTTTTAGATCAATTCTGTGGCTAAAAGGGTACAACGATGACAAAATGAGCAGTTAGAGATGAGAGAAGGACACAGTTTTGCAGCCTCTGGATCTACATTGCGTGGGGGCCCTGAGCAAGGTAAAATTTGGAGGCGTATTGCAACCTACATGGAATATTCCATAGGAAGCATTTGGGAAGGAGCGTTTGGCACTGAAGCAGAGGAGGGGCCTCTATCTGTTTGAGGGAGCAGAGCAATGGCTGGCTAAAGGAGTATCACATCCTTCTAACTGAGCTGTGCATTGTCACCCCTCGGGCATACTTCTCAGAAGTGCAGCATACAACTCCAGCGCTTGGTGGGATGGATGTTGTTTGGTTTTTCTCACTCCTTCAGTCTTTAGATGTGAAGCACTTGCTCCTTTAGCTCTTTTGTGAGGCTGGCATTAGTCCTCCTAAAGTAAATCTGCCCTCCCAGCCACCTTCATTGGTTTTGGGGTGGGGGGAGAGGTTGTGTTTTGCAGAGCACCAGTGCTGTTCTCCACCAGCCTCCAGTGAGTGGACACTCTGGTTTGAGACAGGCGTAAGAGGTCAGAAATGCTCCAAGACAAGCAGGTCGTATGTTTGTTAAATTATGTGGATGAGTGGAAAGATTTGAAGCTGCTGCTTTCCTGTGCAGGCTGTCCGACTGGCAGGGATGATTGTTTGGCTTAGCCTTATTGCTCTTCATTCACACAGCTCTCTTCTCTCTGAGCATAAGTGTAGTAGGAAAAAGCTACTGGAAATTAGAGGCTAAAATCACTTCTCTGGATGAAAGCCAAAGTCCTAAAAAGCAAATTGGAAACATAAGAAACCTGAGTGCTGCACTCATCTGGAACAATAAACACTTCTTAATGAAACAGATGGAATTTACCATGTCCCATCCCCTTCGTGAATGGAGGGGACACCAAAACCCAGCGTTAGCTTTTCCTTAGCGTTAGGAAGGAGCTGTCTCCAGAGGCAAAACAGGAACGAAGGAGCCAAACCCAGATAACCATGTGCTTTGGGGAGCCTGGAGCGAGGTGCCTGTTGCAGGCTGCAACCATGGGCCAGGCTCTTCTCACCTCTGCAAATCTCTCTCTGGTTGCTGAGGGCTGATAACAGGGTTCGTGTGAGGCTGACCACGGGCTTGCCTAAATGTGTGATTTGAATTCTGGGCTGTCTGGATTAGTGATGGATGGATTTACACTAGTTCCTCAAGCCCAGTTACTACCTTGCCAGCCTATGGGCAGCCTTGGAGGTGTAATTCTGGAGTGTATGCTCTCCCAGTTGTAAAAGCTGTGGCTCATGTTTGTCCTTTCAGTCCTTCTGCCTGGCTCTTGCACTGCAGAAGCTTCCCGTGATGCAGAGGAGATCTCAGTATGAAATAGTTTCTTTCCTTGTCCAGGAAGAGCAACCACAAATCTCTTTCTCCAGGGAAGAACTCAATCTCCATGGACTCCTCAGCTGTGTTAAAGCTCCTTTAAAGTAATTAGAGGCTGAAGTCTGCTGGGGCTGTGTGCTTGAGCTCATCTCCATTCCCCTCATTCCTACCTAGAATCGGGAGCTGCCTTAATGTATATTTGGACTGAACCAATGGCAGATTTTTCTAAGCCTTAAAAATAATCCACATGAATTTCATATTGATTTTCCTGAGTGTCTAAATGCCCCCATTGTCCCTCTGTATAATAGCAGAGTCCTGCAGGGACCCAGATTAGTGGCTGGTTGCGGACACAGCATGGCTGTAGTTCAGATTCCAGGAGCGGTCGGATTCGGAGCAGGGTAAGCAGCTCCCAGCACAGTGGTGCTGGGCACGGTATGGTGCTGGGGGAGCAGCTTGCTCTCCTAAGGCTGCCCAGCCCTCGGCTGGGGAGGCACTGCATGTTTTCCTTAGCTTCCATGACAGCTGGATGAATAGCACAGCCTCCCACAGAGCCTGAATCCGGTCTCCTGGGTCAGGTGAACCTCACAGGCAGCAGAAACTTCCTTCTGAATGGATGCTTTATTTCTAAAGCAGCTTGGAATGAGAGGATGTTTCCCTCCCTAAATGCTAATAACAACTCCTGCCTGCCCAGGAGGTTAAGCTTAGCTGCCTTGAAGAAAGCATAGCACAGGCAGGTTTTTGTCTGGAACATACCTGCTTGCTCCTCAGCTTTGGTATTTTATTTTATTGGGATACTAATTTTGCCGTTGCCACTTCCATCCTGGTACACTTCAATAGCTAAAAGTGATTTATGACTTGGGAAGTGGGAATGTGTTCGTCTCACAGAGAACAGGCAGATGCTGAAATGGCAGCATCCTCCTGTTATAGGGGTTCCCCTCTGAATCTTGCTGCTTCAACCCTCTGCTGCCTTAAGAAGCAACACTTTATCCTCTTCCATGCTCTCATCAGAAGCTGTTTTATGGTAGGTTTAAACTGTTGACTACTTACCTGAGCCCAAGTGTTTAGTGAATTGTTGTTTATTCCCTTCTATCTCCTAGAGTGTGAGCCCATAGAAGCGATAGCGAAGTTCGACTACATTGGCAGGACTGCACGAGAGCTGTCCTTTAAGAAAGGAGCTTCTCTCTTACTCTATCAGCGGGCCTCAGATGACTGGTGGGAGGGACGCCACAATGGAATTGACGGCCTTATTCCTCATCAGTATATCGTCGTTCAAGACACGTATGTTACCCTTGAAAGCCCATCAGAAATCAGGCTCTCTCATTTGAAAGACAAATAATAACTCTTAAGAGAACGATGCTAGCACAGTGCTGTTGTCCTGTATGTATGCTCACAGAAATACGCGGTGCTGTACTTGCAAATCGCTGCTCTTGGTCCTGTTTGGGTTGTGATTTCCTTCCCTCCTCCTTCCTAGTGAGGATGGTGCCTCTGAAAGATCCAGTCCGAAGTCTGAGATAGAAATAAACTCTGAGCCACCGGAAGAAAAAGTGACGGCTCGAGCTGGTGCCAGTTGCCCAAGTGGGGGTCACGTCGCAGATATTTACCTTGCAAACATCAACAAGTAAGAACAGCCTTGCATTATTACCCTTAACTGTACACATCTTGGTGATGAGTCCAGGGAAATACTTCCATCCCTGGAAAAGGTTAACTAATGAGCGCTGCCACCATTTCTCTCTGCTTCCCCCTCTTCTAACTTGCTCACATTTTGCTGTCCCCTCTCTGTGTGTCATCAGCGTGGCCAATGCTCATTTAAAATCCCACTGGCTTCTCCTCCCTCTCTCGAAGGTGCCATCTGTTCCCTTTTGCCCAAATATGTCCTATTTTCTAAGCTAAGCACACAGAGCAAGGGAGGGGAATAGCGGAATGAGTCCTTGTAATCATGTGTTCCCATTCGTCGTTCTGTGCTGTGATTTGTAATGTCTCATTTACAGTTAACATGCTTTGGTTTATGGGGTGGGGGACAAGTCCTTCAGAAACTGATGTCACATTCCGTGCTAAATGACATAGCTTCAGTCCCACCATCTGGCATTGCCTCTAACGTTCTTTGTTTCTCCGGCACTTCTCACCTTAGGTTACTAACCATATGCTTGCAGTGCAACCACACGCTCCCTGTTGCTCTAACTTTACCTTCTCAACCAGAATTTGTTACTTTAGCCAGCATTCAACATAATAAAAGCCCTGTGTAATTAAGCTAGTAACAGAATAAATTCCTTGTTCTGTTATTGATTTATTCTAGACCAGACTTATCCCCCTTATCTCTTTGATTGTTTCCTTAGTATTAAAAAAACCCCACCTCTCTCTATTGTGCAGTGAAGATATTAATATGAAATTACAGTTTGATGGGAGTGGATATTTTAAACCTTCAGTTAATTTAACAGAATGTAGTCTATCAAGGCATTAACAGAAACGAATCCTTTTTAAAGGTTTGGACCTGCTCATGTCCTACACAGAGCCTGGTCCTTAGTTTATGGGCGTCAGCAGAGCTCCACTGGTATCTATGAAGCTCTGTTAATCTGCATCAGCTTGGGATCTGGGCTTTCTTTTATGGTGTTTATTGTCTGAGCCACTGAAGTCTGTATAAGGAACAGACCTGTGCTGGAGCTTCAGCATCTGCTGGTTTTGGTAGCGTTGTATATAGTGTCTTTAAGCAGCCTGGGTAATGTCCACTCCGGTATTTTTTCCCTTTCCTAGGGAAACTGATATTTAGCAATAGTAGCATAAGACTCATTTTGTTGTTTTTTCTTTAGGAATGAATCTTCTGACCTATGTGTGAACAGACTTGAGCAAAATTAAATCAGATGGTTTCGCAATGACAGTTGTGCCACCCACTGAATTATTATTTGGATGCCAAAATCCTACTGGAGTTAACACTTTCTTGCAGTTACTCATGGGGCTGGTGCTATACATAAATGGATCCTTCCCTGTATAATGGATGCCAAGCTTCAGACCTATGGCATAAAGTATTCTGCTGCATTGGCCTTCATAGGATTTGAGTGGAATCGTGCTGTCAGACCGCATGGTGCTGGGATAGAAACTAAATTGTTTGGACCAGCTCATCCATTTGACATCATGTTTTGGTATATCTGTAGCCCTACACAGATAATGCCTTGTGGTGCTGCTAAAGCAATGAAAAAGAAACATCTATTACCACCAGCAAATACTGGAAATTGTCATTAACCCCAAACTAAGGGGTTCTTTGCTTGCCAATCTCTGAAAATAACAACTTGATGCCTTGGGCCAGGAGCTTAGTAGACTTATACTGTGTCCTCCAGTCAAAGATTGTAGCTCTGCTCTTCTAATGTAATAAAAACACATCATCAAAACCTGTTGATGGCACAGAGGGTTTTTTTTTTTGTTCAAATATAAATCCTTTTCCTCTTGACCAAGTTAATTCCATCCGAGTTCTCCGTTTTTGTTATGAATGTGCACAGCTGCCAGAAACTCAGTCTTCTTGTTAGAAGTGTTAAACTGGAATGATTTTACTGTTTTCACAATGACTCTTAAAATCTTGGGTGTATTTGTAATCTGGGCATCGCCATGTCTCTTCCCATTGTCCTCTGTGTTGTTTTGGGGGGATATCTTCAAATGACAGCCCGTTATGTGTACCTGCTTGTATTGATTTGTTTTGCTTTTGTGACTGAAGGCAAAGAAAGAAACCAGAGTCAGGCAGCATCAGAAGAGCCTTCCGTCAAAGTGACAGCCATGGACTAGGTAGTTCAATGGCAGAACCAGCCTCCCCAGGAGCCATAGCCAGTTCCAGACCCTCATCTCAGCCCATTATGAGCCAAAGTCTTCCCAAGGAGGTTCCAGATAAATGCTCCATCAGTGGCCACGGCAGCCTCAATTCTATCAGCCGCCACTCGTCTCTGAAGAACAGGATAGACAGCCCCCAGATCCGGAAAACTGTGACAGCAGGGAGGTCCAAGAGCTTCAACAACCATCGGCCCATGGACCCTGAAGTTATTGCACAGGTAAATGGAGTGCTGCGCCTTAAATTTGCTTTGGAAACTTGGAGGATGTTGGATACAATGAGACATTTTAATGCGAGTCTGATATGATCTCTTATCCCTTCCCTTCTCTCAATGCAGTGTTAACTTACTGCACAGCTTGAGGCTAGTGTTTCAAGCTCACTTTCTCTAAGTCACTGAGGCTGCTTTCATGAGCAAAGATAAACACTCAGGTCCTTCCTCCATAAACAACTTGGTGCTGTTCATGATTCAGAATTTAGTTTCAGCAATCAAAATGTCCAGTTCAGAAAGTTACACGTATTTCAAAGCTGTCAGCAAAAAATTAAACTATCATGATTTCAGGATGTGAGAAAAGTAAAGTATTTGGTGTCAATTTAACAGTCTCCTGTCAGCTGTGCAGACTTGCCTGTGGTTAGACATTGGAAGCATGTGGAGTAGTACAGTCAAAATAAAAGCAGGCTGCTGAGTTGTACAGGGCATCTTTATACGCTTACAGGGTTCACTGCATGATTGGAAACCAACTTTGAACATGATACTGCTAGTTTTCATTAGTTATTTCTTTAGACAAGTGCCTTGAAACAAGGGCAGGCTACTACTGATGCTTGTGCAGCTGTGCTCAGGCTTAGCAGAGCTCTGCCTGTGGGACTGGCTCCATACCCTGACCAGGTAACAAGGAAAATCAGCTGTGTCCAGCTCCGGGGCCTCAACACAAGAGGGACGTGGAGCTGTTGGAGCAAGTCCAGAG
Organism: Strigops habroptila; assembly: GCF_004027225.2. Taxonomy (NCBI): domain Eukaryota; kingdom Metazoa; phylum Chordata; class Aves; order Psittaciformes; family Psittacidae; genus Strigops; species Strigops habroptila. Next base: position 1,118,763 of record NC_044294.2, read on the forward strand.
GAGGCCACGGAGCTGCTGCGAGGGCTGGAGCAGCTCTGCTCTGGAGCCAGGCTGAGAGAGCTGGGCTGGGGCAGCCTGGAGAAGAGAAGGCTCCTGAAGGGGAGACCTTAGAGCAGCTCCAGTGCCTAAAGGGGCTCCAGGAAACCTGGAGAGGGGCTTTGGACAAGGGCCTGTAGGGACAGGCCAAGGGGAATGGCTTTAACCTGCCAGAGGGGAGACTGAGATGAGCTCTGAGGCAGAAGTTCTTCCCTGTGAGGGTGAGAAGCTGTGGCTGCCCCATCCCTGGCAGTGTTCAAGGCCAGGTTGGACACAGGGGCTTGGAGCAACCTGCTCTAGTGGAAGGGGCAGGGGCTTGGAACTGGATGAGCTTTAAGGTCCCTTCCAACCCAAACCATTCGATGGTTCTATGAAAGTTACTCGTATTCCCTCTGTGTGGCTTTGAGGGAAAGGGATTCTTACTGTTTTCCTTAGTCTCCGCTAGTTTTGACACAGATGGGTTTATTCAGATGCTCTGTCTCTGTGCTTGTGCTCTGCATCTCTGCACACAAGATCTCTCTGTCCCTGCGCCTGGGACCACATGGTGCCGCAGCAGTGACTGCCCTTGACACAAACGCCAGCGGCATCTCTGTGTCCCTGCATCTGTGGTTTCACAAGTGGAACAGAAAACAGTTGAAAGTCAGGCTTTGATTTGAACAAGTGACAGCTACTGACGGCGTGAATGATGTTAACAGCACAAAGTTCCTTCTCCCATGAAGGACCTTCCCTTTCTGCCAGTCCAAGCTGTTAGATGTGCCTGCACACGCGTGTTGCCTGTACCAACTGTTTTCAGTATGCGATGGATCTATCTAAAGCCAAGGAATGTTTGGCTCTCAGATTACAAAGCCCTGGGAGACCCGGCTTCTCCGCCTGGTTCAGGAGTCGGGAGGTTTCTAAGGAGCTGGGGGAAGAGATGTGAAAATTAAACTTAATTTTTATTGACAAAACAGCAACGCCAAGTACTAAATAAGATCCAAATAAAAACCTGATCCATATTCTGATGGGAAGTTGTGTTTTGCTGGGTTAATATCTTTAGCCCATTTGTTACAGCGGAATTATAAGGTTCTTGTTTTCATCTTTCATTGTCCTTCCAAGGCTTTGGTTGACATAAATCAATTTCTTTGTTTTTTCAATTAAGCTCTAACTGAAATTGTTTGGTCTCCTCTTCCTGCCAGAACCTGAACTCCATTGTTCTTACTGGAGAAGAGTGTGGGGAGAGAAAGAAAAGAGGAGGGGGAAGAAAGAGGAAAGAGGAGGGGGGAAAGAGAGAAAAGAAGAGGGGGAGGAAAGAAAGGAGGGGAGAAGGCTGTGTTAAAGGAGTGTTTCTCTTTGCCCTGTACTATCTGTTCAATCACCAACTCATCATCATCGTGCATTTTACATGTTTTCCCTAACTTCATAAGTAAAATCTGCCTGGCCTCAAGATAGACTCGGGGTTTCAGATTACTGTCTCTGGCTTCTTCCACCATTCCTTCACTGATTTACCTTCCCCACCCCCTGAAAAACCTCTGAGGAAGCTCCAAAGCTGCAGCCAAACCGTGAGTCACAGCCAGGCTGAGCTCTTCTGCTCTCCAGTGGATGCGGAGCTCCGGTGAGCTCAGCGCGCAGGCTGGAGCCAACGCATAGGTCCTGCTACAGCCAGGCCTCAAGTCTATCTCCTTAAGTTGTTCTTATCAGGGACATCTCCTTATCAAGTCTATCTCCTTAATTTATCTGCTTATATTTATTTGTTAATAACTATAATACCTTATAAGAGGAACAAGTGCCAACTGCAGTATCATCAAATCAACCAGGTTGGAAAAGACCTTTTAAGATCATCAAGACCAACCTGTACCTCAGCACTGCCAAGGCCACCACTGAACCATGTCACTAAGGGCCTCATTCACATGTTTTTTGTACACTTCCAATTTCTGTGTACGCATCTGATATCTTCTGTGTTTTCTAAAGCATTAAAATGTTGAGTCCTGGGTAGTACCTTTCTGGGAAGGGAAGACAACTTGGACAGCAGGAAAGCCAGCACGAGCACGCAAGGCTTTCAGCAGTTGGTGTGTGGCCCATTAGTCAGTGTCAAAATCGTCAAGCTTCAAGAATTTACTCTCCTGAATCTCCTGTGCCAAAAAAAGTACAAGAATGGATCCTCATACTTTGAATCCGGTGTTTTTCTGTTTGTTGTTGTGTTTTGGGATTGTCTTTGAAGTCCAAGGAGCACCAGGGCCAGTAAAGGACCCAGTTAGCATTGAGACAGTGCTAGCAATGGCTTTGCTCCCTGATATGGAAAATATTACTGCTCACTGGCTTCAGTGTGTAATGCTGTGTAGTTTGGCGAGGGTTTCACTTTGACACCTAAAGGTCCTTGACCTACCACTTGGTTGGAGCGTTGGTGTTTACAGGCTGAAAACAAACACGTTGTTCTCAAAGACTGACTCTTATCTCTGTATTTACGTGTCTGGGTTCTGGTCCTCACTCAGTTCCTCTTTTGTGTTTGCAGGATATTGAAGCTACTATGAACTCTGCTCTGAACGAGCTGCGGGAGCTGGAGCGGCAAAGCAGCGTAAAGCACACACCAGATGTTGTCCTCGACACCCTGGAGCCTTTGAAAACATCTCCAGTGGTGGCCCCCACCTCGGAACCTTCCAGCCCTCTGCACACTCAGATCCTCAAGGACACTGAACCAGCTTTCCAGCGCAGCGCCAGCACCGCCGGCGACATCCCCTGCACCTTCCGGCCCGTGAAGTCAGTGAAGATGGCCACGCAGGTGAAACCTCCGGCCACGCGGCCCAAGCCCACGGTGTTCCCTAAAACAAACGCCACGAGCCCCGGCGTTGCCTCCTCCGCGCCTCAGCAGCCTGCTGACAAGTCGTGTACTGTCTGAGGAACTCCCCGCTGCTGCTCCATGGATACAACTGTGTCGTTTCAGATGAAGAGACTCTGTTAAAAGACATGAAACTTCCTATTTAACTCCTGGTTTTGAACTTCAGCTGAAGGTTAGTTGTGAACTGCTCCTCACCGCTGGGAGCGCTTCCTGGGAGGGAACTAAGTGGTAACAACCTCATCCCATGTACCCGCATCAGTGATGTCCGTCAGGCCGCGCTTCGGAAATCCGGGATCGGGTCACTGTGAAGCTGAGGAGGAAAAAAACAACACACACAAAGTGATGAGTTGGACCTTGGTTTCTAGTTGATGCCTTGTTCAAGTGTTTGGCCACCGAAAGGAATAGTCAGTGGCGTCCTGTTTTGAATACTGGTGTAGTGACTTCTATATTCTGTGTTTCATTTATCACAGGGAAACAATAGGATAGATTTTAGTCTACTGCATGTTTTGGTGCCACTGGTTACGTGGAGCTTGGACATGCCCCTTTCTTGTGCATTCTTACTATGATTACGTTGCCCGCTGGTGCCACGGTGGTTAAGGGTCTGTCTCGACGTCCATCCCATCCTCTGGTTTTGTTTGTTTGCTCCCCCCAGGGCCAAGGCTCTTGGCCATCCAGCCTCATGCTTTAGTTGACACTTGTCATGAAGAAAGAGTTTACTCTGGAGCACTCTTAGATTTTGTGGAGTTCTACGTAATATGTGTCTGTGCAAATATAAACAAACATGTTCCTGAGGTTTAGGAGCATAAGAAAGAGCCCAGTTGTTGCTTATGGACAATCTAGCTGTTCCCCCGCCCTTTGCTCTCCCATATTTAAACCCAGCTTTATTGTTTTTCAGTGTAATTTTCAGCCCGTAGGCTATGATGTGGTGTGTGGTCTCGGGAGACTGAATGTAAAAACAAGTTAACTTTTGGAAACTCAGTGTACTCTGACGGGAGTTCATTTCCTAACGCACACATTCTTGTTTTGATCATACATCAGGATGGATCCTTACCAAAATCCCTGTTACAAGCACTGTAAAAACTTCAACCCAGAAGTTCTCAAGCTTTGTATCTTCTCCCTCTCCCTGGTTGCAAACGCTTTGGTCGGTGGTTGTGACCACTGTGAACTGCTTTTAGGGGTCTCTGCTCTCATAGAGCGGTGTAGGAGATGCTGCTGGGGACAGTGATGGGACAGCATGCGGCTACCGAGTGGCTTCCCTATGTGCTCGTTGCTAGACTGGCATGCCTCCGTAGGACTCAGACGTGGGAATGAGTGCTTAGGACTTGTATTTATATGGCAGGCAGCAAATGCTTCAGGCTCTAGCAGGCTGCATGGACTCTTTTGTACTCTACTGAGAATCTTCCATAATGCTGACATTTATTTAATGAAACAAAATAAAAGGCATGTGCCACTTACAATGGTGAAGGAGATCCCACAGTCCTGCAGGAGAGGAGACTCTGGCTGACCCTCAGTTCACCTCCTTCCCAAACTCTTCTGGGATTTAAAACAACCCTGCACATCTCCTGTTTTCATCACATAAATTCAGGCAAGGACAAGAGAAGAGAAGTCGTTTTTCTCTCCCATTTTGCTTTGAAATCTGTGGGTTTCTCACCCTTGGCTTCCTTGTGACTGCAATGGTGTTTTCATTAGCACTTGGGAATCCGAAAAGAAGAAACAGAACTCACATTTCTAAGAGCAGGTTCTGAAATGTGCTTTTCTGCTTCATTTAGGATGTGACTCTCAGAAATGGGCTGGGGCTTATTTGTCCCTGTCTGTCCCCACACGCACACCCCCCTCTACAGAAGTTATATATCCATGTTGAGGATGGCTTTTAAAAACACCGCCTTTCTCTGTGCCCTAAACTAAGCAAATTGGGGAACACCGGGAAGATTTCCATGAGAACACTATTACCCATTCCTCCTTAGCTGATCTGTAGCAGCCATTCCCCTTGGGAAGCGCCGCGGTACGTGTGTGACTGTCACTGGACCATGCCCTGTTCCTCCTGCAGGGGAAGATTCCCAACAGTGTGACCAGCGACCTTTGCTCTCAGGTTCTGATGGACTTCTGCCACCAAGGAATCACTTGTTCTTTTGGGGAAAACTAGAATTAAACTTGTAATTTTTTGCTCAGGCAGAACTTTCTGGCATTTCCTTTTAAGTAGGGAGGTTTTGGGTTTGTTTCCTTCTTGGTCACGAATGACCAAAGTTAATCTGTGTCAAGAGCAGGCTCTCTGTACATTTACTTCGACTCATTTGTAATGCCTTATTTTCTTTAGATTTTTATGCCTAGCATTCATGTTTCTAAGAATAAGTGTCCAGCCACGCACAGCACATTTGGAGGAGATGCTCTTTGCTACCTTTGAGGTCTGAAGTATGAATGGAAACTGAGATTTAACAAAAAATAAGACTTCGGGTTACTGTAACAGCAACTGTCTGTATCTGAATTACTGTGCTTATCTCTAGCATCCACAGCTTGGGGACAATCCTACTGTCAAGGGGAATGTGCTTAGCAGGATAACCTGTCTCTTGAGCAACTCAACTGGAATTTTGGTGTGCACTGTGATTGACACTTCCACTTGGCAGCGAGCAATACGGCAGGCTGAAATCATCCTTCCTCTTCCACGTGCTCCGGGTCTGGCCAACCAGCAGGAAATTCACACACGCACACACCCGGGAGGATGAAAGACAAAAAAAGGAACTTTTGAGCTTGTCTGCTTCACCCTGTGAACATATGAGGCTGGGAGAACAGTTGCCACAAGTGGTTTACAACCAGTTGCTGCAGGAGAGGTGGGAAGGAGAAACTGGAAGCGTCGGCGCCGCTCCTTGCAAAGCCAGTGGGCATCTCATTGAAGAGACCAACGTAGGGTGGACAAGTACGACACGGTGGTTTGCTTGGGGAGGTACCAATGTTGCTTCATATCTTCATACTCAGAAGAAATATCAGCTCTTCCATGGAGATTCTCTTTCATGACTTTTGTGTAATGTTTGTGTCAAAAATCAAGACAAGAAGTGTTTGATAACTGGAATAATGTCTGTCTGTTTGATAGTGCTTTGTATGAACAAAGGATTCTTGTTCATCAGATGCTGGATTGAAATAATCCAAAGCACCACTTTTAAAATAAAATACCATTTTAGGTGATCAATCTTCACAGTTTCTGAAGCTCGAACCTTTCATGTTTTCTTTCCCGAGTCGGGAATTGAGCGGCGTGGTTCAGCGGTTGCTGAATTCCTGCCTCTCCAAGGTAATCCAAAGGCTCGTGGTTTAGCAGTTGTAAAGTTGTTCTTCATGTCGAAGCAGTGGGACATGAGCAAACTCTCACTTTCTCTGTACTGGCTCTCTTGTTGCAATGAAAATGATGAAATCATTAGGGTGCACTGTGACAGCAGCAGAAAATCGTTGTGTGTGTATGTATTTTGATACCTGTTCCAAAAGAGTCTTTGGGTTTCCTGTGATGAATACCTCATGTGTTGGGTTTGGGGAGTTTTTTGTTGATTTCTTTGTTGATTTTGTTGATTTTTAAGGCAAGATTGTTCTTGCACAAAAGTAGGTTAAGATAACCGAGTTCTCATTTATTTACTGAATCAAAACCCTTCAGAGCTGGGCAAGAAATTCCATCTGTCATGATTCCCACCTCGCCGTTTGCCTCCGTGCTTGGAAGAGCTCTAGCAATATTATAAGACAAAAAGAGGTCGTTGCAGATGGAGTTTGCTGCCTTATTTCTCTTCTTCTGTGTGTCAAACCCTCAAATTCATTCAGGAGATGTTCTTCAACAGAAAGAAATGTCTCTGGTTAGCGCTTCAGCTCCTTTCCATAGGTGTGTACCTGGGCTTGGATGAAATCCATCCTGAGGGAAGAGGTAAAGGAGATGATGCTCTCAGCAAGGTGCAGCTCAATAGTAAGGCAATGGTAATGATGGAAAACACCCCTTGAGACAAATTGTCTGTTCAACTTGGGAAGACATCGAGGTGTTGGGCCCCAGTCCAGCCCCAATCTGCCTGTTGCCCCTCGGGGTTCAGGATGTGGGGCTGCTGCAGTGGGGCAGGTCAGGGGTACCTGCACTGGGCAGCGTCAAGCCCTGACTCCATTTACTCATGAGTCTGTGAGCTGCAAGGTAGGAAAACTGCTTTATAAAGAAGAATACAAGGGAAAGTGAAGCATTTGGGCACTTCCATCTCTAAGGAGCCTGAACAGAGCAGAAAATGGGGTGAACAACCTGGGGCTTGATTTATTTGGAGATTTTTAGGGTCACGAGCCTTTCTGTGGGCTCACCTGGCCTTGGCGAACATCTCACCAATGTGGTTATAGGCATCTGTCTCCTTAGCAGACTGGGAGCACTGGAGGCCTTCATGGGAGGGAGCAGTGTTCTCTCTGGGGTGAATATCATTCCCTGTGGAATCTTCCAGCCTCCAGGTCTGGAAAAAGGCCGAGTCCTCACTGGCGCTCTAGACTGAACTTTGGGGTTTGAGCTTAACATATCGCTTGGGAAGAGAATCCTCTCTTTGGATCAGCTTTCTGCTTGTCTCTGTCTGTGTGTGACAACCTGGTACTTGAAAATCAAACTACTTGACTCGCTGCCTTGTGCCCACCAGAAGGCAGATGAATTATTTTCCAGGATTGCTTCGAGGAGTCTTATTTTGGTGGATCCGGAGATGCCAAAACAGCAATTCAAGACCTGGAAAACGCAAGGTTTCTTTTTTAGTCTATTTTTTTTCCTGTTCTATTTTGTGCTTCCTATAACGTAGTTTGAGACAAGAGTGGTGGTGTTCAACGATAGGCCAAAAAGAGGTGAAGGTGGAGAGGGAGGCAGCTCCCTACTGTACTAATACTTGATATACCAAGCTTCATACAGGGTAAATATTTAGCAGTTTGCAATGGGAACAAGAGATGGACCCTTCCTTTTCAAGGCACTATAGTAACCTTACTGCTGACGTGGACTTCACCAGCCTTTCTCTCCAGTCCTGGACTTGGAATAGCTGAAGTCCAACGGGATGGACCCGTGAGCGTGCCAAACTGCTGGAGCAATACTTGTGAGCAGCAGGTTCTTAAAGCCCAGCTCCATGTAGCCAAACTAGGGCAAATCTTGAAAGCCACCTCTGCTGTGTCCCACAGGAGCGTGGTGGTGTCCCGGGTCTGCTGTAACGTAGGGAATTTGGGTGGCAAAGTGGAGAAATGTGTGTTTTCTCTGTTGGTCTGAACCCTGGGGCCGGCGGTCGCGGGCTCGTTGGGTTTGGGCTTTATTAGCAGTTGTCTAATGGTGGGATGGAATGTTCTTGCTAAAACAGTTTCCATTGTTTCATGTCTTCTACACCAATATATATACGGTGTATATATTAAACTGTGTAAAGTTGTACTTTGTATATAGAACTCTGTACAATATGGAGGTACATCCTTTTTTTGTTTTCCTTTTGGTACAGTATTGTACAGTATTAGGAGTAAACGTGTTGGAAATGTTAAATCCATCCTGGGGCAACAAAATGTATCCATTGTCATTAGCAATAGTTTTGGAGAAATAAATGTTTTGGGTATGGTGGAAATCCTGACCTGTGAATGCTGGTACGTGATGTACAGAGCGAGTGTGAGTGACTGAGAGCTGGATGCAGGTGACTGTGTTGGAATGAGAGAGAGGATGAGGATGACCTCAGGAGCCTTCCTCAGCCTGGGGAATTCTGGGGAATCCTCAGGGCTTTTATTTGAATAGCAGCTGGTTCTGGTGAGTGTTGTCCCAGAGTAGATTGGGTGGAAGGGACCTTAAAGCTCATCCAGTTCCAACCCCCTGCCACCCTCACAGGGAAGAGCTTCTGCCTCAGAGCTCATCTCAATCTCCCCTCTGGCAGGTTAAAGCCATTCCCCTTGTCCTGTCCCTACAGGCCCTTGCCCAAAGCCCCTCTCCAGGTTTCCTGGAGCCCCTTTAGGCACTGGAGCTGCTCTAAGGTTGCCCCTTCAGGAGCCTTCTCTTCTCCAGGCTGCCCCAGCCCAGCTCTCTCAGCCTGGCTCCAGAGCAGAGCTGCTCCAGCCCTCGCAGCAGCTCCGTGGCCTCCTCTGGCCTCGCTCCAACAGCTCCACGTCCCTCTCGTGGGTAGGTGATGAGGAACCTGCGGGGTGCAGGAATACACCACTCCCAGGCGCTGGGGTGCTTGGCTGCAGCAGGGCAGGAGCATTGCGGGGAGCACAGGGATGTTGGGGACTCCAGGGAGCGCGGTGCGGAATTGATGCTGGGGTTTGACATTTGGGATTCTCTGCCTTTGGATTTCAAGGAATTAATTGTCTATGATGAGGTTTGATGTTTAACCCAGTCATTTTGTGTTCTGTTGGAACCAACCCCACTGTCCCTGGGGTGAGCTCCCTGTGCTCCCAGGGCAAGGAGGGGGCTTGAGGGGCTGCTCCCTCTGTGCCCGTTATATCCCAGGGCTGCTGTAGGGTTCCATTGCTCAAATCACAGCAGCTCTTCCCTGTGAGGGTGCTGAGGCGCTGGCACAGGGTGCCCAGAGAAGCTGTGGCTGCCCCATCCCTGGCAGTGCTCAAGGCCAGGTTGGATGTGGCTCTGCCTCCTCTGGGATCAGCCTGAGAGGCCAAGAGAGCCGGGAGCTGTCCTCCGTAAACCACCAGCCAGGGGGAATGTGTCTTCCCATCCCGGTCCTCCATTAGTCTCCATTGATTCCTGAGAAGCACCGGTGGCTTCTGGCACCGTGCTTGGGTTTTCTTAAAGCATGAACTAGGAGCCCGAAAGGGAAGGGGGTGACACAGGTAACAAACGGGGTTTGATTTTCCTTCCGGGGAGGACGCTGCAGCGAATCCCTGCAGGAGCCCTTCTGATCGCCCCCATTCTTCCAAACCGCGGCCAGGTCTGACCCTCCCCTCACAAACCTCCTCTTGGTTCCAACGGATAAAGACACGCAGCGGGATGCGGTGGGAGCATCCGGTCACCCGTGTGACAAGGAGCAGGTTTGTCACCGGGACAACACGGGCTCCCCCTGCCCTGGGCCGTCCCAAGCCGCAAGGACACGGTCCCCGCTGCGGGCAGGGGCGCTGCTGCTCTGGATTCTTTAGGCTTTGCTGCCACCAGCTGGAACAATGGTTTTTATCACGAGCTTGATTCCGGGGCCGTGGGGGACGGTCGGGGCAGATCCGGTGGGATTTGAGGTCTGAAAGGAGCCGGGCTCTATCACAGGGCAAAACCCGATGGAATTCCGCACCCATTGAGAGTGCTGCGGGGACCGGGATGTCCGAGAGCTCACACCATCAATGTACGTTGCCTTCCCTTTCAGGAGCTGTGTGAAAGACTCACAGCGCAAACTGAGCATAACCTTTTTGGGGTGTTATCCACTATTTTAATCATTTCCTTCCCCCGTCACCAACCCTGTCCCGAGCTGAAGCAGGTCAGAAGCCTCAGAAAACACCCAGGTCTGGGGTTTCTGCCTTTTAAACCCCTTGGTTTCAGTTTCTTTTCACTGTAGAGCTGAGCTGGCAGCGGGTGCAGGGGAGCACGTGGTGCCCCGTTGCACCCACAGCAGCTCCCAGCCTTTGTGCAGCTCCGGAAGAAACTCCGCTGGAATTTCCCCCCCAGAGGTTTCACTTTCCCCCTTTCCTTGTGTTAACTGCTCTTATCTGCAGAGTCAGTGGTGGCTGAGGTGTGAAACGAGCTCTTCAGCACCTCAAATCGAGGATCTTTTTGCCTGGTGAGTGAGCGATGTGGCACAGCAGCCCGGCCAGCGCGTTCCCCCTCTTCATCCACAGCCTGCACCCACAGCAGTGCGGTGGGGGGAGATCAGTGCTCCTGTTTTAGGGGGACAAGCACAGGCCGATGGACACAGACACAGAAAATAGGGCTGGAAATGACTTCAGGAAGTCACCCTGTCCGTTCCTCTTCCTGTCAGCGGAGCTGCAGCAGAATGACTTCAGTCAAAGTGATGTGGTTTCGCTCGGTTCCACCACACGCTGATGGGCTCATGGACTTTTGCAGGCTTCATCTTGTGAGGACAGGGCCTCCAGAAACACATCGAACCCAGCCTGACATAACTCCTGGCTGCGGGTTCTGAGGCTGGGCACGGCGAGGGGTGGGCGCCAAGAAGGGAGCGGGGAGCGCGCTGCATCCAGCTCTACATCCCACATCCCACCTTGCAACCCGCATCCTGCATCCCGCCGCCGCCGGTGAGAGCGGTGCTGGCGCCGTGGCTCGGGAGCAGCCGTGGTTGGAGCCAGGGAATGTCCCCACATCCCCGCTCTGCCCTTTGCTCTTCCCTGGAACCCTCAGGGAGCGTTTGCAGGCGCCGGGGCCGGATCCCATCCCTTGCTTCTGGCGCCTCGGGGTGGGTTTGGGGCAGGGCTGTTCGCTCCGTTTGCTCCCGCTTCCTCCCTCCTTTGCCGCACTGTGTTAGGAGCGGTTTCACCGGCTCAAGGGCTGCCCCGGGGCTGCGGTTCTGCAGGAGCCATCCCTGCGGAAGCCTCTGGGACCTGTAACTCCTGCAACAGCGGCTCTTGGGGGCGGCTTGAGCTAACCCGCACGGCCCGTGGGCTTCGCGGTGGCTCTGGGCGGCAGGACAGTGGCAGCGGCTCATCACAAGCACACCCCGGGCTGTGATGCTGTGGCTGGCTGAGCACTGACCCCAGCACCGGGGGTGTCCCGTTTGGCTGGCGAAGGTGGACCCTGGGTGCAGATCCTGCTCCAACCCTGAATCCTGGTGTTTCCCGTCCCCCTGCGCAGGCGGGTGGCCGGTGCTCAGCACCATTTGCTGTACCAGAGCGCAGCACCGGGAATGCTTTTCTCTCAAAGCAGGAAGCAGCAGCGTTTCCTCCTCCCGCTGATGCTGCAGAGCGGGTTCTGCAATCCCCGGGGTTTGTGCTCTGGGGCGGGGAGGTTCCTCTCCCATTGCAGCTCCTCTCTTTGCATCTGACAGTGTTTTGCTGCCGGGTCCCGGCGCCAGGGGAGGGTTTGGGCAGCGCTCACAGCTCCGTCCATGCGCAGCCCTTCGTAGGAGCCCGTGAGGGGTATGTCCCGCTCCCAGCCCTTCTCCTGGGCATTGCCAGGCGAGGGTGGATGAACGCTGGGGTTCGGTGGTGGGGCCGGCGCCGGTGGGGTGACCGATGTGCTTCCCCCTTGCAGCAGCGCTGCTGGAGATGCAGAGCACCCCAAACTACCTCTGGAGCACCGAGGACTGCCTGGGCCAGGGGGCCACAGCCTGTGTCTACAAAGCTCGCAACAAGGTGAGGAGGGATGGTAGGAGGGGGGGAACCCCAAACCCACAGTGCCCCTGTGCCCCCATTCCCATGGTGCGGGGTGCCTCTGCTCCCTCTGCTCCCTGCCTCGAGAGCTCCAGGGGCTGCTTTTGGGGTTAGTTTCATTTCTCGTTTGGCTCCTTCCCTCCCTGGGGCAGCAGCTCAGGTCGGTGGGCGCAGAGCAGCTTTTGGGGGGCTCTGGAGCAGGTCCCGCTTGCCGGCTCCTGGCATTCCTGAGCATCGCAGGGGGAAGAAGCTGTTTCTGGGGGAATGCCCAAAGGTTTTGAAACCCCCGTCCTTGGCCATTTGCATATTTCATGCAAACACTTGCCAGGGCTGGAGCAGACACTCTGCATCCGCCGGCTTTTGATGTTCATTGAGCTCAATGGGGTGGGAGAGGCAGCTTGGAGGAGGGTTTGAACCCAGCCCCTTCCCGCTGCGAGCTCCCGGCCTCAGCCCCTGCTATAAACTTGGTCTGGAGCTGAATAAACACGCTGACACGGAGCAGCACGTGGGCTGCAGGGACAGGAAGCGGAGGGTGGTGAGTAACAGCAGTTGCTCTTGCAGCGGAGAGGACAAAGGCTGTGGGATGCCTGCACGTTGTAGTGTCAGGGTAGTTTGCATCCCGAGTGGATGTGGGAGAAGTGATGGAGCAGATGGAGCTGCTCAGAACACGGATGGTGTCACCTCCTGTTCCCTTCTTCTCTGTTTTCTCCCAGAAATCAGGGGAGCTGGTTGCTGTGAAGGTCTTTAACAATGCCAGCTACTTGCGGCCCCAGGAGGTCCAGATGAGGGAGTTCGAGATGCTGAGGAAGCTGAACCATAAAAACATCGTCAAACTCTTTGCTGTAGAGGAGACAGTAAGTGGGGTCCCAGCTCCAAAACCCTTCTCCTGGGATGCCTTCTCCTCCCTCTAGCTCCACACCAAGCCTCAGCCCTTCAGCACTGGTGGCACTGGGCCCTGGAGCACTCTGTGACCTGCTGTTGTCCCCTGTCACCCTCCAACCCTGCTTTGTCCAAGCAGGGACCCACCAGCCAAGGGAGGGGGGGAGCTAGTTCTGCTTGGGGACAGTGGGGGGACCTGAGGGCTGCTCCCGCCGCAGGGCAGCACCAAGCAGAAGGTGCTGGTGATGGAGTACTGCTCGAGCGGCAGCTTGCTGAGCGTGCTGGAGGACCCGGAGAACGCCTTTGGCTTGGCTGAGTCCGAGTTCCTCATCGTGCTGCAGTGTGTGGGTGAGTGACGGGGTCACCCCATCACCATGACCACAGCCTGGAGCTGGGAAGCTGCAGGATGGGGACCTCGGGGTGCTGGCGATGGATGGGCAGGGTGGGCTGAGCACCTCTGAATGGGGTGGGGTTGTGAGCTCTGTGGTCAAGGGTTTCTCCTTGCAAACCTGCTCCAGTCATGGGAACAGGCTGTGCCCCACGATGCATGAGCACAAGGGCAGCGCCCTACCATGTGCTCACTCATCCTCCATTCCCCCAGTCACACTGGTCCCCGTTTTAAGTACAACCACCTCTGGGGCTTGTCCCCTCTCCAGCTCTTCTCACATTCCTGCCTTTAAGCAAAGCCCTCTGGAGCAAAGTGCACAAACTCTGCCTCCCCACATGTGCCCAGTGGCAGGGATGAACCACCTCCGTGAGAACGGCATTGTGCACAGAGACATCAAACCAGGCAACATCATGCGGCTGATGGGGGAAGACGGGCAGAGCATCTATAAACTGACTGATTTTGGGGCCGCCCGAGAGCTGGATGATGATGAAAAGTTTGTGTCCGTCTATGGGACAGAAGAGTATCTTGTGAGTACAGGGATGGGGCAGCCACAGCTTCTCTGGGCACCCTGTGCCAGCGCCTCAGCACCCTCCCAGGGAAGAGCTTCTGCCTCAGAGCTCATCTCCATCTCACCCGCAGCACCCGGACATGTACGAGCGCGCGGTGCTGCGCAAGCCGCAGCAGAAACTGTACGGCGTCACCGTCGACCTCTGGAGCATCGGCGTCACCTTCTACCATGCTGCCACCGGCAGCCTCCCCTTTGTCCCCTTCAGGGGGCCGCGCCGGAACAAGGAGACCATGTAGGTACCACATCCAGCTCGGGGAGCCGGGTGCTGCGCTGTGGGGAGGTGGGACCATGGCTGGTGACCCAGGGGGCTGCGGGACAATGTGGCTGTGGCTCGGTGCATGCCAGCAGCACTGAGGAACCATGTGCTGTAGTTTACAGCTCATTTAAGCCCATAGAGCCTGGAAGCCCTGATGTGCAGCCCATGGAGGGTGTGCACATACAGGATCCGTGCCCCATTTACCACGTTTGCTCTCAAAATGCATTCTCATGACTTCGGAGCTAAATAGCTGGAAGAGAATCACAGAACCACAGACTGGTTTGGGTTGAAGGGACCTTAAAGCTCATCCAGTTCCAACCCCCTGCCACAGGCAAGGACACCTTCCATTAGACCAGGTTCATAGAATCAGCCAGGTTGGAAAAGGCCTTTAAGATCATCAAATCCAACGGTTCCCTCTGTGGATGTTTTTCTTCCTATGAAAAACATCTTTCCTAGCCTATCCATGCTCTGCCCTTTCCCTCTCTGCTGAGCCCAAGGGACTCAGTGCCCAAACAGACACCACTTGGCTCGTTTCAGCTGCAGGTGATTCCCTTTCAACAGGTACAAAATAACCACTGAGAAGCCCCCTGGAGCCATTGCAGGGGTCCAGAGGCAGGAGAACGGGAGCATTGAGTGGAGCTACGAGCTGCCCCTCACCTGCCGCCTCTCCACGTGAGTGCCCCGGGTCGGTTCCCGCTGCGGGTCCCCTGTGCTGGCACCACGGCTCGGCGTGGCCACACAGCACAGGGGGGTTTAACCAGGCAATGAGCTTCTCACCTGCAGATGTCACAGCGCTCAGACCAGGTCTTTGCTTTACAGCCAGGGAAAGGGGTTCAAGGCAGGGAAGCGGTTCTGTCAGTGCCAGAGCGCAGCATCTCTCCCCAGCCCCATGCTCACCACGTTTATGGCTCAGGGTTATGTGCAGACATCTCTTCTGCTGCTGCAGGGGGCTGAAGGACCAGCTGATTCCCATTCTGGCCAACATCCTGGAGGCGGATCAAGAGAAATGTTGGGGATTCGACCAGTTTTTTGCAGAAACAAATGACATTTTGCACAGGATCGTGGTGGACGTCTTCTCCCTGCCACAGGCTTCCTCCCACCGCATCTACATCCACTCCTACAACACGTAAGGATGCCAAGGCTGGGTTAAAAGTGAATTTAGGACTTGAGCTCAGGAGCCTCAGCTCCTCCTTTCAGTGGATGAACCCGGGGGAACACCCACAATTAAACCAGGTTAAACCAAACTAGGCTCAAACCAGTGCTGGGGAGTGCACTAATGGGAGCTGTTGCTCCTGGCATGGCACGCAGAGAGCCTCAGGGAAGTTGTCCAAGGGGCTCCACTGCCCTTGTGGGCTATTTTGCTACAAGAAGAGGGCAGCAGGCTGTTCAAGTGATGGAAATCTGGGCACTCCCCTCATTGCTTATTCCCCATCCTTTCGTTTCTCCTCCATTTCAGTACCACCAAGTTCTTAGACGCTGTCTTCAAACAAACGAACGTAGCCCCTCACCACCAAGAGTACTATTTTGAAGGGCATCAGTACGAGTTGGATCCGAATCTACAAGCTCAGAACTTCTGCAGAACCACAGAGCACAACCCTCTGACCCTGCTGAGCATCGCCGAGCAACCAGAAGACGTGGTAGGAGTCAGATACAGAGACCGTGAGTACCGGTGGCTTGGAGATGGAGCAGGGCACGCAGGGTGGGTGTGTAAGAGAGATTTGCTTAAGTTATTTTCTTTATATCCAATAAGGGTATATGTATTTTATGTATATGTATATATATGCTATAAGGATGCCAATGCACAGCAGGAGGTGCAGGGGCTTTGATGCCGGAGCAGGATTAAGGGGTTTCAGGGTCAATTTCCCCTGCCAAGGGCTGTTGCTCTATGGCCACCCACCACACTGGGCTTTGCAGGTGGTTCCTGCCTTTGTCCATGTTTCTAAAACACCTCTGAGACGTGCACTGAGCCTCCAGCATCGCAGCTACTCCCATGCCTGACATCCTGAGGGGCTGCAGGGTTTGCTTTAGGGGGGGTGAGATGTCCCTGGGGCTCCGGGCTCCATCCACAAAGCCCCATGACCATGGCTTGTCTTCCCAGCGGCACTCGACTTTCCAAAGCTGCTCCCCAAGGTGGACGTGGTGGCTGACTGCAGCGCAGCCAAGGTAGGTGTGGGGTGTCCCTGCGGCCCCGGGGAGCCCTGGCTGCGGGGGTGCGGATGGTGGCAGTGCCCATTGCTTTGCAGAGCGCGGTGGGTGCCGTGCACCAGACCCTGCGCATCGCCTGCGCCCTGCAGTGCTGCCAGGAGCTGCTGGCGAGGGGCCTTCGCTGGGTGATGTGAGTGCTGGGGCCACCATGGGTGTGGGTGGGGAGGGGGGGACTGGGCCCTTCCCAGCACACAGAGATCTGTGTGGTCAGATTGAAACCACTCGTGGTTTTCCAGCCTATTCCCAGCAGTGCAGGGGGTTGGAACTGGGTGAGCTTTAAGGTCCCTTCTAACCCAAACCATGCCATGATTCTATGTGCATTTTCACTGTCCTACCCATTCCCTTTGGGGCAGGAGCTTCCTGTGCAGTGCAGGACAGTGCCCAGTGGGTGAGACCCCCCTACCTGGGAGCTGCACCCAGTTTCACATGCATCCAGCCCCCATTTGCTCATGAGAAGAGCCACCAGCTCCATCCTAACCCCCTACCCCATGCGGGTTGTTTTCTCTCTTGGCAGTGGGAACCTGAAAATGGAGTGCTTGAGGGTGCTGGAGCAGAGGAGAGGGGCTCTCTCGGTGCTCTCCTGCCTGCAGCTCACTGAGGTGAAGACCCACATGCTGTAAGTGTGGCTTTGCAGCCGCAGGGATGCAGGCACTGGGCTGTGGCTGCTGCGGATGGGTTATGGGACTCTCAAAGATGCCATTCAAGAGGCTCCACTAATGGAGCATTGATCAGAGGCTGAATGACAAGGAAAGCCCAGGCTGTCCTGGACACCCATTCCCAGCCATGCTGCCTCAGGAAAATTTGAACCTGTTTTCTTTAAGCTAACCCATGGCTCTTTTGCATTCCAGTCTTCTTGTTGCAGTAGAACATTCTTTGCTGCTGGGTTGCTGATCTTTTATTCCTTTCGATTTAGCAAACCTCTTAATTTCCATCTCATCTAAAAAGATAGGGACACATGGTTCCCATTGACTTCAGCCGGATAACGCAGGGCTGGAGTGCCAAGAGCACTGATGCTGCAGCTGGATGCTGCTGCTTATCCATCATCCCTTCCAACACGGGCTGGAGCAGCCTAATTCTGCTTAGCCAGCACTGCTCAGTGCTCTGCTCTCATGCCAGCTGCAGGGAGGCAGAAAACACACAACATCTGATCTGGTGCAAAGCCAGTGGAGATGAAGTGAACAATTTGGGAACAAATTGGATTCAACAGGGTGAGTTTTCACTGGATCAGCACTTCTGTTGTGGCTCGGATCTGCTGCCCTGAACACAGAGTTATTTGCCCACACAAAGCACCCCAGGGACTCTGACGCTGTCTCCACCACAGGATGGTGCCTCTGCCTTATATCCTGCTTAAGGAATATTCATTGTGTGGCTTTGTCCAGGTATGAGGCTGTTCCTGCAGGCAGCGGGGTGCCGGCTCTGAAGGATGTGGCCGTGGTGAAGACAAGGCTGCAGAGGGTGAGCTCTGCGCAGGGGGTGAGCCCCATGTGGGGCTGGGGAGCATCCAAAGCCAGCCTCAACCTCTCCTCCTCTGCAGGTCGCCGAGGAGCTCTCTCAGTGCTCTCACAACATCTTTGACTTCCAAGGGGCACTGGATGGCATTTTGGCTGAGCTGGTGAAGCACGGGCAGCAAGTGCATGAAGACAAGAGGTTTGTAACACCAGCTTTCCCCAAATCCCTGCCAACATTTTGCTGGATTGAGAATACATCGCTCCAGGCACGGCCCCCATTGCAAACAACTTCCAACAGCCCTGTGCATGCACGTGTAATATGTGGAGCCAGGCTGAGAGCTGGGCTGGGGCAGCCTGGAGAAGAGAAGGCTCCTGAAGGGGAGACCTTAGAGCAGCTCCAGTGCCTAAACGGGCTACAGGAAACCTGGAGAGGGGCTTTGGGCAAGGGCCTGTAGGGACAGGCCAAGGGGAATGGCTTTAATCTGCCAGAGGGTAGATTGAGATGAGCTCTGAGGCAGAAGCTCTTCCCTGTGAGGGTGCTGAGGCGCTGGCACAGGGTGCCCAGAGAAGCTGTGGCTGCCCCATCCCTGGCAGTGTTCAAGGCCAGGTTGGACACAGGGGCTTGGAGCAACCTGCTCTAGTGGAAGGTGTCCCTGCCCGTGGCAGGGGTTGGAGCTGGAGGAGCTTTAAGCTCCCTTCCAACCCAAACCATACCATGATTCTACGTCTACAGGCAGCAGCAGTGTCCCCTGGTTACAGCATGTTCAAGTTTGCCCCCAAGTGCTATTTTCACCCCTCTCGGAGGGGCTCACTCCTCCTTCCCTCTCCTGCTTTCAGCATCCGGCAGATCGAGTGCTGCCTGGAGAAGATGCAGCTCATCTATAAGCAGTTCAAGAAGGCCAGGACAAGCCTGCGTAAGTCACTGGGATGGCAGGAACATCCCTGTGCTGATCTGGTGGAGAACTGAGTTCCTGCAGTTCTTTCTGGCAGTGGTCCCAGGGGCTGCAGCCCTGGAAAGCCCCTCGAGTGATCTCTGTGTTGTAAAGATGCCCATTTATTGGGTGGTGAACAGGAAAACGTGTGGTGACTGGTGTCTTCCCTCCCCAGGGCTGGGCTACAATGAGGAGCAAATACACAAGCTGGATAAGTAAGTCCCAACCCTCTCCCCTGTCTAGGGCTTGCCCCATGCTGTGGCCAGGCAGATGTGGGGGGGTTCTGATTGAATCCTAATGGGATGTAAAATGTCCCTGGGCCACTAACACTGAGAGAGGGCATGCACGTTAGTGGTTCATTGATGCAGGACCTTTCACAGCAAAGTTTTTAAGTTAAAAACTATTTCTGATGAAGAGGTGAGAAAACCCCTGACCTGGGGACAGGGTGATGTTGTTGGACCAAATCCCTGCATTGGGATGTGGGGATAAGCACATTTCAGGCTACTGCTCACACAGTACTTAGTGGCTATTTATTTGCTGAGATGCTGATTTAGGAAGTGTCCCTGCTTTCATATCTGCTTAACTTCCAGTGGGAGTCAAGTGCCTGATGGCTTTTGTACCTTTAAAAATCCTCCTTTTAGTTTCCATTTGAAATCAGGGGAATTTCCCACAACCAGGAAATTAAATGCACACTTCAGTGTGTACCACGGCTGGTGAACCTGAACAGGCAGCTCCTTGAGCTTAATTAAATCTTCAATCTCAAGTTGGACCTTAAAGTCCAAGGCAAAGACTTCTCAGAAGTGCCCTAGGGGTGGGGATGAGCTGTAGATATAGATTAGATTAGATACAGGTTAGATTAGATGTAGATGACAGGGGTGTCGGAAATCAAACGATCTTTAAGGTCCCTTCCAACCCAAACCATTCTATGATTCTATATAGACCCACATCAAAATCCATTACTGAGCATCCGGTCCCTCTTTCTCCATTCAGGAGCCAGCTTTTTAGGTCTCCTGCCATGTGAATTGTGAGGTTCGTTTTCATACATTTAAGGAAATAACAGTGTTCTCCCTCTCTTTTTTCTGCTTTTAGGGTGAATTTAGGACATCTGGCCAGGAAGGTGCTGTTGATTTTCCAGGATGACTGTGTCCAGCAGTACCAGGAGGCCCTGGCCCTCCATGCCAGCAGCATGAGGTACAAGCCCCAGCCTTCTCCTGAGGTTTTGGGGCTCTGGCTTTTGGACCTGGTGGGGATGGGAGCAGGGATATTGCATTAAGTGTTGCCCCCAAAGCCCAGGGCTTCCAGAGCTCTCTGCTATTGATTAAGCATTGAGATGCAGATGGAGATGGAGATGTCGATAACTGCTGCTGAAGGACTCCTCAGTGGGTAATAAGACCTAAAAGAAGTAGCTCTGCGTGACTGCTCGAAACCCTGGTTCTTATCCCATGCCATGTATTCCTGCCCTTTTGTTTTAATGTATTTATTTTAAAAGCCCCCTAAACTTGCAGCTTGAGTTTAAGCCACTGGTTCCTTCACTCTGATGGGGAGAGGTTATTTTATCAGGTCAAAATTGCTATTGAGACAGAGAGATCTACTTAGCAGGAATGATTTCCTGTTAAAGGGTGCTTGGGGAATAATGCAAAGAGCAAATTACCTCGCAGTGATGAAGCACAATCCTCTGCCTATCGCAGCCAAGAGGAGGGTGATGGGAGGCAGGTAGGGGAAGGGGATGTTCCAGGCATTGGATTTCTATTGCCAGGTTGCTCTTAGAGGAACATCCATTCCCCTGGGCTGCCGGTGTGGGTATAAGGAGGAGGATTTTCTGCAGTGCTTTAGAATTAAACCCACGTTTTCACCTGGTCCCTGTCTCTGGCATGGAGCAGCCCTGCATAGGATTTACTAAGGGGGGAATTGAAGGTGGAAGTTTGCCTCAGGTGCTCAGGAATGGCCTGGGAGCAGTGACAGTGTCTGCCCTGCTCTGTCCCTGCTTTCCTTGTGTTTTGCTGGAGTATTTTTGTACCTGTTTTTCTGTCCTGACGGAAAAGGCATCATGAGTCACCCCTGGGTAGTTATAATCTATTCTTACTCCAGTTTGAATTGTCCTGGTTTGAGTTTGCTCCCGCTGGCCCCAGGGGTTGTGGTGTGGAGGTGGTTTGCTGGGGGCTGGAGGTGGACCATTCACCTGAAATATTCTTTCCTTTATTACTCCAAACCAAACCTATTTTTATCCAATTCACCACTCTCCTGCTGGCTGTGTGTCGCCTCACTCCGGCAGGATTAGGTGCCTTTCCCACTCTCCCTAATTACTTTGCTATTAGTGTTGTTTGGATAACCTGCCCTACCATGGCTATTAGCAGAGCTGCAGCCACACTTACAGCTCTGTTGTGACTCGTTTGCTTTCCTTTGGGGTTTTAACTTCAGTCCAGCAAGGTTTGCAGAAAGCAGCATGGGATTAAAACACACAAAAATAGAATAGAAATATAATATATTAAAGAAATGGAACAGTTCCCTGTGAGGGTGCTGAGGCGCTGGCACAGGGTGCCCAGAGAAGCTGTGGCTGCCCCATCCCTGGCAGTGTTCAAGGCCAGGTTGGACACAGGGGCTTGGAGCAACCTGCTCTAGTGGAAGGTGTCCCTGCCCGTGGCAGGGGGTTGGAACTGGATGAGCTCTAAAGCCCCTCCAATCCAAACCATTCCACGGCTCTATGATAAGGATCCACACTGCTGATGCACATTGACTGCGAATTATGTCATCATTTCTCTGTCTAGGAAAGTCTGTGAGATAAAGAAGCATCTGAAGAGGCTCAGCAACTGCATCAGCGCCTGCAGCGTGGAGATGATGGAGTGCCAGGACTGCCTGCAGAGCGTAGGTGCCCATGGGGGGTCCCACCCAGGGGTGCTGATGCACAGCCCCCCCGCTTCATACACTGCCCACCCAGCGCATGAGCACGTGTGTTAAGCAGGGAACACCCGAGTGCTTCTGAACAACTTGCTGCAGTGCTTTGTGGGGGATCCACACTGGAGATCTTGCTTGTTTGAGCAAGAGATGGGTAGAGCTTTGGCAGTGGCACCCCTGGTCCTGAGGACTGCCCAGCATGGGGGAATCTCTACCCAATATACAGGAATTGCAGTAGTAGAAAAATGATGCTTCACCTCCAGCTCCCACAATGGGCTACCTGAAAAGCTGTCCCAACACAAGGCTTTAACCTTCTAGAGGGGAGATTGAGATTAGATCTTAGGCAGAAGCTCTTCCCTGTGAGGGTGCTGAGGCACTGGTCTTTAAGGTCCCTTCCAACCCAAACCATTCTATGATTCTATGGTTTATTTTGTTTGTCCATAAGAAGTGGATGTGCTGGTGTGACAATGGCGGTGTCATTGCTGAGCCTCTCCCCTTCTGCAGGCTCTGGACAGGTTTCTCCAGCCTGAGAAGCAGAGTTTGGCCCTGGTTCCTCCTGCTCCTCCCCCTGTCCCTGTGAGCCAGGCACAGCAGGACATGGCTTTCTGGTGAGTTGAGGTCCTGCTGTGCGCGATCCCCACTCTGTGACCATGGAGTGCTCCAGCTGCCGGAGCTGCTCGCATAGGGAATGGGAGGCTGAGCAACACCGGGGTAAGGGATGGTTGTGTCCCTGGCAGGATGCAGGAGCTCCTGGAGCAGATGAGGTCAGTAACTTGTAATCTCCAGCTCAACAACAGCATCATCGAGCGGTGAGTAAGAGCACCCAGGGACGCTGCTCCTGCCCCTAACACCAGGATGGGGTGGTGGGGCTGGGTGGGCTCCCTGGGTACCCATGAAGGAGTTCCAGCGTGGGGAGCACAACCACAGCGCCTCACGGGCTGATTCACGTGGGGGTTTTAATGGCACCAAGTTTACCTCATGATCTGGCAGAAGAGAGTTTATATTTCTTGAAAGTTTAAACATGATCTTCTGCAGATGCTGTGTCATTTCCACACCCTCTTCCCAGCCTTTTTCCTGTCTTGCTCAGCACTGGCAGCACTGACTGCCACAGAGAAGCAGATACTTTCTGTTTCTGGCTTAAACTCTGGGCAAACCCCAGCATTCAACGGCTGACAAACCACATGGGTTTCTTCCTCTGGAACCTTTGTTTGCAGATCTTAATGCAGATCAATATGAATTTACATATCAAAATGTCAAAGAGCTTCAGATCAGCTTTTAAAAGGAAAAAACAATGGTGACTCACCCCAGCCCTGGTTTTGTGTTGTTGCAGTGTGTTCACTGTGAATAAGGGGATAAGAAAGGTCTGGTGTGCTTTTGATATGAACAGTTTATCCCAGGCAACACAGGATAAGCCCAAGGATTAGTGCCCAGCCCAAATCACAGTTTCGGACTCCATGAGCCCAGTCCCAGCTCTAGCCTAAATCCTCTGGTTCTGTTCCTGCAGGTTACGTGGGGCTGCCCCCACTCCTGGTGTTTGAGACATGGTGAACTTGTAGCTGCTGAAGCCGACAGCTTTCCACATCAGGGAACGCTCACGGCACTTTGGGTCTAGGGCAATGGAGACGTCTGATGTTCATGTTTGAGAAGCGCTCTGTGTCCTACCTCTCCCCTCCAGCACTTTTGCACAGTTCCCCAGCATTAGCTTTGAGTGGCTCATATGCCTTGAACCTTTGAAAGTTGGACCAGAAAATACGGTGTTTGGGGGATTTTTTTCCTTTTAAAAAGTGCTTGAAGGACTTCATGTTTTTCCAGTTCCTCTGTATCACCATGTTGAATGATGAAGAGGAAGAGGCTAGAACAGCTAAATTCTCTTTTGCCCTCTTGGTATGGGATTACTCCCACTTTTAACATACTTCTGGTCCCCGTGTCTTCACGGAGCAGGGCACGAGGGATGCTGTACCTGATGGATGAGAGACTGGATCAAGCCCAGGACAGCTCCAGCACTGGGAAGGTGGGAGCCACAGACCTCAGCCCGCTGGTGCTGCCACCTCTCCTCCCATTCCCTCTTTGGGTTTGGGAATGGGAAGCCAAGGGCGGCTTCTCTTTTTTGGTACGTTTCTGCAACTGTACCCGAGTCCTGTGTGGATGCACGTTGTCTCCAAACAACCCTGTACTGAAACTGAGGCTCCAGCCAGCGAACCTGGGGGAGCTACTGAATGCCAAGGCAAAATCTCAGACAAAAGGGCTCCCACATGCCCTCTCCAGGGCAAGGGAAAGCAGGGATGCTTCTTTTTGCTTCAGATTAAAGGGTGGTAAGCAGCCACCCCTGCCATTAACACACGGGCGAAAGGATGGGTTTGTCTGTTTCTTGACCTTGGGTTTCATGAGGAACCGTAACGGAGTCAGCCGCAGCGTGTGGAGCACTGATACAGGAAGTCTGGGATTTCAGGAGCGTGAGCATCAGATGGTATCAAGGAGCTCTTTGTGGGCAGAGTCGGACACGCTGCCGCTCCATCCACCTCTTCCTGCCTGTCCCCAGGGTGATTGATGGGTTGTCACCCTAATCCCGCAACCCACATCCCGTAGTGCCATGGAGGGCAGCAGCGTTCCCGGGCTGCAGAC
Organism: Strigops habroptila; assembly: GCF_004027225.2. Lineage (NCBI taxonomy): Eukaryota > Metazoa > Chordata > Aves > Psittaciformes > Psittacidae > Strigops > Strigops habroptila. The sequence continues at coordinate 1,143,059 of NC_044294.2, forward strand.
AAAGCCAGGGAGACAATTCCCATCCAGGCGGGCTCACACGTGGGTATTTACACCCGGGAGGCTCCTGGCAGAATGATGGGCACTTCCCACCCCTCCCTGGCACACATCAGGGCAAAGCCACAAACGTTACAAGGCCTGTAGGGACAGGACAAGGGGGATGGCTTCAACCTGCCAGAGGGGAGATTGAGATGAGCTCTGAGGCAGAAGTTCACCCACTGTGGCTGGGTGCTGGGGTTTAAGAAGGCTGGAGCAGGGACCAGGGAGCCAGGGAACAAGGGCAATAGCAAAGTCCAAGGCTCACTGCATGTCCCAGGGCTGGATTGTGCATCTGGAAGAAGAGGCTGAGCCATCATCTGGGCAAGCCAATGCGTCTGACTCAACAGCAATGGAAATGCTGACAGTGCCTGCCTGGACCTGCCCCTCTGTAGAGAACACAACACCCAGCTCTGCCCTTCACCTATCCTCCTGTTCCCTCTCCTGCCTCTTTGCTGGAGGGGACACACATCAGCTAAACCAAGAGCCTCCAGCCGAGTCTGGGCCTGCCCTGAACATGCTGGTTGCCCAGAGGCACCCCCAGCACATCATCTGACAGTACCCAAAGGCAGAGGACAGGGCAAGGGGGTGCCTGCCATGGGTGCTCCTCACCTTGACCATGGCAGCAAGTGGTTCCAACCTCTGCTGGGAGACCTGTGGGCACATAAAGCAGAGCAGTGCACCCCCGGAGCTGAACATCTTGCTCTGAGTTCAGCAAGGAAGCAAAACGAAGCAGGAGCAGCAGCTCCAGGGCTGTGCCTGGCTTTTCCTGCTTGTCAGAACAGGCCAAGCACGCCCAGGAGCTGCTCCCACCCCGGAAACCTTCCCGAGTGGAATTTGGCACCAAACTTTCCCATCCATTTTAACTGTAAAACCCAACATCCTGACTGTCAAACCCAGCCACTTACAGCAGCAGAGGTGGAAAGAAGCCATCCCTTAAAAGCTTTTCTCCCACATATTATTTTCTAGGATTCTCCTCATTTTCCAAGGAACACTAGTTTTAATCCAGCTCGAATTGACTGACATCGGCTGTTGGAACAGGGCAGGGAGCCCACTGCCACACTTCCTTGGATTCGGTGGAGCTGCACTGATTCATACCAGCTGAGAGCTGGACCTGGAACATGTTTGGCTTCAGCAAAGAGGGATTTATTTCTTGGCAAAAAGAAAAGAGAGGTTTTGCTAATAGCCCTTGTCATGCTTCAACTGCTGTAACAGCAGCTGCAAAGGGGACTCCCGGAATCCAAATGAAACAGGAACTTCCCTGCCAATGTTAATTAGGGATTTTTTCCCCGGATTACTTTAACCCTTGGCCTAAAAGAGCTTCCAGTGGTGTCAGACCTGAATATCTGCAGAGGCAGCTGAGGATAACTCCATCACATGTGAGCCAAAGCATCTGATGTGGACAGAGGATACTACATTTATTTGCACTGGAAGCCAAGGTCTGCAGCTTTCACAGCTGGGGTGGCCCTGGAAAAGCAAACGTCCAGAATGGCTTTAGCAGGTTCCCAGCTGGACGCCAGGCAGATCTTTGCCCTCAAAAACATCATTTCTTGCAGGTGATTCCTTATATGATGAGTGCTCTGTGGAGAAGACAGGATAAAATACCAATGTGGGGGAAACAATTTCCCTTCCCTGGGAATAAATCTGCTGCTGTTCTCAGGCAGGAGCAGAGGATGTGTGAACGTGAATCAGGATCCTGAATGGGGAAGAAAAAGATGGTCCCCAAATTAATCTTGCTACTTAGCACAGAACAAAACTAGAATTTTCCAAGCTGTGTTATTCCTCTTTTGGTTTGAAGCTCTTATTAGTGACTGCTTATGGCATTAGCCCTTTGTAACTCAGAGCCAGTGTTTTAATCCATGCTTCAAACTAGAATCCTTGAAAAGGATTTAGACATCTTTGGCTTATCCTGTCCTCAAGAATCCACGAGTGACATCAAACTCAGCTTCCCGTGAGCCCAGAAGCCAGGATGCACACAGCTCCATCCAGTTGCAGGGAAAAGGGAAAATGTAGTGAGGAGGAGTTTCTTCTTGTGGTTCACCAGTTGGTTTAGCACAGCATAGATTTCACCACCGTGCAGAATACACTGTTTGTATCTTTTCCAATCCATTTGTACATCACTCGTTTCACATGTACATCTCGAATGCTTGTGAAGATGCACCTCATCAAACTCAGTGCTGTGAGTTTGACCACAGCAGAAGCTCGTTTCTCTCCCAGACAGGGGGAAGGTGTAATGGTGACGGGGACCTTCACATCCTTTGTGATACCCACACAGGTGTGGGTTCAGAGGAGGAGGGAGTCACTCGGTAATCAGCCCATCGCGATAGCAGAGGACCACCAGCTCCAGCCACCCCCAAAGGCTCTTTTAGCCAGGGGAGAGGTTTGCAAACCAGCGCTGGAGCCTGCTCGGAGCCACTTCGAAACGTGGCCATCATATTTTCCCTTTCTCATTTCCCACAACCACAGGAGCCTCATCTGGAAGCGATAATTGCTTCGGCTCCTCCGCCCTCAGCATCGCGCCGGAGCCCCGCTCCCGCTGCTGCGGGGAAAGGCGGCTTGTCCAGGTGGGATGGGATGAAGCAGACACTGCAGGAAGCCCGGGGGGGTGGGGGGGGATGTGCGCACTGCCCCGGGTCCAGAGAGGGGGGATCCCTGTGGGGAGAGGTCCCTGGAGGGACGGGGATTCCCACGGAGGAGGGAATTGCGGGGGGGGGAATCCCACAGGAAGGATCTCACGGGGCGGGGGATGACAACAGCGATGGGTCCCATGGGGTAGGTCGGTGTTAAGAGGGGTCTCCACAGGACGGGTCCCCCCGCAGGTCCGGTCCCCACGGCCCCCCCACCCCGCTGTGTCTCCTCCCCCCGGGCCGGTCCCAGGCGCCTGCGCTGCGAGCCCGTGGCGTGGCCGGTCCCGGGGCCGTGCCCCCGCCCGCCCTCCGTCCGCGCCCGCTTCCATGCGCCGGCGGCCGCCCGGCCCCGCTACGGTGATGGGCGGCCGGTCCCCGGGGAGCCCCGGCGGGGCCAGGGCGGCTCGGCGGCGGCTGCGGCGGCGCAGCGGAACCCCGCGGCTGCTGCCCGACGTGCGGAGCATCTTCGCGGCACCGCGGGAACCGGCGGAGCGCGGCCGCGGACACCGCTTCTCCCCTCGGCCCCCGCGCCGCGGCTGGTGCGACCTGTGCGGGGAGGCGGTGCGGGAGCGAGCCCTGCGTTGCGAATGTGAGTGCTGCCCGCGCCTCGCTGTCCCGCACCCCTGCCCTGCCCGCTTCCCCCCGCACTGCAGCCCGTACCCGCACCCTGCCCGGGCTCTTCCTCCCGCAGCGGCAGCGCTGGACCCCCTCTTTCCCTCCCCGCTTCCCCGCTTTGCTTCGAGTCCCCAAACCCCCAGTGCAGGGACCTGCCGGGAAGGGCTCCCCCTGCACCGGGACCCTGGGGAGGGATCCCCGCGCCGCGGGATGAAGGGATCTGTCCGCAGCCTCCCGCAAAGGGGCCGCGGTCCCCGGGTGCGGGGAGCTGGGGTGCGGTGAAGTGATGGAGGGTGGGATTGGGAAATGAAGTTTTGGCAGGAAATGGGAGATTATTACCTCCGAGGCGGGGTTGGCATCAGAGCTGGGCTGCAGGTCTCGGGGAGCAGGAGGGGTTTGTGTTTGTAAAGCTTTATGGTGAGGTGTAAATTCCTCTAGAAGCAGTAAATTTGTCACGCACCTTACTTTGCCCGGATTATCGGGTAAGAGTGCTCATGCCAGTGGGATTCGCCAAGTTGCATGTGCTCACATGGTTACATGCCATGTTTCTGCTTGTGTTCTGCAAGAGAGATTAATCTTTCCATTGCATGGGAGAGGACACAGAGGGGCTGAACGAGGCCCTGTGTCCTTGTGGTGCTGCTCTGGGGCCATGGGTGTTTGCAGGGTCCTTGGAAAGATGTGGCCTGCATTGGTCATTGGTGGTGAAGCGAGGAGGCCATGGTGTGCTGGGGCAGAACCTGTGTCACAGATAACTTGGTACTGTGTGCTTGCTGCTGACAGTGCTGGTAGCTGGTGCTGGTGGTTATTTGGGGCAAGGAGTGAGCTGCGTCCTGCCCCGGGGTTTTGGGCTGTCTGCCCAGCCAGCAGCTCCAGAGGAGGCTTCATTGCCCATTTGCTGGTTTGCTTGGCTTACTATGCCAGGCATGTGCTGTAACACCAGCCTCACTGGGGCAATTAGTCCCTTGCCCAGCCCGTTGTGGTTCTTATGCTTGGCTTTCCTTAGCTTATGAATCAATTCAATGTTTCTAGTGGTGATTTGCATAGCGTGGTGTGAGCAGGGCTCTTCCACGTGCCTCCTGGTGCCGTTTGGAAATGAAGGGCAATTGGGAGAGGCAGGCGCACCATATGGCCCTGCTGCATCGCATTAAGGTTTTAGCACTGATTGCTGTTAATTAAATGTGGCCCCGGCATCACCACACAGCCAGCACAATGTGACATGGGAACACACCAGAGCTGGCAGATTTATCCAAGTGGTGTATTATTTGAATCACAGAGTGGTTAGGGTTGAAAAGGACCTTAAAGCTCATCCAGTTCCAACCCCCTGCCACGGGCAGGGACACCTTCCACTGGAGCAGGTTGCTCCAAGCCCCTGTGTCCAACCTGGCCTTGAACACTGCGAGGGATGGGGCAGCCACAGCTTCTCTGGGCACCCTGTGCCAGCGCCTCAGCACCCTCACAGGGAAGAGCTTCTGCCTCAGAGCTCATCTCAGTCTCCCCTCTGGCAGGTTAAAGCCATTCCCCTTGTCCTGTCCCTACAGGCTTTCGTCCAAAGCCCCTCTCCAGGTTTCTTGTTGACACCCTTTCAGTAATAGAAAGCTGTTATAAGGTCTCCCCAGAGCCTTCTCTTCTCCAACCCTCTATTTGAAAGAGGGTGATGAAAATGTGTTTTGCTGGTGTGTGACTTCTCTTTCCCCCCACTGTTCTTGCTTAACATCCTCAAAATCTGGTAAGGGCCAGTGTATTCCCTGGGGCTGGCAGCTCTGCCGTGCTTGGCACACCGGAGCAAATGTGTGGATCAATGTGCTGAAAGACACAGCCTGGGTTTATTTGAAGCAAAACAAGCTTTCTCCAGCCATCCTTCAAAGCGGTCACAGTGCTCATGTGCAGGATGAGGTACTGGATCTAAAGTAATAACTCAGAGTTTTGTGGTGTTGCAAATACTATAAATAGTTGTTTTGAGGGACTTCTCCTCTGGCAGGATTTTTTCCACACTTACATTGAAACAAATCTTAAATAACTATTTCCCTTTTCATTCTAGAGGAGAATTGTTCAGACTGTGGGAGTAGTTCCGTCTCTAAAATTCCCCAACCAACCAGGCAGTGGGAGGTGGGGGGGGGAATTTCAGTGGGGCTGCTCTTAACATCATCTGCATTCCCTGTTATCCCAATAGTGTATCCTTTAAAAATGTCTGAGAGCTGCAGATGGGGTTTGTGATCCTGCTTTTGACTTACAGCCTGAGGACACTCAGGTTTTGGGTTGTGCAGTTCTGGCCTATTTTTATTGGCATCAGATCTGGTCATCTTCAGTAACATGGGAAGGTGCTATTTATCCCTCCTCCCTCCCAAAATGGTCTATGTCCCTTCCTGCCCATGCTGTGGGCACGATGTCCTCTGTGTGATGGCATTGGAGGCTGATGCAGATGTTGGCTGTGCTGCTGGCATTGGTTAAAAACACTTGTTTTCAGTCTCAAAGTGAATGCAATTAGGCTTGAGGAGTCGCTGTGCCATTATATGCTGCCTTGAACATCTCCTACCTAATGTACGTGCTTTGTGCTGCTGGCACCTTCCGAAGTCTGAGTGAATGCTAAAGGAGTGATCTCACTGTAGGAGTGTAACATGTCCTGCTGCCAGCAGCAATTCCTGACGCAAGGGGCTGGGCAGGCAGGTTGTGGTGGCACATCTCTGCTGCGGGTGCTTTAGTGTTTGTTCTGGTGGGGCAGGGAGCAGGAGCTGAATGCGGTGGTGACTAACGCAGCTTCAGAGCCTTCAGCTCTAGAGCAGCGGGGACAGCAGAGAAGCTGGAGCTTCACGCAGTGGGTCAGAAGGGAGCTTAAAGCTCATCCAGTTCCAACCTCCTGCCATGGGCAGGGACACCTTCCACTAGAGCAGGTTGCTCCAAGCCCTGTCCAATCTGGCCTTGAAGAAGCTGGTGCTTCTTCACAAGGAAATCACTGCAGCTCTCTGTGCTTCTCTGCGGGGAAGGCTGCTTGTGAGGCATTGCCTTGAGAGAAACCGGCACCTGATGATCTCAGTGGCAAATGCAGTTTACCTGATGTCAGATTTTGATCTGTAGATCTTATGACAAGGCCATGAAGCTCAGTAAAGAGCTTCAGCGTCCATCTGTGCCTACACCTCTGGTCTGAAGCCACCCTTATCTCTCAGAGCAGTTAATTCCACGCTCAAGCACTGCGCTGAATCAGGACCTATTTCCTTAAGGAGGAAGTTGGTTAAACACACGCCATTTCTCTTTCTACTTTGTAGAGCTACGTTTGTAATATCACTGCTTCTCAAGTAGACGTTTGCTTAAGATAATACTTAAGATAATGACTTCTTGAGCAAGCCCAGCCTTGCTGGGATGAGGCTTTGCTCATGCCAGTGGTGTGTGTTCTCTGGGACACGGTGGTTTTTCATCTTCTCTCTGATGTGACTCTGTCGTGTCTCTGGTCTTGCCACTGTAAATAGTAATTGCTCACAGTTCATAGGACCCTCAGTACTTGGCATTTCGGTCCCATTTAGCTGGTCCAGACAGATTCCTGAGGCTTCTCCTGCCCCGGGTGACTGGGGCAGGTTGGGGTGGTGAGTGCTGCTGAGGTTGGGTGAGGACAGGGTGGGGTGCTGGGGTGCATCCTGCCCACTGCAGCTCCCCAAGGGCAGATGGAGGTGTGGGGACAGACAGGGACCTGCCCACAGCTCCTGGTCCTAGCTTGGGTCTTCAGGGTCATGTTCCTTGCTGCAATCCAGTGCCTTGGAAGGATTTATGGAGAGAGACACCAGCCAAGGCTCCAGCTCCTACTTTGCAGGTTGGTTTTTGAGCTGCCTTTTCTGCCCCTGCTTCATCTGTGGCCCAGGAGGTTTAGATGAGTTGTGTGGGAAGAAGGGATGTGTGTAGCTGAAGAGATGCTGTCTAAGTGTTGGGACAGCAAGGAGGGAATAAAGAAGTCCCCTGTGTTTCCTCATTGCTTATGGTGCTTGGTGTGATGTTTGGGATTAGTTAAACTTCATCTTTGTTAACTCCCTGCATAAAAGCAAGGATGTTTTGTGCAGGCTGCCGGAAACTGATCTGCTCACAGGAAGAGTCCTGAGCAGAGAGAGGGGATGGTCATGATGTAGAGGGTACAAAGTGGCAGATTTCAACTGTGCTGTTAAACTAATACTTATGTCCCACCCCATCATTTGACACCCAGTGAAGTTGTAACTGATAGATGCTGTGAAAGGACTGTAGTGTTGATCTAAAAACCTAGCTGTGTGCAGAGTTTACATCAGGATTATAAATATAGTTCATCTCAGTGTGTTCCTTTAACCTTTGATTAAACCCTGGGGATCTTTTTCCTTACATTTTAGAGGGCTGCAAGGGAAAAGCAGCAAAGTGAGGAGAGGATATTGAAAAGAGCCCTCCAGTCCGGCTGGGTCCTGCGCTTTCTCTCTCTAATCTCTTCTGTTGGGTTGTTTTATCTTATCAAGCAAAAAGCCCCAGAAATAGAAAGTTTTCCAGGGCTAACAGGGCAAGCCTGGAGATGCACAAGCTCTGAGCTCTGTGTTGCCTCATTGCTCAAAAAGAAAGAAAGAAATCAATCCATCAAATGGCAGCAGGTTCTAAATGGACCATGGCAGTGGTTTATCTCCGTTGGAGGAAAGGCCTCTTCTGGAAGCAGGAATAACCTTGCGCCGATGCACATTGCATCTCAGCTCTGCGTGTCTGGGAAGCTCTCAGTCTCCTCTCCCAAAGGATGACAGACGGGAAAGCGGGAGCAGCCGCTTGCTTTGGGCTTGTGACAAAGAGAATTCGCAAACTCTTCCAGCATTTTCCCAAGTCAAAGCCTTGGTCTGAGGGACTCCGGTTGCTGAGGAGGCCGAGCAGGGAGGTTTTGCTGGTTAGAGGTAGGTGGTGGTGTAGATCCGTGTGTTTGGGTGTGTTTGCTGGGTGTCTATTGCATGCTAAGGAGGTGTAAGGGGGTTCCTGTGGTGCTGCCCTGTCCGTGCTGCAGTGCCTGGCTGGTGATGCGCATCCGCATGGGATCCTGCATGAGCACGAGTGGCTCCAACTACTGCCCCAGCTCCTTCTGCAGCCCTGCTACCACAGGAGTGCTGTGGCAGGGCACAGCTTGGGGCATCAGTGCCACTTGAAAGGAAAATGTGCCTTTTAGTAAAGAACAGCTCAAAAGCATCTGCCTGGGTTTGCTCTTCAGATCCTGTAGTGGTGCAGGGACCTCTCGGAGGGGTTGTTGTCACCGGGGGGGTCTTGCTGCTCTGAACAATCAGAACACCCTTGGGTGTCTGTTTGCAGACAAATGAAACCCAAACCACTGTGTTTTCAGACAAGTGAAACCAAAACCATCTCATTTAGCCCTAAAACTGCTCAGTCCTCCAGTGATGGAGCTGTGGACTCGAGGTAGAGATGAGGCTGGATCGTTGCCATGGGTGATGTCAGATAGTGCTTTTGCAGGGAAACTATGACCCTTGGCTGTGTGACTGCTGAAGCTGGTGGTGATGCTGCAGGTCCTGCCCTGTCCCTGGCAGCAGGAGACACCACCAGCTCTCGCGATGTGCAGGGCCACATCCTGCAGCCGTCCCTGAGGTTACCCCAGTGACGTCCCTTAGGGCAAGGGCAGAGGCACCGAGCCCAGCCCTGTCGTCAGCAGCACAACTTGCACAATCAAACCTCACCATTTAAAGGGGTGTGTGAGGTGCTGGAGGCTCCCAGGGTTTGGAGGGAAATGGAAGAAATCTTTGTTCTTCCACATTGTCCACTTCCAGCACTCAGACACCTGCAAGGTCTCACACTGCTTCCAAAGCTCATGACGTTCTATTTTGTTGTCTTTGGTGGCTCTGAGCCTTCCCATGGTGTTTGGGTCACGCTTCCAAGGGGTTTCCTTGACTTTGTTGATGTCGGGTACATTTCTGATTTGCTTTTTAAGATTATTCTGAAGTTATTGATTTAATGAAAGGCGGGATCTGGAACAAACTGGAGCTTTAAAGGAGCTCCTGTAACTTCATGATTCACTTTAACATCACACAAGGGGTTTGATTGTCTGTTTGAAGCGTGCCCTCTGCCAATGCTCCTCAACAGCCCTGCATGTGCCAGGGCTGGCAGCCCAGGGAAAGGGGAGCCAAGGGATGTTCTCACCAGGGCCCAGCACCACTGCAGGAACCACAAGCTTTGGCTAGAACCTGGAGTTTAGGAGCATCCCAGGGAAGGTGTTGGGACACTTTAGTTCCTTTCCATCCTAAATTTGGGGGCAACTGTATCCAGTTTCCCATTGCCCCCCATATTGTGTTGCTTTGGGGTCACAGGAGGCTTTGCTTTAGGTGCAAGCCTGGCTGGGATCAGGTTCTTGGATCCTCTGTTGTTACTGGGGCCAGGATCTGGCCATCTGCCATAAAGCAGCACCTTCTCCTTTTGTCTCCCTTTCCTACAGATCTGGGGCTTGTATCTGGGTCACATTGAAAGATGCCCCATAGCATCTGTGGTATTTGGGGGGTGGGAGTGGGCAGGATGACTGCAGTCCTATATTTAGATGCCTAGATGTGCATCTGTGTTGAACTGTTTGACTTTATCTTAACTTTATTCCCCTGAGAAACTTTTTATCTGTGGAAAAAGGGAAATTCCTGTCGGCCCCCAAAGTTTTTCACAGTTTTCGATCTGACTCATGACTTATTTCTGTTAAAGAAACTTCATTTCCAAGTGTTACCCTGTTGGACTCGAAGGGAAATTATCTCAAAGCTGAAGTGGAGGCGTCCTGCTCCTCTTGGCAAACCCGTCACGTGGCTGCTGCCTAAAGCTGTGCTGGGCTTCTAAAATTAGTATTCCCGGCCGGATACAGAGTGATTAGAGCTGTTAATAGGTGACGGTGACTAAGGACGTGCCATGCTTTAATCCTGTAAAGAAATGCCTGGCCATGATGGGGCTGATGCAGAGGTGTGCTTGGGACCTGTCATTGCTGTGGCCTGTGTTACGTATTTCAGGCACTGTGTGCCTCCCCCTTCTGAGATCACAGAGTGGTTTGTGTTGAAGGGACCTTAAAGCTCACCCAGTTCCAACCCCCTGCCACAGGCAGGGACACCTTCCACTAGAGCAGGTTGCTCCACGCCCCTGTGTCCAACCTGGCCTTGAACACTGCCAGGGATGGGGCAGCCACAGCTTCTCTGGGAAAAGTCTGTGCCAGCGCCTCAGCACCCTCACAGGGAAGAGCTTCTGCCTCAGAGCTCATCTCAATCTCCCCTCTGGCAGGTTAAAGCCATTCCCCTTGGCCTGTCCCTACAGGCCCTTGCCCAAAGCCCCTCTCCAGGTTTCCTGGAGCCCCTTTAGGCACTGGAGCTGCTCTAAGGTCTCCCCTTGAGGAGCCTTCTCTTCTCCAGGCTGCCCCAGCCCAGCTCTCTCAGCCTGGCTCCAGAGCAGAGCTGCTCCAGCCCTCGCAGCAGCTCTGTGGCCTCCTCTGGCCTCGCTCCAACAGCTCCACGTCCCTCTTGTGCTGTTGTCCCAGAGCTGGGTGCAGGATGCAGGCGGGTCTCCCCAGAGCAGAGGGGGAGATGCTCGAGCCCATCCCAGCAGGATGAATTCCTGGGGAGCAGGAGGCTGCTGCCCAACCCTTGGACTAAACAGGCAGAAGGGACTTTCTGCTGGTGCCAGATGCTCAGGTGAACCTGCAACTGGAGCATCCTCAAATTGGCACCTCCAGCAAAGACTTGGCGAGTGTCCCCCATTAAAAACTCTTCCAGTTGCTCAAAAGGTCACGCATTAAATTACCATGTAACTGTGCAGCTTATCTCTAATTAAAGAGAAAAATAAGGCAAGTCTCCCTGCTTTCCCTCAGGCTTCCTTGAGACAACTGACTTGGAATAGGAGGATGATGGACAGCTCGTGCCAGATGAATGTGAAATGATAAATGATTTCCCTGTTTCCCCTGGAGATCAATGTTTCCTCCCCTCAGGCTCCAGCTCCCAGCAGTGGTTCAGCTCCTCTCATTCATTTTGGGGCATTCAGCAGAGCTGAGCAGGAATTGCTGTTTTCAGAGCAAACATGCGATATTCCTTTGCTTTCCTGCAAGCCCCAGATATTCAAACCCAATGACCCAAATGCTAAAGAAAAAGAAAAGAGAAAGGTTTATAAAATACAAGTGGCTTGGAGCAGCGTGGCAGGGACGGGCACTCAGTCCCTCGTCCTGTGCAGTGAACTCTTTTGCCTTGGTTTTAGGAGATGTATTTATTTTCAGGTTGGTGACCTGGTTCTGGAACTTTGGGTAGTGTGTAAGGTAAATTTCATGCTGTTTGTTCAACAGTTAAAAAGTAAAAGGATCAGAAGGGCTGTTAAAGCGGAAGGAGGTTGTTGGCTCTGGTCGGGAGGGTCTGGAGACGTCCAAGCTTTGAGGGGAAGGGTTGGGGGAGCAACAGCCATGAACATGTGATGACTGTTGGGTCTGTGGATGGGGCTGGCTGTGCCATATGCAGCTGGGGGTGAGCAGGACCCTGTGGCTAAAGAGGTTAAACCTGTGCTCTGCAGAGTGGTCTGTGCAATTCCGACCTTGAGCGAGTTAATGTCTTACAGGATGGGTCCAAAGAAAACACACTCTGTAAGTGCCTCCCTGTGCCTGGGCAGTGCGTGTGTGCTGGGGATGGGAGGTCACAGCCCTGGATGTGTCTGTACCCTCTCCAGGGGTGGATTTTTGGCAGTCTGATGGTAGATCTATGCCTCGGCCACTTGAAGCATTCATATTTAGTGGCCTTAAACAGTTTGACTTCTGTCTGATTCAAAGATGTGTTTTCCCTCCTGATGTTGGGAGGTGAAGCATCCTTTCCTTGTGAAGCGGCTGAGCTTTTGCTGCAGGCTCTGTGCTGGTGCCATCTCCATGAACTATTGCTGGGGAGTGGTGTATCCCGTGGTTTGGTGGGACTTGAGCATCTATTGTGTTGTGTATATCACTGTGCCACCAGACCAGGGAAAGGAACGCTGCCTGTGCTGTGGCATTGCAGCAAGAAACACAGGTTTCCCTGGGGAGAGGGTTTGCTCTGGGTGAGGTGTTCTGGTACCTCACTCCATCCCCAGGAGTGTGCCTGAAGGGGGACATGTGCCTGGCTGGAGTTCTGACCATGAGCATGGGTCTGCCCCAGGCAGGAGCCTGGTCCCTCCCTGGGGTTCCCCCACTGCTCCTTGATGGCAGTCGCAGGCCTCAGCGCCTCACTGTCTTGTTTCTCTCCCATGCAGACTGCAGATACACGTGCCACCAGGAATGCCTCAGCCTCATCCAGCTGGATTGCCGCCGGCCCAGCCAGTGCCAGAGCCAGCTCTCACCCGAGAGCACCCTCCTGCCGCCCTGCAGCCAGGTACGTGGAGACGGGGCTCCATGAGGGTCAGCAGCCGCATGGTGCCCGATGGCATCTCCTCTCAGACCTGGCTTCTTGCTCCAGAAGGGTTTTACAGGAGGGAGGTCTGCTCAGAGAGCTCAGCCCATGGGTTCTGCAGCCCCAGACAGCGCTCGCTGATCGGTTGCCCATGTCCCGTGTCCCATCTTGCCCCTCTGCCCCACCTGGATTTTACAAGGAGCTTACTAGCCTTGTTTTAGGAGTTTCAGCTATCTCAGGGGATCAAGACACTTCAATCTGTATTAGGAATGTATAGTAATCTTAGCTGTTTTCTTAACCCCCACCGAGGGTCCCATGGTGTCTGTGATGCTGCAGTGGCCTGCATCCCAACGTGGGTATCTGCTGGAACGACTGTGTGATGCCACACAGGTTAAGATGTAAGACACTTAATGCTGAAAGCTTAAAACATTGCTTAGAAACCCTCCTTCAGTGGATTTGACTTGCAAAGAGCCTTTTCAATCTCTATATGCTGCTTTTTTTTAACTGTATTCTCTCCTTCATTATAACTGTGCATTTATATTCCTCTTTGTGGAGGACGTTGATGCTCTTGTGATGAAATGGAAATGTGTGCTTTGTCAAGGAAGATGCAGGGTTTCTGTTGTGGGTTTGGTTGTTGTCTGTGCTTTGCCGTGTGAGGTCTGCAGAGCTTGGCCTCACTGACATGTGACTGAGCAGTTGCTGCTCGGAAACAATGGTCAGGATCCATCTAACCTGAAGTCAGATGGGATTTATCTGAAGTTGTGCATTGCAAAGGGACTCTGAATGGGCTCTCCACTGAGCCTTGAGGTATTTGTACAAGGGTGTGAAGCCAGAGTTGTGTTGACATCTCCTTCTGATGTTGTTGGGCTTCCCTCAGCAGCATGAGAATAGCTTGATATTATAGGAAAATCAGAGGAGCTTGTTTCTTCTTCAGGGCGATAACAGAGCCAGGGGTTATTGATGGTCCCAATAACAAGCACGGAGCCTGTGCTTCATGGCAGTTCATCACTCTGACATGTCTCTGGTGTGATCCCAGGAAGAGGGGAGGCATTTTGTGCCAAGGAAATAAAAGTCTCTATACTTACAGCAGCAAACAGAAATCCATAAACCCATTCCGAAGTCCTGGTTGGGGCTTGCGGCCCTGAACCCCCCTGGACAGCAAAGTGTTCTCTGGGGTCTTGTACCTGTGCCAGGAATGGCTGCAGGGCTGGGGGGTTTGGGAGGTGTGTGGGCTGGTTTGAGGGTGAATGAGGGTAAATCACTGTGGTAAAGCTCCGTTCTTCTTTGTGGATAATGGATAATCAGGGAAGAAACATCCTCAGGTTTCATAGAATCCTGGGTTGAAGGGACCTTAAAGCTCCTCCAGTTCCAACCCCTGCCCCGGGCAGGGACACCTTCCACTAGAGCAGGTTGCTCCAAGCCCCTGTGTCCAACCTGGCCTTGAACACTGCCAGGGATGGGGCAGCCACAGCTTCTCTGGGCACCCTGTGCCAGCGCCTCAGCACCCTCACAGGGAAGAGCTTCTGCCTCAGAGCTCATCTCAGTCTCCCCTCAAGTAAATCAAGTTTACTTGTCTGATCCATAAAGCAGCGCATGCAGCCATATTCCTGGTGGGTTTCTGTTGGCCAGGCAGGTTTTGCTGCTTGGAAGAAGGAGGATGGATGGAAAACAGTGTCTGTATTCCAGGGTGCCTAAATATGCTGGTGGTAGGGAAGGGGATTGCACACTGAAAACACAAGAAACTCAAATTACTAGCTGGCATAGTTGGAAGTCATTAAATAGTATTATCAATTGTAAGCAAACTAGAAACATCAGAGAAAAATAGCTACTTTAGTATCATGTAGTTAAGTACTGTTAACATGTAATACCAGGCATTAATAACGTGGGCTTTGATCCAGCAAAGTACTTACGAGTACATTACATTTGGGTCCCAGATTAGCCTCCCTGGGTGAAATCCAGACTTGGCTGAAGCTGACTGAAGCCTCTGCTGGTCTTGGCAGCACCAGTTTGGTGCATCTCCCATGTGTGAACTGGTGGGTGGGTTCTCTGAGGGCTGTTGTGCCCATAACCATTAACAGGAGCTGCTGCTCAACCAATGGGTCCACACCGCTTTGGGATTTATTTGCTTGTTTGGTTTTCTATGGAGTGATCTTCCAGGCGGGTGGGTCACAACGGAGATGTGAGGGCTCTTTGGATAAGCCCATGGAGCAGTGCAGTGGGAGTGCATCCAGCTTTGCATGGGGCGCTGCAAAGCTGCCTGCAGCCCATTTCCATTATGAAGTGTTCAGGGCTGAGGCTTCAGTGCCTGTCCCATTCATCAGCCCAGTGCTCACTTTCTTCTTGTGTGGCATGTGCTCAATTTAAGCCTCTTTCTCTTCTAAGTAGAGCCTGTGAAGCCGAGGAGGTGTGTGCCCCTGCAGAAGCACATGTGCTGCTAAGAGGAGAGCTTATTTGTTTGCCATTTGGATTCTTGCCTTCCGCTTTAAGATGCAGATGTTGCATCCTCCCGCCAGTCATTACATTGGCATCCTGGTTTGCATTCATGGGATGCTGCTGGTGGTGGGATAGGGAGCTGTCACAGCCTTGTAGCAAGTCCTTCAGCAAGCAGATACAGATGGAAGGGTATGAAACCCTTGGTATTTTCCCAGAGAAGTTGTGGCTGCCCCATCCCTGGAAGTGTTTAAAGCAGAAGAGCTTCTGCCTAAGATCTCATCTCAATCTCCCCTCTGGCAGGTTAAAGCCATTCCCCCTTCTCCTGTCCCTACATGCCTTGTCAAAAGCCCCTCTCCAGCTTTCTTGTTGGTCCCTTTAGGTACTGGGAGCTGCTCTAAGGTAGCATAGGATGGATTCACTCAGTGGCACGATGCTCCCAGGCCTTGTTCCTTCTTCCTTTTCTGAAGTATAGTGGAGAACTGTCAACGTGTACATTAATACCGCATTACCTAAGCAGAGTCCTTTTGAACACAGTGTGTCAGGCTTTTCTCTACCCTCCTCAACCTGCTCATGAATACGGGTGGGGAGAGCCTGTGCCGGGATGTGCTGCATCCCCATGGATGCACGGCCCCTTGTGGAGCCCCCAATGAGGGAGGATGAGAGGAGCAGAGCGCTGCTCCTGCCTGGCTCCAGAAATACCTGTGATCTTTACCAAGGAGGAAGGTCAGAGCTGCTTTAAAAGCTGCTGGGTAAAATGCAGGGTATGAGTGGGATGGATCAGCTGGGGAGAGTGGGATGGAAGAGTCAGCTCTGGGGATCGGTCTGTGCATGGGGGGAGAGGGAAGCAGGGATGCAATGCTGTTGCTCTGAGGCTCTTTCTAGGGACAACACAGCATTTTAATCAGTCTGGAGCAAGTGCTTCTTGCAGACAGGACCTGAAGCTGAACTGCTTTTTCCTGGGCTGCAATAGACACTGCCTCAGCCAGGTGCCAGCGCTGCTGAAATCACTCCTGCTGCTCTAAAATTAACTGTGGAGTCGAAAGGAAACCTACTGCCTCCCACAGCATGATGACCAGGGGCTCCTGGCACCCCAACGAGCGTCTTCCCTTCCCCATTGCCTTTCAGCAGCCAAGGTCCAGCCTTGGACTTGCTTCCCTAAGGCAGCAGATGCAGTGCAGCTCTTGAGGATGCGCTAACAGGGAAGGAGCAAGAAGCCAGCCCGCGTGGTGATGTATTTTGGGTATCAAAGGAGGTGCTGGGGGCACCCAGGGGCCGGGCAGTGCCCATGGCCAAACCCAGCGCCTCGTCCCTGGTGTGCAGCAGCGAGGTGACAGATTCTGCAAGAGGAAGTGGCCGGGCTGCGTGGTGCGAGGCGAGCGCAGGAAGGGGAGGTGATGCTGGGTGGGTGAGTGCGTGCCCCAGAGACCAGAGAGGGAGAACCCGGGTGCCGAGAGCAGGAGCAAACTCACAGCGCTGCCCCTTCCATGCTGCCCCAGCGCCGCTGCGCAGGGAGGCGGGTGCAGGAGGAGAGGGAAGGGTTACCCAGCACGGCTGCCTGTTAAAGAGAAATAGCTCTGCTGGCTCCGGAGGATGAGCAGAAGGAGCTATTGCAGATAAGCGCCGGCGAGCTGAGGATGTGAGAGCCGGGTCCCTGCTGGTGCGGGAGCCGGAGCGGGGACCACCGATGGTCACCAGCCCCCCGGTGAGCCCCGGGTGTGCTCGGCCTCTCGCCTTTGCCGGGCTTCGATGACCATCGGCAGCAGCATGAGCAGCGGGTACTGCAGCTTGGATGAAGACCTCGAGGATTGCTTTTTCACAGCAAAAACCTCTTTCTTCCGGAGCACACCGAGCAAGGTCCCTGCCAAGGTAATGGCTTAGAAACTAGTGAGAAAGGGGGGGGTTTGTGGCTGTTGGTGTTCCTGCACGTTTGGCTGCAGGTGCTGCCAAAATTAGCTTGCAGCTTGAGTCAGGGCAATGCTGCTGGTGGGGAGAAGGGCTCCAAGTGCCTCTTGCAGGGTCTCTGCTCCCATGCAGGGGGGTCTGCGCTGCTGCAGGTTTATCTCAGCCATGTCTCAACCTTTTGCATGCTGGTTTTTCCCTTTGCAGGGGATCCACAGTGGATATTGTGACTCCAAATGTGTGTTTTCAGGTGGGGGGGGGGGCAGGCAGCAGCCCTGTGAGCTGTCATCCACGAGTCAGGCTCCTGGCCAGGGACCTGTGGTTTGGCCTCACAAAATATGCAGCATTGGTGAAAATTGCCCCTGTGAGATGGGAAAGTTACAGGAGTAAATGAATCTGTGAACTTAGTAATGCAATGATGAATCTGGCCCTTTTCTGGGTGCTTGGGTGCATGTGTACGTGCCTTGGAGAAGGAGACAGCACTTGGCTGGTCTATGTCTCACCCTGGGATGAGATTTCTCTATCAGTCGAATTGACGAGGCTGCTCCACGGGTTTTAAGTGATTATTAAAAACAAACAAAAAGCAACCAAACATCCCCATCGGAAACTTTGGGGCCCCAGCTAGAACTGAGCATAAAAGGAGAAGGCACAAAAGGCGCTGAGCAGCGGAAGTGGGGGTTTCACTCAGGAACAAGAGCCCTGCGGTACCGAGCGATGAGAGCTGGCCCGGGGAGCAGCTCCTTCACCTAAAGATTCCCCTGCAAGCCATCAGCACTGACGTGCTCCTCTCCAGGCTCTGCTGTGTTTGCATGAGGCTGCTGAGCTGCCATCCCCAACAGATGCTTTGGGGTTCAGCTTTGTGCAGGGTGTGATCCTCAGGGCTCTCCCCATGACCTGGCCTGTTCCCCATGGTGGGGCTGAGAGTTTCCATCCACTGGCAATTCGAATTCAGTGTGGGATATTCCCTGCTAGCCAGCAGCTCCCTCTCGCTATGATTAACCGACACGTACTGCTGGTTTTTAAATGTCATTTGATGATTCATTTGTGGAGGAGATGCAGAAGACGATGGTGTTAGTGTGCAATAGGTGCTGCACCCTGCACTGGTTTAACACTGTTCTTCTCAAGCCAGGGCACTGCAGATCCTCGGCTACCTTTTGAGATCAGCCTGATCACATTGATGCTCAGGATCGTGAGGGGCTGGAGGATATTCCAGCCCCTTTTACCCAGCTCCTTGCCTGGATGTGGTGTAGACCTCAGGGCTGCTGGAGAAGATGAAGCTTTGGGGGTTTTGGTGTTACGGGGAATAAATGGTTCCTGTGCATGCAAAACCCACACACACACATGCAGAATGTGCTGCTCAACCCAATGATTGTGTAACGGGACTGTGTGCGGAGGTGGGTTCTTGCATGTCTCCAGTGAGAGGTGGAAACCATCCTCACGCCTTGGTGGAAGGTGTTTATGGGGGGCTTGTGGTGCTGCAGGTCCTGGATGCTCCTGGATGGAGCTGGCCCTGGAGCGTGGCAGGAGGTGGTGGTGCTCTGGTGAAGCTGGGCTGGATGGTGCTCGGAGGGCAGCAAGAGAGCGTGTGCCTGTGGAGCAGCCTGGTGAGGCGCTGGCACAGGGTGCCCAGAGAAGCTGTGGCTGCCCCATCCCTGGCAGTGTTCAAGGCCAGGTTGGACACAGGGGCTTGGAGCAACCTGCTCTAGTGGAAGGTGTCCCTGCCTGTGGCAGGGGGTTGGAACTGGAGGAGCTTTAAGGTCCCTTCCAACTCAAACCATGCCATGATTCTATGACTCTCACCACTGCAAAAGCAGTGTATGGTAACAGCACTGCTTTTCACTGCCAAGTACTGTACCTGCTCCTGGCCATGGGCAGAAGACATGAGCTCAGGCCCACAAGTGAATTAACCTGCTGGGTGTGTTTGGGAAAGGCAGCGTTTGTCCATCCTTAGTTGCCCAGGAATGATTCCCAAGCCCAGGATGCACAGTGAGGGCAGCCACCAGCCCTGCGCTGGGCAGGAATAAGCTAAATACAGATAACTTAGGGATGCGTGTCTTAAAAGACCTGTGAAACAGCCTCTGTGGAGGAAATATGTTGTATGTGGGGCAGGAGGGGACTGCCATTTGAAACAGTAGAATGGAATTTGATCACTGTGATTAGAGAAATTATTTTTCTGACTGAAATAGCTGTATTAATATAGTCTAAATATCTATAATAGTCTGAAGAGCCTCTTTCTAGGAATACTGTAATTCCTTTGATTATCAGAACCATCACTGCAAATCGTTCTCTGTTAGCAAAGAACTGGTTTAGATCTCAGATGTGACCCCATCCCCAGAGATCTAGTGCTTGTGACTCTCCAGCTGAAAGATTTGGTGGCTTCTGCTTGAAGCCTGATGGCTTAAAACTGCAAAATTGCTCTTAGGAGTCCTGCATCAGTGGCTGGCTTTGAGAGAGGAAGGGGCAAGTTTCTGTCCAAGAATAGCAAACACAATAGGGACAGAATGTGGTTTCACCTGGAATGGGATCCAGGGGTGGGATGATGGGTTTAGGGGTCCCTGAACAATGTGAGCTGGGGTAACCCAGCAGGCAGGAGCCTTCTTTCCAGCCTGGTTGATTCTATGATTCTCTGCTGAAGGAGAGGGAAGCTGTCACGTCGTGGAGGTGTTTGTGGTGGGATGCATGGGCAGTGGCCATGGGCACCACTGCTGGGGAGGGAAAAAGGGGCTTTTCCTGGTCCTGTGATGGGTTCCCCATTGCCTGCTCCTGAGGATCAGCACATCCCTCTGATCCACGCAGCCTCCAGGGTCTCGCCAGGCTGGTCTCCGCATGCCCACGCAGCGGTCGTGGCCCAGTGGGGTCCTGTCCAGCCCTGACCCCCCTCAGATGGAGCTCCCTGGGAGGACCCGCTCAGCTCTCACTGCTACTGTGGCAGGAAGAACGGTTTCCAAGTGAAATCTCCATGGCAATCAAAACACTGAGCCCATCCTCACTTGCCTCTAACCTCTCTGAAATGCAGCAAGGATCCTTCTCCCCTCCTCCAGAGAGGTGCTGCCCCTCTGTCTTTTGCCTTTTCCTCTGAACCCCAAGGTAAACCTCAACATCTCATTTGAATTTCTCAAAGGAGGGGAAATATATTGGGGTTTTTTGGTTTGTTGGTTGCTTTTTGGTGTTTTTTCCTCCAGATCTGTTGTATAATTCTTCCCCTCTCCATGCTCGAGCACTCGATCCTTTCCCTATATAGTGCTGTGAACCGTGGGAGTGCGTGGTGAAGAGGGAGGTGTTTGGCAGTGACGGAGAGCTGTGCAAGAGCAGAGATGTCCCAGCTCCCTGGTGACTGTGATGGGGCTGCCCCAGCCACCGCTGCTCCATTCTGCAGCTGCATTGCCAATTCTGATGTTTCTGGCTCAGATCTGAAGCATTCACATTTCTCCCCAGTCCTCTGTGCTGTGATGTGATAGTGCTCATAGAGTGTGAGCTGGTGATGCTCCTCTGCATGACAGCTCCCTGGCCAGCAGCACTTCCAGGCTTTGATTTCTGATGTTTTAAACCAAATCTTTCCTTAATAAGCTGAAGAATTGAGGATTGATGACCTCTTCCCTTCAGAATTGGTCCTTGAAATACCCCTGCAGTCTGAACAGAGGAGCCAAAGGGAGAGCTTGGGCTGCGTTTTGGGGAATGCGAGTTGTCACAGCGTTGCTGATGTAAATGGTGATGGACCTGTGCCCGAGCACACCAGGGAGGACTTGGCCACTCCTGCCTCTAGATAAGACAATCGTTGCCAAGAATGTGGTGGTGTTGGGCCAAATCCATCTCCACCACTCTGCTATTCAAATTCATTAGCTAAAAAGCTGCTGAGGAAAACTGGCTGGGAGCGAGGGGACATGGATAGTGAGGCTGGTTTGTGGCTGCAGGGAAGCGGCCCTTGCTCCAAGGAGTGTCCCCTGGAAGCACAGGCTCAGTCTTTCTACTTACAGTGCCTTTCCATGGCTGGTTTTATGGCTAGCAAAGCCACTGAGCTGTGCATTCAGGTCACAACCACACACCAGCTCCTTGGTGCCAACTGGGGCTGCGGTGGGATGGGGAGCCATGGGAAGAGGGCACCATCCCCTCTTGCAGCAGCATCGGGAAGCTCCCAGGTCCTGCCTGGAGCTGTTGTTCCCAACGTAAAGGTCTGGCATGGTGCAGATTTGCTTGCTTTAAAGAGGTTTGTAAGCTGGGGGTTGCCTCCTGCAAGGTGAGAGGCGGTAGGAAGGATGCTCTTCAGCTCGACATGGAGTGTGTCTGTTGCCTTTCTTGGCTTAGAATCGCTCCTTTCAGAGTATGTCACCATAATCAGGACGGCTCATGGGGGTTTTTACCTCCCCCATAAGTATGTCACAAGCTCACGGCTCATTAGATGAGTAGTAGGTTGCAAAGCAGAGGCTGGGGTGGCCAAGGGGCTGGGGCTGTGGCTGAGCCCCAGGCAATGGGTGCTGTGCATCGCGGCCGCCTGCTCCTCCTGGGGTGCTTGTTCTGAGCAGCCTTTGTCCTGCCTAGCATTAGCCCAAGCGCCAGATGAGGCTCGAGCCATTTCTTACAATTGCTATTTCTTACAACTGAGGAATCATGTAGGTTATGGAAAGGGAGCATGTTTGCAGCAGGCTGTGATGGGTGTGGGAGGACGCATAGAATCCCAGACTGGTTTGGGTTGAAGGGACCTTAAAGCTCATCCAGTTCCAACCCCCTGCCACGGGCAGGGACACCTTCCACTAGAGCAGGTTGCTCCAAGCCCCTGTGTCCAACCTGGCCTTGAACACTGCCAGGGATGGGGCAGCCACAAGACAGGCAGGTTCACCACTCTGTGCTGCTGCAGGTGCCCCAAGCCACCATGGCCAGGCTTGGTGCTGTGCAGCCCCTGGCTGCCCACATCTCAGTGCAGGCCATGGCTGTCTGCAAGTTGTTTTATGGCAGCCTCAGAAGCGCTGGTAAACTCCTTGTCTGCTGAGTTTAAACGATGCCAGTGAGCTGACAGTGGTGGTTAACCTCTGGCATCAGTGGCCATGTGATGTTCTGCATTTGGTTTTTAACAGGGCAGGAGTGGGAGCAACTTGACAGCTTCAGTCTTGCCATCACTTTACTTCCAGTTGCACATGAGGATGGCATGATGGAGGTGATGGGAATGTGCTGGTTTTGCAGGCAGAGATGTCATGGTGTGGTTGATGCTGCTCTTCCCTGCTTCCAGCCAGGAGAGCCGCAGGTCCAGCAGTGACTGCCAGGGCTCAGGCACAGGCAGAGCTACCGAGCTGTTGTTTTGTTAACAGCTTGTTTCATCCTGTCCCGCTATGACAGGAAATGTGGCAACGGTTTATGGTTAAAAGCTTCTGTTTTTCTTCCTTCAGCGAGAATTGCATGTTCTGCAGCAGAAACTTTGCAAAACCGGAGGTCTGGGTAGAGTGAAGAGCTGAAGTAGCTGATCTAATCGTACATGGTGGAAGGAGCAGCACTTCCCTTCCCTGGGCTGGTTTGGGCCCTTCTCACAGCTGGGTTTTGGTCTGTAAAAGACATAGATGATTACAAGCTGCTGCTCCCTTGAGTCTGAGGGTGCCAGAGGAAGGGGAGCTGGTGGAGTGTTGTGGTAGGGTTGCTCCCGTGCCACCCCTGGATGGAAGTGAAGAGCTGTTTTGCAGTGCTGGCACTGTTCTGTTGCAGTATCGGTCCAGATAACTCATAACACGTTGCAGTTTTCCTTTTAAAATCAAAGCACTGCTAAGAAATGGCCTTAGACATTGCCACTGTGAAAAGTGGTAACTTCTAGTTGGGTTTTTGCACCACAACTGACATGTGAGGGATGAGGGGCTGGGGGTTTCCCATGCTGGATTATGCTATCCATGCAACCTGCTGTTTCAGAGGTGCAGCATTAAATCCTGCAGGTCACAGAGCCACGAGCCCCATGCAGGGACACTGCTCTTGTTTTTCCAGTGCAGATTGGTTTTCTCTGCACACCTTAAATTGTGCTGCAGTGGAAACTGTTAAACCATCTGTCACTGACACTGGGAGCTTAATAAAGCAAATTAATTCCACGCTGGGTGGAAGATGACTTATAAAACGACCCTTAGAGAACACATTGTGGCTGTTAAACCCTGTGTTTGTCCAATTGTCATAATGCAGGGTTTCTTTTTCAATTACAATTGCACGTGGAAGGAGAGAACAACCTGTTACCCATAACTGTGGCTGCATCAGCATCTAGGTTGTGATGGCCAAGGGTTGGAATCCTGTTTCCTTAGGGCAATTCTGGCATCAGAGTGTTGACTCTTCCAGCTGCAGATGAAGGCTCAGTGTGGTGGAAGTGCTGGGTTATGCTGGTTGAGCAGCGGGTGCTGGAGCGCTCTTTGGTGCAGTGGGATCCTGGGGTCTATGGATGCTTTAGCTTATGTTTGGATTAGTCCCACACAAGTAGATGTGGTAAATAAATTATGGGCTCTTTCCTAATATGCTTTCCAAGACGAGTGTCTGAGCGTGAAGAAGCTGCAGGATGGGCAGAGGAAAGCAGTGGTTTGGGAAAAACTGTATGTAGGTGGGAACGGAGCTGTCAACTGCATTCCCCAGTGCTGCTGGGGCAGGAGGCGAGAGGGGCAAAGTGCCCCCCTGCCAGGGCATATCCTAGCTGCTGGCTGCTTCCAGCAGGGACACCACAACTAAACTATGTCATGCAAGACTCCATCCAACCTGGCCTTGAGCACTGCCAGGGATGGGGCACGGTGGAGTTGTGCGGGGCCACAGTGTGAGAGCTGTGACGTGGTGCCACCACGCCATGTTCCTGAGCCAGGCTTCCCGGAGCTGAGAGTGATTAATGTTCCCCAGAGCATGAAGCAATTAACATCTGCCTTGTGCCTGCTGAAGCCCTGGGGACCGGCTCCGCTCCCAGCTCCCGCGGCTCTGGATACACTGTGCATCCTCCATGGAAACCGGGCGGCATCAGTGCACGAGCTGCTCCAAAACCTCTTAATTGCTGGCACACGCTGTTTTCCTCAGCTGGAAACATCACAAGAGGGGAGGGACTTGTCCCGCTGGAGAGAAGCAAGTTGGAGTGACAGGGACAGACTGAGCCCATCCATTGGCTTTCGCGGTGCGTGTCTGGATGGATGCCGATGGGCACCGGGTTGTGTTTGTGCATTGGTGAAGGGCAGTGTACATGCTCAGCATGTCTTACCCCTGCAGATACAGGCCTCTTTGCATGCAGGAGGGCTGCACCCAGTGCTGGCTCACTGGGTGACTTTGGGGGCAGCCCTGGTGGGTGCCAGCATGGCTGTGCCAGGCTCCAGCGCTGTGAAATGGGTGATGTGAGGAAGTGGAGGGTTTCTAAGTGTGCATCTTCACTTAAAGGGAAGTTTTTCATGGTTTTAAATTCTCCTCTTCTCCCCACTGCTGCTTTTGAAAATCTCAGGCCTTGGTGTTATTTCTGGGCAGCTCATCAGCTGTGTGCAGCCACCTAAGACCTGTTGCAGTCGATGGATTGCAGTGAAGTGTATGCTGAAGGACTTGGTCAAATTGTGCAGTTGAAATTGCCATTATCATCAATGGATGTTTATGTGCGATTCTGAAATACCCCAGGAAAGCTTTGCTTTATTTTAGAATCATAGAATCCCAGCCTGGCTTGTGTTGGAAGGGACCTTAAAGCTCCTCCAGTTCCAACCCCCTGCCACGGGCAGGGACACCTTCCACTAGAGCAGGTTGCTCCAAGCCCCTGTGTCCAACCTGGCCTTGAACACTGCCAGGGATGGGGCAGCCACAGCTTCTCTGGGCAAAGTCTGTGCCAGCGCCTCAGCACCCTCACAGGGAAGAGCTTCTGCCTCAGAGCTCATCTCAATCTCCCCTCTGGCAGGTTAAAGCCATTCCCCTTGTCCTGTCCCTACATCCCTTGTCCAAAGCCCCCCTCCAGGTTTTAAGGCCCTGAACAAGGAGATGACTCTAACACAATGTCCATGTTCCTCCATGCAGTTGCTGCTCCAGGTCAGTGTTCCGAGAGGTCTCGTGCTGTTTGCCAGTCTCCAGCAGAAGTTGTGAGCTCTCACTTGGGAATCACTTGAATGAATCTGGGGCTCTGGACTCCCAGCCTGTGGCTGTCCTGCCAGACTGCAAACAGGATACCAGCTTGTCCTGTGCTTGATTATCCTCCTAAAAGAAATATCATGGGTAGCCTTGGGCAATCCTGGCTTGTTTACAGCTTGCTGCATCCTTCTGTGGTGTGAGGCTGCTTGGGAATAGAGCAGCTTTGCTCCCAAGGTTCTTTTTTCCCCTTCTTAGAGGTTACAGTTTTCATTCTGAGCCTCACCAGCCTTGATAGCACATCCCTTCACGCTTCCTGCTCTCACTAATGCTAACTTCTGAGCAAGCCCACATAAAATATGAGATTGCTGCTCATGGTTTCAGGCAGAATGTATTCACAGCCTGTCTCCAGGGAGAGGGGTGAGTTATGGAAAGGCAGCACAGCGCTGATGAAATCCATGCTGAGCATGGTCCAGGACACACACAGGCTTGTTGCAGCAGGTCTGGATTTGGGATGCTGCAGGCTGTGCTTTAGAGGAGACCCGCTCTCTCAATGGGATGGAAAGCCCCTCCGCTGAAAGGCTTTGGGTAACCCAGTGGTGTCAGACCTTGAAGCACAAGATGAGCCTCATGCAGGGAGTTTCCAATGGTCTTGTGGCAATAAAGTCATCGTGGCTGCTCGGATGCTGTAAGTGTTGCTGCTGGTTTGTGTCTGGCACCATGGGTTGATGTGATCGGTGTCCCTGGGCTGGAGACTCGCCTGTGGTACCTTGTAGGGATGCTCCTCAGCCGTGTGTCCTCGCAGGCTGCCTGCAGAGACCTGCAGTGCAGGGGGCTCAGTCCTGTCCTTGCAGCAGGTTATTTCCCAGGAGGAGACCCAGAGGTGGCTGTGGGGCTTCACCAAGCACTGGGGAGCTACTGGGTTAGTTTAGCTCCTTGTGCTTAATCCTTTTTAATAGGTTTTCTTAGCCCACTTGTGAGTTTACATCAGGGTTACACAAGTCCTTGCTTCCATCCCACGAGTACAGGAGCATTAACTCTGCTGTTGATGCTCCTGTAGCTCTGTTAATACAGACTGTTCTAGACGGACATTGAAGGTGCTTTTGTCTGAAGTACCTGGTTTGGGCTTGATGCATCCATAAGGGGATGGGATATGGGGGTGTCCCCAGAGGTACTTGCTGCCTGTCTTTTGGGGGCATGGCTGTGGCTCGGTAGCTTCAGCTTTGTGCTCTGGGTTTACCTCCCCTCCTTGCCTTGCTCCGCGGGGCATTGGGTGCCGTGGTGGGGGATCACATCCTGACACTCCATTTCCAGGTTGTCCGTGGGCCCCTGCAGCCGGTGCCACAGTCCTTGGGCAGATGGGAGGTGGGAGCATGGCTCAGGCGCTCGCTCGGGGCTGCTACAGAGAAACCATCTGCAAATGCATGTTCCTGGTGCCTCATCAGAGCCTCTTCAGGCTCCCCCAACACTTCCTGCTCTGTCCCTGGAGGAAGGCAGCCGGCATCCCTGGAGCCTCACTGCAAACCAAACATGTCACCCACCCTGGCAAACCCATTCATTGCCTCTCTCCTTGGCCACTCTAAGCCCTGGCTTGCATTTGGGAAGCTCCCAGGAGCTGCCTCTCTGCAATGGGATTGTGTTTTCCCATCATTCGTTGGTGACGTTCCCATGTGTGACCTGCAGGTAAAGCCCATTTGTTGCTTTGCCTTCCAAAAGGATATTCCCCAAATCCTCCGCAAGCAAACCCACACATAGACAGACACTGAATGGCTTCTGACAGAGGCTGGGATGCCTCGGCTGGGTTTGCAGTGACTGATGTATTGGTCATTGTACCACCTTGCGTGATTCTGCTGCTCTGAGCTATAATTCCCACAGCTTTGGATAAGAGCAGTGAGGAGTTATCAGAAGAGATTTAGCTTCAGGCTCTGCCCGGGTGAACCTGCTGGAAGCACATGTGTTTTGAAGGGGCTGCCTGGCTTGGGTAGACAAAGTCATGAATACTAGAAATAGGGTGTGATTATTATGGGATATTTCCTTGCAAGAAGCAAGGAAATGCTCAGCAGGTGGAGATGGCCTTTTTGAAAGCAGGTTTTAGAGGCTGGATTCTTTGCCCTGGATTGTGTTGGGATGCATTTACTCTGTGCCTCTGGTGGACTTTGTGTTACTCTCCACTGCCTGTTACTGGTGTACAGAGGTGGTTTGGGGCAGAGATGTGGCATCCTGCACATGAAGCCTCTTGGCTGTATGGACCATCTCTGCCATCACACTGCTGGGGTGAGCTCAAGGTCTGTGCAGCCTCTTGTTCCTGCATTTCCCGAGAAGGCAGAGTTATCCAACACACATTAACAGCTAAAGCCTGTCTCTTCTGCTTTCAGAATGTAACACAAACAGTAGAAGAAGAAAAACCCGAGCCCCCGACCATCCAGGAGATCAAACAGAGGATTGAGAAGTACAATGCAAAAGTTACAAACTGCCTATTGATGAAGCTGGTATGTATTGGGCTCTATTCACCTAATAAGCAGGGAATAAAAGATGAGCAATACAGTTGGGAGATCCTGCTGAATGTGAGGGTAGAGACCTTCCCAGAGGTTTCAAATGCTCACTGAAGTGCAACTACAAATTACATGTAATGGTTTCCATAGCTGACTTGTAGCAGCATTGGTTTTAAATAAGACACGAGGAAGGGATGAGTCAGTGCAGAAGGGAAAGAAGGGGAAAAAGTCAATAGTGACTAACCCGAAATGATGGGTTTCTTCTTACGTGATTAATAAGAAACCCCTCAACTCCCAGCAGGACCGAGGTCCTGCAGTCACCCACAGCTCTCTAGACCAGAAAGCCCCTTGTAGGTGTTGGGAGGGACTGGAAAGACTCCCAGGAGCCTGACCCCCCTCTCCTTTGCTTCAGAACGATGATGGGACATACACGGGATTCATTAAAGTGCATTTGAAGCTGCGGCGCCCTGTGACGGTGCCGGCAGGGATCCGGCCGCAGTCCATCTATGATGCCCTCAAGGAGGTGAACCTGGCCGATATGACGGACAAGAGAACCTCCTTCTACCTGCCGCTGGATGCCATCAAGCAGCTCCACATCAGCAGCACAACCACGGTGAGCGAGGTGATCCAGGGGCTCCTCAAGAAATTCATGGTGGTGGATAACCCTCAGAAGTTTGCACTTTTCAAGGAGATGCGGAAAGATGGGCAAGGTGAGTCCATGCTCTGAGCCGACAGCTTCCCTGCGGCTGATCGGGTACAGAGATGTACCTGGAGGCTTCTTATAGGACTTGGTGTGTTGGGCAGGCAGATGAATTGACCTGCTTGAGCAAGGTCCATGGAGCTGCTGCGAGGGCTGGAGCAGCTCTGCTCTGGAGCCAGGCTGAGAGAGCTGGGCTGGGGCAGCCTGGAGAAAAGAAGGGGACACCTTAGAGCAGCTCCAGTGCCTAAAGGGGCTCCAGGAAACCTGGAGAGGGGCTTTGGACAAGGGATGTAGGGACAGGACAAGGGGAATGGCTTTAACCTGCCAGAGAGGAGATTGAGATGAGCTCTGAGGCAGAAGCTCTTCCCTGTGAGGGTGCTGAGGCGCTGGCACAGGGTGCCCAGAGAAGCTGTGGCTGCCCCATCCCTGGCAGTGTTCAAGGCCAGGTTGGACACAGGGGCTTGGAGCAACCTGCTCTAGTGGAAGGTGTCCCTGCCTGTGGCAGGGGGTTGGAACTGGATGAGCTTTAAGGTCCCTCCAACCCAAACCAGGCTGGGATTCTATGAACAGATGGCTGAACCTCCACAGGTCCAAGTTAACGGAGAACTCATAGTTTTCAGAAGGGGGCTGAAGCCACCTGAGACGCAGCAAAGATCATTCCAGAGCTGTATTAGAGACTCAGCTACTTCCACTTTGATCCTGAGCAGCGTGAACCACTTTTAGATGCTCCCATTGACCTCCTGAGCTTTCCTCTGGCCTGGCAGCCCAGGTCTCACTGCGGATGTCTGCTGTCCCCTTGCAGTGCTCTTCCAGAAGCTCCCTCTCACCGAGTACCCCCTGTACCTCCGGCTCCTGGCGGGTCCTGACACAGATGTGCTCAGTTTTGTGCTGAAGGAAAATGAAACAGGGGAAGTCGAGGTATGTTGGTGGCTCTTTCCCTTGGTTCTTACATCCACGTTAACAGTGTCGTGGAGCACATGGCAGTGTTGCAGGGCTGAGAGATGTACACTATGGGCTTTGCCTTCTGAAAAACCGAGGGTGATACCAGCTTCTTTCCTCCAAACTTATTTTACCAGCTGAGTGGGCCGCTTGGACCTTTATTAAAAATAAGAAAAATAATAGATTTTGGTGATTTATTGCCCCTGAATTAGGTTAATATTAAAAAAAAAAAAAACCTGAAACTTGAGCTGTGAAAATGCTGAGCCAGTTTTGATGGCCAACCCATAATCTGGTTACAGAACCAAGCAACGCCTGCCCAGAGTTAATCCTCACTAATTAGATTAGCTAAATGCTGTTAGAAGTAATCCACTGATTCGAGTAGAAGCCAGGGACTCTCTGGTGCTAAATTCACAGTCAGTTTTTGGTTGCAGTCGTGTAGATGCTGCAGGAATGCTGCTTCCCATGGCAGCGCTGAGCAGCATTTATTAAGCAATCCCAGCCATCATCTGGAGATCATGTTTAACATGTTTAAATGTCTTTTATTGTTCCTCCTCACTAATTTGGGGGAGGGGGGGGCCGGAACCCCCAAAATCAATCAGGTGAGTGGCGTGTGCTTACTTTCCCTCTGTTTGTGCTGGTTTTGCAGTGGGACGCGTTCTCCATCCCAGAGCTTCAGAACTTCTTGATGATACTGGACAAAGAAGAAAAGGACAAAATCCAGCAAGTGCAAAGGAAGTACGAGAAGTTTAAACAGAGACTGCAACAGACCTTGAAAGAAGCCAGAGGCAAGCCTGGATAACCCTTCTGGAGGCACTGGGCATCAGACTAAGCTAAATAGTACTTTTAAAATGAAAAGACACTTCTCAGGACAACTTATAGTAGTCACTCTCCCTCTTCATCCTCTCCTGAAGGACTGGCTCACAGTCCTTCAAATGAACATACTGCATTTCCTCCTTCTGAAAGCTCTTCTCCCAGGGCCAGAGAACAGGGAGCCTGTTTTCAACCCATGCTGCTCAACCAACCAAACACCATCAGAGAAGCTCCATGGAAAATGCTCCGTGTTGCAACCCAACAGGAACATCTACTGGCTAATGTCTTGAGCAGGGTCACGCTTGCTGTTGATGCTCCTCCCTGTGACTTGCGTGTCCTGTGTGGAGGTGCTGAGCTCACTGCGTGTGCCCACGTGGCTGAGTTCTGGTTTCATAAGTAGAGCACAGGAAGCAGGAGGTGGTTGCACCAAACCATGTGGGTGTTGCAGCCATAACCAGGGCTGGTTATGGGCTTGTTCAGGGCTGAGAGGGGCAGGGAAATGTCAAGTTCTGACCCCAAGGCAGCTGCAACACCCAAAGAGTCCGTTAGTACATATTAGTGAAACTTGGTAATCTTAATTCTAGGAAAAGTCATCTGTTTTGATTCTATTTAACTTCCAATTGTGAAAACAGATGTGAATGAAAGCACATTCCCCTGATGCTCAGCCAAGTTAGCTGGTGTTTAACCAGCTTTCCACCCTGTAGGAACTGGGACCCATGTTTTAAGAAATTCTGTTTGAAAGGTGTAAAGATGGTGGTTGGGGCTGTTGTTTCAATACTGATCGTTTAGCAATACGCATCCAACAGAGTAACCCAGGAAAAGTCAAACCTAAGCCCTTTCATAAATCAAACTGATGAACAGGTCTGGCACCAAGGGAGAGGAGCTCCAACCAGGGCCAGGGTGCGGAGGTGGCACCAGGAGCCTTCGCACCAGGAAGAGTAAGAGTAGCCTCAGATGCTTTCTGCCCACCTCTCTGATATGCTTTCTCCCACTAACCCTCCCCGTGCTGCTTTCCCACTAATCCTGCCCATGACAGACCACCCTCTCCCTCCCTGTGCTGCTCTGTACATGTGCTGTTCTCCTTCCTTCCCTCCCCACGTGCAATTGGTGCTCTGCCTGCATGCCCACGAAGGTTACCAGGTTTTGCTCTCTACGTGGAGCTAGGAGAGGACAGCAAGTCTCTCTCCCTTTCTCAGGGCTCCCACCATCTCTGACCCATGCACTTCACAAAGATCCTTGAGCTGGAGCATCAGTTAATGCCATAACTCTAACCAGAGCCCCTGGTCTTGCTGATGCCACGTCTGCAGGGCAAGGAGGGCTGCAGGGATGCTGGTCAGAGGATGGTTCCTGTGTTTACTCTGCTCGGTGCTTTGTACCGAGCACACTGCTCGCAGCCAGGGTCAGTCTTCCCTTGGTTTACACCACAAAGTGTAAAGAGAAAAGGGACATTAATACTCGCTGGAGTCAGGTGGAGCATGTGAAAGGGTTTTGTGTTGGCTTGATGAGCAAGTGTTCCTGTGAGCTCGCTGTAGGCTGCGGTGATCCCACCTGACATGGGAAGGGAGGCAACAAGTTATTGGGTAACAGTGACCACAGAGACAATGTGGAAGAGTCCAAAATTTACCTCAGTGCCTTTTTTTTTCCCCCTTAAGTGTAAAACGTTTGCATTTGGGCTAAGGAGGAAGCTGGAAGGGGCTTTTGAGAGGCCTTGTCAGTCCTGTCCCCCTCTGATCCCAAAGTACTGTTGTGATGAGGCTGCTGTTGTCCGCAGAGGGATGAGGAACTGTTTTGTTTCTTTCTTGAAGGTGACTGCTTGGGATTCTATTTTTGTTTCCCCTCAGATTTATACTTGAGTGTGTTTATAAACCATAAGAGAGTACCTGCATCACTGAAAGCCCCTCGGTTTGTGTCAGTGCCCCTTTCTGCAAGCTTCCTTGCAGCTCATGTTTTAGTCAGTGGCGTAAAAGGGTTTGCTAACAGGGCTCTGGCCTCTGGCACGCGGTGCAGGAAGGGCCTCCCAGCTGTACTGTACTCTACACCCAGATGACCTTTAACAACGTGGCAGCAGCCCAAATGGAGCAGCACTTTTCATGCTCTGGGGCTGTTTGTCCATTTAGAAGAATACTTACTACTTCACTATGCACTTGTGAAGTAACTTAAATATCATTGATGTAGTGCTTTGAGTTTCAAAGCACTTTATAAATACTTCTGTTCAGTCCAGAGGAAGAACACTGTAAAAACTGCCATTGGTTCTGAGAAGTAAGATCCAGATGCTTCGTTTTAAATCCCTTAAACCTTTCTGGCTAAAAGTTGTAAAGCTTTCTTCTTTTGTTGTTGAGTTTTGGTGACTGTTCCCCTCTCCCTCCCTGGAACCCAGCATGTCTTTGTAGAAGGCATGGCTTCTTATGCAATTACTGTGAATGCTGCTGAAAACCTCCTGCAAGGAGGGCTGTTTCTTTTGGTTTTTCAAGATATGGGGGCATCTGAAGAATCAGCAGATCTGGAAACTCGAACTCTCTGTGTTTAGGATGGAAGTGTCAGCCCCTGAAGCGCAAAATCCTGTTGGCAGTGCCTTTGGTTTAGCATCTTGTCTTGCCTAGTTGGTGTGAGTTTATTTTTTTCATGTCTCTTGTAAACCATGTAAAATAATGTGTATAGAATGGACTAGCAAAGCTTCTATGGCAAAGTGAGATGCATTTTGCAATGCTGTAATTTATTTTTACTACTCCCCCGGTAATTCTATGGCATTTTTATTAAAAAATGTCTCACTTCCAGCTTCTTTTGAAGGTTCTGAAACTCCTTGTTCATTTGCAGACAGTGTAAAAGACAACGGTAATAAAACTGTCAGTAAGGAAAGGAGTCTCTTCAACTTCTTTTTCTGGCGCCCTCCTATGGAACTTCCATGTGTTAAGTCCAAAGGGAAAATACAGGAATCTTTCTTAACCCTACTGTGAAGTGTTGAAGCTTCAGCTAAAGAGGTACAGAACATCCACCCCTGTGCAACCTGACCCAAGTGTTCTATTCATCTTCTCTTAGTATTTTATCTAGATGTGAAAGACCTGCTACCTATGATAGATCACAGTTGATGATGTACGTTAAAATGTGCTTATATATATATAAAGTTAATACAAACCACAAAAATCCAGCTAATGGAGTTCATTCTCAGTGCTGAAGTGTCTGATATTAATACCTGGCAATGTTTGAAAGGCTAAAATCTGAAGCCAAATGGGTTTTATTTCTGACATACACAATCTATGGCAGCACACACTCGCCTGCTGCAGGACAATGTGTTAGAATGTACCCTGCTTACCTTCCAGTGGAGGTTCTGTTACCAAGCCTTTGCTAAAAGATGCAAACCAAGGATGTTAAAGTAGCCAGAAAACCAGTGCACCATCAGGAACTTCCAGAAAATATATGGAAAAGGATAATGCCAGGGGGTTTATTCAGTCCTTTATTTTATGAAAAATGAACAGTTGGAGCAGTATTATCATTGGGGTGAATCTTAGACCTTGTAAACCTCCAGCACTCGTTTCTGAATGACGAGGGCCTCTCCATTAGCCTGGATTTGTTGGCAGAACACTTGTATAAATAATGAGATCTGAGTAATTCTTACAGTAGATTTTTCCTCTCACTTCTTCCGGCCAAGCTTTGGAGCCTTCTCAAGGCCCTGAACGTATTTCCGAGGTAGATGGTATTCTTCTGCAACACAACCAAGAGTTCACTTCAGGTAGATATTCGGAGCTCAGTCCCAGCCCACTTCCTGAGCCTACTTACCTAGCAGCATCTTGGCCAGATGATGGATTTGGTTGCCTTGGATCTGGACCTGAACTCTGTCTTTTGTTCCTGGTATTGGGGTGATGGTGGCACTGGCTTGTACTTTCTGTTGCAGAATGTTGGCCACACACTGTGGGTCTAGTCCATACAGCTCAAGGTTCTTGATAATTGTCACCTACAGGTTTTAATAATTATTGCAAATATCACTGTATGCAGCAAGTCATGGCTCATTCATCCCAGGAGAAACGAGCTGCCAAAGCTGCTCTCAGAATCTGGGCTTTGCTCAAACCCCCTCATTTTAGCTCTTTTTACCTTCTTGTTTGATGATCTCTGTGCTATGGTTATGTCGATGGGCTCAATGTTTCCTTTCCTCACAACAGGTTCTTGTCCAAAAAATGTCACCTGGTGCAAGGGCTGCAGTCGTTCAAGGCACCTGAACACAGTTCATACATCCAGTTAGTGTACCCAGTACAGCAAGGCTGGTATTAACAATGCTTTTCTGCTGCAGCAGAAAACCTTCTTTAATTTTATCTTTAAGCTATTGCTCAGTGTGTTTTTCACAGATCAGTGAAGCATCTTCAGTTTAAAATTCAGCATTAGCTGTGTTACTGTCCCACGAGCAAACCTGGCTTCAGAAATCAAGGAAGCTACTGGAGGTGCCTCCAAAGCATTGTGTGATGAAGGAACTCAAGGCAAGTAAGACATTGGGGATATTGAGGCAAAGTTTTTCAGTGTGTGGGAACAATGGTCTTGTCAGATACTGGGGCCTCTTGGATCTAGAAGGTGGGTTTAGGTCATAAATGCAGAAGTTGTGTGGTACATAAAGAGCAGGATGAACAACCACTGCCTGAAAAGGGCATGTTCAGCCATCTCTTCCAAAGGATGGCTTTATAAATATGTACATGATTATACACAGAACCAGGCACTGTTTGATTAGGAAGCTTTCCCTGATTAGTGGTTAGCAGGTAAACAGAAAACTAACAACAGTTAGTGCTAGATGCTTGTTAAACAGTGAAGATTGAGAAAACCTCCAAGTGAAGGTCTCTGGGTACTTTTTGTTTGTAGGAAGTTACACGTTAGGTAGCTCCAGTAACACATGGCTTTGAGTTGCATGCAATAGATCTGCATAATACTTAAACACTACATTGGGAAAACAGTCACCTGCTCAAGAGGTCATCCCATTTAAGGTGTGAGATTTCATCTTGTTCCGATTTATCTAACAGGCAGTCACACAGAATGGCATTCACCTTTACAAAGCTACAGAACAACAACAACAGGCATTAGAGGCAAAATAGTTCACTTCAGCACCTCCTGTGGAAGCAGGGCAGGACAAATTCCATGTCTACTTACTTTTTGTTTGTTTCATCCACCAACTCATTAGCCTTCACATAGTTAATAATGATGTTTCTCACCTCACTGCTTGAGAGGATGCTGCCTTTTCTAAAGAGAAGGAAAACTTTTTACTTTAAGTAGGTAGGTGTTGGGTTCTGTCACTAAGAAGACAGCAACTACCCTGACTGACTTTGGCAGCGACAGCTCAGTACTGAAATACATCAGTTAGTGAGTGATTTCTTGTTATACCTCAGCTGCTGTACACCAGATAAAAGGCTCACAGTAATTAGAGAGACTCTCAACCCCTTAGTTCTGGGAGCTTACTTTGGGAGGACGAGCCTAACAGCACCCCTAACTTGGGGGGACTGTGGGTAACTTGCACCAAAGTGCTCCAGTTGAAGAAGGGCTGCTGCTGAGTGCTATCTACACTACATCAAAACAGACAAGGTCAGGGCACAAGAAGGCAAGTGAGTTCTTTCAATTATCTGGGCATCCTCTTTTAAGTAAACCATAATGTGGGAGGGCAGAATATGCCTTATCCAATGGCAAGTTAATACAATCCAAGTAAAATGTATCAATTTTGACACTTATCACCCCTTTAACTGTGGGAGAAGTAATGTGAGTACTTGCTGAAGGCAGCTGTCACAGCCTCTTGTCTGTCTTCCCTTTGTGAAACAATGAATATATTCTTGATTCCCATCACCTTTCCTGACAGCCCTCCCCATGAGGGCTAACAACATGATAACAGCATGGATCTGTTAGTATCTCTCTTCATGTAACAAGGGGTTCGTTGGGCTTGTCCAGTGCTTACCTGTGTCCAGATTCCTGAAAGAGTGGGATCATTTTTGTTGATACCCCATAAAGTGGAATGATTTCAGGAGCATGGTACACTTGTTCTCTGTCTTCACTCTTGCTGTCATGTGCAGCAGAGGCTGAAGAAAACCCTTCAGGTACTGCAAATGCTTTAACACTGAAACAAGAGTAATTTGGTGTAAGGGGATTGAAACTTACAGCTTCCATTTCACTAGAAAACTAAAACCTAACAGAATGTATTGTATAGTATGTCAGTGGCCCCAGATGCATTCCATTGCAGGGAAGGCTGGGTTTGTGGATTAAAGGACATGATGAAGAACAGTATTTTGAAGCATTAACTGCAATCACTGTCTTTGTCCTTGTATATATTTCAAATGTACACATAAATAAGCATCTTCACTCAAATGATAATAAGCACTTTTCACTCTGAGTAAAACCCTAAAAGTAAATCTCTCCAGCTACTCTAAGCATATTTGACTCTGACTCAGAGACTATCAACTCTTTACAAGACAACATTCTACATACTCTGGGTGTTTCCAGTCCACTTCCACGATGCTCTCGACACCTTTGTTCAGCTCCTTCACTTGTAAGATCTTCTGGTGCTGCATATATTGCAGGAATTTAGAGAACTGAAGGAAGTAACAATCAGAAATGTGGAGTCAAGCGTTTTAAATTCCTTTCCCATGTATTTCTGACTGCCCTGAAGTCACTTCCTTTAACCAGACAGAAAAATCTCACCTTCTTATAGCTTGATTTCTTTATGTCCAATTGTTGTCCAGCCGGGCTACAAATGGATTTTTTAAAAGGTCTTTAGTTACAAGTCACCCTTCATTTCTTCTTAAATCTTGCTACTTATGCTAGAAGTTTCTTAACAGCAGAAATACAAATCACACAGAGAAAGAATTACTTCAAACACACTAATAAATAGAACATGATGAGTGAAACTAGTGCTGACGTTCCTGTGGGTAGGCCAACAGCCATTTAAGTGACTAAGCAATCTAGAAACAAATGTCAGCCAACTCCAGTTAGCTACCAAGTGCATATTCTGGTCTGGACCATCTTTACGTCAAAGTAAGAAGTGAGCAGAATCTCAGATAACCTTAGAGAAGGACTGAATTTTACTTCTGAGTCAAAAACTTCATCCTAAATATTCACACTCAATCTCCACAGTTTGAAAGGCAAGAACCCAGCATGCAAATCTTACCACATACCAGCATGAGAACATATGGCTGCGTAGAAACGTGCTGGTGAGCAGAGGAAGATCTGACTTCTTTACTTTGCATTTTAAGGCATGGAAAAAGCACTGATTAAATAATGCATCCATTTGCTCTGCAGGGAGGAAAAAAAGGACAAGCAAGCCATGAGTACTGTGTCTTTCAGAACACAGCACTCAGCTCTTCCAGACTGTCTTTCAGACCCAGGGAATTGTCTCTACCCCATTCTCACAGTCAGCTGTCTAGAACGCACAATAATGGGCTTCAGCAAACTAAAGGGGCATAGTTTGGTTTCATGTGTATGCAAAAATACCTTGTGGAGTCCTACTGTCTTCAGCTTCCTGCAGACCCTCTGTGCTGGCATCTTCAGCTGTTTCTGCAGCTCTGTTCTCATCGAGCTCCTCCTTTCCCACCAGTATTGCACAACTGTCTTGCTCCTGCAGGCTCAAATCACCAACATTCATGTGCTGCAGTGGATCAGTGCATAGGCTGATGGCAGGCTCTTTCCCCTCCATCTCTTCATCTTCAGCACTCTCCTTTTCAGCAGAATCTGTTACCAAGGGAGCTAAGGTAGGAGGATAAGATTTGTCACCATATTCCCTATAAAAGGAAGAGAAAACATAACATAGCTTCCTGTTTGCTGCTTTGAAACCCATAGGACAGTGAACAAATGTCAGCCTCACAAAAGGCACTGACAGCTGTATGGATCTTCTTCTGCATTCTCAAAACTGAAAGATTTATTTTTAACTCCTCTTCCTCCATTTCTATGTTCTGCACATGAATGTTAATCTAAAACTGAGCAGAGTAGTTGAATCCAAATGCAGAGCAACTCATTCATTTGGTTGACACTGGCAGAGATGACCGTTTTTAGGCAAAAAGGATTCAAAATTCAGGATTCAAAATTTGCTTTTTATAGAACAAGATGATTTTCTAAAATCAGAACATCTAACAGGGATGTTCCAGCTTCATTTCTATCATAATTATGCTCAGGTTGAAGGAACTGAATCAAGAGAATAATTCTATATATCTAGTTTCCATATGTATACAATGGATAGATGTCAGGACAGACACCTGCCTCTGTCAGAAAACTCTGGTCAGCAAAACCACGTGGCTGAAACATTAATAATGGTCAGATCTAAAGTGTACCAGATGACTCAACATGTTGAACAGACAGATTTAAGCTTCCTGGGGCACAGATTTTCATGAGATTTGTTAAATATTTTACCAAATGCCTGGCAATATACCCACCAGAGGTGATCCATGTAAGTATGCAGCACAGCAAAGCCCTTCCCTTTCATTCCAGCAGCCAGCATCTCTGCAGTGGACATAGTGGCAACCCCAACTGCTACTGGAGCTCTGGGAAAAGAAGGGAGTATTACAGCAGGACAGCACAAATACACTGTGCAGCTTGGACCGAGACAGCCTGTGCCATTGCGATACACTGAATTTCTTTTACACTGTCCTTATTCTTTACAACCTACTATTTTTAAAGCATCTAGGTATTTTGTGGTTATCTTTCTGGGATGTAAAGTCTTCCAAGGAATCCCAAGGATACATGCAGCTGTGCTATTGAAGTGAAGGTTGTGCAGTGACACATTTTTTACCTTAACAACGTACAAGAAGCATATGCACTGCCAAAAGAGACTATCATGGGGGAAAACCCCAACAGCTTTAGCACTGTTCTCTCACTCTGAATTTCCTCACAGATGCAAAGACAACTGTGTAGAATACAACCTTTTGTTTAAAAAGTTACTGTTTCAAAACAAATCTACCAGTTGTGCCTCCACAGGTCCAAAAGAACCAAGTTTCAAAGCTGCCTACCTGGGCTCAAATGCATCCTAACCCAGAAATTCAAATGGATTTTAGTTTCTGCTCTATTTTCCATTGCTTAGGTCCACAGTGCATCAAACGTATGAGAATCCTCAAATCCCCCAAAATCTTCCTGTAACAGAAATAGCTGCATTTCATGTTTAGTTTCTAAGCAAAGATATGAAGAAGGAATCCTTCGTACCTGTTTCCCAAAAGAGTGACAGCACAGAGCGTGCCCCGCTCTACCTGAGGAAAGCCAGAAGGTGGCACTACCACTCCTGGCAGCATCAGATCTGAAGAATAAAGCACATCCATTTCTCAATGAAAGTCCTCCACCCCCATCCCTCCTGTTACTCAGCAAAAATCCAAGCCTGTTAATAGCTGAGCACATGCCAGCTACAACTACTACATTCTCCTAGTAAGGCAGCACTTCTCGCTACCACTCTGTGGAGCAAGGGATCCAGTTCACAAGGCTGCTGGGCACATCCCAAAAACCTGCACAAGAGGGAATTACGCTCAGCCCCTTGCCTTGTCAGGCCCAAAGGGAATGTTTTTAACAGAAAGGTACAAGCTCCCAACCTAGAGTCTTTTTATTAATAACATGGAAAGAGAAAGGAACAAGGCGATGTGTCTGGAACTGCCCATTTATTAATCCCTGTCCCAAGGGCAGGTTATCCCAGCAGCTCTCTTCTTGAGGAGACAATTGCCTAAAATTTGCCAGTACTGACCCAGCCCTCCTGATCTCACACAATAGCTGCCCTAAGCTGGGAACTCTCCTCAGCAGGAAGAAGCAGCCTTAACCATCTCCTTGCTAATCTGGACAGAAACATTACGCGTTCTACTGTGCTTCCTGCTTTCCATACCTGGGATGAATAAACTGGCATGTAAGTAAAGTTTTCCTCATTGCACGTGTGGCACATCATCACAAAATTATGCAAAGAGCATCTGCTCTCCCTTATAGCAGCTTCAGCTGTCTAGAGCCTGCTGTCTCATGGACTGACCTGTGTTCCATGGTTTGCTTTTGAAGGCATCTCACTTTTTCTTTCTCAGCATCATAGATTTAATGCATATGCTGAAGAAGCCAACAATATTTTTCCTCCCATTCACTGTCACAACTACTTTCAGCAAAGCTAGAATGAATCCTGCAATTGCAACCAAGGCTCCACATCTCTGAGGACAGAAATCACACAAAGACCTTAACGTGACAAGGTAAGTCAGATGTGTGTGTTATGGAAATAACCAGGGCAGACAGTAGGTGTTTGAATTCACTGAACATGTATCACAAATTGCACTACCTTGCTTCTCTTTGTGACTGAATGCTCCCTAAATCTGCTCCCTCCCTCCAAGTCTGCAGCACTGGATAGTCTTTCCTCTTTTTAATGAGATGTGGCTCTACCTCTCCTTTTGTTGGCCATTGTCACTGGCCAGCTCCTTATCTTTGGCTCATACCCAGAGGTGGCCTGGTTGCCATGGGAGATGAATGACCTGCAGCCCTCTTTGATCAACCTCCTTCTCCCATTAGTAAGATTTCCCTCCCCTCCCCAGAAACTAGGTCACTACAAGGCTCGCTCTGATGTCTATCACAGCTTCACATTCAAGCACTTTATTTCCCCAGAAGCAGACAGAGGGACTCGAGTTCTACTTTAGATACTGTGTAATGGAAAAAAAGACATTTCTTCCCAACATACACTTCCATTTACAGACTAAGGCTTCAGCAGCTGTAATTTAATCTTTTTCTGGTTGAGTAGTTCAGCAATTTAAAGTTTATAAAGACCTGATTCTTCTAAGTCTGAACTGCATCCAAAGCAGGT
Organism: Strigops habroptila; assembly: GCF_004027225.2. Classification (NCBI taxonomy): domain Eukaryota; kingdom Metazoa; phylum Chordata; class Aves; order Psittaciformes; family Psittacidae; genus Strigops; species Strigops habroptila. The sequence goes on from NC_044294.2 coordinate 1,183,720, forward strand.
TCCAGAAAATAAACTCCTTTCTTGTTAGTCTTGATGCATAATTAGGTGGTAGAGCCAGAAATCCAGGAATTCAAATTCAACCTCACCTGCACAATCCCAGTTTACTTGACAGTGATTACAACTCTAGGCTCTAATATAAACTTGCTTTTTATCCATAGGATAAGCTAGTTCCCCTCTGAATTGACAGGAAGCAGGGTGGCAGCAAAGGAACTCAGCTGCTCAAGGGAAGTTATAGAAAAGACCAATGACAAAGGCAGTTTTGTGTCCCAGCTCAGCGTTGCTCATCACCCCCAGGAGACATCTCCACATCTGACACTCCCACGTGGAACAGGTTACTGCATTTAAACAGCTTAACCTATTTTGTTTCATCCACAAGCTTTTTCACAGCTCATTTATTTTCTTTTTTAGGTCATCACCATGAATTACTTCTGAGTACTTATTCTTTATCCTTTTTTGTTTCAAGTTCATTTTTGCCACTGGGAAAGATAACATCAAAAAAACCCTGAAGGCAACTCCTTTTAGCAATGCACTGTGCCAAAGTTCTAGTCCTCTTACCTGCTCCTCCTGCTAGTTTCTGTAGCACAGGGGGCCATGTCGAGAAAGCAGGGAGAAGATCTGGGTAGACCCACAGAGTGTACACTGTCCCAAAACAGAACCAGATTCAAAGATGCATCATTAGAAACTTCTCTAGCTGTTGCTTCTTCCCATCTATTAAGCAGTACAGTACTAACCACAACTAAACGCTCTCCTGTTACTTGGGCAATCAAGAAATCTGAAGTCACAGCAATCCTACAATTAGGAGAAGTGATGGAGAGAATTAAACTGCTCGTTAATTCAAGCTCCTGAGAGTTATTATAAAGGATATAGATACATGTTTGCATCTTTTTCCTTAAGTCAAGGACGCTTTGAGCTAAACTGCTACTCCAGGAGGGAAGAATTGCAGTGGGTAAGATGCTAAACTATGACTTAAGACTTGTGTCCTGGTTTCTAACCTCAAAGCAGATCAACTTCTTTTTTGCAAAAAGAATCCAGAAATGCCACTAATTTTGCAAAGATGTTGGCAGAATAAATGCACTGAAAATTATGAAGTATACGGATATTACAGTGATAGGATAAGCACTTAAAATAGATGCAAGGAAATCTTTTGGGGAAAGGCTGGTGCCCAGTAAGTAAAGAGGGAGGATTTTTCTAGTCCCCTCCCCATACCTGTTGGATACAGAGCTTTCTCGATTTCAAACAGTATTGGGTTCTTGTTATTCATGTAAACAGTGACGGCCTCCCCTTTGTGACAGTATATTTTGATGACATTAAGCTCTTCCTTGTTTGGAATAAACTCAGTCAATTGTTCAGCACTAAGGTTAGGAAAAGCTGCTGCAACATCAGTTCGTAGTTTTCTCCTGTAATGATAAAATCACAAACGTGTTACAAAGCAGTATGGACTCAAAATAACTCTTATATGAGTCGTTACTATTTTGTTTGTTGTTCATGAAACTACCACTTATTTACATAGGATAATTTGAAGCATTTGCGTTTGGGTTTACAAATGACATAGCTGCATGCTGGAATAATACTGGGAAAAGGCCAAATATGTTCGCTCTGCTCATATTCTACCTTAAACAGCGAGTACCTTAACCTGCTGTAGTGGAAGGTGTCCCTGCCCCTGGCAGGGGGTTGGAACTGGATGAGCTTTAAGGTCCCCTCCAACACAAACCAGTCTGGGATTCTATGATCTGCCAACACCTCCTGTTGCTGTCTTTGCCCCTGTTTCGTGCTGTGATTTCATTACTGCTCTGAGCACAGATTGAGGAGTGTTGGACTTGCTCAGCCTGGCCCTGACCCCTCCAGCACGGAGGAGCCGGGGTGCAGCTGGAACTCCCTTTCCCTTCTATTTTAACTGATGTTTAAGACGTGGTGAGCAGCACAAGGTGGGTTTGTGTGGCCCTTCACAGATGCGTCAACTGAATTTAAGAGACCAGCACCACTGCACAGAACGCAGAAGGGAAGGATCAGCTAGGCCTCGACATAATTAACTTAAACCTCATTTAATTACGGCAGCGCCTTCAAGCGAAAGGTTGATTTCGGGTTCAGAGCGCCGGGCCGTGTTTACCACCAGCGCAAGGCGACGGCAGCCGCCGCTCTCCGGGGGCTGAGCCACCCCACGCCGGGCGAGCCGCCGCCGAACCGGAGCGATGTCAGGCCGGGCCCGCCGAGCACCGGGCCGGGCCCAGCGCGGGAGGCGGGACCGAGCCGCTCCCCTCGGCGGAGCGCGGCCTCCGGGCGTCCCCCCTCGGCACTCACCGATCGGACCCCTTGATGGCGGTGTTGGATCTCACCCGGAACGCCCTGGAGAACATGGCGGGCCCGCGCCCCGGCCGGCACCGCGCTCCCCTCAGGCCGCGGCAGCCGCCATGGTCCCGCCGCACTAAAGCGTCCGGGTGGAAACCGCTTCCCCGGCGGGTCTCGCTGAGACCGGCCACCCCGCTCCCGGGGCCGAAGTGCCCTCCGCGGGTGCTGCGGGTTCAGCCCTAACGGGGCGCCTTCCCCAGCGCTTGGGCTTTGCTGTGGGGCGTCTCCTGGGGCGGGGGAGTACCGGGAGCCGCGCTGGGGGGGTGCGGGCGCTGGAACGCGGAGGAGCTGAACGCGGGTTCACAACGCAACGTGTTTATCCGGTGGGCAGAGCGCTGCCCGGGGCAGGCGGAGCGCTGCGGGCGGCCAGAGCCCGCTCCCGGCCCGCTCCTCCCGCCGCCATCGCGCAGGCGCCGCCCGGCGGCGGGTGAAGGCGGAGGGGGGGCGGTTTCCTTGGCAACGGCCGGGGCCGGTGGCGGGCGGGCGGCCGCGGCCTCGCCGGAGCCTCGCCGGCCGCCGCGGCAGCGCTGGTCGGCGGAGCGCGGGCCCGGCGGGGGATGGGGGCCGCTCCCCTCCCGCCACCATGCTGCTGGGCAGGAAGCCGGAGGCGCCCCTCGGTGCAGGTGAGGCGGCGGCGGCGCCGGGTGGGAGAAGGGCTGAGGCGGCCGTCGGGCCCTCCCCGGTGCGGGGGTCCCGCGGGGAGCAAGGCCTCGGGGAAGGCCGGGTCAGGCCGCTCCCGCCGGGGCTTCTCCCGTTGGCAAACCCCGGTGCGGAGCCAGCCGCGTTAAACGCTGCATTTCTCGGTTCTTAAACGGTATTTGCCCGCGGTTGCGGTGCAAACGGGCACGCGACCGTTTTGTTTCAACCCCCCTCTTGCAAATCTAATTCCCACATATCGCTTTTAATGGGTAACCTACTTTAAAGGATAGTCCTATCAAGTGTTCAAGTTACGCTCGTTTTCGGTTGTCCCTCTCCATGAGGCTTGTTCGGGATTATCCTACTTAAGGGAAAATGGGCAGTGTGTGTGTTGGTGTTTATTAAGGATATATTTGCAGTGCTAAACCTGATTTTTAAAGAAGCTTTAAATTAAAAGAGTCGCAAATTAAGATTTCCCAGGAGCTTTGTATTCTGCTGTGGTATTAAAACACAGTTAAATTCTAAATATCGTTTATTAAATGAGCGGGAACTGATGATTTTACAGTCTGAAATGTGCTGAGACACATTTCAGCTTTGTCTGTATAGCTGTGAATTGTTGTGACTAACTGGTTTGTGTGTGGGACGTTTGCAGCCAGGTTTGGAGATGGATTGTATGACTCCTACATGAGGATAGATCAAATTAGGTACCAAGAGGCTACAAATGAAGAACACAGCCCCTCAGGACTTCCTTCCCTGGGAAGAGCTAATGTGAGTATTTTAAAGCTGTCTGGGTCTTCAGGTTGTGTTGTGTGGAAGTGAGAACTGTCAAGGAGTTAGACGTCTCTCTACAAAGCATAAATCTAAGTGGGATGTGCAGCTTTGTAGTAGCTTATTAACATGATTGCTTATTGCTTTTACTAAGCCTAAAAGTGATGTGTTATTGTGTTCAACGTAGAGCTTGCTAGGCAGCCTCAGAAATCCTATCTTACTATCCTCAGCCTGTTGTAATCAAGAAAGTTCTTTTCCAGAAGGTTGAAGCATTGTGCCATGTCACCTTGTACGTTGGTAAGTATGTAAATCCACACATTCTTTGTTTTACCTCTTACACGGTTCCATTTTAGCTTCCCTCATGAAAATGCAGAGAGATAAGTACTTGGGAACAGTAGGAGGAGCAGTGTGGGTTTGCATGGCTGCCAAACAGCTCACAAAAGTATCTTTCTCCTCGGAAAACTTTGCCATTATCTGCTGCTTTGCTCGCTAGCAAAATAGCCCTTTATGGAGTGAAGGTGTTAACGTGCTTCTTCGTGAGCATACTGTTTCCTCAGCAGATGTGGAGTTACGAGATCTTTCCCTTCAGCTGAGCACTCGTGCTCATGTTTAGCTGTACAGTGATCTGACCTTTATATGCTTTTTAAACGTGATTTGGCTCTCGTTGAATTCTGGCAGAAGCGAAGAAGCCCGAGCTTAAAAAACCCCACTTTCTCAGAAGTGAAAATAGACACTTCACTGAGTAAGATGCATTTGAAGATCATCACCTCGTGGGAATTTACTGTAGCAGATATTAATTAGCTTGGTCCATGCTGTTCACTGGGCAAACTCAGTAGCATGGGTCTGTGTTTCCCCTTTTTGGCAATATTGAGAGCGAGCAGAGGAAATACAGAGATTTGTTGAGTAATGGAATTTGAAGAGCAGTGGATTGTTTGGGGTTTTTTGCAGGGACATGGCAACTTTTAAACTGCAGGTTTTAAGTCATGGTGTAACTTGAGTTGTTCATAACCAAACAGAAAACGGAATGGAACTATCCAGTTAAATACAACTATAACTCTTTGAATATTGTGTTTCCCACTCTTCATCTGTATTTTGTCCATCAAGCCTGTTTACTTCTTAAGGCAAGATTAAGGATTATAAAGTGCTTAGTTTGGCCATGATGACACATCAAAAAAATACAACCCCAGTGGTACCTTGTGAGCAGGAACTGAGATGAAGCGTGCAAGGATGAACGTCATGATGCTCAATTTTAATGGGAAAGTATCTGGAAAGAAGGGATACTTGTTTTCCTTCATGCAAGATTTTGTTATTACAATGTAATGTTCCATGACAGTTCAAGGGTTCTGATGTCTGCAGCTGTACATTCTTTTCATCTTAGCTATAAGAGAACACAAACATCTCTGCTTTGAGAGTACATGGCTTTAATTCAGTTTGTTTAATTCAGAAAACAACCGATGCACTTGTGCAAAACTAGTTATGTGGGAACTGGGTTAAATGTTTCTTTCTCGGTTAAAATAGTTCTGTGAGTATGTGAAAATCTTCTTTGTCAGTTGAATTTCTTGGCTGCAAATAGCACTTTATCAATAAACCGAAACCTGTGCAGCCTGTGATTTGTAAAAAGAAGCTGTTGAAAGAAAGCTCGTGTTCCCCCGAAGTCATCTGACTTTGAGTGTAGCTCTTCTGAGTTCAAGTTCAGACTGATCTATATTTGTGTCTCATTGTCACGTGGCAAATGATTTTGGTCTTCTCAGGATGAAAATGGAGCTCTTGCTGCTTGAATGGCTGTTGAGTTGGGTTTGAGATCCAAAGCTGTAGTTTCTTCATTAAGAAATAGTTCCAGGCTAAATGGAATTATGAATCCTGTCCGTATTTAGGGATTCAAAGGTACCAAATGTTCGTTACAGACAGCAGCATTAGCGACAGCAGCTGCTGATGTAGTACTGGTTGCAAGGCTTGAGCACTTCATCGTGCTGCTACAACTGATGACATTCAGACTCTTAACACCATTGTTTGGGCTTCTACTATAGGACAGGCTTGGTTTGGTTTGGTTTTCCCCCTCTCTCCTGTCCCCCCCCCATGAAAACTTCATAAAACAAACAAGTGTGAACCTTGTTCTGTGCTTATGTTTCTCTCCAAACTCCCTGTTGGAGTCTGCTGGACTAAATAGTCTTTTAGGCAGTGCTGAACATGTGTCATTCTTATCTCAGACGTTCAGCCAGGCTCCAAGAAAAAGGCGTTTATTCGAAGCTGCCAGGGTTGGGCTTTGTTTTTGTGTTTCAGGCTTTCTGGAAAGGCGTGTCCCTTCCAGTGCACGGTATTTTTGGGGTCGATAGGACCCAGAGTAGTGCAACTTGGTAGGATATATCCGACAGCCCCTACTCACCAGTGATAAGGACTGACTTCTGCAGGAAATGCCATTTTTTAGGGGCTTTGCGAGCAAGAGTTAACATTTCAAGGCAGCACCAACAAACAGACTCTTTAAGAGACGTGTGTAGTTGTTTTTGGCAAGAACATTCACTTCCCTTATTTACTGGCTGTTCCGAGATGTTGGATTGTATGTAACTGAAAAGGAATTTGGTTTTATTGCTGTGGATCTGCAGGTTTATTTATATTTTTTGCTCGAGTCCTCTGTAGTTATTTTGGTTTTCAGGGCTTCGCTTTGGCATGTGCCTCAAGTCTTTATTTTTAGATTAAAGGCCAAAATGGAAAACAGATGTTGCTACTCTCAGGCATGGCTTCTTCAGGGTTGCACGGGATAAGACAACACCTCTCTGCTGTCGATCAGCATGGAGCATCAGTGAGTAGAAAAGGGGGATCATTGCTCTTCTAGTGAGGAACGGAGCTCCAGGGAGTTCAGCATTTACTAGATTGTAAAAATAACACTTTTGAATCATTTCACAGTGCTTTTCTTGCCTTTTATATGTTCATTTCAGATGTAAATAGCTTAATATATGGCGGTAAGACGCAGTGGTTACAGACTACTGTCAACAATGTTGGAGTAAGAGTTCTCAATTATTCAAAGTCTTTCTTAAGATACTTGTGTAGTTCTCATGAGTTTGAAGGGAGTTGTGGATATGATGGTATTTCCCCTTCAACAAAAACCCACTTATTTACTTCTAAGTATGGTTCATCTTGCTCTGTCACCCTTTCGCTCCTCGCTCAGCCCATTCCACCAGCCTCATGGTCACCTGCTCGCATTTCTTTGTCCTCCTCTGGCACACTTGTCTCTGCCATATTCCTGACACTTCTCTGTGCATTGATGTTACGTTGCATGTTTCAGACAGGTGCAGCTCGCATCTGTCCTTGGTTGTGTTTGCTGCACCCACGGTTAGAGCTAAACATAGCTGCTCCCCGGCTGTTTGCTGACTGCGAGCACACTAGGAGAGATAGGTACTGTGTCCTTGTGCAGTGTCTCGCTGTCCAGGGTTTACCCTTGATGGGCTTAAAAGTATGTTGGTGCTTGTTTTAGTAAGCTGCATTCTCTCTGTGTACCCTTCTATAACTATGCTTGTAACTCAAGTGAGTTCAGGGCAGGCATTTTACATTTGTTCCTAATAGAAATGCAAAACCTGTCGATGTTTTACATGGTGTTGATTTTATCCTTAGTCTGTGCTTTAAATGGTAAAATAAAGCTTTTATTTTTTCTCTTCTCTCATCTGTAGGTTTCTAGCAACAAACTTGCGATGAAGGATCACTCTCTGACTGGAAGTCAGGTCAAAGTGGAGCAATTATTTGAGGACTCTGGGAACAGAAGGAGTAGCACTCTTCAGACTACGGGAATTACTAGTTCGGAAAGATCGCTTCCTTCGCTGACAAAAGATAAAAGTATAGAGAGCATAAGCACTTCTAAAGGTGGTGGTAGCTCCTCAAAAGCACATAAAGCCATTTCCCAGGCTCCAGAGCAAGCTGTCAAACAGTACAAACATCAGTTATCTGCTTACGAACAGCAAGAGATATTTAATTTTTCTGAGATATACTTTGTGGGTCCAGCTGCAAAAAAGAGGCAAGGAGTGATCGGTGGCCCCAACAACGGAGGCTACGACGATGAACAAGGCAGCTACATTCATGTGCCCCACGACCATCTTGCTTACAGGTATGAAGTCCTCAAAATCATTGGCAAAGGCAGTTTTGGACAAGTTGCTAAAGTCTACGACCACAAACTCCACCAACACTTAGCCTTAAAGATGGTGCGCAATGAAAAGAGATTCCATCGCCAAGCAGCAGAAGAAATCCGGATTCTGGAGCATCTGAAGAAGCAGGATAAAACGGGCAGTATGAATGTTATCCACATGCTGGAAAGCTTCACCTTTCGGAACCACATCTGTATGACGTTTGAACTCTTGAGTATGAACCTGTATGAGCTGATTAAAAGGAATAAGTTTCAGGGCTTCAGTATCCAACTGGTACGCAAGTTTGCTCACTCTATCCTGCAGTGTTTGGATGCCCTTTATAGGAACAAAATCATACACTGTGACTTGAAGCCAGAAAACATCCTCCTAAAACAGCAAGGGAGGAGTGGAATCAAGGTTATAGATTTTGGGTCCAGCTGTTTTGAGCACCAAAGAGTCTACACATACATTCAGTCTCGATTTTATCGGGCACCAGAGGTAATTTTGGGAAGTCGCTATGGGATGCCCATAGATATGTGGAGTTTTGGCTGTATTCTGGTGGAGCTACTGACTGGATACCCTCTCTTTCCTGGAGAGGATGAGGGAGACCAACTGGCTTGCATGATGGAACTTCTTGGAATGCCACCTCAGAAGCTTTTGGATCAATCCAAGCGAGCCAAGAACTTCATCAACTCAAAGGGTCATCCTCGCTACTGCACTGTGACTACACATGCAGATGGAAGAGTGACCCTTAACGGGAGTCGATCGCGCCGGGGTAAAATCCGAGGTGCTCCAGGGAACAAAGACTGGGTGACAGCACTGAAAGGTTGCGATGATCCCTTGTTTATAGAGTTCTTGAAGGAATGTCTCAGCTGGGATCCTTCCACACGCATGACACCGGGTCAAGCTTTGAGGCACCCTTGGATTTGTAAACGAACGCCCAAACCACCCAGCACTGACAAACCCTCCACTAAGAGGATTTCTAGCTACACAAGTTCTTTCACAGGAATAGGTTCCAAGTTGCCTCCTGTGGTTGGAGTAGCCAACAAGCTGAGGGCTAACTTGACCACTGACTCCAGTGGAGGCATACCTCTATGTACTGTGCTACCCAAACTGGTCAGCTAATGGAAAATGATGCATTTCCAGAATACTTCCCTTGTATTTTAAGTGTTAATAATGTGTAAGGAAGTTAAATGCAGAGGTTTTTAATGGATTTACTTTTTATTAGAGGCTAAATCTCGACTACAGAAAGCTCCATCAAAATGTACACATTTCAAGGGCTAACTTTTATCCAACTGGTGCACTCACAATGTGGTGCATATATTACCTGAGTGGGTAAGTCAGCTCAGCTGTTGAGTAAAGTGACAGTTTGGCAGACATGCTATTGAATAATGCTGGCTTAGAAATCAAACTGATTCTTATCAGGACGGTTTAACAGATTCTTTTGCTTAAGACAGCAAAGGAAATGGATTTAAAATACATGTTTCAGTTCATCTCCAGCTGAACTCTTTTTATTCTGGGGAGAGATTTTACATCAGTTGTCAAAAGCACAAATGTGTTAATGTAATGCATTAGGAACTTACTTGCAAATTGCTAACTTATGTTTCAAGAATTTAATTTCTCTGCACTGCTTTCCCCTTAACCTGTCCTGACTGAGATGTTTAAAACTACCATGGGATGTAGACACCAAAGGAATTTGGTGTTGCAATTTTATCCTCTGAATATTACTTTTTTCCTCCAAAGGAGCATAGAAATGCCCTGAAACACGGGATATAGCTCAAACTAACAGCTTCTCTACAGTTGTTATTTCCCTTAGAAGTCTATGGAAACGGGGAGGGGAATTCAAGATCAGGACTGGTCCATCCCAAATGTGGGCTAATGAATCGATTACGTGTTTCTTTGGGGCTCAGATTTACACCTTTTCAGCATCAGTTCTGTCAGGTGTGTGTGTTTGGTTTCCTGTGTTGTTCCCAAACCAAAAATGTTGCATTTGAAGAACTGGTTTATCCACACCTTTGAGATTCTGGTCAGCTTAATGTCTATTTTTTAACCTGTAGAGTGAATTCCTTTGCATTACATGGAGCTCATTTAATAAAAAGCAAACATGCCACCCCTATCAGACAGTACAAGTTTGTAAGGCCCAGGGCTGTAAATAGAAACTGGGAATGGAGGGGCACACCTAATAGCTGGAAGCATGCTCTGAAATCTAAGCATAATCTGTGGAATACCAGGAAGAGATTGAGAAGGTGCAAGAACTGGTGGGTCCAAATCAAAACACGCTTTGGGAGGAACTGCTTTATTTCTAAGCATATTCCTTCAGGTCCTTGAGAGAGAGAGATGTCTGTGTTTTCTCATTCTTGAAATCCATGAGCTTGTATTTCCTCTTCCTTTATCTTCCCAGAACATGAAAAGGTGGCGTGACCTGTAATGACAACAGACCAACTTGTTCGGGTTGTTACTTCTTGCAGCCACATGGCCCGAGTCCATTCGCAAAACCATCTGATCTCGTGCCAGGTGCCTGCTCGGAATTTTAAACACAATTTAGAGCTTTTCTGAACAGAAGGTTTTAAATTGAATGAGTTTCTCTGGAGCAGGTTTTTAATGTTAAAACAAAGGGATTATCAGGGGGATTTTTAGGATAAGGTGACTGCATGTTCCATGGAAGACCCTCCAGCTGAGAAGATGGGGCTGCCTTTTCTCCTCTGCTCTGTTTAATTACAGCACTGGTGAAATGCTGGGTGGAGACCTGTATAAAACATCAGAAAGACAGAGCCAAAGCTCCAAACTTTCCAAGGCTGTTGTTTCAATGGAGATTCTCATGTACGTGGCTTTTCTGAGTTCTTTTGTTTTATGAGTGTAAGGTCAAAAAGCTTAGTAATAATAGTAAAATAACAGCCTAGCCTTTATCTGTGCAGCTACAAGTAGTACCAGGGTTTTTTGTATGTTCATGGCTCACTTCATAATAATACATGACTGGTATATTTTTCTTCTGATGGGTTTAGTGAAGTTTTATTTGAATGGAGAACTGGGGAAGTGGATCTTGGGGGGAAGTGGCAGCAGATACCATCGATTTTAGTAGAATTGCTAATAGATGTGGCACGTTTTCAGAAGCCAGAAACATTCTTCTTCCTCCTCTGCCCTTTATCTATGCATTTTTTAACAAAACATACCTGGTGAGTGAGGAGAAAGAAACCTTTCAGGAGCAATAGCTTGTTAGGAAAGATGCATATGAAAGCACTTTGTATAGAGAGCATAAAGTGATGGTGGTGTCTGAGCCTGGCAGGAGGCAGTGGAGTGTCGGTGGAGCTGTACAAACAGGTCTTCTCTTAGGAACACAGAGCAGAATCTTGGTTCTAAGCTGTTCTCATCTATAAAATGCCAAATGTAGAACTAATCATTCTCTTGTGACTTCTGGGAAGTAATTGCTAGAGGGTAACTTCTAATGCAAGAGCCTCCGGTGGGCACACAGTAATCTCACTTAAGGCTGGTGCTGTAAAGCTGCAGCTAAAGTAATTAGCTGGCAAGAACTAATTCCTTTTTGTCTAGAAAATGTGTTCAGCATGACCTGACTGCACAAGGTGCGTGCTATGAGTTGTCTATGTGTAAGACTAGATCTTTCTTACTGCATTTTAAAATCAAGAGCATAGTTAACTGTTCTGCTAATCTGGGGCTCTTGTCTATATAGCCGTAGTAGGTGAAGAGGAAAAGGAAGCAGCCTCAGCAGTTTTTTACTGTCTTGAAAAGGATTTCTTCATCACCCAGGGAATATTTTGGTCTTGTTTCCAGTAAGTAAGGCCCATTTCTTTATGAAATATTTGCTTTCAGTGAGTAGACACAGTATCCCAGCACTGGGAGAGCCCTCCACGTGAGCTAATACAGCTCCTAGCAGGGAGAGAGCTGAGGGATCATCCCTACAAGCACTTCACTTGTGTTCCCTGTGAATTAGCACAGGAGTTGCCCACAGCCACATGTGGAGGGTTGGACCATGGCCTGCGTGGTTGGATGGTGTAGTTTAAAAAGTGATCTAAGACTAAACTTGTCTAAATAGATTACCAGAGCAGCTTTTGGTTTTGTGGTCACTCTGCTTTGCGGGTTTGTTAACCTGCCAGCCCTGGTGAGGTTCCACTGGAACTTCAGCTGTGTTCTAGGAAATCAGCACAAAACAAATGCACATTTACTTGGGTTTACAGCAAAACAGCCATCACATTTCTGTTTTAAACGTTCCTTACAATGTTCCTTCTGGTTTACTACGCTGTTGTTGTCTTTGTGTTGTAGATAACACCCTCTGTTTATCGTCTGCATTTCTACCTGTTTGGTTTAGCAATACTTTTACCTAATCACATCTGACAGATACACGTTGCTTTTACACTGGGGTCCAAATAGTTAATGCTTGTCCAAGTTGCAGGGAGAAACTTGGTTTTAGCTGAGCTTGGTGGGACAGGGAAGTCCTTGTCTTCCCTGCGGAACACGGTGCTGCCGGCACACACCCAGCCCGGCTGCCTTTAGTTCTTTGCAGGTTTGATCTTACCACCACCAGCTGCTGAACGTGAAGCTTGTTTTCCAACTGTGACCTGATCCTAGAGATCTGTGTACAACAGATGCTCTTCACTAGAGCTTTTTATCCTTCCCATCCAGCTGGAATAGGAGCTCCCGTTGTGCAGTGACCTGAGAATTCACAACAGATTTACTGGAAAGCTTTACAGAAGCTCTTCCCTGTGAGGGTGCTGAGGCGCTGGCACAGGGTGCCCAGAGAAGCTGTGGCTGCCCCATCCCTGGCAGTGTTCAAGGCCAGGTTGGACACAGGGGCTTGGAGCAACCTGCTCCAGTGGAAGGTGTCCCTGCCCGTGGCAGGGGCTGGAGCTGGGTGAGCTTTAAGGTCCCTTCCAACCCAAATGAGTCTGTGATTCTATGACTTTCGTGGAAGAGTGTGTTGCTCAGTGTGAAATTCCTTACAATCCTTGTGCGCTGTTAGGACTTTCATGAAGTTGAAAACTTTTTAAGCAGCATTTTATCAGCAGAGGTTCTTTGCAACACTCATCTGCTTTAAAACTACCTCCAAACTAAACCTAGGGTCCTTTTTTAAGGGATATTCACTGCAGACTACAGCTCTATTTTTTTCTTGTCTAATACTAGTAGCTGGTTTGGCTGTGAAACATGCACATGATGATCTCAGCAATGTCTTACTAATCCTAGCCAGACAAGCGAAAGGCTGATTCTGCACCCGGCCATCTCTGCTGAAATGTTGGATCCAAATCCCACAGGCTGCTGTGGAAGTGGAAGCCAAAGTCCTGTGGATCGCTCTGCGGTGCTTCCCTGCGGCACCCAGCTGAGATCCAAACCACACTGTGCAGAAAGCCTTTGCTTCAGTGAGCAAACCAGGAGCTTTGGCAGTCCTGGGGTAACAGTTGGACTCGATGGCCTTAAAGGTCTTTTCTAACCTAGTTGAGCACCCGGAGCTCTGGGTTCCTGGCAGTTCTGTAAACTGGACATCATGGGTTTATACTTGGAGCTTACCACAGATACCACTTGATATTTCTTATGTTTTATTTTTATTGTTAACTCGATAAGGGTTTGGGGAGATAGATACACTCCATACTTCCCATACAAGAGCCCTTCTGCATTCTAAACTCCACTGACAGAGCTTTTTAACGCCCCTGTAACAGGTAAAACCCTTGGGCCATCAGAGCAGTCTTGGGTAGGTGAACGCTGTCCCCGCACGGAGGGACTCCACATGCAGTTCTTGCAGACGGGCTGACTGGGTCAGGAAGTCGGTGTTGCTAAAGACTAACCCGTGTTCCCCATCCAGAGAACTGTGCCTTATTATTTTACCAGCCTACATCTGTCTCGGTGCAATCAAATGACTATTCAGGGGTTCTTACACACTGCAGATGTTCATCCTAAATGTCGGTGTCTGAAGACTTTACAGGTTAGCCTTTTTATTCTAAGTATTGTGATGAGGTGTAATATGGTGGGGATTGTAGGAAACATTTAAGGTGCATGTGACTATAACTCTGTGAAGGAACACTTTGGGAATAAGTCAGTCTCAAGCTATTGTATCTCAATGTAATGAACAGATATTTCCTCGAGTTGTATTCCCATTCATTTTTAAAAGGAAAATAAAGACAGAATTTTCTTTAGCAAAGTCCTAAAAGTCTTTGATTATGGTTCTTTTAAGTGTTCATTGTTTCCAGATGGTGTAATTTGCCTTATGTTGCCAGACACTACGTTGTGTGGCACTGTCCTGGGCTTAAACCACGACAGGCACTTAACTGGGGATGACTAGAACGTTCTCAGGCTCTGCGTGAGTAGCTGATTTCAGTGTGTCTGTGCTAAACGTGAGGAATGCTCTGATCTGACAAATGCTCTTCTCCTTAGTGGGCTGGAATTAGAACACGGCGCAGTTTGGCCGTGACGTTCTTCAGTTGTCACTTTCTCATTGAGCCCACTGGCGATCTTTTTAAAGCCCAGAATCCTGCTTATCCCTGGGCTGAAAGGAGAAATCCAGTAATAGCCACTTAAGGAAGATTTGCTTTTATTAGAAACCTATAAATGGGTAACCTACACTACACGAGTGGATATTGGAATAGTTCGAAGATGAAATCATGCTGGAATAAAGAGGTCTTTAGCCAGGACCTATATGATGAAACAATGCATACATGAAATGAGATTTGAGGGGTGGGCAGCCAGCTGTGAAGTCATCACACAGGAAAGGTTGTGCAAGTAATTCACACCAGAACTTCTCCGCTCTCAAAGCACAGAATAAGTATGTGCAAGCAAGCAGAGGGGTATTCCTTTGCCTGAGGCTGAATCTCTGAGACATGAGCCGTATATCCCCTGTATATGCCCTTCACCATTCCCTTCATTGCTGGTGCCCTGTGAGGAGCTCAGGGAGTAATGAGCCTTTGGCATGGTTTGGTCGTGATGCTGCCAGCTCGTCTGACACGGGATGGAAACGGGCTGGAGATGGGCAGACCCTCCAGGCTCGGGCTAATAAATATGCCTAAAGAAATGTGCTGCCCACCTTTTCCTCCGTGCCAAGAGGATTTAGATGCTAATTTCTTCGTTAGATACAGATAAATGTGGAAAAAGCAGGGGTGGTTTAAGACATTTTTGCCTCTTAAACCCTCTGTGATGGACCCTGGGCACTGGGAGGGGGTAACTGTGTTTTCCAACACCTTCCAGATCCCCACACCCCAGTGATCTTCAAAAATGCACTTTTAGAATCGTAGAAAAGAACCATAGACTGGTTTAGGTTGGAAGGGACCTTAAAGCTCCTCCAGTTCCACCCCCCTGCCATGGGCAGGTTATAACGCTGGTTATTTTGGAAGGGAGCAAACAGCCCAGCTTGCATTTTCCAGCCATTCAGGATGGTTTTGCAGTGCCAGTTGTGTGGAGCTGAGCTGCCGAGGGCTTGGGTCCATGCTCCGCCTGCAGCTACTTGTGCAGCAGCATTTTACCTCCCTCATCGTCATCTTTCTCGCTCTGTGGGACACTGGTGGTGCTGTCAGAAGAAGCAATAAGATGGCAGGAGAATAAAAGAGAGAAGCAAGACCTCCAAGCTGGAGTTCCTTCTTTTCCCTGGTTGAGTGGAATCACATGCTTTGCTATAACTGTTTCCAGACCCCTCTTCAGCGCTTACACGACTAAGCATGATCCTTTGACACATCCCCGTGTGATGGGAAAGGCACAAGAATGACACAAACCTTTATAAATATTCCTCAATGAGTTTTGTTTTCTATTAAACTAAACGCAGAGCTTCACTCCTCATTCACGCTGTTGGGTCTGACTGCACACAGTGGGTAAAACAGCCTGTATGAAGTGCTGTATGAAATGCTTTCTCACGTTCTGGTCTTGCTCCATGGCCCTTCCTATGAACTGGCAACAGAAAGATGCTTTAGTTTCTCACAGGGCCACAAGAAATGCAGCTTTTGGTGGACCCCATTTCAGGTGGCTCCCCCTTTCCTTTCCCTCATGCAGGAAACTGCATCCCTGAGCATGGAGCAGAGAGGCCTCTGTTGCAGGCTGGTTATTTTCTTACATTGCATATAACCAGGTTGGACTCATTTATCAAACCATCTGCTGGCCGTGGAGCTTGCTCCTTCCACTCGGATCCTGTCACTGCGTTGGCACAGTGCTTGTCCCAAACCCAAAGTCCATCTGAAGAAGCCCAAATCACTTCCCTGACTCCCTTTCCCTGTCTGTAAAGTGGGAATAACAGCCGGGAAGGGACTAGCACGCAGCAATGTGGGTGATGTCTTCTGAACATCGGGGTACAGCCTGGTTCATAGAATCCCAACCTGGTTTGGGTTGGAAGGGACCTTAAAGCTCATCCAGTTCCAACCCCCTGCCACGAGCAGGGACACCTTCCACTAGAGCAGGAAGGACACTTGCTCCAAGCCCCTGTGTCCAACCTGGCCTTGAACACTGCCAGGGATGGGGCAGCCACAGCTTCTCTGGGCACCCTGTGCCAGCGCCTCAGCATCCTCATAGTGGTGAGACACTGGAATAAGCCTTTTCAAGCCTGTCTCTGCATCCTCCTGGCTCTGTATCCAGCATGTCCCAGTGCACACCAGCATCCAAAAAGCCGTGGTACACGGAAAGGCAGCACTGATGTTGCTGGGGCCAAGGGAGTCCCAGACCTGCATGGAAATGTGGCACAGGCAGGCTCCAGGGCACAGCCTGGGGAGCTCCCATCCCAAGCAAAACCCCTTTCAAATATAAACACATCTCTTCCACCCAAATACATATTTCTGGCCTCAATACGAACCCTTGACCCCCCCACCTCACCTGCCTGCTCCCGTTGCTGTTTTCTCAGTTGCTACACAAACAGGTTTATTTCTGGCTCCTGCCACACGCCAGGTCCCAACACTGCTGCAATGTCATCTCCTGTTACTGGTGTAAGCACGCCGGGGCGGATGCGGTGGCTTCAGAGCAAACCCCTTCCAGCACGGCCCCGGCAGCTGCTCAGGATCTGACCCCGGGCACTTTTAGCTTGTTGCTCGGTGGCCCAAGTGTTTTTCCACACAGATAAAGCCCTGTCAGCGCCCTGCTGCCACCAGCACCCGTGCGGGAGGGTGACGGGGAGTGAGAGATGCACTGGTCAAGGTGTTGCCAGGCTCTGGTGTTGTCCCCCCCCAGGAGTGGGGATATGGGGGTGCCGGCACCCCGGCTGCGGCTCTGTGCTCCAGTGCTGACACTCTGCCCAACCAGCTCAGTGTGTTGCACTGAGGCGTCACTCACAACCTTATCAACACCTTGTCATGGGGTGAGTTTTCAACAGCATCCCAGCCTGGTTTGGGTCGAAGGGACCTTAAAGCTCATCCAGTTCCAAGCCATGGGCAGGGACACCTTCCACTAGAGCAGGTTGCTCCAAGCCCCTGTGTCCAACCTGGCCTTGAACACTACCAGGGATGGGGCAGCCACGGCTTCTCTGGGCAGCACCTGAGCGCTCTCATAATGAAGGATTTCTTCCCTAATATCCAATCTAAATCTTTCACCTTCTCATGGGCTGCCCCATTGCCCCCTTCCTGCAGGCGGGGCAGGAAGCACTCCCTGCTTGGTGAGTTCAGTGAGGCCCAGCTGCTGGTTATTGGCAATTAATGCTGTTAATTGCTGTTAATTAATACTGTTAATTGTTATCAGCAGTGCTGGGCCTTTCTCTTAGTAGGGAGTAGTTGTGTTGCTTTGGAGGGGTGAGGATTGAATCTTTTTTTGCTCTGCAGCTCCTGTGAGCTCTTCAGTGCTTCCCTTTGGGTTCTGCCTGCAGGTAAGTTGGGCTCCCACCAAGGAGCTTTCTGCAGGTTAAAGTCAAGCAGTGGGATATAAAAAGCTGTTTGGGGTGTGAAGCTGCCCAGGATTGCATGGAAACCTGCAGAGAGCACTCACTGTCATGTAGGTGGGGTGTTTTTAGGTTACAGCATTGCCTTGGTGTGCTGTACAAAGCTGCATTGAAAAATACACAGGGTAAACTCTGCTCTGAGGACCTTGTGCTCATGTTGGAGCAGCCCCTGAGCTGAGAGGCAGCCAAAAGAGCCATCTCAATGTGGCCACCCCATTCCAAGGGCTGGGCTGAACTGGGAGCATCCAGTGGTCCCTGCTGGCACGCAGTGCAGTGCCCACCCTGACAAAGGGATACTGGTGAACGTCGTCTCCTCCAGCTCACGCAGGTCCTTCAGGACAGCCCAGGGATGACGGCAAGCAGTGTATGGGCTGCATATGTTCCTCTGGATTAGGGCCAGCTCAGGAGCTGCTTATGCTAACGGAGCTAATCGCCATAATCTTGTCACACAAATGCCTCCCCTCTGCGGGCAGGGATTTGGGTTATATGTGGGTGCCAGCAGGGTTGGGAGGTGGCACAGAGAGGAGGCACATCTGGGGCTCATGGGGGCACTGCCAGGTTGGGTTCAGCCTGGGCTGGTGTGAAGCCCCCTCTCCTGTGCCCTGCTTTGGGGTCTCAGCAGCGCGGGGTGAGCTGCCCTCCAGGGACAACGTGCCTTGGGATGTGGGTTTAAAAGCAAGTCCCTGTGAGCCAGCCCAGTGCCTGTAACCCCTGTGCGCTGCTGTTCCTCTGGCCTTCTGCCTGTTCTGTGTCCTTTTCCACTT
The DNA here is from genome assembly GCF_004027225.2 of Strigops habroptila. Classification (NCBI taxonomy): domain Eukaryota; kingdom Metazoa; phylum Chordata; class Aves; order Psittaciformes; family Psittacidae; genus Strigops; species Strigops habroptila. The sequence goes on from NC_044294.2 coordinate 1,202,181, forward strand.
TGTGCTGTGGTTTTCGCCCTGCTTGTACCTCCAAGGTGATCCTGTGTAATCCTACAGTCTGTCCTCCTGTGGCTCATCTGGGCTGATGGGCCCAGGCTGGGGACACTGTCTGTCCACCTCGGGGTCTTATTTAGCTTATTTCCTTGTGTCAAGCCTCTGCCAATCTTTCCAGGTCACAGATATCTCTGGCTGAGCCCCTGCGAGGTCTCTGTGCCATGCACGAGCCTCTGAGGCTCTCTTCTGCCCTGCTCCAACACCACCTCTTGCTGACAAGGAGCTGAGTCTGTTCAAGTTCATCCAAGTTATTTGGCACTCAGAGAAGCCTCTGGGCTCCCTATCTCTGCCCCAGAGCTGCCCATTAAATCCCACATAGTGATGAGTGATGGGGAGGCATGAGATAGGATCTGTCGCTGAGGTGGTGAAGCAGACAGCTCCATCCTACAAAACGGGGCACGTTGGGTTGGAGATGTGACGTGAGGGCTGGACATGAGATGCTGATCGCTCCTTGTTCTGAGGCCATGGGGCCTCAGATGTGCCTTAGGCAAGAACTAATACTTGCTTGCAAGCTCAGTTTTGTGTGGGATCTGTGATTTTTTTGCTTGCCAGTTGGACTCCATCCCTTCCTAAGCAAATTATTTTAGAAGATCTGTATTTCTGTGTTTGAGTAGTGGGTTTTGTGACTGTGACTTAAGGAAGTACATTTGGCATCATCTGGTGGGTGATGAATCAGGATACAGTTTCCAGGTGGAAAAATCATAGAGTCACAGACTGGTTTGGGTTGAAGGGAGCTTAAAGCTCCTCCAGTTCCAACCCCTGCCACGGGCAGGGACACCTTCCACTAGAGCAGGTTGCTCCAAGCCCCTGTGTCCAACCTGGCCTTGAACACTGCCAGGGATGGGGCAGCCACAGCTTCTCTGGGCACCCTGTGCCAGCGCCTCAGCACCCTCACAGGGAAGAGCTTCTGCCTCAGAGCTCATCTCAATCTCAGATGTGTGTAGGGGCCGGACAGAAAAGAGGGAGAAAAATCCTTGTACCTGTCAATCAGACAGATATAATCCTGAGCAATATTTCCTGCCATGTCCTGCAATCACTGTGTGTCAGCTACAGTACATCCAGCGGGAAGGGGTTGTGGAGCCGTCCTGCTCTGGTATGTGAGCAACGCCAGAGCCTCCTGGGTGCTAATCTGCCGAGGGGAAGCCTCTCCCCACCATGTGCCAAGGGGCATTTCTCCTGCCACAGAAGGGTGGTGCCAGTGGGGAATATCCCTGGCAAGGCCCTGGTATTGCCAGCCCAGGGACACCCCCTGCTCTGGTAGGGTTAGGAGACAGGCTCTCCATTTAAATGCTCTGACTTGTCTTGAGATGAGCAACTGAAGGGTGAAGTGGAGAAAATTCCTGGTTGCTTTTTGGGTAATAAATCCAGGTTATAAAAGCTCTTTTCATGCTAAAGGATCCCACAGTGCTTCATAAATAGATTCACAAACCATGCATGAGGATCGCTTCCAAGGGCTGAGACGCAGCAGGAGCAGCTGGTGGGAGCCGAGCTGGAGCTCCTGGAGCAATGCAGCTTGGGGCAAAGCCATCCAGAGACACCCTGAAAGCTGGGGTGGCAGCTCCCCACATCCCACCATGTCCTCATGGAGCTCATCTCCTTCCCAACAGGCTGCCTTTGCATGGAAAAAACCTCACAGCACCAAGTCCCACCACTACTTCCCGTCCTTATTCCAATCCTCCTGTTGCTTTGTGAATGACATTAATATCTATAATGGGAATTAACAATATCTTTTCAATTCTATTACCCCATATCCTAAAAGCATGTGGGATTATTTAAAGGTATTATCACTTTTTAAGCAGGATAGCTTTTCACCATGCTGGTGGTCCCTGTATGGTGGTTCTTTCTCTGCTGTGTAAAGCTGTGTGATGTGTGGATGACAGAGGATCTGGCTGTGCTCCATGCATCCCTTTGAAAGATCAATGTGGAAAACGGGTATCTTGGTGTTTGTGGGCCAGATTTTAATCTGCTCATGGAGTACCTGGAAATAGGAGCCCAAACGTGAGGACGAGCCTGTTTCCAGCCTGTCTGCAGGGTTTTGCTGTGCCAGCGGCTGGGTGCTGCTCACCTCCAGCCCAAACGGTCTGCAAAGCGTTTGGCTGGTCCTGCGCAATAAATCACAGCGCTGGCCTCCTTCCTGGGAGGCGCAGGGAGCTGCCCCGGGAGGGATGACAGCGAGAAGAGACCGTCCCGATCCATCCCCATCCACCGGCCGCGGCGGGGCTGCGCGGGGGCCGTTCGCCACCTCGCGGCGGCTCGGCCACGGTAGCACCGGGAACGGGCGAGCTCGCAACGCGCTGAACGCCCTGAACACCTTCAACCGCATCACACTGCCCCGCCGAGGGCACCCCGGCCCGCAGCCACCCCCTAGGGAGGTGGTGGGGAGATTCCCATGGGAAGCGGGATTCCACCCGTGCTGCCTCCGGAGTGGGGTTTGTCTTGGAAATAGAGTTACAGAGCAAAGAGGGCTGAAATGAAACGCTTCAGTCAGTGTTTCATGGGTCAATTAGGGAAGGTTGGACGGGGCTTGGAGCAACCTGCTTTAGTGGAAGGTGTCCCTGCCCGTGGCAGGGGGTTGGAAGTGGATGAGCATTAAGAGCCCTTCAACGCAAATCAGGCTGTGATTCATTTTCCTTTGACCAGATTCCTCTATGAAGACAAACTTGGGCTTAAAAGCTCAGTTTGCCAAACGTGCCAAGACAAGCCAAAGTGAGGGGAAGCAGATGCTGGGAAAACCCCATGGAGTGCACCAGCTGCTCTAATGCATCTTTGACCTATGATCCATTGTTACTGGATTTGACCCCCTAAAGCCTCTTGTTATTGGGGTGAAGGATGCAGGGTCAGATTCCAGGCGATGCTGCAACTCCCAGAATGAATCTACTTTCCCAGTAGGAAATGTTCTTGCTGCAAGCATCCCACCGCAGCGTGCTGGGAGCAGGCGAAGGCCTCCTCAGTGCTGTGGGTTTCACAGGGAAATTCGGGATTCACAGTGAGAGGAACCACCAATTTGACAAGAGCTTTATTTATAAAGCTGCCAGCGCCTGGTGTGGGTTTACTCACTCTCCCATCTGGTGACTATTGCTACCACCTCCCTCAGTCTCTCAGTGCTAATGATGTACTTTGATTAGCTAGATCTGCTGCTTCACTCAGCTATCCATCAGTCGCGGGTTAAAACTGACTTTTATTGTGCTTTTATTGGCTTGAGTAAAAATCTGAGAGGATCTTATTGATCACAGAAGCTGCTGGGATGGCAGATGTGGACCAGATGCTTCCTGCTCTGGTGCAAGCAGCTCTGCCTGGGTGTAGGATTGGGCAAAGGATATTGCTTGCTCTTCCCTGTTGCCGCTCTTCCCTGTCCTGTTCCTTTCAGGCTCTGGATTCAGTGTATGCTCGAGCCCAGAACCCCGCCGTGTGCTGGGCTGCACCCCCAGAGCATGAGCAGCAGGTCATGGAGGGGATTCTCCCCCTCTACTGTGCTCTGGGGAGACCTCCCTGCAGTCCTGATCCAGCTCTGGGGCAACAGCACAAGAGGGACGTGGAGCTGTTGGAGTGACTCCAGAGGAGGCCCCGGAGCTGCTGCGAGGGCTGGAGCAGCTCTGCTCTGGAGCCAGGCTGAGAGAGCTGGGCTGGGGCAGCCTGGAGAAGAGAAGGCTCCTTAAGGGGAGACCTTAGAGCAGCTCCAGTGCCTAAAGGGGCTCCAGGAAACCTGGAGAGGGGCTTTGGGCAAGGGCCTGTAAGGACAGGACAAGGGGAATGGCTTTAACCTGCCAGAGAGGAGATTGAGATGAGCTCTGAGGCAGAAGCTCTTCCCTGTGAGGGTGTGAAGCTGTAGCTGCCCTGTCCCTGGTAGTGTTCAAGGCCAGGCTGGACACAGGCTTGGAGCAACCTGCTCTAGTGGAAGGTGTCCCTGCCCATGGCAGGGGGTTGGAACTGGATGAGCTTTAAAGGTCCCTTCCAACCAACACCAGGCTGGGATTCTGTGAGCCTGCTTTCTTCTGGTGGCAGTTGTGTGTTGGGGACCCGGTGTGGGCCCTGTGTACCGTGGGCCTGGTGTCCCCTCTCCTGAATGCTGCAGTCATTTTATTTTGCTGTTGCTTTCCTTTAGTTATGAATAGAAGAGGGAAGTTCTGCTTCCGTGGCTTGGTCTGTCCTTGTGACACTGGTGAAACTGCTGACACTGGCGCAGATGGAGGTGCTGGTTTCCAATCAGGACCCTCCATCAGGGCATCTTGAAGAGGCTTCCAGAGCCGGTTGTGGTTCACAGTGAGCCTGGAGCCCATGTGTGGTGTGGGGCTGGGGCTGCGGGCCTCGGGAGTGTGCTCTAGGCTCTTCCACTTGCTCCTGGCTTTGGGCATGTTTCTTCATCTCTCTTCCCCAGGGCCACTGGCTGCTTTTTGTGTGACAGTGGGTTAGGGAGGGATGGGTGTCAATGACAACCAGGCCCCGCTTTTTATGTCCATAAATGAAAAGTCTTGATTTCCCCTTGTGCTCCAGCTGAAGAAACATTTGTTGGGATGTCAGGCGTGTCGCAGCTCAGCACTAACCCTCTCTCTCGGCCTCCTCAGCATCTTTGTTGAGTTCTGGGTTGAACGTGGAAATAGGGATAGTCGAGTCGTTACCACCGGACGCCTTTGTTCTTTCCAGAGCGGCTCCCGCCGGTGCTGGCGGTGGATGCGCGTTCCCCGGCTCTACCGGGAGCCGTGGCCGAGCCGGGCACCAGCCCATGGAGCCGCTTTTTCCCTGCGGGGCACCGGCGGGGAGGGCGGGGGGACACCCCGCGACCCGTTCCCATCCCGCCGCGGGGTTGGCGGCCGAGACCCCGGCTCCGAGCCCCGCAGCCGCGGACCCCGCATCCGCCGGCGGGAAGCGATGGGGCCGGGCCGGTCCGTCCCTTCTCCGCCTTCCCCCCTCCCAGCCCCGGCGGGCGCAGGCCCGGTGCCCGCCCCGCCCCGTCCCTCCCCCGGCGGCCGAGGCGCTGACATCAGAGCCGGGCCGCGCCGGGAGGAGGACGAGGAGGAGGAGCCGCACCGGAGCGATCGCTCTTGTCGGGGCCGGGGCGCACCGGCGGGGGGCGGCGGCGGCGGCGCTGCTTCACCCCCCCCCCGTCCCGTCCCCCCGCCAGCCCCATCCCGCTCCCCGGGGCTCCGCCGGCCGCGAGTCCCGCCGCCCGTCCCGGCCCGTCCCGTCGGGCCCGCCGCGCTCCCGCCATGCTCTCCGGGGCACCGCCGCCGCCTGCCGGCTTCCCCAGCCCGCCGCCGCCCCAGCCGCCACCGCCGCCGCCGCCCGCCGCTCCACAACACGGGCCGCCGCCGTTCCCGGTGAAGGGCGGCCTGCTGATCCGGAAGAATGCCATCACGGACGACTACAAGGTCACCACGCAAGTGCTGGGGCTGGGCATCAACGGGAAAGTTTTGGAGATCTTCAGTAAGAAGAGCGGCGAGAAGTTCGCTCTCAAGGTGCGAAGGGGGATCCCCCCCTCGACGGAGGGCGGGGGGGAACCGGGAACCGAGCGGGCGGCTCCGCGCTGCCTCCGCCCCGCCGCCGGGCTGCGGAAGGGGCAGGAGGGGCGGGCAGCGGCGGCGAGGCCTGACACTGATGGAAGATGTTTGCGGCGGGGGGAGCCGGGGGGTCCCGGGGGCCGGACGGGGGGACGGGAAACGGGAAACGAGCACCGCCGTCCCCGGGAGCGGGGCGTGCGGCGGAGCCGGCCGGGACAATGGAGCCGCTGCTGCCCGGCCGCCCGCCCGCCTTTAATTGCTGTTTCTTCCCCCTGTTAAGACGTGGCTTTCCGGCTTTCTAATGTGAAATGAAGGGAAATGACATCCCGAGGGGGTGGGAGGGTCTGGAGCGGAGGGGAGCCCCCAGGCTGGTTGGGGTCACCCCATCTCGGAACATGGGGCTCCCATACAGCCGGGTGTCCCTCTCCCATCGCTGGTCTCTCCTGTCTCCGGTGTGAAAGAGAGCAGTTGTCATCCCTGGTATCAGACAGGGAGCATCTCAGCGTTACTACTTGTACCCCTCATTCCCAGCTTACTTTTCTTGTAGTGTCCGCACAGGTGTATTTTAACCTCCCCTAGGTAATGCGATGGATTCCTTGTTTACCCCAGTGAGCTTTTTTGAGCCAAGGGGGGAGCGTGTCTCCCTGCTGGAGAGACTTGGGGAAGTTTGAATGGATCCGGGCATGCCAGGTGACGCGGGTGCAGGCAGGCTGCTCAGCGGGAGCGCCGTGTTCTCTTGCATCCGTGCGATTTGTGCCCACACATGAGCTGTTCAAACCCTCAGCGTTACTCGAAGATCCATCGAGGATAAAAGAACAACCCACCTAAACCCATAACCCCCACCTCTGTTGTTGTTAGAGCTGCTCATTTGTTGGTATCTGGGGCTCCTAACCTGAATGAATGAATGAACAAGGGGCTTCGGAGGCATGAGTTGCACTGCAGGGGTGGTGGGGTCGGCAGGGGATGGTGCTGGGTGTTGTGGTGAAGGAGGGGGGGTCAGTGGAGTAATGGAAGTTTGACTTTGCCTTTGGAAACACAGGCGTTTCTCGTGAGCTGTACCGTGTTGTGCTCCAAGACGAAGTGTGTTGTCACCTCGTTTGCTTGGGAATTAGTAAAACCCTCTTCTGTTTTGACAGACGGGCTCCTCCTCGCTTCTGCATTGACTCATGTATTTAAAGTGCAGATTCCAGCACTTCCCTTTTCCAGGCCTGAAAGGGGAAGGATGGCAGAGGAGACTGGGATGGTCAGGGCCGTTATCTTGCCCACCGCAGAGCGCAGTGGGGTCGGAATTTACTTTCATGAGTCGTGCTGGTTCCTTGGCTGCATTGGAAAGTGTCTCAGAGCACAGGAGGATGCATGGTGATGTGGGAGAGTGGCACGGAGCATCCGCGTGGCTCTGGAGGGTGAGGTGTATTCAATGCCAAATCTCTGCTTTGGAAAAGCATTGGTTGTCTTCCCTGTCCCCTGCCCCGGCCTCTTCACACCTCCTGGCTGGGGATGGAAGGGTTCAGCTGAGCAGTTGGACGTGTCTCTGGCTTTTCAAAGAGCAGCACAGCTGCTACTGTAAGTGATTCCTTCCAGCACCTTCAGAACTGCAGCGCTTGGAGTTTGGGCTCTTGGATGAGCCGGGGCATACCCGGCTTGCCTTGGTGAGTGGGAAGTTGGATCCCAAGACTTGGATGATTTGATTGCAGTATTTGGAGTGAACTCCCAAGCCCAGACTTGGTGGGATGACTGCCCCAGACGTGATGTGTGCTGACTTCATCCCCTCCTCTGGTATGCAGCTGGGCTAATGTCTCCTTTAGAGACCTGCCGAGAGGTATTTGGGTCCGAATTACTCATGGGCTGCATCAGTGTGGAAAGATGACCTAAAGCAGGATCCGCAGAAGTGATTCCATCGAGTTGTCATGTTTCAGATGATGCTTAAAAGAATCCTGATGGCCCAACGCCAGAAGCCACAGCTGAAATCTCTCTCTGTGCTGCCTGCTTTAGTTGTGCGGCAAACCTTTCCATTTGGAACACTGCTCTTTGCATTTACCATTCCAAAATCTTGTATAATAATGCAATCCTCGCTGGAGGGAAACAGTTGTGACTCTCCCTGATATTAATGGTGTTTTCTGGTTTTGTTGTGCTTCCTTTTGCATCCCAAGCAACTATTATGTTGTTAAACATCTTTCTCCCAAACTGAGACCTTTTAGGTTAGGGTTTTGCTGAGAGTCACAGAATCATAGAACAGTTTGGGTTGAAGGGACCTTAAAGCTCATCCGGTTCCAACCCCCTGCCATGGGCAGGGACACCTTCCACTAGAGCAGGTTGCTCCAAGCCTTATTTGCTTAAGAGAACTTTTCAGTGCTCCAGGAGAGTTTGAGCTTGGAGCCAGCGTTCCAACAGCAGTTAAAACGTTACAGCCAATTTTCTCCTCCTTCCAGTGCAATAGTCCGTGACAGAGACGCATCATTAAATAACATAGCATTGTGTGTGTGAGTTAATAGATGGTAGTTGGGTTTGCTGTGTAGTACCTGGTGAAAACAGGAGATATTCCTTTCCTTATAGGTCTTTATGATTTGTTTTGCAGTTTCCCACCCTCTATTTTATTCTATTTTTTGGTACCAAGCAATACCCAAAGTGTGGCATCCCTGAGTTAATGGGCGGGAAATAGGCAACTGATGGTCCCAGTCACCCATGACCTGACTTGGTTTGATGCGCAGTGATTTACTGCAGGTTGTGAACACAAAGTCTGTGGAGGGGTGATGAATGGAACTGAGACGCGAGGTCTAGGTGGTTTCTTGCCTGTTTCTTCCTTGTACCTTGGTGTGATGTATGACTAGGCAAAATTAGGCTTGTCATTTCTGTGCAGCTGGCTGTATGTAGGTCACCGCTGGCCTGGCTCAGCCGTGTTGGTTGTGGTCAGGCTGTTGGCATTAGTGACATAGGCTGCAGCAGTAGGGCTGGGAGCAAGGTCTGTCTCACCTCCTGCAAATTCCACTTTTAAGACTAATCTTTAGGCAGGATACTGGGTTAATGGCTTAATTTTCAGGTGAGCCAGATGGAAAGTGGGAGCTGGGAATGGTAGATGGCAAGTTTTACTGTATGTGTTGCTCAGTGAAGCTCTTTGGAGCAGATTTCCTTAAAAAAAACCTAATAAACCCCACTCCCAACTCCGGCTTCAAAGAGGAAGTCCTCACCTGGATTGGGAAGCTTTGGAAGAGGTTCGCAGGGCCTTGGAGACTGTTTGCAAATTTGCCCCCTCTATGGCAGCCTGTTTCTGGAGCATCCTTGGTGCCTTGGGGCATGTTTGCGAAATGCTCTCAAGTCTTGCTCTCAGCCTCATCAGATGGTCTGTGAGAGATGGTTCCTCTGGTGGAGAAAGAGGAAGGAGGCCAGTGCTTTTGTGGGTCATTATTCTTGTGAGACGCCTGTCGTGGAAATAGGGCAGGCGTCTCATAGCAGAGAACTGAGCAGTTCTGTGGATGAGCATGCTTGGGTGGCTGGTGGCCTCGTGCTCTCTTTGCCACCATGGCAAGGATTCTTACAGAGCTGTTTTGGGGACCAAAGCAACCTGTTTACGGTGGCTTCCTGCAGCTTCATTTGAGATCAAGTGCTTTGTTACCTCTGCCAAATCCAGCTGGAAAAATAAACACCTAAGGGATGGAGCAGATGAAGATCTTGGGCTCACGTTCATGGGGAACAACTCTCTGTGTGTCTGCTCTACTTGTGCTCCTCTCTCAGTGGGGGATTTATGTTTTTTAATTCTACCATGTATTTGATATAATCAGAATAGAACCAGAAATGTCTCTGCTGTGGCCTAGTTGAAAAGCTGTGGGAAGTGTCGTGCCATCACTGGGAGTTTTCCAAGGCAGTGGTTTATTATCTCATTGACCAAAGGAGTCTCCTGACTTGGGGTTTGAGTTTGTTTAAACAATTTAGGATTTGCCATAATCTCTTCTAAATGCATGACGTGTTCTGAGCAGTCAAACTGACAACTAGGATGGACTGATTACAGCCTGGGTGCAGGGGCTTGGGTTTTGCTTTGGTACATGCCCAGGAAGTGGTGGGGCACTTCCTCTTAATAATAATCTCATGCCATCAGCCATAGGTCTTGCAGAGAAGGCCGGTGTTTCCCACGTTCTCAGAGGTGGGCAACTGAGGCACAGTGATTTACTGAAGGTCTTGCAGCCCGTCAGAAGTGAGACCAAGCTGAGCTGCTTGTTCCAGGATGAATTCTTCATGGGCAGCAGCCCTACAGGATGAAAGCACAGCCCCTGTGTGTGTGCTTTAACACAGCCAGGTAAAACGATGATTTTATCATTCATGCTGAGCTCCCGCTGGCCTGCAGCGAGGTTTCTGCCATCTGCCAGCACGGGCATGGGGAAAGCCCAGTGTTCAGGACAGCTCTTGTCTGCAGGGCTGCGGAGGCACCAGCTCTGCCCCTGGGTAGTGAGTGGTGCAGGGCTGAGCTGGGCTTTGTCAGACATGTGTTCCCTATTCCAGAGCATTTAAAGCAGTTTATAACTAATAATCTGAAGCTGTGCAGACCGAGAGCCAGGTCTGGTGTATCTGCTGGGTGATGGGTAAGGCAAAGATGGTGGAAACTCCCAGAAAGTTCCTACCTAAGAAGCCTGAAAGAGTGAATTGGGGACTTCTTCACCCAGAGGAGCTGTGGCTGCCCCATCCCTGGCAGTGTTCAAGGCCAGGTTGGACACAGGGGCTTGGAGCAACCTGCTCTAGTGGAAGGTGTCCCTGCCCGTGGCAGGGGGTTGGGACTGGATGAGCTTTAAGGTCCCTTCCAACCCAAACCAGGCTGGGATTCTGTCCTTCCAGAAACCTCCAGGATGTGCTCTGGGATCTGATGGGATGGATGAATTCCTGATGGGTGGTGTGAGGCTCCTGTGGGTATGTGGGAGGAGCGTCTAGGTTGGAAGTGTCCATTTGGCCATCCCTGCGGCACAGGGAGCAGCGTGGCTCCCTGTTTGGACCCTTCATGGTGGGCTCACGTGCCCCACACCAGTGTGGTCCAACGGCTTTGCAGCAGAGGCAGTGGCTGATGCTGTTTTAAACCCCATCCGTCTGCTGGGGTTTGCACAAGAAACCAGGAGGAACGAGCCCTCCCTTCCTTAAGAAACCCTTTCTTCCTGCTAGCTCCAAGCGGCTTCCCGACCTGCAGCCGGCCCTCGCTGAAGCCAGGCTCCTCTCCGAGCACAACTGGCCTCAAGTTGCAGCATTCAGGCAGCATGACCTCACCTCCTGGTTTCCAAGAATAACTGCTGCCTCCCCTGCGCTGTCTGCGCGGGCCAGGGCGGCTGCTGCAGCCCCGCTCCTGGGGCCTCGCTATTGCCGGGTGCCCCCCGGCAGCCCCACGTCTGCCCCACGCCATTTGGTTCCTCTGGGAGCAGTGGTACAGGCAGCACAAGGGAGGCAGGAGCTGGGAGAGGATCTGCAGGACCTCCCAGGGTGGTTTTGATGGATCCATGAGGACCAGGGTGATCCCTCCAGCAGCTCCAGGGGCTGGCATTGGAACCAGCCTTAATCAGCCTCTCCCCAAGAAACCTGTTTCAAGCCTGGGCAGTCATGTTGAATCAGTATTTCAGTGTGGTCCAGAGCTGTTGAGCATCTCTGATGTTGGTGTTGGATTTTAAAAGCCCCTGAGACCCGTATCCTACTGAAAGTGGGTCCCATCCCCTCCATGGATGCCCTTTGTCTTCCATGCCTGAGGGATGCTACACTGCATGTTCCTTTCTCTGGCTGGCACGAGGACTGTGTGCGTGACTGGTGCCTGTTTTGGAGAGGGCTCCTGCCTCTACAGCCGGTTCCCCTATGGAGATGGATGGGGAACAGCACGTGGGAGTTAGAGCAGGGCACATGGGAGCAAATCTGAATGCAGAGAGCTTTAACAGCCTTTTAAGCTGTTGGGTTTTTGTACCTCATGGCTAAGTTATTTCAAAGATTTCAGCCTTTTAAGATCTTACCAATTTGAGGTAGGGATTATAGTGACCGGCAGGTTTAATGGTTGCATTAACTCGCTGTTTCCTTTGTGGCCTCAGGAAGGGACTAATGACCATGAGACTGTGAGTGCTGGTAGATCCCCCTGACCCAAGAGGACCTGAAACACGAGTTCTGCTGGAGATGCAGTGAGTCTTGTAGGTATGATTCTATCTACAAGAAACCTGGAGAGGGGCTCTGGACAAGGGCCTGTAGGGACAGGACAAGGGGAATGGCTTTAACCTGCCAGAGGGGAGATTGAGATGAGCTCTGAGGCAGAAGCTCTTCCCTGTGAGGGTGCTGAGGCGCTGGCACAGGGTGCCCAGAGGAGTTGTGGCTGCCCCATCCCTGGCAGTGTTCAAGGCCAGGTTGGACACAGGGGCTTGGAGCAACCTGCTCTAGTGGAAGGTGTCCCTGCCCGTGGCAGGGGGTTGGGACTGGATGAGCTTTAAGTTCCCTTCCAACCCAAACCACGTTGTGATTCCATCTCTGATTCTATGCTGTGAGCCGCAAAAGTGCTGTTTGGAGCGTGGTGGAACAGTACGAACCATCAGGCACTGGTGTGGCTCCTCTCTGAACACTGCTGGGAGCATCTTCCCATGAGTTAGAGCGTTACGTCAGGGTGCTGCTTTGCTGGGACAAGATGCTCTCTCCCAGTGGAGTGCTCTGCAGCCGGCGCAGCATTTGCCGTCGTGTAATGGGATTATTCAAGCCGCTTGCGTCAGGGCTGCATGTGATTCTGTGTCTGGGCGTCCAGCGAGCTGGAGCCTAAACTAGAGATAAAGTTGGAAATGCAAACCCAGATCTGAATGTTCCTGGGGCGCCCAGCCAGGCTGGGGCTTTGCAGCTCTGCTCCTGCTAGATCTTCTTACCTGCTTTGGGCCATAGATTTGGGATTGGTGGAGGGATGGACTTGGTTCCTTCATTGTAGTTAGCTTTGCTGCCTCATTTTGTGTGCCCCTCGCTGCAGCCAGCTCCCTTCTTGAGTTCAACCTCTCCAGCTCTGCTGGCCCCAGAAGAGAGGCGTATATGGGGCTTGGAGTTGTCATTGCCATATGCCTCTAGAACAGGGTACGTCTGTGTAACAGCAGGTGAAGACTCTGTGTTGTCTCTGTCCCAAGGGCTGCAGCATCTCCTGTGTTTCAGTGGGGCAGACATGGATGGGAGCATCTTCTCCTGAGCTGCTCTCCCTGTCTGCTGTCTTCCCAGTGTCCTCTGGTCCATGGCACTGAGCACTCGAAAGGCTCCTTGGATCTCCTGCCAAATGTGTGTTTTCAGGGAAATGCGGCTGGAACACAAGCTGAGGCTGCTGTGGAAATTTGGCAGCGCATCCAGGCAGCCTGGAATTCCAGTAGCTGCAGCTCATCGCTTCTCGCACCCATAGGTGCGGGTGGGAGCCGGGTCTGAGCGGCGCTGCCTGGACATGGCGATGGCATCCAGGGATCTCAACTGGGCTGGGGAAAAGCAGTTGGATCCAAACAGACCAGAAAGTACATATGTTATCCTCAGCCTGACTTAACAAAAGTGGCTTTAACCTGCCAGAGAGGAGATTGAGATGAGCTCTTAGGCACAAGCTCTTCCCTATGAAGGTGCTGAGGCGCTGGCACAGGATGCCCAGAGAAGCTGTGGCTGCCCCATCCCTGGCAGTGTTCAAGGCCAGGTTGGACACAGGGGCTTGGAGCAACCTGCTCTAGTGGAAGGTGTCCCTGCCGGTGGCAGGGGGTTGGAGCTGGATGAGCTTTAAGGTCCCTTCAACCCAAACCAGGCTGGGATTCTATGAAAAATAGTAAGTTAAATAAAAAGCAGGGGACAAGCAACAGGGATGGGTTTTGGTTTTTCAGTAGCCTCATTGCACCAACCAGCTCGGTGCTTGAGAACAATTTTAATTGACTGTATTTACACCAATTTTAGCAAAAAGGCAGGGGCTGTGCTCACATTGGGTGTCAGTGACCTGTCACCCGTGGTGTGCTGGCTCCTGTGGCGCTACAGCTCCCATAGGTGCTGCTTGCAGAGCCGTTGTCACCCATAGCAGCCTGCTCCGGCCAGCCCAGTCCCCTCCGGGCTCTGCTGTGACTCCCTTTTCCTCTTCAACCATTTTGCAACCTCCCTGCCCATTGCACTGGGCAGCTTGCTAAGAGCATCCGGGCGGCTCTTGCATAAGTGTCTCTGCTGGGTGTTGAGAAGTTTGGGCTTGGCAGGAAGTTTAAACACGGGTTATCTCCTGGAAGTCATTGGAGCTGTGAATCTGGGTACCTCCCGTGCTGCAGGCAGAGCTGGGCTGTTTTGGGGAGCCTGGGGATGCTGCAGCCTGTGGCCAGGCTCCTGGAGAGGGCATCTTTCCCCTTGCTGGCCCAGGAGCTTGGAAGAGACTTGCAGAGGCCTTTGCTTTTGTCTTCCTCAGTGCTTTTCCTTTCAAGGAGTGACCCTGTTCCTGATGTGAGGGGCTGACCCTGTTCCTGATGTGCATTCGTATTGGAGCAGGATTGCTGACATCTCCCTCTCCATCTCTCCCAACCCTGTTTATTCCACTTTGTGGTTGAAACTCCTGGTATCTTTTGTGATAAGGAAGAGTTGCTGATAACAGCTCTCTACCAGGACACGAGATGCTCTGTGGGTGGTGGGATTCAGCAGGGAAGCACTCCAGGTCTTTTTGGCGGGGGGTTGGAAGTGTCCTGGTGCTCCTGTTCCTCGCTGCTGGAGCAGATGGGCAGCCCAGCCTTGGGTGCCTGTTGTTAGAGATGCAGATATGGGGCTGATGAAGCCTGGGTGAGTAAGATGCTGAGGATTTTATGAACGGATTAGAATGTGGTCTCCGCATGCTGCTGAGCAGCAGCTCCAGTGCCTCCCAGGCAGCTGCGGGGCAGGAGGGCTGGGACCTGGTTCTGCTTTCCTGGGAGCTTCCTGGGGCTTGTGCCCTCTGCTGCAGTCTGGAGAGATTCATGGAACATGATGTTCTCCGTGTGCTTCAGCCCTGAGATTCCTGTCTGATATTCCTATTGCTGGGCTTCATCTCGAGGATCTGCAGGGCAGGGAGGGCTCTGGCTCTGCGAGGTCCAGCTAATGAGTTGCTTTTGGTGTAGGCAGTTCACTTGGCTTTGCTGGGCTCTGGAGTAAGGGCAGCCTGTGCCTGGCAGGTGAAGCACCTCTGCCTTTCACCAAAACATCCCTTTCGTGTTTCTTTTTCCCTAAAGCACTTGCTGTCTGTTGTATTTGGTAAGATAAGTGTTTATCTGCTGATAAACGCTGTTGAGCAGTGTGGTACTGGGCATCCATGGGAGGATAAGCGAGTCCTTCCCAGAGCACATATGTGTGTGCTGTATGTCAAAATGATGCAGGAGCATAAAACCTCTGCTGCTGACCCCTTGCTCTGTGCTGTTGTCTGTTGGGCAGGATCTCTTCATGGGAGATAATGGCGTTTCCCTTTTGGTAACCTGGAGGGGGTGAAGGTTTCTCCTCTGATGGTGTTTTCAGAGGTGTTTGCACTCAGTTTTGCATGCTGGAGTATTTTGAGGTTATGGTGCTGAATGGGATGCTGGTGAAGGGCTCTGTCCAGGGCTTCGCCAAACCTCCTGGGTTTTGGGGCTGCTATAACAGATGCTGTGGAGGCTCTCGGGGCTGCTGAAAGCCTGGAGGAGCTAATAATAACCAGCATATCCCTAGAGCTTTAATGAGGTGCCAGCAGGATGCAAAGAAGGGCTTTTTCCTAAATAGAAACACAACTGTGTTTTCCTCCCGGCTGAAGGAGCCTCAGGATGGAGGGAAGAGGGGCTGGTGGAAGAGGAGTGTGCTGCTCAGCCCCTTCAGCTTGTAGGGTGGCAGGAGGCTCTTGGCCTTTCATTGCATTGCTTCAAGCTCCAGGATTTCCCCTAAAACACGTAACTGCAGTGGTGGGTGAAGTGGAAATGCATGAGCATAGGTAGTGTTGGGATTGGAATGTTGCTTGGCTCTTAACCCCATTGCAAACTGGGGGTCCCATGAGCAGCCCTGGCCCTTGGTGAGCTGCTCTGTCTGGGGGAGATGGTGGAGGTTGGTGGGTGATGCTTTCTGCTGAACAGCTCTTGATTGGGCTGCAATCCTCCCCTTTCCCTCTGCCCCTTCATTAGCATCCCTTCTCATCACAAGCCTTGCTGTGGGTCAGCTGCAGCAGCCTCTCTCCCTGCCCCATGCTTGTTGGAGCCCTGTGCATCCCTGTCTGCTCTGTGCATCCCTGGAGCTGGGCTCCTGCATCCAGCTGCATCGGAGCTGACATTGCTGGAGGTGAGAGGTGGAGGGTGGTTGATGGCCGCAGAGACCCTGCCTCTGTGTTGCTCCTGTCCTGGCCTCCCCCTGCACAAAGCCAATCGGCACAGGAGCTGCTTATCTTGTACAGGGAAAAGCCCCAGCCCCAGCCTGAGAATGTTTTGGACATCCTGACTGAGTGGGTTCACCATGCAGGAGTGCGATGCCAACCCCATAGACTGGCACCACTCTGAGGTTTCATGTTGGGGTCCTGGCTGCCGGTGGGATGCTCCTCTCTTCATCGCTGTAGCGATCACCCAGAGCTGCCTGTGGGGCACCACATCCTGGCCTCATCCAGGAAGGTGTTTGTTGAGGCCTGGTGTTGACAGAGCCCATGACGAAGGTGAAACTCTATTAAATAAACAGCTGAGGAAAGGACGGAATGATGCAAAACATGCTGTCGTCACTGACATCCGAGGGTGTGTAAATGAAACCCTCCTCAGGCTTGGCGTTGGAGGAGGAAACGTGTCCCCAGGCCGTGCTGTGTCCAGCACTGGGGTGAATGGTGCTGTCGAGTGGTTGGCCTGATGCAGCTTTGTGGTTTCAATTGTGTGGTTTGGGTCTTTTTTCCTTCTTTAAATATATATATTTGAATCTACATTTCTTTGCACTGCTCAGAGGTGTGGTTGTGGCAGTGCTGGGAGGGGGACTGTCCCATGGGGGACCCTACCCAGGGGCTGAGCCCCAAGAAACTTCATCTTTGTTCAGAGCATGAGCCCAGGAGCTGCTGGGAAGTGATGAGTGTTTGTGGGGCTTCTGGTAGGGATGGGTCTGGGCGGTCTGAGCCTCTACCCTACGTCACTTCTAGTTTAGAATCATAGAATCACAGGGTGGTTTGGGTTGGAAGGGACTTTAAAGCTCATCCAGTTCCAGGGATGGGGCAGCCACAGCTTCTCTGGGCACCCTGTGCCAGTGCCTCAGCACCCTCACAGGGAAGGGTTTTTTCTTCAAGTAAAGAAGTAAGGAAGGGGCTGGCATGTCTGCATATAAAAGCAGCTCTGGGGTGCAGATGGGGGGAATCCCCCCAGAGCTGTCCCTTGGGACAATGGTGGGTTGGGCAGGGTTATCCCTGTGAAGCTGATGGAGCTAAGGACCCAAAATGATGCTTCAAGTGCCTGGTGCTGCCTGTGGGCTGTGTGGTGGAGGCTGAGTCCGTCTGTCTGCCTGATGTCTGTGTGTCTGAGTGCGAGGGACAGCCCCAGCTGGGTGCAGAGGCAGCATCGTGCCATGATAAAGGTTGTGTTCAAGCTGTGCCTGTGGGAGGGAAGTGCAAAGGCTGTAGGTCAGCGCTGAGTTAATGGTTTACGTTAGTGTTTGCATCCGTATTAATCACACCTGTAAATATCAACCACTTCCTATCACCAAAGCACATGTGTGACGCTTCCGATCGGGAGCTCGGCTGCTCCGACAGGGAATCTGGTGAGGGAGGAGGAGCTTAGCCCGGCTCTGAAGAGGTGGGAGTTAAGGGGCTGTGTGTGGAGCAGATCTGCTGCCTGCAGCCATGTCTCACGTAGAGATATCTGCCCTTCCCATGGATTCTGATCTTCCTTTTGCTTTGTATTGTGTGGATAAAAGGCCCCGGCGGCTGCGGCGTGTCCTTGGCAGGGGCTGCAGCAGAGGACCACAGGATGCAGTGGTTTAGTTTGCAGAGAGGGGTCCCTGAGCATCCCCCCTGGAGTGGCTCCGTATGGAGCTGGGCTGCGAATTCATCCTGCCTAGAGACAGCCCTTCCCAGACCCAGTGTCACTGGTGGGAAGTGGCATCTCTGATGCCTGTAGGAGGGGATGGGTTGGGGCATTTTGGTCAGCATGACCACCTTCGTCCCTGTTGAACTCATGAGCTCCTGGAGATCCTGGCCAGGATGGTGGTTCTGTTGTTCTATCCAGACCTGTTCCCTGGGATCTGCTGGGATGTCCCCATGCATAGCATGACATGGGCCCTTGCTAACCATAGCTAATGCCTGGGCTGATCTTGGCTCTCAATACCGGCCCCAGTGCCTCCTGGAGAGACAAGCATTGGGCAAGCCACCAAAACCCAGTACTGCTTCTCGTGGATGGGGAGAAGAGGATGATCCCAAAACAAAAACCTGGGACTGAACAGGCCCCTAACATTTGTTTTCTCAGATATATGAAGCTGAAACTATTATTTCTCTTCATTAAACACCAGCTCCAGCCCTGCTGCTGGTGCGTGAGTCAGCAGGGATGCATTGTGCTGCTGCCTTGTTTCCATCTCATGGAATCACAAACTGGTTTGTATTGGAAGGAACCTTAAAGCTCATCCAGTTCCAAGTCCCTGCCATGGGCAGGGACACCTTCCACTAGAGCAGGGTGCTCCAAGCCCTGAAGCATTTACCTGCTTTGATTTTTCCCCGTGAGTTTTGCTTCCTCATCCCTCCCTACGCCCTCATCCCCACCACGCTGGTGGCTTTTCCGTCAGCATCCAGGGTGCTGCTCCCAGGTACCCGCTTCGGAGCTTCATCTCCTTGAAATCCATGTGCCAGGAATACTTTTGCTGCTGGGACATGGGCTCTGCAGAGTGGGGCTGGCTGGGGGGCAGCACCCTGATTGCACACTGGGGACATGGGCCCCTGGCAGGTGGCTCTTATTGAAGCCCAGGCTTCTCTTCTGCTCTTTGCCTTTGTGTGGAGGGAGAGGCTTTTGTTGCAGCCTGAAAAGGCTGAATAGCTGCTGCATCTGTTGCAGGCAGAGGAAACGCTCAGCAGATGCCCTGGGTTTGGGGAGGGAATGTGGGCTGGGGGGTCCTGAGCATCCTCTGGTGGGCAGGGACCCCCGTGGGGAGCTGCCGAGACCCCTGTGGGAGCACACGGGACACGGAGGGTTGTGCAATGGTTGTGGTGACGGAGGCCCTGGTGCACCGGGGCTCCTTGTGTAACCGTGGTGCAACAGCCGCCTCTTCCCTTGCCCCGTTTCCATCCTCCGCCCCATTGCAACATCGCCTGCAGGAGCAGGGATGGATCTGCCCACTCTGACATCTGCCTCCTGGCAGGGCTTTTAGCTCGCCCCTTGCTCACACAGCGTCATCGTGCCTGGCTTGCTACTTGTCACGGGCCACACGAGGGGGAAGCTTTCCCTGCGATGGCTCTTGGTCTTCCTCCGAGCCCTCCGGTAATTCAGGCTCAGAGAATGTGGCCGAGCAGCTCGAGCGTGTGTCAGTGCGCGTTTGCTCAGCCTGAATTGCATCTCCGCTCTTGTTCCCTGTTTGTAGCTCTTTGTCATCTGAATAATTCTCTTTTGTTGGGATGCTTTTTACAACCTCTCTGTCTTCCCTGAGGCAGGTGAATGTGGAGGTCGACCTTTTGTCCGCAGCGGGAGGGGATGAAGCTGCTAATGCACGGAGCTGGTTGCGTTCGCATCCTTCTCGAATGGTCCAGCCGCATCCTTCCGGATGGTGGGTAGCTGGTGACTAGTGCAGTCCTGCCCTGCAAACCTTGAGGCTCAGATGGAGCCATCTCCATCAGGGAGCAGCAGCCACCCTTCTAAACAGTCACCTTGGCATGGCAGGCTGGGGCATGCTGCAGGCAGGACGCTGCTGGAACCATGCACAGCTCCTTCTTCAGACACCTCACCTCTCCTCTTTGGCTTGCCCCAGGCAAAACAAACGTGAGGATGAGGCTTTTGCCTGGTCTGTTGGGGGGCTTAAAGCTCTTCGTGCAGCGCCTGTGTGTGGCTCCTTGTGCGTGGGCAAGGGCAGAAGTGATCCCATCTTTGGAAAGTCCCATTGCCTCTGTCTGGGCGCTGCTGGCTGGTGGATGGGGATGGAGTTAATGTAAAGGTTTATATAAACGAGCCACAATCGTGTGGGGGAGGTTTCCTGAGCTGCACGTTTAATTGTTCCTGCGTTGTGGTTGACCCATGAGTTGCCCTGTGTTTGGTAACATAATTCCTCTTACGGGCTTTGAAACTCGTGATTTTACTTTTCTTTTGTAGTTCCTAGCAGGGAAAGCGGAACAAAGCTTTGCTGTGTTGTGCTGCTGGAGCAGCTTTGGGGTGATCACCTCTGGGCTCCCCAAATGTGCTGGCATTAAAGGCAGAAGAAAAACACATGGGAGATGATCAGCTTGATCCAGCACTGTGCCTCATGCAGGAAGCGATGGGGCTTTGCCTTCCCGGCACTGCGAGGTGGGAACAGCATGTGCAGAGCATCCAGCCTGGCTCTATGAGCGCGTTAAGCAGCTGACACCAGTTGGCAACCAGTTTGCATGGAAAGATTAGAAGAGGCAAATCCTTTTGAGGAGAGAAAGCCTTTTGCTTAATTAGGAAAAACTGCTCCTTGCCCTGTGCTAGCCGGGTCAGGGGATCCTGGACCTTGTGTGTGCAATAGAGGCAGGGGAACCCCTGCTTTGCTGGTAACGCAGGAGGATGACAGCCTGCCTGTCTTCACTGTGGGTTTATTTTTGTTGCAACTTAAGAAGAGTTCATTTTAACCCCTATGGTGCCCGATGGGGAGCTCCTCGGGGTGACAGGGTCCTGTTGGAGGGGTGGTTGCTGCCCAGGCCAGGCAATGCAGCATGTGCTGCTCTGCTGGGAGCCGAGGTGTGATCAAAATACACATGGCAATAAAAATAACCCTGCCTGCAACAGCAGCTGGAGCACAAAGAGGGGCAGCCCTGGAAAGTGATCAGCTCAGCGTGCTGGTATGTGCCCGATCCTCAGTTTTCATGGGAACTGGCCATGGGAGGTGAGTTTTCCTTTGCAAGCTCTTGGATAAGGGATATCTTGCCAATCTGAGCAAGCGCAGTGTGTTCTCACAGCACCACTGGGGCCGTGGTGGCATCCAGGGCGAGGGGCAGGTCGCTTGGGACCTCCTGCCATGCCAGTGGAGGAGGGAGCTTCCTTTGGAACCCTGATTCATGGCACATCATCCCAGGAGGAGGCGGTGAGACTGAATCAGTGCTGCCTGAGGACACATGTGAGTGTGGGAGGCTCCAGCTCCCTTGTTTTCTCCGGCGTTTTCCTTCCTTCCCTGGCGCCCACCTGCTTTCCCTGCACTCGGCGTGAGATGATGGAGGGGGAATTCAGGTCAATGTGCTGCTGAGTGAATGGGACAGACCCCCCCCAGCCCCTTCCATTGCTTGCTGAGGTTTGGGTTTGCCGGGTGGGTGCTGCCCCCCTGCAGACACCCCCATGAGCCATTTCATTTCAGCTTCTTCCAGGGTTTGTCTTTCAAAGGTGGTGAAAAGCTGCTGCAGGAGCCCCTGAGGAGCCTTTGCTGCTGGGGGGGTCGCAAGCATTTAAGGCCAGGCTGGATGTGGGTCTGGGCAACCTGGTTTAGTTGAAGATGTGGCTGCTCTTTGAAGGTCCCTTCCAACCCAAGGTATTCTGTGACTCTAGAGGCTGCAGGGCCAGTTTTGGAGCCCTCAACTTGAAGCTAATGAGTGTAGGGTAGGAGCCCCAGTGGGAAGTGGAGATGGGACAGTGCAGGGCTCTGGAGTGGCACAGCTTTCCTGGTTATCCCCCGTTCCATGTGGTATTGAAGTGATACCTGGATGAGCTGCTCTCTGACCATGAGAGGAGGTTCAGAGACCTGTGCTTAAAGCACCTAACTGCCAAAAAGGGACATGCAGGTGACTTCTGAGTGTGAAGAGTCACCTCTGGTTCTGCTCAGAGGTGGTGGCTGTGCCCCCTCTGTAGAGCTACCCTTGTGACCTGTCCTTATGCACCCTTTCCCATTGGAAATAATGAGGAATCTGATCTCCAAGATGATCTTTGGAAGGGGAGCAGGAGATAAAGAGACGGAAAAGCTGAACTGGGAGCAGCTGTGGGCTGTCAGGGGTTTCCGTCAGGTTGTCCATCTACTGCCATCACCCCTCTGTGAAGGGTTAACTGTGGTTGTGCTCTGGATGACTGTGGTTGCAAAACCTCCTGCCTTGGAAGCTGGTGGGAGGGGACAGTGTCCCCAGGCTGGTGCCCTCAGCTGGGATGGGATGAGGGCAGTTCACCCTTGTTGAACCTCAGGGAAACACGAGGTGCTTTTCCCATCCCAGCCTCCTCGTTGCAAGCCAAGAAACACAGATCTTGGGCTGCCCTGGATACTGGAGCTAAATCAGGGACCTGGGCAGCATTACTACCCCCCCTCCCCAATACTTCCCTGTGGCCAGAGCAATGCCTGGCACACCAGGATGTCACCCACTGGTGGTTCCACTGCTAAAGAGGAGAAACTGGTGATGAACTGTTGGAAGTGCTGCCCTTGTCCCACCTGGACCAGGCCCAGACAGTGCTTTCTGTTTGTGCTCTGCACATCCCTGGCTCCCTGGGGCACAGGGAGCCGGTGCTGAGGCCAGGATGGAGGCTGTGTGTGTGCAGTGGGTGATGCCAGGCCTGTGGGTTGCTTCTACCATGGTTTGAACATCACCACATCCCTCCTGCATCCCCTTGCAGTGGTAATGGCCTTCCCCATTGCAGCCTCATCAGCTCCCACCTGCCATGGGAACATTTCCTAAATAGAGCAAATGAATCACTTAATAAGGTTTAATCTGCCCCTCTGGAAGCTGGAGAAGCAGCTTGTGCATCCCAGGAGCAGAGGGAGCCTGGCACTGGCTGTTTGCTCACCTGCAAGTACAAAAGCAAACGTCAGGGCTGTGCTGGTGCAGGTAATAGAGGCTGCTGCCTCCCAGTTCATTAGGAACACAATTAAGCTCCTTTGAAAGCTCTCTGATTGACCTTGAACAATTGGATGTATGTATTTCTGTAGCTCTCCTGTTTGTCCTGTGCAGAATGATGTGAGCTCTCTGCTTCCTGCTGCTCAATTTTCCCAGTGTGTAATTACAAATGGATTTTTCTCTCCAGCTTCCTGGCTCCCCACGCCAGGCTCTTGGGAGCGGAGCTGCAAATAGCCAAGCTGTTCTCCAGACCCCTTCCCTGCCTGTGTGGCTGCTGGGGGGCTGGCCCTGTGCTTGCTTATGGCTTTGGCTCTGACAGGATCTGGTTTTTAGGATGATGAAGCAATAGAGGAGCAAGGAGGCACTTGTCCAGCCTCTTGTCCTGTCTTCCTTTCGCCTTGGGACAAAGGGTGGCTCGGCCACTTTGGTCTTCCCTAAGCTTCCAGATGGTTTGGTGCCAGAACTCGCCTCACACCCCATTGACTGGCATGAGTTTCCTCCGCCTTGGAAGCAGGAGAGCTGAGGAGGTGGGAGAGGTGTGACGCAAACCCATGTAACGGGGTTACGGGTGGGTGGCTGAATGTGCGTTTCCCTGTGGCAAAGGGCAAATGCTGCTGCAGGCAGGGATGCAAATTGCTGTTACTCTGCCAGAGCTCACATGAGCACTGATGGTGTTTCATGTATAACCAGGCAGTGAGTGTCTTCTGGGGCTACAACGAGCTTGAACCCTTGTTCCCTGTGCAGAGGTGTCCTTGCCATGCACTGGGCACCGTGTGGGGCTGGCCAGTGAAGCATCCCTTGGAGCGAGCCCAGAGGAGCAGCTCTGCTCTGGAGCTGGGCTGAGAGAGCTGGGCTGGTTCAGCCTGGAGAAGAGAAGGCTCCTGAAGGGGAGACCTTAGAGCAGCTCCAGCGCCTAAAGGGGCTCCAGGAAACCTGGAGAGGGGCTTTGGACAAGGGCCTGTAGGGACAGGCCAAGGGGAATGGCTTTAACCTGCCAGAGGGGAGACTGAGATGAGCTCTGAGGCAGAAGCTCTTCCCTGTGAGGGTGCTGAGGCGCTGGCACAGACTTTTCCCAGAGAAGCTGTGGCTGCCCCATCCCTGGCAGTGTTCAAGGCCAGGTTGGACACAGGGGCTTGGAGCAACCTGCTCTAGTGGAAGGTGTCCCTGCCTGTGGCAGGGGGTTGGAACTGGATGAGCTTTAAGGTCCCTTCCAACACAAACCATTCCATGATTCTATGATACACAGGGGATGTGTTTCCATGCCCGCTCGTGTCCCCACTGAGTCGCAGACCTGCGCAGGGGCGTTTCACCAAGCCCGGCCCCAGAGCTGCCAGAGACAGGAAGGAAAATGAACTGTGCTCAAGATAGACACGTTTGTTCTGTATTTAGAAGTATAATAGTTAAGGCTGGTTGTTTATCCTGACAAACGTGGTAATTAATAGTCTGTGGCAGATGAGCAAATCCTTCTTGCACCTGGGAACTGTGAGTTGTCTCTGGGAAGGGCAGGAGCCTCATTGAAGAGCTGCTGCTGCTTGTGAGGAAAAGCTGCTATTTAGAGAACATCTGGCTGTGGCTTTGTCCCCTCCTCAGGCACGTGTGGCCACGGTGAGGGTGCGTTTGTGCCAGGGCAGGAGGGTCCTGCCAGTGCCATGGAGCAGGAGGCTGATGAATGGGAGGTGATGGGTGGGCAGCACTGCTGGGAGGTGCAAAGGGGACAGTGGAGGTGTGCGGTGGCACCCAGGGGTGCAGTGCTGCAGGTACCAGTGTGCAGAGGTTTGCTTGTAAACGCTGTAGGGAGTCTTGGTGGTTGGTGGCACAGGCTGGCTGGGCTCCAGGGAGGCATCTCGGAGCGTGGGGAGGTGCCAAGCAGCCAGGCTGAGCTTTTACCAGCCTTGGAAGGGAGGGTAAGAAGCTCATGAGGGCGGGTGGCTTCGTGCTCTTCCCACTAGATGGGGATGGAGGCATTGCACAGAGCGCGCTGGAGCTCGCCTCGATGCTGCTCGCAGAGAGCACCCGCGCTTGGCCTTTGTCCCTGCGTCTTCTCCAGTGGGCACTGTGCCTGTGGGGTGTCATAGCCCAGTTCTCCTGGGGGGCCTTGGTGCTGATGGGGTCTCGTTTCTCTTCCAGATGCTGCAGGACTGCCCGAAGGCCCGCCGGGAAGTGGAGCTGCACTGGAGAGCGTCGCAGTGCGCACACATCGTCCGCATCATGGACGTCTACGAGAACCTCTACCAGGGGAGGAAGTGTCTGCTCATCGTCATGGAGTGGTGAGTCCCCACTGGAGCACCCGCAGCCCTGCAGGGTTGTGGGGGGGTGATGCCAAAAAGGAGGGATGAGCACCTTCCAGCACTGCTGCCGGGGCGCTGTGGACTGCAGGAAGATGCAGCCTGTGAGCCATAGGGATGCAAGCCCTGGAAGAGGAGCTGCACTGCTGGCGTTGGGGGGATGGCAGGAGCTGTGTTGGCTCTGAGTCATTCTGAAAACTCGCTCTGCTGTTGGGAGGCTTTGGGCCTGTGGTTCTCACTTCAGGTAGATCATAACCAAACTTGCTTTGGCCATAGAAAGTCGGGGTAGTCGGCGGGTTCCTGGCAGCCCAGCAGCCTGCGGCAGGGTCAAGCACAGCCAAACCGAGCTGATGCTTCTGTTGATGCTGTTGCACCTCTTGCAGCAGCAGTTGAGTGGCTCCGATTCGAGTAGTTGTTTGGTCTAACCTGGGGAGGAGGAGGAGGGATGAAGGGGAAAGTATTGAAACCACATCCCAACCGCAGCTGTGATTTGATGCAGCTTCCTTGCCAAAACCTCTCCTATGGCAAGTGTTAGGTTGCCTGGGGGTGCCAGCGGGTGTGAGGAGCGCCATGAGCAGCGCTGGGGCAGCCGTGAGTGGCTCTTGTGTGGGAAGAGCTTTCTGAGAACTATACTGGGATGCTGGGCAGCCAGGAAGGGAACGGGTTGTGCAGCGCATCGGCTTGTGTGGGAAGAAAGCAGTCACTGAATGGTAGGAAACATGTCCCTGGGGCAGTGACAGCTCCCTGCAGCGTGTCTCTGCGATAGCTCCTTGTGGTTCGAGGGATTCTCTGGGCGCAATGTCCATCACAAGGCAGCATTTGACTTGCAGCGTGAGCACGGTGTGTCTCCGTGCAGTGATTGACCCCGGCGGCTGCATGTTATGTGTATTGCAGATGTCCAGTGAACGTCAAGAGTGCTGGCAGGAGATGCTATCAGCACTGGGAAAGCCAGAAACCATTCCTGCTCCAGTTAGATAAGGCAGGGACAGGAAGTGCCGTTATTGCTGTTCTCATGGAGAATTATCCCTGATCTCACTCCTGATCTCTCTGGGAGCTGAGTTTTCCTTCGGGTACTTTGGGGAACCATGCCAAGGTTGCCATTGTCCTTCTCCAACACCTCATGTGAGAGCTTGCTCTGCTTCAGTGGGGCTCAGCCTCTGCGTCCCCCATCCCATCGGTGAGCCCATCTTTGTGCCGCTGACACCATGCCCGTGCCGTGGTCCTTGCTCAGCACTTGTGCACGGGTTCACGTGCTGGGAGGTGGTTGGCTCACGAGCTAAACGAGGCCAGTGTGCCGGGAGCACTCACCACCTTCAAGCCGTGTTTGCTGCCTTTACTGTAAATGTGTTCCTGTGGTCTGGTGGCGAGACCACGTCCGCTCACACCCGGCGCCTCCCCACCAGCACCAAGCCTCGGTCCTGCTCATTTCTGGAAGGGGGAGGCTCTGAAACACCCCGTGCCCAGAAGCACTGACCCAAAGGGTTTGGATGGAGACAGGGTTTGTTTCTTGCTGAGTTCATGCAGCTCCTGGCTGAGCATCAGAGGTTTCGGTACCGCTTGTGCCGCTGTGAGGCAGACACCACAGCATCTAACGCCTCCTGCTTCTCTTCCAGCTTGGACGGCGGGGAGCTCTTCAGCAGAATTCAGGACAGGGGAGACCAGGCCTTCACAGAACGGGGTATGGAGCCCACTGGGATCTGGAGTTTTGTCTTTGGACCATGTCTTGATGTTTATAGGAGTGTCTCTGGTTCAGCCCGTTCCCTCAATCACCGTTTTGAATCCCCAGCAAGGTTTTGCACGTGGGCAATGAGGAGTGTGGGTGTGAGTGGCTCTGCTTTGCATGCTCACTTGAGAGCAGGGTTAGGGGATGTTTTCTCAGCTGCCCCCGAGCACCATCCATCCCACTCCAGCACATGCAGGAGCTTCAGTAGTCTCCAGAAACACCTCCCTCCCTCAAAAGATGAAGTCCAGGGGCTGTGGTTCTCATACATCTCATCCCCTCTGCTCTTGTGGCCAGGAAAAGTGTCTGCACAGCCGAATCCCTGAGCTTGTTGCCCCCTTAGCTTCCCATCCTATGGGGAAAGCTTTCCCAGCTGGTTTCCCTGCAGATTTGGGGTCCCCAGTGGTGCTGGGGACTGGGTAAGCCCCCCAACCCCAGAGCAAGCCCCTCCTTGGGGCTCATGCTGTTGGGTATATGGGGGTCAGGGGTGGACCCTGCCCCATCGCTTCCCATGGGAGTTTCTCTCCCATCTGCTGCAGGCTCCTGACTCAGGGATGGGTGCTGCGGGGGTACTTTGGTTGAAGAAGTTTCCTCTGCTTCAGATAGAGGAAACCCCTTTGGCCTCGACCAGGCTGTTTGGCCCCTGGGTGTGGAGTGGTGCTTGTTTTGCTTGTAAAGGCTTCTGATGTTTGGCTTTTTGGGGTTTTCTTTGGCTTCAGAGGCTTCAGAGATAATGAAGAGCATTGGGGAAGCCATCCAGTACCTGCACTCGATCAACATTGCACACCGGGATGTGAAGGTACCATGCTGCACGCTGACCTGGCGGTGCTGAGCCCTGCTTGGCCTCGGGCAATGCCCAGCCTGCTCCAGGTCTTCTGCTCACATCATCTTCCCTGTGTTTCCACAGCCGGAAAACCTCTTGTACACCTCCAAAAGGCCCAACGCTGTGCTAAAACTCACGGACTTTGGCTTTGCTAAAGAAACCACCACGCACAACTCCTTGGCCACTCCGTGCTACACGCCGTACTACGTGGGTAAGTGGCTGGGGGGGTCCTGAGCTTGTAGGTGTGCAGGGCTGGAGGAGGTTTAGATGGTGTAATGTGCAGCCCATCACCTCTGCATCCAGCCTGCAGCCTTAATCACAGCGTGGTGTTGGGGGCAGCTCCTGTGTGGGGTGCATGGGACTGGCTGCTGCAGGGTTTTGGTGCTCGCTGGTGCATGCAGCCTGCAGCTCCTGCCTCTGCTGCCTGCATGGCCATGCTGCAGCTCCATGGGATGTTCAGATCCCTCTCTCCTGGCACTGCCACTTAAGACTCAGGACTTTGTTTCTCTCTTTACCAGCCCCAGAGGTGCTGGGCCCAGAGAAGTACGACAAGTCCTGCGACATGTGGTCCCTTGGAGTCATCATGTACATTCTGTAAGTCCAGTGGGTTGTTCTTCATCCTGCTGTGGTCAGAAGGAGGGATGCAGCTTCCGAGCTGGCTGCTGGGGCTGAGCCTTTCCTGGCTGCGCTGTTCCTGCTCCCAGCACTGCCCCGTGCCCCACGGGTGCTGTGGGGAGGCTTTTGGGGTGACATGTTGACTCTCTGCTCCCTTTCCTGGTGCAGGCTCTGCGGGTACCCCCCCTTCTACTCCAACCACGGCCTGGCCATCTCGCCTGGCATGAAGAAGCGAATCCGAATGGGCCAGTATGAGTTTCCCAATCCTGAGTGGTCCGAAGTGTCGGAGGAAGGTAAATACAGTCCGCAAGCTGAGGCGTCCCTTTGGGGTCAGCTCTGTGGCCAGCAGCGATGGGAAGCCTGGGCATGTCGTGGGTCACCTCTTGGTGAAGCAACAGCTTCACCTCTTTGCTTAAGAGGCTTCTGCTGAAGGGTTTGATCGTGGGAGCTCTGTGGCATGGAGGGGATGGGAGATGCGTGGTGGCGTTTTGGGGCTGCTGGTTCAGGTTTGGAGCATGGGGAAAGCCCCGCTGAGACCTGCTGATGCACAAACCCTTCCAGTTAAGCAGCTGATCCGCAACCTGCTGAAGACGGACCCGACCCAGCGCATGACGATAACAGAGTTCATGAACCACCCCTGGATCATGGTGAGTGTGGGCATGGGATAGGGATGGGGATGGGGTGGGAATGAGGCTGTGGGTGAGGATGGGGTAGGGATGAGGATGAGGATGGAGCAGGGATAGGATGGAATGCCTGTGGCTCCTAGCTCACGCTCTTCCACTTTCTCAACAGCAATCCATGCAGGTGCCCCAGACCCCACTGCACACCAGCCGTGTGCTGAAAGAGGAGAAGGATCTGTGGGAGGATGTGAAGGTAAAACCTCTTTCTCTTGCCATCTGAAACACTCTGCACCCCGGGTACCACATGGGGACTGTCCGCTTCTGCCTTCTCATTGCAAACTGGGCTCATGCGGGCTTGGTGCATCCTGCAGAGATCAGTGCCTGGGAGAGGGCTGGAAAAGTTGGCACTGGAGCATTCAGCCCCTGCTGCAGCCCATTCCCATGGCGGGGGGATAAGCTGCCCTGGGGATCCTGGAGGGCTGTGCCCATGCAGGGCTTTGCTGATGGGGCTGCCTCCCGCCCGCAGGAGGAGATGACGAGCGCGTTGGCCACCATGCGAGTGGACTATGAACAGATCAAGATCAAGAAGATTGAAGATTCCTCCAACCCTTTGCTGATGAAGAGGCGGAAGAAAGCAAACCCCACGGAGCCTGCTGCGCTGCCCCACTGAGGGTGCCCCGCGCCTGCCCGCCCTCCACAAAGCAATAACTATATATATATATTTTTTAAGGAAAACACAAAAAAAGACTGTTCTATGAGCGCATGGAATTCAGACCTTTATACCAGACTAGTTATTTTTAGCTACTCACCTGTGTTTCTGACCTTCTTGGTAAGATTCCCCCCCCAAAATCAGATCCACACTGCTGCGGCCGGGGGTTTGTCCTATAGGTGGATTACGGCCGGTAATTGGAGTTTATCTTCTGTTGTGAAGCGGTTTTGATGATGATTTTTTTTCTCTTCCTTCCTCTCCAAAGACCTGACAATTCCTGTGGTGACCTTTTTAGGGTATAGAACTATAAATATTTTTTAAAAACTACTGTAGAGCTGAAAGACAGCGTGTTCCCTGTGTGGATGCTGGCTAGAGATGGGCTTCAGGCTTGGGAGTGGGATGGGGAAGGAGAGCTGCCTTCTCCCCCATCCTGCTGTGTGTGGCAGGGCTGGCATGGGGGGGTCCCCGTGGCCACCGTGCTGCTTTGCTGGCCTGGAAAACTGCTGCTTTTAAAGCATGGTAGCCAAAAATCACCTACGTCCCTGACCTGGAAGCCATGACTCCCCGCGAGCGCCGTCCATGTTGCTGTCTGTCTGTGCTGGGGTGTGTGTCCTGGAGCTGCTCGTGGCCACCAAGTCTGTACCTGTGCCTGGAATCCAGTTCTGACCTCAGGGGTGGGTGGTGGGGGTGAGCAGGAGGCCAGTGCCCCCCACATCCCCCCCTTGCTCCGCAGGGATGTGGGGAAAAGATGCTTCCCAGCCACATCTGCCTGCTCCCGCATCCCTCAGCTCCAGAGAGATGCTGTCCT
Source organism: Strigops habroptila (assembly GCF_004027225.2). Taxonomy (NCBI): domain Eukaryota; kingdom Metazoa; phylum Chordata; class Aves; order Psittaciformes; family Psittacidae; genus Strigops; species Strigops habroptila. The sequence goes on from NC_044294.2 coordinate 1,232,186, forward strand.
GGGATAAGTGGGTGGCTTGGAGAGGTGATGGAGACAATGTGGGGCTGTAGTTTGACCTGGGGCAGCAGCAATGCCCCATCCCTGGCTGGGGCTGGGGGTCCTGCTGCCCCCCTTGCTGTAGCTCCATCCCTGCCACCAGCTCCCTAGGGCTTTGGGAGCAATGCTCTGCTCCCGGGAGCAGGATGGCTGCTCGGGAGTCTTTAATCCATGAATTATTATTATTATAATTATTATTTGTCACGATGTTTCACTGCGTTAAATGTGTTTGAATGGGGAAAAACCAAAAACCAAACTTTTTTTAAGGCAATGTTTTAGTTTTTAGGTGATCTTTTAGACACTGTACGGAATTTGAATTTGCTTTAAAAACTGGTTTTTATCCTTTTTTTTTTTCTTTTTTTAATTTTATTTTTGTCTGTTGGCTTATACTAATCTTCCCGGTCTGCTCTTCAGTCCTTTGGATTAAAGACACTTAATGCGTCACCCGGTCTCTCCTCCTTGCTTGTGTGGCTGTGAAGGAACACCCCGGTGCTCCAGGCTGGTGGTTGCTCTCCTTGATGGCTTGAAGTTGCTTTTTACCACCACCCAAGAGGCTGAGCTCCATAAGGTTGTTCTCTGGGGATGCAGCACTTTGGTCCTTGCACAGTCCCTTTGGTTGGAGATGGTCAATTGAGATGTGTCTGTAGTTTCCTCCCCATCCTGGGCTGGTTTTGGGGATGTGGGATGCAGGATGTGATCGTGGCCATGGGTGCTGCGCACTGGTGCCGGCAGGGGGAACTGTGCATCCGGCTGTGGGTGCTTGGTGCAGAGGACTGGTCCCTGCTGTCACCTCTGTGCTGGCAGCCCTGCGGTGCTGCACTGGGGTTTAGGCTGCTGGGAGCTGCTGGTATCGGTGCTGGCCATGTGTGCGTGAGCCCAGAACCCCCCCGTGTGCTGGGCTGCACCCCCAGAGCGTGAGCAGCAGGTCAGGGAGGGGATCCTGCCCCTCTGCTGCGCTCTGGGGAGCCCCCCCTGCAGTCCTGATCCAGCTCTGGGGCAACAGCACAAGAGGGACGTGGAGCTGCTGGAGCGAGGCCAGAGGAGGCCCCGGAGCTGCTGCGAGGGCTGGAGCAGCTCTGCTCTGGAGCCAGGCTGAGAGAGCTGGGCTGGGGCAGCCTGGAGAAGAGAAGGCTCCTGAAGGGGAGACCTTAAAAGATGAGGGGCCTGACAGTGTTCAAGTTGGACAGGGCTTGGAGCAACCTGCTCTAGTGGAAGGTGTCCCTGCCTGTGGCAGGGGGTTGGAACTGGAGAAGCTTTAGGGTCCCTTCCAACACAAACCATTCCATGTTTCTCTCATCCCAAATGCATTCATCACCTTCCTTCTCCTCCTCTTGCTCCTGTAGGTGCAGAAGCAGTGGAGGGGCTGTGGGGGCTGCAGAGGGACTTGGGCAGGGCCTGTCTGGTTGTTTGACTCCAAACCATCACTTCCCTGCTTCCCAGGGTGGTACATGGTTCTGCTCCCTCCTTCCAAGTGTTCTGGCCCTGGTAGTCCCACATTTCTCTGCACACCTCAACTCCTGGTGGCCTTGAAACATTAGGTTTGCCCAGGGTTTGCTCTGTTTCTTGTTAAACTGAGTGGTTTTTTCTATTTCCTTTTATTTTTATCCCTGCCCCTGTTGCATACGGGGTTTAGCTAAGCCCAGCACTGGGTGCTCCCAGGAGGGATGCAAAGCGCTGCCACCCGTGCACAGTGGTGTTTGCACCAAGTGAGAGACTCAAAGTGGAACCTGGACCTGCCTCTGCCTGATGCAAACCGCCCCCTTTGCGCTTAGAGATGCTTAAACAAGCACTTTTGGTGGGTTGGTCTCTGTCAAATGACTTGTATCTGTCAGGAGGAAATGTTTTGAGTTGTCTTAGAAAAGCCTGGTAGGCAGCATCTCCTCATGGTGCTTTGAACACATGTGCAGAACCCGGTGTTGTGCTGTCCTTGTGCAGGGTTAGAAGAGCTCGGGACAGTGTAAATTTGATCATGTAATCAGTGCCACATGGGGTGCAATGGTGGCCCTGGCCCTGTGGGACCTCTCACCCCAAGCATCCTGTATCCCAAAGAAACCAGGCTGGAATTGTGTGTAATGATTCTCAAGCTGTAAATGATGCTGAGCTGCATGGGGGCTGTAAACCAGGCTGTCACCTTCTCTCCGAGAATCCCAGACTGGTTTGTGTTGGAAGGGACCTTAAAGCTCATCCAGCTCCAACCCCCTGCCACGGGCAGGGACACCTTCCACTACAGCAGGTTGCTCCAAGCCCCTGTGTCCAACCTGGCCTTGAACACTGCCAGGGATGGGGCAGCCACAGCTTCTCTGGGCACCCTGTGCCAGCGCCTCAGCACCCTCACAGGGAAGAGCTTCTGCCTCAGAGCTCATCTCAATCTCCCCTCTGGCAGGTTAAAGCCATTCCCCTTGGCCTGTCCCTACAGGCCCTTGTAAAAGTCTCTCTCCAGGTTCCTAACTGGGGGATGCTGCTGTGCAACTGGCCAGGAAGAAACGACCTCAAACCCCACAAAGGTGCTGCGAGATGTGAACTGGAGAGGGACAAGAAGAGGAGCTTCAGTGGCCTCCTCCAATCCCACTTGCGAAAGCCAAGCAGGGAGGAGCCACGTCAAGGTTGACGTGAGCTGCCAAGTTCCAAAACAGTGAGCTAATACCTAAAACAGTAACTGGTGCCTCTTTGCACGATGCTCTTCACTCTACTCAAGTGGAAATGTGGACTGTGCAAAGACGCAGCACTGTGAGGTGTGAAGCACAGGCTGGTTTTTCCAGGGGCTCAGCCCATCGTTGCCATTCGGGCTGATGGGGTTCAGTGTTTTGGGAAAGAAAAAGCTTTCCTAAACAAGTAAGAAACCCCTGAGGTTGTCCTGGTGGGGGGGGTGAGGGGCTGAGGTTCAAGTTGTCTTTATCACCTGTTCTGGAAATAACAGTGCTTCCTGACACAGATCTCAACTCCACTGGGAAGATCTGTTGCCTGCAATGTGTTATATCTGTGTCTGGGGAGGGAAGAGCAGAACAGAGCAGAGTAGGCACTGATGGCCACTGAGCTGCCTGGCATGGGAGATTGCTCCCAGGGCTGCTGCACCCTTCCATTTTGGCACTGGGATTGAAGCTGGCAGCAGAGAACAGGTCTCCCATGGGTATCTCCTGCGTGTCCCAGCTCTGGGAATTGAAGGGGTGGACATGGAGTCACCCCCTTCCACCCACCGCTTCTCCTTCCCACCTTCTTTGGAGGGGCCGTGCCCTCGCTGCATCACACCAGACTCTTTCTTTCTGTCACTGCTTTCACAGTGTCTGTCTGGGTGGATAAAAACAGAGTTCTGTTTTCTGTAAAGCTGTTGATGCTAAAAGAAATTAGCTGGGTTGGTGTGGGTGTTGGGTGAGAACAGACACTCGTGCAGGGCGATGTTTTGTTGCTTCAGGTTTGAAAGCAAAGTCTTTAGAGCCATAGAATGAACGAGGTTGGGAAAGAGAACAGATTTGTTCACAAAGAGAAAGACATAAGGCAGATTTGTTCACAAATTTTGCTCACAAAAAGACAGATTTGCTCACAAAGTGCTGTCAATAACCAGGCTGAAGAACAGAGGAGAGCTGGGGGAAGTGCTCTGTGCTGCTTGCTCGCTGGTAGCAGGTAAGTATGAGGAAAAGCAGCGTGGACGAATCCAGTTTTGTTTGGGGGAGATGACTCTGATGCTACACACTGTACTTGGGGAAAAGCACTCAAAAGGGTGTCAGGCTCTATCATCTTTGGTATAAGGGTATAAATCTTTTTGCATGTGAGGGATGGTGGCCCATATTTGCAAGCAGTGCCTGCTGCAGTGGGACCAGAGGATGGAAACCTGGAGGCAGAGGGCAGGGGCAGCATGGGGATGCTTAGGGCATGGGACTGGTGAAGCAGGGTTGGATTTATGAGCACCCAATGCACCCCTACACGAGTGTGTGTCCCCCCTGAAGCTGGGCTTTGGAGGCTGTGTTTTGTAGATGTAGACACAGAAGATGCCTGGGTACAAGCAACATGACAAAAGCAGCATGCAGCTTCCTTCCTGAGGTTTGCTACCAACTAGGGCTTCCTCTGAGCTTCATTTAAGGTCTTCTTGGAGCATTCAGGACTGTTCTATTACACATTTGGGTTATGTCTTTGATGCCTCTTCGCTTGTTATGCCCTGTGCTGTGTGACTGCCCTTGCTCTTGTGATGCTGGTGCTGGGCTGGCTTCGTTTTAACCACTTCCTAGGAGCTGCCAGGGCTTGGATTCAGGCTTGGGGAGCCCTTGGGCAGGTTCTTCATCTCCACACCTTGTGTTGGAGCACACTGAGACGGCTGATCAGGAAGGCTGCCCATAGCTTCCAGGCCTCCCTAGCTCGCAGATATCCAACTGCATCCCGTGCTGCTATAGACTCTAAAGGGATGTGGTTTGTGCCAACGGTTCTGTCTCATTTTGGAGCTGAAGCTGTGGAATTCAACCGGAATTTAGATGTAATGTAACCTTTTAGCATCCTCATCCTCCACGTAATCCATGTACATGTGTGCTTTGATGTAGCCGCCCAACACTTCACGCAGAATCAAGGGACTGTACGTGTGACCTGCTGACTCTGAAGGAAGATGTGAAAGATTCACCACAACATCTTTAATTTTTAGCACTTAGTAGGAAAATAAACCCCCTCTCCCCACTCCACCTGCTTATTTTTAGCAGCAAACTTCCTGCTAAGGAAAAAAACCTCTATTTCTCACTATCGAGAGGATTGGTTTTTCACCGAAAGTCTGGCTCTGCTCCAGGTAGATCATCACTGTTTTCTGCTACCTGAGAGATGAATCACGAGCATCTCCATTTCCTCGCCTGCCAATGCAAGAAGTAGCTGCTGCTCTTGCAAGGGCAGTGTGGAGGACCCACATCTCCCCTCCTCAAGACGTGATTTGTTGCTCTCCCACAGGGTTGGTCAACCCTGGACAACCCCAGGGGGACAAAGTGTCCTCAGGGCCCGCGTGGATGTGCGGGACAGGAAGGCACGTTGTGCAATTGAGTGCGAAGCCCATTGGGTGGTTGCTGTTTTACTGGTGCCCTCTAGTTTTCTAATGACAAGGATTATGATTGAGGGGGTAGATGTTTTTCTGTGCATGGGCTATCTGGACTTGCAAGCATGGAAGTTGACTGTAGTCTTCTGTTGGCCAAATAGGCTTTGACTTAGCTTGCATTTCTTTCTTGTGCCCCATGGCTGGCTCTTCAATCTAAGAAAGCAAAACTTCCTGTGATGATGGTTGTATTTTTCTAGGATCAAGATCAGGCACATCAGAGGGTTGTCGGGATTTCCTCTTTGGAGCTTGGGATGAGCTGCACTGACACAGCTCAATTAATGCTTCAAACTGCCAGATTTGTAAAGCATTTTGGTAGCATCAGAGGGGTTCTGCTCACTGGAGCTGGCTGTGGAATGACAGGCAGTGATGGCTGATGATTGAAACCCAGCTGTGGAATTAGGTGCCCAGGAGCAAAAGGTGCTTTTCATTAAGAGCAAGGTGCTCTCCAGAAATCAGGTGAGAACTGGCTCAAGGGAATCCTGCTCCACACTTTTTCAGCACCTTTTCCAACCAGGAAAGTCAAAGCTGTTCCTCACGGCTCTGAAAATCAGAGCAACTCTGGCTGACCCAGCAGCGGGAAGCTGCAAGCAGGTTATGGAGAGGGTGTGCAAGATGTGCCGATGGCAGCAGCTAGGGTCAGTGTTGCAAAAGAGTCAGGAAATGAAGTTTCAGAGGAGGGAAAAAGATATTTGGCATTACTGCCAAGAAAGGAACCTTTGCCGAAGCCAAGAAGACTATTTTATTGCTTCAGGGTGTGATGAAATGGTGGAGAGACCCTGCCAAGAGGCAAAAGGCAACAGATCACAGAAGGCAGAGGTAGAAAATGAGAACTGGCTGGGTTCAACTGCTCAACTGGTATCCCTGTCCAACCGAGGTTTTCTGCCTATGTTGTGGGTTGGAATCTCCATCTCCTCTTCCATCAGAAAGCCCAGGGAAGCACTCTGGTGCATCTGAAGAGATGGGAATCAATTCAACCAATTCCCTTCCTTCCTCTTGCATCATCATCTAATAACCCCCAGTGTGAGTCAGCATCTGTACCATGCTCTTTCACAAATAGTAGATTGCCAGTTGGGATAGGACCCAAAAATGTCACCAGGTTTGTGCATCTTCATGGCATTGTGTTCTCTGTCTGCTGCTCTGTGCTCTGACAGGCACCCTGTGAACCACCCTGCGGCTGAATTTCAAGATCAAGAGCCTTGGGATGTAGCAGGAACTAGAGCAGCTCTCCTATGCAGGCAGGCTGAGAGAGCTGGGCTGGGGCAGCCTGGAGAAGAGAAGGCTCCTGAAGGGGAGACCTTAGAGCAGCTCCAGTGCCTAAAGGCGCTCCAGGAAACCTGGAGAGGGGCTTTGGACAAGGGCCTGTAGGGACAGGCCAAGGGGAATGGCTTTAACCTGCCAGAGGGGAGACTGAGATGAGCTCTGAGGCAGAAGCTCTTCCCTGTGAGGGTGCTGAGGCGCTGGCACAGACTTTTCCCAGAGAAGCTGTGGCTGCCCCATCCCTGGCAGTGTTCAAGGCCAGGTTGGACACAGGGGCTTGGAGCAACCTGCTCTAGTGGAAGGTGTCCCTGCCCGTGGCAGGGGGTTGGAACTGGAGGAGCTTTAAGGTCCCTTCAACCCAAACCAGTCTGGGGCTCTATGATTTAGCACAAAGGGAAGCAAGCGGCTGCTCCTCCATCCTGCCACGGGTCTCTATTACTGAGGGTAACCAGCCCAGAGTCATTGTGAAACCTCTCGCGTGCGGAGGAGTTGTGGGCAGGTTCTCAGCTCCTTGGTGGGTGCTGGGGCTGGGCCGGCAGCAGAGCCTTGCACAACACATGGGAAAGGAGCTTCGCTGAAAGCAGGCACCTTTCTGAGAACCAGCCCCGTGGCTGCCGAGTGTCTGCGCAGCCCCGCACAGCCCCGGCTCACCCGCGGCACGTGCACCCAGGGACATTGCTCGACTTTGCTTACCCCCTTCTATCTGCTCTGTTTGTCATTCACTTTCTGTTCCAGTGTCTGTGGCGGCAGCAGCAGAAGTGGTGCAAAAATATAGCAGAAGCAGCGAGTGACTGCACTGCAGCACCTTGGTGTTCAGGGCCAGGTTGGACACAGGGGCTTGGAGCAACCTGCTCGAGTGGAAGGTGTCCCTGCCCGGGGCAGGGGGTTGGAATTGGCTGAGCTTTAAGGTCCCTTCCAACCCAAACCAGGCTGTGATTCTATGAAGCTCCTTGACCTGCTGGGCTGGGACAAACTGCTGCACAGTGTTAGAGAAGAAACCTTGGTGTAGGAACAGCTGATGAAATAATTTCTCCCAAATAATCTGCTCTCAAACTTTAAAACCTGCAGAAATGTGATGGTTGGGCTTTTGCAGGGGGCAAAGTGACAGTTGAGTAGTTGTTTGACTTACTAGAGGAGCAATATAACCTGTAGCTTTGTGGGGTTCTTACCCTGCGAGAATGCAGTGCTCTGTCCCATGAGAGGGGCTCAGGCAGGATCAATGCTGCCTGCACTTCCTGAGCTACTGTTGTTGCTCACTGAAAGCAAGAGAACTCATCAGCCTCACGTGTGATCCTGTAGGAGCCCTGTTTGCCATCCCCACTGATGCTGAGACCACGAAGGCTCCTGGCAATGCAGTCTCCAGCCATCTGATGTGTGCTAGGCACCACGCTACCGGGTGAAACACTCATGTCCCTGCACATCTCTTGCTATGAGACAGCCAGAGCTGCTGCTCCTCCACCTTACGGGTAAAGCCAGAGCACAGATGAATAAGTGTCGGGCTTAGATTTCACTTGCTCAAATATTGAAAGTGGAGCCCCATGGGGAGGGGTGTGATGCGCCGGTTCCCCAGGCTCAAAGGGATGCTTCAGGCTGGTGTCCTGCCCTCCAGCTGCATCCTGGTGGGTCCATGGGATGCTGTCCCTGGGTGATGGGGATTCCTTTCCATAGAGCAGGCCCCTGAGCATGGAGAGCATGGTTGCAGTGGGCAGGGTGCTGGTGGCATCACAGTCCTGGCTTTTGTAATCCTGTGCCTGGTATTAGTCAGGGTCTCGCCACCCAGGCACAGCTGAGATAAGAAAGTGGCAGCCTGTAAAGCTGGGGCCATCCCCACTTCCCCCTGCTCCCCTTGGGCAGCATGTGTGCCCCTGTTCGTGCTGCTTCATGTCACCCCTTTCATGCCAAAAGCCCTGATTTCCGTCACGTGCTGCCAAAATCTAGGCCAGGGAGAGGCACGAGCGACACGGGGCTGAGTGGTGCAGCCTCTTCACATTAAAAAACAAGCATTAACTGTAACCACAACCCAAATCAGGGACGTTCTGAAAGCGTTTGCAACTCAAATATAATTAAAATAGGGTTTGCTTGTTTTGATTTTGCCCCTTTAGTGCTTAAGATCCCCCTGTATTGCTTAAAGCCCCGGTCCTTGTGGCACCCCAGGAAGCTGAAGTGTCCAGAGAAGATGCTCATCCTCCTCGTGCCAAGAGACACTGTTTTTATTTCCTGTTAAAAGGAAGATGCTGGTGGAATTTGTTCCTTGTGCCCAGCCCATAAGAGGAGATGTCTCTGTCTGCCCTGCTGCATCCAGGAGATAATTCCACCAGTCCAGCTGGGATCCACTCATCTGCCCTCCCCATCTCAGCCAACAGATGACGACCAAGAAGGTGAATTGCTTTCTTATTGCAAGTACATATTGTCCAGCACCAGGTTGCTTATGGCTTTCAGGAAAGCTTCTAAAGAGAAAAAAGCAAAAGCAGAAGAAACAGCTCCTTCAGGCAGCAGATGCCCTCGTGTTGCCACTCTTGGCATGATTTGAAGCCAAACTTGCTTATCATAGACCACAGAACTGGATCTGGAGAGCTGCCTTTGTGCTGCAAACATTCCAGATATGAAGAGCAAGTAATGTAGAAAAAACAAGAACAACATGTACTGAGAGCAGCTGATGCTCAGGCCCTTCTGGAGCCCTCAGGAGTTTTGTTTGTGATTCTATGGTAAATCAGCACCAGGGCATAGGTGCTGTGCCCAGAAGGCATGGATCCAGGTAAGGAGGACCACCGAGGATACACTGAGTTGTAGAATCAACTAGGTTGGAAAAGACCTATTAGATCATCGAGCCCAATCCATGCATTAATGACCACAGAAGTGCTTGTACAGAAGTTGCGGTGATTAAACTAAAGCACTTGTGAAACCACTAACTTTTTCCCTGTGCAAACCCAACATCCACATGCTTTTTGGGCGTTGCATCATCCCACGAGCCAGGATCCTCTCTGATGGGAGGATAAAACAGTGGGAGAAGTGAGGGACAGCGGGGACCATCGCCAACACACCTGCTCCGGTGCTCGCTGGTGATGCATCCTCGGTGGCGCAGCCGGTTTCACCATGAAAACCCCTCTGTGGTGACTTGGTGAAGCAAGCCTGCACTTTGCTGGCCACAGCAGGTTGTCCCCATCCATGGGTCCTGTGCTGCAGACCCCACTCAGGGCTTGCTGCCCCACATGGGGCTGTTGGAAACACACGGCTTCAACCACAGATGGAGCTTCTGTTGTGTGAGCACAGACTGAGCTCCCTAAAGTGGAAAATGAAGATCCTGTGGTGGCTTTTGGTGTTATTGTCTGAAGGCAGCAGCGCCAGCCAGAAGCAGAAATGGGATTTTTAGATAGTGTTGGCTGCATTATAATGGGCTGGATTTGCCACGCTCTTCCTGGTGGGTTTATTTCTGGCCTGATGGTGATGCTCTGCTCCTCAAGATCAGTGCAACCACCCTGAGGGAACCGGCAGTCTGATAATCCTCCTCTGTATTAGACCTTTTCCTCTGGGCTTTAATATTTTAATTTATGGGTTTTTATTTCACCCCAAAAGTGGCTTGGCCTCATGCAGCCTGCTCCAGATGGAAACCTTTGTGGCTTTAGCAGCGCTTGGCCTGGTGAGAAGCTCAGCCCTGGTTCAGCAAGAAGCAATTGACTCTGGTTCCCAGGTATGATGAGGCAATGGGCTGAGCTCTCAGGAACAAGACACCCAGCAAGGAAACCATTTGCTTCTGTGGGATCAAACCCAACAGAAAACCACCACCTCTGAGCTATGCAACAGTCTCATGCTGTTACTGTAACAGCCAGACTGACACTGAGATTGGCAGGAACTACATCAGCACTAAGTGATGGGGAATGATGCACGGTGCCGAGGCAGTGGCTTTCAGGTTGTAAGTGTACCTTGGGTCTAGCTCTGCAGGCTGCCCTTTGGGGTGTGTTAGCAATGGGAAAAAGCTGCTTGAGGACATGGCCAGAAATGAATCATGGTGATTGCTCCTCTGCTGGAAGCATCATTTCTCCATGGTAGATGCTGCCTTTGGTTGCCCAGATGGCTTCTGCTGGGATTTCCACAACACCCTTCCTAAAACTTCTTGGAGGTGATACGTATGTTTAGTCAGAGGGGTGTCTGTGTGCTTTTGCCCACCAGATCTGCATCATGATGCAAACATCCCCGTGTTTTAGCGACAAATGGCATGGGTGTCTTTGCATGGTGACTAGCATGGAGCCCTGTAGCACCTTTCCACAGCCCCGCCAGCTTCCCAGCCCAATTTTGGAGGAGCAAAGCTGCATCCCTGCATCTTGCCAGCTCCTGATGCCCCGTGAGCAGGCCGACTTCTTCTGCCTCGATGTTCTGCTGATTCAAACCACTCCTGTGACACCAGGTACCTGGAAACCTTTGTTCTCCAAAGAGCAAGAGGCATCCCATCTGCTTCCTTCCTGTGGTTACTTTAACCAGAGTGACTGAGCTTTACTGAAAACTCACCACAGCTGAGCTGACGCTGCCCTTTCCTCCGCTGGGCTCCTGCCTTGAGCTGGAGACATGGGTTCATACACATGGTGACTCTGAGAGCTGCTTCTTGCTTCCCTATGAGAGAAAAATGATATAAAAGGGATGAAAATAGGTGCAAAGGGGTCAGGGGAGCATATGGACCAGATCAGCCTGGGGTGAAGCTTAGAGCAGTGCAGGTTTTACTAAGAACACATGTGATCTCTTGGGGCAAATTCAGCAATTACACTGACCAATTCCAGGCTAAGTGTGGGCGGAAACAGAAATTGTCATATTGATTCATATTAACTGACTTTTTTCTGTTTCTAATGCAGTGAGGAATGAAACCCAGCTGTCAATAGAGACCTAGAGTCTGCTGGACTTGCTGTACACCGCAAAGAGCAATGACAAAGAGAGAGGCTTGAAAGTGAAACGGCAGCATGACCAGGTAGGTACCCACCAGCAGTCCTGGGCTGTTGGTGTGAGCTGGAGCTCGGGAATGGATACACTGGTTGAGTTCTGGGTTTATTATTAACAGAGCTACCCCCTGTGAATCAGGGAAGGGAGGTGCAGGGATTAAAGCCCTGGTGATTATTGGTGGTATGAAGGCACATAACCAGCTATTTAACTGTAAATGCTGCTCTGAAAAGGGCAATGGCTGAAACACTTGCTGGAGTTAGAGGCTGAAGTGACCCATGGAGTACCCTGTGGCCAGGATTTCTCTGCAGTGAGAAATCACTGGCAGGTATTTTGTCAGAAATTTGCATTTAAGTGTGAGGACCTCAAGTCTTCTCACTTCTGTCGTCATTAATGCAGGGATTGAACTTAATCTTATAGGTCTTTTCCAACCTAGTTGATTCTATGATTCAACGCATCCTCGGTGGTCCTCCTCGCCTGGATCCATGCCCGCTGGGCACAGCACCTATGCCTTGGTGCTGGTTTATCATAGCATCACAGACTGGTTTGTGTTGGGAGGGACCTTAAAGCTCACACAGTTCCAACCCCCTGCCCCGGGCAGGGACACCTTCCACTACAGCAGGTTGCTCCAAGCCCCTGTGTCCAACCTGGCCTTGAACACTGCCAGGGATGGGGCAGCCACAGCTTCTCTGGGCACCCTGTGCCAGCGCCTCAGCACCCTCACAATGGACAGAACAGAAGCTTTATTCATTAGGAGGTCTTTATTAGCAAAAATAACCGATTTCTTTTCATACAGATAAATATGCAAAAGTTCACATGGTGACAGAAGCCATGGCCAAGGCCCAGCATGAACCCTCCAGGAATGGAGCTGCTGATGGTCTTGGCTCTTGCTGCAGCTCCAGGGCCGTCCTTGCTTCTCCTAAATCTACAAAGGTATTTGGTGGAAAAATGAGTACAGAGGTGGTTCAATCAAGGAGCTTAATGTGTCCTGGTACCAAAGTTGAATGAAGTTGTACAGAGTTTGGCTCCCATTCCACCCTATTGCTTCCAGCAGAAGGAGCGACCCACGGAGCAGCATTCCTGCTTGGGGCTGCCCTTGCTCTGGGATAACCGGTTCCTGTGTGGGCAGGCTGCCAGCAGGAATGCCGTTCTGTCACCATAACTGTACAAGTAGTATAAATGCAGTATAAATAGCCTCTCTTCAGTGGTAACTTCCAAAGCAAACAACAAACTGACAGTGTTTCATCATATTGGTGCCCTAATACTTCTAAATATTAGAAGCAAATGCCTCTGGGTTATGGCATTTTTCCCTGGCCCAGTGTCCTGCAGCTCTCATTGAGGGGCATGCAGGAGACTGGGGAAGGAGAGCCCTAAAATCAGATGTTCTTGGGGGCACTGAAGCTTCTCTTGCTTCAGCCACCCCCCTGAAGCCCTTGGCTGCTGCAGCTCCTTGTTCATGGGATTAGAAACAACATGAACTTGAGTGCTGCATGCAGCTTTAAGCATTTGAATACAAATTACACAGGCCACCTTAAAATGGTGGTTAATGAAATATCCTGTACCTTCTAAAAGAAAAAAACCACAACAAACCAGCAAGTAAAACCCAATCAAAGACTGGAAAATAGTAAAGATTAACCTTTTGAAAGTGCAGAGGGGCCGACCCAGCAGCTCTGGAAGTCAGGCCTTAGCAATGGTTAAGTCAAGTTCTATTAGAACCAAACATTTCATTCCTACTACTGTATTTTTTCTGTAATCTGGACTAATATATAGGCTGAAGTCTAGGGCAGGGGCCAAATGAGTTCTTGCTGTGCCACGATCATGTGCAGGTCCTCCTCCTCTTCCACATTCCTTTTCATGCCCAGGATTAAAAAATGCCCTTGGTTTTATTTCTAGTTATTTTGCTCTGTGCAAGGCTGTGGAATTTTGACTATTTTGACTATTTCAGCGCCTAATTCCAACAGCAGAACCAGTGGCGTGGTTGTACATAAACCCATCCGATTGCATAAATAAATAGAGGGATAGAACATGAAGAGAGTGCTTATTTGCTTAACATTAAACTTGGTTGATCTCAGAGCTGGAATTGCTCCTGATTAGGGGATCTGCACCGAGGATGAGCTCTGCTCATGATCTGCTCCCTAGAAGAATGTTGCGTTGGGTGTTTTAAAGCTATGAATAAAATAGCACTATCGTAACCAGCATTAAAATAGTGAACAATAAATAGTCTTTTTACAAGCTCTTTCTTCACAAGACATTGTAAACACAAACACTGAGGTATTGGAAGTAATAAATATTAAATTCAGTTTTTAAATATTAAACTGGAAGTGATTGACCTGCAGTTCTCTACTTGAACCCTAAAAATAACTTAATCTCTTGTGTCCTCATGCAGCCTAAATTGATTTCTGACAGACCAGCAGGATTTGGTGTGCAAGACGCAGCCCTGCGGGTGTTTTCACTTCTTTCTCTTCATCATCAAGTACTCTTCAATGTAGTTGATGAAAATGTCAAACTCTCCCATGGCCTTGTAGACTCCATTCTCATTCATCTGCAGGTGAAAGCCAAGTCTGTTTAAGTCTGGATGTGATGATAGAAGTGATGTACAATCACTAGACACATTCTCCTTCCATTGACATCTCTGGCAACCCCTCAGGGCAACCCACCGGCTGCTCCTTCAAGCATCACTTGATTTCCCTGCCTTAGGTATTTATACTATTAAATACTTATTATTGGATTCTATCCTCTGTGTTAAGTTGAAGCCAGCAGTAAAGCCTACTGCCTTGCTTGTGACACCAGCTCCTCCTAACCCCAGCACAGCCACGTGAGTGGGGACCTCACCTTCTCGAATGTCTCCTTGATGTGCTTTATGGTTTTGCTCCTCTTCTCGCACGTGAAGAATCTGTGCTGCAAAGAGACAAGAGCAACGGCTTCAACCACACGGGTTTCCTTGTTTCCTTCCCGGGGCGTGCAGTGGCGGATCTCCCCTCCTCCTGCCCTCGTCACTGCTACCTCACCCGTCTCCACCTTTCCCTGCCCCATGGGGCTCTCGGGACAGTAACCATGGCTGCTTTGCACCGTGCGCTGATGAAAGGAGCCCAGTGTGACCCAAACTGGGACCCTGAGCCTTTTCCCAGCCCCTTGCTGCAAGCCCTGCAGTGCTCTCTGCCCCCGGGCAGGGCTGGTCCCATCTGACTCAGCCTGTGGCATGTGATGGGGTCCCAGTCACAGCAGGCACAGTTTCAGGATGCATTGCTGCAGACTGATGATGCTCCGCACCCAGGTAAGAGATGGACCCTCCACCCTTCCTCCCCTCAGAGCCTCTGAATCACTGTTATTTAACTGGTGAAAGTCTGGAAAGCAGGGGCTAGGAGAAAACACATCCTTATGGGGTCTGCCTGCTCCTCCACACCATCCCAACACCCATTCTCCTGCTCCTGGGGAGAGCTAGCACCCGCTCCCCACCCTGCTGCTGGCTTGAGACTGGCCCTGCCTCTCCGGACCACTGATTTCATCCCTCCTGTGATGCTGAGCCCCACTCACACAGCGCCTCATCGTCGCCTTCAGGCTCAGCAGCAGGTTGCCCAGGTCGCCCATGCTCTGCCGGTGGTGTGTGCTGGTCCTCATGGCGCTGGGCAGGACCTCCTCCATGTAGAACCGCATCATCTCTGACACTGACTGGCACCCGAAGCTCCCCTGGGATGAGAGGAGGTAACTGCATTGGGGATGGCCGCCAGCACTGGAGTATGTGGGTGTTTTGTAAATCAACGTCACAGTGGTTGGTCAGAGCACTTGCAGCACGTTAGAGCTACTGCGGCTGTGATGAACCACACACCAGCCCTGCCGCAGGCACACGTGTTACTGCTTGGCTGGAGGACTGTCCTTGTGTGACATTAGGAAATGTCCCAGTTTCCAATCTGCTTCCTTTGTTACAAAACACTGGCCCAAGAATGAAGAAGGATATGGGGCTTAGATACGAATTGTAATTCTTACCTTAAAATCATCCAGCAGTTCAGAGCTGAGCAGCTGGATGCTAAGTTCATCATCTTTTGATTGCTGTAGAAGGATGCAATGGGAATAGGGATTTACTTAGACAAGCAGTCAACACTATTTTTCACGTTGCATTTCCAAGTGATCCTTTTGCTTGTTTGCATGTATGGTCTCACTGAAGCAAACGGCATCCAGCCCAGTAACACCAGCTACAGGAGTTACCAATTCTTTGGTCAATAATCATAGAATCATGGAACAGTTAGGAACTTCTTCCTAATAATCTTGCTGTGCAACTACTGTTAGGTCAAGACAACAAGATAATGAAATCACAAACATCAGTGCTGCTGATTTCATTAGCGTGAGGCTCCTCCTGCTGCTGCCAGTGCTGCAAACCCTTCTCAGCCATAGAGGGTGTTGATGTGAGAGAGTGTTGCTGATGCAAACTGCTCTTCAGATAGGTGCCAAAGTCATGGCAGCCCCTGGAAGCCAGGTGTCTGCCCCAGCCTGGCTGCTCGCTGGGGCAGGAGGGTTTAATGCCCCCGGTTTTGTGATCTCTTAAGTCTTTAGCCAATGGGGAAATAGGGATCTGCAGAGGGTGTTTGTTCTTGTGGTGCCTCTGCACTGTCAGCTCGAGAAAACCAGAGACCCAAAGCATCACCCTGTAGCACCAAGGTACTTAAAAGCTTTCCTGAGAGGTGGGAAATGTTCCTTCCCAACATGCAGTGGGAGATTTACAGCAAGTTTTAAATCTAAAGTCTTGGCTGCGTTCATTTGATGATAAATACAAGCTATGACACATCTGGAGAATTGTCTTGTTTTATTGCTAAAACACACTGACAACAACTAAAACAGTAACAACGACATGACCAACTATCTCTATGAGTATTGATGCAGTGACAGATGCTCAGAGTATATCTTGTGTTGCTTTCTCAGCAGCCCTGAGGCTCCTGTTAGTGACCTTTTACAGGCACCAAAGCAAGTGCTAGTTATTGTAGTCTTTCTCCAGTCTTAAAATACCATGTTCAGGCTTTTGCGGTTCTTTCAAAGGAAAGGTCTGCAGCAAAAGATTTCCCTTTTCATATAGCATTTGCTTCAGCAAGGCTGGACCTTGCTGCCTTGAAGAAGGGACTATTTCCTTCCTATTGATTTGGTCTGCAACATTTAGGGGGAAGTCTGGCTAGTGAGGTTCACAAAGCTTCATTATGAAATCTCAAGTTCATTGTAACTAAAACTAGGAAGAAAACCTTTGCCTGTTGTCTCTTAGGGAACAATGAAACCCAACTTCTGCTCAACCCCTTCAGCCATCACACAACACACGACCAAACTTGTTCCAGGAGGAAGCTATCATCTCCCCCCTCATCCACCTCACCCCAAAACACACAGCAGAACGAGGAGAAGATGAGACTTGCAGGGTTATACTTACAAAGTAATCCTTGATTTCCTCAAACTTGATCCTCAGCTCCTTGAGCTTTGCAGGCAGGAGCTGTGGGAAGTGCAGGCAGCTGGGCTCGGCGGGTGAGCCACTGGCAGGCAGGGAGCAGGCAGCCAGGAGCAGCAAGGCCAGGGCTGGTGAGCAGGGCTGCATGCTGCGAGAGGAGAAGCTTGGTCCAGCTCTCGGCTGAATTTCACAGAAGGGGAAACGAAGCAGATCTGCAGCCTTCACCTTGATGGAGCCCCTAATTTATACTCTCAAAACATCACTCCATTTCCTTTCCCCATTTCCTGGCGAGCAATATTGGGGTTTTAAGTCATTCATTAAAACCAAATGTCACTTGGGTTTCCCGTCATCTTGGGTTTCCTGTTCTCTTGACCTCCCTCCTCTCCTCGCACCCCATCAAATCTTTTTGTGCTTAGACTCTGCATTTTTTGGTTTTGTCATTGCTTGCTTCTTGTAAATTTAAATGTGGCTGAAGGGGAAAGCTTCAGAAATAATGCAAAGAAGGCAGGGTGCCGTGTGAGGTTATTGCTGCATTCTCAGACTTCTTATTTTTAGATGAATGCGTTATTGTTAAGAGAGGAAAAAGTGTTTCTGTTTTTAAACCTGCCCATATCAAACCTGCACTGAGGATCCCCAGCACCATGTACACATCAGCAGCATTGCTTTTAGTGAACCAGTATAAATACACTGCCTCCTCTTTTGGCATTCTAATGCTATGCTGCAAATGCATATAATATATATATACATATAAAATATCTAATAATATACTTAAATCTTAATTTTTAATATGTGTGCTTTTTCCCAGTTAATGCATATACCTGCTCAAGTCGATGTGAGTTCACACTGCCTTCAGCAAGCTCAAAGGCTATGCTCCCAAACTTCAGCTAGTGTTGTGTCCAAATGCTGCTGGGATTAGTTCTCTGATGGGCTGGGAGGCAGTGAGAGAGCCCAGCCTGGCTGGGATGTGTTGCTGCCCATGGCCCTTAGGCTGCACGGCTGCTTCTCTGGAGCAGGGTTTGAGCCACTCTTGGTGTGCAAAGTTGAAGTGTATAAGCAGGTCATGGATATTCATGTTTCTGCTTTTAAATCCTATTTCATTTCCTAGGAATAGACACGAACCCTATCTAAGCAGCCTGGTGCTGGCTCTATGAACTGGGTGTACTGTGTTAACTGAGACTTATTGTCCCAGCTCTGATAAAATTACCATTTCAGAGTTGAAGATAATTCCTCTGACGTCCCTCTTCCGCTTTCCCCCTTTCTTGCTGTCTTTCTGTATGTATCAGTACAACCCCCCTCTGCTTCCTTGTGATAAAGATTTCACTGACAACCTGTTATCTATGAAAGAGAAAGGGTAGATGAATTTGGCTTCTCTGAAATCAGGATTTTCCCTGAAAGCGCCCATGTTATTTTGAAATAGTACATTCCTCCCAGCCTGCCTAAAGTACATTCCTTTGAACAAATCAGTTCAATTCTCATCACCTTCCCTGCACTGAACTTCCTTTAAGTTCAATTTGCAAACCCCTGTGAAGGAACTTGTTGCAAAAACTGGAAAATGCAAAGTACTGTTTGTTACCGTATGTTCAGATGCATTTTGATTGTATTTTTAGGGGTGGAAGAGAGGAATGTTTGGTGTACGTATGCATGAGTAAGAGTAAAGGGAGTGAACCATTAGTAATCAAAGGGTTTGAGGTGGAGACAACATGCGATTTTGTTTTGTTCTGATTTGTTTTCTTATTGTTGTTGATGCTACCCCTTCAGAGGAGCGGGGGAAGCCTGCTCCCGGTGAATCACTGCAGGCACACTTCTTCATCTGAATCACAGCGTGTGTCATTTATTTGGTGACCCATTTTTCTTCCCCTGCTCTAATGCAGCAGTGCGGTTTCTCCCCCTGGCCACCAGCAGAAGCTATGAGAAAGGAGAGGAGTAAGCACAGTAGATGGCTCAGACAAAACTGAGTAGTTTTAAACTCGACCTGTTTCCGCTGGAAGGATCCCACCTTTCCCTGCTTCCCCGCTGGCTCCCATCCAGGGAGATGTTTTGCTTCTTTCATAGAATCATGGAATGGTTTGGGTTGAAGGGACCTTAAAGCTCAGCCAGTTCCAAGCCCCTGCCATGAGCAGGGACACCTTCCACTAGAGCAGGTTGCTCCAAGCCCCTGTGTCCAACCTGACCTTGAACACTGCCAGGGATGAGGCAGCCACAGCTTCTCTGGGCACCCTGTGCCAGCACCTCAGCACCCTCACAGGGAAGAGCTTCTGCCTCAGAGCTCATCTCAATCTCCCCTCTGGCAGGTTAAAGCCATTCCTGATTGACTCAAACTTTCTGATTAACTCCAACCTGCCACAGGTCAATAAAGCTTCATTGCTGAGACCTGGATGGCTGTTTAGGTTTCATCCAGGCATTAAAACTGATGTGTTAAGGCCTGTGTGTGAGATGCTGTCAGGAGGCAGTGCCTTGGAGTGGGTCTGCATGCAGCCTGGAGTTTAGCGTGGAGCTAAACTGGCTCCCTTCAGTGAAGGCTGCAGCCCCAGGCATATCTCTGTAACCCAGCTCCCCTGCAGCAAAGGGAGCACTCTCAGCCGCATCTACAGGCTCAGGTGCTGGTTTTTTTGTGAGATCTGAGCAAAGGGTCTTTGGCCACATGGGAATCTCGTCTGCAGAGGCTGGTGCAGCCATGGCATGGCACTCAGAGCCCTCCTTCCTTCCTTCCTGCCAAGGAGCTGAGCTCTCATTTCCAAACCTCTCCTATTTTGAGCAACCTGTGTGTCTCCATGAGGTCATTTCAGTTTGCCACCCAGAACGTGCAGAGCTGTTCTCCGTCTTGCGCAATTCCCTCCTCTCCGTTTTGGAACCTGCTTTGTGTTTGTTTTTTGGTACAAGCGTAAGCCAGATGTGTCCATTCCACAAAGGAAACTCTGGCCTGCACAGGGTCGATACTCTGCTATGTTTACCTGCATTTCCTTTGCCATGTCAGAGATCTTGACGGTGCAGTTTCGCTTTGACTCACTTGTGCTTACTGCTGTGGAAAGGCATTGACTCCGCAACACTACGAAGCGGTTGCATGAATGAATAAAGCACCTTTTCCTAAAGAGTGTCCGGGGGATGTGGGTGTATTTCTAAACCCTTTAGGAAACAGCTTTCATGTTTGCCAAGAAGATCGTTTCAGGAAGGAAAGTGTGTTACTCAAAAGCCATTCATGCACTTTTACCCCACCTCCCACCAACTTCTATGAGTGGTGTGGTTCTCAAGAAATACTCCTCAGGACAAGCAGAATTGCCTTTCTGCAGTAAAACAGAGACATTCAGGCAAATGCTTTTTCCCCACAGCATGACATGTGGAAAGGTTTGTCCTGGATGTGGTCCTGGGCAGCCTGCACTAGTTGGGCTTGGGCTCTGCAGGGGTCCTGTCCTCTGGAGCAAGGTGGCATCTCATGCTTTGTATTAAAGGGGCTGCCTGTGTGTGTAGCTTTCTTAGAATCATAGAATAGTTTGGGTTGGAAGGGACCTTCAAAGGTCATCTAGTCCAACCCTCTGTAATAAGCAGGGACATAGTCAACTAGATCAGGTTCACCAGAAATGCATCCAGCCTGGCCATGGATGTCTCCAGGGTTGTCTCTTATGTTCGTGAGCAACATGTGGGCAAGCTTTTACATTTTGTTCCCCTTTTTGTTCTCTGTCATTGCTTTCGGACAAAGGACCACTGTGTATTTTATGCACTATTCTAGATAGAGCTTGGAGGATCCCCTCGATTTCCAGGCTCTCATAATGGTGTATTTCTTTCTTTCCTTTTCAGAAATTCCCCATTTCTCATCCCTCTGCAGGCAGTGACGCTCTGGGGAAGCAGGGATGTGGTGACTTTCTAGTCACCTTGTGCGAAGAGCGGTTTTGAAGCAATGGCATTTGCCCTCTCGGCAGCCCCGTTGCCGATGACTAACAGTTCCTGATGGGTGAAGCATACAGTGGACTGCTTATTTTTGCTGGCAAGGCATGACGTTGGATTTCTCACTTCTGGAAAGCTGCTTTCTAGCACCCTTGCCAAGATTTACAATGTGACTCATCATCAACCTCAACAGGTAAATCCCAAATTACTCTTTGGAAATGTAAGCAATGTCATCGTGTGTCTTCTGACATCTAAGTGTCCAGAAATAGGTTATTAATCATGAATAGAATGTGGTGATCTCTACTGTGACTTCTAGTATGACGTAGAGGGAACCTTACATAAGTTCTTAGCAGGTCCAGAACTTCCATTTGATCTAAATGAAGCTGAAATTGTCACCTGAAAGCATCAAGTAATGGAGACTCCCTCCCATGTGTAGATTCATTGTTTGGGCAATTAACTTACCTGAGAAGTATTTGCACTCTTTCAATTGCATACCTTATTGCTCTCTATAGCTACCTGGAAGCAGGTTGTAGTGAAATGGGTGTCAGTCTCTTCTCCCAAGTAACAAATGATAGGACAAGAAGAAATGGCCTCCAGTTGCGACAGAGAAAGTTTAGATTGGGTATTAGGAACAATTTCTTCATGGAAAGGCTTGTCAAGAACTGGAATAGGCTTCCTGGGGAAGTGCTGGAGTCACCGTCCCTAGGGGTATTGAAAAGACATGTAGATGTGGCACTAAAGGATATGATTCAGTGGTGGACTTGGCAGTTGGTTGGACTTGATGGCTTTAAAGGTTCTTTCCAACCTAAATGATAATGCGATTTTAGGATTCTAATGAAGCTTTCTCAGCTGAGTTTGTTTGCAGGTAAGTTAAAGAAGGTAAAAGTATGCAAAACCCCGTGAATATATGGTCCATTTTGTCTTACCCAAATACCTCTTGCACTGCCTTTTTTTTTGAGCATTCTACAAAGGCAATTCTGAGCAACTCCTCTCTTGAACAGATCATTTCGCAAGTGCTGTTCTGATGAGGTTCTAGTTTTAGTATTACTGGCATGTATGGATCTTCTGGAGAATATTGTCTTTGTCATGATTTAACATCAACTCTCTGACCAATAATACAAGTACAAGTTATTTATAGTTATGAATGGTCATAAGATAGAAAGTGGTTATCATGGTTTGAGAAATCAGATAGTGCAAACCAGCTGCTCGGAAGTGTAACGTGACCGGCAGGGTGAAATACGGAGGCAGCTTCACTCACTTTCCACAAAGCCAAACACAGGCTGGGTCACTCTGTGCTGGAGTTTTGGGGTGGTTTTTCACATGGTGCTGAGGTGTTGGGAAATCCTGGGCTTTCTTGTCCACCCCACGCCACGCTGGTAAGCACATGCCATGGTTGTCAATGCCACACGTGATGATGGCACATGGTGCTCTGAGGGGTGCTGCAGCATCCCTGGTGCTGCCGGGGGGTTTCCCACATACCTCCACTGTGGCTTTCTGCTCCGAAATCGTTGGTGTGATAGCACTGTGGCCCCTGGGACTCCCCTGTGAGCCATTCTGTCCGGGATGAAGCCCAAGCTCAGAGCAGTGTGTTACTCAACCAGAGAAGACATACCGATAGCTGTATTCAACTTGGAGATTTTGGAGGCTCCTCTGACAAGCCCAGGGCAAAGAGAACAATTTTCATGATGCAGATTCTCAGAACAATCAGCTACTGACACTGCCTTTTCAGAGAAAACCTGCAATAAAATAGAATTGCTAGAAAGTCTTTTTATTTTTTCTTTTTTTCCATGGAATTTGCTTATTTTAAGTTGAGGACTTTCTAATGAACAGCCTCAGCACATCCAGATGTGCCACGGGGAGGGGGAGGAAGAATGATCTGAGATTGATCTCAGCTATGTAAGCAGAGATTCCATCAGATGTGCTTTTCAGCAGTTTCAGAGGGTTTCGTTTCCAACTTTGTACCTCCCTGTGTTCAGATCCCCCTTCTGTTTGCTCTTTTCTTCTTTTATTTTACAGTGAGGGGGTGATACAACCTGGCTCTTTCTCCTGGAGGTATCTTAAGTACTCAGACCCAAAATAAACATGAACTTGAGTTATGAAAGCAGTGAAGTTTAGCAGATTGAAAAGCTATTGCTGAAATTGTCTTGCTCCCACGGGTATGACCTGCTCCACTCCGTGGGAGCTAGGGTGTCTGCTCTATGTCTGCTCAGTGCTTCCCCAATTTCTCAGGTTTCTCTTTTCATGGAAAACTGAGGAAGATTCGGCAATGGCATCAGGCACTTTTGTCCCATTATTGTTTGTTGCTTTCTGTGGAGGTTTTGAGGGTTGTAACTAGGAAGTGGAAGATAAATGCGAATGGTGGAAAACCCCTCTCACTGAAAATGGTGTTAAAAACAGAAGAAGAAAAGAAGATCTGAAGCAAACTTCCTCTGCTGGCTGTCTCCTGCCTTTCGGGAAGGGAGGGATGGGCATTTCATTGCCTGCTCCTCGGAAGAGGCTGGCAGCATGTGTTTGCTGAAAATATTAACTCAAATGTAAGAGCCACAATCATAGAATGAATCATGAATCCTAGAATGGTTTGGGTTGAAGGGAGCTGGGTTGAAGGGAGCTTAAAGCTCCTCCAGTTCCAACCCCTGCCACAGGCAGGGACACCTTCCACTAGAGGAGGTTGCTCCAAGCCCCTGTGTCCAACCTGGCCTTGAACACTGCCAGGGATGGGGCAGCCACAGCTTCTCTGGGCACCCTGTGCCAGCGCCTCAGCACCCTCACAGGGAAGAACTTCTGCCTCAGAGCTCATCTCAATCTCCCCTCTGGCAGGTTAAAGCCATTCCCCTTGTCCTGTTCCTCCAGGCCCTTGTCAAAAGTCCCTTGCAATGCCCCTGAAGTCTTGAGTTTTCCACTGAGATCAGAGGACACTTTGGTGTGTGTCCTCCAGCTGCCTGGGATGTGGTGGGAATGGTGATCTCCTGCAGTCAAACTGATGCTTCCCATGTGTTCATTGCTGCAGGACATGTGTTACCAAATAGAGTAGGAAATAAGGAAGCTGAGCGGCTGTGAGTGCCAGCAAGAGCTCTTTCTGCTGTCTTTACACTCCCCATCCTTACCCTCACCCTTGAGCTGGGGCCCTTGGGGTGCCTCCACACAGGTTCTCTATTCATCCAGCACCAATGAAACCAGCTTCAGCCCCTCATAGTTGTGAAATTGAGACTGATTCAAGTCCCGAGCTAAGATGTACTCAGGGCAACATTAACCAAGGCAAAACCGAAACCTGTGTTCAGGAGCTGGGTTATGTACAGAATCCACAGCTAATGTACTGGTGCGTAAGCTCCAGTTTTGGTGAAAGCTAAATCTAAGCCAGCTCTGACTCGCTATTGGGGTGATTCATTTGCTCCCCAGATCATTCAAAACCTGAGCTGATAGCAGCGAGCACTCAGTTTTTTCTCTATCAGGCATCATTTATTGCCTGCACCATCAGCATGTTTCACCCCCTGGGTAAACCCAGATGCTGAGGGGTTCAAATCTCTTGTTCAAAGCCCAGGCCAAGCCCAGGTTTCTAACAAATGCCTGTGTGACTTTGGCTGTTGCATTAGTTTCTAGTTCTTCCAAAAATCAGGATGGGAGGAACACGAGAGCTGGGTGATAGGACCATGCATTTCAGCAGACCTTGGCCTGGTACCTGCTGGCATGGTGTTGGTGCTGCTGACAGCAGATGGGATGGATGTTTCTCTCTCCTGGGCATTGCTGTGATTATCCAAAAAGCCACACCATGCAGAGCTCTGTCTGAAGCTTTGGAGGAGGAATTGGGAGTGCTTTGACATTCCCACAAGAAGCAGCCCCTCTGCTAGCTGTGCCTTGTGTATGTTAAAGCCTTTGCCCTGCTATTGGTTAACTGGGAGTGCAGATGATTAACCCAGATCACTGTCCCCGTGCTATTGTTCTGTTCTGTGTGGTTATTCTTTGTTTTCAATCCCTATGTGCTGCAGACAGTGCCTGCAAACTGGTGCCATGTTCTCTGCCTGTTCATTTGGATGCTCAAAGAACTTCGTGTTTGGTTTTCCTCAACATTAACAACCCTTTTCCAAAGAAAAGCTCATTGGTGGGGAGCAGCACTCCAGAACTGCCCGCACAAGCTTCTGTGAGTCATGGGAGCATCCATGGGCTTCAGCTGCGGATCCCCTGGCTCACTATGGAAAATCCCTATCCTTGGAATAAGCTATTTTCTTCAATTTTAGCTAATTCTATTTTCATCTCCTCTTTGATTCTCTGGCTCATGTCTGTCTTAGATTGTCCACTTCCCAAGGTGCAAACTTGCTCAATCAACAGCATAACCCCATCTCCACAGTACCCTAGGAACAAGTGAAGCATCATGTTGGCAGGTAATGTGAATTCTGAGTGTAGTGTTAAATGCAGGAGAGAAAAAGGTTAAAAATCAGAAGCAAACATAGGAAACAAATCTAAATTGCACAGGAGTTTCTCGTGGGGTTTCGAAGTGGAAGATTGATGTGCTTAGAGCATTTTTCACGTGCACTGATCACAGCCATCTCCCTCGGAAGGACCTTTCAAGACAGTTTCGTTTCTCTGTGCAATCTTGGTCCCCCAGCAGCCCTTGCAGGCCAGCAAGGTGCTTCTCAGACAGCTCAAATCTGGACTGTGCTTCAGTGTTTTCTATACTTCAGCATTGCTTAGAGAAGCCCAACTGCTAATATGTCAGATGCCCACATCAAAAACTTCTGAAACCTTCTGGGAACTGAAAAATCCTCATTCATTAAAGCCTGTGTTTAACCTCATTGGCAGATTTGAGTCTTTGAAACATAGAGAATCCCAGCCTGGTTTGTGGTGAAGGAACCTTAAAGCTCCTCCAGTTCCAACCCCTGCCACGGGCAGGGACACCTTCCACTAGAGCAGGTTGCTCCAAGCCCCTGTGTCCAACCTGGCCTTGAACACTGCCAGGGATGGGGCAGCCACAGCTTCTCTGGGCACCCTGTGCCAGCGCCTCAGCACCCTCACAGGGAAGAGCTTCTGCCTCAGAGCTCATCTCAATCTCCCCTCTGGCAGGTTAAAGCCATTCCCCCTTGTCCTGTCCCTACAGGCCTTTGTCCAGAGCCCCTCTCCAGGTTTCTCTCCCAAGCAGTTGGAATCCAAACCTTTCAGATAACTCCTGGGCTCTTGCAGTTTTGGGAGTGAATATTTCCCAAGAGCAATTTGATTCTCCAACCAGATCCTGAATTGAGCAGGAATGCGTTGGCCTCCCTTGGGCTGTTCACTGGCATCACACAGAGCTCCTGCACATGCCTGGGTTTGAGCTGGACTTGGCCCTTTCTGAACACATACTTTGCAGAGGTGGCTGCTGAAGCCCAAGGGCTGGACAGTTGAAGGAACACTATGAAGAGCTGCTCTTTAGCAGTGTTATCAAACTGTAAAGACCTGTGATATGCGTTTCCCTTTGGGGAAGATGCCATTTATGATAACCTAAATATGAGTTCACATTTGATCAATACATGGTAAGCAAGTAGCTAACCTTTAAACCCCACTCCAGTGACTAAATGAATGGTTTTCTGCAGAACAGACGTGTTGGTGTGTGAGATCCTCCACCACGCTTTTCCGCTTCCACAAAGGTGAGTCTTAGAGGGGGAAAAAAACCCCAAAAGCACTATTTTTTGTACATGTTTCTTTACCCTTTTTGGGTGAAATCCTGGCTTGGCAGCGCTGCCAGTGGGTGAGTCACACAGATGAGTGTCATGTCTGCCTCATGAAGGTGGTGGCTGAGACAGTGCCATTTTCTGTGACATGGAGCTGGCTGAGGACATCCACAGTGAGGATGGGGTGAGCCTGGGGCCACCCACAGCAATGGGGTGATGCTCCCTGGGGCTGGTGGCTCTGTCCTGTCCCCTTTCTGATGAGACATGCACCTGGGGACATGCTGGGCTGGGCTGTAGGTAACAGGGGATGGCAGAAACAGCCTTAGAGCAACAGTCGTGGGTAATGCCCTACATCAGGATGGGGGACATTCTCCCTCAGCCCTGGAAAAGGAGCTGCTCTGCCTGCAAGGGGATGTCCTAAAGCTGCTGAGAGCCCCAAGAGGCACTTGGGAAGAGATCCTGAAAAACAGAAGTTTTGGGTGTCTCTTGAGCTGGGATGAATAAAAGCTGCGTTTCCTTAAGCTGAGCCAGTGCTTTGCTCCCTAAAAGGCAGTATTGAGAGTCTGACTTTCAGAGCTGTTCAAGCGGTTATGGTTAGAAACGTGACTGAGGAGAGGGCACATGATGTACCACATCGATCAGGCAATAACTGCGCCGAGTTGTTTTCTGAGTCATTTGTTGAGTTTACTGAGAAAAACAATTCTTTCTTCTCACTTTTGTCAGCAGCATTGCAGACAAAATGCAAAGAGCTGGGGCTGAACGAGTGCAGGGCTGGGGAGTCTGCTCACTGCCTATGGTTCCACCAGGGAAACTCAGCAGCCACTCCCAGCACTGCTCCAGCATCATGGATTCGCTTCCCATAAGTTTCTGTGATGCTGCTCGGCATCATCCAGTGCTGAGCTGACTTTATTCATTCCAAACAGCCAAAAGCTTTCGGTTTATCCAGCTCCTGGTTTCTGTCAGTAACGAACTGTGCTAATGAACACAGAGAAGAACAGCCAGGCTTTGGGAGGCTTCACTTGTCAGTGTAGAAGCTAATGGGAAGAGTGATAACGGGGCAATGACACCCATCTGGGTGCTGGTGTGAATCCCTGGGGTTCAAGAGGACCATGCCAGGTTATCACTTGTTCAAACGGGATTTGAAATGGGCTCTGGATTGGAGGGCCAGGTGGTTGTTTGACAATTAACCTCTGATTTTTAAGGGGCTGCGAATGAGCACCGTTGCTGCAGTCAATCAGAGCACCCAGCTATGATTAGGGTAGGGCTGCCTGCCAATTCACACCGCTGCAAGTATATGAGAAATGGCTCTAGTGCATAAAACCCAAGTGGGTTTTTCTTCTGCTTGTGGAAACAGCATTATGGCCCTTTGGTGGGGGTTTTGGTGAGCTATAGGATTATCAGGAGAGATGTAAAATCCTACAAGCATTTTTGTTTCAGGCAGCTGAGCTAGGTTTTTTTGCAGATCTCTTCCTGAAGGATGTCAGGAAGAGTTCCTGAGCTCGGATGTTGTTGCCGAACTTTGTTATCAAGTCTCATTTTTTCCTTTATTAAGGTTACTGCAGGCATTTCTGTCATTCACTCTTCTGTCATTTCATATCTGAGATGCTGCTGTGAAAGATGGGTAGTGAAAAAGACTGCCAAACCAAGAATGGTCTGTAAAGCGTTGTCACAACTTTTTCTAGCAGGAAAGTACATTGAAATGCACTTATTGAAACCGGTACCTTATCACTCTGAAACACTTTACTGGAAACCTAGTGTCAACGTGTGCCTGTGGTCAGTTCTTGACAGCCTGGCTCCTTCACATAGCAACAGCTTGGTTATTTCATATTTTTAAGGATTTTTTTTTAGGATAAACTGAAAGCTTTTGGCTATTTGAAATGACTAAAGCCAGGTCAGCACCGGGTGATGCTGAGCAGCACTGCAGAAACTCGTGGGAAGCAGATTCATGATGCTGGAGCAGGGCTGGGAGCAGCTGCTGAGTTCCCTTGATGTAAGCGGCTGTCTGTGACTAAGTGTCTCATCTCCTGCCATGGACTCTCCAGGAACTTCTGCTTTGTTAGTCACTTCAGCAAGCCATATTTCTGGTGCTTTCTGCTGTTCCTGAGACATTGCTGCTACCCTAGCAGTGTAGCACAGTGGAATGATGTGATCCTTGGCAGGACCCAGGATCCAGAGCAATCACTCCTGGCAGCAGTCAGAGCTGCCAAGAGCTGGAGCAATCCAAGAGGGAGCTCCTAGAGTGGTTTTCCAGGGTGCATCGGGGACATTCCCTTTGGCCCCATGGAACTGCCAACCCCTTTTGTGCCTTTTTGAGTTGTATCACTGCAGATGTGAGTCCATCAGTCAAGCTAATGATAAATGGGGCTTAGTTCTGAATTCCCTAGCATGGTGGCAGCTGTCTAACAATCCTCTGTGCTGCCTTTGCTTGTTATTTGGGTTGTAACCACTTTTGGAGTGCCTACCATAAAATCCCAAGGGAGGAGCCCTCTCCCGTTGGCTGGAAGGGTTCCCAGGGAGAGTACCACTTCCCTGCTCCCTGCACACTCCCAACTCTGCAGTACCCAAAAGACTTAATTATTCAGAGAGTGCCTGAGGGAGTCAGTTCCCATTTTACCATCTGAGCTCATCTGCATCGTCACGCTGCTGTGGTTCAGAAATCCCTATTTCTCCTTTTCCTCTTCCTTCCCAGAACATATGAGGAACAGCTTGCTGTTTTATTGAGGCTATTTCCATGGCAGGCAGATGAAAACCTCCCTTAGGCAGGCTGTTGGGAAAGCCAAGCCTGGGCGATTCGCTTCCACTGGGACTTGGTCCAACACATGCCGAGATCCCTGCTGATGCCATCCCATCTGCTACATAAAGTGAGGGTTCTGGACCTCCCACAGATCCAGCACTTGGGGTAATCAATCTCCATCATTGCACATATACTTAAAAACCCCAAATGAAACCTATTTGGATGGTTTCCCCCTGTGCTGCTGTGGTTATTCTCCTCCTTGCCCTTACGGCAACGGTCACGCTATTGCCTCTGCTTTGCAAATGGTCAGTGACAGGATGGAGAAGCCAAGGGGCGCCCACCCAGGACCATGCAGAGGTCTATAATGCAACAAGGCCCTGGACCCTGCTTATAGGACATTTCTCTCCCATTTCTGTATCACCTCAGCATCTTTCCTTCACCAGCCTAGCAAATTTTACCCCACGGCTGTAGCCTGGTGGCATTTGGCTGACCTGAGAGTCAGCTCAGTTACCAACAGGAACAAAACCTAAGAAAGAAGAAATCTCTTCTTGTCATCTGCAATTTACATAGTGAACTAAGAACTCATTGACTCTTCCCTGCTTTCCTCACCAAGGCTGGGTGTGCGCCAGGCACCTGGGAACGCTGCAGTGCAGCTTCCTCTGCTCCAAGCGAAACTTTTGCTGCAATTCCAGGCAGCAGCTGGGAATTGGGGGAGGAAGGCAGAGATTAACAGCCTTGTGCTGCTGAGAATCCCTCCGACACCTCAGCATGGGCAAATGCAACCTGCTGCAGATTTGGACCTGCCTTTTGGCTCTTTGACAGTGTGAAGGCACAGGGGTGAGGGAGGCATGTTTGCTGCATTTGGGGTAGTTTCAGCAATACTATATGCAATCCTGTGACTAGCCTGGGCATAAAGTCTATTTGCCTAGATGAGGGATATATGCTCAACATCGAGCTTGGTTATCAATAAATTACTCACCCAGCAAATCTTTATAGAACAGCCCTAGCCCACAGGCAGTGGCACACAACATACACTTGCATTGCAACAGCCACACACTCAGGCTGCTGCTCTCACTCAGAGAGAGGTGTTTTGCCACCTCCATGCCCTCTAAGTCCATCTGACCTCCCCTCCTGGGTACAGGTAGTTCAAGCAGGTTTTATACTGCTCTTTTTTGTTTGTATATTGAACTTTCCTATCACCAGAAACAACCAAACTGGCCTCAGAGCCAACAGCATGGTGAACCAGCCTGGCTTTTGCACCAGTAGTGCCACATTCATGTGGCAACATGCCTCAGCTGGCAAACCTGGATCCCTGGGGACAGTCTGGATCTGAAACGTTGATATGAGAACGTGCCTGGTCTGCTCAAGGGCCTTGTCTGCATCAGTTCTGCTCAGCAGCTGATGCTTGCGGCAGGGTAATCATAGGCTTTGCAGTCAAAGTCTTTGCTGGTGGGTAAAACGTTTCTGCTGCTGCTGGGCTGGTGGATGTTCAAAGGTTTGAATGAGATTTCTGTCCTTCTGCAGGGTGATAACTTCAGACTGTGCATTGTGATCACCCGTGGTCCTGAAAACCAAGTGGCTTCTGGCTGTGTCACCCCAAAGCCCTGCCTCTTGTACCTGCACATCTCTGGTCTCCTCACCAAGGACATGCCAATGGAGATGAGGTTCATCCACCTGAGGAGCAAGCCTGAGAGCAGGGCTCCCTTTACCTGGCAGGTGAAGGCCCCATGTGCCAGGACAGTGATGGAGAAAGGTCTTGCCAACTTTCTGAGTCATGCTACTTTTACTAGCTCACCGTTGTGTCCTATTGCCAGGAGCCCTGGGCTGTTTGGACCACTGGCATCGAGGAGGGGTGCCACT
This sequence comes from Strigops habroptila, assembly GCF_004027225.2. Taxonomy (NCBI): domain Eukaryota; kingdom Metazoa; phylum Chordata; class Aves; order Psittaciformes; family Psittacidae; genus Strigops; species Strigops habroptila. Next base: position 1,262,992 of record NC_044294.2, read on the forward strand.
CAACTTCCCTCATCCCAGCGCCTCTGTGATGAGCTGGGAATGGCTCCTCTCCAGGAAGGGCTTGGCTATGGGGTCTATGCTGGGGGGAGGAATCAAGCTTGGCTTTTTGGGGATGTAACCCCTATGATGGTCCCTCCTTTTGGCCGCATCCTTCTTCCCAAAGAGAAGATGACGTGACAATGCCAAGATTTCCCGTCTCTGTAGGTGAGGGAAGCGCCTGTGGGTGAGGGAGCTGGTCCCTTTCACTAGCTCATTAATTCAGTAAATTACAAAGGGAAATACATGCTGGGAAAAGCAAGGAAAATTCCAAAACTTAATCCAAGAGTTATTTCCTCCTGATACCTGGATAAAACCGTATTCTCCGGAGCTCTCCAGGTCAGAATCCAGCGAGACGGGTGAACCTACATCATAGCAAGAGGTAAAACACATTTGCTCTATGTGCTTATGCGTATTCCCTTGTATTCTTATAACGTGTCTCTAAAAGGGTTTTCTGTTTTATTAATAACCTTAATTTTCAGTGCTAACACAACTTTCATTTGAAAGATGGTATTTCTGAGGGGAGGCATTTTCTTTTGGGATCAGACTTTGGGATCTGCTGCTCTTGGTTGCAGTTACCTCCTGCTGCTTCTGAGACAGGTGACTTTGAAAACTGTAATTTTTCTGTATTTACTTTCCTGATTAATCTTCTTTTGGAATAACTTTGTCTGTTTACATGCAATATTTAACTGCTTTTTTTTCTTTGTCTGCTTTTGGAATCTTCTGTTAAATATTTGGATTTATTTGATTTTCCCTCTTGCACATGAGGAAAAAAAAGAAATGGGTAGGAGATACTAGTCAGTGTGGGGGTTTTTAATACATGTGTGTATGTACCAGTGCTAGATAAAATACACATATTTTCACAAGCATCACAATTGTGTTACTTAGGAAAGATAGTGAGGCAATATTGTCTTCCTTGAACAGGTCTGTGCTGGCATTCTGCAGCAGCATGAAGGGATCCCACTTGTTCCTCTGCCTCTTCTCTGTATCATGCTGGTTGAATCTGATGCCGACATCTGGGAACAGAATCTTCCACTTTGGACGCTGCAGGGTTTCAATGAGCATGACTGAGATCAGGCTTGGCTTCACTGCAATTAAAGCCAGCATTGTAAGTATTGCTTCACACTCTTGTAGAGCTGGCTAAGCTCTTTAGCTGGTGGCTCCCGAAGCCCCTCTGGAGCCAGCATGTACATCACCATCTCTGTCTTCTCCCATGCAGCAAGCCAGAGACCCCATCAAGACCCTGAGCATTTTGTCGCACCCGCAATCCCTGCACAAGGTAAAGGTAGGTGTCCTTACAATGTCTCCAGTTCTTCTCTGGATGATGTTGGCCAGCTAGCACCCTGACACCAGTGATGAGGTGTACCAGCTCAGGGCATCTGGGGAAGTTGTTCAATACCATGACTTCTTCTAAGTTCCTGTGAAACACAGACACCGAGCAGGTCAGGGAGGGTATGGTGATGTGGGTCACGTATGGAAAAGGAGGTGGGTGTCCCACTGCTAGTTCATGCCCCAGGGCTTTCACCCTGATTGTCTTTCCAGGAATGGTGGGCAGAGATTTTCTTCTTGTTGTTACATGTGATGCTCCACTTAGAGAAGCCTTAGGTTCACTCCTCACCGGCTCAGTCAGCAGAGGCATAGCAAAGTGAATCAGGATTTGGGTGGAAAGCTATTAAAGAATCCAAAACTTGGTGAATGTGATCTTGGGAGGTGAAATATATTATAAACTAAGTATTATAAACTAAGTATTGTCCAGCTCCCTTACACTCTAAAGCACTAGACGTGGACCACTGCTTCCGGTCTCAGCCTCTAATACCTAGCTACATAATCATAGAGTGGTTTGGGTTGGAAGGGACCTTAGAGATAATCTAGTTCCAACCCCCTGCCATAGGCAGGAAAATCAGCTGTTTATTTTGTTGACTCAGTGTGACTTGCTGAGGATGGAATTCCTGGAAAAGCAGTCTAAAATAATTCCCTATGTATACAACCAGTTTACATCAAGCATCACTGAGAAAAGCTGTATATGAATCAAAACATACCCCTGTGCTCAGCTACCATGCTTGGTGTTAGAGATGGTTTATTCTAGATGCGGGCAGAAAGGTTGGGCATTATCTGTTTATGCACCTTGAAAGACCTTTTAGAAATGGATTTTATTCCTTTAGTCTTCAGATAGGTGCTGCATCACCCATCACCTCTTCAATTTCTACGTGGACAAAGTCTTCAAACACTGCAAGACTGAGGATTCATACATCAACCGAAAAATCAGCAGCATAGCCAACTCCTTCCTCAGCATGAAGAAGAAACTCAGGCAGTGTGTAAGTCTTGGGTATTGCTACAGCTTAGTTTCGTCTCCTAGTACTTGGTGTATAAATAAACCTAAACATTTTATAAAGATACAGGATCTTTATTTATAAGGATGGTTTTAACAAGGATACAAACAGCACGATGTGAAGAGTGCATCTGCTCACTGGGAAGTTTTTATACTTGCCCACTCATCAGCAAACTCCCACGTTAGTTCTCAAGAACAATATTTATCCTGTCCCTCTGCCTGTTGAAGTAAACTCTGTTCTTAGCTGAAGTCTGATTTAAGGACCTGCAGCCTTTTGCACAGATTAACAAGGTCTCAGGTTATAATTTCCATCTTCTCTCTGATTTTTTACAATTAACCCCTCAAATAAATGAATTCTATGTTATTTTTCTAGCATGAGCAAAACAAGTGCATGTGTGGAGAGGAATCCACTGAGAAATTTAAGCAAATACTTGCAAATTATGAAGGGGTAAGTTGATGATTAAGGCTTGTCATTAGTACAGATACTCAGATTCTCTTTACAGTGGGTTGTACTCATCTTTGCTTACAACTTGATCCTTTATATCCTTTCAGCTAAATGTCACATCTGCAGCAATTAAATCCCTGGGTGAGCTGGACATCCTACTAGACTGGATGGAGAAGTCTCAGAGAGCAGAACATGTTAACAACCCACCAACGGCTGGGACTAAGGAAGCTGCTGGGACATTGCACACTCCAGTGGTGAGCAGGAAGATAATGTGCTGCACCACTGCAGATTCCCACTGATTGCACCCCTGTTCAGTCAAACACTTGAGTGTTTTGCTAGCTGGGTACATAGGTGAATGTTTCAGCAGACCCTTGCATGAAGGTGGAAATATTGAGGTTGATCAGATAAGCACAGCACTCACTTAGCTGCCTTCTATCAAAGGATGCTCTCCAAGGGAAAATCTCCAAGGGTTTCTCTTGCTGCAGACATAAGCTGTGACCATTTAATAAAAATATTGTTTAAATTATCATTTTTTTTGTATAGGGAATGTATATTCATGAATGCTGGAATGACTCTGGTGTAGTTAATGCTGCAGAGCAGTGCTCGTAAATCTGGGCTCAGTCTTATGTGGCTGCTGTTGCTGCTGCTTGATCTGGCTGAAACGAGGTTCACAGGGTGCGAAATGCTTCCAAGAACAGGCCCTAGCAGGTATGTCAGGCCTTAGAAACCTGTGTTTCCTTTTGAGATCATATTTTGTGCCTCGTCAGTAAAAGAACCATTCGTACACAAGATATGTGGTTGCTTAATAGAAAAAGGTTCGTGTGTGTACCATGTAATTTACTGACAGCAGTAAGCTTTGTGGAAATCTGTTACAATTACTGTAAATAAACCCCACTTGAAACTGTGATGAGTCTGTCTGTCAAAATTCTGAGGAATTACATGTTTCTTGTTGATGAAACTTTCTGAATTCACTGGGGTGCCCTTTCATAGCAGGTACAGTCAGTCCTGGTAATGCAAACATCCCAGAGGTGATGCATCCTTCCTGGCGTGCCAGAGACAGCAAAGTTCAGACCGGAGTGATACTAAATCACCCCTACTTGTCCCTTAGACCATTTTTATTGCGCATTATGGTCTGTTTCCACTCATCTGGGGCTTTTTCAGGCACCATTGACTGCACATTGCTGGTACCCACTGGTTCCGCACGCACTAAATCCCTTTTCCACTGTGTTTTCCCACAAAGCATTAATACATAAATACATATTGCTGTAGTATCTGCAAATAGCAGAGGCCTAATGCATTAGTAAATGAACCAAGAGGACCCAAGTCCTCTCTCCATGCAGCCAGGAGGTGTTATGCACTCTTGGTGTCAGGGCCCAGGTAAATGCAGCCAGAGCAGATGGATGTTTATGTCCCTGGTAGCACTCTAATCCTAATATTTCACTTTATGAAGTCTTACTGCTACATTCATGAGACATAAAGCTTGAGTAAGACTAGAGGGTAGACTTTGTTATTATGGAATAAGGTCCTTCTACTGCATTCATGAGACATAAAGTTTGAGTAAGACTAGAGGGTAAACTTTGTTATTATGGAATAAGGTCCTCCTGCCCTCAAGGAGAACCTAGCTACTGCTTTGGTATCACTCCCATCACAGACCTCTGGCAGCAAACTGGCATTGCCAGAGCCTTGTGTCAGTCTGGTGGGCACTGCACTTTTCATCAGGCACCAACAGAATGAAGAGCTGCAGAGGAGGAAGCTTCTTGTCCCTTCCCAAAAAGGCTCGGTGGTGGCCTGGCTGGGTGAGCTCACCAGCATTTGCCTATAGCACATCTACATGTGCTTCAGGCTGAGTGGGATTTGGTGATTCACTGTCAAGGGAAAGATCTCCTTGATTGCTCATGATCCTTCCTCAAATATCTGCTTATGCCAAAGGGAAGCCTCTCAGATTTTTGATTCTCATAATTTGCTTTCTCACGGATTTTTGCAGTGTGACTTGTCCTGGTGCTAGGGCATGAATGGGTGAATACATCCCTCCACGATTTATCATCAGTGTTCATGAAGGCTGATCTGTCAATGCCATCACCCTGGAAATCAACCGTTTAAGAACAACGGGTATCTTCAACATACCATGATCTGTTAAAGAAAAGCCTTCAAGAATGAAAGCATTAAAGTGATGATAATGATGCAGTAAGGTACCACAGCTTGTCACTGACCAAAGGAAACTGGTTGTCATGTTTGGTGAACAGTCTGGTGAAGGAGATGGGGCTACTTGGTGAGGTCCTTGTGGACCTTTCCATGGATCATGGTGGACTCTGGATCACAGATTGAGTGAGAAGTGTGGGGTTTATTCCATATCCTCAGTTTAAGCTGTCACAGGGATTATTGATCATATTTCATTGATGATTTCCTGCAGAGGGTGTTGCATGCCTCAGTCCATGCATGTTTCACTGGCAGGATGCTCAGCCCCTGCATGTCTCTGGGGGTTCAGCTCATTCCTGTGGCTCCCAGCATGGTGTGGGAGGAGTGGAGCTGAGGGAAGGATGCCAGCGGGCAGGCTGAAGAGGAAACAGGTTTGCAAAGGGAGAGCAAAAGGGGTTTTCTCCTGAAGCTTTATGACAACTTCCCCCTGGGGACACTTCCCAAGTGCACACCTTGCTTATTGCACCAGAATCATTCATTCATTTCCAGCAACTCCAGGCGAGTGCAGACCTGTCCTGGACACTCCACAGCTTTTCCAGTATCCAGCCCCCTTCCCACCATGCTGTGAGGGGATGCAGCCCAGGAGATGAGACAGATGAGCTATAACCTGACAACCAGGCCAGGTTGGACAAGGCTCGGAGCAATGGGTCTAGTGGAAGGTGTGCCTGCATGTGGCAGGGTTTGGATGAGCTTGAAGGTCCCTTCCAACCCAAAACAGGCTGTGATTCTGTATTTGAGGTCCTAGCCTTGCTATTAGTAAGGTGATGACTGTTGCAATGTGGATGTGAGAGTAGCCCTGTAAACACAAATCCCACTGGAGCTGCTGCCCTCCTGCTCACAGTGAGCTGAGCTCATCTCGGTGCTTATTGTGGGAGGTCCATGACTGAGGAATAATTTGGGGTTTATCCTTGATGAAAACTCAGTGTCTGCAGACTAACACAAACAGCCATTGCCTGGCACCTTGCTGAGCTACGAACTCCATCATTACTGCTACTTACTTTACTATCTGAGGGTATTTATTTCCATTAAGTGTAGGTTTCTTCTACCGTCCCGTGCTGTTTGCAACACCAGATATGATGCTTTAATGCTGCAGTAAAAGGAGGAGAAAGCCCCGTCCACCTCCCCCAGTTGCAGCATTACTGCACCAGCTTGGGTGTGCTCTCCCCATGCTCTCCCATGGACTGAATGTCCCCTGGTCTGCTGAAAGCTAGTGGTATTCTTTATTGCTTGTGTACAAAAGCACTTCAGACTGTGTCTGGTCTGCAGGTACTGCCCTCTTGGTGAGAAAGCTTAGAGGAATCAAGTGTGAAACGTGGTTCTAGAGGGTTTTCCAGCTGCCTTTAGAAGAAAATGAGAGGGGAAAATAAAAGAGCAAAAGCTGAATTTAAGCAGTAAAAAAGGTCTAGCTATAGAAAATTGTGGGAGTAAGGACCAGGGCTGCTTGCTGATGTCTTGCTCTGGTCCTCAAGGTGGAGCTGGTCCCAGACGCTGCCGCCTTTCGGTCCCTCACCTTCAGATCTGGGGGGGCACATCTGGGGCAGCAGCATCCCCCCCAGAGCTGCCCTGCACAATGCTGCTGGAGGTGAGGAGGAACGCGGAGTAGGTGAGGTCAGCATCCTCCTTGGAGCTCTATGGGAAGCACAGGAGGACACTGTTAGGTGGCTGCGGACCCACAGCAGCACATGGTGGGGGAAAGGGCAGCGTTTTTGGGCTGTGAGCTTCTCAAGATGATACAGGCAGGCTGCACACCAGTGCGAAGGCGTCATCATGCCTTTGCTCAGCAAAGGGAAGACCTCAATTGTTGTAGGTTTGGGACTTCGTGTCATGCCTATCCCTGCATGATGGCATCCAGCTCACCTGTCCTAAAGCTGCTGGGTTTTACTGGTTTCCTGATAGTTCCCTTTATTTCTCCAGTTCAGCTCTTGACACTTAAAACACCTACATACTGCTTTTGGTTAGGGACTTTGAACGAGAAGGGCTTGCATCTGGCACCTTCTGTTGGTGCTGAGTGGTGCCACTCAATCATGCTAACCCAAGGGGCCACAGGAGCAAGTCACAGCCCTTGCAAATGGGAGAGAGCTCTTTGCCTACCATCGCGCCCTGAACCACTGCCTGAGTGGAGGAAGGCTCTGGTTCATCCATGTATTTCATATTTATGATAACAATCCAACCCCAACCTTCCTGATGCTGCCTGGAGCTGACTGGGTGTACTGGTTGAAGCAAAGTGACTACTATTACTGTCTCTGCTAAAACATGGATTCAGGAAAGGGTTAAGGTCCCCCTCAGAGGCTGATCTGCAGCAGGTGCTGGATCCAGGTTAGTTGGGAACATCTGGGTATAAATAAGGCCCCTGGGAGAGAGCAGCTTCTTTGGCAGAGGTTGAAGGGCTGTGCTGGTGTCTCCCAGGTCAGTGAGCTCCCTCCTGCCTCCTCTTACCCTTTTTGCCTTCTTTGTCTCGGCAGCGCTTTCCAGTGTGGCCGCAGTGGTAATGAGCTCTGCAGGGAGAGAAAGGGAGGTGTTGGGATGCAGGGACCGTTGGTGGGTGGTTCTGTGGCTTTTGTAGGGTCCTTCTGCAAACCCTGGGGCTGGAAAGCATCCCATCAGCCATCACCTACCGTCCCCTCCTATCTGAGTCTCCTGGGTCTCTTTCACACAAGCGTTATTGCTCGCACCATAGTCCTTCACGCTCTCGAAGTCCGACATGCTGATGTTTGTCCTGTAGCTCCCAACGGACACCAGGTCTGTTAAAAGGGAGGAGATAAGTACCCTGTGGGCTTGTTCAGAGTCCGTGCAAGTGCATTGACATCCCAACAGCCTCTATACAAGGAGGCACGGTGCCATGCAACGTGCAGAACCTACGGAGGGGTGGTTTCTGCCTCAGCCCAGGCACCATGTGTGATGGGGTCGGTGGGAGAAGTGGGGTCCTTTGTCTGCATGGGGAGGTACAAGAGGTGCAGCTCAGCCCAGCACACACAAGTTATCACCTTTGTCTTGATATTAATATAACCTCAATATGAGGTTTTGAGAGACTGCAGGAAGCAGAGCAGGGACTCACCAGATCTCTTCAGCTGCCTGTGTTTAAACACAGCAAAAGCTGTCGCGACGATGAGGAGCACAGCACCAAAAGGGGCCAGGACTAACAGAAGAGTATTGGGGCCACTTTGTTTAGGGCTGGAATGGAGGGAAAAATAGATCACTAAGCTGTGAAATACATTATCTTTGATTTATTCAAGGCTGAATAGTGTGTATGAATGTCCAGCAGTCTAAAACCTCTACAGCATGGTAAATCTGGGTGAGCATGATGCAATTCAACTAATGAAATGGATCATAATACATAGAATCAACTAGTAACCAAACAAAACTGTAGGACAGAGGTTGTGCCAAATCAGCTACACCAGCAGCTTGGTTATAAATATGTGAAGGAAAACTCTCTGTTTTCAATAAGTTTTTCTGTACCCGGAATCCCCAACCATTCCTTTTGAGGCTGTGTTTACTTAAGCTAGAGATTAATTCCAAGTCATCTTGCCTTTTGTTGTAACTATTATTTTTTTTCCTCTGATGTTTTGAGTTAAGTTCTTTAGGGGCAAGAATGTCTGTGTTGCTAAGCCACACATGCAGCATCCAAACACAGCACCAAAAGTGGGTTAATAGAAATATACATCTTAATATTAGTATAAGAAATGATAAATGACAGGCTTGGAGAGAACTAACCTTTCAGAGGCCGCATCATTGGCTCTTTCTTGGGGAATAAACCCACTCTCAGCAGGGCTGGGGACATCAGCGTCCAGGGACTCCAGGCTGCGGCTGTCGCTTCCTCCTGTATCATCCAGGGAAGAAGGGCTGTTAATGGCATGAGCAGCAGCATGGAAATGGTGACAAAAAGCTAGTTGGCTGTATTTGGTGGAAGTGGCACTGAGGTGGGTTTTGGCTGTGCATTGGCTCAGGAGAGACCTTATAACAGTCTTCCAATACTTTGGTCAAGGGATGTAGGGACATGACAAGGGGGAATGGCTTTAACCTGCCAGAGGGGAGACTGAGATGAGCTCTGAGGCAGAAGCTCTTCCCTGTGAGGGTGCTGAGGCGCTGGCACAGGGTGCCCAGAGAAGCTGTGGCTGCCCCATCCCTGGCAGTGTTCAAGGCCAGGTTGGACACAGGGGCTTGGAGCAACCTGCTCTAGTGGAAGGTGTCCCTGCCCATGGCAGGGGGTTGGAATTGGATCATCTTAAGGTCCTTTCCAAACCTAACAATTCTATGATTCTATGCTACAAATTGTAATAGCAATAATTAGTGAGGGCAGCGTTAAAAAGTAAAAATGGTGTGGAAGGTAGTGATTTTTAGACTGGTGGGGGTTTTCTATGGTTGGGAAGTAAAAACCAATGAGAGAATGAAAACATCTGTGATAAGTGCAAAATCAGGGTGATCCCAGCATCTCAATGCCTGGATGATAGCCCTTCTGCTTTGAGGTGCTGCAACCTAGTGGCTGTGGAGCAGACTTGCCTCTAAGCAGAAGAAAGGCAGGAAAACCCCTGCCTTTGACTGGGAGCTCACCTGCAGTCACAGACAGGTACACCGCCATGGTTTCCCCATAGACACCATTGCGCTGCACGCCACACCAGTACCACCCTTGGTCTGTCTTTGCCACCGAGTCGAAGCTTAGGATAACTGTCTTGTCATCGGTGTCACACGTAACGTCCGGCCCCTGCTGCCTTTGGTCAGAAGCAGGCATGGGGGTGCAGCTGGTGCTGCTCCACTTGCACCAGTACTTCTGGTAGGAGTAGTACCGGCATGGGTAAGAGCAAGTTAAGTTGAGCTGGGAACCCTCTTGTGCCTCTACTTCCTCCTTTCCCTGCAGTCCAGGTTCTCCTGCAAAGGCAAACAGAACATCAAGGCTGATGTTAGTGGCAACGGTAGTCAACGGGTAGTGGTGCTGCTAGAGACGGTGAGCCAGAAGGTATATCTTTGAGAGGAAGTGCTCCTTACATTGCTAAATTCATGTTAAGGATGCTGTATATGCATCTCTGGGTGAAAGTTGGGTTGGTTTTCAGTTGGTTTTTTTCCCAAGGCTTAAGAAATACTTGCATGAGAAACTTTTGTGAACACTTTCCCATGAAACTGAAACCTTGTGTTCCCATTTGAAAGCCACTGAGGTGTTGAGGAATTGGCACAAGGTTTCACCTTAAGAGAGAAAAGTTCAGAGTTTGACCTTAAGCCTCTTCCTAAAAGACCAGATCTGCTACTTTGTGGTGCTTAGAGGGTTTTTTTTTGTCCCTACTGAGCTGGCAGAGAACTGTCAATGCACAAGCTCATACCATCCACAATTTTCAGCTCAGTTGATGACTGCTGCTCCTCCTCCTCGTCTGTCATACACCAGTAATAGCCTTCGTCAGTGTCTTTCAGCTGGTTCAGGATGATGGTGATCGTCTGGTTATCTGGGCTGTCATACATGGCCACTCTTCCTTCATATAAGCTTGACACATACCCGGCATTGTCTATGATCTTGTAACACCCGTTCTGTCTCCACTTGCACCAGTAATTCACTGAGGATTGCCTTAGAGTCTTATAGTGGCATTCAACTGTTGCTGAACTTCCTTTTACTCCAAATATCGTGGGCTTTCCTTGAGGATCCTTGGTCTCTGGAGAGAAAAATGAAATGTGCAGCTATATATGTCTGACTTCTGTCCATGTGCTGCTCTCCCAAGAGAATAAACATTATCAAATCAATGCTGTTATGGCTAAAGCAAGCTGAGGTGAAGCTCAGAGGTGCAGATGGTAGGAGACCGTCCTAGCACTGCTAGGGGAAGGGCAGGGTGTCTTTCTACTTCTGTCATTTTGAGATTTAAGTAGTTAAGACTTGAAGAGACAGTTTGCTTGTCTCAAACTGGGAGGCAGAATTTGCCTTCTGGAGTTTTGGGCTAGCCAGACTAGATAGCTGGGAATGTTAAGTCTTGATACCAGCTTTATTAGTGATGGTTTAGTACATTACAGACAGTTAAATGAACAGAAAGAAGGATTTAGATGAGAGAATGGGGTAACAGCACTCTGCAAAAGGAGACTGAAGCTCTTGTTAGATAACATGAGACTGCTGGTGATGCTTCTGAAGAGAAGCAGAAGTGAAGGGAAAAACCTTCAGGGAATAGCTTACCCTCATAGACGTGTACATCCAGTTGCTTTGTTTCTCCGCTCTCCCCATAGACACCAGCCCCACACAGGTACAATCCAGAGTCTTCCCAACCCATCTGAGTGATCATGATGCTGAACGAGCCTGGATCCTTCATATTGCTCAGCAGAGCTCGCCCTGTGTAATCCTCATCAATGTTCCCATAGCTATCAATGATGTTAACGCAGCCGGTTTTACTCATCTTGCACAGGAATTTCCTTGTACTCTCATAGTCGCTCCCAAAGCTGCAGGTCATGGTCACAGTGCTGTCTAGCTTCACGTAGAAGAGCTCAGCTCCCTCGGGTGTATGGGAACCTGTGTGTTGAGAAACCAGTCAGTGTCTACTGCCCGCTCTGTTGTAACTACAACTCCTAGAGACCTCTGAAGGCTCTTGTTAGCAGAGGCTTTCTCTCTACTTTGCTATATTATATGACCATGTGGCACTACTATATGACCATGCCATGGTCTGAGCATGATCTGTGTTCCATGTTTACACCATGCTCTGTGCCCTTGCTCAGCAGTGTGATGCTGTTTAATCTGATTTTTTTTTAATGCTGGAATTTTAGGCCAAAAATTCCTTCTGTAAGAGCACAAGGGAAAATGGAAACTGCTGTTTCCTGAAAGCATGGAGCATCTTCTGCTTTTAAACACTGGATAAACTGTGTGTGGAGCCTTATTAAAAAGGGGTGGAAAACAAACCACCCAAGAAAATAATACTTTATGGAGCCCTAGGAGGGTAATTACCTTCAGAAACATCCAGATTGACTTTGTGGGAGAGCCTTCTATTGTTGACCCCAACACCGCACTGGTAGGTGCCTGCGTCTGCCATTGTAAGCTCAGAGATGCTGATCTGGAAGTTTTCTTCCTGTGGGTTGTCAATGATGGAGGCTCTGCCTCGGTAGCCTGGAGCAGTGTAGCCACTGGTGGAGGCAACAGTTAAGCAGCTCGTGGCTGATTCCTTGCACCAATACTTCCTGTCGTGTCTGTTCACTCGGCTGGGAGGGTAGAAGCACGTCACAGCGGCTGACCCATTGAGCAGACCATACACCTGCCGTGGTCCAAACACAGGGCTTGAGACTGCGAGAGGAAAATGGATTGGGTGTAAGTGTTGGCTGTGCTACACAACCTGATGGGACTGCAGAGCAGGTTGGGTGTACCAGGGCAAGCACAGACCCAGGGCTGTGCAGCATCATGCAGTCTGAAAGGTCCCATTGGCACTGATGGGGTAGAGACCCTCCCTAAACCCTGCTCCCCCCTTAGTAATGCCACCTCTAGTCTAAGACCACCCACAAGACCTGTGCCCCAGGCAGGTTACACTTACTTGATGCCTTGGGGGGGTATTTGCTTCTTGCAGATTCAGCTGGGAGGAAGGTGAGCAGGAGAATGAATGCTAGTGAAATCATTTTGCTTGCATTCCCTGGAAAAGGCACAGAAGTCGGTGAATAATCACACTTGCAAAATTATAAAGTTAATAGATCAAGTAATAATCTTCATGCCTGCAGGATATGAGGGTTGTGGCTACTTGAGCTAGAGAGAAATGCAGCATTTAATCAGTTCTAACAAGCAATTGAGTGGGGAAGAGGGAGCTGATAACTCTGTTCTTGCCTTTGCTGCTGCATGGCACCATGACTGCCCATGGGCCTCATCCCAATACCCCCATCTCTCCCCTGTAAAATGAGGAGAATTGTTCTTATGACAAGCCACCAGTGTGTCTATCAGAGCAGAGTCCCCCAGGACATTGTCCCTTGGGCAGGCAGCAGCAGTGGTGTGCACAGCATCAACGGTGATTTTGGCCAAACCACGAGAGACTTGGTTCAAACTCAGAAGTGGTATGTGGGTTTATGCTGTAAATCAGAACAGCCCATCACAAAGCTGAAGTCCAAAAATGGTCCAAAAGATACTGAGCCCTGACTGGCATGAGAGTTAGGTGGCAACCCAGAGCAAAGCTGCTCACTTGACCCCAGCCAGGAGATAATGCTGCTTCTAACAGTCCAAGAGGTAGGGTCATATTTTCTTTCACTGTTGCTCATGCAGTGAAAGGAAGGTTTGTTTACTTGTGAGCTGGGATGCCAAGACCACTCCTTAGGAAAACCTGCTCTCACAGAATCCCAGGCTGGTTTGGGTTGGAAGGGACCTTAAAGCCCATCCAGTTCCAACCCCCTGCCACGGGCAGGGACACCTTCCACTAGAGCAGGTTGCTCCAAGCCCCTGTGTCCAACCTGGCCTTGACCACTGCCAGGGATGGGGCAGCCACAGCTTCTCTGGGCACCCTGTGCCAGTGTCTTGCCATACAATAAAACTTTCTTCCTTTATGTGCAGATTTCTTCTTTATGTCATGAGCAGAGTTCCTGCATGAAGCCTGTATTTAACTACTGCTCTCAGTGATGGCTATTGGGGGATGCAAACCAAACTGTGTGTCTCTTGAAATGTGTCTGTAGTCTTCAGGATGACTATTTCTGACCTTCCCCTTGGTTTGTACCGGGTGGTGGCTCGGAGGAAGCCAAGCTTCTCAATTCACTAAGCTGTAGCCTTTGGCCTGAACTGAGTGTGCTGTTGGACGCTGCATGGTGCAGTGATGGGAATGTGCATTTCCTGACCATGGCTGTTGATCTACCTGCCTGTTCCAAGTAGAAAATGATAGGTGCCAAGGAAAGTATTTCTAAACATTCAGAGGAATTTGATTTGGGGGCGTCAAGTGACACAGTTTTATGAAGGGTAATTCCCGGTAGAAGAAAAAGGCTTTTATTTCCGTGTGAAGATGAAAGGTGTTCTGTTTGTGCTTTCTTCCTTGTATTGTGATTTCTAATTGCTCAGTGGCTACTTGTCCATGGCTAATCTTTAACTCACTAAGCATGAAAAATGTTCTTTCATACGTATCCCAGAAGTGGCCAGCAAGGCAAACATAACATATTCCACAGAGAGCAAACAATATGGCACAAAAAAGGCCTTGATATTTGCCCCTTGCTAACAGCAGATCTTCTGGCTGATGGTCCCTCCCCTCCACCCCTTGCTCTGCAGTGCAAGCGGGATCCCAGTGCAGCTTTCTCCTTCTGGGCAAATATTGAATAAAGTGTTAGTCTGATTCCTTCCCAAAAGCTGCTTCAGGGTTACAACATTATTTTGCCAGGAACCTCTTGTTTTTGAAGCAAAGATGTAGCTGTGTCCAGAAAGTTGCGTGCAAAAGTGATGGCATCAGGGTCTTCACAGGCATGTTAGAGCAAAAAAGATGTCTTGGCATCTCTGAGGCCACATGTGCCTTCATGCCTACACAAGAACAACGGTTCCTGTGTGCTTGCATGACCAACATCTGCAGCTCCAAGTTGCCTCTAGCCCTGTTTTCTCGGATAGTGTTAAACCCTTCCCTCACTCACTGAATGAATGGGGAAAACTCCCATTATAACAAGTCTGAGCAAGCACAGCCACCAGTTACGTAAAAATCTGTGATGAATTTCCATGCTGATCACTGAGCTGCATGGCTGGAAACCCCTTCTCTGCTGCATTGCATTCAGACAGTGGCATTTCCTACCCAACAGGAATGGTGCAAATGAGCTTTGCTGGTCACTCTGCAATGAACAAGCTCTGTTTGTGATGCTGAAGGAGAATTGTTGGTGAAAGAACTCTAGTTCCTTCTTGCTTGCAAAGAACTTTTGATGCTGGATTTGCTGTCTCCAGTCAGAGCACAAGGTCTAAACCTCAGAGCTCCAGGGAAGAGAAAAGGCCGCTGAGCTCATGTGAAAGGGAGTGCAAGTAAGTGACTGTGCAAGGGATTTGTATTGATGCTGCTGCAGGTGGAGGGGGAGTTGAGCGAGATGGGACAGCAAAGGTTTGTAGGGGGCTATATAAGAGTCAAGAGGCTTGAAACCAGAGGGAATGCCATGTACGCTATGCCAGGGAAGCAAGCTTACGGCAGGGAGGTCTGCAGTGTTCTTATCCTGCTGTGCACCCAGAGGCAGTGCCTGCTGAAGGGCCAGTGCTGGGAAGGGCGAAGTGCCCCTGCTTCACCCTCTTGCAGGCATTGACCTGCATGTCCAGATGTCTTTGCTGGATTTCTGATGCTTGGAGCAGGAAGGACCGAGCACATGAGACCGCGGTGTCCCCATGGACTGACGGATGCTGGAAACCTTTCCTGAAGGGAAAACCCACTCCTAGCCCACCGCAGCAGGACGGGTCGCCAGGACCTTATTTGGTAGCTGATGTGCATGGCAATGTGCCTGCAGCCCACTTTGCATGGCCATCGGAGCTCCTGGGCAGGAGGCATTGTGGAAGCTGAAACCTGGACACAGGATTTGCGTTGTGTATGTCCATGCAAGCAAAGAAGTTGCCGTCTTAAACCTGATGCATTAAAAACCTAGTGAGAAACTGCCTGCAATGCAGCGCAATGGACTCATCAGGAGGGAAAGCAGGAAGGGAACCTGCTTATTCCCACTGGGAAGGTGTCTCTGAGAAGCTGCTCTGTAGCATGGGGCACAGAAGCTGTGGATGCCCAGTTCTGGTTAGCTTAAAACATTGATAGGTGAAAGGGGGGAGCAGGGATTAAAGCCTTGTATTAATTCTCCTCCTGTTCCTTTTCCGCACAGGATTTGCAGGTAAGTAAAAGCTTTCAGCTGTACAAATGTGGCTGGTATTTACAAAGTCCCTGTTGCAACAGTGGTCCTCTTTGGATTACCAAGTGTGGGCTGGGGCTGTGCTTCTTTTTGTAACTCAGACCCTTGTGTAGTTACTTTCATTCTGCATCACCAAATCTGCTGGCTTCCTTCTCTCCCTGTCCCAGTACAACAGGTTTCGAAGGGTTTCAAGCACAAAACCAGTATGGCAGCTGAGTTCAAGAGATGGGAATTCTCACGTTGGTGCATGAGCTTCCCACTTTTAATCCAGGCCTCTGGACACCAATGTCACCAAGAGCAGGGCAATCGTGTTGTCTTGTCACTGCTGGGAGTGGCTGTGTGCTCCCTCGCTGTTTGCAGTGTGTTGCTGTGATTGTGTGTGTGTATAATTAATAGTAAACCCCAAATATACACCTATAGCATAATGGCAGGTAAAAACTTATTCTAAACTGTGTCATGTTTCCACTAATTGGATTGTGTTGTGTTTCTTCCCACCACTTAAATGCATTGGAACTTGGTGTGTGTGCTGGTTAGTGCTGAGTGACCACGGAACTCCTCAGCGTGGGTTTGGTGTGAAAAGCCATGCAAATGGGAAAATGACACAATGGCCTTTTTTTCTTGCTTTCCGACTCAGAACAGCTGAATGGTTTTGTTGTCTTAGTATCCTTTTGAGAGTGAATAACACTATCTGGTTTGATTTGGTACATTTCTGTGCTCTTAAACGTCTCTGCATTACCCCTTCACTGGGTGACAAAGAGATTTCAGTGCTGTGTGAGAGGTTAAGCTTTGGAGAGGTTAGACACCCCTCAAACCCCACAGCCAGTCTGCCTTGCTTATATGGATGTGTCTTTGGTGTCATCCATAGAAAGTGGTTCATGGTACTTTTTCAGGGCAAGAGGTTGGCCTGAGATCTGAGACCTCCCTGGGCTGGGTTTCCCAGTCTACTGTATGTGGATGCTTCCCCGGATCTCCCAGTGCACTGCAGGAGTGGCCTGGGTTAGGAACATCACCTTCCTCTCTAGCAGATCATAAATCTTGGTAGCAGATCATAATCAGATACCTAAATCTTGAGTTAGTGTTTCCAGGTTTCCAGCAGGAATAGCTCTTCTAAACATCATTCACTACACGTCCACCTCTGGGGTTCTGTGGTGCTCTTGTGACCCTATCAGTCCAATGGAGCAGTATGACCACATTTAGAATGATTTGAAAGAGCTGAGGACCTGACCCCTGGGTTATGCAAACACCAGCAAGCACCTCCCTCTTGCTGGGGACGAAATACCAGAGTCCAGTGCCCAAATTCTGCTGGCTCAGCTGCAGGATTGAACTCCGAGAAACAATCCATTAGCTATTAACCATTGCTCTTAACACTGACCAGTGTCAAGGCTGTGCTATGGTATCAACAAAATGCAAAGATTTAGTTGTCACATTTGTACTTGTAGCC
The DNA here is from genome assembly GCF_004027225.2 of Strigops habroptila. Classification (NCBI taxonomy): domain Eukaryota; kingdom Metazoa; phylum Chordata; class Aves; order Psittaciformes; family Psittacidae; genus Strigops; species Strigops habroptila. Next base: position 1,280,200 of record NC_044294.2, read on the forward strand.
TGGGCGTCCTTTTGTGTTGTCAAATATTTACTGTTATTCAAATAGTTGAGAAATAATAACCTATGGATGAGGTAGTAGTTTTTTCCCCTTCAAATCCTTTTAAAGCAGGATCCACAAACAGCATAAGGAAGGTGCAGAGATGCAAACTGGTGCTGAGCAGCATCAGGAGTTATACTGTGAAGCGGAGTATATACCTATACTGTGTGTATATATATATTGTATATACTGAGGAGTATACATATATTATGCTAGGGGTGATTTATGGAGGTGCTGAAGATTTCTATGCCTAGAAGAAAGGCACAGCAACAGACTCCTTGCTGCACAGGACTGGGGCTATCCCCATCTTTAAGCTGCCTGTCAAGATCACTGCATAGATGGTCTTACTGTGAGTTCTATTTGCTGTGGTGCGATGGGGAAAAGCCACAGATCACTCCATTTTCATGGAGTTGTGAATGAGCAATCAGCTTCAATATAAAAGATCAAGCTGACCTGCACATAGAGAAAATAAGTGTTTTGCATTCCAAAACAATGCCTTCTCTACGATATGGAAAGTATAAATAGGAGGTGCTGATTTTGTGATGCAGTGAGCAGAGACAGATTGGCAGGTCTTCTTGATCAGGATTTAAGATGGAATCAGCAACTTTTTAGGAACCTCTGCAGTACTTGCCACCCTCCTAGCTAAGACCACTTGTAAATGCTGATTAAACACTGTCCTATCTGATCAACGTATTCTGTAAAACAGATGAGAAAATCATGTCAGCAACTGAAATTCTTGCTGAGATTGGGTTGGTGGTCTAGTTTTATGTTCTTTTAAGCTGATAGATATACCAGACAGTAATTTGTGACCTATATGTTCCTTTGAGATGTTAGATACCCCACGCACCAACTTCTTGCTTTTCAGATAAGGGTGTCATGGTTCATTTGTTCCTTGCCGTTTGTTTCTTGTGTCTTGGGCTGGAAAGCGAAACCGACACTATTAAACTATTATTCCAGTTTAATACTGTTAATATGGCAAAGAGCAGGAACTCACTAGGATCCAACAGAGCTTGCTGTGCCACCACAGTGATGGCTGCTGGATGGACAGAGAGCGCTGGTGCATGTACTGGTAACAGCAGCACAATTGCTATTTAGGAGGTGTTTTTTCTCTGTATTTCAGATGAAATACATTTAAAGTCCAAAATGACTGTTTCCTTGCAGTGTAAGAGTTGAGGTGTGCAGAAACCCACGCCTTTGCTGTCGGTCTGAATGTGAAGGGAGTCTGTCAGCTTTCTCTTACTTCAGTTTCAGGATGCCATGTACATCCCATTCACTCACACTTCAATTATCTATTTATCTGCCTTTGAACTGTATAAACCCAATGGCTTTTCAGAGCTCATTTAGGACATAACTGCACCAATTCTCTTCCAACTATCTCCATGTTGTGATTCAGAAGACTGTAACGACCACAGGCTGAGTTGTAACAGTTTAGATGACCACAGTAATATTTCCTAGCATTTGTTATTTTCTAGGTTAAAACTTAATGCAAATATTGTAACAATAATGAATCTTTTTCCCCAGAAAGGAAAGATTGAAGGAAAGAAAACAAATATCCTAAGCTTGATCCTATGCTTCTGACCTGCTTCCAAAAGCAATCGGCCTCCCCACAAGCAAGACCTACACACTTATTCTCTGCTTCTTCAGAACTGCTGCTTCCCTTCACACATGTGTGAGGAAGACTCCTTAAAGCGTCTCAAAACTTGTACTCTTCTTCTGCCTCATCTCATAACGGTGCTACCAAAGATCTTGCATTTTGGAAAGACAACGAAGCAGCGTTACTTACACTCCAAGCTTCTGCAGATGATTATGGAGGACTTGGCTTTTTCCTTTAGACAGACAGCTCTTAGTTTTGCCGATGTCTTGGTGTCCAACCTCAGGACCTGGTGCGAGTGTCCTGCCTCCCTGCTGCAGCCGGAGACAGGCTCTGGCAGCGCCAGCCTGTTTTAAATACTCCTCTTACCTCTAGCCCTGCATTTCCACCTGTTGTGCCTTAAAGGAATAGCATCCAAAAGCTCTGGCAGGTGAGCAGCATCCCATGTGAGGCAGGAGAACCAATGCCTGTCCCAGCTCTGTTTTCGCTTTGAGGGTTGTTATTTACCTCCCAATTATGCACTGCCATTGCACAACAGCCACCCCAAGCGTGGGCTCTCGGATATGGTCCAGGGCACCTTTGCCTCCATCACGAAGGAGCCTGAGGGCTGCATGGTTCAGGACTATGGAAGGTCTTCTGCTCTACTGGGAGAAGGGTATCTTAGAGACAGTTTTCTGCTTGGACCGGACCCAAATAGCTAGGGCAGCTGATTCCTTGGTCTGAATATGGGTGCCTGTGCCCACATCTGGCACAGAGACAGTGGGAAGCCTTATGGGCTCTGAGCCTAACTGAATACACAAGGGTCCAGCCAGCCCCTTCCTTTTTGGCATTGCAACATCGCCCTTGAGTTGTGACCACGTATCCCATCATCCCGGGCAGGAGAGCCCCTTGCTGCAAGGGCCAACCTGGATTCTGATCTTGAGATACCTCTAACCAACAGTGGAATAGCTTTATAGGGCAAAGCTGGACAAAACCAGGTGGGTTTTCTTTTCAGTGTCCCTAAGAAGACCCTGTTAGGCTGAACTGATGGAGCAGGTCTGTCTCCCCTCCTTGCAGTCTCCAGCCCCTCAACCTCATGAGAAGAGCAGGAGCCTGGGCAGGCAGGGTTGGTCTTATCTGTGCAGACCAAGAACATCGTACACTCTTTAAAATGCACAATAATGAACAGGAGCTTTGCTGCCATCTTCAACCTCATTTCTTTGCTCTCCTGCTGTAGGCATGTCAGGGGCCCAAATACAAATTCCCTGTGAAGTGTGGGGCTGTCAGAAATGGAACTGAACCAGACAGAAAAATGAATGAAGATGAAAGTGTTTGTGTTACATGGGATGAATCATTAACTTGCTTTACCTTGTACTAATGGTGCAAAAGCCGTGATTTCTTCTAACTAGGGGGGTCACACAAAGCTTTTCCCATCTGCTCTCAGGGAAAGCTGATGAGCTTAAACACTATGGCAGCTCCAGGCGTTCCCACAGTGCCTGAGAGCAGCTAGATCTTGACCTGGATTTGGGATGTTTGGCAAATTGGGCATATCTTAAAGCCAGCCTTGGAAGTGCTTTTCCTCTGGATAGGGGTGTGAGCTCCTTTCTTCCCATGAATGTGCAGCTTTTGCGATGAGAAAGGAGCTTTTGAGGTGAGGAAGGCTGTTGCTGTGATTGCATAGGGTGATTTGGTGGGGATCTTGAACTGAGAGAACATATCTCCTAGATGGGAACAGATGCTGATCCCATTGCAAGCCCGTCCTTCCCACCAGTGCTGCTTCTCTGACAACTGCTGGAACTACTTCTTCTTGTTGGGCACAGAGTTGTGCTTGCATGGCCACAATAGGTACAGTTGTATTTGCTTTCCTAAACCTCCTGCTTTCCCAGGCACCTCTCCTTCGGGTGCCAGCATCTTGGCTTCAATGCTCACCTCATCTTGATCCTGCAGTTTGCACAGAGATGTGTTTGAAAAAGCCTGGGTTTGTGGAGGATGTGCAGGAGGAAGGTGGCATGGCCACAGATAGAAGTCTTGGTAGAAACCAGCCATGGGCACCTCTAACTGCTCATGCATCTTAAGGAAGCAAAGTTAGTCCAGGGCAGATGACCCATGTCATTAACCAAGCAACCCTCTTTGCCCTTAAGGTTTCCAGTAAAACCAATCTGTTGTCTCATGCAAATAGATTTACTTGCTTTAATGGATGAGGAAGCGTCCTCCTGCCAAGTCACAGGTTCCAAAGCACTTTGGCATCTCCAGAAAACAAACAAACCTGAGCTTGCTTTTTTACCTCCTTTGGAGCAAAGCACAATTTGCAGCATGGCATGTAGCCTGAGCATAAAAGGCAAAGCTGCTTCTTGGGTTTGGGCTGAAATGATTTGATTTTGAAGCCATGGATGGTTCTGTAGGAAAGGTGAGGAAAAGTAGCACTTGGGAATTTGCATGTGTTTGATAGACTGAAGTCAGAGATGGTTTGCTCACAAGTAGCTCGATTATAGGTGTGTTGTTTTATTCTCTCTTCTACAAACTGCACAGCAAGTGGCATTGGGGCAGCTGGTGGGGATTTGGCTCTTGATACAGGACACTTGGCTTCTGAGCAGGGCAGTGAGCAACAAGGGGTGCTGGGAGCTTCGCAGTTTATAGCTGTGCCTTGGCTTTCTGCAGGGAAACTTCCAAACTCATGTACATGGAGGCTTTGATAGAAGAGGGTTTTGCCTCAAGTCTTCCTCAGTCACCTTGAAAAGAACTTCTTTCCCCATGGAGTTGCTGTAAAAACAAAACCAGAAGGAAAGCTCTGAGCTGGATTTCAATACAGACCATTTACAGAATAGTTTTTCACAGAATGTGGGTTATTGTCAAGGGTTTAAGGAATGTGTGTGCTTTTTTCTTTCCATTCTTCCTATTTAGAACTTCAAGAGCCCTTCATGCACCTAAAATCCCCCAAAGAGGGATAAAACTTGGAGAGTTTTAGCAAGTGGTATCACTCTCCATGAAATACTCTAGATCTGAACCTTTATGGCCTTGGTGTTAAAGCCCCTCTGAAGAATTCTTTGGACACCTACGGTATATTCTTTAAATGGGATGTCCGTAGATCCGCTTTCTGCTTCTGATCAAGCCAGTGGGTGTTTCAAATAGGAAAAGAAATAGGAGTATGCACGCAGCACTGTGCACTGAAGGTGGGTGGTCATTCCAGGGGGTGCAAATTGCATGTGTTCCTCTGCAACTCTCTGACTTTAAATGATTTTCACGTGCTTATACAATCAGAGGGTTTGGATCTAAGTAATTCTACTTATTCTCATTGACATGAGGATTTGAGATGCCATCACCAAAGTTTTGAAGCACTATTCCACAGTTTGGTTTATTATTTTAATTGAATACTTTTCACTGATCCAATTTGTGGAAATTCATAGAATTAGAGAATGGTTTGGGTTGGAAAGGACCTTAAGATCATCCAGTTCCAACCCCCTGCCATGGGCAGGGATGCATCACACTAGACCATGTCACCCAAGGCTCTGTTCAGCCTGGCCTTGAACACTGCCAGGTATGGGGCATTGACCACTTTGGGCAACCTGTTCCAGCACCTCACCACTCTCACGGTAAAGAGCTTCTTCCTTATATCTAACCTGAACTTCTCCTGTTTCAGTTTGAACCCAAGAGCTCATCTCTAAAGAGCTTAACTACTCCAAGACAGGCCCACTGTTGTTATATTTTGCCAGAAGACATAGACTCTTACATAGAGTTGGTCATCCTGATTTTTCCAAGGATAGCATAGACTATCCTGCACCAGTAGGACAAAAAAGACTAGAATTGCAACACAGTGAACAAGAATTGCTTCTGGGTGATATTGCAAAAGGTTATGAGCAATCAGACTTTATTGAAACAAACCAGCAGGAAGAGCGATAACATGTTCACTACGCGTAAGCAAGAATTATAATCAACCCTATAATAAATTTATAAACCTCATATAGGATTTCATCCAAGTCTTTTGAAATCTCTGGCTCTTGGGAATTAACAAAGACAATAATTTGGCATCAGAACATAAGTCCTGGGATCATAATTCCTGGACTGCAAACTTGGTTTCTATCCTGTGGAGGTATTTTACATACTAAGCTGCAAATCCTCTGCTTAAAATTAGTTTTTATTCTCTTCTATCAAGGGAGATAGAAGTGCCAGTTCCAGAAGACACTTACCTATGTTTGCTGGAGTCTTTCCTGCATTTGGGCACTTCTTCCGGATTCGGGGTTTCCTCCATCATTTGCTCTTTTACAGGGATCAGACCAGCCTGAATCAGCACCGGTTCTGCATTTCCTTCAGTGCTTCTTTCTCCTCCTTAAAACAAAAGCACATGCATGCGACAGAGGGAACATCCCCTCTGTTGCCTGCTTAAACATACCAGCATGTCAGGCACTGGATTGGGCCCATTGTTCCCCGGTTTCATTCTTGTGAAAAATGTCTTTCCGCTCACCATTGTTGTCGCCAATGGGTTTTGTCCCTAAATTTCTCTCTAGGGATGTGATATGTTATAGAATGAGAGATACATGTATTCTTGAACATCAGTCATTGTCGAGGACTTTCTGGACAAGTCTTTGTCATCTTTGCACTGAGCAGGTTGGATTTGGCCATGAGAAGCCGCCCAACACGTAGCTGCTCGTGTCACGCAGGTCCCTGCCCTTTATACTTCAGGGTTTCCGAGCACTCAGAGAGCCATAAATCTTCTATACACAACCCCTCAACCTTGCTTTCAGCAGGACTTCAGGATCTCTATTTCCTTCATTTGCTTAAACATATTAAAAATGAACTTCTCTAGGACTCTTCTTTCACATACATTTGTGTTTTCAGGCTGCACTGATAGATGTGGATGGATCCACAGAACGGATGCATGTCTGCAGAGCTGGAAATCTTCAGTGGATCAGACTCCAGCTCTTGGAAATCACAATTAAACCCCTTGCAAAACAAGAACCCCAACCCAAAAGGTGTTGCTTGGCCAAACTTACCCATCTCCTTTTGAAGCTTTATTTTGGTCAGAGCCAGAATAGTGATAGTGATGAAAATCAGTAACAGGAGAACTGGTAACACAACTGGGAGCAGAGGTGATTCACCCGAGGAGCTGGAAAAATGAACCACTGGAATTACATTGGATTTGGATTCAGCTATGGGGTGCTTGAAGTACCTTAATGCAGGCTGTCGCTTTTACACCAAGGGGTATAAAAGGAATTATAAACTCAAACTGAATTAGACGAGAACAGTCAACAAAGTCAAGTGGAGATGAAATCATTTGATCTGGAGTTTGGCTTATGAGGAAGTAATTTCTACAGCAGCCTCTGCTCTACTGTGTAGGGTTTCTGCTGCCAGCCAAATTCCCCTTCAAAAGGAAAATGAGCTCTATAAAAATGCTATCAGAGCTCCATAGGCAGAGAGCTCTTTCAGGAACGATGCAAAACCCGATCCTTCATACGACTGGTAACGTGCTCTCCCTTCCTCTTTCTGACTGGACAGCAGGGAGATACAGCTTGAGGGAGGCTGGGGATGGAGAGGATGGTGCTTCTTTTGCTGGGGGTCCCTGGGGTAGATGAGAGTTCCAGGGTGCATGGAGGGGACAGCTCAGGATATTGAACTGGATTTGTGGACTTTGTGGTTTATCTTTATCTATGACTGATACTGAAATATCATAGAATCATGGAATGGTTTGGTTTGGAAGGGACCTTAAAGCTCACCCAGTTCCAACCCCCTGCCACGGGCAGGGACACCTTCCACTAGAGCAGGTTGCTCCAAGCCCCTGTGTCCAACCTGGCCTTGAACACTGCCAGGGATGGGGCAGCCACAGCTTCTCTGGGAAAAGTCTGTGCCAGCGCCTCAGCACCCTCACAGGGAAGAGCTTCTGCCTCAGAGCTCATCTCAATCTCCCCTCTGGCAGGTTAAAGCCACTCCCCTTGTCCTGTCCCTACAGGCCCTTGTCCAAAGCCCCTCTCCAGATTTCTTGTTGGCCTCTTTAGGTGTTGGAAGACTGTTATAAGGTCTCCCCTTCAGGAGCCTTCTCTTCTCCAGGCTGAACCAGCCCAGCTCTCTCAGCCTGGCTCCAGAGCAGAGCTGCTCCAGCCCTTGCAGCATCTTTGTGGCGTCCTCTGATGCATCTGCAATGAATATGCACATGGCTTTGCCTGGTGCTGGGTAGAGGCTGCAGTGAGGTGAGACATGCAAAAGCTGCTCACAACCATCCTATGTAACAGGAAACACAGAAGGTACATTCACTGGGGAAACCACTTGTACTGGAGTGAGCCTCAGGGCTTGCTGTAGACAAGCACCATGGAGTAAGTACTAGCCAAAATAGTCCACAGCCTTTTGACTAACCTTGTCCAAAGATAGCTCCTTATGCAACACAGCACCCAAACGCTACCTGGGGTACTGGTTGTCTTTAATGAAGTTTGTAGCAGCTACAGATTCACCAGCATTATTGCTCAAGCCTGATGTTTCCTAACGTCCTATCAGGACCACATCTATTGACTCTGGCATCTGATCTACAGGGGAGGTGCAGCACCAGAAGGCTTAGAGATGAGTTCAAAGATGTATGCCACAGATAGACATGAGATAACCCTGCCTTCTGCTTCTCTAATGCTCATCTACTGTCTCCTACTTGTGTTTTCAACTTGCAACCTGTGCACAACCTACGTAGGGCCCTGGGAAATGGGGCAGGCAGGTCATAAACCACCAAGTTAGTGCCAACAAGAAACGTGGCTGCGAACATACCTCTCATGATAGATTTTGCCTGGGGAGGTGGCAAAGGTTCCGGGGGTCGTGGCAGGCAATGGGGTGCTGGTTCTCTTGGTGATGGTGCTCTTTGCGATGGTGCTCTTTGCATACGTCACGCCCGTGATGCTCCTCTGCATGGGTGTGCTGAAGGCAGCCAGGCTTGATAAAGTGGGTTTCACAAAAGTGGATGTTGCTGGGTCTTGCGAAGAGCAGGTTTCTGTAGGGAAAACTATTTTGAGGCTTGAATGTTAGATTTAGCAGAGGTTTATGCACTTCTTGCATTTTGGTATGAAAAAATACACATCACGATGTGACTTACAGGGTCTTCTAGAAAGCAGCTTGGGGACTACTAATGAAAACCTATTAATCATGGAATCCTGGAGCTGTTTGTGTTGGAAGGGAGCTTAAAGCTCCTCCAGTTCCAACCCCCTGCCACAGGCAGGGACACCTTCCACTAGAGCAGGTTGCTCCAAGCCCCTGTGTCCAACCTGGCCTTGAGCACTGCCAGGGATGGGGCAGCCACAGCTTCTCTGGGCACCCTGTGCCAGCGCCTCAGCACCCTCACAGGGAAGAGCTTCTGCCTCAGAGCTCATCTCAATCTCCCCTCTGGCAGGTTAAAGCCATTCCCCCTTGTCCTGTCATTACATTCCTTTGTAAAAAGTCCCTCTCCAGATGTCTTATAGGCAATTATTCATACTTTAACCCCACTCTTTTTGCCTTTGCCAGCTGAAAAGGGTCACATGGACACGTGTGTTTACATGCCGTGGGTTCTAAAGCTGCAAGCTAACTAGCTTATCTTCAGAGCAAAGCACGTGTCTCTGCTGCACTTGCTGGGCTCAGGATGCCACATGCTAGGCGTTTGCATCATAAATAAACAACAGTAGAATTCCAACTGCCCTGGAAGCTCAGCTTACATCCCTGCCTCTGAAAACCTCTACCACCAACTGAGTTACTTGCCTGGAATTGTACGGCAAAACATATAGCTGATGTATCTCATAATGTTGTTCTACTTATGGATAGTACAAGGGAGAGTCCATTCTCACATCCATGAAAGGGTAGAGGAAAGAGTGATTTAAAAAGAAAACAAGGATTTCTTGTATTCCAAGCTATCCCACCACCTACCCTTCTGGATGTGCAGCTTCACAGAGGATGTGTGCTCTGTAAGCCCATTTTTAGCCCCGCACCAGTACCATCCTGCGTCCTCCTCTCTCAGGTGGCTCAGCACCACCATGTATGTCCCATTTTCATGGTCGCTGCTGGCTATTTGTATTCGCCCTTTGTAGGACTCATGCACAAACCCATCCGCATCCATGAGCAGTGAGCAGCTCCCTTCCTTCCACCTGCACAAATACTTCTTCTCATAGATGCCTTTGGGGTCACAGTGGCACTTCCAGGACAGTGAGCCTCCAACTGTGCCGCTGAGGAATTTTGGTCTCTTGGGAAGAGCAGAAGCTGCAGGTTGGAAAGGGCTGTGTTAGCGTTTCATGTTCCTCATCCAGGGCTGCGATGTACCTGCATAGCCCCAACATCCATCCTACCTGTGGTCACCTGCAGAGCCACCACCCGTAGGCTCAGCCTTCCCATCCCACACCTGTACAGCCCCGAGTCTTCCTTTCTTAAGTCATTTATCAAGACTTTGAAAGCTCCAGAGCTCTCCTGAGGGGCGATAAAGATCCGTCCTTGGTAACTCCTTTCCACGTAGCCATTGGTGTCAGCTATGAGAACACAGCTACTTCTCCCCAGTTTGCACCAGAACCTCTTTTTGCTGCTTTGGGTGTCCCTGGGGGGGCATAGGACTGTGACAGAGCCACGGACCATTCCCTGGATCAGCTCGGTTGGCCCCAGCACCTCAGCATCTGTAACGAGAGAGCAGGGCAGGCACTGTGCAGTGCATAGTACCCAGCGGTTAATTTTACATTTATGAACAGCTGATTTGGCCAAATCTGGGCATTTTTATACCCTATCATACCTGGTTAATAGCACTGGGTCAGAAAAGGTGCTAAGCTGCAGTGTGTGGGTGCTCCAGCATCCAGCCCCAAGCCAAGCTGGCGGAGCAGAGCTTCCCCTCGCCCCTGCCAGCATCCTACCTGCCAAAACTGTCAGGTTCAGGCTGACGTACAGGTCTCTGTTGGTGATGCCGATGCCACATCGGTAGGACCCAGTGTCGCTGCTCCTCAGGTCTGTCATTGTCACCATGAACGTACCATTCTGGGGGATGTCCTCAAGAGACACTCGCCCCATGTACTTTTCTGAGGTGTAGCCGGTTGTGGAGATGATGGTGGAACAAACTCCACTTCTTGCTATTCTGCACCAGTACTTTCGGTCGTATTTGTTGACTGGGATGATGGAGTAGAAGCACTGGTGGGTGACTGATCCTCCAACCTCACCTGTCAAAAACCTGGGGCCGTACAAGGTGCTTGAAACTGGCTCTTTTGGGGAAGGAAAGAAAGAAAGAAACAGAAGCTGTTGGTTGCTCAGAGACAACCAGATCTTCACTTGGCAAAAACCAGCAAAGCTCAGTGAAGTCAGGGGTGTGATTATGAGTGGCACAAGTGGGACATCTGGCTCAGAAAGCTCAGAGTTTACTTTGGATGTGGTGTTACCTTCCTTGAGTGCCACATAAGGCATTTGAGCAAGCAGAGTGGTGCAGGGCTGCAGCACAGAAGGGGAACCCTCAATGCTGCTTAAAGGATGCCCTAAACCCTCATGAGTCCTGCCTGGACTTAAATGTCCAGGACAGCAGTTAACAACAAACATCTGATGTGGCAACTTTCTTCTCCCTGCAGATGCACTGCACAGTCACGAGTGGCTGCCTGCAGTGCCAAGCAGTGTAGAGCTGGGCTTTTCCTTCCCAGCTCCTGCCATCCCTTTGCCAGATCCCTGCAGACTTCCAATGGGCAGGGACGTTTGACCTGTTTCCTTCTTGCAGGTGGAGGTGTTCAGTGTGCAAGTGAGGGTTTAGCCAAGGATGTACCTGTATCCTCAGCTCTATCTTTCCCTGTTTTCATCAGTGTAAGTGGCTGGGGAGTTTCTTGGTGACTCACCTTGCAGCAAAGCTGCTAAGAGGAAGAGAAATACCATCTCCAGCCTGCAGGAATGTTCACTCAGCAAGCTTCATAAACCTCACGTTGAATATGGGATTGCGCTGATGTCTGTGCTGTCAAACAGAAGGGAGAGATTGTGCCTAGGATCTGCCAAGGTAAACCACAGAGCAGCCAGCAGCAGCCATGGGATGTGGCACTTTGTCCTGCACTGCCACTGGGCCAGCATCTGCAGACCTGCAGCATTAGACCACTTCTTTTCTTTGTTTTATTTCAGCTCAACAAACAGGTCTTGGGAATTCCAACATCCCCAAACATCCCCTGCCATGCCCCAGTTATGTTTCCTTCTCTTCTTTTTCCTCCCTGCAATTCATCTTTGTACAGATTGTTGTTATCCATGTTCAGATCTGAACAGACACAGTGTTTGGATGTCTCTATTCCAGGCAGGAATTACTTCCTGGTTTGAGTTAAAGATTGACTGGGGATTACTGCAGTGTCTTACTCTAACCCCCACCGCAGTTAAAACCTCAGTAGACATAAATTATGTGGTTTAGTTCACACTTGTTAATGCTTTGGAATCACTTCAAAACATTCAGGAAACATGAACAAGGGAACAGCGGAGGCTCAGTGTCATAAAGGAGCCTTATTCCTTCCTGTCACGGTGCCAAGCTGAGTCCTGCTGGCTACTGCTGGTGGCAGCATCCTGGGTTGGATGCCCATGAGCTCTTGACCATGCTCCAGCCGTTTGTGCTCCAGAGGGGAAGGAGATGGGCTCAGCCACTTGCTGTGCCTTGCACACCCTATGCTGGGGATGCATCTCCCCTCACTGTGAACTCCCAGCTTGCAAACTCAGCTCCCATCCCATCACCCCTTTGCTGATAGGAAGCATGGCATGGGGCTGCAGAAATGCTCTGTTCCCTTTTCAGCACAGGCTGAAGCACTGCGGTGATGCAGATGGCACAGCATCCTCTTCAGGCAGGTTCCCCTCCGGTTTCTTCTCCATATATGAGGCAGTGGAGGCAGCTCTGCTGTGGGCATGTGTGTGCACAGCTGGATGACCACATCTGCCTGCACAAAGCAGCTTTCTGTGTCCTCAGCAAACAGCAAGGAAGATGTCTGGGTCACCCCAGCTCTGTGTAGCTTGACACTGGGCAGTGGTTTCCACAGAACCTCAGCTGTTTCCTCATTGCAGCCAGACAGAGGCCAGACAAGTGACTTGAAAATGGGGATCTGGATTCATAGAATCCCAGCTTGGTTTGTGTCGCAAGAGACCTTAAAGCTCCTCCAGTTCCAAGCCCCTGCCACAGGCAGGGACACCTTCCACTAGAGCAGGTTGCTCCAAGCCCCTGTGTCCAACCTGGCCTTGAACACTGCCAGGGATGGGGCAGCCACAGCTTCTCTGGGCACCCAGTGCCAGTGCCTCAGCACCCTCACAGGGAAGAACATCTTCCTAATGTCTAGTCCAAATATCCTCTCTTTCAGCTTAAAGCCATTCAATGTTATAATGCCCACCAATCTGGAGGACTTGAAGCAAGGAGGAGCTAACAAGAATGCCCTGGAAGAGCTGAAAATCCTTATTTGCATCCAGAAATCAGGAAAAAATATTATCCCTAATCTTGTCTGATGTACACCGCTACCCTGAGCCCATGCACTCCCCATCTTCTTTGTTTTTGGGCTAGGGACATGGGGAGAAATCCTGCCATGCTGAAGTAAGGAAGCAGTTGGCTAGCTGGAGGCGAAAACATCACCCTGTGCTGGCCCACCTGATGTGACCCTGATGTACAGGTTAACATCTGAATGAGGCTTTTTTCCTACATAGAGGTATTCTGGGCTGCCATTAACAGGGTAAATTCTCCCCAGCAGCAGTCCATTCACAACAGAGGTGTGAAGTATCCGCAAGCTCCTCACCTTGTTAGGAGGTGGGTGGGTGCACCCTCGCATCATTAGGCAAGATCACTTGCAACTGCTCCATGACCCCCTTATTCGCTCCTTTTCCTGCCCTGCAGCCTGTGCTGTCAAAGAGCCTTGGAGAGTATGAACTGTGTCTGCCGTGACCACCATGAAGGGCTTTCAAGCTGCTAACAAGAAGATCTAGCTTTTTCCAGGAGGAAAACTATTATATTGGGTAACTTCAGCTGAGCTTTAGCCCCAGTCATCCCACCTGCAGCACTAAAACTGCCTTTCCTGGGTCACTCACAGCATCTGCTGGTGTTGAATGATGTGTGATTTGCAGGTAGGAGGTGGTGGCTGATGTGCAGGAAGCAATGTGAGCAGGTAGCTGACCCCTACTGCGAAGGATTTATGGATTAGATGGAAGCTAAACTAAAGCTAAAGGGTTACTGAGCAGCTTTGTCTATGTGAAAACCCCCATATAGAACGAGCACTGATAAAGGAGAGTGAACCTGGTTCCCTATCTGCAGGATAGAGCTCTCAGCTAAATTTTAATCTTGGGATTTAAGCAAGGAGGTAATTGTATTGGCTTTGTTCTTAACCAGCAAATAGGCATTAAAAAAAGGCATAAAGTGAGAAGAAAGCTAGATTTAAAATTTCTTGGTCACAAAACAAGCCAGTCATTTAGTTTATAGCTTTAAAATAGAAAGCAACCAAACAAAAAGTACACTACCTTTAAAAAACCCACCAAAAATGAGTTCTGCTACATTTTTGTAGGAAATTTATTCCTACAGAAATCATAATTTTAAATCTCAGCTCTGTTACATATTGTAGGTGAAATCCATCAAAGTAGCTCATATAATCACTGTGCTTCAAACACCAGTATTTTAAGAGTAAATGAAGGATTACCTACCTCAGATTGTGACGCTCCTGTTGCTGGATGTTTTCTCCTGCTCTGCCTCCAGTTTACATTTAGTTTAATGGAGTGGGTTTTGCAGTTTGTGGTTCAGTTGGTCTTTGCTCAGCTCTTGATGTTTAAATGTTTTTACTATATTAATGGATACACTAAAAAACTCTTCAGTCTAGGTGCACCTTGCTGAGCAAACTGGAGATGCTCAAAATTCAGGAATAGCAGATGTGCCACCAATGTATTGAGCATAGAACCCCAAAATGGTCCTTTTTAGCCACCTAATGATGTTGATGTCATCATGGAAGGGGGACCAAGAAAAAGCGAAGAGGCCAGGAGCAGAAATCGCAGAGTTTGTGAGGAATTCCCCTGCTCTACAGACAACAGCTACAACATGGAACAAGTGTTTCTAAAGAATAGTAGTAAAATGCTACTTGTGGTGACCCACTCACATAAAGTAAGAACTTTGTGCATGTTTCCTCAAACTTCTGTGGTTTGAATGAACTTGAACACTTCATGTAGCTCACGCCTGTCTTTTGATCCCATACTCTATGAATGCAGGAGAAAAAGATGGGTTTTGCTTCAAAGTCTGTTGTAAAACCATCCACATGAGAGCGAAGCAGGTAATAATGCCATGCTGGTACAAGTGCTGTTTTATCAATGTATATATGTTTGTAGCCTGGTCTTTCTCCCCACTGTAATGCCTGCTCTGCGTTGCAGTGCATGCTCAGGTGCCTTATCCACAAGGACGTCACCTTCACAACCAGCAAAGCTCTGGGGACAATTTGCAGTTCTGTAAAATGTATTTTTAAGCTCCTGCTTAAGGGTTTGATTCTCTGTTTTATTTTCATGCCCTGCTAGTCCCTGATTTTAGGGCTTCAGCCCACAGAGCCATCTTCAGCTCATCAAAGGCTCTGTGGAAAGCTGAAGACTCTGGTGAGACCTTAGAGCAGCTCCCAGTACCTAAAGGGGCTACAAGAAACCTGGAGAAGGGCTTCGGACAAGGGCCTATAGGGACAGGACAAGGGGAATGGCTTTAACCTGCCAGAGGGGAGATTGAGATGAGCTCTGAGGCAGAAGCTCTTCCCTGTGAGGGTGCTGAGGCGCTGGCACAGGGTGCCCAGAGAAGCTGTGGCTGCCCCATCCCTGGCAGTGGTCAAGGCCAGGTTGGACACAGGGGCTTGGAGCAACCTGCTCTAGTGGAAGGTGTCCCTGCCCGTGGCAGGGGGTTGGAACTGGAGGAGCTTTAAGGTCTCTTCCAACCCAAACCAGGCTGGGATTCTATGATCTTGTGACTCTTGCTGCAATGTTCTCCTCTGGTGCATCCCCCTGTGAGGTCTGGAAGTGGGCAGGAGCTGGCTACTGGGAAGCTTAGGGCGCTAGCATCTTAACAGAGAAGCACAAACCAGCCCAGCTCCACGGTGATAGATACTTGCATGCGTTCCTGTTGTAATTCCTAGGAAGGTGTTTTCAGTTATCACTTTATCATCTTCTCCCAGTAGCATGATTGTACTAGACCATTGCAGCGTGGCTGCAGTGCAGAGTGCTCACAGGAGAGCTGATACAAACAACTTTGTTCTGACCAGGTGGTGTGCTGGGTGGTTCCAGAGGTCCTGTTCTTCCCCTCCTTTGGTGCAGGTATGCTTTGAAGTCAGATTATGTTTTGTGTAAATCAGTCACTGAAGCACTTTGGAACACCCCTGGATGAAGATAAATCTCTGTTAAGCAGTTTGGCTTTCTTTATCATATGATTACTCATATTATTGCTTATATTGCAGTAACTGTTGTTGTATAGTACCAAACCCATGCAATAAACTTCCCAATATTGATTAAGCTTCAGCAGAATTGATCTAAGGACATTTATTACCCCATCAGTGGCAAAGCAATAGGATTGCCCTTGTATTAACAATAACATGCGATACACAAAGCCAATGGTGGGAATCCCCTGCGGCTCCTCAGTGCCATTCTCCATGCTGCAAATGTAGCTGCAACGTTCAGTCTGACACCCCTGACAAGCGCTCTCCCTGGTGAGACATGGCCGAGTGATGCTGAAGGGTGAGCTCATGATTTGGAGAGCAGTTCCTTCCTTTGGTGCTCAGAGATGCCTCTGCAGATCTGCATCATTCGAGGACCAAAAGGAGAAGCTGAGCTGATGCGATTTCTGCAAGGCAGCAAGGGTGAGCTGAGGACCAGGTAGGGATGAGCAGACTAAACACTACAGGGACCTACAGGTACCCTGGGAGCACCTTGGCTCTGGAGACACACCAGAGGGCCATGGACAAGTTTGTGCCCCAGATTTGGGAAGTGTTCTGTGTGCTCAGAGGTTGTTCTCATAAGTGTTTTATTGCTTCCTGTAAGGCAAACCCTCTCTGCCTCCACAACAATTTAATAATTCATTCTGTCCTACTGGTTAAACTACTGCATATCCTGCTTTCTCTCCTCTTTTCCTGAACTATTATGAGCTTAGTGCTGGGAAAGGTGAAGTCCCCTGCTCTGGGTACACGCTGGGTACACCATCTCTGCTGGTCTCAGCCCCTGGGCATGGGCACACAGGGGAAGGACCGTGTGTGCTGGTTGTGGCTGGGGTAGGGTTAATTTTCTTCACAGGGGCTGTTTTGGGTTTGTGCTGAAAGCAGCGTGGATCACACAAGGATGTTTTCCCTGTTGCTGAGCTGAGTTTACACAGAGCCAAGGGCTTTTCTGCTCCTTGCACCACCCCACCAGCAAAGCAGGCTGGGGGGGGCACAAGAAATTGGGAGGGGTCATGGCTGGGACAGCTGACTCCAACTGAACCAAGGGATGTTTTGGACCATATGGAGTCATGCTTGGCATATAAAGCTGGGGGAAGGAGAAGGAAGAGGGGGGACGTGTGGAGTGATGGTGTTTGTCTTCCCAAGCCACAGTTACACGTACTGGAGCCCTGCTGTCCTGGAGGTAGCTGAACCCGCCTGCAGTGGGATGTGGTGAATGAATTCCTTGCTTTGCTTTGCTTGCCTGCATGGCTTTTGCTTTACCCATTAAACTGCCTTTACCTCAACCCCTGAGTTTTCTCTCCTCATCCCATCAGAGGGGAGGTGAGAGGCTGTGCAGTGCTTAGCTCCCACCTGGGGTTAAACCACGACAGACCATCCCTGTGCATCATTTATTATTGTGGGTAAGGGGGGTGTTTGACCCTGCTGCACCCCAAGGGTCAGTGTCCTGAGGTGCCAACAGCCCTGGTCCCCATCTGCAGTGTTGCCTCTCCAAAGGCACCCAGTGGGAGCTGCTCCCTGGACGCACACTGCCACCCTGTGTCAGTGTCACAACCGGTCACCCGCCACATCATCCCGAGGAGGGGGCACGGATCTGCTGTTGGAATAAAGGGCTTACGATCCATTAGTAGGGGGACACTCAGCAGTCCCCAGCTGGAAAATGGCTCTAAATCTCCCCTCTGGCAGGTTAAAGCCATTCCCCTTGTCCTGTCCCTACAGGCCCTTGTCCAAAGCCCCTCTCCAGGTTTCTTGTAGCCCCTTTAGGCACTGGGAGCTGCTCTAAGGTCTCCCCTTAAGGAGCCTTCTCCAGGCTGAACAAACCCAGCTCTCTCAAGCAATCTGGGATTGCTACGACCCTGAGCAAATGCCATAGCCCATGTGCAGACAGAAAGGAGCAGAATTGCAGGAGAATTGGGAGAAACAGGCAACCCAGGGCAGGCAGCACCAAGCTTTAGGAGGGGATGAGCAGGGAGAGATGAAAGGCAGCGGGATTGCTGTCAGACGAGTCTCCTGAGAGGAGCCAGTTGCACCAGGTACTACATCCAGAGTTGCTCTGGAGAGCAATGAGGCGGCAAGATGTTTGGGGTGGAGGCAGATTGCCTTTGACAGAGATGATTCTAAGAGGTTGTAAGAAGCAACCTCACCCGTGGCACCACTGCTTCCTCACCCAGCCGGGGCGGGAATGCACCTCTGGGTCTCTGTATAAGGTCCCAGGAGTCCTGAGCTGACCCAGGACACATGGAGACCCCACATCCTTTAAATGAGAAAAGCAAGTAAATTCAGTGGGGGCAGCAGGACTGGAAGCAACAAGGGCTGTTTTCTCATTGCCATTTACTGGGATGATATTGGGAGCAGCAGCAGCGGCGAAGAGGATGGCTCCATAGGGGAACAGTGATGGCAGCATGTAGAAAGGACCCTCCTGGAGAGCACCACTGCCTTGCACCTTCTCCTAAAGGAGGATTTCAGAGAAGTTAGAGACTTTGTTCTGCTGGGCTATGCTTGTTAAGGAAATATCTTTTCCTTCCTATAGCAAACACATGCTGGCCAGTGAATCTCATCAGCGTGGTGTGCACCATGCAGCACTGGGGCTCTGGACACACGTGTTTTACCCATGCCCACTTGTCAAGGTTGCTGTCAGCATTTCAGCACAACTTGTCTGCAGTCAGTTACTAATAAAGCCTGACTAGCCCTGCTTGTCCTGCAGTGCCTGCAGGAGTTAATGATTAAACTCTAGCTAGGGCAGTGTTCTTGGAACAAGGCAAATATGTTATCACTGCACATAAACCCCTGTGCAAGGAACAACAATGAGCCTTTCTGTCTCTTGCACGACTTAAAGGGTATTTGGAAACAAAGAACAGCTGAGATCTTGGGAAGCAGGAGCATGCTCACACCCCTGCCTGGCCGAGAGCATGGGTTTTAAGAGCAGGAATGAGGAAAGTTGACTCTAGTTTGGTTTTAAGATATCCAGTAAATCTTCATTGCTGGCAAGTAAAGCAAAACGAAGCAAACCAGGAAACCCCTGATCAATTGAACACAGCAGGAGTCAGCAGTCAAAGGCTTGAATGTGTTTGGTGGAGCTCATCTTTGCTGTATCTGCAGGTCATTATTTCTCCAGTGCTAAGCACCATACACGTGGAGCTGCAGTGACAAGGTTTGGGGTAGTGGAGAGAAACACAGAGTACATTGTGTCAAATGCTGCACTAGGTTGTCCTGGGCATGGACAGGCATCACCCAGACTGTGTAGAACTCTGGAGTTCTCAGTGAATCGGTGTTCACTGAAGGACACCGATTGCAGTCATATTTCAGCATGATGCTGCTGCTTATCAGCCAGCCCTTGGCTTGGAGGAGCCAGGAGGACGCTGGTTTTCAGGGAATGCTGCTCCTATGCTTGAGTCTGCTTTACCCCAGCAGCACTTCCACCACACCTGATTCCACAAAGCCCTAGTTTATCATAACCACCAAGAGGATTGCAGGGTTTCGACATGCCTACAGGGATTACGGCATCGCTGCTGAAGCAGCAGCCTGTTGTATGAAACACAGCATGTGGCTGGATGAGTCCTCACCCCAAGGTCCTGCACAGACCCATTGCCTTCCTCCTTGTGTGGTCATTTATGCTGGCAGGGGCAATAGGAATGCCAAGTGCCACTGCACAGGAACACTCCCCACACCTCCTCCGTTTGCTATGCACTCCAATGAAAACCCCCAGAAAGCACCGAATGGAAAGAAACAGGCAAAGCATGGGGATTATCCTGATGAGGTTATGAAACAATGCTCCTTGAAATAGGGTAATATATCCCTCCTTCCTACTGGAGTAATTGGAGTTGGGGGGGGTCCTTCTCTTCATCTGCATGTGAGCAGGGAAAAGGGAGAGGCTCAGCTACAGATTATTGCCTGAACCCTGCTGGGATGTGGTTAAAGACTCTTGGACATCTGCAGTCCCCTCCCATAGAGCTGGAGTGACTCCAGTGAGTCCATGGGTCTCCCAACCCAGGTCTGATGTTCTCCAGCTGGAGACATGGGCCAGCAGTAACCAACCCATCTTCCCGACCTCCTGTGGGACACCAGCCCCAAGGCTCCCTGCTGACACCCTCACTGCACGGTGGCAAAGTCTGTTATTAAGACAACCCATTTCTCCTGGAGACTGTTCCCAGCAGAGCTGATGTTCTTTGATACTGCCAGAATTTAACAAACCCCTTCTCCTGCATTTGACCTTTGTAATGAAAGATGTGGACAAGAATGCTTTGAATTGGGATAGTAGGTCTTGACAGGCTCATGTAGACATGGAAATGATATGTCTGAGCCAGTATGGGACTGATAGTTAGGAAACAGATGAATACTCCATGCAAGATGCAAAGCCGAGTGTTTCCTTTGGGTCTTTTCTAACATCGTTGCACCACATAAACACAGTGTGTACAATCTGCATTAAGGTACTGAGGGTACATCTACCAACTCCCCAGGTTACTCCTGCAGTATTATGACCTCTCTTCATGGCTGGTTTTTGGCTGGGGTCTGCTGAGATTTTGCATCCTGGGCACAAACCAGATTATGTGCCAAATTAAGTAGTGGGAAGGCTGCTTTCAGAGGTGCCAACACAAGAGAACTCAGCTGGAATCTGGCTGAACCTGGAGATGGATTTGCTTTCTGTTCTTGCTTTTCTCGTGTCCACCTCCAGCATATCCCCAGATGCTGTTAATTGGCATCAATAGGCAGGACCAGCCTTTCCCTTGCCTCTCTGTGAGCAAAGCACAGCTGAGGCAGCCAGTAGCTCGTCTGAACACCCACCACCTTTTTCCCCTTACAAAAGAGAGGCTCATCCCCTGCTCTGGCTCTTGCCAGTCTGCAAACTGGGGCTGGTGCGATTGTTCTTGCGTCAGGTCATGGTGATGATCCCAGGGGTGCTTGGCTGAGGAGCAGCTCAGTGCTGGAGACTGTTGGTGAGAGATGCTGTTGGGCTGGAGCAAAGGTAAATCTCTTCTTTTGAGTCTATGGATTATGGGTTACACTACAGTAGCAGAGCTTTGCTCCCTGTGGTCCCTGCTGCCTGACACAGAGGGAGTGCTCCAGCAGGTCAGGGCTGGGGAGTAATTACCTGGGTGGTAGATGCTGCTGTGAGTGATGCTGCTTCCCCTGCAAACAAAGCAGGGATAACTGGTGCTGCCTGTGGGATCTGCAGGCTTCAACCTGCCCTGTGTGCAGGCAGGCAGCAGGAGAGAGGTTCCACCCAGCTCAGGCTGTGGACTTTCAAGTGCAAATCATTGACTTTAAAGGCAGTGAGAGCACAATATAAATGAAAGCAGAGAGGGAGGTGCAAGATTAAGCTCTGAGTGAAGGGGTCAGCTCTCTGAATCCAGTGCTTCTGTGGTTTAATAGTGCATTTTCATCCATATACTCCTCTCCTCTGACCATTGCTTTTTATCCACTGCTGATTCCAGCATTATGCTGCTTAATGCTCTTAGTGCACATCCCTTGCATAACATAGATGCATGACTACTGCAGTCTTAAAGGTAATCTCATCTTATTTACCTAATAAGAAATGAGGAGAGCATGAAGGTGTCTTTGAAAGCATTTTTGGCCTGAAACAGAACCTGAACTTCCCTTAAAAACACCTTGTTTTGGAAAAAAAGGATTCACTTCCAATCCTTTATTCAAAACCTACAGTGCAACATGTCAAGCATGAAAGCTGCGTTTTGTTTAGACTTCCTTGCAGAAACCTCACTTCCAAAGATTGTTTATTCAGCTGTGATGGGGTGGAGTGA
Organism: Strigops habroptila; assembly: GCF_004027225.2. NCBI lineage: Eukaryota > Metazoa > Chordata > Aves > Psittaciformes > Psittacidae > Strigops > Strigops habroptila. Next base: position 1,301,892 of record NC_044294.2, read on the forward strand.
TGCTCATGAACAGGAGCTGTGCACATGGCTCAGGTAGAGTGAAATGGGAACAAAATAAACTAAAACAACAGCCACGGAGTGAAGTGGAATAAAGTGCTTCTGCTGCTGCTGGGCCCTCTGGGTTGAATCACCGTGGGCAAGCCCTGTTCAATCCTGCAAGTAAAATAGGACATTTTATAGGCTAGATATGTTTGCAGCTATTGGAAACAGAGCTGTTATCCCCTCGGGCTGTGTGACTCCCAGGCTGGGACCTTATGCAAGAGCTTACACATGACTCTGTGTCACCCAGAGCGGAGCCCTGCTGCTGATGGATAGATCCTGCTCTCACAGGGGAGCACAGCCACCTCTCAGCTCCATGAAGCTTTTTGCAGTGTCAGGGAGCAGCTTCCTAAATCCTAGCTGCTCATTCTGCCTCCTGCTTTAGGCACAAGCAGGCAGGTAGAGAGGAGGGGGACAGGATGGTGATGGTGTGAGCATCCAGTTTGTAGGCACAGAGCAGCCCCCATATCTTTGGCCATGCATTAGCTACAGGCCATAGGTTACACCCTGTGTAAGGTTACCTTAATCCTGCCTGACCCCCCCACTGGTGATGCTCCAGGCATGTGGCAGAGCCGCATCCACAGCCATCCCCGCAACTAGTCAAGGGGCTGTAGGTTGCAGTTATCTCCTATGGTGTGCAACTATGCAGCAGGTTGCTTGTCCTGCCTGGCCACTACTGACCCAGCTCCAGGCTTGAAATAAGGTGCTGGGCTCAGGCTGGATGAGTTGATAACCTTCCAGGCTCCTATCCCTTTTGGGGCCAATGTACATGCAACATGGTGTTTGCTGAGCAACCCGCTGAGGCTTTGGTCAGACCTTAATCCATGCAGCCTGTAGTTTCCTCCCTGATGTACAGGTTTGTGTTACTGCTGGCCAGCCCAGAACTACTTTAGTTAATTGCTTAACTACAAACAAGCATTTCTCTGCTTCCATGAAGTGTAGCTAATTGGACATCATTCTCTTACATTCCTTGGATTCTTTATGTGGGTCAGTACTATTCCCTCTGCTTGTGCACACCTTTATTATGTGAAATGATGCAGCTTTTGCAGAAGGATGCCCTCCCCTTCTTGCCATGCAAACCAAAGCTCCTGATGCCTGTTTGGAGAGGAATCAGAAGCCTGGCTCTGGGTTTTGTCAGTAGGAGCCTGTTTAGTATTCACAAGGCTATCTTGGAAAGCTGCTTGTACTGCAAGGTCGGCGATGGAAATGATTTAATGCAACTTTATCTTCATGCGGCATTAATTAACATCAGTGAATTGTTTAGTGCAATCGCCTCCACAGGTCAGCCCCCGTCTCTAAAGAAAGGCTACATTAGTCCTGAAATTAAATTGCCTATTAGGAACAAAGGTGGTTGATTTATTATCACCATGGAATGGGTTGGAAGGGCCCTTAAAGCTCACCCAGTTCCAACCCCCTGCCACGGGCAGGGACACCTTCCACTAGAGCAGGTTGCTCCAAGCCCCTGTGTCCAACCTGGCCTTGAACACTGCCAGGGATGGGGCAGCCACAGCTTCTCTGGGCACCCTGTACCAGCGCCTCAGCACCTTCACAGTGAGTTCATTAGTAGAGACTCTCTAATGTCCAACTCTAAAAGCCAAGATTACGTGAAAGATTATTCTGGTGAAGGAAAACAAGGTGATCCTTCCAAGTTCAGCTGTTAATGGAACTTCTCAACTAACAGGGCTGCTGTGGTAGGTGTCCCCACTGACCTAGGAGATGGTGCAGATTGGAAGGAGTTGACAGGTCCTCCCATGTCGCCCATCCCAGTCTGAATGTTCTCTGGAAGACTTTGTATTTACTTATTGCAGTGGAAGCATTTGCACAAAATCCCATCTCGTGTGGGTCCTGGGTTGCAAGAGGCACAAGTATCTGGTTCAGACTCATCATTCGCGATGCCCAGTTGTCTGGGTCACCCCCACTCCTCAAGTCAAGACATACTGAAGGTTTAAACTCATTACTTAGCTTTACCAGAGCTTTGACTGCAACATAACTCTGTATTACAAAGTCATTTTTGGATCATATACAAGTTTATTACAGAAATAAAGCACCTTTGTCATAAAAGGTGTGCAGCATAAACGTTGACAGCATCAGCTGGGTCTGAAAGATGTGAGGAGAGTTTGAAAGGGACTGAAATAGTCTTGTCTCAGCCTTGCATCTCTCCTTTTGGGCAGCACTCCTGGATCTGCCACCAACACAACTTGTTGCTTCTTAATTGTAACTTCACAATGAAGATGGATGTTTGTGCCTAAGTGCTATATCCAGGGGCTGGATGTGAGTGTAGCCTTGCAGTGGATGTGAAGCCAGCCAGCCTCCGAGGAGCATTTGTGCATGGGGAGCATCACTGTGTCCCCTCCGTTGCCCGTGGGTCTGATGGGTTTGAACGTGGCAGTGGTGGCTTTTGGGAGGCAGTTGCATGGGGCAGGTGAGTGCTCAGACCTCAAAGGCTTTGATAAAGTTAATAAAAGACCATAAAATACTAAAGGAGCAGCGGAGTCCTGCAGTTCTTTCCAGAGAGGCTTTATCCATGGGTAATGCCTTTTAAAATAAGCCAAACCCCCAATTCCATGGCTTCCCTGTTTCAATGAATCCCCAAATGCATTAAAGACCTTGTAGGAGAATATGCCCCATCCACATGCTGAGTGATGCTTTATATAAATACCTCCTATACACTTGCTATGTACAAAATATTATGTACATGTGGTGGTACTTCATTCGGTGATGCTCCAAATACCTCTTGTGGTACCTCTCCCAAGATGCTGAGGTGAGAGATCACAACAAAAGATGGTTATGGTTGTGCTGCCTGAGGACAGGCAGCGAAAGCAGCTGGATCTGGGTGGGGGGGGGAAGTCCCTTTTCCAGCAGCCTCATTGCCCAAGGAGCTATTCCTTTAGCAGACCAAGCTTCTTCAGCGCCTCTCGCCGGTTCTCATCTGTCGCACCCTTGGGGGAAATCTTGACGCTGACAGAGGAGCGGGGTGGCCTGGGAAAGCTCTGCAGCAGGTGGGATCGCTGCTTGCTGGTCTTCTCCTGCTCCACCTGCCCCGGCTCTTTCAGACCAGCAAAGTCCTTCCCTGTCCCAAGGGACACCGGCCTGGGGCGGCTGCTCCTGAGGAAGCTCGGGGCGAGCCGCTCGATGAAGGACATCTTGCCCAAGGAGCTGCTGGTCTTGACACTCTGCTCCTTGGTGCTGGCCATGTAACTGCTCAGCCCTACCCCGGAGCGCTCCAGGGTGTTGGATTTGAAGGTCATCGGTCGGACACCTGGCACCGGCCTCTCCACTGCCCCACCGCGTGCTTTGGGCTCCGCAGGGTTGGGGAATGGCACCTCCTTCGGTTGGGGATGTGCGGTAGGTTGAAGGTGGGCGCTGGGCTCCCTCTTGTCCTGTGACAGCCCAAGCTTCTCCAGTGCTTCCCGCCGGGCTTTCTCCCTGTCCCTGGGGTCGAGGTGCCCTGAATTCACCTTTTCAGCAGTGGCATCGCTGGCAGAGCTGGCCAAGGATGGAGCTGGTGCTTTCACCTTCTGGTTGGGCTCTGTGGCGAGCGCCACTGGGCTATTTTTGCTGGTTTTCAGGATAATATTTGGTGGCAGTTTTCGTGGTTTGGGGGCAGTGGGTGGCCCGCGCTTGGTATCAGGGTCCTGAGGGGCCTCTTCCAATGTGGATTTCTCCGGCTGGCCCCATGACATCCAGGTCTTGGTCTCCTTGGTTGTTTCCCTCTTGTCATCTGAGCGATTGCTGTGTGACCATTCATAGCTCAGCAGCTCATCCTGGAAGGGATCTGGAGGTTGGACAAGCAAAGATTCCAGGGACTTCATCTGGCTTCTTATGTTGGCTTGGTCAAGCCTGCCCTCTTTGGCCATCTCCTGCGAGGATTTATGTACTGGCACTGGGTCCTCCACTGTGCGGACAGTTGCTTTTCTGTCAGAGGCTCCATTTGCTACAGTTACGACCCTTGGAAGACTGTAATAGCCTGAGCTTGGAACCACTGCTGGAGCTGAGCTCGGGAAGGCGGAGGGGGTCTTACTACTCTTCTGTTCAGCTGCATGCTGCGGAGCCCCGTTTTCCAAACCTAGGCAAAGAGAGAGATGATGTCATGCACTACATGAATGCAGGACACTTTCCTGTTTGCCAAACACACTCCTTCCTGCCTGCTAAACCAGAGCAGCCATGGCAGAGCACTTGCCTTTGCAAACCAGGGCTGGACCATGGGTTTCCAGCTTACCCCGGGTGACGGAGTCCCTCTTAGGCTGGGTCCTGGGCAGCCTGGAGGGCTCCATGTACTCAGTCTCATCAGTAGAGACCCCACTGTCTGCTTCTGCATCCAAAGAGCCAATAGTTTCCTCTAAGAACATCAAACATTCTTTCTCTTCTACAGATAAGTAGTCATAACTGTTATCACTCTGAAAAAGAGGAAAAAAGGCAGCATAGGTAGGAGAAAGAAGTATATTATTATTCACAGCCCTAGCATTAGATGTGTGACAGCTCTTGGCCAGTGGCTATTCAGAAATGGATATTTACAGCTACAGAAAACTAAACAAATTGCTCTAAACCCCTCCCCTAAAGTCTATACTTAAGGCCATTTTTATATTACCCTAATATGAGCATTGGGATATGGGTTATTCTTAACTTGGAAACTTGGTCTTTACCTTTTAGTCCTTCAATTTACTTTGGAATATAAGCAGATGGGTAACATGGGTGGTCTATAGGTGCCTGTACTGATGAGCAGTGATTTATCACAGAAGCTTGCCTAAACAGCAAAAATACTAAAGGCTTATCTGTGGGTGGTGGTCCCTCTCCTTGTTCTCCCAGCGAGATCCTCTTTACTTTTTGTTGTATTTGAAGTATCATGAGAGATGATTGCTGTGGAAGCACCAAGTTACAAGGTGATACAAACAATATATCATGAAAAAACAGAGGCGCAAAAGGATGGGGTGTGCATCAGATCAACAAGCATGGAGGAGAAATTGTCCGAGGTGGAGTTGTTTTGCAGAGAGAAACACCTCTCCAAATCTTTGACCAGGCAATATTGCAACCAGTTTTTCCATCCATAATACATCTTGGAGGGTTTGGTTCTGGTTTGCAATCCATCAAATAAAAAACCTGTTCAGGACTGAGCATTGCACTTGCACATATCAATTATGCTCCAAGTCAGACAGGATGTAATTAGTCCATCAATCTTGGAATCAGTGTTGGGAGACAAACAAACTTTAATGGACAGATAGTGAAAAATGACACATCTACACCCATGGCCCAAACTCATCTCTGCCTTAACTGGGGAATGAATCTCTTGTCAGCCAGGAGGAGTACGGCTCGCTGTCGTGTGCAGGTGAAGTCACCCTTTTTGGAACCAGTCTGACCCAGTTACCCAACTGGTCTAATCCCTCCCTGGGGAGCTCGCCCAGTGCCTGCACTATCTGCATCAGCATCTTCGGGCAATACAGGAGCATCTGGGCTCTGGGTATCATTCCCCGGCGGAGACTTGGAGCAGTAAAGGCGCCTGATTGCTGCCATACATGTGACAGGATGGGAAATCTGGGAGTGCTTTGGAGCAGGAATTCCTTTGGTCTTTGTGCTGCCATTAGTGTGGCACTATCTTGGTGCTTCCAAAGCACTCATGGAGAGCAGTTCTGAGCAAAGAACAGGAATGGGTTGCCCAGAGAAGCTGTGGCTGCCCCATCCCTGGCAGTGTTCAAGGCCAGGTTGGACACAAGGGCTTGGAGCAACCTGCTCTAGTGGAAGGTGTCCCTGCCCGTGGCAGGGGGTTGGAACTGGAAGAGCTTTAAGGGCCCTTCCAAAATCCTTCCTCAGCTGCTGAGATGGGTGAGTTGGGCCCCTGCCATGCCCAGGCTGGGCACAACTGGGTTACTTACATGCTGTGAGTGGTTGGAGGCTGTGCTGACCATGCTGTCGCAGCTGCCGGAGTTGCAGCCAGCCATTCCCAGCTCCTTCCTAGGCATATCCCAGGCTGCCGGGGGGGGCAATACCCTGGCTGAAGCAGAAGAGAGGCATTAAGCTTCAAGATCCCGTACCCCAGGGCGATGCAAGCAGGTAGGCTGTGGAGTTGCTGACTGGATGTAGCCATGCTCCATCTCAGGCTACTCTCTACAGGGCTTTTATAAAGCATCCTTGGAACTGAAATATTCCCCAGGAGAATGGGAAATAGGGTAAGCTCTGCACTGCTTATTCATGCCCATCCCATGCTGGTGGTTATCTTGGAGATGTGGATAAGGTAGTTCCTGAGTGAAGGAAAAAGCTGTAAGCCCAGCTCAGCCTCAGTGATGGGATCAGTGATCCCATCCCAATGCAAGCCCCAGCCCACCTCCACATCACAGGATCTCTTCCCCCCACTGCAGCTCACAAACTTCTGACCACACTGACCCGAAATGCTGCTGTTTAGCTGCAGCCTTGTTCTGTTGGGAGTTCCTCTTGGCAAAGAGCTTCCTCCTGCCACCCTTCCTCTGGGCTCCAGGGGTGTGGTGGCCACAGGGAGCTGCCCCCATTCCTTTGGGGCACGCCTGGGTATGTTTGGGCACGTGCCTGGCATAGCTTGTGGGGAGCAGGGCAGCACCTCCAGCATATCCCTTTGCTCATGGCAATGCACCATTGCCACTCTTCTGGAGGCAGCCTGTACCCCTAAACTAGTGGGACCCAAATGGGGTAGTAGTTGCCTGACAAACAACCTGCCATTGGGGTTCCCAACAGTGAGACCTGCCCGAGGCACGGTCCTGGAGGCAAAGGGCACAGTTATGCTCACAGGGTGCATGGCCAAGAGAGCTCTGCTGCCTGCGGGGAGATGCTGAGCGCCCAACAAAAGGCATCATTACTTATGGATGTAAAGCAGCGAGCTTCCGAAATGGGCTGACACCACCTATTAGGTGTTTGAGAGAGGATTGGGCTGTGGAGGCTGAGAACAGCAAAACAAACACCCCCAAGAGCACACACGGACCCACGCGAGAGGCTTTGCTCGTCGGGAGACAGAGGAGCTCTTTGTGCTGTGACCTGGCCGTGGCACGCAGGAACACACTGCTGCTTTTTGTCTTGGAGCAGGGAATTAGATCTAGTGATAAGTGAGCCGGAGTGGCTGCTTGTTCAGAGGGTTAGAGCCTGAAAGAATTCCTTTGTAATTGGGATATGCCGCAAAAATCAGATTTCAACAGCCACCCCCTGACAGATCTAATCCTTCCACGCAGAAAGAGTTTAGTATTTCAGTCTCTGCTTTAGCATTATTTACCTCTTAAAATGACATCTCAGTAAGTGGTGGCTTTGGAACAGCAATACCCTGGATTCTTTTGAATTCAGATAACTTTATAGCCAGAGCTTTTAGCTGTCAGGAAGCAGAGACTTCCCTGAGTTTGAGGGTTTTTAGGCTTCCACAAGCCATGTGGATTTATCGTGATCCAGAACATTTCCAATGCGAAATGTGAATCTACTTCTAAGCAGCAAAAGGCTCCTGCCTGCCTCATTGCAATGCTCCTCATTGCCTCCCACTTCCTTGCTGCACACACTCAAGAGCAAAACGTGCCTGGGGAAGAGAAAGCCTGGCCCTGCTCTCATCAGGGGTCCCGCCAGGCCATGAGGATATCCTGATGCCCATCACTGTGTGTCCACTGGAAGAAATTATTTGCTCTTGTTCAAACAGCACCTACAGAAACCTAAAGCAGTTGCCAAGGTTTGGGCACCCTCCCTTCCATGGGGAGGCAAAGTTCAGGCTGGAGCTCATCGCGTGTTGGGGAGGATCTACGCAGAAAGAAGCTCATTTTCCTGCCCACTACTTCTCTGATGCAATTATGGCTCTAACACATTCATCCAACTTGGGAAAGGGGGGAAAGGCAGTGTTGAAAATCCCAGGTGTTATGATCCAGAAGGATTTTACAGTTCCTTTTGCTGAATAACACCAACTAAACACATGAGCACTTACATTAAAAGATGTGGCACTTGAAAAGCTGTTTTCCAATCACGTCTGTATCTCCCGCCACTAAAAATGCTTTTAGAAGGAGCCATACTTTAATGAGAACAAAAGGAGGCTTTGGAGACAGCTGCCATAACTGTCCTTTACAAAGCTCCCTGAGCCCTCGGACATCAAAGAGGTGCTGGGTAGCAATTAATGCTAATTGCTTTACATGAAGAGGCTACTTTCTTTTACACCCAGTTCTACTACAAGCCCTCTATCACAGCTCTCCAGTTGTGTTAAAGAAGCGGGGTATTTTTGCTGTGTAAAGCAAACCATAACCCTTACAGCAAAGGGCTTTGTCCTGGCCAGCTCAAAACACAAAGCAAAAAGCCCTTTACAGGTACTATCCTGGCTGCTCCTGCTTGGCAGCAGGACGGATCCCACCTCAGAGTGGAAGATGATTGCAGATCTATCTAAACAAGTAAATCAAGCACAGATAGCAGTTGCCTGAGCTCTTTGCTGTCCTGAGCACACACTTTCCCAGCCTCTCCGCTGGCAGCTCCAGGTCTCCCCAGCTTTCCTCCTGCCACCACCCTAAAACCACCTTGTCCATCTTCACTGGTGGCAGCCCCACCACGCTTTCACCTTCCCAAAGCAAAGCACATACATAACCCCACAAACAGCCACAGCCCTGCATCCCCCTGGGGCAGAGGCACTCGCCCACAGTCCATTCAGCAGGATAAGGACAGAAAGTGAAAGACAAGAAAGAACAGAGATTATTAATTTTGTTCTTGTTTTACCAGCACGTCTGTCGCTCCACGCTGCGCAAATCCTTGTCCTGACCGTGCCTATCCCAGCACTTCTTTGCCTTCCTGGGCTAACCAAACAGAGCCGGGTTACACATTAACCCTCCTCCCTGGAGATAAGGCTGTGCGGGTGCTCAGCAGGTACATGCTCACGGCTGAGAGCCCCCAGCCCTTCACTGCTGTATTAGAGCAAGAGAAGTTCATCTTGCACCCATGCAAAGCACCTTTTCTTACTGCTCCAGGCAGCTGAGCCCCTAAAACACCTTCATGTTCTGCCCCAAAGCAGCCGGGTCGCTGCGTGCTGTGCTCTGAGGCACCAGCACAGGCAGCACCCGGAAGGCTACGGGCAGCTCTGCTCAGTACCACCCAGCTCTCACTCACTTCCCAACTCCAGCTGCTGTCCTCTGATGTCCTCAGCACGGGTTTCACCAGAGTCTCCTTAATGCCACATCCTGTTCTGCCGCATAGCTGCTCGCTGACACTCGGAGCAGCCCAACGCAGCCCCGACCCAAGCACCTTTGTACGTAGTAATTAAACCCTGTGCTGGGCGTTTGCTCTGTGCGCTGCTCACCGCATTACCCCACAACTGGTTTGTTCTCTGAGGTGGTTTTGTGCAGGAGATCCCTCAGCTCAGGGTAGGACCCGGTTCCTTCTCGGCTCTAAAGCCGCAGCCTGTTGCTTGAACAGGTATGTACTTGTCTATCACCAAAGCTTCCCAGACACAAGAAGTTCACCGCCTGCTGCTGGATGCTGTGAGGAGGTTCTAAAGACAGGTAGAAAGTTTCACCACTAAGCTTTATCTATGTGCTAGAAGAGAAGGTGCCCAGGTCCTCGCAGTTCTGAGGCTCATTCTGCAGGTACTGAGCTTGCACCTCCCCTTCACCCCTCCTGGTATCCTTCCCTGCAGGCACTGAGCCCCCTCTGTGGGTTCATTCCCACCTCCTCTGCCTCTCTCCAGAGGAATCCTGGAATATCAGGTTGGAAGGGACCTCAAGGCTCCATCCTCTATAGGCAAAGCATGACCTATACTAGGTGCCCCAGTACCCTGTCCAGCCGAATCCTAACAGTGTCCCATGTTTTGGAATCCACCACTTCCCTGGGGAGATTATTCCAGTGGCTGATTGTTCTCATTGGGAAAAATGTTCCTCTTGTGCCCAGTTATTCCATCTGCAGCACCCAGTGCAGCGTGGAGTGATGCTGACCCCCAGCACCCAAGTGGTGCTGCAGAAGCACCTGAAGAACTGCAGGAGCTTATTATTACCCTGATTTTGGGCTCTCCTATTGAAGTTACAGCTTTTCTCTCTGATAAACGACGTTTAGGCCATTGCTCCCACAAACACACACAGCACAGACTTGTACCTGCTCTGCAAGGTGAATAACTATGAATATCCAAGCAGCAAACTTCCAAACTGCGACAGCCACCAGATCCATTCCAGTTTTCACACCTCAATGATTTGGTTTTAACTTTTATATTGGTGTTTTGGTGGGTTTATTTTTAGAAATAGGCTGTGTTGCAACGTGTTCCCTGCTGCTCAGAACAGGGAAGTGGAAACAGAGTTAATTAAAGCTATGGTAGAAAGCAGAAGAGCCAGGAAGCACTGAGCTTCCCACCAGCGTTGCTGAGTCCCAGCTGTGTGCTGAGGAGCAAATCAAGGAGCTAGAGGCCTCAGGGGCTCCAGCCAGCCCTTATTCCCATGCCAGCCTGCAGCAGAAGGAAGGAATGATGTGAACATGATGGATTTGGAGCAGCAACAGCAGCCCCAGCACTGCCTGAGTGTTGTGACAGCCACTGATTGCAGTGTCAAGCGTAAGTTTAGTGCAAAAGCTTCTGAAAGCATTACCTGGTGTGGTGCTGGGTGGTGAAGTAGGTTAAACAGAGGCAGATTCACACTGGTTTTGTTAAGCTGTGCTTAGTTCTGAGCCTGCTTTAAGGGAGGGAGTAAATCAAACCCTGCGGTGCTTTCTTACTGTGCATGCAAACACAGCATGATTGAGCAAAGGCAAGCATGTCCCGAGAGCACTGTGCTGATAGCATAAGGTCTTAAATCTGAGCAGTAAACCAGGCAGAGCTTTCTGCCTGCGGGGCTTTGTGTAGGTCAGGAAGATGTCATGATCCATTAAAGGAAGTCTTGAGCTTCTCTGAATCAGCTGCCCAGAAAGAACCTGTTCTTTTTCCACATTCCTCTTCCTCCGATGAATATAAATAGCTACAACCCCAAATAAAACGTGATTTCATATATATGGCATGAAGTCTGTGTAAGTAGTCAAACAATGCAGAGAAAACTTCACAACACAGTGAAGGGACTTTGGCATGTTAACAGACCCGTTGTGCCTCACCCTGTTCATAAACATGAGAGCACAAGTGATTCAGTCCCGGCCCTGAAGGAAACTCATCCATATGGCATCACTGATAATATGCCTGTTAACATAAGGAGGTTTTATCTGACTCTGTAAGACTGTTGGACACTTTCTTTATACCAAATTGTATGGCCAGGATGGATGCTAACAATCAGTTATGGAAAAGACTAGGTGGTTAATACCTGGTTTCACACAGCAGCTTAAAGAAATAATTAAGTTTTAATATAGCTGTGAACTGAGCAAGGAACCCTACTTATTATCCCTGTTTTACAGAAAAGAGGGAGAGAACTGAGGTGATCTGTTTCCATAGCTTGGTTAACACTAACTCAGCAGCAGAAATGAGGAGTCAGCTCTCAAGGTATAATACAGTTCCCCAACACTTCCCCAAGGCTTTAATTAAAAATAACAAGACAAGGACACTGCACTCTTGGCCAACCTGATTTTATTCATGCCCCGATTGCATTCTTCTGTTCCAGAAACCATTCTGGGGCTCAGAATGCTTGATCTGAGGCAATTTGAAATCATTTTATTCTTCCCGGTCCAAAGCAGAGCAAAACCTGATGGCAGTTTTATAGCTGGATGCATTGGTTGATTTAACATACAGGCAGACATGTAATTTGTAGGATAAAGGGTTGTCGTTTGGAAACCAGCAAGCTGCAAACGTTTTGTTCCTCTTATTAAAGAGGTTCCCTGTCAGGGAGAGGTTTGGAGGGCTCACCCATGGCGGGGTTTGTGTGGGGCTGGAGCAAGAGCTGCTCTCCAGTGCTGCTAGCAGTGAGATCTGCCAGAGGTGGATGCTTAAGTGGTTGTGTCTTGGTCTGATTTCTCTAACGTGGGTTTTGGTGGTTAAGGCAGTCAGCTTCATTCTCCTGCTTCAAGAAGGGCAAACAGATAAGGCTGCTTGAGTGAAATATGTATGTGTATGTATATATATATATAAACGAGCCTGTGTTTTGCATTGCTGGTGTGGTTTCATGGTGGCTTTGTGGCCGCAGGGTTGTAGCGCTGTTATACTCCTGAACATGTCTCTAGAAAAGGGCTGAGTACAGCAGATACTGTTCCCAAACTGGCCCAGTGGCCTCTGCTGTGACTGTGCCCACGAAAAGCTGCAGGTTTAAGATATTCTGCTCTGTGTAAGATGTTCCTTTTCTCAGTCGTTTCCCTGGCAGTTGCTCTTTTTACATGAGGAATTCAGTTTGTCCTTCAGAAAATTGCTGATTTACTCCTTAGGCAATTGCATCCATGAAGTGGATGTATATGCTACTGAACCCAAATGTTCCTGAAGTCTGGCTACTAAATGATTTGGCTTTAAGCTGCCAGAGGGGAGATTGAGATGAGCTCTGAGGCAGAAGCTCTTCCCTGTGAGGGTGCTGAGGCGCTGGCACCGGGTGCCCAGAGAAGCTGTGGCTGCCCCATCCCTGGCAGTGTTCAAGGCCAGGTTGGACACAGGGGCTTGGAGCAACCTGCTCTAGTGGAAGGTATCCCTGCCCATGGCAGGGGCTTGGAACTGGATGAGCTTTAAGCTCCCTTCCAACCCAAACCAGGCCACACTGCAAAGGGGTAAAGACCTCAAAACCACCCTGGTGAAATGAGCCCAAACCTGAAATTCCAGAAGTGAGGCACAGACTGCACTGAGGATGTACACATGCATCATTCACGTTTATTGGTGCACCAATAACTTTTGCAACCCAGGGCACGTGTTTAAGGCAAGCTGTTATACCAGCTGGTTGCATGGATGATACACGTACCAGAACGCTCTACCACGGAGTTACAGTGGGAATGAAAGTTGTTGGAATGAAAGCTGCTGGAAGTGTTTGCTCCCGCTTGCTTTACTGCAGTGGGAACATGCTGCCTCCACCAGTGAAAGCCCTTGCTCAGCATCTCCTCAGCACATAAACTCAGACAAGCTTTTCAAGTGCTGTTAAAACCACGAGTTGATGCGTATCTCTTGGTACAACACATGTTTGTGAAAGGCCACATGATTAGAGTGTGTCGGGCTCCTCTTTAATTAAAGAAGGAATTTAGAGCTGGTAAAACAGCCAGACTGGCAACAGGAAACCAGGATTCTTTATTTCATTGACATTCCAGAACTTGGTAAAACAATACCAATAATCCACCTTCTAGTAAGCACACCCCCAAAACAAAACTTCCCATTTCCAGGGCCCATTTAGTTACTGACCCCTGTGTCGAAGTATTCAGCAAGGCATTTAATTCTCATTTTATGCTTGTATGACATTGGTGTTAAGGACATAAACCCCCATCTTGCAGGCTTTGGGGATGGGTGATGCTATTCCCTTCTAGGACCCAAGCCCACAGCCCACCTCTGGTGTAAAATAGGTGTAACTAACATTCTGCTGCACATTGAACAACAGTTCGGTGCAAATGTGTCAGTGGTGTGCTGAGGTTCATCCTACCAGTGTGCCATTTTTGTGTAAGCCATTTCGCTTCTGTATCATTAAGGGCAGGCAAATGCTGGTTAAAAAGATATTAAAACTACCCTAAAACTAACATTTCCAACATTTCGAAAAGAGGGATTTGTACTTCAAATATATCTATATCTTACATTTTAGATAATGTAGATACTTTGGGAGAGTTTGAGAATCACATAAAGTTTTCTGACTCACAGGCAGCGCCATAGGTGCTTGTTGTTTGAAATCCATTTGTCAGTGTCTAACAGCAACAGCTCTTACAAAGATGAATTCCAGCAGCAGCAGTTGACATTTTTTAAACCAAAGAGATTTTATTTTCTAGGCAACAAAAGAAAACATCCAAGCAGTGATATTGACACATCTCCCTCGAGTGGAACTGAGTCTCTGTTAGCAGATTTCCAATGCAAACATGACATAGCAAAGCTCAACACTCCGGATTAAATAACGCTCATCTTCAAAATACTGCAACTGAGATATACCCCAGAGAAAAATCCTTTTCCACGCTTGCAGAAACCCATCCAGGACACAAAGCTAAAATCTAAGTGTTGCTCCCCAAAGCCAATATGCATTTTCAAACATGGCAGGCAATAAATATGTATCTTCCACTTCTGTTTCAAAGCCACCCAAGCCAGTCACTGGGAACACCTCTTTGAGGTAGGTTTTATGTCCATTTTACAGATGGCAATGGTGAGGCTCAGCTCCTTGTCCAAGGCGTCTCCCCGCTTCCGTGTGAAAGCTGAGAATACAACTGAGGATGGACAGTCTCTTGGTCTCATTCTTAGACAGTATTTCATCCCAAGTGGTTATAACACAGTGTAATCTTCAAGTTCCTTTGAACTGTCAGGTATTTCCTTAGGTTTGTAAGCATCATCTTCTAGAAAACTGGTTTTAACGTCGGGGGTTTGGTTTGGTTTTGCTTTTTCCTATGACAGACTGAAAGCAAAGTGGGGTTTAACACTGGAAGCGAAGTGGCTCTCTATAGGAAACTCCCAACAGTGCTAACGTGTATTTTAATACTGAATTAAAAAGAAACCTGGTCCATAGTGATTCTGTCCTTTATACTTAATTAGTCATGCCTCAACTCAGCAAAGCACTTCTGTAATTATGTTCCTTCTCTGATAAGACCCTCCTGTATTTCAAGGTCCAGCTGGGAGCCTCTGCTGAGAACTTCAGTGAACTGTGCCTTTTATAGACAAGGTTTTGCGGCACCAGTTTATGTAAAACTAGATCTTAAGTTCCACTTTGGAAAGTGGATTTATTTCTGCCTCAGCCTGAAGATGCAGGTTCTTGCTCCCCATTTGTAAAAGTGCAAGGAAGGTAACTCAAAACAGCAACAGAAGAAGAGCAGGTTAAGGATACTTTAAAATTCACTAAAACAAGTATGTGTTGTAGGCATTTCAAGGAAAAACCAAAATCCCCTTCAGTAATATGCACCTTTACAGCACCTTTTAAAAGACCTCAACAGCACTTACAACTGCTGTGAGGCAATTTCAACTTCCCTGATTGTGAACAGTCCGAGAAGTAGGGCAGTTTCCGTAGCTTATTTTGTTCTGAAAGTTAAACTGCACCCTTCATTATCAGGATTAAAGTCTTGCCACTGAACAGTCATCGGTGACAAATCAAACACGTTAAGGCAGAATGCACATGAAGAAACTTCAAGCCTCCCTTCTGGGTTCTCTGTCCTTCTAAAAAAAGGCAAAACTTTTTAGCAGGAAGGAGTGAGAACTAGACCTTAAAGTGCTTGTTTACAGTGTTTGGAATCTGGTACAGCTTACTAACACTGTGGCCATGAGTTTGGCTATACCCAAGTCTGCTTCAATGGATGTAACAAACTAAGTCACTTCCCTAGCTACTCTATTTCCCTCTTGCCAGGATTTCAGATACTATTGTGAATAAGAATCCAAACTATTTCAAGAAACATGCCTATGTTCTGATGCGGTGTAAACACCAGGGGGGTTGATAGTTATTTTTCAAGCAACTAAAAACTACCTAGAGGATTAGTAAGTTTATTCAACACTTAACCATCTACTTATTAATTTAAAGAAGGCTACCTTAAAGCTTAGAGGCCATTTCTTTCTCTAAAGCCATGACTTCACACAAACAATACAGTCTACTTCTGATGGTAACATAGTATAGGGCAGCTTTGGAGATACTCTTTCCATTCCTAAGTGTGCACCAAATGAGCAGTTTCCCCTGCAAGAACTGCTTGCATGTGCAGAGTCTATTCCTTAGCATAAGTAATGCTAATATGTGTGTTTCCCAAACCCTTAGATTAATTTAATTACCCTGAAAACATAATACAGAGAGATTAAGTCAGCAATTTAAAGGCTAGATTTTATGCTAGTGTTGAACGAGCTTGATTTAATGTCTGCTCAGTTCACACACACAAAGACTATTTCAGGAATCAAGTTCTAGCTGCCAGTGTATACCACCTGCCAAAGTACTATAAATTAGCATGCGAGAAGATACCTATTTCAAATCCCTTCGGAAAAAATCCCTAGCCGTAACAAACCTGTGCATCCTGGCCATCGTTAAGTTAATTTGCTTTTCAAGCTCTGTGAACGGAATTTTAGGATTACATACAGCTTATCTGGGAATCCAGAATTTTATTCTGGACCGATGAGGTAGTCAATGTAACCATCCTCATGCAGATGTCACACTTCTCCAAAGTTGGTGTGTCCTGTCTGCTTGGCGTGTTCTCTGGCTTCCACTTGTCCCGTGAGTCCCTTCTGGCACACCATGCACCTCAGCGTGAAGTGATTCACATCCGTGAACTGCCTCTTCCGCCTGGCTTCATCTGCCAATTCCAACGCTTGTGCGAGGACAATATCATCACTCGTGGAGAAAATGGTCTGGGGAGGAATGTCCGAGTCTGGGATTTTACGCTCAAGTGGATCATAATGAATCCCATCATAAATTAAAAGGACCCGCTTAGTATAACCGGCATCTTCCCCAAAGCGGTCGATCCTGACTGTCTGCGTGTCCACCACACAGATTTCACACTGGTAAAACTTGGATAAAATGGACACTTCGATGGCTCCTCCCCAGGTCTCTTCCCTCCTGATCCAGTCACAATACTCCCTGTTGGTCTTCCCTAGAACTGCCTCACAGTACGATTCCGGATCGCTTGCTACTATCTGGGCTATAAGGCTGCGCATCTCTGGAGCACAGCCTGGGTCGTAGACGCCTCCTTCCACCACATAGTACACACTGGTGAAGAGACAGGAGTTATCTGCTGGCACAACCCTCCTGGCGAGCACAGGCACGGCTTCCCTAACCGAGTTAGACATTGTTCTTTTTGCAACCACAGGCGAGTCGGTCTTGGCTTTGGACGTATCCTCTTCAACAATCAGTGTATCACCTGTCAAACACAGAAGGAGGAAGAATTGAGGGAAAACACAGGACCACAGAACAGTTTGGGTTGGAAGGGACCTTAAATCTCATCCAGTTCCAATCCCCTGCCACAGGCAGGGACACCTTCGACTAGAGCAGGTTGCTCCAAGCCCCTGTGTCCAACCTGGCTTTGAACATTTCTACATGCAGACGGGATTTAAAGCCACTACTGGTCCTAAACCAAAACAACGCAACTGCATTGTTATGCCTGCGGATCGTGCTCATTCTCCCCCACAGCACCATATCCTGATGGAAAACCGCCTCAGCCAGAACAGCCGGTAGCACCACAGCCTGTGGATCAAGCACACAGAGGAGGCTCCGGGGTACTCACCCACCGGGCCCCAGCCCCGCGCTGTGCCTCCGGACCCTCGGGACGCGGTTAAAGCCCCGACGGGCGCTGCGGGCGAGCAGGAAGCTCCTCGAGCCGGGTGTTGACAGCTCCCGCCGGGAGAGGAACCGGCCCGACAGCCGGTTGATGAGGGGCGTGCTGGGCCGCAGCCTCTTTTAATTAAGCTAATTACACCCCATAAAGCGCCGGTTTCCGCCCCGCGCAGGCCCAGCCCTCACCCGAGTGGATCCCGAGCTCGCCGAGCCGCCGCTCGCCGTCACTGAGATCCAGGCTCCGCGGCGGGAAACCGAGCAGGAGCCGCTGTGCCGAGACGGGTACGCCGGTGAGGGCGGCCAGCGCGGCCTGCATGTCGCGGAGCCGGGAGTGCGCCGTGAGGCCGGGCAGCGGGTGGGAGCCGCTCCGGGCCTTGCACCGCAGCCGGAGCATCCTCGGCGGGGCCGCCCCTCGCCGCCGCCTCCTTCCCCTCACCGACCGGCTTCCGTCCCGCCCGCTCTCGCGAGACCTCCCGCCGCGCACCACCATTGGCTGGGCCGCGTCCAACCGGCGCGGCGGTGACGGGGTGAGGAGGGAGGGAGGGAGGGGAGGGGTTGGGGGAGCGGGGCGCGCCCGCGCTTGTGACGTAGCGATTTGCATATGATTTGCATTTGTGGCGCGCCGGCGCGGAGCCATGTCGGCGGCGCGGCACGGCGGCGGCCCGCGGGGCAGGCCCGGGGCTCTGCGCGGCGGTGAGAAGCAGTGCTGTGAGTAACCCGGGTCCGGAATGGGGGGGTCTGTGCGCTTCGGGTGTTTGAGAATTAAAAGTACATCTGTAATTTAGGGATAACGCTTAAAAATGCGCGCGTTTTCCTCAACCCGCGTTTTTCTCCGCGGACGCGCAGCCGGTGCCCGGTGTCCTGTTTGTGCCCTCCCGAGGGTGCTCGGTGCCGCTTATCCCCGTCCTTCTCCTTTCCCTGCCTCCCGGTGCTGCAGCCACCCGCTGTTGTTCTTCTCTGCCCGCCGCTCCAGGGCTCGGGCTGTTTGCTGCAAGAACGTGAGTGTTTTACTTAAAATCAGCGTTTGCCCTTGGCAGCTCCTGCCCGGTCGGTAAATAGTTTTAAGGCTAAAAGGTAGGTATTAGTCCCATTAGCGCAGCGGGTGCGCCGGGGCTAATGCGGCTCATTAGCTGACACCCGGGAGACCGCGGAGTGGTTAATGAGTGGTGAGGACGCACCAAGGAGCCCGTTAGGAGATGCATGGCAGGGGTCTGACCATCCGGGAGGTCAGAGAACCTTAGAATCCCAGGTTGGAAAGGGCGTTATGGTCATCTGGTCCAACCTTTCTAGGCAAAACATGGCCTAGACTGGATGTCCCAGCACCTTGTCCATCCCCATCTTAACAGTGTCCAACAGTGGGGAATTCTCCACTTTGCAGGGGAGATTATGTTGTTCTCATTGGGCAAAATTTTTCTCCTGTCCCATGAGTAACTTGTATCCGTTATCCCTTGTTTTTTCCATGTGACTCTTTGCAAAAGGGAGTCTCCATTTCCCTAGAATCATGGAATGGTTTGGGTTGGAAGGGACCTTAAAGCTTCTCCAGTTCCAGCCCCCTGCCACGGGCAGGGACACCTTCCACTATAGCAGGTTGCTCCAAGCCCCTGTGTCCAACCTGACCCTGAACACTGCCAGGGATGGGGCAGCCACAGCTTCTCTGGGCACCCTGTGCCAGCGCCTCAGCACCCTCACAGGGAAGAACTTCTGCCTCAGAGCTCATCTCAATCTCCCCTCTGGCAGCTTAAAGCCATTCCCCTTGTCCTGTCCCTACAGGTCCTTGTCCAAAGCCCCTCTCCAGGTTTCCTGGAGCCCCTTTAGGCACTGGAGCTGCTGTAAGGTCTCCCCTTCAGGAGCCTTCTCTTCTCCAGGCTGCCCCAGTCCAGCTCTCTCAGCCTGGCTCCAGAGCAGAGCTGCTCCAGCCCTTGCAGCATCTCCGTGGTCTCCTCTGGACTTGCTCCAACAGTTCCATGCCCTTCTTATGGGGACCCTTGTGGTCTTTGTAGCCTCCCTTTAAATACTGGAACAAGATGGGCAGCTCTGCATGGCGTTGGGTTGGGGCTTGATTCTTGTTCTCAGATACTCTGCAATGCTACTGATGCTCCTGGGTTGGTTTTGGGTTTGCAGCATGGGCTTCCTACATGACCAACTCCCCAACGCTGATCGTGATGATCGGCCTGCCTGCACGTGGCAAGACCTACGTGTCCAAGAAGCTCACCCGCTACCTCAACTGGATCGGGGTGCCCACCAAAGGTGTGTGCTGCAGCTGCCCCTGCACGGGGCTGGTTCTGCCCTGTGCAGAAAGCACTGTGAGATCTGTCTGTGCAATGCTGTCAGTCTCACGTGCTCATCTTTTTGTGTGTGAAGTGTTTAATTTAGGAGTGTATCGCCGGGAAGCGGTGAAGTCTTACAAGTCCTATGACTTCTTCAGGCACGATAATAAAGAAGCCATGGAAATCCGCAAGTAAGTTGGCATCAAGAGGCTGAACTGTTCCATGGCGGTCTGGTTAGTCTCAGGTCTTTGCAGGCTCTGTATTTCAGGAGCAGAAAATAACACTTAATGTTCGTGAAACCAAGGGGAGGAGGGAGCACAGCCCATGCAGGGATCCTGCCACAAGCAGGTTTTAGGCAGAGGTGCTTTATGATCACTGGGGTTCTTAAAAAGATGCAGGGGTGGGTGATCCATGGGCAGAGGGAGAAGGTATTTAAACCTCTCCCGGTGGTTCAGAAGCTTTGCTGTTTGAATGCTTTCCATTACCTCTGAATACCTATTTCTCTCCTGCAGACGATGTGCCTTGGTGGCTCTACAGGACGTGAAGGCATATCTCTTGGAGGAGTGTGGGCAGATAGCTGTAAGACTCTTCTGGACTAAACATGGGTTTACATCTGGGTAGCTGAAAGCTGCCCAGGTTATTTGGGGACCTGACTGTTACCCCCAGTGTTTTGGGGCTGGTTTAAAAGCCTTAGATAAACTTGCTCATTGCTGCTTACTCGTTTTCTGGTAGGTGTTTGATGCGACCAACACAACTCGAGAAAGACGGGACCTGATATTAAGTTTTGCTAAAGAAAATGCTTTCAAGGTAGTGGTGCTCCATTTGTAGTTGCTGCACCGAGGGGCCTTACAGCTCCCTGGGGCACGAGCTCTTGAGTTTTGATCCAGAGTAGAGTTCTTGACTCTCTGAAATATGCTGCTTTGCCTTCTTTGTAGGTGTTTTTTGTGGAGTCTGTCTGTGACGATCCAGAAGTCATTGCTGCCAATATCCTGGTGCGTGCTGCATTTACCAAGCTTGGCTGCCTGTGCCTACTGGGGGTGCTCAGTACAAGGTCACCAGCTACAATAGCTTACAGCAGTGTCTGCAAATGCCTTGCTCTTATGTTTCACCTAAATAAGCAGCTATGAGGTTTGCAGCTTTAGAAAAGCTAAAGATGCAGTTAGCTATGTGAGAAGGTGGAAATCAAATGAAGCTGAGAAATGTCTGACCTTGAAGTGTGCTTTCTTGTCAAGGGGAGGCGAGCAGCAAGGCAGCTGTGTCTGTCACAGGGCCAACCACCACAGTGCCTTCAGAGTTGCCCTTTGTTTCCTCTCCAGGAGCAGGTTTTTTCCACAGGGCAACATTAAACAATGCCTGTTTGTTTCCAAGGGGAAGAATAATGTTATTCAGTCTTGCTTTTGTTCCCCGGGTGAGTTTGCTTAACTCTCACAAAGCGGTGCTGTCTGTTATCAGGAGGTGAAAGTTTCCAGCCCTGACTACCCAGAGAGAAACAGGGAGAACGTGATGGATGATTTCCTGAAGAGGATAGAGTGCTACAAGGTCACTTACCAGCCTCTTGATCCCGATGCCTATGACAAGTAAGCAAAGCCCTGGGTTGCATTTTATCCTTGCACACGAGCTGCTTTGCTTTGTCGCTGCTGTTCTCTGGCTCCGGATGCTATAATGTGTCTGCTGGAGCTTCTCTCCCAAAGTGCCTGTGTGAAGGTGATTCCCAAGTGATTTGAAAGGATTTTTCTCTAGTGTAATGCAGCTCTTTGTTTAAGCACGGCAGTTCAGTGTCTCTTCTGTCTGCTGGAGCGACCTGGTGATAGTGCTGATGCCTTTAGAGGATTAATAGTTAGATTACACCCGCAGATGCACATGCCTCATATTTAAAACCAGTCGTGTGGGTGTTCTTATCTTATGTTGACTCCAGAGATCTTTCCTTCATTAAAGTGATCAATGTGGGACAGCGGTTCCTAGTAAACAGAGTCCAAGATTACATCCAGAGTAAAATCGTCTATTACCTAATGAACATTCATGTCCAGCCACGTACCATCTACCTTTGCCGACATGGTGAGAGTGAATATAATCTTGTTGGCAAGATTGGTGGGGATTCTGGTCTGTCACCACGTGGGAAGCAGGTAAGTGTTTGGCAGCACCCGGGTTGCTGTATGTGTTGTGTGACCAGAGCCAGGCTCTGCATCTGACTCCTGCGAGGGGCAGCCCCGCAGATGGATCTTGCTGCAACAGCCATGGCCCTTGAAATGGTGCTCTGAAGAGTGGCAGCAGCTCCTGCTCCCTCCCAACCTCCCCTGGCTTTTTCTCCAGTTTGCTCAGGCACTGAAGAAGTTCATTGAAGAGCAGGAAATTGTTGACCTGAAGGTATGGACGAGCCAGCTGAAAAGGACCATCCAGACCGCTGAGTCCCTGGGGGTCATGTACGAGCAGTGGAAGATTCTCAACGAGATTGATGCTGTGAGTGCAATGCTGATTGAAGCCTTTAGCTTTTCTAGATGGGAAGTAATGTTTAAAAACAAATTTGTCATGATAAAATGACCATTTCTTGTTCATCTATAACCATGTCCATGTATAATGTACTCCAGCCATCATCATGAATCATAGAATCCCAGACTGGTTTGTGTTGGAAGGGACCTTAAAGCTCATCCAGTTCCAACCCCCTGCCACGGGCAGGGACACCTTCCACTAGAGCAGGTTGCTCCAAGCCCCTGTGTCCAACCTGGCCTTGAACACTGCCGGGGATGGGGCAGCCACAGCTTCTCTGGGCACCCTGTGCCAGCGCCTCAGCACCCTCACAGGGAAGAGCTTCTGCCTCAGAGCTCATCTCAATCTCCCCTCTGGCAGGTTAAAGCCATTCCCCTTGTCCTGTCCCTACAGGCCCTTGTCCAAAGCCCCTCTCCAGGTTTCTTATAGCCCCTTTAGGTACTCGAAGGCCACTGGTATGGCCATGTCAGATATGCTGTCTATCATTTTCATCACATAAAGGAATTGTTCATCTCAGCCAGTTGCTTTTTCTTTTCTCTTTGTTGCTTCTCCTCTGTTGAAACGAGGGTTGTAACAAGTTGTTCTTCCCTCAGGGGGTGTGTGAAGAAATGACCTATGGAGAAATTGAAGCCAAGTATCCAGAGGAGTTTGCATTGAGGGATCAAGAGAAATACCTTTATCGCTATCCTGGAGGCGAGGTGAAGACCCTTAGAGAATAATAGTGATCCAGTATATGTAAACCAAAGAGATATGTGTAGAATTCAAAGACTTTACCTAATTTTTCCTTTTTCTGCCAATATTTGTGTGAGAAACTGAAAACATTAGGATCCCTAATTCTCATTTAGAGGGAAGGTTCATTGATTTCCCTTATCTGGTGTGCAGATGATGCCTTTCAATCAATGAATTGGGCTGCTTGCCGAGTCCCTTGATGCTCCCCTTGAACACTGAGAGGGTTCTGCATCCCACTCATGTGCCCAAGGCCTGAATTTTCACCATGAAAAATGGAAAGATGATGATTGTGGGTGTGGTGTGGAGCCATTTCTGGGTTTACTTCACAACTTTAAGTGTATAATTTACTATTTTATATGCTTTTCTTATTGCGCTCATTAAGAGTTACCAGTAATCCAAATCCTCCTGTAATCTGAGGTTTGCTGACCTTAAATTACACCTTTTGCTGTTTGCCTTTTTTTCCCCCCTGTATTCACCAGGTCATCCCTAAACTTCCGCATTTTAGACTTGAACTGATGTTTTCCTGAAAGTGAAGCTGTGCTAAAATTGCTGCTTCTGCTTTAAACCTCTGTTTATGAAACACCTTGAAAAATTCCCATCTTGTTTTCCAGTCCTACCAGGACTTGGTCCAGCGCCTGGAGCCGGTAATTATGGAGCTGGAAAGACAAGGCAACGTCCTCGTCATCTCCCACCAGGCGGTTATGAGGTGCCTGTTGGCTTATTTTCTTGACAAGAGTGCAGGTACAAAAATAAGCGAGTGGTGGTAGGGGCTGGCTTCTCTGACTGCTTCCTTTTCCAGGGCGTTGGGGAGGGTGGCTTGTAATTGCTGTTTTGATTTCTCACAAGGGAAGAGGTGCTTAAAAAAGAAAAGCAAACATTGCTGACAGACTTTAACCATTGCAGTTCAGTGGTGCAGGGAGCAAGAAGCTCTCTTGGTGTGTGAAATGCAGAAGAGCGTGCTGCTGGTTCTCTCCTCAACTGCTGTTTCACCAGTAGCACTTATGTATTCTATAGGGGACTGTTTTTTAATATAGAGAGAGAGTTTTCTGGTGCGTGGGGAGCCCAAAGGGTTGGCAGTTGTGCTACATCTTTGATGCTGATCCTTTGCGTGGCATACTCACCTGGAAGCTAGTTCCAGTGCAAACTCCTTTATGATGCTCCAGTGAGTGGCACTGGAGTTTAGTAAAACCTTTACTAAAGTTTATTAACTCTAAATAAAACTCCCATGGGCCCATGGCAGCTGTTGCTGTGGTGCTTTCCCACCTGTGTGCTGCTGGAGAGGCTTCCTCTGGTTGGCCTCATGTGTTGGGAATGGTGGGTTTGGTCCCATCCCACTACTGCGTCTGGTATTTGCTGTGTGAAATGTTCCTACCCAAAGCCTGGGCAGAGCGGGGTGGCTGGTGTGGGCAGCACCCTGTAATACCCCATAACGCCTGCCTTTGTCCTAGATGAGCTGCCCTACCTGCGCTGCCCTCTTCATACCATTCTGAAGCTCACACCCGTGGCATACGGTAAATAATGTCTTGTCTTCCCCTGGTGTGTATGTGTGTGTGAATCATAGGATGCTTTGGGTTGGAAAGTTCCTTAGTTCCAACCCCTTGCTATGGGCAGGTTTGTGTTGATGTCCGGCAGCAACCAGCTGAGCTGTAAAAGCTTCTGGTAGTATATCTAATATATTATATATTAAATTCTGGAGAATTAATATGTATTAAATTCTGGTTCTAGAGAGTGGGAGGGTTTGGAGGGAGCAGTGGGAGAGGAGATAAGTGGGTGCCAGGGTGTTTCCCTCTTCTAAACAAGTGATAGTTATCTCTGGATTTCACTAATTGATGAAGGCTGGTTGTGCCTCCAATTCAGGGTGCAGTCAGTTAAAAATGGCTTTTTTTGGATGGACTTGTAGTCCCCATAACAGGGCTGAACAGCAAAGGTCAAAGCCAGAATGTAGTTCAAGCGTAAAATCCTGTTAATAAGCTGTTAACAAACTGTTTGAGCTGTCTTAGAAAACAGAACCCATTTATTGCTGCTCACTTTCCATGCTGGTTTCAATATTAAAATAAAAGATGTTTATTTCGTAAGTTACCCTTTGTCACATCAACTTCTCTTGTGGTAAAGGTTGTAAAGTGGAGACAATCACCCTGAACGTGGAAGCAGTGAACACCCACCGTGACAAACCTTCTCTGAACTCAGTAAGTTCTTGCTGCACAGCGCTGGCTTTATCCCATTCCAAAACCAAGTAAGGACATTGAGACACTCTTCAGTACCTGCTAGAAGTGGCTGATTGCTGTCAGTGAGCACAAGGACTTGCTTCAGATATAATCCCCCCAAAAGCAGAATTAATAGTGGGTGGAATTAGTTTGTTTCCCAGGCCAAGGGGAGATGTTCTCAGAGCTATTGTAGCAAGCAGAATGGGCAACTTTAGAACAAAGATTTTTAAGTTCCTGGGCTTGTTCTCAGCTTTCAATGAAGTTGTTGCTTGTTTCTGTTAATGGTGATAAGTTCAAAAAGAGTTGCCAAAATGTTTTAAAGTGATTTATTTTTCCTTCACTGTCTTGATGAAGCTGTCTTTGTAAAGCTGCCGTTGGGGTAAGGCTGGGCTCTGGGGAAGGGGGGTTCTTGGTGGCTCTCACAGTGTTCACAGCCCTTGCGGGACCAAGCTCGCTGCTGTGGGGCAGGAACAGTGTTTTTTCCTTTGTAAAACACAAGAAATCAGCGGAGACAAGTGTTTGGTGCGAAGCAAGACTGTGGTGTTCCTAAACTTTGTGTATACTGGAGGCAGAAGAAGATGGTTCCAATTTATCTCCCTTGCACTGTGAATCCTCTTAGAGCAGCAGTGGAAATGCTTCAGGCTTTGGCTTTATTTAGGAACTCCCATTACTTCAATAACTGCTCAGCCATCCTCCTTGTGGTTGCACCATGTAACTATGTGCTAAACCTGTGGAAGTTGCTGTCACTGTAGGTGCTTGCTTTTGTAAATGCTGCTTTGCAGAGGGACTGATCCATCAGGAATGGTGCTTAGTGATTGCCTGTAATTATCTCCCCCAATTAAAGAGCATAAACCAGCTCTCTGCTGTGCTAGCTCGCAGAAAAATCCAAGTGCATCACATCTTAAGTTCTTTCAGTACGTTTAGGCTTTTAGCTGCCTCTTCTTGTGCTTTATAAAGAGCTATTGGCTGATTGTCTGGGATATGGTTATTTTTTGTGTCCCAGCATAGAAACCCCTATGCCAAGGAACCATAAACAAGGAGTGGAGAGAATAGGAACCTGCATTTGTGGCTGGAGGGTTTGTGGAGCTAAATCCAGCTGATTACAAAATGCTAAACTGATGATATTCAGCAAGTTTTTGTGCCTGGTCCCATGCTGGTGGTTTCCAGTCAAGCATTTATCAGTTTGCAACTTCTGTGTGATGCCTGTGTTGAAATCGTTGCTTGCTCAGAGAAGTGGGAGGCTGTTTCTGTTGTTCTTGGCTTTACTCGGGCAATGTGGCTGCTTTGGGGAAGAAGAAACACAAAGAATGGAAAGTTTTTCTAAGTATGTTTTCCCCCCCTAAATTGATTGTGGGGAGAAAAGGAAAATAAACCCCAAAACAAACCAAAAAACCCTCCCTGAACAAAGCCAACTAAGCAAAAAAATCCCAAAGGGAAGTAAAACTGCTCAAAAATAAGACTTTTCAGTGGCCTCTGAGGCAGATCAGCCAAGAGAGTGGGTTATTTCCCACTGCTGGTGCTCTGCAGGGGAAGGCATGGAGTGGCTTCCGAGGGCTCCAGGGAGATGCGGGTGGGAATGCCGGTGTGGATGCCCTTGTAAACTGTGGTTCCCCTTTTCATTCCTCGTGATTCCCTCCACCCGGGATCAGAACCACCTTCCCGCCAGCCAAAGCCCTGTAAGGATGAGAAGGAACAGCTTTACGCCGCGGGCCAGCGCGGACACGGTAAAGCGCCCGCGACATTACAGCGTTGGGAGCAAACCTCTCGACCTCGTGGGGCCTTTCCCATCCTTGGAAGCTCGAGATGGGGCCGACCAGCAGCAGCTGCAAGTCGGGGTCCAGGTCGTACCTTCTCTGTGTTTCCCTTCCCCACCATCACCCACAGCCCTCAGTGGTCCTCTTTGAAACGCAGCCCCTTCCCAGGGTCGTTGTTCATGTGTAAGAATCATTCTGGATTAGACACTCTATAAACCCACCCAAAAACCCCAAAGTCACCCCATTAAACTAGAATTGTGGTGCCAAAGGCTTTCAAAACCAGGTTGTATGGGCCTTGGAGCAACTTGGTTTAGTGGAAGGTGTCCTTGCTCGTGGCAGGGGGTTGGAACTGGAGCTTTATGGTCTCTTCTGACACAAACCATTCTATGAACACCAGGCTCTGTGCAGGTGAGTTTACATCAGTGCAGTAGGGTTTTGGCCGGGTAGTTAATTCTGGGTGATGCTTTCTGGCAAAAACCTAATTTGAAAGAGTTACAAATATCCTCTTTGTCCAAATGAGATGCTGCAGCCAAGTGTTGCTCCAGTCCCTGGTAGGAAATATTTGCATCATGACTTTGTCAGTGCCTGTTTTTCTGCAGATCCCAATGTCAGCAGGCTTGTTGAACAAAGTTTGGGCTCTTTGCGTGCCCAGAATAAAGCAGCTTTGGGTGCTTGGTCTTTCTTCTGGCTCAAGAAGGCACCAAGGTCCTCATCACTGTCAGATGCAAAGCCCCGTTTGTTTCTTTGCTCATTTAAACTTGTTTCTCTGTTAAATGAGGTGTTTGTGTGTGCCTGGGAGAGTGCAGGCAAAGAGGTTTGGATGGGGCTTTGAGGAGGTCTTGGCTGGGTCCTATAGAATCATAGAAGTTAGGGTTGGAAAGGACCTATGTTGTAATGTGCACATTATGTGCGTGTTGTAATGTGCAGAGACAGCCATTACCAAAGCTGCTTAAAAATAATCTTGGATACTTTAGAGGTTAATGTTTTCCCAGCTTCTCCCCTTTCCCTCAGAGTAAGTGGCCAGAGAGTAAAAGAAGGGGTGACGCAGCACGAGTGAACATTGCTGGTGTTTTCATACTCTGTGAAGACCATGAGGCTGAGGCATCCCCAAAATCCCAGGATTCTGGTAGAGCTGAACCAGCCAGGGCTTTGCATTGGGATAGATTTGGGCCACAGCAATTCTGGGTGATGCCTCAGCTGGAGAGGACCCTGATGGCCCAAGGTGTTACTTTGTGGGTGCCCCAGGACAGGGATCCCCACCCCTGTTTGCAGTTGTACCCTTCGTCATTGTAGTGATGAAGGAGCATTTAGTAAACCCTGGGTTCTGGTCTGGGTGCATGATAGGGAATTGTGCTGTCCCAGGACCTCTGAATGGAGCCCTTGGGATGAGCAGCAGTGGAGGGAGGAGGTGGCCAGGCACTGCAGCACTGTCCCTGCCTTGTATCAGCTCCTGCTGTGATACAAACCTACCCCTGGCTCCTTAACGTGATACCTTTGGGGTTGCTTCACTTCTTTCCTCATTTTCCTGCTGCTTTTCCTATTATTACAAAATCTCCTTTAAAAGGCGCTATGAGCTATCCTGTGCTGTTTCTTTTTTCCTTTGCAGCCTCAAGGGGGAATTGCTTGCCTGTGAGTACCACTGAAAGCAGCTTGTATGTACTCTCTTTTGGTTTAGTAAGTAGGACTTCTCTCGATTAATATTGCATGGAATCTACTTCGGGGAAAGACAGATGCATGGAGCAGAAGGAAGTCTTTTTCTGTGTAATAAACTGTCATTAAGGGGGACCTCAGTGGGGGAGGAGTGTGTTACCAGGTTAAGCCTACTAATCCAGGGGCTCCAACTGGTTTTACTGGTGAATGTGCTTCTGCTGGCTGCCCATAAAAGTGAGTTTCACCCCGAGCTTGCTTCGTCCCTGGACCAGGATGTGGAATGGCTGCACTAGCACTGCCAGGCTGAGCCATGAGCCTGTCCTGAGCAGTGCTGGTTCCCACATACTTCTCCTTTCTATCTGGGATGAGGTGTGGTGATGTTACTGATGGCAGGGATTTTGCAGGAGTCATTGGATTGTAGCCTGGATGGGAGTGGTGCTGCCCAGCCCCAGTTCCGTATGACTTGAGGGAGCTGGAGGGGCTTAGTGTGTGCTTGGCAAGTAGCTGGGTGGATAAACCTTTCTGTGTGGGTGCCTGTTGTCACTGAGTCCTCACCACCATGTCCCCTTGGAGGCCCCTTGACTGGGGACAAAGGGAGAAGGACTCTCTCCCACCCTAAGGGGAGAACATGTCCTTGTCTATCCCCCTCTCTTTAGGGAGCCCTCAGCCAGCGTCACCCATGAACCCTTGGCTTCCCCTTCAGCCTCTGAGTAAGGGGCTCGGATGAGACGACGGCTGCTGCCCCATGCAGGAAGGCTGGAGATGCTCTTGCTTCACTGTGCTCCCACCAGCCCTGCTCTGCTGGTGCCTGGGGCAGACCCTGCTGCAACCCTGCGCTTGGCTTCTCGGGTGTTTCTCCTCATGCAGTACACGTAAAGCTGATGGGTTTTGTCTTGTGAAGGGTGTTTCTGCCATGTAGGTGCTCTGTCCAGGGGCCTGGCTGTATTAAAGCACAGCAGGTCCCTGCCCGGGGCTGTGGGATGGCTCTTGGCAGCACCCATGGCGCATCCTCTGCGCTGTGCTCATCCCCACGCACTGGGGTGACCCACAGCACCCGGCTGCATCACCCATCTTTGGGATAACGGTGGTGTCCCTTTGTGGGAGCAGCAGGCTGTGCTGGGGAGCACCCAAGGGTTGTGGTGCCTAAGAGTGCCAGAGGTGGCACAAGCTGTGTCCTTGGGGGCTTCGTGTTGCTACACATGGACTGCTGGGGTTGTTGCTGACCTGCTCTTGCTCTCAGCAAAGCTCTGCTCCCTCCTTGCCTCTGCCCTTGGGCAAATCCTCTTGTTCCTGGTGCTCTGGTGTCAAAGAGAGAGCTGGGTTATGTGCAAAGAAAGTAAAGCAGGAGCTGGTTCGGTTTCCAGATGCAGAATGTTGAGAGAGGATTCAGGTTTGGGTGGTGAGCTCCCATTTCCCTGCGGCGGGGTGGTCCCTTTGCTGCCATAGGATGCAGCTCATCCCTTTCAGGCAAGGAAGGTGCAGCTCTTACCTCTGCCCAGGTAATGTTCCTCCAAGCCTGAGAAACTCCCACTTGAATGTATTTGGCCATTTGGATGCGCAGTTTCCTACTTCAATTGCACTTTGTCCTTGAAGTGAAGCTCTTCCAACCATTTCCTCAATGCAACTGCTCTTTCTCTATTACTGCGATGTTGTGGGAAGCAAAGGTATGGGATTGATCCCAAAGTGACATGCCTCTGTCTCCTATTTTCTAGTTTGGGATAGCATTTTGAATAATGCTGCAGAGTTTTGTTACTGACCTGCCAAAGCTGTGGAAGCGCACAAAGCATCAGGCTCAGATCCTGCTGCAGAGCATCTCCCAGGCTGGGATGGCAACTTGGGAATGGCCCAGCCACTAGGACCTTGCAGAAAGGGCCTGTTTCTTCTAAAGCTGCCTGTTTCCTTGTGTTTCAGAGGCCTTGATGATGAGGGGGAAAAGGAGAAAGAACCTGAGGATGGGGAGCTTGTGCTAAATCTGATAAATTATTCCTATACTGTGTAATATTAATTTAGAATGAAATCAGAGGAGAAAATTATCCATAGGCTAAAAATCAAAGCCTTGCCCCCTTGGACTTGCCTTTGCTCTGGGCTGAAAGGAGCTGTGTGGTTGGAAAATGAATGTATGTCCTTCAAGTGCTTCTTTCCCCCTATATTTAAGTAGATAACACAGATTTCCTAGGAGGGGATGCAGATGAATGACACTGACTTGGTCCAGCTTCCTCAATTCTAGTACAAACTTCCTTTCTTCTTCGTGCTGTTGTTTTGCTTGAGAAAGTAGCATGTGAGCAGCTCTTATGGGTTAACTCTGATGATGGTTACTCTCCAAGTGTCATTGTTGGGAAAGCTGTTTAAATGTTACTTTGCTTTGTTTTTTAATTGCAAACAGAACATATGCAGGGGCTAGATTTTCTGACTGTTGGATTTTTAAGAGTTGGTTGTCAGCAAACTGGCTCCAGAGCTGGGCCATGGATTCTTTTAATGGCAAACCAGTGCTGGTGGGGTAACAAAGACAACTTGCCCATATTGATTCACATGTTGGTTTGCAGTGTGAGTGCTGCAGCTGAGCAGGGCAGGCACTGGGCATGGCACAGAAGGAGCCTTTTCTGTGCTCTGAGACATTGTCTGAACAGCAGCTGTAGGAAATCCTGGCTGATGGGTTTTAATATATAATAGAATTCACTTGTACTGACCTGAGTGTGTTCCTGGTATCTGCTGGACCCTTGCTGAGGCAGTGGAAGGAGTTTTATCAAAACTAGAAGTATTTATTTTGGTTAATATGCAAAATGATTCCTGTAATGTTTCTTACTTTGTCCTGGAAGTGTATTTTCCTATGGAGAAGAGAAATAAAAGTGAGTAACCCTCAGTAACCAGCCTGCTTTGTTATTGCCTCCGGAAAAGCTGAGCTTGCACAGTCCCAGGGTGGGAAACCCTTCTTCACGGAGCTTTGCAAGAGATTAAAGGATGATGCAAAGTGTGAAGCAGCTCGTTATTTGCTGGGGTAGAAGTACATAAAACAGTCCTCAGATGGTCTCTGTCATCTAGAATGATTATATGGATGCTGGAATGATGCAGAATGATTATATGGAGCTGGTGGATCAACTGACTGCTGTGAAGCGTCTCTGTCCATCCCCAGCATTAAGCTGAGCTCTGCTGTCCCTGCTTTACAACTCCTGACTTAGCCTTGGTCTAACCTGTCCCATTTCTCTCTCATTTGTAGAGGATGGCCAGTTTAACGGTGTAGAGGTTTGTGCTTCCATCTGGGATTTCTATGGCTGGGAAGAGCCCTGCAGCTGGACTTGAGCATCCCTGGAGCACAGTGAGCTGCCGCCGCTTCGGCCCATCCTCTCCTCTGAAATGTGTTTTTAGAGCCTGTCTGCGTCTTTTCTTTCTGAATGCTACAATGGCTGTCCATGAGATTGAAGAAGAATGTGAGCTTACATATCCCTGGGCTTTCTGGGGTCCTATGACTTTCTTCCTGGGTAGATATTCAAATTAACTGCAGTGTAGGTGAGGGCAAAATGGTCATGTACTCACTGAAGCAGCTTTTCTTTGGACGATGTGTTATCAGACCAAATCCCCAAGTTTTTATTTAGCTGTTACCATTTCTAAGCTCAAATGCAGTTATTGTGGTGTTTAACCATCCCAAGAGCTCCAAGCATTGTTCAGCTTTTTTTTCAGGACTGCTGATTTAAATCTCCAGATCTGAGCTTGTTCCTTTGCTCTGGGAAGGCTTTTGCATATCCTATGAAACACATGGCACTTGCCAGGTCAGCACATCCTGCAGGATGTCTCCTGTGAGGGATAGGAGGGAATAAAACCTCCTATCGTTCTTTGGGAAGAGCATAGTGCTGTCCAATCTGAGCTCAAGTCCTGCTTTAGCTTTGCACCCAGATCTAAGCTTCCTCCTCTCATTTTTCCTGTGTTCTATGGACACATTTATCTATTAGAAAATGGGAGCATCACTTTGCTCTCAGGGCCATGTGTGCAGGGCTTGCTAGAAGCACAAGATCTTTTACCAGTTCTCTTTTTAATGTACCAAAATTTCAGCCCGCCAACAAGGCTTTTAAACTTGCCTATGAAAAATCTGTGAATGATATTGATGCGTAATGCTGCTTTTCATAGAGTTTAAGCTGCTTTAGTGTTCAGTGTTACTTAAATCCCCACCAAAACCCCAAATTTAGTTTTCTCCCACAAATTTTGACTTGGAATCATAGAATCC
Organism: Strigops habroptila; assembly: GCF_004027225.2. Classification (NCBI taxonomy): domain Eukaryota; kingdom Metazoa; phylum Chordata; class Aves; order Psittaciformes; family Psittacidae; genus Strigops; species Strigops habroptila. The sequence continues at coordinate 1,334,490 of NC_044294.2, forward strand.
CAGAGTGGTTTGGGTTGGAAGGGAGCTTAAAGCTCACCCAGCTCCAATGCCCTGCCACGGGCAGGGGCACCTTCCACTAGAGCAGGTTGCTCCAAGCCCCTGTGTCCAACCTGGCCTTGAACACTGCCAGGGATGGGGCAGCCACAGCTTCTCTGGGCACCCTGTGCCAGCGCCTCAGCACCCTCACAGGGAAGAAATTCTTCCTTATATCCAACCTAAATCTCCCCTCTGACAGTTTAAACCCATTCTTTCTTGTCCTATCACTTGTGTTATGTCAAACTCCATTTTATCCCACTCCTACTCTTCTTGAAGAAAGGAGCATTTAGGTACGAAGCAGGATGCTGTTCTGGACTTGCTGTTTCCAGTTGGCTCGAGGATTTATATGAGCAACTTCTGGGAGCCAGGTTGCTTATTTTAAATGCGAAAATAGATGTTGGCCATACCCAGAGCAGGGATCATAGACTCATAGAATAGTTAAGGTTGGAAAGGACCTTAAGATCATCTAGTTCCAAACCCCTGCCATGGGCAGGGACACTAAGAGAAGCACTGCAGAAGAGCTCAGCAGCCCTGAAGCCTGAGGTTTCCCTGGGGATTTTGAGCTCAAACCTGAGTTGTTTTAAACACTCCAGAGTTTTAATTTGATAAATGAAATAGAAATGGGCATGGCAAAGGCCCAGGCGTTAATCCTGACCCCTTAGGATTTCTGAGGAGCAGAAGTGTGTGTTAATCTAAAGCAATTGTGCCACAGAGGAAAGAAATTCAGTGGGTGAGAAACTGAGTTGTAATAGTTTTGTTCCTTGAGCTGTTCCCACGGGGGCACAGGTTTGCTGTGCAAGAGCAGAGTCTGTTCTTTGGTTTTAAATGTCACAGTGCTTAGAAATGAGCCAAAAAACCTTGAGGGAAGAGATTTCTAGGCTGTTCCATGGTGATACTCGCTGTCACACTCCAGTGATGCTCTAAACGCACAAACCACATTGGGCTGGCTACTCCTGTCCAGCCATCTCCTGCTCCTGTGAGTAAAAAGGAGTAGCAATGTACTGTAGGATGTTTACGCACAATATGCAGTAATAACTTGTGAAGGAGTTAATTTTCTTTGTGTTATTGAGTAGTTAATGGCTGTAAGGAGACGAAGTATGTATTTTTACGTGCCAGGATTCATGAAGGCAGCTGCTATGATGTTGGTGGTTGTAATTAGTATTTTTATTAATCACTGCTAAAAATCAGGTCTGTGAGTCTTTATCACTGACTGCGGGTACCTTATTCCTGTTGTGGGTCCTTGCTTTGGCTGTAGGCTGCTGGATCGTGGGATGGAACCTCTCAGCCACCTCTGCAGACAGACAGCAGTGTTTGTGCCTTGTTGCTTTAATCAAAGCCTAACAGTAGCCTTTTCCTCCTGCTTTTTAACTTTCAAAAGGCCTAAATACATGTGTCCAGAGCAGAGCAGCAGATTTATGATCATCATTGTTGCCATGTGGGTGAGTCATACCTGACATGGTCCCGGGTCATGCTGAGCCTTTGTGGGCAGTGAGGCTGGGGCGATGCCAGTGACCCCACACATCTCCCCAGCCCCATGCAGGTCCCTCTGCCAGGCTTTTCCTTGAAATCACCTGATTTCCTTGGCACCGTGCGTGCAAACACCTCAGGATAAACAGTGATTGCACAATGTGCCGAACTGAGGCTCAGCAGCTGGTTGTACTGGCACTGGTGTGTTGGTCTGGGCAGGTAGAGGTGAGGAACTGGGAGGTGTGGAAGGGGGCTTGGCTCCTTCATGAGCATTGCTTCATGACTTGGGAGTTTTCTGTGTTTCCCTCACTTTGTGTGCCTCTGTTTCTTGCAGCAGGGGTGGTGGTGGCAGCTCCCCTGAGCTGTAGTCCAGGGGCTGTGGCTGCCCCATCAGCATTATGGATTGTTTAGAGAGAAGTGATCTCAGGCAAAATCTGTTCCATCTCTGCCACCAGTGATGGGGAAAATCAGAAGGTGAGGATAAAGGCTTCAAACCAGCCCAGGTAGCTTGAGTTTGCATACACTGGCTGTGCCATTAGAGCTGCTACCCCTGTAAGTCATCCCCTTGCTGGCAGCTTGGCAGCGGATGATGGAGAAGCCTTGGGAGCAGCGACATTGCTGCCAGTGCTTCCAGGAACCACAAACTCCATGAGTACATCCCAAACCTTCACCCTGTCCTCCTTCAAAGGGTGCTGCTGGTGCCACCTCTGCCTCTCCTCCTGCTCCTCTGTCTCTGAACACTGTTTGCAAATGCATCTCTGTGTTTAGTAAGATCGATGTTATGTGTCTACTTGCAATTTGGCTGCATTACTGCTTTCTAATGTGGTTTTGAAGTTTAAAAGAAATGCAGTGTATGTAAACTTGTGCTGTATGTTGTGAACTCTGTGCACTTGAGCATAAATATCCCATCAGCATTTATTTACAATAAAGAGATTTTAAAATAATACGGATCTAGTTCCCTCTGTTGTTTTCCATTATTATTTGCTCTATTGTGGGCTGGCTTTCATAGAACCATGAAAGGGTTTGGGTTGAAGGGACTCATCCAGTTCCAACCCCCTGCCGTGGTCAGGGACACCTTCCACTAGAGCAGGTTGCTCCAAGCCCCTGTGTCCAACCTGGCCTTGAACTATTTCTAGGCAAAAAACAAAGGAGCAACTGGTGTGACTGTGATTTCCAGCAGCTGGAAACCAGCTGTTACCAAAGGGACTCACCAGCCACAGACTGAAGAGATGTGACCTTGGATGTGGTCAAGGAAAACCCCTTTTATTCTGCTTATCCCACTGCAAGCTGTGGGTTGAGGAGGTCTTACGGGTGGTTAGTGGCTGTCAGAGCAGGAGATAACTGTACCTTGGCTGATGCTCCCTGTGCAGGTACTAACAAAGCTCCTGGGTGCCTGCTGGGAAGCTGCTGCTTTTCCAGCACACGAATCAGCTTGTTCTGAACCATCTGGAGAAACCAAATCCTGAAAGCCTGTTTGTGTTTGTGATTAACTGGATTCTTGTAAATATTTAGTGGAGGTCAGTGCCTGCTCGGAAGTACCGGCGGATCTGTTGTGAGCAAGCCCCTGCTCGTGGGGTGAGGGCAAGGAGCCTTTTGCTGCGCTTTATAGAGCAAAAACTAGATCTGTTTCATTGCATTTTTGGCATGGGCTCAGGTGAACTTCAGAAGAGAATATATCCTTCTCAATGAAGGGATGATGTAGCACATTTTTCTGGCAAAAAAGGCCTCAGTTTTGGCAGAACAAACTAATACCTGTGAGAAGCACAACCTGGGGTGAAAAGTCCATTGCCAGGTTCTTGGTGGTGATTCAAGTGTGAATGAAGCTGAAGTGCAAAAGGAGCAAAGGGTTCAATTCCTTCCAAAATGCTTGTAACTGGAAAATGACCCATTGGGGACAGCTGGATTTGGGAACAGCTTTCAGTGAGACAAAGGGCAACCGAGTTCCCATCGTGGGACTGGATGTTGAGTGCTGAGTTGATGCTCCCTGAGACCTGATGTGCTGCTGAGCTTCAGCTGCTTTAATGGAGGTAGGTGGAGCTGGTTAAGGAAACTCTATTTTGACCATTGGCCATAGGCTTTTGAGGTCAGGAGGGATCAGCTCATGGTTGACATGTCCCAGGGTGAAGCATGTCCCCTCCTCTTCTTGAGGAGGTCCCTGGGCATCACTTGGGGACCAGCACTGGCCGGGTGCTGCCACTGCACAATGGAATGGGCAGCATCCTGCTCAGTAAGGATCATTCCAACAAGGAATTGGCAGATCCACACAGAAAACAAACAATTTCAACATCTGCCTGGGTTGCATTCAGTTTCCTAGTGTTTCGCTTTGTGGGTCGAATAAACTACTTCCTTCTTGCTCAGAGGAGGAGTTAATGATTTATGGGTCAATGGCACAAGTCTGGTCTCTGCAGAACTCAATCTTTTCTGTGTGGAGCCTTATCTGAGTGCGTAGGCTTATCGTAACTCCTCCTTTAGCCCTGCAGTGACGGGGGGACTGGACAAGGACAGTCATCACTTTGTCTTGCAAGAGCTGAACACACCGGGTCTCTCCATCTCCTGCCACAAAACCTTCAGGTAAGACAACTTCAAGCCATACAGCTTGAAGTGGTGTTGCACTTGGAGTGGAGCTTTCTGGTAACTGCAGGAGGCACGAGGATTAGTAAATTAAATCAAATGAAACCAAGAGCTGTAACAAGAATTGAAGGAAAGCCAGAGGAATGAAACAGCCAAGAATGGTGTTAGGTTTAGGGCAGAAAGCATCAGAAAAGGCTCCTTTCCAGGAGGAAGGTAGGCACTTGGGGCGTACATGATGTTGGGAGGGTTTAGGCTCATAAGTGGTGATCCTGGATGACATAGAGGACTCTTGCTGATCTCTAGGTGTACCAGGTTACTCCAATAGCACTTAAACTCCGTTTTGTAAAGCCCTTTGGTCTCCTGAAGGACTTGTCTGCTTTATAGCTTTGCTCCAGTTAATGTTATTTGCATGAAACTGATTTATCTTCTTGGTTAGATACTTCTCTCTCTCTGCATGTAATTTACTGTTAGGGGACCGTACTTGAGGACTCCAGCAGGATTTCATCTGACTCTGAATTTGCTTCCAAGAGATGTATTACTAAAAATAAATGTTCTACCCCTTAGTTTCAGGGGACTTTTCCCAGAAGGCATAGATAAACTCATGGCCTGGCAGATATTAATTTGGCTGGGAAGAAGGCTGTGTTGGCAATATAGTGGTTTTAAGTTGAACCTGACAAGCTACAAAGTGTTTATGTTCTGGTTTGAGTTTTTATTTTTCTTTTTCTTGGTTTTAAAGGTTTGACCACAAGCTGCTTTCTCAAAAATGCAAATAAATGAGAAGAGAATAAATCCTATGGGAATTGCTTAAGATCTACAGTCAGTGGTCCTGATTGCATTCTGTTTTTATGTCTCTGGGTCAGGCCTGCTGGAGCCAGCCTTCCTCACCCAAACCCAGCTCCTCTGGGCTGGGCCTTGGTCCCATTGGCCAGCAGAGGATTCCAATAGCTCCTGGCTCCCAGCTATGACTGCTGGGAAATGGATGAAGAAATGAGAGCTGTCTCTGTAAGCCATGGTTATCCTGAGTGTAAATACCCCCCTGCTATTTTACAGGCCTAGAATAAAGAATGTGGTAACTTCTGTGGGATCTCCAGACAGGAATAAAGATGTCAGCATTGGAGCGGGAGTGGCAGAGGGATCGTGCCGCTGTCCTTGGGTTATTCCTCACCACTGCTCTTGTTGTGGCTGTTGACAGTAAGTGAATGACTCCAATGGGATAAACTTAAGATCCCTCAAAGGAAAACCTTCTCCTGGGGTTCACAAGGCTCGGATCCTCCTGCCTTTGCGCTTTGAGAACATTGTACGTCTTTGTGATCAGAATGCCTCTTCCTTTGCCTTTTTTGCTTTTCTGTGTAAAACAGACATAAAATTATTCCAGCTGAAAGAGGTGCAATGATTTATACTGATTGGGGAGAGGAAACAGTTTATCTTTGTGACCAGCCTTTGAAAGTGCTGGATGAGATATGAGGAGCAAACAAGATGCTGTGGGGCGATGCTCCTCCCTGTCCATGCCAGCCTCAGCCATCCTCAGCCACACACTGTGCTGCTCCTCTTTGTTTCTAGCTTTAAGGAGTTTTAAGGCCACTTAAGTGTCTTCACCCGGACTTTCAGAGTAAACCAGCCCTGAACTCCTGCTGCTTTTCCTCTCAGCATCTTTCTGATGGAGTTTCTCTTGGTAGATGGCTGCGATGCTCCACCACGATTCCCGTTTGCAGAACTCAAAGAACAATACCAAGACATTACCACATTTGACTATAATTCGATGGTGCAATATGCCTGTCGTCCGGGTTACATGAGAAATCTTAATGTTCGAGACTTCCTTACTTGTGGAAGGGGCAATAAGTGGTATGGACCAAAGGACATCTGTATACGTGAGTATATGTTGGGTTGACTTTTGATTTAGTTTTTTGTTTGTTGATGCCATCAGCTCATTTTGTTGCAGTAGTACCCAAAGTGATCTCCTGGGGTGGTGGGAAATGAATGACCTGGAGTGAATCACCAGTTGTTCCACTACATACTGGCAATGATGGCAAAAGCTGAACTCTGCTCTGATCCTGGCTGTGTTTGATTGCTGACCCAAAGGGTATTCTGCTCAGGGTGTTTGTAACAAGTATTTCAAATCTGCAGCAGGAGAATCCTTTGGCTGTGAAGAAATGCTGTCACACTTGCCAAGGTCACTGCAAAACCCCCCTTTAGCTGCAGAAGCTGGCTGCAGGCCACGATGCAAGTCTTAACAGTGTCATGACTCATGGAATGATTTAGGGTTGGAGGGGAAATCCGGAGGTTTCTGGTCCATCCCCTTGCTCAGTGTTGAAGGAGTCTTCTGCTTTCCTGCTGCATTTTCCTGATTCTTCCAAAAACTGAAATAAGAACTAACTCCATCCTGTCATCCCCCAGCAAAGCTGTGCATCTACCCTGGAGATCCGGCCAACGGCAGACTCGTCCTAGCAGAAAAATTCAGTTTTGGTTCAGCAGTGAACTTCACCTGCAACACTGGGTAAGGCAGGAGCGCTCCAGGCACAGGTCCTCTTCTTCCACAGTGATTTTTCTGAAGTCTTTTCCCCCTGGATTAAAGCCTGTGCTATCGGAAGCCTTATGATTGTAGGGAATTGCAGACTGTGACTGTGAAGTATCTTTAAGCTTTTCATTAAAAGCTTTAAGACTGAGTTTTCTTAATCTCATACTTTGAGGCAGTTCTTCCTTAACTCAGGTTCTGGCCCTTTCTAAACCATTTCTGATCAGTTGTAATTATGATAAGGAAGCCAAACCAATAAGATGGGGATGTTATAGGTAATACATCAAAACTGAGCTTGTTGAGTAATTCCCTCTCCCCTGTTTCACACAGGTACAGACTGGTTGGAAATCCTCAAATTTGGTGTGTGGTTAAAAATGGGGTTGTTATGTGGGACAGAGATATTCCCATCTGTGAGCGTAAGTAGAGCTCCTGAATCGATTGACTGCTTAAATGTTACTGGGGATGGATAAAGACGCGGTCGTGTTGCTGTGCTGAGGGTTTCAGCAGTTCCAAGCATGGTGGAGTCTGGAAATGGTTTTTCTTTGTATTTTTCTTCCTGCATCATGCTGTAGAATTATTTATTCATTGTCTTGGAGTAAGGCAGCTGCATGTAGGACTGGTATATCCCAAAGCCACTCAGCACCCTGGGCAGAGCTCCATGGGCTGGTGTGCAGCTCCTTGAGACCTGTCCTGAATTTCTGACCTTTTTGGCGCTTCGTATTTCAACTTTTTTCTTACCAGACCTTTGGTTCTAAACAAATGCTGTTCTCTTTTCTTTTTCCCTCCCTCTACCATTCCCATTCCCTTCCCCAGCAATCCCATGTTCACCCCCTCCAGAAATAGCTAATGGAGAGCACAGTGGAGCAGGCACAGAGCTCTTTGAATACGGAGCATCCGTCACTTACACGTGCAACACTGTCAAAAGGGGAGAGAAGCCTTTCTCACTGGTGGGAGATGCCTCTATTTTCTGTACAACCACAGATAATGTCAATGGTGTCTGGAGCAAGCCAGCCCCAAAGTGCAAAGGTGAGGAGAGCATGTGCTTGCAAACATGCTGGGGCACTGCAGCAGCACCGGCCATAGCCACTTCCCACTGCCTCCTGCCCTGTTTGCTAGAGCTGTTTTCTTCCTTGGAGCTGTCCCTCTCCTTTATGGAATCATCTCTTACAGATGGGACCCTCCGAGTTTGGTAGCAGCAGCAGCAATGAGGGTGTCCCATCACAGGGACCATGACTGCTCACTGTCAGTGAGTCAGCAGGGATATGGGAATAGGATTTTTATTAGTTTTTGCAGAGCAGACAATGCATCTTACCCACTGGCCTGTCTAAAACAGAATGCAGAAACCTGCTGTGCTACTTGTTGCCTTCCCTATGTTCTTCTTAACAGTTTTCCTTGCTAAAAAGCATGAAGTAAAAATGCTGTAAAATGGATGTGTAAGAATGTCACGTCAGCCCCCTGCCTTGTCATGGCCATTTTCAGCCTTTCTGGTGAACCCATCTTATGCGATGAGAATGTTTTCAACACCTTCATCTCCCCTCTGGAGCATAACTGCTGATCTCTGTGTGGTGGCTTTTCCCTGGCGCAGTGGTTAACTGTGAGCAGCCCAGTGTGGAGAACGGGGAGCTGCTGAGCGGGTACCGGGCTGAGTACACGTATGGAGACACTGTTGTGTTCGACTGCCACTTCCGCTACACCGTGAACGGCAGCGATGCATCCACCTGCAGTGAGAACGGGCTCTGGGACCCGCCGCTGCCACGCTGTCTGCTCAGTAAGTGTGGTGGTCCAAGCCCTGCTCCACCTCATCCAGCGCCTTCCCTTCAGTGAGGTTCTCTTCATCAGGGGCTGTAGTGATAGAACAAAGGGTAATGGGTCAAAATGTAAACAGGACCTTAAAGCTCATCCAGTTCCAACCCCCTGCCACGGGCAGGGACACCTTCCACTAGAGCAGGTTGCTCCAAGCCCCTGTGTCCAACCTGGCCTTGAACACTGCCAGGGATGGGGCAGCCACAGCTTCTCTGGGCACCCTGTGCCAGCACCTCACCACCCGCACAGGAAAGAGCTTCTACCTAAGAGCTCATCTCAATCTCCCCTCTGGCAGGTTAAAGCCATTCCTCCTCGTCCTGTCCCTTTAGGCCCTTTTCAAAAGCCACTTTCCAAAGGGATCTCTGGAGGGAACAATGAGAGCCCATGATCTTTGCCCAAATTCTGTCTTATGTTACATACCATTATGGACCTCGCTGATTTATCCCTGGCAATGTCCCTAAATTGCTATTTCGTTCCTAGATAGCTGTGGTGACCCTCCAGATGTGCATAATGCTGTTAAAGCAAAACTTGCTGGCAATCTGTTTCCTGTGGGCACTGTCATTACCTACGAGTGCTGGGAGGGCCACCAGTTCAGCCCAGGGGAAGACACATGGCACATCACGTGTCTGCCAGATTTTACATGGACTAAAATCCCTCATCCTTGTGAAAGTAAGTGGATGCTCCTTTGGTTTATTTACTCTTGTGATGTGTGTGATACTGAATGTATAAACTGTCTGTGTTCTGCTGTTGTGCAGAGCACAGGGTGAGGAGGAAAGGGAGATGCTGTGAGTGCCCAGCTTGGTCTGTGCTGTGACTCTTGAACTCCTTTGATTTACTCCCCAACTACAGTTTTCTCTGCTTTTTTACCGGCTATGCTTTCTAGTCCCTGGAACCTGTGGGAAAAGGCCGTTGAGGTGTGCTCCATCCAGTTGCAGAGTCCCTTGCAAACACCCCAGGAGTGCCCAGGGATGCTGTTGGGGCAGATGTAGTGTTGTGATGTGTCTTCGTCTTACAAAACATTCATCCTTTTGAATGTTCTGTCAGCCAGATGGCTTTGCCCCGTGGTTTCATGCTTGATGTTTGTCATTCCTCAGGAATTCGTTGCCCAGATCCAGCCATCAGGAATGGAAAGCCCTTAGGCGTACGGGAAGGTAAAGAATATTATGTGTATGGAGACATACTGGAAGTTACATGCGACGATGGCTATGCTTTCAAAGGTCATAGCCGTAACATTATGCTTCGGTGTGCAAGTGATGGTACATGGAATCCAGCAGTACCAGAGTGCTTTCCAGGTACGTAAGGGCTGGTGGAACATGCTGACTTGGCGACTGCTTATTTCTGACTGCAAAGGTTTGGGACAACTATCAGCTATAGTTGACTGCTGATATTCACAGAGAAATCTACATGCAGCCTTAGATAATGGTAGTGGATTTTGCTTCATTGCCAGGTATCCCCAAATCCAGTTCTCCTGTGTTAACTCAGAAGAAGTAGGCAGCAAGAGATCCAGATGGATCATTATATTGCCTGGGGATTGCCATGGAAAAAGTATGGGGGTTTGGCAATGTCTGGGGAGGCGGGATGCAAAGACTTGGGTTTTGGTAGTGTTTAGATGCTTAGGAGGTTCCCAAGAAGCCTGGGAGACATTTACCCAGCTGGAAGGGGTGGTTTGTGCTTTGGACAGCAGCTGGGCTCGTTAGCTGACATGAGGCTTGAGAGCAGAGGATGTTCTCTATGTGTTTTCCCTCTCAGAAGAAAAAGCAACAGCACAAATAACTGACACTGCTGAGACTCACAACCTAGTGATAGGGCACCAGAGCAATATTAGCGAGCTGCTAGAAGCAGACTGAGCCTAAAAGCTCAGAAAAACTTGCCAGGAGGAAAGAGGTTGATGACATCCTTTATTTTCTGTTGTTTCTAGAACTTCGTTGCCCAAGGCCGGATACTGCTCATGGAAAAGAGGTTTATCAAAACAAAAATGACTACACAGTTGGGACCCGGCTGAGGCTGGAGTGTGATAAGGGCTATGTCCTCAGGGGCCAGGACATGACTGAGTGTCAGGCTGATGCGACCTGGGCTCCCCCATTACCCTTTTGTGATAAAGGTATGTGTAATGCAGTGCTGAGAAGAAATCTTGTGCATCAATACTGAGAAACAGCATCAGTAGGTGACCTGCCTTCAGCATCTGCTTCTGGGGAGCAATGATCATGGGCTGAAAGTATTTAGATGTCCTCTCCCTATGGATGATGTGACCCAGGTGGATTTGCCACACTCCAAACACAAAGTTAACTCTTGTACTGATTTCCCAGAAGCGATTTTGGTTCTCACCTGAGTGTGATGGTTGTTTGCATGTTTCTTTTCTTGTCTATTCCCTTTATCCCACAGTCTGCGGCCCCCCTCCGCAAATCTCCAACGGGCAGCACTCCGGCTTGGGACAGGAGCAGTTTTCCTATGGGACCAAGGTGACGTACAGCTGCGCAGAGGGTCTGTCCCTGATCGGGGATGCCACCATCTACTGCACCTCCGATGATGGGGTGAACCTGGTGTGGAGCGGGCCTGCCCCGGAGTGCAGAGGTGAGATGCTTCTCCTGTATGGGATCGCACTGAAGCCAGGATCCTCTTACTGCCCTGGTCCAGGAGCTTCAAACCCAATGTGGCTTAATGATTGTGCAGCCCCTATGGGTCCTGTGTAAAGGTCTTGGCACCACAGTAACACCAGGGACTGGTGGGGTCTCCTTGGGGGCTGCTGCAGGCAGCTGAGGGTCAGTCCTGGTGTTTGAGTATAAAACTGACGCAGAGAGCATCAGGACTTGTGGCTCTGAGTATAAAACTGATGCAGAAGGCATCAGGAATTGCGGCTCTGCCCCACCAGACCTGGCCTCCCTGCTGTCCCTGGGGAAGGGCAGAGCTAAACCCACTGCTCCACTCTCTTCCCACAGTGGTCCGGTGCCCCAGGCCCGTGGTCAAGAGGGGCAGGATGACTCCACAGAGCTTCACGTTTCCCTATGGAACAGCCGTGCGCTTCTCTTGTGATGAAGGCTTCATGCTGCATGGCAATGCCGAGAGCCGGTGCCTGGCTGATGGCACCTGGCACCCTCCCCTGCCCTCCTGCCAGCCCGGTGGGTACCAGCCCCATTTGCACAAAGCAGGGGTGCTGCTCCTTTGAATCACCAGCAGCAGCTGGAATTTGACGGGTGTTTTCTCCTCCATCTCCTCCCACTACATCTCTTTTTCTGGCATGCATTTTCCTTTCAGTTCAGTGTTTTCAGCCCTCAAGACAGGAGGACTTTGTGATTTACGCACGTAAGTTGTGGTATGATGTGAATGAAACTCTGGTCTACTTCTGTAAGCGTGACGGCCATCAAGCTGTAAGTTCTGAAACTACCTGCTCAGCTAATGGCACTTGGATACCACCACCCACCTGTGTAAGTATCATCACAGAGTGCTTTCTGTTGGAAGGGACCTTAAAGCTCATCCAGTTCCAACCCCCTGCCATGGACAGGGACACCTTCCACTAGAGCAGGTTGCTCAAGCACCTGCCCATCTGCCCAGGCTTTGTCTGTATCTTGCCCCATTTAGCACTGGTCCAAGTTCACAAATGTGGCTGGTTTGGGGCTGCAGTAGGAGGGGGATGCTCAACACTGGGTCTCTGCAGCAGTATCACACCTTGTCTTTGTTTTGGTTCTCTTAAAGAAAAAGCGTGATACATGTGAGAAGATCCTTCGAAACAGGGAAGCTTTCCAGTGTGGAGTTCCTCTGACAGAACTGAAAACTCTGCTGGAAGTCCAGAAACTGTACCTGGAGATCCAGAAGCTTGAAAAGGAGCTAAGAACCACAGCGTATGGCTGACTGTCATCACCGGTATCACAACAACCGTTCTCTTTGCATGAGGAACAATCATTCTCACTGACGGTTTCTTTATGACTTTGTGATTTGTGCTAATACTTAAGTAGCCAGGACAAAAATTTACTGATCATTCAAGGAACTTCAACTCTTTGGTCATAGGGGGAGCCAGAAAATGCCCTCTTCTGTCT